>NC_067153.1:43007446-44207446 GCF_903995435.1 Acomys russatus | reverse complement strand
TGTGATTCATAGCAGAGGGCCCACCCCACTGTGGGTGATGCTGTCCTGCGCTTATGGCCCTGGGTCCTATAAGAAAGCAGGCTGGGCAAACCATGGGGAGCAAGCCAGTAAGCAGCACCTCTTCATGGCCTCGGCATCAGCTCCTATCTGCAGGCTTCTGACTTCCTCTGATGATAAACAGGGATATAGAAGTGTAAGCCAAACCCTTTCCTTCCCAACGTGCTGTTGGTTACGGAGTTTTATTACAGCAATAGTAACCCTAACGAGGACACAACCTTAGCAGGTGGAGGTGCAGCCTCACCTACAGAGCAGGTTTTGGGCAGCTCAGGCTCTACATGACTATCTCAACTAACTAAAAAGAGAAAGAAGTGAATAAATTTGTATAGTCCCTATTTGAGGTAAGACTGACTGCTCTAGATAAATGTCAAAATAAATAATTTTTATTAAATAAAATAGGCCTAGCCTGATAAAAAATAACTTTAAATTGAAACAGGCAAATAATACTCAAGAATGAAAAATTCAAATAGGATTGAGCCAACAAGTGATGCACACCTGCAGTACTAGCATTGAGGCAAGAGTCCAAGGCTAGCCTTGGCTGTGCGTAACATTGCAAGTTCTAGGATAGGTACCCTGTACCAAATACCTCCTTGCTCCCTCCCCCAAAAGAGATATACTTGGCATTAATGTTTTGGGAGGACCAGCACATTTTGATGCTTTGTTTGTTTGTTTGTTTGAGACAGGGTTTCTCTGTGTAACAACAGCCTTGGCTCTCTGGGCCTCACTTTGTAGACCAGAGTGGCCTTGAACTCACAGAGATCTGATAGATAGCCTCTGCCTCTTGAGTCCTGGTATTAAAGGCGTGCGCCACCACGCCTGGTGATTCTTTATTTTATTTTAAGTTTTTCAAGGCAGGGTTTCTCTGTGTTATCTTGGCAGTTCTAGGCTCTCTTTGTAGACCAGGCTGACCTTGAACTCATATTGATCAGCCTGCTTCTGCTTCTGCCTCTGCCTCAGTCTCCCAAGTGCTGGGATCAAAGGTGTGCGCCAACATGCGATGCCGTGATTCTTTATTTTTAAGGCAAGATTTAAAGATTTGCTTTTAGGAATTACGCTTGATAGCTGGCTGTGTTCAGAAAGGACTGTGCAGGGTGCCTAGTGATGTCCTTGTTTCTTCTGTGTGCACTTGAGTTTTGGAGACAGTTAATAGTAATTTGTTGGTGTCTATAATTATTCCCTTTATTCTTGTAGGCGGTTTTCCTGGGGGAATGCCTGGTAATTTTCCTGGAGGAATGCCTGGAATGGGAGGGGGCATGCCCGGAATGGCTGGAATGCCTGGACTCAACGAAATCCTCAGTGACCCAGAGGTTCTTGCAGCCATGCAGGTAAGATTGGGTGGGCTTTAATCATCAATACATTTCTTTCCTACTTTTGTGTGATGACAGCACACTTCACTATTTTTTTTCTTAGTTATCAATTAGTTAATTTTGCAGTGTGGCATTTTCTTTCTAAATTGAGAATAATTTTTAAAAGACATTTATTTTTAATTTATGTATATGAACATTTATTTGGATGTATATCTCTGCACAACATGCAAGCAGTGCCCTTGGAGGTTAGAAGAGGGCATCAAATCCCCTGTCATTGAAGTTAGAAATAGTTGTAAATTATGTATGTGTTGGGAACCCAAGCCAGCTCATTTGCAAGAGCAACCAATGCTCTTAGACACAGCCATCTCTCTCTGGCCCCTGTTTTATTTTTGTGTATATACTTGTGCCTGTGTTTATGTATGTGAAATGTGTGTGGGTGCCAGTATATGCTGCCAGATACTCTGGAGTTGGAGTTCCAGGATGCTGGTTGTGAGATGCCTGCTGCCTAGCATAGGTGCCTGGAAGCAAACGCAGAGCAGCAAGTAACCTTAACTGTTTAACCCTAGCTTAAAGGTTAAGTTTTTCAAGGTTCATTTTAGGAAACAGTAGTTCATGTTTCTTGGTATCCATGTTATATGTGCTTTCTTTTTCATTATTTTTAGTTCAAGTTACAGAATTAAGTCTGAGCGAGGTGCTTCAAAAAAATCCTGATCCTCATGTGAAGTTTGAAAACGCAAACATAACTAAAAATTCAAGCCTCTCCCCTTCTTTTTTTTCTTCAGGATCCAGAAGTCATGGTGGCTTTCCAGGATGTGGCCCAGAACCCAGCAAATATGTCAAAGTATCAGAGCAACCCGAAGGTTATGAATCTCATCAGTAAATTGTCCGCCAAGTTTGGAGGTCAAGCCTAATGTCAGACAAGCCCTTGCTGAATGAAGAGCAGCTTAGCTCACTTACTGGATGTTGCAATAATACAAACCAGTGTACCTCTGACCTCACCTGGAGAGCTGGGCACTTGGAAGACAATCCCTCCCCTTGTGCATCCAATGCGGCTGAAGCATTCCACAGTGGTTTGCCATTAGGGCGTTCATTCAGATAATGTTTTCCTACTGGGAATTATAAACTTCAAACATTTTCAACCTTAAACATATTTTTTAAAAATTGAGGGGATGTCAATTCCTGCGTTTTTCTTTACTAATCTTGGGTTTTTTCCTTTGAATTATTGGGCAAGGAAGCTGAATGTGGATGAGTCACTGCTCTCATGATTGAAATAAAGATTTGTTAATGGGAAGCAAATAAAAACATTTAAGTTGATTGAGTTGGACATATGGTTACTGAAACATCTTGATTTGTCTTTTCTAACATTCATTTCAAAATGATCTATTTCAGTGAATCTCTTCAGATCACTCACCAGTATTTGGGTCTGCCCCGAGTGTTAGAGTCGAGTTAGATTAGCTAGCTCTGCTGTTGTCCACTGTTCAAATAAATGTTCCATTTTATTCCCATATAGAAGGAAGAGTACTTTCTATGTTTCTGTTAAAAATGACGTTTCCTCTTAGAAAGTACCCGTGTCTGCTTGTCTCCTTGGTCTTGAGCTGAACAGTCTTCTTGCCCTTCACTGACGTCACCACTTCTGTCACTCACAGCATAATTGTGGGAGCATATTTATTGCTGGCTTAATTTCATATATAATACATATGATATTTGCAGGGTCATACATGTCACAGCTGTGGTATCTATCTTGGCCATGTTGTTGATTGTTTTCATCTTAAGCTTTTACTCTTGTGAACTCTTGTCATATCAAAAGTCCTTGGAAGGATTCCCTTTAGGCGTGCTCGTGAAGGGGGGGTGAAGCTTGTGACTTGAGAGTTCATGTTGAAGGATACATCTTTGTATTTTGAAGAGAAATTGTTTACATATGATGAAAGATTCATTTGTCCCTATTTAGCTCTTAAATACTGTGATGTATTTAATGCCTGTTTTCTCTCTTCTGCAAGGATAAAGAAAACTAAATCCACAGAGTGCATATTTAAATTATCACATACCCGAAATAATATGTCTATGTAGGTTTTAACTGCTTCATACAGCAGGCACAGATGCATCTTGTTACATGTAAGAAAAAGCTGTATTTGAACAGAGCATGCGTTTAAAGTCCTTTGCAAACATCCATCACGTAGTCTTACATTTGAGTTTTGCACGGTGTTCTTTTAGTTCAAGTGTGTTCTCCTTTCATAAAATTTCCATGATGTGCTGTGCTTTACTGAGGATCGGTTTCTTCTGGACTCTTACTACACATTGCCCTAATTATATTCTAATACTGCAGATATTACCATAAGTGGGTGAAATTGCCCTTCTGAAAATTGTCCTGTGCTTTTAGACCTCTGAGTTCCACAGATAGAAAAAAATATAGTCTTCATTTTTTCCATAAAGACTCAGTATCATTTTTACACCAGAAATATTGGGGTATTTTTCCACTAAAGATAATATAAGAAATAATAGAAGATAAAGGGGCTTTCTGCTTAAAGATATTTGGTTAATACTCAAGTATGCTAAAATAAAATACCATTTCAAACTTGATCTTGACCTTCCCCTATTTGTTAGCCTGTTACCTTTTTTTTTCCCAGTGTTTATCTAAAGTTATGTGATGGGTACATGGGATACAGATTACTAGCTATTAACAGACCCCCAAAAAACTGAGTATAATGGTTCACTTGTAATCCTGGTACTTGGGAGGAGGGTAAGAGGAGGAGTCTTAAGTTTGAGGCCAGTCTGTACTGCATAGCAAGACTCCAAAACAAAACCTGAGAACTACTCCCACTCATCCAAAGTAACTCAAGAGGTTTACTTTGTTTTGGTAGCTTTCTAGAAGTTAGCAGTTCTGCCATATTGAAGTAAGTAACTTACATGTGGATTCAGAGAAGTTCTGGTGCCTGTTTTTAGTATTTGAAGAAACAGGTATGCAGTCAGGGGCACACATGCAGAGATAACGATGATGCATGGCATTAAAAGCCATCTTTTCATATCTCATTGGTCAGCTTTATTAGTTATGAGGGGGAGACCAAGCACAACGCATACAATGTGTGGTTTTATGAACAAACCGTTGGAGAAGAAAAGGCTTAGTAAGCCAACTATCCTGCTCTGGAGTCCTCTCTCCCCTCCCCTTACCTCTCCTCCTCCTCTTCTTCCCCTCCCCCTCTTTCTCCCTCTCCTCCTCTCTGTTTGTTTCACACACAGAGAACTATGTAAAGTAGAAATGGCTTCTACTTAGGAATCAAAACATTCCAGTAGGACTTGTTTCCAGGCACTGTTGTAGTAAGTTCCTCCTGTGGTCTTTGAGTTGTAATGCTACAAAGTAAGTACCTTTATTTTACCATTTTATAGAAGAAACTGAAGCGCTTAGCTGGTTGCCCAGTGTTACATTTGTGGAGCTCGGATTTTCAGACTCAGGCTAGTGGCTTCACAGCCTGAGAAGTTTTGTGGGGTTTATTATATATGTGACTGGCTTGAAACTGAATGAAGCTCATTGCTTAGACCAGGCTGCCCACAAAGCCTCTCTGCCTTTCAGGTCTTGAGATCAAAGGCATGCACTGGCTAGCACAGAAAGTGTGGGGTTTTATGCTCTTTGTTGACTCGGGGCTTTGTGCTGTGACCCAGACTGGCTTGAATATTCATCTTTCTGCTTGAGCCTTCCAGCTGCTAGCATTAGGACGATAGTTGTGTCAGCAGGCCTGGCCTCAAGAAATTGAAAGTCATCCGGATGTGGTGGCCTGTAACTTTAATCCTGGCACTGGAGGCAGAGGCAGGCAGATCGCTCTGAGTTCAAGGCCAGCTTGGTTCAAGGCCAAGGCTACACAGACAAACCCTATTTTGAAAGCTTCCCCCCCCCAAAATGAAAGCCAAAACGCACGTTTGGATAATAGTGATTAAATAAAGAGTATTAGGTTATGTGTACTGCTGAATCCAACATGACTTTGTTTGAAAAGTAAAGGACAGCCTAGTTGAATTTCTTAGTCTGCTAATTAAACATAAGGTGTAATAATCTAACAAGTACAGTACTTAGAAGGCTATGGTTTGGGGCTGGGCGAAGGTTCAATGTTTATGAGCACATCTTGCTGAGGATCCATAATTCTCAAGCACCTACCCATGTTTGGCAGTCTATGACTGCGTGTAACTCACCTTCAGGCAGTTGTATCCCTCTTGGCTTCCAAATGCCCTGAACTAACATGCACAGATGCATATACTTTTAAAAATGAGTACAGCTCATGGATTGAAGAGGGAAACATAAAATAAGTTTTGAAAGTTTGGGCAATGGAAGGGCGAAATACTGATTTAGATTTATCTTCATGTACATGAAGTGCTTGTACTTAGATGTCTAAGTATCCTCGGAGGAGACAGTAGGCTGTGAGGTCCCTTGACTGGAGTTAGGGAGGGTTTTGTGATGACAGCTGAACCCAGATCTCTGCAAGGACAGCAAACACTCTTAGCTGCTGAGTCATCTACACACCCCAAATTTGTCAGTGTAAGCCCCTGCTAGAGGCTACTATTCTTCAGTGCCTTGATTGCACATCCTACAGCTGGGATGTGGATGGATGAAAAGCTAGTGGAGCTGTTGACCTGCCCCTTTTTATTAGTGGCCACCAGCTTATCTTTGGAGGTGAGGTAGAGTTGGGGGGCCAGGTATTTTGACATGGTTTCTATAGCAGGATGGCCTTCATCTCAGCGTCCGTAGTACTGGGATTACAGGCGTAGGTCACCATACTATGTTTTGGGACGTGGACAATTGGCTGTTTTGTTTTGAGACTGGCCTCCTTGCCCAGTCTAATCTCAAGCTTTCTGTGTAGCCGAGGACGACTCTAATGATTCTTTTAACAAAATAATCCTATGTATATATGCTTTAGTGCGTGTGTTTAGGAGCCAGTCTGATCCCCTGGAACTAGAGTTATAGTTGTTTGCCACCGTGTGGGTGCTGGGACTTAAAAATGGTTACTCTGCAAGAGTAGTACCGGACCATCTCTTCAGTCCCCTGATCCTCCTTTTTCCACTTCCTGGGTGCTGTGATTACAGATGTTTATGGGTGCTGGGAATCATGCTAAGCAAGCGCTCTTACAACTGAGTACGTCCTTTGCCTGCCAACATGTATTTTGCAAGGAATTGGGGTGCAGAGGTCATTAGGGGCTTTTATGCCCCTCGTTTTATGTCAATAGACATGACAAACTATGTTAGCGGGCGGTTAAGAACGACCAGCCAGGAATTCGTGCAGGCGGTGCTCAGAGCCCTGATCTTCCTTGTCCACCTAGCATCGCCCCACCCCTTGCTCGCTCCGGACCAATCAGTGTTCAGGGGCGTTCCTGGATCCTCCATACCCACGTCTGCAGGTGACAGGGCAGCCTGTGACCCGGAAGTAGTTGTTCTGGTGGAGGCGGGCGGGTCTAATCTGAGAGGTGGGGCTTGAGACGCTCCTTTCACGAGTCCACACTGCGGCATCTGAGTGGAAAAGTGTAGCACCATGGCATCTGTGTTATCCTACGAAAGCCTGGTACACGCCGTGGCCGGAGCCGTGGTGAGGAGGGGTTTGGGCTGTCGAAGTCAGTCACGGGATGGGGTCGGGAGATGGGCACGAGGGAGATGTCGGGCAAGAAAGTTGCTGCAGGAGTGAAGGCGAGGCCAGTACCCACCCTGTGCCCCTGCCCCCTCTGCACTCTCCCAGAGACCGTCTGGACTGGCAGACACAAATGTCCCAGAGGGAATAAGTTGGAAGATAATTGCTATTTTCTTTGCCTTCTGAAGTTTAAGGTCAACCATCCTATTACCCCACTCTTCACTGCACACAAACTTCGTATTATTGGTCCTGAGGAGAAACTAAGTAAGAAGATGGGTGCTTGGTGTGTAAACCTACTGGCAGCCTGTTGTCACACCTTACAGCAGACAAGTGTCAATAGCTGATAGAATGTTTCTGATCAGCATTATTGACAGGAAAAGAAATGGTGTTTTTGTTTTGTTTTTGAAATCAAGATCAGTGTTGTCATCCACTCCCTGTGTAGTCACTGTGAGTTAAGCGTTGGATTCTTGGTCTTAGAAGTGTCTAAGTTCCTTCCATTTAACACTCTTCCTTTTTCCTTGAAACTTTACGTTCTTGATACGAATAACGGTTCCCAGCCTGGTCTACAAAGCTACTCCAGGACAGCCAAGGCGACACAGAGAAAGCCTGTCTTGGAAAGAGAGAGCGAGAGAGAGAGAGAGAGAGAGAGAGAGAGAGAGAGAGAGAGAGAGAGAGAGAGAGAGAGAGAGAGAGAGCGCAAATGAATAACAGTTCCTCTTCTGCCTCTCTTCCTCAGACTGTTTCTCATGTCCTTCCCTAACTTTCAGCCTTCAGCCACCTCTAATCACTGTGGGCCGTGACTGTCCACTCTGGCCATTCTGAATGCTCCGCCCCCACCTCACACTAATCCAGGGACAGCTCATGCTCTGGGAAGAGTAATCTGAATTCCAGTTCTAATCTCCTAGATCTTGAAAATTAGGTGAGGGAATATTACATGAGGTGTCCTATTCAAGAAGCCTCATTCATTTGAATCAACCTGAAAGGGCCTCTTCCCCATTGGAAAGAACTGGGATGGAAGTTTGCCTGAGACGTTTTTTTTCAGTTGGTCCTAGAGACCTGTTTGACTGGAGTGGAAATGCAGATGGGGACCAAATTATTCATGACTCTGTGTAGGACAGAGTCAGCTGTTGAGCTTACAAATTTACATTTCAAACCTGATCCTTCCGGCTGCTCTGCAGCAAATAGAATATGGCAGGCACAGTATATTCAAAGCCACAGATGGTGTGGCCTCCATGATGGTGGGTGGTAGAGTGCATGAGGAGAACCACCACAGAGTTTAGAGATGGGTTGTGTGTGGGTTAGGGTTGGTTGCCGTCAACTTGGTTATAGTTTTGAACTAGCCAAGGTTAAAGTCCCTGAGACTAGCATGACATTAAATGATTAACTCAGCAAGGAAGCGAGCATGAGCTAAGGAAAGTGGCAGTGACTGACTGGAGAAGCATGCCGACCTTCCTAGATGAGGGAAGTAAGCTTGGAGCTACGTGAGAGCCGGTTGGGGTGGGAGGAGACGGGGAAACTTTTGTGCCAGCTGCTCAGAGAAAATATTTCAGGGAGAAAGGGGGTTGTCCAAGTGGGCCATCTACTGTCAGGAGATCAAGGTGAGGACTGAACTAATTACTGGCTTTATCATAATGATAAAGTCAGTGGTTAATGGAGAAGACCAGGGGATTGGTGGACAAGGTGGAGTGTAACAGAGAAGAGAAAGATGGAAAATCTGGTTAGTTTTTCTTTCTCTTAGCGAATGCCATTTGTTGTGTTCCTTCTGCTCTCGTAGGCTCCAAGACTATACAGTGGAGAGAGAATAAAGTTACTTTCTTCACTGATTTTGGGTTCTAGTGAAGTCAGACAGCACATAAATAAACAGTGATGTTAAATAGAAGCGCACTAAACAAATAGGGCTGGCAAGCTTTTTTTTTTTTTTTTTAAGTAAGGTGACAGATAAGTTTTGTATTATGTACAGTCTCTGTCATAGCTGCTTAGCACCGTCAGGGTGGTGTGAAAGCAGCCATAGGCCATGGGCTGAGCTTTGTCCCCACCTAGTGTTGTTGCAGAAACACACAGTACGTGGGCTTTGGCGCACAGACCAGTGTTCTGAGCCCGTGACAATGCATGACAATGGACCGAAGCAACATATGTGTCTATTAATCTGCAAAAAGATATTTTCTTTTTTTTTTTTTTTTTTTTTTTTTTTTTTTTTTTTATTAATTTATTCTTGTTACATCTCAATGTTTATCCCATCCCTTGTATCCTCCCATTCCTCCCCCCCCCCAAAAAGATATTTTCACTGACTTCTTGCCCATTTTTCTTTTGTTAAAGTTTCACTTGAAACTACGCACCCTGGCTTTGTCATTTCCCCCTGAGTTATCAATATATGCTCTTGGAAGAGTAATTCATTCTGTTCTTGCTTCCTGTCAAAGAAGTAGCATTTCTAGTACATATACGAATGAGATGTCGCTTTGTATGTTGTTTTGGTTATTTTAAAACAGGGTCTCACTGTGTAGGCCAGGATAGTCTCAAACTTATAACTTTTTAGCCTCAGCCTCCTAAACCTAGGTGTTATAGATGTGTGTGTGTGTAGTCCTGTGTTTTTGAATGTATGTATGTATGTATGTGTGTATGTATGTATGTATGTATGTGTGTATGTGTGTGTGTGTGTATGTATGTGTGTGTGGTGTAGGATATCCTCCCATTGTGTGCCACCACAACTGGCCATGTTTTGTTGCTGCTGCTGTGTATTTGTTTGTTTGTTTATTATTAAACTTATACCAAAGAGTTGTTTTCAAACCTTTTTGGGGTAAAGATAGATTGATTTATTTATTTATTATAATAAATGCCCATGTGTACGCCAGAAGAGGGCACCAGATCTCATTCTAGATAGTTGTGAGCCACCATGTGGTTGCTGGGAATTGAACTCAGGACCTCTGGAAGAGCAGCCAGTGCTCTTAACCTCTGAGCCATCTCTCCAGCCGGTTTTCAAACTCTTAGCAGATCTCTACGCTAAGGTTAAGTAACATAACATGGGCTCTAAGCACTAGAGTGCTCTACATAGCTATGTGACCTTGCTATGGCTACCTGGAATAACTGTTTCTACTGAAAGAATAGAAGCAGTTTGCGTAGGAACAGTTGAATCGCTTAAGATGTTGATGCCAGCACTTGGGAGGCAGAGGTAGTCCAGTCTTTGTGAGGTTGAGGCCAGCCTGGTCAGAGCAAGTTCCAGGACAACCAGAGATGTTACACAGAGAAACTCTCTCTCAGAAAAACAAACACAGAAAAGTTGATTTATAGTTTTTGAATCAGTGTTTCCGGTTTGTTCAGCTCTTTCTGGGTTCTGAATTCTCCTACATCAAGTGAAATGCTGTGCAAGCATGCGTACTTATTTTTCTTAGTGCTAGATATCAACCCCAGAACTTGGCAGACACTAAATACCCACTCTGTCACAGAGGTGTGGCCCCTAACCCCAATATGCAAGCATATTTTTAAAAGTTAAATTATTGGGGGCTGGAGAGATGGCTTAGTGGTTAAGAGCCCTGTCTGCTCTTCCAAAGGTCCTGAGTTCAATTCCCAGCAACCACATGGTAGCTCACAACCACCTATACTGAGATCTGGTGCCCTCTTTTAGTGTGCAAGCTCACAATCCAGGTAGAACACTGTATAAACAATAAATAAATAAATCTTTTTTAAAAAGTTAAATTATTGATTTTGATTTTTTGTGTGTGCCATACCTTGAGATAATTACAGATAACCTTAACTATCTCAAAACAAAGCCGGATGTGGAGGCATGCACCAGGAGGCAGAGGCAGATAGATCTTTGTTTGTTCAAGGCCAGCCTGGTCTACAAAGAGATTTCCAGGACAGCCAGAGCTGTTACACAGAGAAGCCCTGTCTTAGAAAAGAAAGAAAAAAGAACCAAACCAAACACTCTGAAAACAAGAATTATGCTGCTTCAGAAAGATGCAGTAACTTCAGTGGCTACATATGTAAAGAATCATTTTAAAAAGGTTAACTAGATAACTAACTTTAAATATGTAAAAACCGTCTCTTTTTTAAGCAGAGGCTGGCTTTGACCTTGCTGTGTAACCAAGGATGACCTTGAACTTCGGATCCTCATGCTTCCATCCTAACTTTTGAGATTAAAACGTTGGGTTCTTACTGGTGCTAGCATTGAACCCAGGCTTCCAAACGTGCTTGGCACGCTCTACCAACTTAGCTAGCTGCAGCCCTACCCAGACAAACCTATTTACAAGCAAAAGATTCTCTTAGGTTTAAAATCTGAGAACTCCTAAAGGGTAGATTACACAGAGACTGGGCTCAGGACTGTAGGGATTGGTCGCTGTCGTCAGAACGTCCATCTGTTGTTCTGTTGGGATGTGCGTGGACATCCGAGGACGGCTTGTGGGAGGCCGGGTTTTTTTTGTTTTTTGTTTTCACCACATGGTTGCAGGTCCTCAGGCTTGTGGGTGACTTTTACCCCGCTGACTCGTCTCTCTGGCCCGGTGGGTCAGTAACCTTCAAGAACTTCTTTTGTATCAATTGCTTATTTAAATCATCTTCCTTCCTTCCTTCCTTCCTTCTATTCTCTCTTTTTTATTTTTTTATTTCTTTCCTTATCTAGCATGGCAGTCTCTTTCTATCGATTAGGCTGGCCTTGAACTTCTCAATTCAAGACACACTCGTGCATCCTTCAGTAGCTGAGATGGTCAGAGTCTGCAGTGCTGTGTAAAGTTTGGGTTAAAGGTGGCCAGGTAGAATGTTGAAATGTGGTTACATCTTTGGTCTCTGTTCTCTCTGTGTTTATATGCAAATGAGCGTGCATACCTTGATTATGTTTTTGTTTTGCTTTGTTTTTTCAACACAGGTTTTCTCTGTGTAGTTTTGGCTGTGTTGGTCTTGCTTTGTAGACCAAGCTGGCCCCCAGCTCACAGAGATCTGTGGGATTACAGGCCAGTGTGTTCGGCATAGAAATAGATTTTGCTGTTGTTTATATGGCTGTTAATAGAGTTTCATGTCCTGGCCTTTCTGTTTGCTTGCTGTGTGTTTGTTTTGGAATATAAAGAGTATTCCATGTGGATCAATTAGAGCTTCCTTGGTTCCAAGGTAGAGAAACAGACTGGGTATTTTTAGCAAGATGAATTTTCTTTAAAGGCTGTTTGAGACCTGCTCTGTCAGTTGGGAAACTGAGAAAATTGGAGTAGAAAGGAGCCAAGTGGCCCCAGATAGATTTCCGAAATCTCTGAAGTCACTGAAGTCCCTCTCAGATACCACTAGAATCAGAGGAGTTTTTCCTTAAAGAATTCTGATTAAGGCCAGGCATGGGGGCATGTACCTTTAATCCCAGCACTGGGAGGCAGAAGAAGGCGGATCTCTATGAGTTCTAGGCCAGCTTGGTCCATAAAGCAAGTCCAGGCCAGCCAGGACTACAAGAGAAAACTTAAAAAAAAAAAAAAGAAGTCTGAATTAGAGTCAAATACAGGGGCGGGGTTGAGGGAAGCTGGAGAGATGGCTCAGTGGTTAAGAGTACCGCCTGCTCTTCCAAAGTACCTGGGTTCAATTCCCAGCCACCACATGGCAGTTCACAACTCTCTGTAACTCCAAGATCTGACACTCTCACACCAATGCACATAGATTAAAATTAAATAAAATATTTTTTAAAAAAGAGTCAAATACAGATGGTGGTAACTCATGCCTTTAAACCCATCGAGGCCAGCCTGGTCTACAGAGAGAGTTCCAGGACAGCCAAGGACACAAAGAAACCCTGTCTTGAAAATCAAACAAACAAATGACCCAAATACCTTCAGAGAGTCTCTTCTAACAACTCAACACCCTGTGCTCAAGCAAGCCTTGACACACCTCCTATAATTAACAGGTGTGAAAGGAAGGGGTGGGCAGAAGGACCCTGTAGGGGTCTCTTCAGGGACTCTAGTGGAGGGTGGCACCTGGATTTTCTCTCCTGCCAAGATTGTACGCAGTAGGTGAGGTAATTCTTAAAAAGAAAATTAGAGGCTGGAGAAATGACTCAGCTGTTAAGAGCTATCTATGGCTATTCTCACAGAGGACCCAGCTGCTATGCCTAGTACCCACATGATGCCTCACAACCATCTTAACTCCAGTCCAAGGGTATCCAAAGCCCTCTTCTGGCCTCCATAGGAACTGCGTGCTTGTGGTACACAGACGCTCACTCAGGCAAACACACATATACAGCAAATCAGCAAAAAAGAGTGATGCTATAGGACCCAAACTTTTGACATCTGTATATCAGGCTGTTTAAAAATACCTCAAAGCCAGGTGTAGTGCTGGTACACACTATAATTCCAAACCTCAGGACTCTAAGGCAGAAAGGAGGAGCCCACGTTTCTAAGCCAGTCTGGGCTATATATGGAGGCTCAGTCTCTAAAGTCAAAACTCTTCAAATATTATTGCTTTATAAAATATATGATATTCCAAAGCTGGCTTAAAGAAGAACTCATAAAGGAAACAAAGTATTTAAAATGGAAAAGTAGCCGGGTGTTGGTGGCACACGCCTTTAATCCCAGCACTCGGGAGGCAGAGGCAGGCGGATCCCTGTGAGTTCGAGGCCAGCCTGGTCTACAAAGTGAGTCCAGGATGGCCAGGGCTACACAGAGAAAACCCTGTCTCAAAAAAACTTAAAAAAAAAAAAAAAAAGGGGAAGTAGTAGCATGGTGCATATTAAGTCCTGTGGCGGAGCTGAAGACTACCTGAAAAGAAGTCACACGTGTGTTTGGCCAAGCCTGAGATTTAACTATGAACAGGGATGAGGAGTCTGGTGCTCCTACCCTGCTCCTGCCACTCTGCACTGACCCCTGGCTGCTGGCCCAGGCTCTTGACTTTTCCAACTGAAGGGACCTCCTGGCTCCAAGCACCAATGCAATGCAGGAATTTACTTGTTCTCCTAACGCAGACTGTTGTAATTCAGTGGTTTGAGTGAGAGAACAAACTCTCTGAAATAGATCTCTCTAGAAATAGATTCTTGTAAATTGTAATTATTGTCTGCAATAGCTCTCCTCCTCAGATACTTAGAATTCTGTGGGGCTCAGGAGGTTTATTTTATGTCTATTTGGCACAACAGCATGGTACATCATGACTGCTTTCTCATTTGTGTCTTATTGTGTATAACCGAACAAATTGTTCTCAGGAAAAAATATGAATATATTTAGAGGAATTTCATTCAGATTCTAAAAATCCTGTGTTTGTATAATTCAGTATAAAGCATGCATGTAAAATAAATATTCTGTTGTAGGTAACAGTACATGTGAAAACAACTCCTCATGGTTTTTTTGATGAGGAACCAAGTACAGCAGGTCCCTGATGTGTAAAATACCTGTATCCTGCTGGGTGGTAGAGGCACCCAACCCTCAGGAGGCAGAGGCAGATGGATCTCTGAGTTTGAGGCCAGCCTGGTCTACAGAGTGAGTTCCCGGACAGCCAGGGCTGCACAGATAAATTTGGAGACATAAAATTGAATTTCATGAGCCAGGCGTGGTGGCACACTCCCTTAATCCCAGCAGGAGGGAGGCAGAGGCAGGCGGATCACTCTGAGTTTGAGGCCAGCCTGGTCTACAAAGCGAGTCTGTGGCGGGGGGGGGGGGGGGGGGGCGAGGGGAACAGAGAGAGAGAAAAAAAATTGAGTTTCATATTGGTGACTCATATATTTATCTGTAAGGTTTTAGGTATAGAAATGGTTAAGAGTGAACTCTGAAGAGGCTGCCAAGTTCTGATCATGTTGGGGAAACTGTCGAACCTCTCGTTGCCATTTTCCCATCTGTAAAATGGACACAGTGGCAGTGCCTGTTACATCAAGCTGACATGGTGTCATTGAAGTGTAGCGTACTTCAGTGGTGTTTAGTACTCTGAGAATGTTGTATAACCAATACCTGTCCTTTTTTTTTTTTAGACATGATTTCTCTGTGTAGTCCTTGGTGTCCTGGAACTCACTCAAACTCAGAGATCCTCCAGCCTCTGCCTCCTGAGTGCTGGGATTACAGCTGTGGGCCACCACCACTGGACCACCCTACCTCCCTCTTATGCTGAAACATGAGAGAAAGAGATTGCCAAACAAAGTGTAGTGTACATACGTGTTGCTTGTCTATGAGAAGGCATGGGCAAATGATACACACTACTGAGTGTGAGAAAAGAAATGGTTGTGGGTCACATGATTCTTACAGGAAATACACAGAACACGTACGTCAAGAGAGAGAAAACATTTGTGGCTTCCAGAGGCTGAGTGTAGGGGGCTCACAGAAGGTGCTTGCGTAGTAATGGTATCATGCCTTTGTTCGGTTTGGGGTTTGGTTTGAAACATGGTCCCAGATGCTCTAGGCTGTCTTTTGCGCTTGCTAGGTGATCAAAGATGATCGTGGGCTTGTGGTCCTTCTGCCTCCACCTCCCTGGGTACTGGGATTGCAAGTGTGTACCACCCCGCTCGCCCCCAGTGTATGCAGAGCTTGTCAGTCAAACACAGGCTTCTGTGCAGAGCTTGTCAGTCAAACACAGGCTTCTGTGCCTTTCAAGCAGGCGCCTTCTGCCGGCTGAGCTCTAGCCTCAGTCCTTAAGGTGTACTCTAGAAGGGCTAGTTTTATACTGTATGGGTTTTACCTCAGTGTCAAACGCAAAACAAAACGAGGAGCTCCTGATGGCAGGAAAGGAGAAGAGCCTGCCTGTGCTTGTTTGAGCCCTAGCCTGCAGGGGTTCCCCGCGCTTCCAGTGCACTGAGATCCGCAGAAGGGCGTTTTGGTATGTTTTCGTCACCGCGTCTAGGTACCTGGCACTAGACTGCTGCAATTAGAAACTCACATCTCAACAGGCAAGGTTCATTTTTTTCGAGACAAGGTTTCTCTGTGTAGTCTTAGCCTGGTCTTGAACTCACAGTGATCCACCTGCCTCTGCCTCCCCGAGTGCTGGAATTAAAAGCGTGCTCCACCACCGCCCAGGAAAGCTTAAAACATTCAAGTTTTAAGCTTCACATTCATGTTTCTAACAAAGCATGGAGGGTGTGTGTGTGTGTGTATGTGTGTGTTATGTGTGTATGTGTATATGTTATGTGTATGTATGTGTTATGTGTGTTTGTGTATGTGGTGTGTGTGTGTGTGTGTGTGTGGGTGTGGGTGTGTGTGCGTGCGTGCGTAAAACCTGTAAGCTTTGAGTTCCTGGTCATTTACTGCTGCCAGCCTTCAGGGATTATGACAAATCAGGCCCCATGGTATTCTGGCAGGCTAGTTTTCTGTGCCCCCTGCATGTTCCAAGGCACCTTTAGGAAGTTGAGAAGCCCATATTCAGTTATTGCCTGGCACTGACAGTCCCTGGCTGCTGCTGTCATGGCGTTCAACTGAAAGATACTCAGGGCTCTCTTCTGCTTCCCACAGTTTGGGTTTGTCCTCTGTTGTATCTGTTCTCTGTTTCTGCTGTGACAAGTGTGACCATGCCTAGAGCCTTCGAACCGCACCTGTTTAACATCTGTAAGGTAGGCCAGTGCAAATTTATTGAGATAAAAATCAAGACCCTGGAGGAGCTGTGTTTCTTTTTGAAGACTTTAGGGCAACCGTTCACAGCCTGTGGGTTGAGACCCCTTTTGGGGGGAGTTGAACAACCCTTCCTCCGGGGTCGCCTAAGACTGTCTACATATCAGATATTTACGATTCATAATGGTAGTGAAATTACAGTTATGAAGTAGCAATGAAAATAATTTTATTGTTGGAGATCACCACAACATGAGAAACTGTTTTCAGGGGTCGTCGGAGCATTAGGAAGGTTGAGAAGCAGTGCTCCAGGTGAAAACCATTTCCTTCCCTTGACCCCCGTCCAGAGGCCGCCCTCAATCCCTGACCAGTGGCATCCTCCTCCATCGTTGCTTAGCATGCCTGAGCACACACAGATTCCCTCTGTGCTTTGTTAGAAACATGAAAGTGGAGTTTAAAGCTTGAATGTTAAACCAGGTGTTGGTGGCACACCCCTTTAATCTCAGCAGTCAGAGGCAGGAAGATCTGAGCTGGAGGCCAGCCTGGTCTACACAGCAAGGCCCAGCTCAGCCAGGGAAGCCCTGTCTCAAACAAGCAAAGAAAGAAAGAAAAAAGAAAAGTCAACTGTTTAAAAAAAAAGAAAGAAAGTTTTTATTTTGTTTGTTTTAGTTAGTCTTACTATGTAGCTCAGGATTCTATGTAGACCAGGCTGGCCTTAAACTGAGAGATCCAATTGCCTCTGACTCCAAAGTGCTAGACTAAAGGCATGCACTCCCTCACCCCCCTTAAATTTTTTTATATTTACTTTATTTTTGTGTGTGGATGTGTGTGCACGTGAGTGGAAGTGAGGGAGCAGTGTGCAGAAGTCAGTTCTCTCCTTCCATTTTATGGTTTCCTGGGGTTGGGCTGAGGTCGTCAGGCTTGGCCCCAAGAGCCCTAACCCAGCGCGTCATTTTGCTAGCCCCCTCCTACATTTAGAGAGTCTTGTAATTTCATTGTTTTCATTTAGTGATCCAAAATAACCTTCCTGGTTTAAGGTTAGCTGATTAATAAACTACTACATACTGTGACATTTTCACAGTAGTAGGAGTTAGGACATCCACTAGTAAGAAACCCTAAATCAACATTTGGCCACACACACGCACACGCACATACTCACCCACATACACAGTCTTTTGGGATGAGGTCTTGCCATGTAGCTTTGACTGTCCTGAAACTTGCCATGTAGACCAGACTGGCCTCGAACTCAGAGATCAACCTGCCTCTGCCTCCCAAGTGCTGGAATTAAAGGGGTGTGCCACTACTGCCCAGCTATAATATATTTTTAGATGATTGACTATTTTGATTTTGGGGAGTACCAGAGATATTATAGTAGAAACTGACCTGAAAAAAGTCAAAATTCTGTTTATCTGCTATCTTCAAATATGCTATAGTTTTGTTTCTTTTTCAGTATCAGAGAAACAGAAGATATTTCTTCTGGAAAATTAAAATCTCCTTTTAAGTATCTAATAATAGAAGCTTAAATCCCAAGCCAAGCTCTGTGGTACATGCCTGTAATCTCAGCATGAAGCAGGCAGAGACAGAGGCAGATCTTTGTATGTTCAAGGCCAGCCTGGTCTACAAATCGAGTCCAGGACAGTCAAAGCTACACAGAGAGACCCTGTCTCAAAAAACAAAACCCAAAATGTGAATAATCCCAATAGATTAAATTATCATGTTTACTTGTTAAGAATTTAATTTAAGGGCTGGAGAGATGGCTCAGAGGTTAAGAGCACTGACTGCTCTTCAAAAGATCCTGAGTTCAATTCCCAGCAACCACATGATGACTCACAACCATCTATAATGAGATCTGGCGCCCTCTCTGGTGTGAAGGTGTACCTGCAGACAGAGCACTGTATACATAACAATAAATAAATAAATCTTTGGGGAAAAAAAAGAATTTAATTTAACCAACGGTACTAATGAATTTTTGATCATTTAAAAATTGCAGTCTGGGGCTAGAGATTGCTCAGTGGTTAAGAACACTGACTGCTATTGCAGAGGACCTGGCTCCAGTTTCCAGTATCCATATGCTCTTAACCATCTGAATTTTAGTCCCAGGGAATCTGACACCCTCTTGTCATCTCCACCGTGTACTAGGTATGCAAATAATGCACAGACAGCCATACATGCAGACAAAACACCTATACACATAAAATAAAGAAAAGCACACACTCCCCCTGCCCCCATTTGTGGCCCATTTTTAAGTTACTGTAATGGCTGAAGCCCTTTCTGACCTTTGCAGGGAAGCGTGACTGCTATGACAGTGTTCTTTCCCCTGGATACTGCTAGACTTCGCCTTCAAGGTGAGTATTGATCACACTCCTGATCTAATGATGTTGGGAAGTGGACATTTCTTTAGTACACACTGCACCAAGATAAGGATTCTCTGTTTAGACAGCCACTGTTGTCTGCTTGCTTGCTTGCTTGGTTTGGCTTTGGTTAGATATAGCTCAAGCTAGCTTCATGCTCACTGTATAGGCTAACCATGAGTTCATCCCCCTGTCTCCACCTCTGAAGTGCTTGCTTTAGAAGTATACACTTGACGTAAATATTTGATCCCTGCCCCTTCTCTTTCTGTACTAGGGGCTGAACTCAGAGCTTTGTGCAAGCAGTTAGTCAGTGCCCACCCCCATACTGTTCTCTAGAGGGAATTGTGGCAACTCAAGTCAAAATAAATAGGAGAGTCACCTATAGAAAATTCCACAGTGGGTGTTACCCATTGTGCAGACAGAAAAATCTCAATGCTAAATGAGCAGGGATTTTTTTTTTTTTTTTTTTTTGCTGTTGTTTTGTTTTTTGAGACAGGGTGTCACCACCTCCTGGCCATCTATTTCTATTATAAACTGACTATGGACCAGGCGTTGTGACGCACGCCTTTAATCCCAGCACTTGGGAGGCAGAGGCAGGCAGATCCCTGTGAGTTTGAGGCCAGCCTGGTCTACAAAGTGAGTCCAGGACAGCCAAGGCTACACAGAGAAACCCTGTCTTAAGAAACCAAAAAACAAAGCAAAACAAACTGATTCTGGACTACTTAAGAAGCACATTCTTGCACTGAACATGCGGGTGCACATCTGTAATCACAGCACTTGGGAAGCAGAGGCAGGCAGATCGCTTTGAGTTCGAGGACAGCCTGGTCTACAGAGCAAGTCCAAGACAGCCAAGGCTACACAGAGAAACCCTGTCTTGAAAAAACAAAAGAAGGAAAGAAAGAAAGAGTTCAATCCCAAAGCTCTGTAGGCTCTTAGAATAGAAAAGGATGCCTGAACCTGAGGGGTTAAGTCAAGGGAGACAGAGACAGAGGAATTTCCTCACACTGAAAAGTGATTACTCATTCACTCACGCTGGCATACCGAGACTCCTGGCCTTCTGAAGTCCATGTCACTGACTTTAACGTATAGCAAGCCCACACTTGAAAAAAGGTTTTGTTTTTTGTTTTTTTAGCTGTTATTAGAAAGGCAGGTGGGAAATGTACTCTCAACATGCTGTACATGCAGTAGATCTCTACATTAGGGCAGTGTGCTGCCTGATAGATAAGTGGGCGGTGAAATTGGGACTGCATTCACACCACTGATGCTTGGACAATGCAGTTTAACACCTGGCAAACAGGTTCAAGCAAGCTTGACCTTGGAAACCAAAGCATCTTAAGAGAGGCAGCCCCAAGGTCGCTGCCAGGCTGGGATAAAGTGAGGAACTGCTACAAGAGATGGACACAGCAGGGAAGCTGGCTTAGCCAGCCTTTGCTTTCCTGATTTCCCACCCCTGTCACTCACATGAGGGCGCCCCACTTGGGGACACCAGGGCCTAATGGGAAGGACTGCCCCTTGGCTATCTGTTCGCAGTTCCTAGTTCACAGTCATGTGTGGATGAGCCATTGTGTTGGCAAGTTTTCGAATCTGAGAGGCCATAGGGCTTACATTTATAATCTTAGTGATCGAATCTGAGAGGCCATAGGGCTTACATTTATAGTGATTGCCATCCTTTCTAACACCCTGAGGCTTTTGTTTTACAGTACTGGGTCAGACCCAGGCCTCACCTGTGCTAGACCAGTGCTCCACCCCGAGCTCTCTCTCCAGGATGACGTTTTAAGGGAAGGAGTTCTAAAAAGAGAAAGGGGACTGGGAAAGAGTGGAGACAAATACCCACTGTCCTTGCTCATCTAGACATGTCATCCTAACCTGCCTCTAGCACTATAGAATTTTACACTTTGCTATAATTCTTTTTTCCCCTCCTATTTTCTTTTCAACTTGAAATTAGAAAGTGTAGCTACAAGTTGCATAAAGCAAGTTTGAAAACTAACTGGAAAGTTAAACACTGTGCGTACTGCTTGTGGTTAGAATTTTTTAGATAGGTAATTATTTGTATGAGTCACAAAGCAAAACACATAGAAAGGAGTTCTATACAGGGTAACCTCAAATCCACCTTCACCCCTCTCCACCACGGTTAACATTGACTGACTTTGTGATGTTTCTTTGGTATCTTCGTTGCCAGGAAGCTCTGCCACTCTCTGTCTCAGTTTTTAAATTACATGCATGCTGTGTATCTGTTTGGGGGGTATGTGCACATGCGTGCAGGTGGCCTCAGAAATCAGGGGCGTTGGAATCCCTGGAGATCCAGGTGGTTGTGAGCCACCTGATACGGGTGCTGAGAATCAAACTCAGGCCCCATACAAGAACAGTATGAGCTCTTAACTGCTGAGCCGTCTCTCCAGCCCCAAGATTCCTTGATTTGAACATCCTTCAGAATGGCGAGTGTAGGGTGGGCATGTGTACACATCTGCAGTCCCAGCTACTTGGGGGCTGAAGCTTGTGGACCATTTGAGCACCTTGTGCCCTTGTTTCCAAGAGGGAGGGAGAGAAAGGATGGGTGAGAGTGAGAGAAGCAGAGCAGGACTAAAGGGTGATCCAGCTGCAGAATCTAGAGTCCACTGCTGCGTGGAGGGAAGCATGAGACTGCCAACCAGCCTTTCCTGCTTTCCTGAGGAGCCTTTCAGACGTCATGGAATAGCAAACAAGTAATGTATATTCTCGATTCTCCACCTAAGTCATATAAAAAGCACAAGCTTCTCTGTCCCCAACCTTGAGTTTAAAACATTCTTTTTTTAGATTTTTGTCCATAGGCATTTTGCCCGCATGTATGTCTGTGTAGCACATGTGTGCCTGATGCCCACAGCGACCAAAAAAGACACCGCATTCTCTAGGATTAGAGTTACAGATGGTTATGAGTCACAGTGTTTGGTGCTGGGAATTGATCTGGGTCCTCTGGAGGAGCAGCTAGTGCTCGTAACTCGTGACAGCTCTCCAGTGCCCCAGACTTCGCATTTCTTCCTGTTGTCACTAGACTGCTGTGGGTACACCACAACCTGCTTGCCCTTGCGCTAGTGTGGAGGAATTCTTGGCTTGGTTTACTTTTTTGTTATTATTCTTGCAAAGATGATGTAAAATTTGGTTTGTTCATAGGCCATTTTGTTTCTGTAAACTTTATGGGATAAATTCCCAGATGTGAGATTTCTTCCTAATCAAGGAGTAAATGTGTGATTTTGAGTAAATGCCAGACTGCTTTTATTAGGAGCTGACTAACTTGCCATTTCATAAGATATACTGCTAACAATTTTAATTTCGAAGAAATTGGTTCATTTCCACATTTTTATGTTTTCAGATTAATTTTCTAGCCCGGGCCGGAAATTTGAAGTTAATTGAAGTAGATGTTGTTTTCCGTGGCAACACACAAGGAATGACAGTGCTGTTCTAGTGGCTTGGCTTGGGTTTTGGTTTTGGTTTTTGTTTTTTTTTTTTTAAGGTTAGGAAGCAGCACAAAGCCAGAAGTTTTGAAATTTGAGCTCTAATCTTGACTTTGCTCTTGTTTCTTTATCCTCTTTTATGAAAGGAAGAAAGCAGGGGCTGAAGAGATAGCTCAGAGGATAAGAGCATTTGTATCTCTAGCAGAGGACCTGGGTTCGATTCTCAGCACCGATGTGGTAGTTCGAGACCATCTGTAACTCCAGCTGGAGGTTACCTAACACGCCCTCTGACTTCCCTGGGTGCCAGGCATACATGTAATGCATGTATACATGCAGGCAAAACACTCAAACACAGAAAACAAAATAAAAAATACCTTCTTTATAAAGACAGAAAGTCATCTATTTCTTATTTTGTAAGGTAGATGTGGAAATAGAAAGGAGAACATGCATGTTAGTTTTTTTTAAAGTACTGTATGGGGCTGGAGAGCTGGCTCAGCATTTTAGAACATTTATTGATCTTCTAAAGGACCCAGGTTTGGTTTCCCAGCACCCACATCAGTGGGCTCACAATTGCCTGGACCTCCGAGTCCAGGGGATGTGATGCCCTTTGGCCTCCCTGTGTGTACATAAAGTCACAGAGGCACACATACATAGGGAGGGAGGGAGGATAGATGGGCCATACGGAGCTAGAGAGATGGCTTAGTGGTCACACACATTTACTGCTCTTCCAGCGGACCCAAGTTCAGTTCCCAGTAACTCCAGTTCCAGGGAATCCTACATCCTCTGCGGTCTCCATGGGCACCTGCACTCATGTGCACACACTACACACATAATTAAAAGAAAAATAAACATTTAAAAAACATTCTATAAAACTCCAGAAATGGCATTTCTGCCTTACAGTGACAATTAGAGTTTAAATTGAAAATCTTTTTTTTTTTTTTTTTAATTAAAATTCTTTCTGAGTAGCAGATGAAACCCAAAGAATGGACTGTGGGGAAGTTAGCTGCTACTAGACCCTGGAGGGTCTCAGGCAAAGGAGTGGAGTAGCTGAGAGGTTGTACGATGAAGCGATGACATTTTAGTGAAACTTGCTGATGCTGCAGATAACAATTCTCTTTATTCTTACAGTTGATGAGAAAAGAAAGTCAAAAACAACACATGCGGTGCTCCTGGAGATAATTAAGGAAGAAGGCCTGTGAGTACCACCCACTCCACAGAGGTCTTGCTTGCAGGCTTGTAGTCGTGAGAGCTTGTAGTTGCCTGAGGTGTATGTGTTTTTAATTCCTTAGAGACCTGTGAGCCATATGGTTGCTTTGTTTTGTTTGTCAAGACAGGGTTCACTGTGTAATCCTGACTGTCCTGAAATTCAGAGATCTGCCTGCCTCTGCCTCCTGAGTAATGGGATTAAAAGTGTGTGCCACCCCCAACCTCCACCCCCTCAACCCCTTCGCTCGCATTTGGTTTCTTTTTTCTTTTTTAGATTGATTTCTGTTATGAGTATTTCGCTTACATGCATGTCTGCGTACCATGTATGGGCCTGATGTCCAAGGAAGCCATGAGAGTGTTGCAGGCCTTGGGACTGGAATCGTGCATGGTTGTGAGCCACCATGTGGTACTGGGAGACAAATCCAGGTCCTCTGCAAGAGCAGCAAATGCCCTTAACTACTGAGCCATCTCTCTAGCTCCCATTATTTGCTGTTTTTGATTACAGAGCTTTCTAAGAAGGTTTTGGGGTTTTGGAGGGATTTTTGTTTGTTTTGCTTTTTGTTTTTTCTGCAACAGGATTTTTCTGTGTAGCCCTGGCTGTCCTAGAACTAGCTGAGAGATCTTTCTGGCTCCCAAGTACTGGAGTTAAGGCATGCACCACCACAACCCAGCTCAATTTAATATATGCTAAAGCAGTATTGTTGCTTAAGAGTTGAGGATTGGGGGCTGGAGAGATGGCTCAGTGGTTAAGATCATTGTCTGCTCTTCCAGATGTCCTGAGTTCAATTCCCATTAACCACATGGTGGCTCACAACCATCTATAAAGAGATCTGGTGTCCTCTTCTGGCATTCAAGTGTACATGTAGATAGAGCACTCATACACTAAATAAATAAATCTTAAAAAAAAAAAAAAAAAAAGAAAAGAAAAGAAAAAAGAAAAAGAGTTGAGGATTGCTGGGTGTGGTGGTGCATGCCTGTAATCCCAGGACTCGGGAGGCAAGTATCAGGTAAAGAGAAGCTCGGGTCCAGGCGTGGTGATACGCCTTTAATTGCAAACAATGAAGGTAAAGTTAGTTTATAAAAGGAAGTACCCATATTTGACAGTGATGTTTAATTGAGTGGCAGAAAAAGAGAGAAAGATTTGACAGAATAGGTTACGCCCAACTCTCACAAGAAGAGGGAGAAAAGGAAAGCTACTTAGGGGGCAGTGCAGAGAAAGGGGGTGCAGTTTTACTGGGAGAGTCCTACAGAGATTGAATGTGAGAACAAACTAGTCACAGGTGAAGACAGAATGAGCCAGAGGATGAGAAGGAGCTAGGAGATTAGAGCAGATTGCTGGGATTAGTTTGAGGCCAAGCAGAGCAATTCAGAGACTGAGACAAAAGCCAGATTGAATAAATTAACAGGGAGAGGAGTTTGAGCCAGAGCAGCTGAGTTGAGCCAGCCAGCCCAGAGCTCAGGAAGAATAAGAAAGAGTGAGTTTATTAAGTAGGAAGTCTCAGAGGCTGAAAACATTCCTTACCAATTCTGCTCACACTTGCCCTCCCTCTGCTTCTATCTTTAACCCCATGTGTATGCCACATACGATTTTTCCAGTTATTTAACTATCAGTCACAATGCACCAAAACATTTTAACCTCTATGACATGACATTGACACTTTAACATAGTACATTCTCACCTGGTGTGGTGGCACATGCCTTTAATCTCAGCACTCGGGAGGCACGGGCAGGTGGATCGCTGTGAGTTCGAGGCCAGCCTGGTCTACAAAGCGAGTCCAGGATGACCGAGATAACACAGAGAAACCCTGTCTCAAAAAACCAAACCAACCCCTTCCCCCCCCCCAAAAAAATTATATATATATACACTCCCTCCATTTTTTTTCCTCTTGAGATAGTGTCTCCTTATGTATCCCTGGCTGGTCTGGACCATGCTATGTTGACCTTGAACTCACAGAGGTCCACCTAGCTCTGCCTCCTGAGTGCGGAGGTTAAAGGTGTGAGTTTCAGTTCTTGTTTACATTTGCCTCGTGGTTAGGTTGGGTTGAGCATTGTAATAAGGGTAATGAGAGTGCATAGGTGGCAGAGGGGTGCATACCTGTGGTGCATACCTGTGGTGCATACCTGTGGTGCATACCTGTGGTCCCTGCTCTACAGGAGGCTGAGGAAGAGTTGCTTAACACAGGAATTCAGGGCCAGCTGGGCAGCATGATAAAACAGCTCCCTCCGTCTCTGGCCTCGTGCTGTCCACGTGTGCTTTCTGACCTGTGGCTTGACTACTTCCTGCAGCTCCAAGCACCTGTGGGGAGAGTCTTTTAAGGTGCTGCACATCTCCCCCGCGTTGTCGACCTTGAGACTGTCAGTGGAGACCAGACTTTCTTGGGCTTCATACTGGTTACTTTTCTCAGTTCTGTGACCAAGTGCCTATCAGAACCAAGTGAAGGGAGGCGGGAGGATTTATTCTGACTTACTTTACAGCCCTTCACAGTAGGTCTGGCATGCCAGCTAATCACAGTGTCTCCACAGGAAGTGGAACTGGGCTGTCAAGCCTAGAGGCCAACCTCCAATGACAACTCTCCCTTGCAAGGCTCCACCTCATATAGATGACACAACTTCTAAAACAGTGGCAGGAGAGAGAGGGGTGCATTCAGCATTCAGATACAGAAGCCTATGGGGGAGGGGCTTACATTCACATTTTGACAGGCTTCTCTGGCAATCTCCTGTGGCTTTTGTCCATAACCTTTACTTTGCTTATTGTGTTTTTTCCATAGCCTGGCACCATACCGAGGGTGGTTTCCAGTTATTTCCAGTCTCTGCTGCTCCAATTTTGTCTATTTCTACACTTTTAATAGCCTCAAAGCAGTATGGGTCAAAGGTCAACGTTCTTCTACAGGAAAAGATCTGGTGATTGGATTTGTTGCAGGTAACAAGGTTTTCTTTATATTTTAGTATTGATCTGTGCTTCATATATCCTCTAGGAGATTATTTTAGCACCCAGTAATGCAGAGAATATGGCCGGTTTTTCTGACATATATTCCTTTTTCTTTTTCTTTCTCTTTTTCTTTTTCTTATTCTTTTTCAAGACAGGGTTTCTCTGTGTAGCCCTGGCTGTCCTGGAACTCCATCTGTAGACCAGGCTGTCCTCCCACCACCCCCAGCTCTGACATGTTTTCTTACTGTGATGATAAAAGCACATGACAGAATTTGTCACTGTAACCACTTTAAGATAAGTTCGTCATGTGAAGTATGCTTGCAGTTTAAAACTGATGCCAGAAGGCTTTCCTCTTACAATCATACACCCTAAGTGAATCCCTCATCTCTCCTTCTCTAGCCTTAGGGGTTTGACTACATTAAGTGCTGCGTGTAAGTGACATCACTCAGTACAAATGTAATGACCTTATTCCACTTAGCCGGTTCTCCAAAGTTCAACCATATTGTCGCATTTTGACATATATTTTCCTACCTAATGTCTAGATAATGTTGTAGAAAATAAAGATATGGCTACTAATGTGTATTACTAAAGACCTATAATTATTACAGTGACTTTATTTAACCTGCTATCAAACAATAAAAGACACAGACCCCTGATAGATTTTCAGATAAGCCTTGTTTTTGTTGGGGCAGGGCAGATACTATGCTCCTAAACTAGCCTTTATCTCTCAGTTCCGCAGCCTATGCCAATTGCTCTAATGACTCCTATGTGGGCTGCGTCTCATCCGTTATCCATAAATACTTGCTCTGCTTCTCATCTGGGCTGCTGTCCTCCGGTTGTGCCAATCCAGCCACGTGTTTCCCTCCATGATGACCCATGGCGGCTCTGCTTCCTTCTTTTTTCTCTGTCTCCCCTTCCCATGATCCTTCTGCCCCCAAAAGCCCTTGAGCCTTAGCTCCTCCTCTCGCTTCTGCCCTGCTCAGGCTTCAGCATTTTTTATTAACCGATCAGCTTTAAATTAGGTAGAGCAAGGTTTACACAACAAGGGCAGGTGTGCACGAGAAGGTGCTCATCTGGGCAGCAACCAGATCCCAGGGAGCAAAATAACACAACGCAGCAGACCATGCTGTTGAAAGGTAACGTTCCAGGGGGCTGGAGAGATGGCTCAGCAGTTAAGAGCACTGACTGCTCCTCCAGAGGTCCTGAGTTCAATTCCCAGCAACTACATAGTGGCTCACACCATCTATAGTGTGACCTGGTACCTTCTTCTGGCATGTGAGTGTATATGCAGGCAGAACACTGTGTACATAATAATAAATATATCTTAAAAAAAAAGAAAAGAAAAAAAGAAATTTGGGGCTGAAGAGATGGCTCAGTGGTTAAGAGCACTCGCTATTCTTCCAAAAGTCCTGAGTTCAATTCCCGGCACCCACATGCCAGCTCACAACTGTCTGTAACTCCAGTTCCAGAGGATGCAACACCCTCTCACAGACATACATGCAAGCAAAACACCAATGCAAATAAATTAAAAAAAAAAAAAAAAAGAAATTTGCATTATAAAAAAAAAGGTAACGTTCCGCATATGACGGCATCACACTGTGTGAATCCGTTCATCTGCTGGTGGACGCTTGGGCTGCATCCACCACGTGCTGTTGTGAGTAGTGCTTCATGAACACGGACGTAGGCATCTCTTTGAGAACTTCCTTTGGTATATGTGTCCTAAAATGGAACTGTTGGATCCTAATGTAGTTGTCATGAGCTTTGTCAGACGCATAGAGGGACATGTTAGTGTCTTTCCGCACTGTCAGAAGTTTTTGAGTAACAATACATTTACGAGCTGCGTCAGTTTCATTGGCTGTAATTTGCCATGTCCCACTTTCCCTTGATAGCTGGTTGCTCTTTTGTTGTGATGGGAACCACTGGTACTCTCTTTTAGATCTTACCCTGTACATCACACTGCAGGGATGCGTGTGAGCGCTAAAGAACAGAGGGCTAAAGGGGTGGAGGCAGAAGGAAGATGAGTGCAGCGAGGTTTCGGGGGCGCCATGTTAGCTAATGAGTCCTGTTGGAGGCTGCTGAGATGCCCCTGCCAGAGCTCCAGAGCTCACAGGTTTGAACTGAGCCCCAGAGTGAAATGAAGCTGCTGATGAGAGCAGAGGACTGTGGAGGCTGTACAAGGGCCCTGCACCAGGTCCCGGTGGGCAGACTGGCAGACTGGCACATGGTAATGGGGGTGTGTCAGCAGGGGCACAACACTGAGCCTTGGCTGTCCTGGACTCACTTTGTAGACGAGGCTGGCTTCGAACTCACAGAAGTATGCCTCCCTGAGCAAGTAGATTTTTGAGGCAAGATCTTACTACATAAACTGTGTTGGCTTTGAACTCATGATCTAACTGTTTCAACTCTCCAAGCTGGATTTGCCATTTTCTTTCTCTTTTTAAAATTTATTTACCTAGGTAGTGTGTATGTGTGTGTGCATGTGTGCATTCATGCGTGTGAAGGCCAGAGTATATTGGGTGTCGCTCTCCGCCTTGTTCCCTCGAGACAGAGTCTTATGCATACACACAGCACTGGAGATACAGGCACATGTACATGCATTCATGCCCAGCTATTTATTGGGGGGGCTGAGGATCTGAACTCCATCTCCCCAGCTCTGGACATTTTCCCTCATCAGCTGTCATCAACACACTTCCCAGCTGTGCATCTGAGACACAGTTCCCTCTTGAACAAAGCTGTTTATTTTTAATTTGTTTTTGTTTTTGTTTTGGTTTTTCGAGACAAGGTCTCTCTGTGTTACCCTTGGCTGTCCTGGACTCACTTTGTAGACCCGGCTGGCCTCGAACTCACAGCGATCCGCCTGCCTCTGCCTCCCGAGTGCTGGGATCACAGGCGTGCGCCACCACGCCCTGCTCTGTTTATTTTTAAGATTTCAGAAAAAAAAAACCAGCTATGTCCCAGGTGTTCCTGGTGTGAGGATGAACATCAGCTGCTTCTTTACTCTGGAAAGGTTTCTGAAATGAGCTGACAGTGGACAGGTTAACAAGTGATAAAATACACAAGTGGGGTCTTGTCTCTAAAAGCAATCCTCACCCAAAAAAAGATAGAATGAAATAAAACAAAATGGCAGATGAAAGTCACAAATACCCACTGCCTCTCTCGGGAGGAATGCATCATGATGTTTAATAGCACAAATGTATTTAAATTGAACAGGAGGCAACCTCAGGTCGGTGGCTACACAAGAGCCTGTGCACCCTTCTCTGTCCAAGAGAGAGGTCGTTTTTGAGCAGCAGTAGTGCATGGCTATTAGAGATGAGTGGGCCAAGGGACCAGAATGTTCTGTATGGTTCTCTCTGGAAGAGAATTGTCTGGGGAGACAGTCTACCCATACAGTTTGCTCTCCAATGACACTCAAGGATGGCGTCCAGTTAGGCAAATAAGGGGACACCAGAGTGGAGCCTCTTCAAGCCTCCAATAGCCTACATTTAAAAGTTAATATAATAGCTGCTGAATTTGGGGTGGTGTTCCCCCTGGCTCCTTTTCCTGGGCGGCTGAGTGGGTTTTACGTGTTTGGTTAGTGTTTCACAGCTCTTGATTTTGGTTCTGCTTTCTCATAAATGACTGTTATTGAAAAGGAAAAGTAGATTCATAGATATTCAAAAGAAAAGTAACCCCCCTGGCCTTAGGTAGAAGAGTGTTAATTAGTATTCAGTCTTAGAACTGAAGCCACACCCACAGATTAGAGCCACCAGGAGCACTGCCCCCGCTCCCTGAGGGTCTGCCTGTGCTGTGTTATTAGGAATGGGAGTTAGTCCTGCATAGCTCTGGAATGCTGCCATTTGCCTGATTATGTAAGTTGCAAATTTTAGTGAAGTTCTTAAAAAGCATTGTCAAGTATTTTGAGTGCATTCCACCCCAGGATTCATAAAATGATCGTGGTAAAAAGGTACCTCTCCATCCGTTCTGATCTTCTCAGGGGCAGAGCTTTGCAATGACTTCCATCCCTTCAGTAAACATTGTGGTACACTCCGTACTTGAGATTGTCCTCAGAATCTTCCAGTCTTTCTGCTATGAGTTCAAGGCCAGCTTGGTCTAAGACAGCCAAGGCTACACCGAGAAACCCTGTTTTGAAAAACCTCCTCCACACCCCCCCAAAAAAAAGAAAAGAAAGAAAAGAATATCGGCCTAATGGGCAGTGATTTAATTTGTTTGGGAAGGTGCATACGCTATGCTTTTCTGTGGTGTGGATTCCAAGCTCTCTTGTCCTCTCTTGATAAGGGGGGGGGAGCGGGGGGGCAGGGGCTGACACTTGCATTTTCTGACCTGATTTTTCCCAGTTACTGATTTGTCTCTGAAATGAGGTGTACGTCGCATCAAGCCGGTATCCATCTTGAGCTCTGGGCAGATGGACATGTGTCTTGGGCAGTGCGGCACTGGTACCTTTTTAGAAAGAGCCTAGCGAGGATCTTCTATAGCAGGCACAGTGTTTTCAGATTGTGATCAATGCTTCCAGATGAACAGAGTCAGGGCCACAGATGGCTTGGCAGGGTTATGTGACTCTCTAGAAGTGCACTCATAAGATTACTTATATATCTCTTATTTGGGAGAAATATTTGGTACAGTGCTCCTGGAAAATAAACAGAAAAACATCTTTGGTAACTGTATGAAACAAAGAAAATAATGGATTTGAATCTCTGCTGCTTTCACCAAGTTTATCCTTGATTCAACTGTTTTCTCTGTGGGGTGTTTTGAGATTCCATAAATGAAAACTTTTTTTTTTTTCCTTTCTGTTTTTTGTTTAAAGGACTTTTTTAGCAAAGTGTGTGTGTAGGGGGGTTGCTTCTTTTTCTTCTTTAGGCTTGTTCCTCTTTGTTTCTGGGCTCAGCTGGAGCCTGACAGTTCCATCACACACACTCTGCTTGTTCCTTGGTTGACCTGTAGTTCGGAGGTGTACACCATTTGTCAGGCGTTTTGTTACAATCCTATGTGGTATTGTCTTTAATCATTTCAGGACGCTGAGGACGTTTTAATATCTCAAGATGCTGTTAAATTGGGACCATGTGTTTTCCAAGAAGCACCTGGCTCACTGTGCTGCTTGGAGGCAGCCCGGGGCCACTGCTGGTGTTCAGGCTTGTAAGAGTCCTGGTGCACCTGAAGTCTGCGGTATTTTGTGACACTTTGTAACTGCTGCCTGCTGCTGCCTGTCCTAATCCTTTGAGTGATGGGCTCCTCTGTGAGCTCGTGGTCCCAGTTGAAGCACCTGGAAATGTCACTCTGTCCTCTCACCTGTCACCCATAGTACCAGATAGTACTTGTTGATAATACACTGCTTACTCCAGCTGGCAGTTGTCTTCTCCGTGCTGACATGGATTTAGCATGGTGTCATAGACCACTCCCCTCTCCGAGGCTGTTATTTAACAGTTGTGTTTAAAGCTGTCTCAAACTGCTCCTTTGTTTTTGGGGGTGGCCTTGTGGTTTGTTTTATGTTTTGTTTTGCGCTGCTGGTAATTAAACCAGGCCTTGCATGTGTTAGACAACTGCTCTACCCCTGAGTTAAATCCCCATCCTTAAATCACCATTTTGAATGCTATTTAAAAAAAAAAAAATCAACAAACAATTGCCCTCACTGAGCGAGTAAGGAAATTCTCCACTCTTTTTGTGTGAGGATTGCTTCTAATGGCAGCAGCATGTGTTGTACCCCAGCACACAGGTAAACCCTACCTGAAGTCAGTGGCAGAAATATAAAGGCCATATTGGTATGTAACTTAAGGCAACAAAATTAGAAGGTGACACTTCCTTCAAATGTCTTTCTGTTTTTAAGGAGTGGTGAATGTGTTGCTGACGACTCCACTCTGGGTGGTAAACACCAGACTGAAGCTGCAAGGGGCAAAATTTCGGAATGAAGACATCATACCAACTAACTACAAAGGCATTATGGGTACGTGTCTCTGGGGTGTGTCCTTTGTATTTGAAATCTGTTTCCACAGTAAAGCTGCATAGCACACAGCCTCACATTCCAGCAAACCACTGTTTGTCTGTATATCTGTGGGTGATAGGGACTCATCTGGGCTGAGCACAGCTGAGTCTCAGTCCTGAATGCTCTCTTCTCATATCAACAACACAACAGCAGAGGACTCACCGACTGCGCCCCTGTTCCCGCCTTGCCTGCTGGTAACAGCAAGGGCTAGGGATAAAGACTTGTACGTTCCCAAGGAGTAGATGGGAAGAGGGGAAGACTGTGAGCATGTGAGGTTTTATTTTGTTTTTTTAATTAATTTATTTATTTTATCTTTATTTTTATTTTTTGCAGTGTTAGAGATTAAACCCAGGGCCTCAAGTGTGCCTGGCAAGCATTATACCCCTGAGCTACACTCTTAAACTAAAGCTTGTTGTTGTTGTTTTGGTTTAGAGTTTTGTTTTGTTTTTAAGTCCATATATCCTAGGCTTGCCTCAAACTCATGCTAAAGATGGTCTTGAACCTCTGATCCTCCTGCCTCCACGTCTCAGTGTTGGGATTACAGGAGTTCATCACAGCGCCACGCTGGAGACTGAACCCATGGCTTTGTATAGACTAGGCAAGCACTCTCCTGAATTAGAGCCCCAGCTCAAGGGGGAGTTGTGAGTTTTTTGTTTGTCTGTTTTAGATAAGATTTTTGCTGTTTCCCAGGTTGGCCTTGAACTTAACATCCTAGTCTGGCCTCAAATTCATAGCAGCCCTCCAGGTACTGAAATGACAGGTGTGACCCACCACACACAGCTTGTTTTATAGACAGTCTCACGCTGTAACCTAGGCTGGCCTCAAACTTGAGATCTCCTGCCTTTGACCCTCCCCAATGCTAGTGATATGGGTGCTTACACTACAACCAGCCCAGGTTAATATTTCTTATGAATATTATACTTTATAATATGTAATGATATATTTGGATAATGGTACCAGGATACTCACAGATGGCTTTGAACTTCTGCTTTTTAAAGGCAAGCTCATGCCCTACAATTGGCTTTGGAGTCTTGATCCTCCTGCCTTAGTCTCTGGAGGGCTGGGGTTGCCATAGTGAGCCACCACACCCTGCCTCACTTCTGCTCTTTAGTACAACCACATGGCCAGGCTGTCATGTCTCATGCATTTCTCTTTGGGACAGAAGTGGGGTTTTTTTCTTGTAAGTCCTTTGTCATAGATTCCAAGAAAAGACCTTATCTTGTGTTGTGCTAGGCCTTGTGAAATATATGGTTTACAGTGTACAGTTCTGTACAGTGCAGTTCCCTGGTATGCTGACAGTGCAGCATCCTATGCCCAGGCTTGTCAAGAGAAGCCTATGATGGAGGCTGTGATCACAGTCTGATGATTATTAAAAGGCAGTGCATTAACTCCAGTGCATGGCAGTCCACACCTGTTGTCTGAGGCCGGAAGATACAGTGTTCAAGGCCATACTGGGTTACACAGCAAGAACATCTTTTAAAAAACAAAAACAAAAAAGCCAGATAAACAGAAAGGTACCTAAGTAAGGGATTCTGCCCCATAATGTCATTGAAAGGAGGATGGTTTCGCTTTGGGCCCATTTGAACAGAACAATTGTCTTTTCTAGTTAGGGCCCTGTCATGGTGCTTTTCAAAAGCCTGCCTTCTTGCTTAGATGCATTCCACCAGATTGTCCGCGATGAGGGGATCTCAGCTCTGTGGAACGGCACCTTCCCCTCCTTGCTGCTGGTCCTCAACCCTGCCATCCAGTTCATGTTCTACGAAGGCTTAAAACGGCAGCTTTTAAAGAAGCGCATGAAGGTAATCCCTGATTTTAAAGTGTGCCCAAGTGTACAAGTGTCCTGGCTCGACTGAGATTGCTCCTCCTCTGCTCTCCAGCTCTCCTCTCTGGATGTCTTCATCATTGGAGCAGTAGCCAAAGCGATTGCCACCACAGTCACCTATCCCATGCAGACAGTGCAGTCGATTCTGAGGGTGAGTGCTGGGGTTCCCCTAAAGTAAGTCCAGTGACATCAGAAATACAGCCTAAGACCTTAAAAGCAACCATGCAGGTGGTATTCCCGAGTGGGGTTGCCCCTTTTTCCTGTGTGTGATTCTCTGCTAGCAGTGGAGCTATGATGTGGGCGGGTTTGGGACCTGTGCTGCGGCCTGGTGTGTTGCTCAGGATACAGCTATCCCAGGGCGTACTTATACTTGGCATATGCAAGGACCTGGGTTCGATCCCTAGCACTACAAAAATATTGTTAAAAATCTGTTCTAGGGACTGGAGAGATGGTTAAGAGCACTGTCTGCTCTTCCAGAGGTCCTGAGTTCAATTCCCAGAAACCACATGGTGGCTCACAACCACCTATACTGGGATCTGATGCCCTCTTCTGGCCTGCAGGTGTACATGCAGATAGAGAACGCATATAAATAAAATAAACTAAAAATCTTTAAAAACTAAAATAAATTCTCTTCTAGAAAGAACAGTTGATAGATTTATTGCTAGAGAAAACGAAGGTGGTGTATCAGTTAAAAACACTATTTTCCACCAGGCATGGTGGCTCATGCCTTTAATCCCAGCACTTGGGAGGCAGAGGCCAGCCTGGTCTACAAAGCAAGTCCTGGACAGCCAGGACTACAAGAGAAACCCTGTCTTGGAAACAAACAAACAAACAAAAAAAAAAAACCAACCAAAACAATACACTATTTTCCATGAAAAGTGTTTTTGATGATGTGCTATTTTTTTGTGTGTGTAAACTGGCTCTTGATAGAAGGGATTTCACCAGCATTCGCATAAGTGGTTTAACACATTCCTGGTAATACGATTTGAAGAGTGTAGACTACAGGAATTCGGCTGATCAGTGTTCGCCAGGCAGAATGTCTTACGGACCTGGACATGACCACCCCTGGCCCATGCCTGCATCTCATCATCCCACTCATGTGCTTCTGCTTTGTTTTTGTCTTTGCTTGTAGAATTTTCCCATGATTCTCTGTAAAAGTGAAAGTCACTGATGCTAAGGATGTAGGCTAGTGGCGTGGCATCCATTTTAGCATATTGAAGGCTTTTGGCTCAATCCCCAGAACAATTAAAAAAAAAAACCGATTTATTTATTGAAAAAAAAAATTTTTTTTTTTTTATTTACTTAATTGAAAAAGAGAATTAATAAAATTTGGTGCTAATTGGATTTTTTAATTATCAAATGCTGTGCTATGATATGTTATTCCAATATAATTTCCTAAGTAGAAATTAAGATGAAGAAGGGCTGGAGAAATGACTTAGTGGTTAAGAACAGAGGACCCATGTCACTTCCCGGCACTCATGTCAAGATCATATGACTCCAGATCCTGGGAACCCAGCACTTGGGAGGCAGAAGCAGGCGGATCGCTGTGAGTTCGAAGCCAGCCTGGTCTACAAAGCGAGTCCAGGACAGCCAAGGCTACACAGAGAGACCCTGTCTCAACCTGCCCCGCCCCCCAAAAAAAGTAATTATCTCTTTTTCCCCTCCTTCCTTCCCAGTTTGGACGTCATAGACTAAATCCAGAAAACAGGACACTGGGGAGTCTCCGGAATGTTCTCTATCTTCTTCACCAGCGAGTCAAGTGAGCTATGTAGCTGCCCCCATCCTGCTTCCCCTCTCTGCAGCCTCCTCTTTGGGGTGGGGACAAGTGGGAGCGGAGTATGGCATGAGCTGACCTCACTCCAGTGCAGCAGCAGCAGCCTTCAAGACCACTCCCTGTGTTTAACGTCTTTTCAGTTGAGGGGCTTAGTGTGGCTTGACAGCAGTGTGGAGAATTATGGGAGCGGCCAGGCCCTTAGTCCTTGCTAGTTACAAATATACAGAATTTCTTTGGGGAGCCTGAGCTTAGTATGTGCCAGGCCCTGGGTTCAAACCTTAGCACTAAGAAAAAATAAAGGCTAAAGAGGCCAGGCATCATGGTGCATGCCTGTAGCACGCCTGTAATCCCAGCACATGGGAAGTAGAAGTTGGCAGATCTCAGTGGGTTTGAGGCCAACCTGGGCTATAAAGCAACTTCTAAGCCATCTGGGGCCACACTGTGAGACCTATCTCAAAAATAAACAAAAGACTCACCACGTTAAAACCCATTAAATGTCAAAAAATGTTACATATATATATATATATATATATATATATTTATAAAACATTTTCCTTCTCTTCTTGTTCCTTTCCCAAGAGGAAGTCACATAAAGCATGCACATTTCTAGAGAATTATAGAAAACAAATCTTTTCAGTACATATATGTAGCTTACTGGGTTTTTAAAATTTTTCTTTGAGGTAGAGTCTTGCTATGTAGCAGTGACTGGCCTAGTACTTGGTAAGTAGACTAGGGTGGCCTCAAACTTGAGACAGAACGCCTGCCTCATTGTGGCGCCTCTGCCACCGCAGTACCGAGTCAAGGGCGAGGGACTGCGGATTTAACACACACACACACACACACACACACACACACACACACACACACACACACACACACACACACACACACACACTAAAACAGCAGGTCCTTCATTCTAAGAGAGCAGCAGCAGCGACGGCGGCTTTTATTCAGTGTCCAAAGAGCCTTTTTATAGGCAGCAAAGCAGGAATGCCTCTCGCAGGTGAAATCCCTCAAGAAGTGATTGCGCACACGAGGGAAAGTCCCAAAGGGGGCGGGGGGTGCGTTTTCAGAGCAGTAAACATGACTAGCTGGCCAACATAAGCACAGACACGGAAGCTGCTAAACACAGGACATGCAACAGCAAGACAGGCAGGCAGCCCGCTCGGTCCTGGTTCCCACACCCCATCTTCATCATTTTGTAATCTTAGTCACTGTGACTTATACACCAGTGTACCTGCTGAGGAGTGCCTAGGCTGCCTGAGGCTCTTCTTTTAAACAGACATTGCTTAGAGAAGACTACAAACTGAGCCTTGTACATAACTGAGCAGTCATAACTGGAGAGAAGGTCCTTTATGTGAAGTTAGCTACTTAAGAGAATTAGAACACATATAATTTTGACATTTTATAATTTCAAAATTTATACATTTAGAGACATTGTCAGTTGACCTCTAAGAATGATAGAAATTAAAAATTTCGCCAGCACTGAGAAGGTTAAGGAAGATGGGTGTTACTAAGAGGTTTAACTAACAAGATGTATTTAGAAATTGATGAGGTCCTATAATTTGCAAATTAAGTGTTTTCACATCTGTTTCTTGGTCTTGTTTGGTCCTCACTCAGCCCTGTAGAAAAGTAATTATATTCCCATTTTGTACATCAAGAAACAGATTTGGAGAATGCAATTTTCCCAGAGCCAGATGAACAAGTGCACTGTGCAGCAGCATGGTCTGGGACTAGCTGCATGAATTAGTGCCAATGCTACTGAGAAACATTGTTTTAATTTTTTGGATTTTTCAAGGCAGGGTTTCTCTGTGTAGCCTTGGCTGTCCTGGACTCGCTTTGTAGACCAGGCTGGCCTCGAACTCACAGTGATCTGCCTGCCTCTGCCTCCCGAGTGCTGGGATTAAAGGCGTGCGCCACCACGCCTGGCTCATTGTTTCAATTTTTATTCACCACATCTGGCTAATGGTTACTGTCACTGACAATGAAACAACATATCAAGACTCTTCAGTTTCATGTGATTAAGAAACGCTTGAAGGGTGGGGAGGTGGCTCAGCTAGTAAGTGCTTGCCATGCATGCATGAGACCCTCAGTTCTGATGTCCAGCACCCACAGAAAAATCCGGGTGTGCCAGTGTATGCCAGACCCACCTGCAACACTCCTGGGTGAGAATACATGGGTTCTGGAAGTTTGCTTGTCCAGCCAGTTTAGCCAAATGGCAAGGTCTAGATTCAATGTGAGGCCTTGTCTCAAAAAGTAAGGTATTTGGGCATGGTAGTGCACACCAGTAATCTGGGAGGCAGAGACAGGCAGATCTCTGTGAGTTTGAGGCCAGCCTGGTCCACAGTGTGAGTCCAGGACAGCCAAGGGAAACAAGCCAAAACAAAAGGTAGGATTTTTTTTTTTTTTTTTTTTTTGATTTTTCGAGACAGGGTTTCTCTGTGTAGCCTTGGCCATCCTGGACTCACTTTGTAGACCAGGCTGGCCTTGAACTCACAGCGATCCGCCTGCCTCTGCCTCCAGAGTGCTGGGATTAAAGGCGTGCGCCACCACGCCCGGCCAAAAGGTAGGATTTAATAGACAAAAATACTTGTATCTGCCAGGTGGTGGTGGCACATGCCTTTAGTCCCAGCACTTGGGAGGCAGAGGTAGGTGGATCTCTGAGTTCAAGGTCAACCTGGGCTATGGAGTGAGTTCCTAAACAGCCGTAGCTGTTACATAGAAAAACGCTTGGTGGTGACTTAAATCAGCCTCTGGCCTCTACATGTGCAAACAAAGGTGTACACGTACACACATACTCACACGCAATCACCTGGAGCCAGGTGTGATGTGCACACGTGTAGAGGCAGAAGAATCAAAAGCTGAAGACAGCCTTGGCTGCATAAGAGATTTGAGGGCGAGATTAAGCTACATAAGACGCTGTCTGTAAGAAGAAACCCAGTTGGAGCCGGGCGTGGGTCTGTGTGTGGGTCTGTGCTGTCCCTCTGGGATGCAGCTGCAGTCAGCAGCCTCAGCAGCCCTGGGGTTCCCACTGTGGGTGGACGTCACCTGAGGGGCACAGGGGTAGCCCTCTGAAAGGGACGGCCTCTGTCCTCTGCGTGGGTCCAGTCTTGCTTCCTACTTTTCACATGATTGGCCCATAATAGATTTTCCCCAACAAGTCTATAAAGTAGCTTGACTTGGGCACTAGATAGCTGTAATATCAGTCCGCAGGCTGAAGTTGCTGTTGATCTGTCCTGAGAGACTAACTCGCTTTCAGCAAACAGCGTTGGAGTAATTATTATTTCTAGAGTTCTAGAAATAGAGTTCTAGCCAAAGCACTCTTCTCTGAGGAGACTTAAGTGGCGCTCCCCAGGCTAGCAATGCTCCTCCTCACCATCCAGAAGCTTGTTGGACATGCAAATTTTTTGAGTACTGTCCCAAAATGAATGGGTCAGACACTCTGGGAGTGGGCTGGCAGATCTGTATTTTCACCAGCGGGTGCTTGATGTATGTCACTTGCACCCTAGGACCAAATGTGCAGGCAGTCTGGGAATCATGCAGCTTTTCATTTCTGTCTCTTCCCTTAGCTCTACCGAGGTTAAAATGATGTAAGCCAATTATCGGCCTTCCCACCACTAGGGCCGCTTAGGCTGAAATACCTGAGTTGGGGCCCATTAAACTTAGATGTTCTTAGATCTCTGGTTTAGGACATTATGGTGGCTTCAGAAACCTTCAGAATCTGCATCCTATAAAGACAGAATGGACGGCCCTCAGCACTGAGCTTTATCTGTCCCTCAGAAATGCTCCGGCAGCAGACTGTTGGGATTGCAAACCTCCATTACTTGTTTTGATCCTAAAGTGAAACCCTGTCAGAGAGAAGCTATCAGGGCAGCAGCTCCCCAACACAAGAGCTGAGTTTTACAAAGAAAACCTATTTTTTTCCCAACCTCTTTCCTATTAGACGCTTTGGAATCGTGGGACTCTACAAAGGCCTCGAAGCCAAGCTGCTCCAGACGGTGCTCACGGCTGCCCTCATGTTCCTGGTGTACGAGAAGCTGACAGCTGCCACCTTCACCGTTATGGGCCTGAAGAGCTCACACAAGCACTGAGCTCCGCCCACAGGACAGTGCGGAGATGCGCGTGCTGCACAGAGAAGAGGCCAGGTGCTCCTTTCCCTCAGGCTCCATCCACACCGCAGACATTCCTGGCATCGGCTGGAAAGGCACGAAAGGCTAAACAGCGAGTATAGACAGCTAAGCCTGTTGCCAACTTGATTTCTTATGGTGTTCGGTTGGATTTGGGGGGAGACGTTAGACTAATTTGAAAACCTGAAAGTGGAAGTTTGTGGGTGTTCATTAATTGTTCTCAAGGGGAAATGGACTTTGCATCTAAAGCTTTTGTCAACTTTGCCACTTGTTTTCTTTCCCTAAATACCCTTCCAGACGATTCAGAAACATTTCTCCTCAGATACTTCTGTGTGTCTTAACCTTGGTAAGGAGTTCCTCGCTGAAACTAACATCATGCCTGTGCCGTGGGCGCAACTTTATTTCTCTTTGACTCTCTTCATTCTGCTTAAAGAGAGTTAAGTGAGCTGTTTATTTTTGGGGGGAAATGAAAATGATTAATTCTAAATGATTTTCTTAAAATTTGTAAATGTCATTATCCATTAGTGTTTGACATGTTTTTTTTAAATACATATTTATTTGAATTGTCTTTTATCACACAAAAAAAAAAGCCTTGATGTGTCTATCCATTTATGCAAGCTCCAATCAGACAAGCCTCAATAAATTGTCAGCACACAAACAAAAATCATTCATTAAAGTTGTTCTTTATTAAGGTCTTAAGTGGGTGTGTCCAGTGGTTTGAATGAGAATTGTCCGTGGGCTCATGTGTGAACACTTGGTTCCTAGTTAGTGAACTGTTGGGGAAAGATTAGGAGGTGTGGCCTTATTAGAGGGAGTGTGTCACTGGGGGCTGGCTTTGAGGGTTCAAAGATCACACCATTCTCACTTTGCTCTCTGCCACATGATTGTGCCTCAAGATATGTGTAGGCCTTGATCTTTTTTTTTTACAAACTTACTTTATTGGGGTTCTTTAATGCCTATACCTCCCTTCCAGCCACCTACCCTAGGAAAAGAGGTTAATGAGGGCAGGAGAAGTAGCCCTTTTAAGACTCAGTTCCTTGGGGCGATTCCACTCTTTATTGTCAGGTTTCCAGAAGACCTGTTCAACAGCAAACCCCGCAATTCAGCAAAAGAGGCTGCCACAGCCAGAGCCCAGAACCTTGAAGTGTTCTCTGGAGCATTTCTCTCTAGGAGAGTCTCGAAGTGATGAACAACCAAGCCACGTGAAGTGATGCAAAAGCCAAGCCTCTGGTTTGGGGCTCATATACCTCTCCTCTCAGAATCCATACCAGCATGTTCAGCAGCTGAGACGATGGGAGCTCCTAGCTGCTGCTCCAGCGCCAGCGCCATGCATGCCTACCTGCTGCCATGCTCTCCACCCTGATGGTCATGGACCTTACCCCTCTGAAACCTAAGCCCCAAGTGAAATGCTTTCTTGTATAAGTTGCTTTGGTCATGGTGTTTTATCACAGCAATAGAACAGTGTGACAGTGTGCAGCCGGGTGGTTAAACAAGGGCTGCAGAACATGCACTGAGAGGCGCGGACTCTTGTGCAGACTCTGGAATGCTCCTTCTCTTTGTAGATTCTGTGTGGACGCAGTATTTTCAGAAGCATTTGGTGCAGGTTATTTCTATTTGAGAACATTCCTTGGAGTCCCACTACTATAAAATATGGCCCATCAAATAGTAGCACTGGCGTTAGCTCAGAGTGTGTTAGGCTTGCATCCCAGGTCCTCTGAGTCATGTTTTGTAGTTTAACAAGATCCCGGGGTAATTCCCGGCTATAATAGAGTTCAGGAGATCTTAGGGCCACTGGCCCCACAGGAAATGGGATCAGCTTCCATTACAGAAGCCAGATAAATATTTCTCTCAAAGGAAAACTAGATTGTTGTAGGAAAGATGGCGTCAGAGGAATCTCAGCGTCCTAGTCATCAAGTGCTTCCCTCAGCACACAGCAGAAGCGGATCGAGACAGCTCGAGCCACCCACCCACAAAGTAAATTCTCTTCACATTTATAGAATTCTTTATTCTCAGCCTCTTGTCTAAGATCAAGTGTGGCTTCTTAATGGAACAGCTTTGATTCTTGGGATTTGGTTTTTGTCCCTGACGGAATGACACACTGTATAAGCGAGTCTATGTTTTCAGTCGGTTGCAGAGTAATGGGGATTCTGTGGAGCTGGACTCTGTGTGGAAATTTCTTGTGTTTCTTCCTACTCCTGTGGTGATTCCAAAGTGTGTGCTTATTAAACTAGTAATAACTGAAGGGGTTTGTGTATTCTAGAAAACAAACATTAAAGAGAGCCAGACTTGAGTCCTTACTGAAGACAGAATCAGTCCCATTGCTGTGTGTGTGTGTGTGTGTGTGTGTGTGTGTGTGTGTGTGTGTGTGTGTGTGTATGTGTGTGTGTGTGGCGGGGTGGAAGTGTGCACTTGCCTGTGGAAGCCAGAGGCTGCCATTGCCTATCCCCCTTGATCTTTTTGAGCCAGGGTCTGCCACTAAGCCTGGAGCTCACTGAGCTGGCTAGACTGGCTGCCAGGCCCCCAGGAGCCACCTGTTCGCACCTCCCCAGCGCTACCTCTGTAGGCATGCCTCGCTGTGCCACACCTCTGTGCAGATCTTGGTGTTCGACCTCAGGCCCTCATGCTGGCATTGCTGGCTAAGCCGTCTCCCCAGCCCCTCCGTCATTACTGCCTTTTATTTTACTGTGTTACGATTTGGGTGTTTCTGTTGGCGCTCTTGGAGGGAGCAGGAGACTGCCGTTTGGGCTGGAGGAGGAGAATGACTTAGGATGGTGTTAATGTGCCTTCACAATCACTTCAGTTCTGCTGTTTGCTTTAATTCCTGAGAATGATGGGTTCGTGTGTGAGAATAATCTCTAGACCAAAGTATGTAGCTCATGTAAATGTTTATGGTATGAGAACGTATTTCATACGTTTTTTTCCTCTGACGTCTTTTTCATTTTCTCCCTTTTATTTATTTATTGGTTTGTTTGTATGTCTGTTTTTTGTTTGGTTGGTTTTGGTTTTTCGAGACAGGGTTTCTCTGTGTAGCCTTGGCTGTCCTGGACTTGCTTTGTAGACCAGGCTGGCCTTGGATTCACAGTGATCCACCTGCCTCTGCCTCCTGAGTGCTGAGATTAAAGGCGCACACCACCGCACCCAGCTTGACCTCACTATGTAGACTATGCTTGCCCCAGACTCACACTGACCATGTCCTGCCATCAGATACTGAAATCAAAAGTGTGTATGCCACACCTGGCCCCTCTTTCTCTGATTTTATGAGGGACAGTTTAGTAAAGACATTTTCTGTTCTTTGAAGAAGGGGATAGGTCCAACAGTTGAAACTAGGTAATCACAGCTAGCTTTGTAGTCTTTAGTTAGTAATGGGTTAGTTGAGCATGTTAAAGAGCTGGTGTCCGTTAGAAGGAATGGGGACTTTCCCCTCTTGAATCATGCGTAGCTTCTTTAGACTACAGGGATTAAGAAAGTTAGAGATAGCTGGGCATGGTGGTGGCACACACCTTTAATCCCAGCACTCAGGAGGATCACTGTGAGTTCGAAGCCAGCCTGGTCTACAAAGTGAGTCCAGGACACAGAGAAACCCTGTCTGAAAAAAACAAAGAAACAAACAAAAACCAAACCAAAACAAAACCAACAACAACAGCAAAAAAGAAAGAAAGAAAGAAAAACCAAACAACAAAAAGCACCTTAGAGATTACCTTAGCATCACTGCAGTGGAATTGTTAAATTTCTGTATTTAGTCTCTGCTTTGAAGTGGACACTGTTTCTACATTGTCTATTTTACAGCTAACTTAGAAGTGTAAAGAACACTTGTACCTGAGAACATGAACAGTGGGAGCTAGAAATCTCAGATTTTCTTCCCAGGCTTGCCACCAACTCGCAGGCTTTGTCATCTCCTTGCACTTCGGCTCTTTACTAAGGGAAGGTCCTAATGTTCCCTACGTCAGAGGGTGTGTGAGAGCAATGACGTATCCCTCACACTCACGCAGTGGGGACTGAGTGGAACCTGGGACGGCATCCAGATTCATATGGCAGTTTCCTCATCTGAAGCTTTAGTTTGTTCTCCTCAGTAGAGTGGGTAGGGACGGGTAGCAGTGGCCTCATTTGTTTACAAGGACATTGTAATAGAGCTGTCAGAAGATGTGCCTAGGTAAAGTCAGGGCTGAAGCTGAGTCTCCTGCATTCCGGGGACGATGAAGAGTTTGTTCTAGGATCAGACAGACCTTCACTCAAACCCAGCCGTCAGGAAACTCAGTTTCCTTAACTGTGGGCTGGAGTTCTGTTGTCTTTCCCTTTCTCTCTCTCTCTCTCTTTCCTTTCCTTCCTTCCTTCTTCTGTCTGTCTGTCTTCTTAATATTACTTTATTTTCTGTGTGTGAGTGTTTTGCCTGTATGTCTGTCTGTGCCCCACTTGCAAATCTGGTGCTCAGAAGAGAGCACTGGATTTCCTGGAACTAGAGTTAGAAATGGTTGTGAGTCATCATGTGGGTGCTGGTGGGAACTGAACTCAGGTCTTTCAGTGAGATAGCTTGTGACCACTGAGCCATCCCTCCAGCCCTGGAGTGAAGATGCTAATAAAGCTATCTCATGGGTGGTCACTAGTGTCAAATGAAGTCACACAGCTTGCCTTGTAGGAGCTTGATAATAAGTGGTAACTATTATTATCATTGATTAGGGATACAGGTGTCTGGATGTAAAAATGCAAGGTTTTTTTCCCCCTGTGTCTGCAGTAGCTCGCAAATAATGACACAGAGACCTTTATATTTAGTAAAAGCTTCAGGTAGGATAGCTGGGCAGACACTCAGCTAGTCTGACACTGGCCTGGCCTCTTCCCAGACACATGGCCTATCACCTGCCATCTTAGTCTCCCTCTGGCACCTCCTTGTTCATCTGTGTCCTTCCTCATGGAGACTCATGCCTCTCTCTCTCTCTCTGGTCCCCACCTGGGACCCTTTCACTTGGATCAGACGTCCCGCCTTATCCTCTCTGCCCAGCAATTGGCTTCAGCTCTTTATTGAACTACTCAGAAGGTGATGAGGAACATGTTTACAGCGTACCGAGGCGGGAGACGCTTCGTAATGGCAATGCCAAAGTCTGAAACCAGGTATGTGGGGACAGAGATCAGCATCTGAATACACAATGCACAACGACACCCTCCAGCAGTCTGGGTAATATGACTGTGGTCTCATGAGAAGGCACTCTGGATTGTGAGCCAGACCTGGGTTCAGTTTCCATCTAGCATGTAGTTATAGCCTTGTGGCCACAGGTCACTTCACCTGCAAAGCTTGTGTCTTATGATTTCTTTTTTTGGGCGGGAGAGGGGGCTTCAAGACGGTCTCTCTGTGTAGCCTTGGCTGCCCTGGACTCACTTTGTAGGCCAGGCTGGCCTCGCCTCGAACTCACAGTGATCCACCTGTGTCTGCCTCCCGCGTGCTGGGATTAAAGGCGTGCAGCACCACACCTGGCTTGTCTTATGACTTCTTAAGAGGGCTGTTCTAAGGGCAGAATACAGGTGTGTGGGTGTTTAGCACTTGCACAGTATTTATGTATTTGTGTTTAACAAATGCTGTTTGAACTGAGAAATCTCTCTTTGGGGTGTATTCTATCACCTCTTTTTATTTCATTGTGAGCATTTCTTTTGCTGTGTCATGTCTTTAATTTTTCATTATATTTTAATTTTTTTCATACAATGGTTTTTGATCTTATTCTAAAGTTCTCTCAGGTCCTCCCTTCTTTCCTACCCACCCGATTTCATTTTTTTTTTTTCTTGAAAGACAAAGAAACAAAACAAAAGCCAAAAGCTCACATGGTGGCTCACACCTTTAACCCCAGAATTTGGCAAGCAGAAGCAGGCAGATCTCTGAGTTTGACCCAGCCTGGTCTACAGAGAAAATTCCAGGGGCCGGGAGGGAGGAGGGAATCTTCCAAGGAAGGAGAACTAGATAGAATACAGGTGCGCTTTTTGTTTGAGACATGATCTATTATGTAGCCCTGACTGTCCTGGAACTTGATATATAGTTCAGCTTGGTACTGAACTCACAGAGTTCTACCTGCCTCTGCCCCCGGAGTGCTGGAATGAAAGGTGTTTTATAAAGGGATGAAAGGGAAACTAGAATAGGAGAATTAAATGAGCAAGGTAAAGGAGAGAACATAGGGAAAAGTAACTTTAGAAAAGCTACACTGAGCTGGGCGTGGTGGCACACACCTTTAATCCCAGCACTCAGGAGGCAGAGGCAGGCGGATCGCTGTAAATTCAAGGACGACCTAGTCTACAAAGCGAGTCCAGGACGGCCAAGGCTACACAGAAAAACCCTGTCTCGAAAAACCAAAAAGCCTTTAATCCCAGCACTTGGGAGGCAGAAGCAGGCAGATCACTGTGAGTTCAAGGCCAGCCTGGTCTACAAAGCAAGTCCAGGGCAGCCAAGGCTAACACAGAGAGACCCTGCCTTGAAAAATAGTGGGGGGGTGGGGAGGGGGCTGGGGGAGAAGAAAAAGAAAAGCTACACTGAGGGGCTAGAGAGGTGGCTCAGAGGTTAAGAGCACTGGCTGCTCTTTGAAAGGTCCTGAGTTCAATTCCCAGCAACCACGGTGGCTCACAATGAGATCTGGTGCCCTTTTCTGGCCTGTCGTTGTACATGCAGACACAACATTGTATACATACTAAATAAATCTTTTTTTTTTAAAGCTACACCGAAATCTACTATTCTAGAAGATTCCTAAAATATATAAGTGGAATTTAAATGGAGTTGCCGTATAATGGGGGAAATAATACCCCAACTAGACATCATATATTATACACCAGTACCGGGAATGAGTTGCATCTTACTAAGTCATTGGCTATGCCAGGGCTACTGCTACCTTCCACAACCAATAGATGGCAAAGCCCTGCTTACATCACCGTGTAGAGATTGAGCTGGTACCCAGCTAGAAGCTTTTCTCCTGCTGACCAGCATTCACAGTGCTGGGGCGTACAATACATGCTACCAGAGGAGAAAAGGAATGATCGCTCTCACCCAGCTATCACTCCTGGGACTTGCAACAGTGACCTGCCTGTAAAACATACTGGTGCAATAGTGGTACAGATGTTAGGGGAGAAGCCAAACACTTTTTAAAAATTAGACTGGCTCTTTGGCCTCAGCGGCAGAAGCAAGATGACAAAAGGGACGTCATCCTTTGGGAAGCGTCGCAATAAGACGCACACATTGTGCCGTCGCTGTGGCTCCAAGGCCTACCACCTTCAGAAGTCGACCTGTGGCAAATGTGGCTGCCCTGCCAAGAGCAAGAGAAAGTATACCCAGAGTGCCAAGGCTAAGAGGCGGAACACAACTGGGACCGGGCGGACCGGGCGGATGAGACACCTAAAAATTGTCTACCGGAGATTCAGACATGGATTCCGTGAAGGAACAACACCTAACCCCAAGAGGGCAGCTGTTGCAGCATCCAGTTCATCTTGAAGATTTCAAGCAGTCATAAAATAAATGCTCTGGTTTCAAAAAAAAAAAAAAAAAAAAATTAGACTGAACAGAGAAATCTTGTCTCTAAAAACCTAACCCCCCCCCCCCCAAAAAATTGGATTGAAGAGCCGGGCAGTAGTGGCGCACACCTTTAATCCCAGCACTTGGGAGGCAGAGGCAGGTGGATCTTTGTAAGTTTGAGCCCAGCCTAGTCTACAAAGTGAGTCCAGGACAGCCAGGACTGTTACACAGAGAAACCCTGTCTTGAAAACCAAACAAAGGAAAATGGGTTGAAGGCCCAGTCCATGAGGTGAAATCTACATCTGACAGGGTCTTGTTTTTCACTGAGAAGCCAGGCTCTAGCTTCAGCAGAAGAAAGTGAAAGTGGAAGGGTAGATAAGCGTGGCCCTGTGGAAGGTAAAGTGGAAGGGTAGATAAGTGTGGCCCCCGTGGAAGGTAAAGTGGAAGGTAAAGTGGAAGGGTAGATAAGCGTGGCCCCCGTGGAAGGTAAAGTGGAAGGGTAGATAAGCGTGGCCCCGTGGAAGGTAACGTTACAGTTGCATTCTGTTGTCAAGATAAACAGTGATTACAAGCAACTTGGAGGGTACATACTTGTTTCATCTTAAACCTCCAGGTCACAACTGAGGGACTTCAGGGCAAGGGACTCAAGGCAGGACCTTGCAGCAGAAACCGTGGAAGAGCACTGCTTCCTGGTTTGTTCTCAGACTTGCTCAGCTAGTCAGCCCTGGCCTGCCTGCCTAGCGATGGCCATGGCGCTGCCTGTAATGGTTTGAGCCCTCCCTCACCAATCAGCAATCAAGGGAAAGCTCCACAGACATTTCCGCAGGCCACTTGGGTGGAGGCGAGGCTTCAGTGGAGGCTCCCTCCTCTCAGGTGTGATCGTTGATTACAAGATCACTTTGCCTTGTGCAAATCCTGAGCGTAGGGAGTCTCACCTGAGGAATCGGCTTGATTGCCTTCATACGTGAAAAGATATCAGTAGCACCTTCTGGTAGCGTCCCAGGGGTTTTAAAAAGGCATCGGCAGAAGGAAGGTTGTCCGCCTCTGGCTCCGCGGGCTTCCCGCTTGTTCTTCAGCTTCCTTGTTGCTGCTGGCGAAGATATCAGAACTACAGTTTCTAGGCCTCCGCTGCTGACGCTGAACCAGTGGATTTCCAGAGACCATCCAGTTTTCAGCACCAGACTGGGACTGCTGAGGCTCCAAGCCTAGTGGACTGAGTGTTCAGCCCGTCGGGTACGAGACTCCTGTGGTAAGCTGACTTAACTTCCTTGTCTGCATATGTGTATATGATATGCGTGCTATGTGTTGGGTTCCACTGGTTCTGTTCCTCTAGAGAACACTGAGTGATACAAATTGTAATACCAGGACTAGTTCTGGAGAAACAGAATTGTAAACAGGAAGTTCTCTGATGGCCTTAGTGGCGTCTGGAGCTGGCTCTCCAGCTGGATGGAGCCCATGGCCACTGAAAGATGGCTCTGGTAGCATGGAGAGTCCCGGAAGTCCCTGGTGTGAAGTCTTTTAACGAACTATGCAAGGTAAGTGCATTTGACGGGCCGGATTCATGTCTTGTGAGAAGTGAGGCATTAGTGACCTTTATGTAAAACTTCTGAGCATTTGTGGAAAAATAATGGTGCTGCCTGCTTCCTTTAGTGTCTCTGGATAGTTACCAAAAAGGAGGAAAAAAAAAATGAGTCGAGTAATACGCTTGATGATTCCCAGGTGTGCATAGACAGTCTCAAGGTTCCTAAGTGTGCCCTGGAAGAGCGTCCAGCAGGCATTAGAGCTCAGGGGGCAGAAAGCCAATCCCCAGCCCCCCTTATACAGTTGGCTGACTTGCAGGGCAAATGCGATTCACAGCCACTAAGGGTGCCGCGGATAAAATGAGAGCGCTGATGATAAAGGGTAGGATACTGTGACTTGGGTTGGTGATGTGTGTAAGAACCCTACGGAGCCTGGCGCTGAGTCCTCAGCTTCTCCCGGGCCCAGTCTGCCCGAGAGAACAGTACTCCTCCTCAGCGGAGGACACATCCTCGCAGTCGCTGCCGCCGCTGCTGTGTTACCCGAAGGAACGTAATGAATTTGTTAACTCACTCATGCAGATGTCTGGGGAATGTGTGTGGGGATGGGTTTTTTAAGGGAGCGAGATGGTGGAAGGGATGGAAAGCTAGAGCAGGCTGAGTTTATTGGCTTTTGCAGTTAGAGGGAGCAAGAGTTTCTTTGATTTGTTGGCTAAGTGAAAAGCTGGCCTGCCGGAAGGAGCCGGAGATGCCTGCTATTCTCTGGCTTGGAGTTGAGGGGTTCTTAAGGCTCTGTGCTTGTGTGGTCCTGTAGTTTAAAACCTAGTCAGAAGACGTGCCCTTCACTAACGCTGTAAGACACAAAATGGCGAGAGGAACGCCTTTGAAGAGCATTGTCATCTCTGTCCTTGTGCCAGGCCTTTACGGTTGGAGATGCTGCCGCTCAACTGGGTGAATTAAATGTGATGTGTTTAATTGGAACGGGAGCACTGGCAAAGCACTGTCTGTAATAGCCTGACTCATAATGGCAGTACAGGCCAAGCATTGTTTATAATGGCCTGACTTGTAATGGGCAGGACAGGGCCAGCATCATTTATAATGGTCTGACTCTAATGGGCAATACAGGTAAAGTGGCATCTACAATGGCATGACTCATGAAGACCTTTGCGATCGCTAATCAATCATGGTGTTTCCTATAATGAAACAGATTGAAGCCTACTACTCCAGCTGCTGAGGTACGCAACTGCAAGGATTCAGCAACTACTGGGTTCTCATAGGCTGATTTAATAAACACTTTTAATATTTATTCATCTGGCCAGTTCTGTTCCTCTAGGGAACTCTGATTGGTACATGACTAGTTTGTGTCACATTGACAACCAGGATTAGCCATCACAGTGACACAAATTTGTGGAGAATTCTATTAAAAACAAAAAAAACTGGATACAGAGGCCGGGCGTGGTGGCGCACGCCTTTAACCCCAGCACTCAGGAGGCAGAAGCAGGTGGATCACTGTGAGTTCCAGGCCAGCCTGGTCTACAAAGTGAGTCTAGGACAGCCAAGGCTACACAAAGAAATCCTGTCTCAAAAAAACCCAAACCAAACCAAACAAAACAACCCCTCCCCCTCCCCTCAAAAAAAAAGAGAAGCCAAATTCGATAATGTTTTCTTTTATCCAGTATTCAAGTTAGGTTTCTCTCCCTGAAATTATCAGTTACTCAGTGACATGCTCTATTCAGTAATAACAGTCACCAGCTGAGTTTGTGACTCACCTGGGCTCAGTGATTTTATGGAGCCAAATGCCACAGGGCTGAGAGAGAGAGAGAGAGAGAGAGAGAGAGAGAGAGAGAGAGAGAGAGAGAGAGAGAGAGAGAGAGAGAGAGAGAGTGCTACCCCACCCCCCTCGGGCTGACAGGGCATTGATTACCTGGCACTGGTGACTGTTACAGAATATCCAAGTCAATAGGCCGGCTTAGCTCGCTTGTAAGGAATTTATGCAAGCAATAAAACCTCCGGCTGGTTGAGATGCCACCACCTCGATAAAAAGGCTTTGTGTTGATGCAAATATTTGTTGGGTGTCCTAGTTTAGTCCCACAGAAGTTGCTCGGTGGGTCTAATTGAAAAGGAGAAGAGAAGAAAGCGACACTTTAAGGTTACAGAATGACAGCAGGTAGGGTCAAAGGTCAAGGGTTATTGCCACGCAAGCCAAGTGATCTGAGTTTGGTCCTCAGAGCCCAGGAAAAGGTGGACAGAGAATACCAAATCCAGTTGTCCTTTGACCTCCATGTCTATGCCTCTTCCCCATGCACACGCACACACACAAATAATACGTTAAAAAAATACCAGGCATAGGGCAGGCATCTGTGATCCCAGCTCTTTAGAAGGTAGTGGCAGGAGGAGGAGGAGCCTGATCTGCATAAGACCCAGGCTGTCTCAAAACAAAAACAAAAAAGACAAAAACAAAAAGCAAAAAACCAGGATGACTTTGTAGGTAAAAGTGACACCGTGCAAGAACAAGAAACTGAACTCAGGTCTCTAGGACCGCCTGGGCGGTGGCGGCACACACGCTGTAATCCCAGCTCTCAGGAGGCAGCGGCTGGTAGGTGCCTCTGAGTTTGAGGCCAGCTGGAAAACAGATCTCCAGAAGCCATGTAAGGAACTAATCTTAGGGCTGGAGAGATGGCTCAGGCGGAAGGCGATGTGTAGATGACTGACCTGTAGACCCCGTGGCTGGAGGGAAGATGTTTAGACGGAAGGAGAGTGCTGTTTAGAACTATCATGGTGCATGGGTCGTTGAACCCCGCCCCCCCCCCCCATTGAATGCCAATCATATGTCTTGATATCCTTGTGTCTTAAGGTTTCTATGGATGCGAGGAAGCGCCATGACTAAAAAGGGAAAGGGAAGGAAAGGGTTAACTTGGTTTATACTCCCAGATCACTGTCCATCATAGAAGGTAGTCAGGACTGGAGCTCAAACAGGGCAGGAAGCTGAAGGCAGGAGCTGATGCAGAGGCTTCTCAGACTGTTTTCTTATAGAACCCTGGACCACCAGCCCAGAGATGGCACCACCCCCGGTGGGCTGCTTCCCCTTCCCATCAATTACTGATTAAGAAAATAACTCAAGAAAATGGCTCAAGACAGGATTTCTTTGTGTAGACCAGGCTAGCCTTGAACTCAGAGGTCGCCTGCCTCTGCCTCCTGAGTGTTGGGATTAGAGGTGTGTGCCATCACCACCAGGCTAATGGAAACATTTTTTGGTGTGGGGGCAGATTAAGACAGAGACAGAGTCTCTCTGTGTAGCCTTGGCTGTCCCAGACTCCCTCTGTAGACCAGGCTGGCCTTGAACTCACAGTGATCCACCTGCCTCCCAAGTGCTGGGATTAAAGGTGTGTGCCACCACATCCGGCTTAATGGAATAATTTTTTAAAATTGAGGTTCTATCCTCTCAGATGTCTTTTTAGCCTGTGTCAAGCTGACATAAAACTGGCCAGAACACCTTGTAATAACTCTTAAGTGAAGCCGGGTGTGGTGGCGCACGCCTTTAATCCCAGCACTTGGGAGGCAGAGGCAGGCAGATCAATGTGAGTTCGTGGCCAGCCTGGTCTACAAAGTGAGTTCAGGACAGCCAAGGCCACATAGAGAAACCATGTCTCGAAAAAACAAAAACAAAAACAACAACCCCCCCCCACAAACTCTTAAGTGTACATAGCTCATTCTTATTAACGAATGAGGAGACTATGAACAAAGATGGACTTGCCTGTACTGTCCCTCTGCATCCTCCAGATGTTCTGTTATTATTATTATTATTATTATTATACATGTTATAATAATAGTAATAATAATATTCTGAGTGCATGTGTGCCTGCCCACCAGAAAAGGGCACCAGATCTCTACATTCATAAACTCAATGCAGCTGAAGTTGACGACAAAGATGGAGCCGGCCAACGTGCTAGCATGGACCGTGAAGGGATCCATAAGCCCCCATACTAGCTGAGAAGCTATGGGCTGCTTTTTTTTTCTTCTTTTTTTTTTTTAGGTTTGTTTTGATCTTGGCCTCTGTTTGTTGTTTTTGAAACAGGGTTCTACTATATAGACTAGGTTGGCCTTAAACTAAAAGACTGAAGTTGGGGGCAGAGTAGGTAGGCTGGAGGGTAGATCTTGGGGGGATTAACAAGGGGGATTGAGGTGAATCTTATTAAAATACAGTGGGGTTGGCGTGATGGCTCAGCGATTTAGAGCACTGACTACTCTTCCAGAGGACCCCAGTTTGGTTCTTAGTACTCACATGTTGGCTCACAACTGTCTGTGACACCAACCCCAGGGACTCCCGTGCCCTCTTCTCGCCTCCTTAGGCACCAAGCATGCGCATGGTACACAGACATACGTGCAGCAAAACATTCATACACATCAAAATTTTAATTAAATACAGTATGAAATTCTCAAAGAATTAATAAACAAAAATAAATATTTTAAATAGCCTGGCAAGGTGGCGCACGCCTTTAATCCCAGCACTCGGTGGCAGAGGCAGGCAGATCTCTGTGAGTTCAAGGCCAGCCTGGTCTACAAAGAAAGTTGCAGGGCAGCCAGGGCTAATCTCAGGAAAAACAGCAACAATAACAACAACAAAATTAAAGAACACCTTGTGCAAGGTTATACTGGTTAGTAAAGAATATGACACAATTTTTAAAAAGGAAAAAGACAGTGGCTTTAAGCCAGTTCCCTTTGCACCCTAGAAAAGCCTGTGTCTGGCAACTACAGTTGTTCTAGGAGTGGCCGCTCAGTTCTGCATTGAAATGCCACAAAGCCATGGGAGCCTGCGGCCTGTGTGGGAAGGGAGGTTCTTGAATCTGCTGTTTCTTGTGTTTTGTTTGTGCTTCCCTTTGGCAGGATTTAGCTTCCTCCAACCAGTCTGTGTTCCTGGAGTTTTATACCTACCCTCTCCTAAAGGCCTTTCTTTGTTCTTTGTACTTCCAAAGTGATGTGTGTGTGTGTGTGTGTGTGTGTGTGTGTGTGTGTGTGTGTGTGTGCGAGCGAATGTGAATGCAACTACTACATTGGATTTTGAATTGCAGCAGTGTGTCTGGGTCTGGGTGTCCCCCTAAAGACCAAGTTTTTAAGAACAGAAAATGGGTCTTCATGAAGCAGTAGACTGGGTCAAAGCAGACACTCAAGTTGTTGGTGCCTAACGCCTTTTTAAAATATATATTTATTGGAGAGTGGAGGTGTGTATATGTGGAGGTCAGAGAGCAGCAACGTGTGGGACCTGGGCTTGAACTCAGGCAGTCGGGCTTGGCGACAAGCGCATATACCTCCAGAGCCATCTCATACACCCGTGTTGTTGACTGCTCTGCCTAAAGACAATGTTGATTGTTTTCCACTTGCATTTATCTTATTTGTTTGTTTGGCTTCTTTTGGTTTGATTTGTTTTGTTTTGTTTTGTTTTTTGTTTTTGTTTTTTTCAAAACAAGGTTTCTCTGTTGTACCCTTGGCTGTCCTGGACTCACTTTGTAGACCAGGCTGGCCTCGAACTGACAGAGATCCGCCTGCCTCTGCCTCCCTTAGTACTGTTGTATTTCTCTTAATTAAAGGGCTTTTACATTGTAGTTGAAGAGATGGCTCAGTGGGTAAAGAGGAGCAGAGCTTGGGTCCCCAGAAGTCCTATGACAAGCCAGGTGCGGTGGCATATGCCTGTTGTCTCAGTGCTGAGGAGTCAGAGACAGGGGGATTACCTGGGACTCACTAATTCGCCAGCTCCAGGCCATTGAGAGACACTGTCTCAAAACACAAGGTGGAGGGAGACTAAGACACCCAGCATTGACTTCTTGGCCTCCTCGCTCACATGTGACACACGTGTGCTCACACATTTTATAATACCTGCTCTGTGTATTCTCAGCTTTCAGGTTTTCTTTAATTAGCACATGTTTTTTGACACAGAATCTCTGTATAGCTTATTGACCTCAGATCCCTGACCCCCCTGCCTCTGCCTCTGCCTCCCAGGTGCAGGGATCACATGCATGCAGCACAGTTTGCTTTTATTCAACCTTTAAATACTCAATTAGTTTTTGCTCTACAGCCAGCCACCCTGTACCAGCTGCAAGCTGCTCTGGGTATATACCATCCTTGTTTGCTTTAGATTCTGTGGAGCCCATTGGTAGAATGGATGGCCAGCCAGTGAGTGGCCCCTGTGTGGAAACCATACGGAGGGCCTTATTAAATTGCCAGTTCAGCTTTTGAGACAAATACTCAGCTCATTATTTTAAAAATCATTTTAAAAAATTATTTGTCGTATGCAAGCACCTTGCCAACTTCCGGGATTCGAAATATAAATGCTGTTCAGGCTCTGCCTGTCTAGTCCGTTACTCAGTGTGGGAGTTGGACAGGCAACAGCAGCTTAGACTTCTTCCTCTCATAAGCTCTGATGGGAAGGTGTTGTGTGACTGTTCAAGTCTTCTGTGGGGCTGGAGAACTGGCTCAGTGCCTAAGAACATCTGCTGTTCTTCCAGAGGACCAGAGTTCAGCTCCCAGGACCCACTTCGGGCAGCTCATAGCCGTCTGTAACTCCAGCTCCAGAGATCCAATGTCGTCTTTTGGCTTTTGTGTATATGGGCATTGCACACACATGGCATGTGCACATTCGAACACACACACACACACACACATAATACAGTTTTCTGGTTTTGTTGTTGTTTGTGGGGGGGGGTTGTCGTTTTGTTTTGGTTTTTGGTTTTTTGAGACAGGGTTTCTCTGTGTAGCATTGGCTGTCCTGGAACTCACTCTGTAGACCAGGCTGGCCTCGAACTCAGAGACCCACCTGCCTCTGCCTCCTGAGTGCTGGGATTAAAGGAGTGTGCCATCACTGCCAGGTTTAATTTTTTTATTATTATTATTTTTTAAAGATTTATTTATTTATTATGTATACAGTGTTTTGCCTGCACGCCAGAAGAGGGCATCAGATCTCATTACAGATGGCCGTGAGCCACCATGTGGTTGCTGGGAATTGAACTCAGGACCTCTGGAAGAACAGACAGTGCTCTTAACCTCTGAGCCATCGCTCCAGCCCATCATGATGATGATGATGGTTGTATGTGTATAGGGCTTGGGTTATACGTATGTCTATATACCATGTTGGTATCTGGTGTGCACTAAAGCCAGAAGATGGCATCAGATTCCCTAGGACTGGAGTTCTGGATGGTTGTAAGCTGCTATGTAAATGCTGGGAACTGAACCCAGGTCCTCTGGAAGAGCAACCAGTGCTCTTAATCACTGAGCCATCTCTCCAGCCACCACCTCACTTTGTAGCTGGAGAGGCCGGATGTAACTCTGCTGTGGACTTTGAGGTCAGAAGGTGAGGTCTGCCCTGGGAACACACGGAGCAGCTGAGTAGAGGTTTGTCTTGACAGAGGCAGTTTGTCAGTTAGAAAAATGGTGCTGCTTCATTTTCCCTACAGTAATGTGAACTATACGCACAAGCATAGGCCTGAGCGTTGAGGGAAGGCTGAAATGGAGGAGAGGGGAGAGCCAGGGGCCACTAGCCTGCATCTGAAGGCGGAGTGATCATGCAGCCCTGGCTGTCCTGCACTTATGTTGTAGACCAGGCTGGCCTCCAACTCACAGTGATCCTCCTGCCTCTGCCTCCCTGAGTGCTGGGATTACAGCCATTCGCACCAGCCCAGCTTCAACCTTGTCTTTCTTAACAGTCTTGTTTACATTTATACTTGGTCTAATGAGATGATAAGGTCCTTGAAATCATCATGTAATTAAAATTTTAAATCAATCAGAACATGAACTGTTCAGTTTTTCCTATATAAGATCAGCCAGCAAGAACAGTTTAGATTTCCTGTAACTACCATCCTTGGACACACTGGCCATTCTGCATTTTGGTGGGGAGGGGGTTTATACTTTTTTGGTTTGTTTGGGGGGTTCTTTTGTTGTTTCTTTTTTTTTCTTTTTAAAGATTTATTTATTATTGTGTATACAATGCTCTGCCTTCATGTACACCTCCAGGCCAGAAGAGGGTATCAGATCACATTATAGATGGTTGTGAGCCACTATGTGGTTGCTGGGAATTGAACTCAGGACCTCTGGAAGAGCAGTCAGTGCTCTTAACCTCTGAGCCATCTCTCCAGCCCCCTTGTTTTTGGTTTTTCAAGACAGGGTTTCTCTATATAGTTCTGGCTGTCCTGAAGCTCACTCTATAGACCAGGCTGGCCTCGAACTCACAGTGATCCACCTGCCTCTGTCTCCCAAGTGCTAGGATTAAAGGTAGGCACCACCACTGCCAGGCATGGGTTTGTAATTTTTAAGACAGGATTTCACCAGGTCAGCCGGGCTGGCCTGAGACACACAATGTAGAGCAGCCCAGCTCTGAACTCTAGCATCCTTGCTTTCCCCAGGGTGGGGATTATACGATCTATAGACTTTACCACCACACTGTCTCCACAGAACAGGAATGGGACCTCAGCTGCCTTGTGACTTAAAGCTCAATCAGGGTAACATAAGAACAAAAATTAGGTCAAATTTGATGTCGTGTGTTTTTTTGTTTTTGGTTTTTTGAGACAGAGTTTCTCTGTGTAGCCCTGGCTGTCCTAGACTCACTTTGTAGACCAGGCTGGACTCGAACTCACAGCGATCTACCTGCCTCTGCCTCCCGAGTGCTGAGATTAAAGGCGTGCGCCACCACTACCCGGCCTTGATCTTACATCTTTAATTCCAGCACTCAGGAGGGGAGGAAGAGGCAGGTAGATCTCACTGTGAATTCCAGGCCAGCCAGAGCTTTGTATTGAGACCATGACTTTAAAAAAATGAAACTTAAAAAAAAAAAAAAAAAAAGTTATCCCATCCAGTATACTCTCAAACCCACCAAGACAGAACCCACTCCCCCCCCCCACCTCCCACCCCCAGTGACTCATTTAACAATCCATTGTCATTCACTGAGCAGGTGCTCTCTTCACCTCTGCTCGAGGAGCTGCAGGAGAAATGGGGATGGGAGGAAAGGCCAGGGATGCGTGTTCTCTGTCTGGTTTACTCCCCCTAACAATCCTGCGAAGAGTCCCACGAGGCCTACCAAAGGTCAATACTACACAGATCAGTAGCTGAAAGTTCTCACCCAGCAGTTTGTAGACTAGCTACTAAAACATCTAAGCAGTAGCTTCCGTGACTTAGGCACCTCCTGCTTACAAGCTGGTGTCACAAGACCAACGAGTATCTTATCTTCCTGCAGTTGAAGATGCTGTTGCTGCACTGTGCTGTCTGCTCTTTGAGCTTTGGCTTTGTGTCTGCACGCCTACCTACATCATGTGACTTTGTTAGATGTTAGTTTCTACATGTTGGAATTCTTCATCATTACCCACCCCCTACCCCCGATTTTTTTGACAGGTAGCCCAGGCTAGCCTCAAACTCACTCTGGTGCTCTGAATGAGAACATCTCCCATAGGCTCACATGTGAATTTGTGGTCTCCATTGGTTGAACTGTTTGGGAAGGATCAGGAGGTGTGGCCTTGTTGGAGGAGATGAGTCATTGGGGCCCAGGCTTCAAAGGTGTCAAAAGACTGCATTTCCAGTATGTTTCCTGCCTCCTACTTGTGGATCAAGATGTGAGCCCTCAGCCGCTCTTGTCACCATGCCTTTACTCTGCCATCATGGACCCCAGCCCTCTGTAAGGCTGATTAAACCTTTTCTTTTATAAGTTGCCTTGGTCATGGTGTTCTGCCATGTCAATAGAAAGCCCTGAATTTTTGGTTCCTCTTCCCTCCTCTAAAGTACTGGGATTACTATCATGGTATGTGGGTCTGAGGATCAAAGATAGGACGTCATGTGTGCTAGGCAAGCACTGAGCTGCATCCGAGCCCCTCTTCATCACATCTTCATCTCTCTCTGGGCTGTGCGGTTGCACCTGGTAATGCGCATCTATAGAGGATTTGTGGTCATGAAGGTTCTAAGCACTGAAGAGTTTTGCAGTTTTGCCTTCCGGTTTTCTAAGAGAGCTCCCTTTGAAGAGAAAACTGGCTGCGTTTGCATTTCGTTTTCTGTTTCTGAGTTTTTGTTTTGCTTTGTTTAATTTGACTGTTAGAGCTAAGGGAAATTCTTGAAGCCAGCAGAGGGCATTGCAGGGAGCTTCAGATACCGCCTTCTTCGTAAAGCCTGGTCTCCAGAGGCACCTGCTGCAATCTGTTTCCAGAAAAAGAAGCATTTTCACATTTAATGAACAAGTGGATAAGGAACTGTAGATTGAACTTGGGACAAGTTCAAGCATTCCTTTTTTTTTTTTTTTAATTATATATGAATGTTCTATTTGCATGCATAACAGAAGAAGGCATCAAATCCCATTACAGATGGTCATGAGCCACCATGTGGTTGCTGAGAATTGAACTCAGGACCTCTGGAAGAATAGACAGCGCTCTTAACCTCTGAGCCATTTCTCCAGCCTGCAAGCATTGTTTTTATCTAACAGAGGCAAAGAACAGAGTAGGTGGTGTCTCGCTCACATGCCGTTCTCTTCCTCATTCCTTTTCCCAAGCATGTGCCTGAACTTTTGGATTGCCGTCGATGATCTTTTCTGAGTTGAAGGTAAACTCAGGACCTCCCAATAGCAACAGCTATTGAAGCAGAGACATAGAAGCCAGTCTTTGACTGGTAGTGTCCAGTCTTTATGGCTTTTATTGCTACTAATAAAAACTTACAACTTGAATGATGCACAGCTGATGGCCTCCACACAGAAGCTGAAGCAGGCAGAAAAGCAACCGCAGCACAGAGAGAAGGTGGCCTTCTGATGACCCGGGAACTGAAAAGTCAGCTGCGCACTCCACACAAGGGACATTGCTGTGGAGGGGCCCACCCTTCCAAGTCGTGTGAAATAAACGTGAGCGCAGCGGCATCTAGGCCGTGGCTGACCACAGCTCCTCAGAAATCTGTTCCCTGAGTGTTGAAATGTTGCTTTAGTTCGTGGGTATTCTGTAGGCCTTGAGCTTTTCAAACCTACTCTATTTGGGCTTCCAACCCACCTACCCTAGATAGGAGAGAAAAGAGGTTAATGGGAACAGGAAAAGTGTGTGTGTGTGTGTGTGTGTGTGTGTGTATTCTCAGAGTCTGTACTAGGATGTTTATCAGTTGGCAAAAACTATGCCCCCCCACAAGAGATGATTCCTTTTTCTTTCTTTCTTTTTTTTTTTTTTTTTTTTGTTTTTCGAGACAGGGTTTCTCTGTGTAGCCTTGGCCATCCTGGACTCACTTTGTAGACCAGGCTGGCCTTGAACTCACAGTGATCCGCCTGCCTCTGCCTCCCCAGTGCTGGGATTAAAAGGAGATGGTTCCTCTTCCAGTGGACAAACATCACCTGTTCTCTCGCAAGTCTGTTTTCAGAGGAAAAACACTGCACACCTTTACACAAGTCTGTTTCACATCCCACACTTGGGATCAAAACAAAAACATGTTTACATCCACTACAGGATTTGTTGAGTATGTTCATGTCAGGCACTCACAAAAACAGGCATGCACATGGAAATAGGAATGCAAAACCATTCATTCTCATTCAAAGCACCACAGTGAGTCTGAGGCTAGCCTGGGCTACATGAGACTGTCTCAAAAGTGGCATGTGTGATGAAGAAACCCACCATGCAGGAACTCCCATCTAAGAAGGGACACGGCCTGTAGTTTAGAAGTAATCGGCATCTTTATCTCAGTGGTACTTACTTCCAACCTCTGCGATGGATTGGATAAATGAGACCTGCGTGTAGAGAGCTAACCGAGTTCCCCAGCAGTGAGTGTCAGAGCAGGACCGGACACAGGGCCTTCTGACTCTTACGTGCTTGCTCACAACCTTGTATTCTAGCTGGGGAACACGCACATAGCAGCCGCCAGTGGTGGCTTTCATTGTTTAGCTTAATCAGCAAGGTGAGCAAATAAGTTCAGCGGTTTACCTACGGGGCTTCTCTTTCCAGAATGAGAGGGAGATGCGGGATAGAGAGATGCCTCAGCTGCTAAAGGCTAGGCTCACAACCAAAAGTGAGAGGTAGATTCAATATACAGGCAGTGACCAGGGAAAAAAAAGCCACTATCAAGCATCTACTAAGCCAGTGGTGGTGGCGCATGCCTTTAGTCCCAGCACTCAGGAGGCAGAGGCAGGCGGATCTTTGAGTTCAAGGCCAGCCTGGTCTACAGAGGGAGTCTTGTTCTTAATTATGGGCAAAAGCATGCAGTCTCACACCACTGGGTGTGATGCTAGCTGTGGGTTTTCCAGAGGCTCACCATTGTTTCTTTGTAGGACTTTGCACCTGCCCTGTGCTGGGCCCTGTCACCGCGCTTAGGAGTAAACACTGATGTACCAACCACCAGCTTTCCCAGCATCATTTCATTGTTGCTGCTTTGCCCTAAAATGTCCTGACTCACTGTTTTGTTTTGTTTGCAACTGTTTTATTAAATTCTCAAGACACTGACAATCCCTTTTTCCTCTTTGGCTGTCTGAAGGCAAGATGGGTTACCAGCAGCTCTACTGGAGTCACCCACAGAAGTCCGGCCAGGGTTCTCGCTCCTGCCGCGTTTGCTCTAACCGCCACGGTCTGATCCGGAAATACGGGCTCAACATGTGCCGTCAGTGTTTCCGTCTGTACGCGAAGGACATAGGCTTCATTAAGTTGGACTGAGCGATTCAAGACTGCCCAGTGAAACTGATCATGCTAGCCTTTGTACATAAAAAATAAAAAAGTGAAGACCTTAAAAAAAAAATACTGACAATCCCTGGCTATAGTAAACATTATAGGCTGTGTATATAATTCACTTATTGCTTTGTTGTTATTGTTTTGTTTTTCCAGACAGAGTTTCTCTATGTAGCCCTCCCTGGCTGTTCTAGAACTTACTCTAGACCAGGCTTGTCTCCAACTCAGAGATCTACCTGAACTCTGCCTCCTGGAAGTGTTGGGATTAAAGGTGTGCACCACTCCTGCCTGGTTTTAAGATTTATTTCTCTCCCCCCCCCCCCCCCCCCCCCCCCCCCCCCCCTCCCCCCCCCCCCCCCCCCCCCCCCCCCCCGTGATTTATTTCTCTCCCCCCCCCCCCCCCCCCCGCTCATGTGTGTGTGTGTGTGTGTGTGTGTGTGTGTGTGCTTGAGTATATGTGTGTACAAGATGCACGCAGGACTTACCACCACCTGGTCAGTTGTTACTTTAGCCCATCATCCTAAGGTGACTCTGCTGGCTGCCACAGGAGATACACCTTGCTGGCCCCTAGTTGCCTCCTTTTTCCAATCAGAGACTCCTGACTGGGAAGAGATCAGGCTTGTTCAGGGCAGTATGGTCTGGTTTGTGTAGCCTTGGCTGTGGTGGACTCATTTTGTAGACCACTGCAAACAGGCTCAAGGTCAGCCTGGCCTATGTATTCAGTTCCAGGCTACATAACAAAATCCTGTCTTGACAAAACTAAAATAAAAAGAGAAAAGGTCATGAGGCTTTTCAAATAGATTTCTAGTAAAAAAAAAAAAAAAAAAAGGTAAAACAGTAGGAACTCTGAAGCAGGATGAGCCTGGAAGCATGGCCAGAACTACTAAAAGAAATGAGAGGATTCAGGTCCGCAAGATGGCTGAGTGGGGTGCTGGAGAGATGGCTCAGAGGTTAAGAGCACTGTCTGTTCTTCCAGAGGTCCTGAGTTCAATTCCCAGCAACCACGTGGTGGCTCACAACCATCTATAATGAGATCTGGTGCCCTCTTGCCTGCAGGTGTATATACAAGCAGAATACTGTATATGTAAAAAAGAAATACATCTTTAAAAAAAAAAGATAGCTGAATGGGTAGAGGCCTTGTCATCACCAAGCCTGATGACCTGAGTTTTGTCCTAAATTCTCCTGGTGAGAGAAGATAACTGATTCCCAGAAGCTGTCCTCTGACTTCCACACGTGTGCTATGGCATGCTCATAACTATATACACACAAACTTATACACAAAAGCAAATGTAATTTTTAAAATGGACAAGAGAAACTGACAGATCCATTGATCACATGGACATCTTTTCTTTCTTTTTGGGGGAGGGCATTTTCAAGGCAGGATTTCTCTGTGTAGCCTTGGTTGTCATGGACTCACTTTGTAGGCCAGGCTGGCCTCGAACTCAGAGATCTGCTTGCCTCTGCCTTCCAGGTGCTAGGATTAAAAGCGTGAGCCACCACCACCTGGCTTCATGTGGACATCTTAGTCTCTTCAAAAAATTTAGTCTAAGAATATTTGATCACTGTCTCACAGTCATTTTCCTTGTCATGTTGCAATTTATACTTACGTAGTATCCTTATGTGAATGTGTTTAGTCATCATCGCATCGCCTAGCCCAGAAATGTCAGTGGTTCAGTAAAGGCCCTTGTCGCTGAGCCTGGCAATTTGCATAGCCCCTAGAACACGCCAACTCCCTGCTGCTTGCCTCTTGACACACACACACACACACACACACACAGGCTGAATATGTTTTGTGTGTCAGTTAGATAACTGGGGATTCACAGGCCACAAGCCTTAGTATAAAACTGGTCACTAGAAAGGCAAGATGTGACTGAGGCTTGTGACTTTCAAAGCAAGAGAAGGGCTGAACTGATCCTCTGAAAGGCCAGTTGTGAAGCCAGCCACACCTGTATAAAGCGTGAGGTTTGCAGAGCCTCTGGGCAGCCAGGCACATGGGATGCCTGGGGTTTAGCATCCTCTGAGACGTGGGAGCCTCTTCCCACATGCTTTGCCCTCTGCATCTCTGGCTTTTCCCTCCGGATCTTTATCTGTATCCATGGTGATGCCTTTTCTAACAAATTGGTACATGCTTAAGCGTATGCGTCTGTATCCTCCAAAGGCCCCAGCTTTGATCTGTTTGGGAGGCTGTGAAAACTTTAAGGGATGGGGCCCTTTAAGTGTGTGCCCTTGAAAGGGGTTGTGAGTCCCCCACTATGGGCTAGGCACCTTTGTTCCACTCCATGCCCGTTACTCTGATGCGCTGCGTTACCCTGGGCTGTGGACCATAACTTCTGGAGCCGTGGCATTATAAATCTTTTCTCGTGTAAGTTGGTTGTCTCAGGTGTTGGTTCCAGTAATGGAAAACTAACACAGTACACACAGTGATGAGCATTTCTTCTTCTTCCCCTTCTTCTTCTTCTTCTTCTTCTTCTTCTTCTTCTTCTTCTTCTTCTTCTTCTTCTTCTTCTTCTTCTTCTTCTTCTTCTTCTTCTGTAAGCCAGTCACGCAAATTGTTCAGACCTAAAGAGGGGAAGTCCAGCTTAGTCAGAAGTACAGGTCACTCACTACCTGCACTTGCCCTGAGAGGGTGCTCTTCTGGGACCGAGCCCTGTGGGACTGTGTCAGAACTTAGTTAAACACCCCTAGCTATTGTTTGCTGAGACCTGGCAGAGATTGCTAGGTTATACATGAGGAACCTCCATATTTAGAATTTAGGTACCAGATGTAGAGCATTAGCATATACTGCATCATGTATCATATACTATATTGAATAAGCGTAGAGAATAGGAAAAGACCATTGGATAGTTCTTTGCTCTCTATTGAATCCCAAATTGGGAGACACATTGTCAAATACAATTAATGTTTCGCCATCATCTAGTGAACTGAAGTCCATCTTCTGTGTGTGTGTGTGTGTGTGTGTGTGTTTTGTATGGACACATTTGTGCGTATGTGCAATTGTTACATTTAGATATGTACCTGTATATATGCACACAGGGTATGGCGCTCAGAGGACAGCCCACCAGGGTCAGTTCTCATCTTTTGTTCCCCCTTTGGTTTTTCAAGACAGAGTTTCTCTGTGTGATAGCCCTGGCTGTCCCGGACTCCACTTTGCAGACCAGGCTGGCCTCGAACTCGCTTGCCTCTGCCTCCCGAGTGCTGGGATTAAAGGCGTGCGCCACCACACCCGGCTTCATCTTTATGTGGGCCCTGGGGATTGAAGTCAGGTTGTCAGGCTTGGTGGCAGGTGCCTTCACCCTCCGAGCCATCTCACCCACCCATCTTCCTGAGCTTTCTATCTCCTGGCATAGAGATGCCACTTTTTCAGAAGAGGCAGTCAAGGTCTCCACTTGGCTGTGTGGTTGATTTTTCAAGCTGGACCTGTCAGGTGATCTTTATTCCTACCAGAGAATCTCCTAGTCCGGTTTTCTTCACTACTGAGTGACCCAAACCCTTCTGCTCAGTCTCTTCTCCCTCATCTCACTATCAGCCGGTCTTCCAGGATGCATTGACGTTCCTATCAGTTCTGAGTCAGTTCTGAGTTCCCTGCCTCTTGTCACCAAGCACGAGCCCTCGTTCTTGCCCAGTTCACAGAACAGCTAACCATTTCTCTGGCTCTGCATCCTTCCGCCTGCATTCTTGACACACTGGAGCTGAATGATCTGTTTACACATATGTCAGATCCTGCCTCTCCCCTGCGCATCCCCATGAGCTATCAATAATCAGGGTAAAACGTAGGGTCCCTTGCATGGCCTTAAGAGCATAACCTGACCCCTGGCTTCCGTATTAGCCTTCTCCCACCCCTCCCCTCTCTTGATGGCTTACTTACACACCCTTGGCCACATCAGCGATGTTCATGAGACTCTGCTGGGGGCCATGGGCTATGTGGCTATCTTGTCCAAGCCTGCACCTTTAAGTTTCTGTTCCTCCCAGAGCTTGCCTTTTTACCAGAAATCAGCTGACCCTGTTGTGGTTCGGCAGTTAGACTAAAGATAGATAAAGATGGAACAACCCTGTTGTGGTTTAGCAGTGAGACTAAAGACAGATGAAGATAGAGCAAGGTATCCTGTGTGGCAGAATGTTATGACCCTGCCTGTAATTCCCTGTGTCTTGAGATAGCCTGCAGCTGGGTTGCCATAGCAATATGCCTCCCTGTCTCCTGCCTTATATAAACTGCTGCCTGAAAAATAAAAGTTTGAGATCTTGGTCAACATTCAGACTTGTTCTCCTTCTTTGTGTCTTGTGTTCTGTCCCTCATTCAGGTGATTCTCCTCCTGAGCTTTAGTTGAACCCCCGCTGGTCGGGGCAAGACTCAAGCAAGGTTCTGACTCCCGGCCTTTGCCTTGCTCAGGACCTGGGACCTTCCCACTTAAGACACTGTCTTACCTACTATTGTGTGGTACCTTCACAGGCCATTCTGTCTTTTTGTTTTTTGAGACAGGGTTTCTCTGTGTAGCCCTGGCTGTCCTGGATTCACTTTGTAGACCCGGCTGGCCTTGAACTCACAGCGATCCACCTGCCTCTGCCTCCTGAGTGCTGGGATTAAAGGCATACGCCACCAGCGCCCGCCTGGCCATTCTGTCTTAACGCCAGCTAGGTCTCCTCCCCACAGCCTGCTTTGCTTTTCTGTAGACTTCTCCCACAGTCGATATCTGCTCTGTTCATTGATGTGTCTGTCTGGTGCATTTCCTCCACTGGCAGCTTCTGGAGACTTTGTTTTCGCCTCTGAGACCCTCCTGCCAAGGACAGCTTCTGCCACTCAGAGAGCACTGCAGAGAGAGCGAGATGTGACTGAACAGTGCACAACTCTTTAAAACCCATCAGTGGCTCTCCGGTGTCTGGGGCAGGTTCACAGCCCATGCTCTACAGACATCTAGGGTTAGAATTATGTCCTGTGCATTACAGTGCATTTAGCAAGAACTGTAATTTCTATACTGTAAGTCAGCAGTCCCGCCTCCTGACAATCAAAATGTCACCAAACATGTCAAATGTCTCTTTCTCTCTCTCTTTTTTGTGTGTTTTTGGTTTTTTGTTTGTTTTATTTTGTTTTTGTTTTTTGAGACAAGGTTTCCGTGTGTAGCCTTGGCTGACCTGGACTCACTCTGTAGACCATGCTGGCCTCGAACTCACAGCCATCTGCCTGCCTCTGTCTCCTGAGTACTGGGATTAAAGGCATGAACTACCACCGCCAGGCTCAAATGTCTCTCTTAAAGAGTAAAACCTCCTCCGTTGAGATCCTCAGACCTTTAGTGGGCCAGTTTGTAAATCAGGTTCACCTGACAGCTAAATAAACTCAAATCCTAGGCTTTATCAGAGGCCGTTGTGACTTTACAGTCTCTTAGGCCTAGGTCTAAAGACTGAGTCCCAGTCACAAGGGACTTGCTGGCCTCCAGGATGAGCCCACTCCCTTTGTCCTCTGGTTGCTTAGCATCACTTCTGTCTTCCTTTCTCTGCAAGAGTTGCTCACTCTCTCTGGTCCTGTCTCTCCACTAGTAACACAGATCTTGTTTTGCTAATGAAGGCAGAGAGCTCACATGATTTATGTCTGCTGGTTGTGGAAGTGAAGAGCTGAAGGAGGTAAGTCCCAGCCTCAGTCTGAAAGCCTAAGAACCAGAGCCTTGCGGTCTGGCCAAGGTCAGAAAAGATACCTCTGCTCAAGCCCAGAGAATACACTTGTCTTCCGCTGCCATTTTGTTCATTTTCAAGGATGGGAGGATGTTACTGGTGTGGTTAATTCCCTCTCCCCCCTCCAAAACTCCTCCCCCTCTCTTCCTCCCCCCTCCCCTTCCCTCTCTCTCTATCCTTCCCTCCCGCCCTCCCCTAAACTCTACCAATTCACATAGCGAATTCTCTAGAAAACAGACACATCCAGAAATGATGTTTTCAAGTTATTTTGGTCATCTCTTGACTGAATCAAGTCAACACAATAACGTTAACTTCGTTCTTATCTCGTGTAAACAACCGAATCTGTCTCTGTTCTTTTGGGCTGTTATAATAACAATAAATTATATAGCTGATACATAGGAATTTGTTTCTCACAGTTCTGGGAGCTCCAAGGTCAAGGTAAGAACAGGCTTGGCATCTGGTAAGGCCTCTTACCTAGGTCTTCTAACACCTGTTCACAGCTGGGGGACAGATGGAAGGGGGGTTCTTTGGGCCTCTTACATTAGGGCCACTGATCCCACTAATGGAGGCTCCACACTGGGAAACCTGTAGCTTATTACACTTTGATCAGAAAGCTCCGACTTTTCTTCTAATTTCTCAGGATGACAGCGTTCCTTCCTTTCTCCCCTTGGTCCTCTGGCGACTAGCTAAAGCTGGGTTATCGTGACCAGACTGTTGTCGGGAGTAGTACGCTCACTCACCTTTCCAGCAGGCGCACCTACTGGCTGAGTGGGCAGTGCGGCTGTGTGCTTAGGAGCATCACAGAGTTCTCAGTTTAAAATAGCTCTCAGTGTATCACTGTAGCTGAGACACTGTGGAGACACTGAGGCTATGAGAGGAGACATGGCACAGCGCCCGCCCCAAGAAGCTTGCAGTTGTTCCAGAAGAGAGCGTTACGAAGTGGCTTGCTTTTACAGACTTAAAAATGACTGTATATCTTCCGCTGTTGCTTACTTCAGTGATGAAGCTCCCTAGGTGTAGACTGAGCATACTGTGTTTCAGTGTATATTCTTTTGTTGTTGTTGTTTTGGTTTTCAAGGCAGGGTTTCTCTGTGTAGCCTTGGCTGTCCTAGACTCCCTTTGTAGACCAGGCTGGCCTCGAACTCACAGCGATCTGCTTGCCTCTGCCTCCGGAGTGCTGGGATTAACGTGTGCCACCACACCTGGTGTTTCATTGTATATTCTAACGCAGTAGCTCTGAATGCTGGCTAAAGGTGATGCGGAGCTGTAGCGGTGACAATGAGCAGGGGCCGAAGCTCAGTGCTAGGCACTTGCCTTGCTTGTGTGAGTGTAGGAAGCACTGGGTTTGGGTGCCACTGCTGCCCAAAAGAAAAGGCAATGCTTCTGAGTTTAAGGGTCTCTGGAATGGAGTGTGAGCTTCATGTGGAAAAGAAATTGCATCAGTTGCCAGAGGTTTAATGCGAGGAATGCGCAGCCAGGAGATGTTATTGACAGAACCGGACCAGCTGCAGAACAGAGACAGGAAGATGAAATGAAGACGTGTGTACCTCCAAGAGGGTCAGAGAGGCTCCCACCAGAGACCCAGTGGCATGTGTGACACTAAGCACCAGGAAGACCAAGTTTCCCAGGCTCGCCTGAGAGTGCCTTTATCAGGCCACCCTGCTGCACCACTATAGGAATCATATAATTTCAAATGCTCTGCGAATTAAAGTTGAAAGAGGGTAGAGAGACAATCAGGGCTGTGACCGACCCTTCATAACCCCTGACACTGCCTCTCCTGAGGCCAGCCCACCCATCTCATGCCTCTCCCGAGGCCAGCCCACCCATCTCATGCCTCCTCTCCCGAGGCCAGCCCACCCATCTCATGCCCTGTTCTAGGACAGACCCCTGTTATAGTAACTGGATCTTTTAGGGTCCCCCCCCCCCATTCTATACTTCTTCATCCCAAGAAAAATTTCCTTAAATTACTCTCAACTTCAACATGATTTAAAATTTTATGCTCTCGTTATACAATTTTCCTTACTGAAGAAAACTTGGTGCAATTAGCTAAATGGGTGAAGAAATATTCAATGAACGTTCACTGCCAAACAACCACCCTCAAGACGCATGCTTATGAAGCTGCGGTTGACATGTGAGCATTCAGGTCAGCATAACAGGCCATTTGCATTCTGCTCCCGTTACTCTTCATGTGATTATATCTAGTCCCCCATGCTAGGTCGTGGTTTTTGAAACTGTGTATGTGCAGTGCATTCGTTCGTATGTGCGTGCGTGCGTGTGTGCGTGCATGTGTAGACTTGTGTGTGGAGGCCAGCAATCAATGTTCTTCCTTGATTGTTTTCTGACATACTACATTCATTCATTCATTCATTTTGAGACAGGGTTTCCCTGTGGAGCCCTGGCTCTCCTGGAGCTCACTCTGCAGACCAGGCTGGCCTCAAACTCGGAGATCTGCCTGCCTCTGCCTCCCAAATGCTGGGATTAAAGTCTTCTGACCCTGCTACTACCACCCAGCCTCCAACTTATTTTTTGAGACAGGATCTCACATGCCAATTTGGCTATGTTAGCCAGCTAGCAAGCGCTAGCACCCACATGTCTCCACCTCTCCAGTGCTGGGATTGCAAGGGCTTGCTGCCGTGCCTGGCTTTTATGTGCACTCTGGAGGACTGCGTGTCCTCGTGTTTGTATGCCGACCAGTCTGCTGACTGAGCCACATCCTCACCCTCGGAGTTGTAATTCCTTTTTTATTTTAGCCTTTTAGTGATGGGTTAAAATTTTTAGGTTTATTTTATTTTATGTGTATGAATGTTTTACCTGCATGTATGTATGCATGTACACTACACGTATGCCTGGTGTCCAAGGGAGTCAGAAAATGGCTTCAGATCCCCTGGAACTGGAATTATAGTTGGTTACAAGCCACTATATGGGTGCTGGGAATTGAACACGTGTGTTCTGCAAGAGCAGCCAGTGCTCTCAACAACTGCCGACACCCTCTCGCTCTCTCCACACACATATGTACATATACATGTAATCATAACTATTAATGTCCTACCCCTTTGCTTATGGATTTTATTTATTTATTATTTGGTGTGTGTAGGTTCTCATACACATGTATGTGGTCTATGGCATATGTTAGGAGGTCAGAGAATAACTTTCAGGAGTCAGCTCTCTTCTTCCATCATGTAGGTCCTGGGCATCGAACTCGTGTTGTCAAGCTTGTCTGTAAGCTCCTTTACCTGATGAGCCACTTCACTGGTTCCCCCATTGTTAATGGAACCCAGTAGATGCCAGGGAGTGGTACCTCAGCTCACAAGTTAGGAAGCAGGGAGGCCAGAGAAAACCTCAAGCCCTCCTGCTCAGACCTCTCCCCTCAAGAAGGGCGCGAGCCTCTACTGATTTGCCTAGCGGCTAGCAGCAGTGTTAGCGGCATACTCGCTCAGTATGTGGCCTCTGGCAAGCTAATATATTCTGGTTTTCTCAACTGTTATTACCCACAGGAATCAAGACAGTGGTTCTCACCCAGTGGGTTGTGACCCCTGAGGGACAGAGGTTGAATGACCGTCCACAGGGTTAAATATCAGATATTTACATTATGATTTGTCACTAACAAGATTACTGTTATGAAGTAGCAACAAAAATAGTTTTGTGGTTGGGGCAGGGGGTCAGGGGTCATCACGACATGAGGAACTGTATTAAAGGGTCACAGCATTAGAAAAGTTGAGAACCACTACATTAGGGAAAGAATGAGTGAATTAAGCTAGTATTCAAGAACCAGCGCATGGCATGTCCTCGTGGTGATTTGTCTTAGCTATTGGAGCAGGTCAGAGACATCAGAGACAATATTTATATCTTCTGTCCCTCTAACCTTGTTTATGCTTTTAGACAAGGTCCTTTTTTTTGCTGGGGGAACAACTATATGAATATTAGAGTTTAATTTTTGAAAGGATGTGAATAAACTCAGGGAAATAGAGCCCTCTGTCAAATGTCACATGTTATTAATCTTTTTAACCCTGAAATAATGACAAAAGCCATTCCTCTTGATGAACACTTCGTGTGGTTTTTCTGAGCCTCTAGCCTGTGAAAGCCTGCCATGTGGTTCCCTGCATGAGCTGCTGTGATTACCTCAGCCTTCACTTGCTCCGAATCATTTCATCTCATTGTCTTCCCCAGACTTCAGACCAGAAGTGGTTTTTTTGTTTTTGTTTTTTTGCATTTTTTTTTTTTTTTAAATTATCATCACTGGTTCAATAGCAAGCTCACTGTATACAGGACCAGGGGATCTGGCCTCAAGTCCTAGCTGCCTCCTTCAGTCTTTCTCTGATTGTCTGAGTGGCTTTTAGCATGTCACTTGACATCTTTGAAGCTTGCTTTTCTCTTCTGAAGAGCGGGTGTCTTACATAACCACTTCAGAGAGATGGCGGAGGATTAGATTAATTCCTTACTATGGGGATGTAGAGCCTGGTGTCTACAAAGCCCTGGATTTGGTCCTCAGTAGTGAAAAAGAGTCACAAATATGCAAGGAATTCTAGCGAAATTAAGGGCTATGCCTGAGCCATTTTTAGTATTAGATAGTGACTTAAGCCTGTTGCACTTACTATACACCTGCAAAGGGTTTCGCTTTCTTATTCTTCAACATGTCTGGTCCACAAAGGAGGCCTTCTGGAGATGCACCATGCCCAGGAGCTGGCGGAACATGGCAATGAGCAGATAATTACAGGGTCAGACTTTGTACTTCCTGTGGGCTGTCACAATTAGCCAACTTGTTTGTTTCCACCCGAGATGCGCGGACCCATTTATTCCTATTGTGTCCTGCTCCGTCACGTTTCACACCGAGGGCTGCTTTATTAATTAAAGTTCCACCGAAGAAAATATCTCCATGTCAGCTAAGACCTGCCTCTCTTATAATGGACAGATGTGGCCTTTTTAAGGAGACAGCTGTGTGGTGCACTGCGCTCCCTAAGAGGCAGGCTCGTAGCTATAGAAACTGCAGACTCGTCCAGGCCAGTGGCATGGGCAAGGCGGGGGTGTGCCGACTTTGTTGATTTCTCTCTTAGTCACTGCACTGCAAAATGCTCAGGCATGGTGGTGGTATAACTAAGGTCTGGCATTTGCCCAGCTGTGTCCTTGCTTCCTTTATAGCATCAGATATAAAAATAGGAAGATACTAAGTGGGGGTGAAGGTGAGGAAAGCGCATAATGTACACAAGAAAATGCAATAACAAAGCATGGCATTCTGTACAAGGAGCATATGGTAATAATAAAAGGAGGAGACATTGCATGGAGCGTGGCATTCTTGTACTCAAATGGTCTGACCATCACAATGCCACACACAGGCACCTCATAAACACATGAAAATAGCAGGGGGGAAGCCCAGCATTGACCTCTAGCCTCTACATGTACACAAATAAAAAAATGCACACAGATACACACACACACAGATAAGATTAGTGCAATAGAGATCTTTGTTCATCTTTCTGATGTGCCTTGGCATTATGCTGCCAGGAATAATATCCTCTGAGGATGTGAGCTACATATAAAGAGATCGTCTTGGTTCTAGTGTTGAAAGAAAGAATTGCAGAAGCGAGTTCATAAAGCAAAAGAGCCTGCAGCCCACATCTACTGCCTGTTTCCGTTACCTCTGCACCGAACTGTCAACTCTCAGAGGCTGAATTTGTTCCTCTGGTGATTTTTAAAATGAGCTTATTCTATATGTATCAGTGTTTTTTGTTTGTTTGTTTGTTTGTTTTTTGTGTGTGTAGGTATGTACCAGTGTTCTCCAATGTTAGAATAGGGCATTGGATCTCTGGAACTGGAACTACAGATGGTTCTGGGCCACCCTGTGCGTGGTTAGAATCAAAACCAGGTCCTCTGGAAGAGCAGCCAGTGCTCCTAACTGCTGAGCTGTCTCTCTAGCCCCTCTCTGTTGAATTCTAGCAGACTTGCCCTCATGTTTCCCTAAAGTGGGGCAGGCCATGTCCTGTCTTGACTCCTGTGGTGGTCAGCTCTTACCTACAGGGCGGACCATGCGCTGGACATTTATGGTCACTGAGGCTGCCAGTTTTGAAGGAAGGCAGCTCGTATCTGTCATTCTTGCTGCTCTCTGAACCTCACTCCTCAGGGAACTGTGCTTTGAGTTTCATTCTGTTCCAGATATTTCCTGAACACTTCCTGTTCCAGGCCCTATGCTAGGAGCAGAGAGATGACTAAGACGGGGCTCTAGCCACAAGAGCTCATCGTCTAAAGAGGGTGGGAAGGCACACAAACAAACCACTGCTGGTGGAAGGAGAGGACCTGAAAGTTGTCCTCTGACCTCTACCCAGTATGCTGTAGTACACACACACACACACACACACACACACACACACACACACACACACACACACACCAAATACAAATGTAAAAAGATCCTTTGTAACACCAAGCAGTAAGTTAAATTGTAGTTAAACACAAAGTGCATGCTCAAAGGGTGTCAGATGTCTCCCAGCAGACTTAAACCGTTCACTGAATCTAAGAAGGTGGAGGGGCCTAGCCAAAGTGGAAAAGGTGGTGCTGGCAGGAGACCACACCCCCAAGTGCCACACCCACAGTCTAGGCTAACAAAACAAGACGGATGCTTATTTAGTATAAATAGTCTTTTTTTTTTTGAGACAGGTCTCATATAGTCCAGGCTAGCCTCAAATTTGAGTATACAGCCAAGGATGACCTTTAACTCCTGACTGGCCTGTGTCTGCCTCCCTAGTGCTGGGATTGCAGGCATGCACAATCATGTCCAGTTTTATGCAGTGCTGGGGACCAAACCTAGGGCTTCGTTCATGCTAGGCAAGCGCTTTACACACTCAGCCCCTCTTTTTACCTTTTCATTTGAGACAAGTCTCACCGAGTTGCCCAGCCTGGCCTTAAACTCATTCTGTAACCCACGATTTCTATTTACAATCCCTGGTAGCTGGGATTGCAGGCCTGCACCCCCACATCTGGCACGATCAAATACTCCTAACTGACCCTGTGAAACCCAGTTTCTTTTATGTGCTCTGAAATCAGGCAGTGTTTTTATTTTTTATTTTTATTAATTTCCATATTGATTTACCCAGGCTTGGCCCAGGGAGAACATTTCCACTGGAATTTTATAAACAAAAATATCCCAGTGACTTTTCAGCCCTCTCCCCAATAGCTGAAACATCCTGCCAACCTGCAGACTCACATTCCGAGACACCCTCCCCTCACGGCCCCTCATGCCGAGAAAAATTATTGGCAATCTGCTTTCGGTTGCAATTTCTTACACACTCCACCTGTGCGTGTTTGATTAGTGTGACGCGGGTGGCTTCCTCCCTAAGAACTTGACCCAGTTTTGTCTGCTTGGTTATTCGTTCGTTTTTGTGATAGACACCGACTCAACAGCCACGCAAGGACCCGTGCAGGGGCGGTACTCAGAATACACAGAGGAATAAGGCATAATAGGTCGGGCATGGTGAGGGACACCTATAATCCCAGTATGCTGAGGCAGGAGGACCCTTTAAGTCAGACATCTGGTCTACCTTTGAGTGTTCTAGTCAATGTGCCTGTGGAAATCAGCCTTTAGGGGCAAGGGGATGCTGGGAACTGGCCCCAGGACCTTAGGCTCTACTTCTGGGCTATACTCCAGCCCTTTCTTTACGTTTCTAGATGAGGTCTCTGTGCTCAGGCTCTACTTGAACTCATGACTCTCCTGCCTTAACCTCCCAAGTGCTGAGGTTACAACCACAACACCCTGTTCCACATATATCTGCACACACACACACACACACACACACACACACACACCACATACATACACACCACACACACATACAACACACACACCTTAACCTCTCTCACCCTGTTTGCTCAGTGGCCATCGAATGGCTAAACACATACCAGTGCGTCGATGAGCCATGAACACACGGGAGAGTGTGCTCACCAGGCACCACCCTTCTGCATCTAAGTGCTGCTCCTTCAGGGTCCCCAGGTCAGCTTTGTTTTTACCTCGATCCCTTTTCATCATTATTACTTGTGATTCATGGAGCTCATTATGTTTCTAGGCCATTAAAACAAGGGGAAAAAATGTCACTCAGAAGAGCAGGAACAAACGGAGCCAGGAGGATCTCACTTGATAACTGGCATTAACGATAACAAAAGCCAGAAGTGAGGCGTTAGCAAAAAGACGGGATCTGTAACAGACAAAAAACAGTTCCGTGCTGTGGCCTCTGACTGACTGTGGCCTCAAGATTCTCCCTTGAAATGCTTGACTCCAAGGGTCTTAATAATTCACTGATTTTCAAAATGATTAACAGACTCTTACACTTTTGTTTGTCTGAGGGACAGATCAACTGGAAGAGGAAGAGAGATGAGTTATTTCAAAGGTAGTGATTGTTTTAAGACATTCATTTTCTACAAAGGAATTTCCAATTCAGCCTTAGCCTAAAAATTAGCCACAGGCGTAGGAGATTGGCACAGCAGGGCTGTTCCTCATCCACACACTGGCGGTGTCAGACACAGCTGTCCTTGCATAAGTGGACAATGTCCCTTGTTCGCTGCTCTCTCAGAGGGGCTGGCTCATCTTGAGACTGGACGGCTTCTGTTTCCTTCCATGGTTACTGTCCCTTGCTAGAAGCCTCTATTTATACAATATTAGATTTCTTTTCTTTTGTTTTTTGTTTTTTTGTTTTTGTTTTTGTTTGTTTGAGACAGGGTTTCTCTGTGCTATCTTGGCTGTCCTGAACTCGCTTTGTAGACCAGGCTGGCCTCGAACTCACAGTGATCTGCCTGCCTCTGCCTCCCAAGTGCTGGGATTAAAGGCATGTGCTACCATGCCTGGCAATATCAGATTTCTTAAAGAGAGACAGAGACTTTGTTTCTGCTGCAATTCTTGAAAAAAAAAAAAAGAATTAAAAATAAATAAATGAAAGGTTTCAAGCTGGTGTGGTAGGACACGCCTCTAATCCCAGCAATTGGGAGATGGGCATAAAAGGATCAGGAGTTGAGGCCCACCCTGGGCTACATGGGAGATAGAGGCAGGAAGGTCAGGAGTTAAAAGCTAGCCTGAGCTACATGAAACAAACAAACATAACAGGATTTCTAGTAATACATTTTTTAAAAATTGTTTTCAGGGCTGGAGAGATGACTCAGTGGTTAAGAGCACTGGCTGCCCTTCCAGAGGACCTGAGTTCAATTCCCAGCACCCACACAGCAGCTCACAACTGTCTGCAGATCTCACTCTAGAGGATCCAACATCCTCACACAGATATACATGCAAGCAGAACACCAATGCACAGGAAGTGGGAAAAGAAAGAAAGAAACTGTTTTCAAACGGTCAGCCCCTCCAGTCTGAGGACAAAGACCCAGCCTGTGGAGAAGCTCGCCCACAGTCTTAGCACTTTGGAGGCCAAGATGACACAGTGAGCTATGTATCGACAGGCTCAAACAAAACATCATCCAAAAAGGGGCCTTATTTACTGGTCGGTGGTGCTGTGACATTGGAGGGCCGTATTTGCAAATAGATAAACTATTCATTTTGATGAAGCCTTCATTTTTTTTTTTTTTTTTTTGGGTGGGGCCAGGGTTTTACTATGTATCTCTGGCTGACCTTGAACTCCCATAGAGTTCTACTTGCCTGGCCCAGAGGTTTTTGTTTTTTTTTTTTTTTGAGCTGGAGCTGTAGTTCTGTTGGTAGTGTTTGCTTACACTCGTACACTCATGAGGCCCTCAGTTTGATCACAGCTCTGCATAAGGTGTGAGGTAGAGGCAGGAGGACCAGAGTTCAAGGTCAGCCTCAGCTACATTCTGAGCTCCAGGTCAGCCTGAGTTACATGAGACCCTGTCTCAAAAATAAATGAGGGGCTAGCGCTATGGTGAGCTAGCTGTCAAGGAATACTTTGTGCTCTTTCAGAAGACCCAAGGTTGGTTCCTAGCACCTGTGTCAGGCAGTTTATAACTGCTTGTCTTGGTCTCTCTGGGCATCTGTACACACACATGGCACACACATGCACACACACGAATAGTTTTGTTTTGTTTTTTTGAAGTCTGAAACTTAAATTACTTGGGAAACAGAAACAAGTGGATCTTGGTGAATTCGAAGTGAGCTCGGTCTAAATTAGTGCTCCCCAACCTTCCTAGTGCTTCAGCCCTTTAATACGGTTTCTCACATGGCAGCGACCCCCCAACCATAAAATTATTTTATTGCTACTTCATAGCTGTAATTTTATTACTGTTATGCATCATAATGTAAATATCTGATATGCAGGATACCTGACATATGGGTCACACAACCCACAAGTTGAGAAGCCAGTGGTCTAGATCGTGTGTCCCAGGCCACCCAGAACTAGAGTGAGACCCAGTCTCAAAAAAATAAAAACCAAAAAAAATTAAGTCATTAAAAGTAAATTACTGGCTGGGCAGTGGTGGTGCACGCCTTTAATCCTAGCACTTGAGAGGCAGAGGCAGGTGGATTGCTGTGAGTTCGAGGCCAGTCTGGTCTACAAAGCAAGTCCAGGACAGCCAAGGCTACACAGAGGAACCCTGTCTCGGAAAAAGAAGAAGAAGAAGAAAAAAGAAGAAGAGGAAGAAGAAGAAGAAAAGAAAAGAGATAGAAAAAAACATAAATGAATAAATAAAAGTGGCTCTACTGCAGTGTTGGGTAACAGGAAATCCTGTATAAGCTTTCCATGTCTTTCCAGGAAGCTGAGCCAGTGCTAGGCTCGCTCCGAGCCTGCTCTGGGTCACTGAGTTTTATAAAGTCCTTAATGGTGGGCATGGGAGCACACGGGGTCACTTATACCCTCATTCTGCCTCCCTTTTTCCATAGCACAAATCACTGTCACACAGACCACAATCTCTGCTCACTCTTCTGAAGCATGAAAGAAAATCAAAGTTCGGAAACAAAGAATTAGAAATGAAATGGAAAACAGAAGCTAGACATGAAATTAAAGACACAAAGGCAAGCAAGCTCCTGCATGAGAGGCTGCAGGTGAGGGCGGTGGGCCAGCACGTGCCTGCCACCTGCAAGAGCCCGGAGTCCAACCCCAGCTCCACAGACAAAACCAAAAGCAAACATGCAAAAAGTATTTGAAAATCCAAAAAAATGCTTCTCTCAATAACCCAGAGGATAAAGAGGATTAAATACTAAATCCTTTAAAAGTAAATGATCAGCCGGGTGGTGGTGGCGCACGCTTTTAATCCAAGGACTCAGGAGGCAGAGGCAGGTGGATCTCTGTGAGTTCGAGGCCAGCCTGGTCTACAGAGCGAGTTCCAAGGTAGACAGGGCTACACAGAGAAACCCTGTCTGGAAACAAAACAAACAAATCACCCTGAGCCTGTCTCCTATCAGAGCTTACAGGAGGCCGTGAAAGCCGTACCTCAGAGAAATGTATGGTCTCAAATGCTTATAGAACAGAAGGAAGGCTGGAAGTTAATGAGATAAGCACCCAACTTGATAAACTCAAACAAGGTACAGTGAAGACGAACAAGGAGCCTCACCAGAGCCGTCAAGGGGCATCCACCAGCACTGCGCTGAGCAGCGATGGATATCTCAGAGTCTGTCTGTTGCTTGATGCTCCTTGGGGGCCTGGGCTCCCTCTGATGGGAGCAACCCCCCAAACTCCTTAAAGTCCCACTTGCTCTCACCTATGTGTCTCACCATATGCTTTGTCCCCTGCCTCTGACTAGGAACCCCTTGAGTGAGCCCACCCACTGGGACCCTAGACAGTAGAGCCTTGTCCTTTTCCTCATTCCCACTGTGCCTTTTCTCTTGGCCTCTACGTTCCCTAAGGACCTGCCAGGCCGAGGGGCTTTGTGTCCCATTGCCAGCACCTTCTACCATCAGTCAGCCTCTATGCATGACACACCTTCCACTAGTGCCTCTACATTCCTCTCCAGGCCCCACGACCAACTCTTCCAGTCCTTACAACCTCTCTGTCTTTGTCTGACCCCGACTCATTCTCCACAGGGCAGCCCATAGCCAGAGTGGTCCTTGTACAACAGGTCATACCCCCCCCCCACACCCATTCCTTTACAACCAGAGGACTCCTTTAATGCCCTGGGTAGAGAGGTCCTCACTCCCTCTTGCCCTCCTAGCACTTAAATGGACATCCTGTCTTGTGCAAAGCATCTCTATTTACCTTGAGAGACGTATCATTCATCGTGTGGTCAGGGGAGCGCCAGGGTCTGCAGCATCTGAGGTGTTGAAGGGGTCTAGAGTGCTAGGCCTCACCCAGATCCGCAGAGGTTTCAGTTGTGTTGAACAGGATCGTGGGTGATGGAGTGTGCACAGTTCAAATTAGAGAACACGGTGCCTGTCAGGGAGGCTCGCAAAGGCTGATCTTTCATTGTGATTTGGGCTAGCTGGGCTGGGCTGGGGCCTAGACTGGCTATTGACATGACCTTCACATAGCTGGGGTGAATAAAATCAATTCGTTCTTTGAGACTCAGATTATTCTGGGAACAGCTGACAGGTTGTGCAGGTGGATAGGAACAAAGCGGCCCGTCGTCAGGAGATGTCAGTGATAAGGCCTGTCAGGGCATCAATTAAGAGAAATGCTGAAAAGAAAAAAAAAAAAAAAAAGAGAGAAATGCTGAACACATTCACCCCTTTGCTGGAGCCAGAGATTAGGGGGAGCAGAATAGCAGGACGGTGAGAAGGGAGAGACAGCTCTGTCCCCAGCCACAGGAAATTGCCCCGGGAAAAGATTGATCACTCACAGCGAGCCAAATGGGCTGTGTGTTGCCTGGCCCCACCCCCCTAGGCACTCAGGTCTCTTGTTGCTTGGTGAGTTGTCACAGGCAGTTGCACTTAAATAATGGGCCCTCAAGCCTAACCTACTGGGAGGCTCGGGTAATCTTTCATTGATACAAAATAGATCGCTGGGGGCGATGTAAAGCTTCGGTGCTCCTATCCAGCGGGTCCCTTTGCAGGTGGAGGCGGCCTGGTATGGATGCTGGATGCCGGGAGGGCGGAGGGCTATAATGATAGCCTCTGGGCGTCGTGTGCTGAGCAATACCGTGGGCTAGGTACAGGGTGGAAAATGTTCATTAATTCCTCTCTAGCAGCAGCGTCCAGATTTATGCCTTCCTATGGCTGGTGAGAGCAAGGTTCTCCGCCGGCGCCATCTCACAGCTAACAAGTGGCAGAGCTGGGCTTCTGGGCTGAATTTTGTTTGTCCCGCGTGGCAGTCCTCCTAGACCCTTGGAATTTAAAACCTTATTTGCAAATAGGGATGTATAGACAGAATTAGTGTGGGCATTAGTATAGTATAGACAATTTTAGTATAGACAGTGAGGACATACAGGAGGAGGTTGGGCCCTTAATCTAATCTGACTGGCAGCCTTTTCTCTTTTCTTCCCTCAGTGGTGGGAACCGAACCCATGCTAGAAAAATGCTGTCTGTTGTCACACCCCCAAGCACGCTGGTGTCCTAGTAAGAAAGAGACAGAAAAATAGTTCATGTGATGGAGGTTATAGCCTGGAGGGCTTGTGATTCCAGGCGGAAAACCTAGGGCTGAAAGAAGAAAGATTTATTCGTGTTTCTGGGGAATGGATGGTGGCCCACCGCTACCTTGACTTAGGGCTCCCAGTTTCCTGGCCTGGAAGGCAATAGACTTCCATCGTATTACGCTGCCCGGGTTACTGTATTTGCTGTGGCAGCCCTGAAAAATACTGTTGGAATTAAGACTTTGGCCTGTCCAGATCGACAAGCATGATGCTGCCCTGCAGACATGACCCGGACAGAGGTCCTGAGAGGTTTGGACGGAAGGCATCTATCCTCAAAACCCCTTGCCAACCCTCTTGCTTTCAGTGAGATAATGGTCCCCTGTTGTGATGGGTGAGGGAGCTGCTGCTGGGAGGAGGCTCCCAAAAAGACACTGACACCCAGAAAGGAGGAGGCCAAACTCCTACTCAGAGGTAGCTTTTAAATCACATGATCTTCTAAAGAAGGAAGGCAAATGTGGGCTCCATAGAGGCTGGCCTGGATTTAAGGACCAAATAGGTCAGCTGGTGTGATGGTTTTTGCCAACTTGACATGGTCTAGGTTCTAGATTCTGGGACTGAGCCTGAGTGAGGATTGCCTAGATCAGTTTGTCCTGAGGGCACACTGTGGAAGGTTGTATTTATTTGTTTGTTTGTTTGTTTACTATCTATACATTGCTCTGCCTGCATATATACCTGACCTCCAGAAGAGGGCACCAGATCTCATTATAGATGGTTGTGAGCCACGATGTGGTTGCTGGGAATTGAACTCAGGACCTCTGGAAGAACAGACAGTGCTCTTAACCTCTGAGCCATCTCTCTAGCCACCTCCCCCCATTTTTCTTCTTTTTAAAAAAAGATTTGTGAGGCCCGAGCAGTGATGGCTCAAGCCTTTAATCCCAGCACTTGGGAGACAGAGGCAGGTGGATCACTGTGAGTTCGAGGCCAGCCTGGTCTACAAAAGTGAGTCCAGGAAAGCCAGGACTGTTACACAGAGAAACCCTGTCTCGAAAAATCTTTAAAAAAAAAATTGTGGTGTATGTGTCTATGTGTGTGTATTGATGCCCAGGGAGACCAGAAGAGGGTGTTGGGTCCTCTGGAGCTGGAGTTACAGGTACAGGTATGTGCCTTCTGACATAGGTGCTAGGAACCAAATCTATCTATTGCTTTTTGAGACAGGATTTCTCTATGTAGCCCTGACTGTAGTTCTAGGGAACTAGCACTGTAGGCCAGGCTGGCTTCAAACTCAGAGATCTTCCTGTCTCAGCTTCCCAAGTGCTGGGATTAAAGTCATTGTGCTCTGCCACATTCAGCTTTTAATATGTATTTTATATCTCTGAGTGTTTTGCCTACACATATGTGTATGCACTGCTCGTGTGCAGGTGTCCACAGAAGTCAGAGGAGAGCATCAGATCCCCTGGAACTAGATTTACGAATGGTTGGGAGCTACTGTGAGGGTGCCAGGAACTCAACCTGCGTCTTCTGCAAGAGCAACAAGCCCTCTTAGCCACTGAGCAGTCCCTTTGCTCAGAAGACTACCTTGATTATGTTAATTGAATTGGGACGACCTGCCCACTCCATGTAGCATCATTTCCTAGGTAAGGGATCCTGTACTGTGCGTGTAAAAGTAGACTCAGGAGCTGCTATGGTGGCACACACCACACCTCTAACCCCAACAGCTGCAGAAACAGGCAGATTTCTGCAAGTTCAAGGCCAGCCTGGTCAACATAGCAAGTTTCCAAACAGCCAGGGCTACTTAAGGGAAACCCTGTGTCAAAAATAATAAAATAAATAAAATGGGTGGAGAGCGGCAGCTGAGCACCAGCACACATTCTCACACACACACACACACACACACACACACACACACACACACACACACACACACACAAACACACACACAAACACCCGGTTGCTGTGCTTCGCTGCAGACGTGATGTGGCCATCTGCTTCCAGTGCTTGCCACCCTGGCTTCCTTCAATGACAGACTATAATCTGGAGCTGTGAGCCCAATAAACCTTTTATTTCCCTTTTGTCAGGGTGTTTTTATCACAGAAACAGGAAATGAAACTCAGACACCTGGGATTTCGTAAAATGTAAAACAAGAGTCTAGCTCTGGCTAAGACACAAGAGTGTTCATCCCTGGGGGACAGATTTTTGGGCGAGGGGTTTATAGTGGAAGGGTCCTCTGGAGAACCCCGAAGGGAAAGGTGCTGGCGAAAAGGTGGTGGTTGTTTGTATTTGGCTTTTGAGACAGTTTTATTTTTGTTTGCTTGGTTGGGGTTTTTTGTTTGTTTTTTGGATTTATTTATTTTTTTGGTGTGTACCCTTGGCTGTTCTTCTGGACTCGCTCTGTAGAGCAGGGTGTCCTCAAACTCCCAGAGATCTGCCTGCCCCTGCCTCCCTGAGTGCTGGGATCACAGGCATGCACCACTGAGCCCACAGAAAATGTGGTTTGAGGAGTCCGGCCTCAGTCTGACTGCCTGGAGCACTCTGGAGAAGTCACCTCAGGGAGGAGGTTCTCCACAACAGAGCTAAGCCATTGACCCTGGGAAAGTCCATAAGCTCTCAGGTATTCTTAGGCAATAGCAAACTTTAGAAAGAGGTGTAGGTGTGCGCCATTTATTGTTAATATCTACAACAGCTAGGGGTGGGAGTGTGGTTAGCTACGCAGGCCTGGTCGGACACCTGCAGTCACTTAAGTTACTCTTAGGAACCACTCATGTTCCAGAACCAAGTTCCTCCCACCTCCAAAGAGTCAGGCCTAGTGCCATGTGATCACTAAAGGCAATGTGACATGTTTCATATCACCACTATGGGCATGCTCCATGCCTCCTCCCCCATAAAGCCTGCACTGCACCATCACAGCCTTCTTCCTCTCTTCTCTCTCTCTCTCTCTCTCTCTCTCTCTCTCTCTCTCTCTCTCTCTCCTATCCCTGCTCAGAGGTGGCCTTTCATGATAGCCCCCCCCCCCAATAAATCTCTTCCATGAAGTCTGTTGTATGCTGTGACTTTTGCGGCATTTCTTGACCCTCCAAACACTGCAGAACAGTCAGTCACCAGACAGTTCTGGGGGCTCTCAGACTATAGTTGTCCCTCAGATCTATTTATGAAGTGATGTAGGAGGGGACAGGTAAGTGTAGAAAGAAGGAATTAACTAGATTATATTCAAGCTCTCTTCTTCACTGTTGTGTGGGGCAAGGTTCTTTTAGTCTGTCACAGTTCTCCCTCCTACGTCCTTTTCAAGCGATTGTTCTCTTTGAAATAGAAACGGAGGGCTGGGGAGTCGGCTCAGTGGTTGAAGCGTTTGACACGCAAGCCCTGAGGATTGTAATTTCCACCCTCAGGACCCCATGTAAATTCTGGGTGGGCATGGCAGCCCACCTGTAATTCCAGCCCTCGTCGGAGGTAGGAGGCTCCCCAGAGCAAGCTAGCCGCTGGGTGGGTTCTGAGTTTGACTGGCTTTCCCTCAATGAATAAAGGGCTGATTAAGGGTGACTCCCAAAAATCAGCCTTGGGCCTCCAATGCACACACTCAGTCTATACCCAACCACAAGAGGAGCGGGAAAGGAAACGACAGTGCAGAAGGAACAGAATTTTCCATCATCGGTGCTCAAAGAAAAGGGCTTAGCTTTTTTACTTTCTTCAGCCCTCATTATTTTGATGGAATCTCATTCTGTAGCACTATCTGGCCTGGAACTCACAAGACTAAATCAGAGCTCACAGAGACCCACCTACCTCTCCTTCCCAAGTGCTGGGATTACAGGTGTGCATCACCACATCTGCTTCTTCTTCTTTTTTTTTTTTTTTTTCTTGGTTTTTCAAGACATGGTCTCTCTGTGTAGCCTAGGCTGTCCTGAACTCTCTCTATAGACTAGACTGGCCTCAAACTCACAGCAATCCACCTGCCTCTGCCTCCCAAGTGCTGGGATTAAGGGCGTGCGCCACCACGCCCGGCTCACATCTGGAGAGACCTCACATCTGGTTCTCAAAATACATTTTACAAAGAGTTATTCAATCGATAGAGGCAGGTTTTCTTTAGTCATGAGGATCTAGGGAGATACACCTCTGGCCATGCCTGTAGACATTACCTAGGTTACATGAGGTAGGAAAGCGATCTTGATTTTGAGCGGCAGGTACCAGGATCAGGATCCTGGACTCCACAGGAAGGAGAACGTGAGCTGAGGACAAGCATTTGTCTCTCTCTGCTCCCGAGCCATGTAACAGCTGCCTCAAGCTCCTGCCATCATGCAGTCTCTCCCATAATGAAATGTTCCCCTTAAACTGTGAGCCAAAAAACAAGCTCTAAGTTGCTTTCATTACAGCAAAGAGACAAGCAACTAATACAGTCCAGCTCCTTGTGTTAAATATGCAATATGTGCCACACAACATACATGGTATAAGATTTATTGTAGAAGCATGGGGGGAGAAGGAGAGAGGGAGAGAAGGAGAGGGGGTGCTCTGGGGGGGTGCAGGGGGGGAGAGACAGAGAGAGACAGAGACAGAGACAGAGACAGAGACACACATACACATGAGGTAAGTTTGCCCTTTTTATAATCCTGAGCAGTGGTACACCTAGTGGAAGGTAGGTAATGATGTCATAGGTTGCTAGGCAGACTGGGGGCAGTATGCTAACACCATGTTACTGTAACAAATAGCTGAGATACTATAACAAATATCTTATAGAGTAGGGCTGTGGTGGCTCAAGGCTTTGGAGGGTCCAGCCAATGCCTGGCTGGCTCTGTTGCCTTGTGACTGTGGCAAGGCAGAGCGTCATCCTTACTTCATGGATGGAACAAGGGAGAGGGTGGCTGGAGTCACACCGAACCCTTCAAGAGCCAACCCAAAGATTTAGGATCTATCCCCACACTCCCAACCCCACACCCCACACCCATCTACCCCCCCACACTAGGTCTCTCCCACATCTTAATGGCCCACAGTCTCTCAATAGGGCTACTCTGGGAAACAAGCCTTTGACATATGGGTCTTTATGGAACAGCCCAAACCCTAACTAGAGCAATGGAGTGTAGTGAGAGAATGATTGCCCTGGAGGGGGTGCTTCAGGGATTGAGCAGGGCTGCTCTGTTGTTCTGAGCCAAGCATCTTCCACCAGGATGGGGCGGGGGCCCTTTGTCCTTGCTTGTTCTCTTGTTTTGTTTTTTGTTTTTGAGACAGGGTTTCTCTCTGTAGCCCTGGCTGTCCTGGACTCGCTTTGTAGACCAGGCTGCCCTCGAACTCACAGCGATCTGCCTGCCTCTGCCTCCCGAGCGCTGGGATTTAAGGCGTGCGCCACCACAGCCAGGCCCTGCTTCTTTTATCTTATGAATTTTATCTGCTGCCTCAGTCGGGCGGGCGGGCGGGCACGCGCACGCCTTTAATCCCAGCACACGGGAGCCAGAGGCAGGCGGCCTCCAAGATCAGGAGAGCTAGCCAGGGATCTGCTGTCATCCTCCTGGCAACGAAAAGAAAGGATGACTGGCCAGATACGACTCCTGAGAGGCTGGCACCGTCCCCACCCCAGCTCCTGGTGCCGCTGGCTGACTGCCTCTCTGATCACACTTCACCCAGCAGTGAATGTGTTCTCCTCCCCTCACCATCATCGCTGGAAACCAGCCCAGCCCTGGCTCCAAAGCTCCGCAGTCTCGCTGCTCTCTCATGTTAACGGAAGCCTGGTGTTACTCTCCCTCTGGGGATTTTGTCTTGTGTCTCTCAGGGTATTAAGCTGTATAATGAAGCTCCCTGTGGAAGAAGAGCAGAGCTGGGCAGGAAGCAGCAAATTTGGTGGTGGGGGTGGGGGACGATGACTCGGGCTTCCCTGGAGTCCTGGGAGGCACAACATTTATGATTGACTCGTTTGACATGAATTATTGAGCTAGGGACAGTGGGAGGAAGAGGTGCTCATGTACAAAAGTGGTAAATTTGCGCTTATGTTTTAAGCACTCAGGAGACCTCCTGCATATCAGGCTGGGTCTGAGTGAGCCCACTGCCAGAGTGAATGGTGTGTGTGTGTGTGTGTGTGTGTGTGTGTGTGTGTGTGTGTTGGAGAGGGGTGCAGTCTGTGCTGGGAGGTGTGTGAAGAATGTATGTGATATGATATGGTATGTGTGTGTGTGGGGGGTTTCTGTGTTTCTGGTATATGTGACATGTGGCTGTGTGGAAAGGGTATATGCAGTGGAGTAGATATAGAGTGTGTGTGTGTGTAGCGACTGCATTAAATTGTGTCTCTGTGATGTGTGTGTAACATGTGTGTGTGATGCGTGTTTGCGCTGAGTGTTGTATGTGTGAATGCATCTGCGGTGTGGGACCTTGCACTTGGAGGCTAGAACACAGCTTGAGGGAGTCAGTCAGTTCTCTCCTTCCACCTTGCCGGGCCTGGGGATCAAACCCAGCTAGTCAGGCTTGGTAGCAAGTGCCTCTTCCTGCTGAGCATCTTGTGCTAGTCCTTGTTGGTGTGTTTGAGACAGGGTCCCACACAGCCCAGGATGGCTCGGAACAACCACACAGAGTTATGAGGATGGCTCAGTCCTTCTGATCTTCCTGCTTCTGCCTTCCAAAGCACTGGAATTTTAGGTGGGCACCACCTTGCTCTGTGAGACTGGCTTGTTTTACTTAAGCACAGAGCCTTGAACATTCATTCCTGTTGCAGCTTGTATCAAAAATTCACCTCTTTTAAAAGCTGAATAGCATTGAATATGCTAACACACCATTTTGGTTTGGTTTGGTTTTTCGAGACAGGGTTTCTCTGTGTAGCCTTGGCTGTCCTGGACTTGCTTTGTAGACCAGACTGGCCTCGAACTCACAGAGGTCTGCCTGCATCTGCCTCCCAAGTGCTGGAATTAAAGGCATGTACCACCACCGCCCAGCTTTGTTTTGTTTTTTGAGACAGGGTTTCTCTGTAGCCTGACTATTCTGGAACTCTGTAGACCAGGCTGGACTTGAACTCAGAGATCCACCTATCTCTGCCTTCCAAGTGCTAGGATTAAAGGTGTGTGCCACCACACCCAGCTAACACACTATGTAAATATTCCACTAGTATTACAAAATGCCTGAGATAACTAAACTTTTGATTATTTGTTTATAAGCCTGCCTCCATCTTAGGCATGAAAGCTATCTTATAATGAAGACACACGAGGTTCATTCCTGTTAATAATTAAATATATTTCTCAAAGATTGGCCTATACCTCACCTGAAACCTTAACTACAAATAGCTCTGTACTGCCTGTTCCAGGAAACAGCAACCTTGTCTTTATTTCAAAAAGTTATTATGACCACCTGTTATTATAACCACCTTGTTATGACCACCTGTTGTTATGACCACCTGTTGTTATGACTGCCTTGTTATGACCACCTTGCAAGCATGTCTTTATTTCAGGGTATTGTTATGTTCTGTTTCTGTAACCCTGCCCTCCCCCCCACCCCAGAGTATAAAAGCCCTTATCTTACCCATGTCCAAGGCTGACTCTGGGACCTCCACCTTAGAGGGAGGTAGCCAATGTACAGAAATAAAAAACAAAACAAAAAAACAGAGGAGGCAGGGAGGCAGGAAGATCTCTCAGTTTAAGGCCAGCCTGGCCTATAGGGCAAGTCCCAGATCACCCAGGGCTATACAGAGAGACCCTGTCTTGGAAAAGACAAAACAAAACAAAATAAAACCAGACAAAAAAGCTTGCTTTAATTAATTGCCTGACTTAATTTGGCCATGATGATTTGGGTAGGTGGTCTTTCTCCTCAAATCTGTGTGGTTAACGCTATAAAGAGAAAGGTTTCATTTTGCCTCACAGTTCTGCAGGTCAGTTTACTCCATTGTTTTGTGCCTGTCATTCATCTGTCATAGCAGAGCAAACCCACTCAGGGCATCAGCCAGGGAACAAAAGAGAAAGAGACTGGGGTCTCAGGTTCCCTTCAGGAGTACCCCTGAATGATGTAAGCATCTGCCAGTGATTTCACAGCCTCCTACTACCATCACCTGGGAACCAATCCTTCAGTGCCTGAGACCCACAGGTACATCAGGGCCCAAACTATAACCTACATCGTGTTTGCTTCTGTGTTTCTTTAAGGTATTTATTTATTTATTTGGAGGGTACATACATGGCATGGCAGGTTACATGGAGTTTGGAGGACAAGTTAAAGAAATCAGTTCTCACTTTTCACCACATGGGGCCTGGGAATTGAACTCAGGTCATCAAGCTTGGCAGCAGGCACCATTATCCACCGAGCCCTCTCCCTGACCCCACCTGTATCTGTTGATGGACATTCAGATTTTTGCAGTCACCTTTTTATTCTTAGGATTAGTATTTCTATGAACAGGGGGTACGCGAACATTCAAATCCCTGTTTTCAGAAACGAAGCTGCTGATTCTAGGGTGACTGTGTTTATGGTTTTTGAGGAGCCACCATGCAGTTCCCCACAGCAGCTGTAGCACTTTTGAATTCCAAACAGAAACGCCCAAGAGTCCCAGCTTCACAGCCTCCCCTACGCTTTCCCTTCCCTTTTTATAATAGCAGTTTCAGTGGGAGTGAAGTGGAGACTCATTGTGATGTGCTGGATTACTGACACAGAACGTCTCTTCCTGGATTTGTTGCCCATTTGTGTGTTGTCTCTGAGGCAGTTCCTTTGCTCGTTTCAGAACTGGATGGTTTTGCTCCTCGGTGGTTAGGGGTTTCTTGTGTCGTCTGACCTTTAACCCCTCGCCAGGTAGACAGTCTGCAAACGCATCCTCCCTCTCTCTGGCTCTCTCTTTCCCTCTGATCGTTCTCTTTGATAGACAAACATTTCTAATTTTGGTGTAGCCCGATTACTTAAAACAATTAAAGAGCGTGGTGGCGCGCACCTTTAATCCCAGCACTCGGGAGGCAGAGGCAGGCGGATTGCTGTGAGCTGGAGGCCAGCCTGGTCTACAAAGTGAGTCTAGGGCAGCCAAGGCTAACACAGAGAGTATTACTCCCTGGTGACTAAGCATTCAGATATGTAAGCCTGTGGGTGCCATTCTTATTCAAAACACCATGGCTCTGAGCCACCACATAGATGCTGGAATCCAAACCAAGTCCTCTGCTAGAGCAGTAAGTGCTCTTAACCACTGAATTTTTTGTTTTGTGTCCTGCAACTTGGCTGAGTTTATTAGTTCTAACAGCATGTGTGTGTGTAAAAGTGTTTGAAATTTCCGTTTGAGGAAGAGAGTGGTGTCTCTCTATCAGTGATGTAGATCTGTCCAGCAGAGACCAGTCTGATAGATGTCACAGGGACCCTGTAGGATGATGAGGGAATCTCCTAGTCTCTGAAATGATCTATGTGACTTTAACTTTGGCTGTAAGATGATATCTAGTTCAAGCCTTACACGTTAGACAATTTTGCTTTCATATTTAAATTTTTTCTTTTCTTTCTTTCTTTCTTTTTTCCTGTTTTTATTTTTGTTTTGGCTTTTTGAGACAGGTTTTTCCGAGTAGTCTTGCCTGTCCTGCAACTCACTCTATAGAACAGGCTGGCCTCAAATTCACTCAGAGATCCTCCTGCCTCTGCCTCCTTAGTGCTGGGATTAAATTCATGTACCACCACTGCCCAGCTTTTAAAAAAAAATAATTAATTAAATTACAATTATTTATTTAGTTGGGGGAAGGTGCCATGGCCCAGGTGTGGAAATCAGAGGGCAACTTGAGGAAGCTGGTTCTCTGTACCACACCAGTCCTAGGGATTGAACTTAGGACATCCTATTTGGTGGCAGGCACCTTTATCTACTGAACCATCTCACTGGCGCTCACTTTCATACCTTTTCCCCCCTTCTTTCGTTTTTTTGAGACAAGGTTTTTCTTCATCTCTCTGGCTGTCTTGGAACTTGCTCTGTAGATCAGGCTGGCTTTGAACTCAGAGATCCACCTGCCTCTGCCTCCTAAGTGCTGGGATTAAAGGCGTGCGCCACCACTGCCCAGCTTTGATTTTAAATATATAACATATGCCCATGCTACAAAATTCAGAAGGTGTAACCTAAATTGTTCTCTCCTCTTAGTAACTGTATAATACTCCATCAGACTTTTTTTTTTTTTTTTTTTTTTTTTTTTTTTTGGTTTTTCGAGACAGGGTTTCTCTGTGTAGCCTTGGCTGTCCTGGACTCGCTTTGTAGACCAGGCTGGCCTCGAACTCACAGCGATCCGCCTGCCTCTGCCTCCCGAGTGCTGGGATTAAAGGCGTGAGCCACCACGCCCGGCTTCCATCAGACATTTAAAAAAAAGATTTATCTATTTATTATTTATGCAGTATTCTGCCCACATGTGTGCCTGCAGGCCAGAAGAGGGCACCAGATCTTATTACAGATGGTTGTGAGCCACCATGTGGTTGCTGGGAATTGAACTCATGACCTTTGGAAGAACAGCCAGTGCTCTTAACCTCTGAGCCATCTCTCCAGCCCATATGTATCTGAGGGACATTTAGACTGTTCCCAATTTCTGTTATTATACATAATGAATATTAGGACCTTTTAAAAGAATATATATACTCTGCCTGCATGTACACCCACAGGCCAGAAGAGGGCATCAGATCACATTATAGATTGTTGCGCCCACCATGTGGTTGCTGGGAATTGAACTCAGGATCTTTGGAAAAACAGTCCGTGCTCTTAACCTCTGAGCCATCTCTCCAGCCCAGCTATTGGGATCCTCAGTGATATTTTGGCAACACCGAGTCAGCCAAAGAAATGATTGTTTTATCTCTTGGTGATCTTGGACCCATGTAAGAATCCCCCCAAATTCCAGTAAAGAATCCAGTGTGGATTCTGCATGTCCTGTGTTTGATTCTTTATTCTTTGCTTTAGACCGCTGGGGTTTCCAAAGCCAAGTTTGTGGATGACACTAACAACTGTGCAGGACAACTTACTGCACGTTTACCAGCTTTTGTTATTTCCTTCCTCTGAGTTTCTCCTTTCGTTTCCAAAGATATCTATTTCCTTCCTTGATATTGTATATATTTTGTGAGCCCGTCTCAAGCATTTTGTACAATGAAACAGGTATAAATGTGTATGTCATGAAAATGCGCCCCCTGCATTCATGACGCAACCTCTACTCCCACGCATAAGGAAAACATGGATTTGTAGCAATACCCGTAGGGATGGACTTGACTTCTCCTCTGCCCAGAGTGAAGTGAAGCACCCATCCCCCTCTCCTTTCAGTGTTTTGCCGAACTCCTTGATACCTAGTGCAGCCTGCCCAGCGGCCTAGTAGCCTGTTTCTGGTTAGTTCCGGTCCACCATAGTGCTTCCGGCCCTATACAAGGTCAAGAAAAACACTGAGCGGAATCCCTTAGTCTGTAGAAACCTATTCCAAAGAGCTGGGATGAAGGGGACAAACGCGCAGGTGCTGAAGGAGTGCTGGGAAGGAGCCTGACGCTTTGTGTGGAGACTGAAAGGCTTCCTGGGGTGTCCTGTCACTAGCCCCACTCCCATCCCACGTTCAGCTGCACATTCTTCCCCCCACCCCCGCCAGTCATTCCATGCCACCCACCAGCGTTCTTTGGCTTCAGTGGGAGGAAGCGATTTGCATCCAACCAGCAGGATTAAGATAGATGGGGAGAGCAGGCTTTCTCATCTCATAAACCACCTTCCTCTCACGGAGGAGGAGGCCACTGCGCACCAGGCGGTGGGGGTGGTTTGGTTGTAATGTGGCCCCTGCAGGCTGAGTTCCAGACTGTGCTTCGTCTGCCTTCAGGGTACCAAGTGAGTAAGCAGCCGGACATGCTGCAGTCTGGGGACCAAAGGCACTTAAGCCTGACCCTGCTGGCTGCCAGCTCCTGCGGGGGCGGGTGTTTGAAGTCGGGGAGGCAGGCATGGCCCCGTTTTGCAATATCTGGGCTGGACATGGGGCATCTGGGCATTAGTTTGAGGAGTGCTGTGGGAAATGGGATGCAAGACTCAGCATCCTGAGCCCTGCCCTGTCCCAGGGGCTTCTCCCTGAGCTTGGAAAGAAAGCTCTCGGAGAAGGCAGAGCGGAGTGTAGGACGCCTTTCAAGAGCCGAGACCTTGTCAAGCCTCTGTGCCTTTAACTATAAAACAGGCATTTCTGTTCCTGGGCCCCACAGAACCCTCGGAAGGATTACGTCGTGATGTGTGTGCTTTCAAAGCTCCTGCCGTGTCCTAGTCGGCATACTAGATGTGTGGTATGCAGTAACAATGCACGCATTGAGACATGGCTGCACGTGAGCATTCCGTAACAGTATGTGACGAGGCCCAGAGGCACTTGGTGTTTACCTAAGAGTTATTCTTCTGGGATGAAGACACAGATTGACAATTAAGAACAGACTTGGTTCCAGGCGCGGTGGTGCACGCCTTTAATCCCAGCACGCAGGAGGCAGAGGCAGGAGGATCTCTGTGAGTTCAAGGCCAGCCTGGTCTACAAAGCAAGTCCAGGACAGGCAAGGCTACACAGAGAAACCTGTCTTAAAACAAACAAACAGAGCAGACATGGATCGGCAATTAACAGCACTGGCTGCTCTTCCAGAGGACTTAAGTTTTATTGCCACACACACACATGGTGGCTCATAGCCATTTATAACTCCAGTTCCAGGGGACCCAATGTCCTCTTCCGGCCTCCACTGATACTAAGATATTATATATGCAGGCAAAGCACCGCTACACAGGAAATAATACTAACGCCCAAAACTCTACAGCATTGTTGTTCAGAGCTGGAAAGATGGCAGCAGGTAGTGTGGTTGCTGAGCAGGCCTGGCACCTGAGTTGGATCCCAGGAACCCACGTAAACCATGTGCGCACTGTGGCACTCATGTGCACTCCTCCCCTACACACATACTGTACATACACAGAGGACAGCAAATAATAAGTTAAAATGTAAAAAGAATGCTATTTTCTGAACCAGGCAAGATGCTACACTCCTGTGATCGACACACTCAGGAGGCTGAGGCAGGAGGATTGCAAGTTTCAGGTCAGCCTGGGCTACGTAGTATAGTTAGTATCCCAAAAACCAAAAACAAGCAAACAAACAAACAAAAAAGGCCTCAAGAAAGCAGGTATTGAGCAAGGCTGTGGAGAAGAGGAATGCTGTCCAGTATTGTTGGGAATGTAATTGGAATTGCTGTTATGGAAACCACCTTGAAATTTCACAAAGGAAAAGAAAATCATTGTGGTAGCTTGAATGTCACCCACAGGCCCATGTATTTGGATACTTGGTCTCCCAGTCAGTGGAACTGTTTGGGAAGGGCTAGGAGGTGTGGTCTTGTTGGAGGATGTGTGCCACCAGCAGAGAGCTTTAACGTTTCAAAAGCCCAGGCCACGCCCAGTTGGTACTCACGGTGTGAACCCTTGGCCTTTCCTCACTCCACCGCTATCATGAACTCTAAGCCTTGGAAACCATTAGGCAATTTAATGCTTTCTTTTGTATTTTTAGATTTAGTTTTTTCAAGACAGAGTTTCTCTGTGTAACAGCCCTGGATGCCCTGGACAGGCTTTGTAGACCAGGCTGACCTTGAACTCACAGAGGAGATCTGCCTGTCTCTGCCTCCCAAGTGTTGGCATTAAAGGCATGCACCACCACTCCCTGGCTAATGCTTTCTTTTATAAGGTGTCTTGGTCATGGTATTTCATCGTATCAATAGAAAATTAACCCATGACACCCATGAAGCTATTATATAGTTCAGCAATCCCGCTTCTGAGCATGTATAGTATCCAAAGGAAACAAAAATCAGTATTTTTTTTTTAAAAACAGGGCTTCTCTGATTAGCCTTAGCTATCCTGGACTCACTATTGTAGACCAGGTTGTCCTTGAATTCACAGAGATCAGCCTGCCTCTGCTTTCCTGAGTGCTGAGATTACAGGCATATGCCAACACACCTGGCTACAAAAATCAGTATCTTAAGTAGATAAACTCCCATGTTCAATGCAGGAATATCCAAAATAACATCTATGGATACAACCTAATTGTTACCAGATGAGTGTGTTAAAAAAAAAAAAAAAAAGCATTATATATTTGCAATGGAGTATATTATTCAGTCTTTAATCACCTCCCCCACCCCCATACCTCCCACCCCCCACCCCCGTGTGTGCATGTGTGTGGGTACATGTGCATATGTAGGCCCAAGTTTGATGTCAGAAACAATTCTGGATCATTCTTCCTTCTTATTCGTTGAGGCAGGGTTTCTTAATTAAACCCAGAGCTTGCCAATGTGAATACTTTTGCTATCCAGCATGCTCCAGGGATCCCCTGTGCCTGTCTTCCAAGGCTAGAATCACAGGTAGATCACCATGTCTACCCAGCACTTGGGAGGCAGAGGCAGAGGCAAAGGTAGAGGCAGAGGCAGACCTCTGAGTTCCAGGGCCAGCCTGGTCTACAGAGTGAGTCCCAGGGTAGCCAGTGCTACATAGAGAAATTCCGTGTTGGGATACATTGTGTGAAGGTGTGTCTCTAAATATTCAATTGTTGATTGCTAAACTGGCAGAGAGCTAAGCACTATCGGATCTTGGCATCGTCATTTCTATGGCCCATCATTGGTCTTATATATACAAAAATGTAAGAAATTCCACACTAGCCTATTGGTTGTAGTCAAGAGCTGACAGCCAATAGCTGGGCAGGAAGTGGAGGGCGGAACTTCCGGGAGAGAGAGAGATGAACTCTGGGAGAAGAGAGCAGCAGGGAGAGACTCGCCAGTGGACATGAGAGGTGAGCGAGTGGAGCAGAGCTAGAGCAGAGCACTAGCTAGCCGTCTGGTGGAAAGTAGTACCAGGATTAATCAGGTTAAGCTAGATAGGTGGGAATCTGCCCAGCTAAAAGGCCAAAGCTTTAAAATATTAAACAACCTCTGTGTCATTATTTATACCACTGGTGGGTTAGAAAGTCACCCTATAACCCTGTCTCAATACACACCACACACACACACACACACACATACACACACACACACACACACACACACACACAGAGAGAGAGAGAGAGAGAGAGAGAGAGAGAGAGAGAGAGAGAGAGAGAGAGAGAGAGAAGGAACCCTGTCATCTGCAATAACATAGATATATATGGAAGACATTCTTCTGGGTGCTGTAGGTCAAACACTTAAAAAACACCATGTGTTGGGGGCTGGAGAGATGGCTCAGCAGTTAAGAGCACCGCCTGCTTTTCCATTGGTCCTGAGTTCAATTCCAGGCAACCACATTGTGGCTCACAACCATCTATGATGTGATATAGTGCCCTCTTCTGGCATACAAGTGTACATGCAAATAGAGCACTCACATACAATAAATAAAATCTTAAAACACCGTGTGATCTCACACATGGAATCTGCAAAAATTGAATTTTAACAGGAGGGGAAGCTTGGCGCATAGAGCACCCACCTGGGATGCCCAAGGGCCTCAGGTTTAAAAAAAAACACATTTAAAGTTGACTCCACAGAAGTTACATAACATAGAATGGTAGTTGCCAGGACCTAGCCAGGAGTAGAGATGGAAGATTCTGGCCAAAGGTAAAACATTTTCAGTTACAGCAAAATGATTAAGTTCTGGATCTAGTATAGAGCAGGGTGTCTTGTTCTGTTTTTCCGTTGCCAAAACAGAATACTTGAGGTTGAGTAACTTGAAAAGGCAGGTTTATTTCACTCACAGTTTCTACCTGTTACATTCATCATGGTTTAACAGAAAAGTAGGCCAGGTAGGGCATGCAAAAGAGAGTGCAGACTCCAGGTGTGGTGGCGCACGCCTTTAATCCCAGCACTCGGGAGGCAGAGGCAGGTGGATCTCTATGAGTTCCCAGCCATCCTGGTCTACAAAGTGAGACCAGGACAGCCAGGGTTACACAGAAAAACCCTGTCTCAAAAAAAACAAAGACAGGAGAGAAAGAGGGAGGGGGAAAGAGAGAGAGAGAGAGAGAGAGCGAGAGCAGAAAAGCAGAAAGCTGGCCCATCTTTGTAACCCCCTGCTGTGGAGAGGAGACAATAACTCAGTTCAAGTAGGGACTAAGCTCTTAATGACCGCAGGTCCCACTGGCTCTCAGCACTGCTCCTCTAGGAACCACAGCCAAGCATGGGTTTTGGAGGCAACAGATCATAAGCACCTATCAGCAGTCAGCGGTGTTCATTAGGTGGTGGACATGACACTTGTGAAAAAAGTAGATCCCAAGCTGGGAGGAAGTGTGGTCCACACCTGGAGCCCCCCAGCTTTCGGGAGGTTTGAGTCAAGAGGATCATGGGTGCGGCCAGCCTGACTCCTATAGTGAAACCATACCAAAGGGGAGTAGGGGGGGGGAGGGGTAGAGAGAGAGAAGGAAGAGCTTGAATGTTCTTGTAGATAAAGAAATCGAATTACCTTTTAGATAAGTATGTGGCGTGGTGGATGTGTTAAGTAGCTTGACTGGCAATAATTCCTGGTGTATATGTGTCGAAACACCACATGTGTACTGTAAATGTACACAACTTCTCAGTTTGTCACATATGCTCCAGCAAAGCTGGAAGCTATCTAAATAATTATTTTTCCAGCACACAATCAAATGCTTTTTTCTTTTGAGATAGGGTGTCATGTAGCCCAGGATAGCTTTAAACTCCTTATGTAGCCAAGGATAACCTTGAGTTTCTGATCCTCCTGTTTCCACCTTGCAAGTGCTGGGATTGCAAGCCTGAGCCATCCCTGCTTATCCAGTGCTGGGGGATCGAATCCAGGCCTTTGTGAATGCCAGGCAAGCACTGTCCTAACCTTCCACTGGCAGCCCCAGAAGCTCTGGCAATGCAACTTCATCACATTTTGCTATGTCAAATGTGTTTCACAGAGCAGGGGTTATGGCGACACCCAGGAAACTGTTAGGATTGTGGAATCTGGCTAGGGATGGGACTAAGATGGTGGAGTCCTTACTCTGGATGAAGCCCTGGGTTCAAATCCCAGCACTGCATCAAACGAAACTTGGTTTTTGCATGCCTGAAATCCCTGTATTTGGGTGATAGCTCAAAAAGTCAAGGTCATCCTCAGAGATCGAGTTTGAGGCTAGTATGGGCTACATGAAACTCTGCCAAAAAGAGAGAAGAGAAGGGGGTGGGGGGTAGTCTCAGGTTCTACTCAGACTTGTAGGATCTTTTCATGGATTGAGTCCCCACCAACATGAGGCTCTTTAAAGTTGGAAAATCATTAGCCATAACCATCCTCTCACCCCAGCTAAGATAACAAGTGTCATTTGTTTTGTGTGTGCGGAAGGCTTATGTGAAAGCATATTCTTCTAACCTCTTTCAGTAATTACCAGCAATTTTCTAACCTCATCTAAAACCAAACCACCATTGATGTCCATTCAGCAGGGAGCTAACAAAGACATCATTATCTTGTGTCTACTCTCACCCTCTGTGCCACCCAGCCTCCTGCCGCAGCCGAACGATCTGTTTTGCACATAGACAGGATCGTGGCATATTCCCTGCCTGGAACCCAGTGGTGCCCTCCCGTTGTCCAGAGAACACGTGGCAGCCTCTGCACCACTCACCACCCGCCACCCACCCTCTTGTCCTACACTCCTCTCACCAGAATGACCTGCTCTCCCAGTCAAGCTGTCTCTTAGCTTTGGGTCTTTGCAGCCTCTGCTCCTAAGCCTGGGGTTGCCCTGTGTTCCCTCTCGCCATGGCTATTCCCTCGTCTTCCTTCTGTTCTAAGCTTAAGCGTCACCTCCTCAGAGGTGTGAGAAAGAGATGACCCACTGCATACAGCAAGCCTTTCCCCCACAGCGTTCTTCCTGTCAGCACCGGCCTGTCCTTCCAGGCTTCTGTTCAGTTATGGATCACGCTTACTTGTCCTGCGTGGCAACTCTCTGCCCCGCGCCCCTGTATCCACGGCACCTCTTTCTGGCGCTCAGTGGTTGTTGAACTGGTAGATTTATCAGATCAGGCATGTTAATTCCATCTCTCTGTTTTTATAAGCTTATTGAAATTATAAAAGTAATAGATATCGATTCTGCTTTAAAGATTAGTTATTATTATTTTTAATTATGGTGTGTGTATGTGCGCGTGCGCGCACACACACAGCTAGGGGACATTGGACTCTCAGTAGCTAGAGTTACAGGCAGTGGCAAGTTGCCTGATATGGGTCCTAGAACTGAACCCAGGTCCTGTGGACTAGGAGCAAGTGCTCTTGACCTTTAAGCCTTCTAGCCAGCCCCTTGATTCAGGTTTTTTGGTTTGTTTGGTTGGTTGGTTGGTTTTTCTTGACAGGGTTTCTCTGTGTAGCCTTGGCTGTCCTGGACTTATTTTGTAGACCAGGCTGGCCTGGAACTCACATACATCCACCTGCCTCTGCCTTACAAGTGTCGGGATTAAAGGTGTGCAATGCCACACCCGGTTTGATTCAGGTTTTTTAAAGTTTCCAAAGGGGAATAAAATTAGCAGCCTCTTCCTTCTTTGCTCCCCCAACGTCAAAGATAAACACAAGAGTTTATTTTAGCTCCTTCCAAAATTATGCAGCCCCTTTTTAAAAAGTATTAAGCAGAATGGGTCCTGAGAGACAGAAGCAGGCAGATCTCTGTGAACTTGATGCAAGGTCCTAAGCCAGGTAACGGCTCTGTAATGGGGACCCTTCTGCAAAACAAAACAAACCAAACCAAACCAAAGGGAGGAGAAAGCAACGAAGGGCATTCTTATACCTTAAGTCTTTTAAAAGAAAAGGTAAGTAAAGATAGTGAGAACATAGCATAATATTTTCTTAAAAGCAAACCGAGTCGCAGGTCTTGCCAGCCATGTACACTGAAAGAGGTAGGGGAGATAGGCTCAGGCACTCAGGGCCATCCTTAGCTCCGGATCAAGTTCTAGATCAGCCTAGGCTATACAAGACCTGCTCTAAAAACAAAGATGCAAAACCCAACATCAGTTCTCATTGTGCAGCCAGGAGGGTCTCAAACCCTGGGCTCTCTTGCTTCAGCCTCCTAAGTACTGAGATTACTACTGTGAGGCACCACACGCCCAGCTTTTTCTGTCGTGGTTTTAGCTTGAGATAAAATGTCCACCCTTAACCCAGGATGGCCCAACACACACACACACACACACACACACACACGCACACGCACACGCACACGCACACACACACACACACACACACACACACACGAATGAGACATAGATATATAGATGTGTGTGTGTGTGTGTGTGTGTGTGTGTGTGTGTGTGTATCTCACAGAACCTCCTGCCTCAGCCTCCTGAGTGCTAGGATTATAGGTATGATTTACTATGCTCAGCTTAACCATTTTGAGGTCAGTAGGAATATAGACACACTGTTGTATAAGTAATTTAAAAAATAATAATAAGATTTATTTATGTGCATTGATATTTTTGCCTCTATGCCTTCTATGTCAGGGTGTCAGATCCTCTGGAACTGGATTTACAGACACTTGTGAGCTGCCATGTGGGTGCTGGGAACTGAATCAGGGTCCTCTGGAAGAGTAGCCAGCGCTCCTAACCCTGAGCCATCTCTCTAGCCCTGCTTAACCAATTTCAAAATCATCTTTTATTCTTTGACAATTTAACACGTGTGTGTGTGTGTGTGTGTGTGTGTGTGTGTGTGTGTGTGTGTGTGTGAGATCTCTTTTTTTTTTTTTTTTTTTTGGTCCATTCGTTTTTCTTTTGAGACAGGGTTTCTCTGTGTAGCCATGGCTATCTGGAACTTCTCCTCTAGACCAGGCTAGCCTCCATCTCAGCTGCCTCTGCCTCCCCAGTGCTGGAATTAAAGGCATGGGTCACCAGGGCCCAGCTATATAATGTATCTTGATCCTCTCCACCCCTAACTCCCCCTCCCCTCCCCCCTCTCCCGCCCCCCACCAACACCATGCAACAGGTCCCATTCACACCTTTCTGTCCTTTTTTCTAGTAACCCACTGTTTCCACAATGTTTTCATTTTGCAGAGGTAAAACTGTAATCAGTAAACACCTTTCTCCTCCCCACACCTACTTCTTCTGTTCACTCTGGTTCTATGAGTTTGAGCAGCTTCCTTTTTTTTTTTTTTAAACTGAATAATCCATCTTAGTTCGTGAGCATGTCCGTTGTAGCTTACTGTTCTTCGGTTGTGCAGTATTTCGTAATGTCTAAGCCAGCTGCGGGTCTCAACCCCTTTGGGGGGGGTGTCAAATGACCTTTCACAGGGGTCATCTAAGACCATCAGCAAACAGAAATATTTACATTATGATTCATAATGGTAGCAAAATTACAGTTATGAGGTAGCAACGAAAATAATTCCATGTTGGGGTCACAACACAATGAGGAAGTATATTAACGTGTCGCAGCGTTAGGTTGAGAACCACTGATAGTTAATTTGACTCCTGTCAGTCTCCTGAAGGCTGCTTAAAACTTCTTGCTCTTCCAGATCCTGCTGCAATTCCACAGCTAGAGTCCTGGAGGGTTCACTTGGTGGTGGCGGTAGCAGCAGCAGCCCTTTAATCCCAGAACTTGGGAGGCAGAGGCAGCTGGATCTCTGTGAATTCGAGGCCAGCCTGGTCTACAGATGGAGTTCCAGGACAACCAGGGCTACCTGGGGAACCCCTGTCTCAAAAACACAAAATAAAATAAATTTAAAACTTTAACGTCCCAAAGGGTTGAGTTCAAAGGGTCTGCATTTCCATCTGACCAAATCGCTGCTCAAACAAGTCCTTCTGTTGCCTCTCCTACTCAACGCAGACAGAGGGCTTTGTACTCATTGGCTTCTTCCTAGGGTAAACCAACAAGGAAATATTGTGTGTGCATCCCAGGGACAAGAGGGACCTGACCTTGAAAGGAGGAGTCAGTCAGTAGCTGCCTTCAGTGGTGCTTTCCTGGGGAGAAGCCTGGGAGGCAAGTTGGTGGCAAGCGGGCGGAGAATCAAAGCCACCGGTGTATATACACAGAGGAAGTCTAATTCAAAAGCCATATAATGAGTGGACTTGGGAAGAAGCTCGTTGCCGTGGCAACCTGATTCCCCTGCTGCCAAGAGCAGGCTTTCTTTTTTCTTCTGCACCTGGCAGGGACTCCTTTTCTTCCACGTTACTTGAGGAAGAAAGACAGAATTGGTGTTCTTTTATTGAGGTTAGAGCACACTTCCTGTCTGTGGCCAACTGTCACAGAGAGAGAACTCAATTCCTCCAATTCCCTCACTAGGAGTGTGTGTGGCCCTGCTGTAGACGCAAGGCCACCTGGGTGCCTGGACTCAAAGGCCGATGTCACAGACTGACGGGGACTGCCTTTTCTGACTTTCTCTAGAAGGACAGGTAAACCACGCCCCCAGAGAGACTGTCCTGTCCTTGGTCAACGGAAGCCCTTCTAGATCTTTCTTTAGGAAAGCCAAAGGTCAAGGACCAGCTAACCTTGCCAGGACCTTTGAAAACAGTCTTTGGGGTCCAAAGTCACTCTGTACTGCTCCCTCCCATGCATTCAACCCTGAAATTGCAGATTGGGGGGAAGGTATGACAGACGGATAGGCCAAATTAAATCGCTTTTTTCTCTCTCTCCAGTTTCTCACCTGTTCTAAGTCAGGCTCGACGCTGGCTACACGATTCAACACCCGCTCACCTAGTTCTTTTAAGGGCTCTGTAAAGTGGACACCCTATTCCCAGTTGTTACCCTCGGATAGAAAACTGTGACTCCTGTGTGCAGGCTGAAGTGATTTGCCCACATCCTGGGTCTGCCAGGACCCCGAGGTCATGTTCTTACACCTTCGCCCACTATGACACACTTAGGAGAAACGATCCAGACAGCAGAGGGACTGTCCCTACTCCTGGTTGTGATGCCAGCTTCTTATTAAATCTCCCTTTAAGCAACTAAGGCTGGAGGGACTTACCTGACCCACTTTATCAGGTCTCTTCCCCTCTTCAATCGGGCAGCGGCTGTGCTGGGGACAGCGTGGTGTGTGGAGGGCTGGATCCGTCTGACCAGTAGGGACATTGTCATTTTCTGCATTCAACCCTCCCAACGGAAACATGGGAAACGATGGCTGGCTTCACTTTAATTCTGGAATGCCGAGGGCTATGGAGGGATTAAATGAGCCTAGACAGGTACCATAGCATGATTCTTTTTTTTTTTTTTTCTATGATTCTTTTCAACCTCACTTGGACCCGCTCTCAGTCTAGCAGCCTTTGGAAACTTTCCTCCGTTGACCTCTTTCATGGGGCTCTTCTATAGGAAGTCCTTTTTATTATTGATGGGGGTGGGCTGGGGCGGGAACGCTGAGGCAGGGGAGGTTGGAGGTAAATGGCAGTATTGATTTGCACCAGTGAATTTGATTTGTCTAAATCTCATCCCAGAGGCAGCCGTGCCGTGCGTGGTGCCGTCTCTCAGGAGAATAGTGCCCATTCCTGTGGCCCCATCCACAGTGGGCCTCTTCTGGTTGCCGTGCCAGGTCTCTACGGCAGTGGGCTGCAGGAGGCTGCTCTCTGCCCTGGCTTCATGGCACTGCCTGATGGCTGAGGCAGGAGCACAGGAAGTGTTCCAGGAGAGAAGCAGTGACTAATCTGATGCACTGTGAGCCTCTGCACTCTGAGGGGCAGGAGTCCGAGAGAGGACAGAAACCCTTATTCGCTGTCAAAGCTCCAGCGTGCCCCATTCAGATAACCCCTCAAGGATAACTGCCTGTGGGTAAAGGCAGGCAGCTTGGATTCCTCTGGGATGGGGTCAGGCTTAGCTACCCAAGGAGCGTAGGGCTGGATCCTAATGCTGGTTCTGTTTTCAGCTTACTGATAAGCCTGCATGAGGCTTTCCTCTGTTCTTCCTGGGTGTAGGTACTGCCTGTTCCAGTATGTGGGTCTTGCTAGGGTTGAGCGGGACTCATCGTCATCTCTTTTAGTATGAACCTTCCTTTTGTTTTTCTGTTTTGTTTTGTTTTTCTGAGACAGGGTTTCTCTATGTTGCCTTGGCTGTCCTGGACTTGCTTTGTAGACCAGTCACAGAAACCTGCCTCCTGAGTGCTGGTAGGACAGGTGTGTGCCACTGTGCCTGGCTGTATGAGCCTTTCTCAGTCCCTGGCCTCTGAAGTGCTTGAGACACATGCATGAGACTTGCTGTGACCCTTGCCTCTGTCCCTTCATGGTCACCCTAGGGCCATCTCTACTGCATCTTGTCTAAATTTCCTTACACACTGAACGAAGCTCAGCGAGCCAGCCCACTGGGGAAGGCTGTGGATCTCTTCCACAAGCTTGAACTATTTAGAGCATCCTTCTCTGCCTTGGCAGACTGGGTTTGGAAGCTCTTACCTTGCTTCAGACTCAGGAATATTTCGGGGGGCTGTTCACAGCTGAACACCCATTTCCTCCTTTCTTTGCATCCTGGTTTCCGTAGCAAACAGATGCCTCTGGCAGAGGAAGGAGGAAATGGCAGCAATGGAACACAAACAAGGAACATGCGGCAGATGCCCCCTTGCTTATGACAGGGCCACCCAGGGCCACGAGGGCCCTTGCAGCCCTGACCTGCTCCGAAGCTGCTGATCCTGCCGTTTTAGTTAACCTAATTAACATAAGTCTGTGCTTTTCTTTCTGTTAAGTGCTGAAGATAGAAACCAGAGTCTACAGAGTCTAGTACTTGCTGGACAGGGGCTTTATCACAGAGCTAATTCCTAGCTCACATCCTCTTTCCTTCTTCTTTCCTTCCCTCTTTTATTCCCCCTTCCTTTCTTCCCCCTCCCCTTTTCTTTCAGATTTGCTTATTATGTATAGTGTTTCACCTGCATGTAGACCTGCAGGCCAGAAGAGAGCACCAGATCTCATTACAGATGGTTGTGAGCTACCATGTCGTTGCTGGGAATCGAACTCAGGACCTTTGGAAGAGCAGTCAGTGCTCTTAACCTCTGAGCCATCTCTCCAGCCACCAGCCTCTTCTTTTTTGAACTGAGTCTTGCTATGTGATCGTAAACATACAATCCTTCCATCTCTTTCTCACAAGACATTCTCTTTTTGTTTGCTTGGGCTTTTGTTGTTGTTGGTGGTCTATTTGTTTGGTTTTTCTTCTTTCTTCTTTTCTTTATTGAGATGGGTTCTCACCTTATTGTCCTCTGTAGGCCAGGCTGGCCTCAACCTCACAGAATATCATTTAGAACATCCTGAGTCTTAACTCACTTTAAGCTGGGGAGGAAATTGACAAACACAACTCTTGGTTCTACACCCAAGCAATTCCAAAATAGGAGCATGAATTAAATATTCCTGGGTTCCAGGAATCAGGAAATTTACTGATGATGAAGAGGAGCCGGTGGGGACCTCTGGCTTGTAGCCAAGTTGAGCAGAAGTGGGCCAGCTTTTTGGGAGGACTGGAGAACTGGAGGAGTGGTTGCTGCAAGAACCTCCTCGGAGAGCCGGGTGCGGTGGTACACACCTGTAATCCCAGCACTCAGGGAGGCAGAGGCAGGCAGATCTCTGAGTTCGAGGCCAGCCTGGTCTACACAGTGAATTCCAGGACAGCCAAGGCTACACAGAGAAACCCTGACTCAAAAAAACAAACAAACAAAAACCCCCACAAAAACAAAAACAAACAAACAAACAAAAAAACTCAAAACCATAGCTGGGCACATCTTTAATCCCAGTACTCAAGAGGCAGAGGCAGGTGGATCTCTGTGAGTCCGAGGCAAGCCTGGTCTACAGAGCAAGTCCAGGACAGCCAAGGCTACACAGAGAAACTGTCTTGAAAACCAAAACAAAACAATAACAAAAAAACCACCACCAACAACAAACAAGCCAGATGGAGGTCAGCCTGGTCTACAGAGGGAATTCCAGGACAGCCAGAGCTAAAACAGAGAAACCCTGTCTCGAAAACCAAAAATAAACAAAGGAAACCAGAGGTGCACATTTACTGACAGAAGAGAAGTGCTGTAAGAATGTATAGATAAAATGGTTTGTTTTCCTTCTCAAGGATGAGAGACAAAGGACAGACACCGCTGAGTCCAGTTGGAGACCGTTGCAGAGTGGGTTGATGTGTAATATGCCAAGAGTTAGAAAGATCATGAAGGCACGAGTTCCAACCGTATTCAAGTCTGATGGCGGAGATGGCTGTGAACAATGAAGCCATTGGACCAAAGGATCAGAAGGGAGGGGTGGGGCTGGGAGAGGACTGGGCACGTAAAATCACTCACCACCTAAGCAGGAGCACCTGACGTCAAAGCCCCAGGACCCATGTAAAGCCAGATGCAGAACATAATTATGCACCTCTAATCCAGGGCTGCTTCAGAGAGCTGGGAGGCAGTGGCAGGAGGCTCCTCAGAGACAGCTAGTCCAGAGCACATGGTGAAAAACAGCGAAAAGATGGAAAACAGTTAAGATGGAAAGCAATGCCAGGCGTCACGGTACACTCCTTTAATCTCTAATCTCAGCACTTGAGAGGCAGCAGGTGGATTTCTGAGTTCAAGGCCAGTCTGGTCCATGAAGCAAGCTTCAGGACAGGCAGAGAGACACAGAAACCTTGTCTCTAAAAGCAAAAGCAAAAACAGATAGAAAGCAAGAGCTGATGTGACAAGGCAAGACAGTGAAGAGGTCTCCCCATCTTGTATTATTTGTTGAGTCTATTTTAGGTTTAAGTATAATTTGACCTCTTTAGGGGCTGGAGAGATGGCTCGGAGGTTAAGAGCACTACCTGCTCTTCCAGAGGTCCTGAGTTCAGTTTCCAGCAACCACATGGTGGCTCACAACCGTCTATAATGAGATCTGGTGCCCTCTTCTGTCATGCAGGCAAAACACTGTATATATAATAAATAAACATTTTTTAAAAATAAAGAATTTGATCTCTTTGATAGAGAATCCCTTAGAAAATTCCCCAACTTTATTCTAGGAACCCAAGGTCAAGATGAACTACCTGCTTGTGGGAATGTCCCCCTCCAGCTAACTGCTTTGCTTATCTTAGCTTCTGTTAAACTACCTGTTGGCCCAAAACCTCCTGCTACAGTTGCTGAGTGAAATACAGGATGTGGTTTTGTGTAGTCTCAGCTGGCAGTAATACAGACTTTCCTTTTGTTGTTTTGGTTTGGTTTTCCTTTTTGTTTTCTTTCTTTTCTTTCTTTCTTTCTTTTTTTTTCCCCCCTTCGAGACAGGGTTTCTCTGTGTAGCCTTGGTTATCCTGGACTCACTTTGTAGACCAGGCTGGCCTTGAACTCACAGTGATCCCCCTGCCTCCGCCTCCCGAGTGCTGGGATTAAAGGTGTGTGCCACCATTCCTGGCTCTGTTTTCATTTCCTGAGAGAGGGTTTTTCTGTGTAGCCCTGGCTGTTCTGGAATTCACTCTGTAGACCAGAATGGCCTGGACCTCAGAGATCTGCCTGTCTCTGCCTCCCAGGTGCTGGAATTAAAGGCATGAGCCAGGACTGTCTCGCTTTGGAATAAAGACTTTCAATTGGCTATAGACTGTGGTCCTCTCTGGTGGGCTCTCTGTAACTCTTACCCCCTGAGGTCGTCCCCTGCGATCCACACATGCACTGTAACACATGCGTTGCATGCACATCATTCAAACACACATACCAAAGGATCCCTAGTTTAATCCTGGCTTTTGAAAGAGGCATTTGGGGAACATTTGGCAAAGAGGCAGAGAAACTGATGGGATAATCCAGGAGATGGAGACCAAGCAAGGGTAGAATTTGGGGGTAACTTTTTGGAGCACCTTGCCTGAAAGGTGCTATGTATGGAACTTTGAGTTCCCTTCCAGTTCCTTCTGAAGGTTTTTTTTCTCAGTTTTTGATTCCTTAATTTTTTACTCTATATCCCAAGAAAAAGGAGAGGAGGGAGGGAGAGGACAGGGAGAGGGAGGGAAGCCTTGACACCCTCAAGTGGCCCCTGCAGAGGCAGCAGGCCAGGAGCAGCCTGGGCTCAGTGCCTCTGTGCTTCTCCACAAATAGTGCGGAGCAGGCTGGGCAGCGGTGGCGCGTGCCTTTTGGTCCCAGAACCCGGGAGGCAAAGACAGGTGGAACGCTTGAGCTCAAGGCCAGCCTGGTCAGCAGAGCAAATTCCAGGGCAGCCAGGACTATACAGGGACCCCACCTCTCCCCTCCCCAACAAAAACAACCCCCCCCCCAAAAAAAAACCTAATTCTGGGTGGCTGGTGTCCAAACTGAGTTCAGTTGAATCCAGTGTCGTGGAGAACTGGAGAAACAGTTGCTAGTGTCCCCTGAGCCGTGAGTCTTTTAGCTGACTCTACAGCCAGTTCTGTGATCCCATGCTGGCCTTCTGCCTCTGGCCTCGGAGGAAGAGTTTTTACACCTCACACCCCTTTGGTCAATGGTAGAAGTGCACCTGGGAGGGCAAAGCCCAAAGTTCTCATGGGATCTGTACCTCGGTAAAGATCAGAGTTAGTTTCCTGGGCAAAGTCCTCATGACAACTGCTCATAAGTCCTTCATCTTCCTGGCCTGCTCCTTTTGCCCTGTCACTTTTCCTTGCACAATTTCCCTGAACCCTCATCTCTTCTTCGTGAGACCCTAATGGTAGCACAGCTGTTGCTCTATGTGCCTACCATCCTTCACTCTGCTTAGGCAGGAGACGTTTCTGTCCCCTTTGAGAACCGCCAGCCACCATCCACACACACATATATGTACCAGAAAGAGCAGGAGAAATGGTTCTGTTGGTAAAGCATGAAGATCTGAGTTCGAATCCCCAGGCCCCACAGAAATCTGGCTTAGCAGTATGCATCTGCAATCCTAGTGTTCCCAGGTAAAATTGGAAGCAGAGACAGGAAATTTGAGGTCCAGCTAGCCTGGTGTACATAGCGGCCAAAGAGAAAGAGGCTCGAGTCAAACACATTGGAATGTAAGGACTGGCCTGCAAGGTTGTCCTCTGACCACCCCACACATACCTGTGTGCACCAGCACTTAGACATATGGATGCATACACAGAAAAATTAAAAAAAAGAAAAAGCACCTCATCTCTCATGAATATGCGTGTCCCAGATAAACACAAACCACATTACATTCCATATTCATTTTACATAGGCACACAGATCTCTGTCTTTCTCTCCCTCCCTCTTACACACACACACACACACACACACACACACACACACACACACACACACACTCAAACACCACGCACATACATTGGGGTCAATGAAATGGTCCACTGTGGTGAACATGTGACCTATGCTAGCCAATCAGAGGGCCCTATTTCCCTGAGTCTGGGCTTGGGTGGAAGCAGGAAGGCACGTAACTCACGTGGAAATCCACCTGTAATCCCTGCACCCAAGAAGTGGAAATAAGAGGCTCAGGATCCTTAGTGACGTAGTGAATTCAAGGCCAGCCTGGACTGCGTAAGCCCGTGTTTCAGAACAAAATAATACTACCTGCCTTGAAGGGAATTAACGAACTCGAACACAATGTTTATGCAGCATTCGGAGCAGTCCCTGGCACACACTCAACAAATGTTTGTCATAACTGCTGATCCCTTCCAAGAACTTAGTGAGACTGTGTGTTCCTTTCTGGAACTCAGAAGTAAAGGAACAGGGCGGGGGGTGGGGATTGCTGTGGGGGAGGGCGGGGCCAGCAAAGCTTCCTTTCTAACCTCAGGGTTGAGGGGGTAGAGGGGGTGGAGGGGAGACAGCAAACAGTTCCCAGAAAAGGTAGAGGGCTTCTCGGTCAAAACAAACAGTGTCCACTTCTAGTGAGGGTGTGCACCGTCACACAGCCCACCAAGTGCCTGTGTGTACAAGGTACTGTGCAAGAGCTGGGGAGGGAAGGGGGGGCGCGGGTACGGAGAAATCGGCCCTTCTACCTACAACTCACAATGGAGAGATAGGGCAATAAATAACTCTCAAGAGACCATCCAAGACACATGACACAGCAAGATTAATCATCTCCTGATGCGGCTTGAAGTTTCACAATGGATCCAGAGATGATGAATTCATTTGAGGTCAAGAGACTGGGAAGGCTGCCAGTGAGGTGGCTCAGCAGGTAATGGCGTTGGCTGACAACTTGAGTCCAGTCCCTTGAACAAACATGGTGGAAGGAAAAGAACCAAGTCTTATGGGTTGTCTCCTGACTGCCACAAGAATGCTACGGTATTTGTGTGCCTGCACTCACATGCGTTCATATGTGTGTGGATGCCTGTGTATGTACAGGTTGGGACGCACATGTGTGTGGAAGCCAGCCATTTATGTGTCTCCTTCAGTCACTTTCCACATTATATACTGAGCTGCAGTCTCACGTGAACCCAGAACTTTCGGACTCCCCTAGTCTAAGCTAGCAAGTTTGTGCTGGGGACCCCATCTCTGACTCCCTAGTGCTGGAATTAGACAGGTGGCCACATTCTCCTAGTATTTATGTAGTGCTGGGGACCATCTTTCCCGGTCCTGTCATATGATAATTTTGTTAACATTTATTTATTATTATATGTATATGTAGTTCATGCCACCATAGCGCATGTGAGGAGGGTAGAGGAAACTTTGCGGGCCTCTGGTTCTCTGCTACCCTGTGTGCTTCTGGTATTGAACTCAGGTTGTGAAACTTGGCGGCGAGCGCCTTTACAAATGGAGACAGGCCAGAAGCTGGCTTTCCAGGAGGCAACACTCCTGAGAGGTACTGGGGCCTAATGAGAAGTTCTATCAGCAGAGGGTGGCCTTGGCAGGGTACTCCTGCCTCTCTGTCTTTGCTTTCCCATCACCATGAGACGAGCATTCCCACCGCTGTGTTCTGTCTCCTTACAGTCCCGAAATGACAGGGCTAAGTGACCATGGCAGCAACCAGGAGCTAAAACAAACCTTTCCTTCAATTAAGTTGATTATTTTTAGGTATTTTGTCACAGCAACAGAAGTCCAACATTTTAAAATAAATCTATAAATTTTATTTATTTATTTACTTATTTAAAGATTTGTTTATGGCCAGGCAGTGGTGGTGGTGCACACCTTTAATCCCAGCACTTGGGAGGCCGAGGCAGGCGAATCTCCCTGGTCTACAAAGTGAGTCCAGGAAAGTCAAGGCTACACAGAGAAGCCCTGTCTCGAAAAAAAAAAAAAATTTATTTATGTATTTTAAGCATATGGGTACTTTATCTGCATTTACATTCATACACCAGAAGAGGGCATCAGACAGTTGTGAGATGCTATGTGGGTGCTGGGAATTGAACTCAGGACCTTTGTAAGATCAGTGAGTGAGTGCTCTTAACCACTGAGCCATCTCTCCAGCCCTAAATCTATAAATTTTAAAGTTGGCGACTAGTTTAGCAACTTTTCCTATTATGTAAAATAAAAAGAAAACACATCTGAGCTGGGAATGTGGCTCTGTGGTAGAGCACTTACTTGCCTAGCATGCACAAGGCTCTGGGTTTGATTGTCCAATATTACAAAAAAAAAGAAAAAAGAAAAAAGAAAAGAAAAGCTTTCTGCACCTGTTATTGCAGGGGGCAGGACGATGGGATGGTGTTTCCCGCCTCCCCTTCTCCAGTGTGGCTCAGAGAAATACTTAGCCCCGCCCCAGAGTAAGAAAGGGTGTCTTCCTTGGCACGAGCCAGTTTTCCTGTTGTGTTGCATTGTAGCATCTCACCAGCTTGGCCGGAAGAGAGATTGGGAGGACCTGGCTTGGGAAGAGAGGGGAAGTAAGAAAAGGGCTCAGGTCCAGTGTTGGGGCTTAGAAGCAGGGCAGCTGGCTGGGCCTGGCAGGAGAGGCCAGGAAGAGCCTCCCCACTGCAGGTTCCAGCTCCCGACCTTTCTAAAGTGGGGTCCCTCACTCCTCCCCCTTCCCTCAGGCTTGAGTTAGTGTTGGTTGCCTCAGGCTGAGGCCATCTGTGCAGAGAGCAGGAGCTGCTTGGAGAGACAGTGACACCACAGAGGGTCACTTGAGCCACGGTTGGTAGGTGACACACAGGGACGTGGCCATGAACATCCATAAGGGTTTCTGAGAAGGGACTGGCCTACCTGCAGCCCTCCTCTCCCAAGCTGGTTTTGTGCAACCTAAATAACAACCAGAGAACTCTTTAAACGTTAGGTTATTGGTGGGCTGGGTATGCCGGTACACACCTGTTGTGGTTAATTTAAATGGTATACCGAATACATGTTTATTATTAGGCTTATAGTTATTACAGCAGTGTTTTCTAACCGGCTACTATAATCAAATAAAGACACAGATGCCTGTTGTATTTTATAGAAAAGCCTTTACCTGGGGCAGGACACATTACCTCCTAAGCTGTCTTTCACCTCCCAATCCCCACCCCATCCACCCAGGCAACTGTTTTACTTTCTAATTGGGCTGCCTCCCATCCAGAAATCCAGAAATACTTGCTAATGCTCTCTGTCTCCTCCATCCACGCTGGTCCGGCCATATGCTCCTTTCCCACGCTAGCCCATGGTGCCGGTCCGCTTTCTTCTCCCCCAGTCTTGTCTTTGCTTCCCCTTTCTCTCGCTTTCTTCATGGTCCCTGGACTCCAGCACGCAAACCCCAAACTCCACCTCCCTCTCCTCTGCCAAATCCTAAGCTTCAGCATTTTTTGATAACCAATCAGCTTTAAATTAGGTGGAGCAAGGCTTATGCAGCAAGGGCAGGCATAAGTGAGACTGTGTTCTCTGAGCAGAGACCAGGTCTTGGGGACCATTAATTAACATTAAAATACACAGCACCAGACCAACCCCTAACACAAACCTTTAATCCCAACACTCAGGAGGCAGAGGCAGGAGGATTCTGTGAGTTTGAGACCAGCCTGGTCTACAGAGTGAGTTTCAGCCCAAACATAGCTGCATAGTGAGGCCCCATCTCAAAGGAACACCCCCACAAAGAAAGAAAAGTTACACACATTCTCTTTTAAGATGTGTTTTTAAGCCAGGCCTGGTGGTACAGGCCTTTAATCCCAGCACTCAGGAGACAGAGGCAGGCAGATCAGCGTAAATTCCAGACCAGCCTGGTCTACAAAGGGAGTCTAGGACAGCCAAGGTTACACAGAGAGACCCTGTCTTGAAAAACCCAAAAAATAAAAAATAAAATAAAATGTGTTTTTATTAAGCTTTGGGGGGTGTGTGTGTGTGTGTGTGTGTGTGTGTGTGTGTGTGTGTGTGTTGTTTGTCAGTGAATGCAGGTGCAGATATGGGCCACAGGGCATATGCGGAAGTCAGAGGACAATTTGTTGGCGGCGTCTCTCTCCTCCCACTGTGGGTTCTGGGAATTGAACTCAGGTTGTCGGACTTGTGTGACAGGCACTTTGGCCACTCAGCCATCTGACCTGCCCGTTCTCACCCTGGAATCTTGCCACTGTTCATCGATCAGGTGACACCATCCATCTTCCCCTCTCAGGAGGTAACACTGCAGATAGCTGAGAGGCTTACCCACCCCGTCCCAGGCCAGTTGGAAGTTCTGCCCTCCTTGGGCCTTTTGAGAGAGGGCTGGGTGGGCACCTGGGAAAGCCACCCACCACTCTTTTTGTTTGTTTGTTTTTAAGACAGGATTTCTCTGTGTAGCTTTGACTGTCCTGGACTCGCTTTGTAGAACAGGCTGGCCTCAAACTCACAGCGATCTGCCTGCCTCTGCCTCCTGAGTGCTCACCCACCATTCTTTAGCTGCTCTGCTTTCCCTGACCTCCGTAGCTCCAGCTACTGGATCTACTGGGCTTACAGCTGATCACAAGCTATGGAGGCTGTCTTTTTGTTTGTTTGTTTGTTTGTTTTTTGAGACAGGCTTTCTCTGTGTAGCCTTGGCTGTCCTAGACTTGCTTTGTAGACCATGCTGGCCTCGAACTCACAGTGATCCGCCTGCCTCTGCCTTCCGAGTGCTGGGATTAAAGGAGTATTCAACCATGCCTGTCTGGAGGCTGTTGTAGTTGCTGACCTCACTCTTGGTACCAGCTTCCGTCTTAGTCACTGTTCTGTTGCTGTGAAGAGACATCATGACCAAGGCAGCTCATACACAAGAAAGCATTTCATTGGGGGCTGGCTCACACTTTCGGGGGCTTAGTCCATTATCACCACAGGGAACACAGCAGCAGGGAGCATGGTGGCACGCAAGCATGGTGCTGGCGAGGTGTAGAGAGAGAGAGAGAATGACACCCTAGACCTGATATGGGCTTTTAAAATCTCAAAACCCACTCCCAGTGACACACTTCCTCCGATAAGGCCACACCCACTCCAACAAGACCATATCCCCTAATCTTTCTCAAATAGCCATTCACAATAAGCATTCAAATATATGAGCCTGTGGCAGCCATTATTTTTTTATTTTTTTATTTTTATTTTTTTTGAGGCAGGCTTTCTCTGTGTAGTCTTGGCTGTCCTGTACTCTCTTTGTTGACCAGGCCTGCCTCTGCCTCCCGAGTGCTAGGATTTTTTTTTTTTTAAGATTTATTTGTTTATTTGTATATAGAATGTTCTGCCTACCTGTGCACCTGCCCACCAGAAGGGGGCACTAGATCTCATAAATGGTTGTGAGCCACCGTGTGGTTGCTAGGAATTGAACTCAGGACCTTTGGGAGAACAGCTGGTGTTCTTAACCTCTGAGCCATCTCTCCAGCCCCCTGAGTGCTAGGATTAAAGGTGTGTGCCACCACGACCCGCCTCTGGGGGCCATTTTTATTCAAACCACCACCAAGGAGGAGAAAGTAGTTTGGGGGAAATGTGTGGTTCTCCAGCCATAGGCTCAATTAGTGCAAGGGTTGTGGATGTGAACATATGTGTGTAATGTGTCAGTTGCATGTATGTAAGTATGTGTGAAGGCTGCAGGGAAACCTCGGGTATCTTCTTTGAGAACTATTGCCTTGGGTTTCTGTTGTTGTTGTTGTTGTTGTTGTTGTCGTTGTGTTGTTTTTGAGACAGTGTCTCACTGGGACCCAAGCTCCATGATTAGGCTCAGCTGGCTGAGCAGGAAGACCTAGCAGCCTGCTTGTCTGTCTCCAGAACTATACTTTGCATGGCCACACCCAGCTTTTTACATGGTTGCTGGGATTCAAATGCAGGTTTTGTGCTAACTGAACCATCTCCCCAAATCTTAAGACTGTTTTAAAAGATTTATTATGTTTATGCATTTATGTGTGTGCATGCGTCTCAGAGGTGCTGGCATGCCATGGCATACAGTGGGGTCAGAGGACAGCACGCAGGCGGAGGTTCGCTTCTTCCTCCAAGACAGAACCCAGCTCAGCAAGCTTGACGGAGAGCGCCTTTACCCTCTGAGTCATCTGGCAGGCACTACTCAATTTTGTTAAAAGGGCAAGAATTTCATTAAACTGCAGAGAAGAAAGAATTTAGTTTGCTTTTTTTTTTTTAATCTATTTTTTCCTGGTAACAAGGCACCCAGAACCAATTATTACTAATTTGAATTGAGTAAAATATCATTCTAACAATAACAAAAGAACAACCCAATTTAAAAAATGGACAAAGGAATTGAAGACAATTTCTCCAGAGAAATTCTACACAAATGAAGACTGAGTAGATGAAAATATGCCCAGTGCCACTAATGATGAGGTGGCAAAGATTGATTCACGCCTATTTGAGTTAATTTCATTTAAGAGAAGAGCAGCCAGGCGTGGTGGCGCACGTCTGTAATCCCAGCACTCGGGAGGCAGAGGCAGGCGGATTGCTGTGAGTTCGAGGCCAGCCTGGTCTACAAAGTGAGTCCAGGACAGCCAAGGCTACACAGAGAGACCCTGTCTCGAAAAACCAAAAACCAAAAACAGCAACAACAAAACCCTAACAAAGAAGAGAGGAGGAGAAAAAAACCAAAGCAGGTGTGAGGATGTGGAGAGCTGGATCCCTTGTGTGTTGCTCATGAGAATGTAAAAGAATGCAGCTGCTGTAGGAAGTAGTTTGGCATGGCCTTCAAAACGCTAAACACAGCCCTGCTGTACCAGCCCTCGGTTTCACTTCTGGTTGTCTACCTGAGGGAACCCAGAGCCCAAACTCCAACAGTTAACCCAGCTGTGTTGACAGCAGCGTTGCCTAGCCACAATAGACAATAGACAAATGATGATGACATCCGAGTGCCCATCAGTCAGCGTAGATACACACAGTGTGGCAAGCCCATACAGGGGAACAGCCTTCGGCCTTACGGGAGCTGACATCTACAGCAACATCCATGGACTTTAAAGACATCACACTAAGAGAAAGGAGCTGGTTGCAAATTATGGACAAATAGCATGTAGTTCCATCTGTAGAGGCTATTTTGATCTTTTGTTTGGTTGGTTGGTTGGTTTAGTTTAGTTTGATTTGGCAGTCCTGGAACTCATTGTGTAGACCAGGCTGTCCTCGAACTCACAGAGGAACTCATTCTATAGACCAGGCTGGCCTCGAACTCACAGAGCTCCGTCTGCCTCTGCCTCCCGAGTGCTGGGATTACAGACGCGCACCACCACCTAGCTGTAGAGGCTACTTTGAGTAGTCATAGTCATAGGAAATAGAATGGTGATTGGCAGGAGCTGGGGGCAGCAGGGAACAATGAGGTTGTGGTTACTCTGTGTGCATGCATGCGTGTGCATGCATGTGTGTGCGTGCATGTGTGTGAGTGCATGTGTGTATGCACGTGTGTGTGTGCATGTGTGCGCATGCATGTGTGTATGTGGGTGCAGGTGGAAGCCAGGAGACAAGCAGTGCTGTTCATCAGGACACGTTCATGATTATGCATTTTTATCTTTTTTGTTTGTGTAGAAAGCACTTACCCACTAAGCCATCTCACTGTTATGGGTTTAGAGACAGAATCTCTCGTTGGCCTGGAGCTCACTAATTAGCTAAACTCGCTGGCCAGTGAGCCACAGGGACCCTCCTATCTCTGCCTCCCCAGCATTAGGGCTGCAGGTCTGCACCACTGCACCCAGCCTTTTACATGGATTTGAGGCTCAAACTCAGGTCTTCGTGCTGGCACAGCAAACACTTTCTTGTCTGAGTCGCTGCCCACGAGTTAGCATTTAGCTGGAGCTTTAGTTTAGGGTGATGAATATTCTGAGTATACGTGGATGGTGGTAGTGGCCGCACAATAGTGTGCCTGCACTCAATAATACCAAACTGTACACTTGAAAATGGTCAAAGTAGCCAGGCTTGGTGGCACATTCCTTTAATCCCAGCACTTGGGAGGCAGAGGCAGAGGCAGGTGGATCTCTGATATGGAGGCCAGCCTGGTCTACAGATAGAATTCCAGGACAGCCAGACAGAAAAACTTTGTCTTGAAAAACCAAAACCAACTAACCAACCAACCAAACAAAAAACCCTGAAAATAAAAAACAAAACAATAACAACAACAACAACAACAAAGCTGGGTGTAATGGCTCATGCCTGTTATCCCAGCACTCTGGGAGGCAGAGGCAGGCGGATCGCTGTGAGTTCCAGGCCAGCCTGGTCTACAAAGTGAGTCCAGAACAGCCAAGGTTACACAGACAACAAACAAACAAAAAGACAAAAATGAAAGGAGCAGGAAAGTTGGTTCATCGGGTAGAGGAGCTTGCCACACAAGCCTGATGACCAAAGTTTGAGTGCCAGAACCCATGGTGAACAGAGAGAATCAACTAAGGAATGTTGTCCTCAACACCTCCACACAGGAACACACATAGACTGACAGACAGACAGACAACACACACACACACACACACACATACAATTAGAAACGATGCACAAAGCAAAAGGTAGCTGCCCACCCCATTGCTAGGTGCTCTAGCGGCCGGAGGTTCCTGTGCAGAGCGCCCTCCAGGTGGGCTTTTGTACCTGTGAGCTTGGCTGTGGAATTCCTCCACCACAGAATTTCAGGAAGGTGGTCCTCACAGTTGGAGAGACGTTTCCTGGGGAGAGTTACAGAACGATGTAGAAAGTTCTCTGGGGTCTGGGAGGTGACTAGCTAGTACATGTGGGAAGTGAAGAAGAAGCAAAGAGGTCAACTGCAGACTCTTCACGTTTCTTGAACCCTCTGCATTTTTCAGTGCTCAGCCCGGGTCTGGCTGGCCAAGTCCTGAGGAAAGGTATACCCGTTCATTCCTGCAACCTGCCCGATAGCCTTCCTGGACCCTCCATTCCTCCCTGTCCGCAAGATGCCCTGCAACCTAATCCTGGCTTCTGCACATGGTACCTGTTTTCCCCTCTCCCTTCTTCTCCTCCTCTTCCTCCTCTTTTTTTTTTCTCCTCCTCTTACTTTTTGTACAAAGCCTTACTATTGTAGCCCAGGCTGACCTCAAACTCATGATCTCCTGCCTCAGCCTCCTAAATGCTGGGATTCTAGGTGTATGGACCACACCCGGCTGCCTGTGCTTACTCATACCCCACGATGACCTCTCAGGAGCTGCCCAGGCTACTGAGGAGGCTAAGAAGATAACAGCGGGTGGTAGTCTCCACACTCCCAATATAGTCTCCCATCTCTCTCAGCCTTCCTGACACCCTCCTCTGTGCCATCCCGATCCCAGATCCCTCCCCTTCTTCTGCCCTCTCCCTCCCGTTTGCATCCTCACCCACTCACTCTCAGAGCTCAGCATACTTGGCTTCCTTTTTAGTCTCTCCACTGTTGCATTAACAGCCAGAGAAAGGAAAGCCCTTCCTTGGAGCTTCTGAGGTCGCTCCCATTGGTAGCTGTTGGCTTGGTCACATGTATTCCTCAGGGAGGCCATCTCACCGGGTTCCCAGTTTCCTTGGAGGGCTGTGGGCATGGAGGCCATGGGAAACAAACCTCTTCTGAAGCTAGATAGAGGGGAGCCTCCCTCTGCACTTGTGAGTGGGAGTTGCTTCTCCTTAGATTTGCCTTGAGGCTTCCTTAAGACCCTTTTTCTCCTTAGACAGGGTTCTTGAGGGTCAGGGTGGGCCTTGAACTCCTTTTTAAAAATAGAATAATCTTTTTTTTTTTTTGACAATTTCATACATATAAGCAATGCACCTTGATCATATGCACCCCCAAACTCTCCCTCCCATCCCCCCAGGCACCCCAAGCAGTATGTCCCTCTCCTCTTGTGTTGTTAATGCACCTGTTGGAATGTTGCGGGATCTGGGGTCTTGTGAACCATAAGCTGCAGTGAGCTCATGGGTGCAACAACCACATCAAGTACCAAAGATAGAATTTCCCAGTGTTTCCCCCTGTCTTCTGGATCTTCCTTTTCTTTCCAACTGCGCCCCCCCCACCATCCCCCATTCACAGATGAACTCTTTTATTTTTTAAACTTTATTATTATTGGCGAGGTGTGGGTGTGGAGCGTGGAGGACAACTTTGTGGAGTCAGCTCTCCTTTCTCCCACCTGTGTGTGTTCTGGGCAGATCAGACTTGTGCTTGTGTCTGGCCCTCTGGCCTTGTGCTCAGTCTTCCCTGCCTCCTTGGCGGCTGGGTTACGCCCATGCACCACATCATCCACTTTCCCCGAGAGTGCTTTTCTCTTTCTAGTAGCTCCTAAACTAGACTTGAAGCACGTAACCTATGGGAGCCAGAGGAGGGAGGCAAGCTACCCTCAAATCAGGAAATGCTGCTACCAAGGAGGAGGCTGACTCCCCACACCCAGGGAAGACGCCTGGAAGTATTCTGAGTGGCTACTGCCGCAACTTTGCAGTGAGATGCGGCCTGCAAGACCAGGACCACGGGCCTCCACGATGCCTCTGGACAACTTGCTCCCACTTATCTCATTAACAGCTGCCGAGCAGCACACTGCCAACTCCAGCTTTCCTGCCCTCTCATGATGACAGAAGCGGAGAAGCAGCAGCCATGACTGCCTCCCAGCGGCCTGAGCTGTCTGTCATCTATCTGCTTTTAAAGTGCCCAGCAGATCAGCCGCAGCAAGCAGAAACTAGCTCAGACTTCCCCCCAAGAGCCAGCCCTGCAGCTGGTGACTCAGCATGAGGCAGGCGGGTAGGGGGTGGGGAGGGTCTGGGGAGTCACAAGAGGGTGGAACTTGGGAGCCTGGGGGACCAGCATTGGTGACAACAGGAGTCCAAGCCAGGGTGCTGAGGCCCAGACCAGGACGCTGAACAGCAGCAGGCCCTGCACGCAAATGAATTTGCAGTAATTCCGTTTAATGTCACTAACAAATCCCTTACTTCAGGCTCCCTAAAACAAACAAAAAAACAAAAACCCCCGCAGCCCCAAACAAGATCCAAATACACACAGCCAAGGCTACACAGAGAAACCCTGTCTTGAAAAACAAAAACAAAAAACCAAAAAAAAAAAAAAAAAAATCCAAATACTCTAGCCAAGGGACCCCTCTTTCCTTGTATAGTAGTCACCCCCACCCCCACCCCCCAAAGCACAAGCAATCACGCAGGAGCTTCCAGAATGACGTGGGTGGGGATTTACCTTTATTTCATTTTGATTTGGGAGTGGAAGGCTCAAGCAGAAAGATGATGCCAACGTATCAGGCACCAGAGTGACCCCTGCACATGCAGAACACATGGATGTTCACCCCGGACCAGCCATAGACTCACAGCTGTGCCCGTGACGAGAATGTCCCCATCACTGTAAAAGCCCCTTGCTCTCATTTAAAAAAAAAATGTTTTAAGCTCCACATCCACCCTAGGTTGCCTTGTCATTCTCAGTGATTGGATCTTTCGACATATTGAGCTCTTTTGTGGGCTCAGAGCCCCACCCCAATATAAACACGTGTCCCCTAGAGAGAGGGAAACCCACACAGGATGCCGGAGCCTAGGCGGCATGCTTCAGAAATGACCCACCAGCTGGGGAGAAAGGCTGCCTTCTATCACACTGATGGGAGATGGGAGGCAGTGCTCGGCTTGCCGGCCTCACAGTGTAGCCCTAGTTGTCCAGTTCCTAGCCCTGCCTAGTTTTACACAAACCCAGCTAGGCACCTTCACCCTCTTCTCTTAGAAAAAAGACATATGTGAGCATAGGTAGAGAGACCCAGGTAACCTGTCAAACCACGATTTTCTTCTTGCGTAGCTTCTGTTCTGCCAAGGGGGTTTCTGAGGCCTGAAGCTGCTCCCTTCCCCAAAACCCTGGCTGCAAGCATCCCTAGCAATTTGTGGGCCCCATGGGATGTGGTTGCTACAAGGCCCCCACTCTCCAGCCTCCATGCGTTCTCCCAGGGGAGCCTCAGGTTTATCTCAGCATCTCTCCCCATGGTTTGATGCGGTGACCTGACTTGGCGGTGACAGGGGGGGTGGGGGGAAGTTGTCAGGTGCCTTTGCTTTCTGTCCTCTCCTCATCGGCTGTCTGGGCATTGCTGACCGTACGAAGCTGCGCCTGGGCTGCAGGCTTCACTGACAAGACCAGGCGTTTTCGGAAGGTCTCGCAGAGTACTATGTACACAAAGGGATTGAGGCAGCTGTTGGCATAGCCCAAGCTGATGGCCGCATTGTACAAGTACACAAACGTGAGGGTCGGGCGGCTGATGGACAACTGGGTCAGCTGCAGTATGTAGTAGGGTGCCCAGCACACAAAGAAGACCAGACAGATGGCAATGGCTGTGCGGGTCACCCTCTTTGTCCGGAGCCGGATGCTACGTTGAGAGGCTGGGGCCACTGAAGACGTCATGCGCTGCAGTATTTTCACGTATGCAGCAGTGATGACGACAAAGGGCAGGGCGAAGGCCAGGAAAAACTGGTACAGAGTGAACCAGTAGAGGTCAGTGTCTGGGTTTGGCAAGCGGATGCCACAGCCTACAGCACCGCCTGGGAAGGGGATGAGCCTGGCGTAGAGCCATACGGGGGTGATGCTGATGAAAGAGAGAGCCCACAGGAGGCAGATCACCAGGGTGGCCATAGAGGGCTTCCGAAATTTGGTGGAGGAGATGGGGTGGACGGTGGCCAAATAGCGGTCGATGGCCATGGCGGTCAGGATGTAGGTGCTGGTGAACTGACTGTTGGCGTCCATGGCTGTGATGAGAGTACACATGGTTTCCCCGAAGTGCCAGACCCCGTTGCCCATGAGCTGGTGGATCATGAAAGGCATGCCCAGAAGGAAGAGCAGATCCACCACAGACAGGTTGATGATGAAGATGTCAGGGACATTGCTGCACCAGTGTAGCTTGGACTTCTTCACCACGGCGAAGATGACTGTGGAGTTTCCCACAATGCCCAGGAGACAGATGGTACCAAACACAGAAGGCATAATGATGTTGATGTAGGAGACACTCCCTGTTCGAGGAGGTGACCCTGAAGACAGAAAGAGCATGTGTGACTTGCCCTACAGTTTAGAAGCTGACAACCTGACATCTGGTGGCACTCCCGCTGGTCTCTCGGGCCCCTGTATTTCAGCGTGAGGTCACTAGGCATCTGGAATCATCTCCCATCATCTTTCCTCCCCATGCTTTGTTAATTCTGACCCTTAACCTCCTCCGCTGGTCCTTAGTGACTCTTGCGGAATTTTCTAGGCCCACCTGTTACTCAAAGGACCCCATTTGTTTCATCGATTTACTCAGAGGGCCAGGACTCAAGATTTCTGCTGAGAACAACTTCACATCACTGGGATATTCACCAGAAAACCTTGTCAAAAAAAAGCTTGAAGGACGTGAAAGAGAGAGGTGGGGGGGGGGATGGGGGGGAGACAGAGAGAGACAGAGAGAGAGAGGTTGGTTTTCCTTATTTGCAGCCTCATCTTTCCAGCGAGAGCTGGCTGAAGGTTTTATACAGGTTCCTAGGCATATCAGAAAAGTGACTGTCACCATGGGTGTGGAGCATGCTTCAGGCTCAGCAGTCCTGCCCCTCTCCAGGCTTTCCAGTCAGGGATTTCCTTGGGCCATGTCTCCTAAGTCTGGGCTTCCCCAGTAGGGTAGAGATTGAAGCCACGTTACACCCCAGAAGCTTGAGAATTTTCTCCACACAAACCTCTTCTCTTTCCCTTCCTTTCTTCAAAGCTAGAATTTCAGGGCATTGCAGTTCTGCAAATGTCAAGAAGCTTAATTCACCAGAAAAGTTAATCCTCTCACACCCTGTGAAGTCTTTTGCTCCCAGCAGCCTTTGCCAGAGGACAGCTAGGACCACTCAGACCCCATTACCCCAGAGCGAGGCCAGAGGATTGAGCCCAGGGTAGGGTGAATCAAAGCGGCTTCCACATGCTATCACCCCGCTCCCTTGCTCGCCTTTTCAGCCTTTTTTTTTTTTTTTTTTTTCTCCTCTGCAAAGCATATTTGGGACTCATCAGCAAGCCTTCCCCTGTCTGCCTCACGCCTCATCACCAGCCCTTGTTATTTCTAGATATGCCTCTGCCCCTTCTGTCCTAGCTGGTGTCCCCTCCTCTCCCCTTCCCCTCCAGGCAAAGCAGACTGCAGATCTTATCACCGAGAACTGTAAGATAAAGTTTCCTAGGCAGTTTGGCTCCAGAGGTGAAACCTTCCCATTTTCCACACCCATCCCGGAGGAGGGAGGACTCTAACTCACCGGCCAATGTGAGATTCTCCCGGCCATCGGAGATGTTGCTGGCGTTGGGGCCAGTGGACAGCAGCAAGGCTTGCAGATCCATGCAGCCGGTACAGGTCGCCTGCTGCTTGGAGTTGAGCGCCCGTCCACCCACGCAGGCTGCGGCAGCCTCCAGCACCCGCCACCGCCTTGTCCCGAGCGTGAGCCCCGCAGTCCAGAAAAGGGTCTTCCTCTACCGGCTGGCAGCCTCTGCTGCCTTTGAGCCCAACTGCTCGCCCCACTCCCTCCTTCCCAGCTCCCACTGACATCACCTAGACACATTAACATTCGGAGGCAGATGCACGTTAACCTCTTCCGTGCCGGCTGCGGCTCCCACCCCTAACTGCCTGAAGAGCCAGCAGCTAAGCTCAAGCAGCCCCATATGGAGGAGCCTGCCTTCTCACTGGCTTCTGAGGTTGTCTCCTGAGCTCACGGGGGCTACCGCTTGCCTGGCGTGACCATCCAGGTCTCCTCAAAGGGACGGGGGGGGGGGGGGGGGGGGCGGGGAAGCCTTGAGGAGGCTGGACCACGTGGCAAGAGCTAGGGGTACCGTTCCCAGTGCTGGGGACTCAGAGGTTTAGACTGAAGCACCCTTGGTCCCCGAGCATGCTGGAGGTCACCATAAAGCTTTCTTGTGCCCTGTAACTTCCAAACATCCTCTTGGCTTGGTGATAGCTAGCCCCTTGCCTGGTGGGCAGAGGTGGTTCCGGGCTTTTCATGGTGGCAATAGTCAGAGGCTGGGGTGCAGAGAAACAAGCCTCCCTCTACATAGGATCAGTCTGGACCAGCCATGGTGGTTTTATTTTCTAATACTCTGAGGTTTTGTTTGGGACTCTCTGAGACAATTATCAGAGCATAAGAGTTAGCAAATCCACTCAGATTAGCAATGGACGGCCGCCTCAGAGTGCACAGGCCTCAGAGAATGGTCTACAGCAATTCCTGCTGACGGCTCCAGGAGACTCAATCAAACGCTGTCACCAATACCAGAACCATATACAGAGTCCGAGTCCTTGGACTGTCGTAGGTGCCTGTTAACACTTATTAATGAGCACAGAAACGCAGAGAAACATCCCTATAGCTCCCCTGAGGTGCAACCGCACTCCTCCTTTGCGCCATCGGACATCAGCGTGCTAATGTTGTTGCCGATCAGGCTAAGTTGTCTCTCTTGGCCCCTTGCTCCACCAGCATGAAGAACTTAATAAGGGCAGATGAGGGCTGGTGCTGGGGTGCAGTTGGTAGAGTGCTTATCTCCTGGGCTCAAAGCCCTGGGGTTCGTGGCATGCACTCATAAACTGGATGTGGTATATGCCGCTGATCCCAGCACTTAGAGGATGGAGGCAGGAAGATGAAAACTTCAGGGCTTAGCCCCTCCTCCTCCTTGTCTGTCTGTCTGTCTGTCTGTCTGTCTGTCTCTGCCTCTCCCCTCCTTCCCTCTCCCTCTCTCTCTCTCTCTCTCACACACACACACACACATATACAGAGAGAGGCGGGGGGGAAGAGGGAAAGAATCAGATGATAGTTTAGCCTTAGGTACAGTGGTCCAGTGGAATGGTTAATGCATTTCTGGTGGCATCCCCCAACTCCGTGATACTCCCCGCCCTCTCCCCCCAACTCCCACATGTTCCTTGCGGTGTTAGTGGAGGGAATACTGTGGTGTTTTGGATGAAAATGTCTCCCATAGGCTCATGCATTTGAAAACTTGGTCCCCAGTTAGTGAGCCTTGTTTAGCTTCCTCTGAAAACCAAGTCTTAGGTTCAGGCTTGTGTGTGGAAATTTGCTCCTCACGCGAGTCTAAGGAGCAGGAGTAAGGAAGTAGGAGGAGTGAGGAGTCAGACTGAGTCGGTGGGGACTATGACTGAGTGTGTTGCCGGGAACTGTGGGAGCTCCATTTCAGAACCGCGCAGAGGGCAGAGGGTTTGGTTAAATGAATGGTACAGCATTTTGTGTGGTATGCATAAAAAGGCCCTGGGGTCAGTCCTCAGCTTCACTCACGAATACACCCAGGCATGCATGCACGCACACACCCACAAACCCACCCATGCACTCGAGTATTCTCATATGCACGCACACACGCACTTGCATCTGAAGTACAGAAAGTTGGTTTTATATTGATTCTTGTTCCAATTGGTTGAGACTTCTTCTGGGACGCTAAACCTGCCCATCTGGACTGTTTATACTAGACCCAAAAACCTCCAATGCATCAGAGAAGTCCGGAACACAAGGCAAGACGCTGATTGGCACAAGATGAACTGAGATCATTCCATGGTCCGTTACAGCGGAAGCCAAAACTAGAGGTGGAGAATGTGACGAAGATTCCAGAAGCACCTGATAGAGACTATTTTAGGTCAGGCCATTTCTACTGGACACCCACAGGCATCTTTTTAGATCCTTCCAGCTACTCCCAACTCATATACCATTTCTGCAGCAACCACTCTCCTCAGCCCCCACCGAGTGCAGGTGTCAGTCACTGTGGCTCAGTACAGCTAGCATCTCGGACCTGCGTGTGCCCCTTTCCCCCTCTGTCCAGGATGTTCTATATTTCTGCTCCAACTTAGGATGCAGGAACCCCAAAATGTCCATTCGTAGTCCACCTAGAAAGCAGAGACAAGCTAGTGCTCCTTGGGGTGTATCTTTGCTCAATATGGGGTAAAGGTCACAGATAGTTGCTCTCTCCTTGTTCCCTTAGGCTACGTCCACGGTCACTAGGCATGGTGTCAACAGGAAATCCTTATGCCGAGGTCCTCATGGCTCCCTTTTCATCCCTGAATCCTAGGATCACACTTCCCAGTAAAATACCCACATGCCCCTATATCTCTGACTCCACCCCTCCATCCCCGCTCCTGGGAATAGAGTGTGTGACAGTCAAGGGGAACATATTTGGTAGAGACTTTGTTTCTTGCAAAGATGATGACAACACAGAGGAATTATCTCCTTTGCTTGCCCCCCATCCCCACCCCCGAGCTTTGCTGTGCCTGGAGGTGCCTCCTGGACTGCCCGCAGCAGGCGAGGTGATGCCTATTGATTGGATCAATCAGGATGTCTGGAGGAAACAGACGGAACATGCGGGAAAGCAGGGAGATCTTTAATAAAGGGCCTGTTTATCACGGTCTGGGTACCACTAAGTGCGATCCATGAAGGAGGATGCTGCGGTGCTGTCTAGGCTGGCAACAGCTGGTTGCCATTCCCACACGTGGGCCTGAGCAGGCCAGCTAGCAGAACCCAGAAAACACTGCCAAGAACCCAGGAGACCTAAGGAACAATAAGCTGAGCTCAGTGACCCCTTTGCCTTCTGATCTCTGCCTGTTGATATGGCCTGAAAGTCATCCTCTTGGGGCTCAGGGCAGAGTAGATGAGGGTAGAAAGTGGTTTTGAAGGAGCAGATAGAGAACGAAGCCAAGGGGCTGGGATGTAGCTTGGTAGGTAGAGTACTTGCCTAGCATTCAGGAAACTCTAGGTTCTCTTCCTAATAGAGCATGACCTGGGAGTGGTGGTGCTCCACAGAGCATGACCTGGGAGTGGTGGTGCTCCACAGAGCATGACCTGGGAGTGGTGGTGCTCCACAGAGCATGACCTGGGAGTGGTGGTGCTCCACTGTTGTCCTAGCATTTGGGAAATGGAGAAAGGAGAATCAGACGTTCAAGGTCAGCTGGGCGTGGTGGCACACACCTTTAATCCCAGGCAGGGGTGAATTACTGTGAGTTCGAGGCCAGCTTGGTCTACAAAGTGAGCCCAGGATAGCCAAGGCTACGCAGAGAAACCCTGTCTTGAAAAACAAAACAAAAGAAGAAGAAGGAGGAGGAGGAGGAGGAGGAGGAGGAGGAGGAGGAGGAGAAGAAGAAGAAGAAGAAGAAGAAGAAGAAGAAGTTCAAGGTCATCCTTGACTGCACATTTGAGGCCAAATTGAGATATGAGAGACCCCCATCTCAAAAATAAACAAAAAGAAAATTTAGTGCACAGACACAGGAAGAGACATGCAAGTTTTATTATTTATCCCCGGAACAAGAGAATGCTATTATCCTTGAGTGACAAATGAAGAAGTAGGATGCCACAAGCATGGGTTTGCTCAGAGTAGAGGCTAAGAATGGAGAGCAGAGTACATAGCGTGCATGGGACCAGAGGAAGGGACGTGATAGGAAAAGGACCACAGCTAGTCAAGCGTGCTTGTCGGGAATGCTGTCAATCACGTAGAAAGCTCCTGCTATTGTTTAGCATGACCAGGGCTGGCAGCCTATGTTCTACTTTGTTCGTTGACACAAAGGGCCGATGATAGTGTTCCAAGGTTTGGGTAGACACGGAAAGGAAACAGGGTGTTCCTGGCTTTGCAGAATGTCGTTTTAGGGGCAGCATGAAGCATCTTCTTGGCAGATGTCCCTCGATTTGAATTCTCCTTGCTGTCTGCTCACCAAGCATGCTGCAGGCCAGAGAGCCTAAGATGCTTCCTCAAACAAGGTGCTTGGAGTTAGAGCTTTTTAAATGGGGTCTAATGGCTAGATAGATGGCTCAGTGCTTGGGAGCACTGGCTGCTCTTCCAGAGGATCCCAGTCCATTCCCAGTAGCCACATGGCAGCTCACACTGTCTATGACTGCAGTTCAAAGGAATCCAACACCCTCACAGAGGCATATATACATGTAGGTAAAACACCAATGCAAGGAGAGAGAGAGAGAGAAAAAAAAAAAAGATGACATCTGGCTGGGTACGATAGTGCATACCTTCAATCCCACCACAAAGAGTCAGAGGCAGATGGATCTCAGTGAGTGTGTTTGAGGCCAACCTGGTCTATAAAGAAAGTTCCAGGTTAACCAAATCTACATGGCTCACCATGTCTTTTTTTGGGTTTTGTTTTTTGTTTTGGTTTGTTTTTTTGTTTTAGCTTGTTTTTTTGTTTTTGGTTTTTTGAGACAGGGTTTCTCTGTGTAGCCTTGGCTGTCTGGGACTCTCTTTGTAGGCCAGGCTGGCCTTGAACTCACAGCGATCTGCCTGCTTCTGCCTCCTGAGTGCTGCAGATCCCATCTTTAAAAGTTTAAAGAAGCCGGGCGTGGTGGCGCACGCCTTTAATTCCAGCACTCGGGAGGCAGAGGCAGGCGGATTGCTGTGAGTTCGAGACCAGCCTGGTCTACAAAGTGAGTCCAGGATGGCCAAGGCTACACAGAGAAACCTTGTCTCGAGAAAAAAAAAAATTAAAGAAAAAAAATCAAGCCTATTTACAGCAATAACTTCTTTTTTCCTGACACGCCCTGCCCAAGGCACCCTAGGGGTTCCAGCTACCCATCTTGTGGATGTCCACCACTGTATTTCCCAGGAGCCAGGCGCTGCCTGCATGTTTCTAAGGCCCATTTGAATCACTGCATTTGAGAATCATGTAGCCTCCCTCACTCTTACCTGGCCCCTTCTAATATATTCTCTCCTAAAGCGCAGGAGCAGCCCTGTGAAAATGTAAACCTCATCCATCTACAAAAGCTTAGTGGCTTCTAGTTGCTTCCAAAATAAAATTAACCCCCCAACATAGACACAGCTTCTGGAAAACTAAGGTCTTGAGAAGTCCCCTGGGAGAAGAGGAAATGCTTAATCCTTGATCAGCCCTTGGTGGGAGGTGCTGGCACGGGTGGGTGGGGGGCGGTGGCTGGAGTAGCTTCCCCCACTTATTAGGGAGTGTAGAGTCCAGGGTGGTTGGAACCGAGTCCAGCACTCTTTGGGAGAGGGAGGGAGGTGGGCTGTCACGGTAGGCAGGGCTGGGGACGGTCCTGGGATAGTCTCAGCTGCAGAGAATGACCTTCTCAGTTCATCACAGGGTCCCTGGAACAAACTAGATGAGCAGCCTGCCTGCTGTGCTTGCTTGTTCTTGATTTGCAAACATGAAAAACTGCAGGGGCTGGGGGTACAGTTCAGCGATAGAGCAATTGCCCAGTGTGCTCAGAATCCCAGGTTCTATCTTCAGCACTGAAGAAAAAGAAGAAGAAGAATTGACATAAACCCTTCAGCTCTGGAACACAGAAGGCCTTCTCTGGGATGATTGTTAGGACAGTTTGTCTCCCAGTTTCCGAGCATGAATCAGTCACTACTCCAGAGCCCTGGAGGAAATGGGGTGTGGACACTCCAAGGAAAAGGAGCTGGGAACGTAGCGTCAAGGCCCCGGGGTTGATGTCTAGCACACGCTCGCACACATACAGTGCCGCACGGACACAGGTGTGGACTGTGAGTCTCCGTCAGTTCTTCTCCTGGGAGTCTAGGCCCATCTGCCAGGCTGGCCGTGTGCAACAGAAGCTCGGTATCGGGCCTTTTGGTGATAAGTAGACAATGGCTCTAGGTTAATAGGAATTTTTGTTTACTGGAATGCCACTGGGGTCTACTGTCAGAGCAGGGTTCAGATGGATCAGCTAATCAGTGGACCGGCCTGGTTTGGCTTTGCACCTGGCCCTGTGGCTCTACAAACCTACCTACCTTTCTTCCTTCCTTTTTCTTTCTTTCTTTTTTTTTCTTTTTCTTTTTTTCTGTGTAGCGTGGGATATCCTGGAACTTGCTCTGTAGACCAGCCTGTCCTGGAACTCACAGTGATCCACCTGCCTCTGCCTCCTGAGTGCTGGGATTAAAGGCGTGCGCCGCCGCCACTACCACCACCACCACCACCACCACCACCACCACCACCACCACCGCCACCACCACCGCCGCCGCCTCTAGTTACATGTCTGGAATAGGTGTCCCAGCCACTGGCACAATTACTACATTGGCTCTCAGTTTGGCAGAGTAAGAGATCTGATGATGATAAAAAGTCAGCTGGAAACTCCTGATTGATAAACAGAAGAAATCTGTCTTCCTCCAAGGAATTGAAGAGATTGATAATATCATGATGTTTCTGTTGTGTCTCATGCCTGTAATTCTAGCACCAAAGGAAGGAGGCTGAGGCAGGAGGATTGCCTTGAGTTCACAGCCAGTTTGGGCTACATAGTGAGTTCTGGGTTAGCTTGGGCTACAAAATAAGGCCCTGTCTCCATCAAGAAAAAGAAAGACAACAAAATCCACAAGAGACTGAGTCTGTAACTCAGTTAGCAGAGTGCTTGCCTTGCATGCACAAAGCCCCGAGTTCAAACCTCAGCTCTGCATAAATGAGCCATTGACAGGTATACATCTCTCATCTCAGCATGATGAGGGTTGAGGCAGGGGAATCAGAAGTGCAAGGTCATTGTTAGTATAATGAGTTCAAGTCAGCCTGGGACGCATGAGACACAAACTCATAAGGGGGAGGGGGACTGAAGAGATGGCTCAGTGGTTAAAGGCACTGGCTGTTCTTCTAGAGGACCTGGGTTCAATTTCCAGCACCCACATAGCAACTAACTACCACCTACAACTCCAGTTCTAGGGGATCTCACACATTTTTCTGCAGATGCACATGGGAGAAAAGCCCTCATACACATAAAATAAAAACAAATCCTTTTGTTCTTATTGTTTTTTGAGACAGGCTTTCTCTTGTAGTCCTGGCTGTCCTGGACTCACTCTGTAGACCAGGCTGGCCTCGAACTCACGGAGATCCTCTGCCTCTGCCTCCCGAGTGCTGGGGTTACAGGTGTGCGCCACCATGCCTGGCAAAACAAATCTTTTTTTAAAAGCCAATAATCTACCCCTCAAAAGCAAACTCCTCACCAACATGGCTTTGAGAGAGAGAGAGACTGTGGGTGATGATTTAACTTCCTAGTCTAGTCTTTACGCTGGCCAGTGAAGATGGCAGCTGTGTCTAGACTTTACGCTGGCCAGTGAAGATGGCAGCTGGGTCCTGGAGAATGGCAGTGGATTCCCATAAGCCTAACTATTTGGTAACTTTAGTTGCAGCTGCTGTATCTAATGTGACCCCATTGACAGAGCAAATAAATTCCATCCCTGATACCTGATATGCAGTTATTGAGCTGGCAAATGCTTTCTCTCTCTCTCTCTCTCTCTCTCTCTCTCTCTCTCTCTCTCTCTCTCTCTCTCCTAGGAAGCAAAAAAAAGATCAGACACTGCTGTCTTCTCTCAGGGTCATCAGATTACCTGCTCCATCTTGTCATGGACTGCTCTTAGCTTTTTTGTCAGCTCTTCGCTCCTCAGACTTCTAATACTTCATTGTTTCCCAAGATACCACACTACTGCACTTTGTACTGATGACATCATGCTGCTATTTGGGGGGGGGGGGGGGGGATCAAAGAATAGAAATGAACAAGTACCCTAAATGTGACAGAGATGCCATGAAAATGCCAAGGCCTGATATCTCAATAAGCAGTCTGGTTTTATGAACATGTGGGCTTTCTCTCCAAAGTGCACAACACTGTATCTTCCACCTCCCACCACCTAAAAGGCACAGTGCTTTACGGTGGCACACACCTGTAATTCCAGTAATCCCAGCACTCAGAAAGGCAGAGGCAGCCTGGCAGTGGTAGTTCATGCCTTTAATCCCAGCACTTGGGAGGCAGAGGCAGGCGGATCTTTGTGAGTTCGAGGCCAGCCTGGTCTACAGAGTGAGTTCCAGGACAACCAAAGCTACACAGAGAAATCCTGTCTCAAAAAAAAAAAAAAAAAAAAAAAAATCAAGATGATCTAAAATCTCCCAGTTCTGGGTCTGGGGATGTATCTCAGGTCGCAGGGTGTTTGCCTAGCATGCACAAAGCCCCTAGCACTATATAAAGCAGGCAAGGTGGCACATGCCTACAATAGTGTCATTCATGAGGTGGTGGCAGAGGGATCAGAAATTCAGGCCCTGCCCTCCCCACCCAACCCCCCAACCCTCCCACCCCCAACCTCCCCCACCCCCACCAAAGAAAAGAAAATGCTCCCAGCTCTGTACAAAGCCCTGAGCAAGAGAAAATTCTCACCTAGTTCTGCCACCTGACCCTAGAGACCTTGCAGGTCCCATGAGGTGCTGGCTTTCTACTGTGGATGCTAAGGATGCCAAAGCCAAGTATAGCTGGGATGTGTCTCACAGCACAGGGTCCTCCTAGGTTTGGGGTTGGTTTTTATATTTTTTATTTTTTATTTTTTATTTTAAGAGCTGGAGAGATGGATCAGCAGTTAAGAGCACCGGCTACTCTGCTCTTCTAGAAAGTCATGAGTTCAAGTCCAGAAACCACATGGTAACTCACCATCTAGAATGGGATCCCATGCCCTCTTCTGGTGTGCAGGTGTACATGCAGATGAAACACCCATACATAAAATACATAGAAAACTTCTAAACTTTTTGTTTTGGTTTACTGAGACAGGATTTCTCTGTGTGGCACTAGCTGTCCTAGTACTCTCTCTGTAGACCAGGCTGGCCCCAAACTCACAGAGATCCTTCTGCTTCTGCCTTCCCAGTGCTGGGATTAAAGGTGTGCACCATCATCACCAGGTGGTGGTGCACGCCTTTAATCCCAGCACTCGGGAGCCTTTTGTTGTGAAGACAGGATCTCTATATGTAACTCTGGCTGGTCTGGGACTTACTGTGTAGGCTTACTGTGAAGGTTTTTTGGTTTTGTTTTGTTTTTTTGTTTTTGTTTTTCAAGACAGTATTTCTCTGTGTAGCCTTAGCTGTCCTGGACTTCCTTTGTAGACTAGGCTGGCCTTGAAATAACAGTGATCCACCTGCCTCTGCCTCCCGAGTGCTGGGATCAAAGGCGTGCGCCACCACACCCGGCCTGCCTCTGCCTCCCCAGTGCTGGGATTACAGGAGTGTGCCACCATGCCCAGAAAATGTATAGCTCAGGTTGGCTGGTCCTCCTGTCTATGCCTCCTTCAGCAAATCCTACCTGCATGCACCACCACGACTGGCCCTCTGAAGTTTTTTTTTATCTAATATATATGGGTATTTTGCTTGCATATATGTTTGTGCACCATTTGCCTGCCTGGTGCTCAAGGAAGCCAGAAAAAGGTGTTGGGTCCTTTGGAACTAGAACTGGAGCTGGAGCTGATTGTAAACTGCCACGTGGGTGGTGGGTGCTGGAAATTGAACTCAGTTTGTTTGAAAGAGCATCCAGTGCTCTTAACTACTGGGCTGCCTCTCTCCAGCCTGAAGTCCTAGTTTGTTTGTTTGCATTTTGTTATTTATTTATTTATTTGGTTTTTCGAGACAGGGTTTCTCTGTGTAGCCTTGGCTCTCCTGGACTCGCTCTGTAGACCAGGCTGGCCTTGAACTCACAGTGATCCACCTGCCTCTGCCTCCCGAGTGCTGGGATCAAAGGCGTGCGCCACCACACCCGGCTGTTTGATTGCTTTTTGAGACGGGGTCTCTCTATGTAGCCCTGGTTGTCCTGGAACTCACGGCGACCCACCTGCCCCTGACTCCTGAGTGCTGGGATTACAGGTGTGCATCACCATGCCCAGCTTCCAGGTCCTAACGTTTGTGTGGAGCTAAATCTTTCTGTCTTCAACTTGCTTATTAACCTCTCTTGCAGAAATAAGCCATGCTTACCTCTAGGTTCTGGTAGACACCAAATGCCTGAGCATCGGAATAACAGACAATCAAAGCATCTCGGCCAGCTGTCACAAACTTGCCACAGCTGTTTCCTAGTTCTTTGTCACGTCAGAGTGAGGTTTATGGCCTGGGGAGAACAAGGGGACTCTGAGTAGATCACGTGTTACTGTCACCCTTCTTCCATCAGCCCATGTCTATGGCCTCTGAGTTCTTCCACACGTAGAAGGGACACTCTGAACAGATGACTCTTCACTATGACACCAGATAGCGCTGGCTTTAATTTTTGTGGGGTTTGTTTGGTTTGTGGTGCTGGGGTGGAATCCAGAACCTTCTGCATGCTAAGGCAAGCACTCCACCACTGACTTACGTCTGCAGCAGCCAGCGTTGGCTTTTTATGACTCTGCTCAGTAGACATGGCACCTTCCACTTGGCCAGGCTCCTCTCCCTGCTGGGAAGAAAAGCAGAAGGGAAGAAAGGCACAGGGTCAGCTGTGGCAACGGTTCTCAACTCTAGAGGGGTCAAGCCATTTGCTCCTTACCTGAGGTGATAGAAAGGAGCAAGAATGGATCCCAGAGGATCCTGGGTGCTCATTTCTTACTATCCCATCCATATGCAGGAAACACAAAGGGATGTGGCCATAGTCCTTTATAATTAGCACCATTGAGAACTCGGCCCAAGGTTTAGACGGTTTAGTAGGGGAAAATAACTGCCCAGAGCCCAGCTTAGTGCACTCAGGAGGCAGAGGGAGGAAGGTCAGGAATTCAAGGCCAACTTGGACTACGAACCAAAACCCTGTCTCAAAAAAACAATGGAAAAACAACAAACAAGGTCTGGAGAGAGAGTACTTGCTGCTCTTACCAAGGACCAAAGTTCAGTTCCCAGCACCCACATTGGGTGCCTCATAAATGCCTATAACTCCATCCTTGGGAATCCAACACCTCTGGGCTCTTCCGGTGCCTGCACACACATGCTGTTTGCATACCCACACACTGAAACACACACACACACACACACACACACACACACACACACTAAAACACACTCAAAAATAAAATAAATCCTTAAAAACAAAGCCTCAAAACAAACAAACAAACAAACAGAAATCCCTGAGGAGAAGGGATGCCGGAGACATGGCTAGGCACTTGAGCAGAGCCATGACTGCTTTTCCAGAGGACCTGATTTGAGTCTTGGTACCCACATGTCGGCTAATTATATCTACAACTCTAGGGAATACAATAGCCTCTTCTGGCCTCCAAAGGCATTGGGCATACATATGGTATGAAGACATACATGTAGGCAAAACACCCATACATGTAAAATAAACAAAAAATAATAATAAATCACAAAGATACAAAACCCATAGATTCTCAAGTCCTATATATAAAATAGTACATTTGCCTAGAACCTGTAAACATCTTCCCAAATACTTGTGTGTGCACATACATATGTGTACATGCACGCGCGCATGTGTGTGTGTGTGTGTGTGTGTGTGTGTGTGTGTGTGCGTGCACCCAAATGTGCTGTTAGATGTGGAATCCAGGGCCTTAGCCAGGTATGATGGAGCACGCCTTTAATCCTAGCACTCAGGAGGCAGAGGCAGGTAGATCTCTATGAGTTCGAGGCCAGCCTGGTCTACAAAGTGAGTCCAGGACAGCCAAGGCTACACAAATAGAAACCCTGTCTTGAACACCAAAAAAATGGGGACCAAGAGATGGCTCAGAGGTTAAGAGCACTGACTTCTCTTCCAAAGGTCCTGAGTTCAGTTCCCAGCAACCACATGGTGGCTCACAACCATCTGTACTGTGATCTGATGCCCTCTTCTGGCATGTAGGTGTACACATAGGCAAAGCACTGTATACATAATAATAAATAAATGTTTTTTTTTTTAAAGAAAGAAAAAACCAGGGTTGGAGAGATGGCTCAGTGGTTAAGAGCACTGTCTGCTCTTCCAGAGGTCATGAGTTCAATTCCCAGCAACCACATGGTGGCTCACAACCATCTATAATGTGATCTGATGTCCTCCTCTGCCTGCAGATGTACATGCAGGCAGAGCTCTGTATACATAATAATAAATAAATAAACAAATCTTAAAAAAAAAAAAAAAAGAAAAGAAAGAAAAACCAAAAGAATGCTGGGCATGGTGGCACATGTCTTTAATCCCAGCACTCAGAAGGCAGAGGCAGGTAGATCACTGTGAGTTCAAGGCCAGCCTGGTCTACAAAGCGAGTCCAGGACAGCCAGGGCTACACAGCGAGACCCTATCTCAAAAAAAACAAAAAACAAAAAACAAAAACAAAAACAAAACAAAACAAAAAACAAAAACAAAAGAAAAGAGAAAAACCAAAAATAAATAAATAAATAAAAATTAATCCAGGGCCTTGAGCTTTTCCATATACTTTAATTTTTTTCAATTAAATTTAGTGAACTTGTTTCTATTGTGAGAGAATAGGCTCACTCTGTAGCCTAGGCTGGCCTTGAACTCATGGTACTCCTTCCTCGGCCTCCCCACTTCTGAGCACTGTGAATTATCTTGGTAACCTGGCACCGAATACAATGTAAATTGGTTAGGAATAACAAAGAGGAATGGCATCTCCATGCTAAGGACAGATGCAGCTCCCCAGCACCCACATTTCCACCCGCTGACTGAACCCTTAAAGGCACAAGACTGACTATATACCCAAGAGAAAGATTTGAAAAATAGCCACACAAAAATGCATACATAAAAAGGCTGGAGAGATGGCTCAGAGTAAGAGCAGTGGCTGCTCTTCCAAAGGCCCTGAGTTCAATTCCCAGCAACCACATGGTAGCTCACAACCAATTATAATGAGATCTGGTGCCCTCTTCTGGCATGCAAGTGTACAGGTAGGCAAAATACCTCAAACAAACAAACAAACAAGCAAGCAAGTATACATAAACGTCTATGTCAGCCAGAAGGTAGAAATAACTGAAAAGTCCATCTACCAAAATGGGCAGAAAATGTAGTTACTTCCATTCAGAAGAATATTATCCATGAAGAAGAAAGAAGTGCAAATGAAGGCCTCTGCATGGATGGATCTTACGGTATTGTGCTGGGTTAAAAGCCATTCACAGAAGCCAGGCATGGTGGCGCACACCTTTAACCCCAGCATGGGAGAGGCAAAGGCAGGTGGATCGCTGTGAGTTCGAGGCCAGCCTGGTCTACAAAGTGAGTCCAGGACAGCCAGGGCTGTTACACAGAGAAGCCCTGTCTCAAAAAACAAAACAAACAAACAACAACAGCCTGGAGAGATGGCTCAGTGGTTAAGAGCACTGTCTGCTCCTCCAGAGGTCCTGAGTTCAATTCCCAGCAACCACATAGTGACTCATAACCATCTATAATGTGACATGGCGCCCTCTTCTTGCCTGCACCGGCATATGCAGGCTGAGCACTGTATACATAATAATAAATATTTTTTTAAAAAGCCATTCACAAAGGCTGTGCACTGTACAGTTCTGTCTAATGAATGTCTACAAGAGGCGAATCTATTGAGAAAGTAGATTCTTGTCTTCCCAGGTCTAGGGTTAGATGAGAGGTGAGAGAGAAAGCTGCCGCTAGTGGGATGATTAGCGCGTGCGTTCTAAATATTTAGTGTGGATTAGTATCACTGTGACCATGCTTCAGAATCAGTAGCCTCTACATCTTATTTTCTTTCTTTCTTTCTTTCTTTCTTTCTTTCTTTCTTTTTTTTTTTTTTTTAGTCTTATGTAACACAGGCTGGCCTCAAAAATGGCTATATAAATTACAGGCATGCACTACCATGCACAACTCTAAAAAGATGTATTTTATATGTGAATTTCAGCATAACAAAATCTGGTTTTAAGTTTTATTATTATTATTATTATTTTTTTTTTGTTTTTGTTTTTGTTTTTCGAGACAGGGTTTCTCGGTGTAGCCTTGGCCATCCTGGACTCACTTTGTAGACCAGGCTGGCCTCGAACTCACAGGGTTCTGCCTGCCTCTGCCTCCCGAGTGCTGGGATTAAAGGCGTGCGCCACCACGCCCGGCATTATTATTATTTTTAAGCTAAATTCTCATGTAACTTATTCTGACCTCAAACTTACTACGTAGCCAACCCGGGCCTGACTCTCTCTCCTCCCTCTGCCTCCCACGTGTGGGACTACAGGAGGGTGCCACCGCTGGGCTACAACTCTGCTTTTATAAGATGAAGGAACTTTTAAGATGGAAGCAATAGAAGAACGTAATGGAAGTTTTGGGTTCTTTGTAAACTCAGTTGTGTTTTGTAAATATGTTTTTGATCTAATCCGAAGTGTGGGATTTCAGTTTGAGCTTTAGTTTGACCATAGCTGTTAATCTTGTCATGCAGGGTGTGGCTTTTACCAGAGGCATGGAGAGGGGCGTGGTCTAGGGCTCTGAGGGGCGTGGTCTAGGGCTCTGAGGGGTGTGGTCCAGGGCTCTGAGCCTATAAATGAGAGGCTGGGGCGCGTGTGCTGTCACCTGTGGTATTGGCCTGTGGCCAGAGATGGGCAGTGCGGTGGTTTGGAGAAGACAGACAGAGAAAAACACTTGGAGGTGCAGTGGCTTGGAGGAGACTGCTGGCTGATTCTGCTGTTGGCAGAGATTGGTGTAGACCCCAAAGACCCTTCCACCCTAAACAGCCGCGAGAGGTGAAAGGGCCCCTTCTCCCCCACTGACCTCTCTCCTATGTACAGTTGGGAGGCTGGAAGAGAGACTGAGGCCTAAACATCACAAATAGAGTTGTTTTTGGTTTTTGGTTTTTTTTTTTTTAAAGAGTGCTGCAGGAGTGTGGGGACTTCAAGGTCTGAGGCGATCATGAGCTATGTAGGAAGTTGAAGGGTAGTCTACGTGAGAACTCTTAGCGCCGTTGGGATCCACCAAGCCCTGGGTTAGATGCTACACAGACATTACATAGACGCTACATAGACCAGACTTGGTGTTGTACATCTGTGGTTCCAGCATTTATTCAGAAGGTAAAGGCAGGAGAACTACAAGTTCAGGGTCATTTAAGGCTTCATAGTGAATAGAAAGCTAGCTTAGGCTACCCTGCCTCAAAACAAACAAACAAATTCCCAACAGTAAGAAAGGAAAAAAATAAACCCAAAATCAGGTATCAGATGACTTTTGGGTGCAGAATTGAAGGCAGGGCTGACAACCTGGGTTCTCTTCCTAGGACCCACATGATATGTCAGGAGACAACTGGCTCCCAAAAGTTGTTCTCTGCCCTCCAGAAGCACACACCTGCCTGGACACGGCACACCAATTAGTTAGTTAACTCACTAATTAAAAACAAACAGCCAAACAGGACAAAAGAAGAAGAGGAGGAAGAGGAAGAGGAACAGGAAGAAATCCAGCATGCTCTCTAATCCTCAAATGGCCCACCCTGGGCATTTGTCTCCTACTTCTAGTGTCCTTTGTCACTCTGCCTCCTGGTCATCTCCTCCAGCTACCTCTTAGCAAGTGTCTCTGGCTGCCCATGGCACTGTCAGACGCACGGCTGTATGGGACTCCACGGGAGCACCCTAAGCTCAGATCTGCAGCGTGAGGTTGCGTTCCAGCTGGCTCTGCCCACAGTCCCAGCATCCATCACTTAGGTGGCTTCATGCCTCGGCTCTGCCGCTGACCTGCTGTGTCATCTAGTCAGTCTCCAACCTGCTTGGTGCCAAGTGCCAAGTGGAATGATGAGAGCCTGCCTCCAGAGTCGCCCTGCTGTGAGTTTATTTTTTTTTTTTTTTTGCACAAGGTTATGGTAACTAAAGTTTGTGTAGCCACTTTAAATGCAGCCCGCTCTTCTTTCAACTGACACTCTGGCCAGGAGCTGATAGGATCTTTGGTGGTAGATGTAGGGGGCAGAGGAGCTCTGAGTTGGGTGACTTGCCCAGGGTCATCCAGTTGGTCCTGTAGAGGACAGCTGGGGCTTTTCCCGCTCCAGGTTTTCTGTTTGTCCCTCCTGTGAGCTTCCCTTGTGACTATGCTTGGCTTGTAGCTGGCTTGGCTTGTAGCTGGTCTCCGTATCTGTGTTCCTTGGAGACATCCCCCTTTGGCCATTTCTTGCTGGCAGCTCTTTTTCCCCTTCAGTTCACTAGTAGCAGCTGACTCTTGATTTTGCATGACTGAGCAGTTGGTTTGGCTGGCTCTGCCTGTGATGATGGATAAATGTTTGAAAAAAAAAAAAAAAAAAAAAAAAGAGACTGGGGTGGCCATGCATGGTGGTGCACGTCATAATCCTAGCACTCAGAAGTCTGAGGCAGGGGCATGGAGAGTTTAAGGCCAGTTGGAGCTACATAATAAAACCTGCTATCAGAAAAATAAATTAATAGGGCTAGAGAGAGCACTGGAGTTGGGTTCCCACACCCACTTCAGGCGAGTCATAACAGTCTTTAACTACAGCTCTCCAGGGTGCAATGCCTTTGGCTTCTCAGGTGCTGCCTGCACACGGACATACATGCAGATACACACACCCACACATAGTTAAAAATACATCTTAAGATAGCTCAGTAGCTAACCCAGAAGCAGAGAGACTCAAATAGTATATACTCACTTATATCTGGACACTAGGCAAAGGGGCATGTCTCATGAAAGTCTTCACTTACCAGGAAAGTGGGATAGAGGTGAGGACATCCTAAGGTGAGAGAAATATAGAAGATAGGGAAATAGATGGATCCAGAGGGTTCTAGAAACCTACAAGAATAACACTATGATGGGCAGATCTGGGCCCAGGGGTTCTGCTCGATCTATGGCACCAACCAAGGACAATATGTGCAGTCATCATCAAACCCCTACCCAGACCTAGCCAAGGGACAGAATATTCTCCACAGTTAAGTGGAGACTGGGGACTGACTTTCACACAAACTCTGGTGCCCCATATTTGGCCATGTCCCCTTGATGGGGAGGCCAGATGGCACTCAGAGGAAGGATAGCAGACTACAAAGAAGAGACTTGCTACCCTAGGATCATATTCAAGGGGAGGAGGTCCCCCTCAGTCACAGTCATAGGGGAGGGGAATGGGGTAAAAGCGGGGGGGAGGGAGGAATGGGAGGATGCACAGGATGGGATAGCAATTGAGATATAATATGAATGATTTTATTTTTCAATTAAAAATTTTCAAAAAAAAAACAAAAAACAAAAAAACTCAGTAGATAAAGGTGCTTGCTTCCAAGCCTGAGGACCTGGGTTCAGTCCCCAGGACTCAAATGGTAGAAGGAAAGAAGTGATTCTCTCTCCTCTCCTCTCCTCTCCCCTTCTGTCTCTCTCTGCCTGTTTCTCATACACACACACAAATAAAATGTAAGATTTTTAATAAAATAATTTTCTTTTGTTTTGTTTTTCAAGGTTTCTCTGTGTAGCCCTAGCTGTCCTGGACTCCTTTCTGTAGACCAGGTTGGCCTGGAACTCACAGAGATCCACCTGCCTCTGCCTTCTATGTGCTGGAATTAAAGGTGTGGGCCACCACACCTGGCCAATAAAATAATTTAAAAACATAAAAATGGGGCTGGAGAGATGGCTCAGGGGTCAAGAGCACTGGCTGCTCCTCCAGAGGACCCAGGTTCAATTCCCAGCACCCACATGGCAGCTCATGTTCCAGGGGATCCGATGCCCCCCCCACCTCAGCACATACATGTAGGCAAAACACGCATACACATAAAATAAAAATAAATAAACAAATCTAAAGCAAACCTGAGAACAGGGGTCAGGAGTTAGCTGAGTTAATAGAGTGACTATCCAATAGGCATGAACCCCTGGATTCAGTCCCCAGCATCTCTCAAAACAGGGTGTGATGACACATGCCCTAATCCAAGCATTTGGGAGGTGTAGGCAAGAGAGCTAGAAGTTCAAGGCCACTCTCAGCTACAGTTACATAGCAAGTTGCAAACCAGGCTGGGAAACAGGAGGACTCTGTCAAAGACAAACAAACAGAAACCACAAATTGAGCCAGGGTGTGATGGTACACACCCTTACTCCCAGCACTCAGGAAGCAGAGGCAGGCGGATCTTCAGGAGTTGGAGGGCAGCCTGGTCTACAAAGTGAGTCATTGTCCGGTGCTTTGTGTTTGATTGTTAACTATGTTGCTTCCTGACGTCTGCTTGCTGTCTTTTAATGTATCCCAAATGTTGCTATGTAACCTTGCTTTCCTGACTGGCCGGTTAAAAGGCCTACACCTGGTCAGGGCCAAAGGAAGAGGCAAAGCGAAGGTTCTTGGGCTTGGGGAGAGAAGGATCTTGGGAGAAGGACCGGTACCAGAGGAGGAAAAAGGAAGAGGAGCACCATGCAATAGGAAAGAGCCACGTGGGCCCAGAGGAGGAACTCTGAAGTTCAATACGGGAAGAAGTGGCCCAGCTGAGCAACACTAGCAGGTATTTTGGGATTATGGATGGGAGGTAGCTCAGATACACTTATTAGAAGCAGATGGCATGGTATAGAGAATGAGAGACAATGAAAAGTAGTTTAGGGGCGTAACATCTGCCATGCCCCAGGTGAAATAAGCTGTCTGTGTCTTTTTTTTTTTTTTTTTTTTTTTAAACAGGATTTCTTTGTGTAACAGTCCTGGCTGTCCTGGACTCACTTTTGTAGACCAAGCTGGCCTCGAACTCACAGTGATCCATGGTCTCTGCCTCCTGAGTACTAGGCCATACCTTTAAACTAGCAGCAACACACCGTAACTAAAGCAACTTGTGGAGGACAGGATTGCTTTGGCTTACACTTCCATATCACAGTTCATCATTAAAGGAAGACAGGACAGGAAGTCACGCAGGACAGGAACCCGGGGGTGGGGGGGGGGGGGGGTTTTGGGGGGGAAGCTGACGCATGGCCTCATGGATGGCTGCTGCTGACTGCTTTGCTCTCATGGTTTGCTCATCCTACTTTCTCATAGAGCCCAGGATCACCAGTTCAGGGATGGTACTGTCCACAATGGGTACTTAACAATGCACCACTGTGAACTGAGGATGGTGGCCTTTAGTCCCAGCACTCAGGAGGCAGAGGCAGGTGGATCTCCATGAGTTCAAAGCCAGCCTGGTCTACAAAGTGAGTCCAGGACAGCCAAGGCTACACAGAGAAACCCTCAAAACAAAACAAAACAAAACAAAACAAAACAAAACAACAAAAACCTAGCTAGCACACATGCAAAACCCAGAAAGGCAAACTCTCTACCTCTGAAAGACCGTTCTAGTGTAGCCATGCTCCGGACCCACCTACCCAGCCTCCTGGACCACCCAGGGCTAGACAGGACCTGAGATGTGGCTCAGAAATTTCTCCTTCCTTCTCTCTCCGCTGAGATTTTTTTTTTTTAAAGATTTATTTATTTATTATGTATACAGTGCACATCAGATCACATTATAGATGGTTGTGAGCCACCATGTGGTTGCTGGGAATTGAACTCATGACCTCTGGAAGAGCAGTCAGTGCTCTTAACCACTGAGCCATCTCTCCAGCCCCTCCGCTGAGATTTTTTTCTTCTGTACTACACCTCAGCTCCCCAGGCTGTCCTCACGTGAGGGCACTTAGCACATTCTATCATAACGAACCTTTTGTTGTGAAGACAGGATCTCTATATGTGACTGGCTGGTCTGGGACTTACTATTTAGCCCAGGCTGGCCTGAAATTTACAATATCTTCCTAGCTCTGCCTCCTGAGTTGCTGGATGCCCCACAAAGCCCAGCTCTTAACCATTTGTCTTATTGTCTCTCAGGGAAATGTTGTTTGTTTGTTTGTTTGTTTGTTGAGATGGGATTTCTCTGTGTAGCCCTGGCTGTCCTGGATCTAGCTCTGTAGACCAGGCTGGCCTCCAACTCAGAGATCTGCTGCCTCTGCCTCCAGAGTGCTGGAATTAAAGGCGTGTGCCACCACCTTTCAGGGCAGGTTTTGATGTCCCCGAGGACAATGATAACATCCTCTTTATTTCTGTGTCCTTGTTCCCTAGTTGGGGGCCTGGCACAGAGCAAGGACTCTGTATTGAAGTCAGCACAGCTTTGGGATGGCCCCAAAGTCACATTCCCCGGCGTTCTGTCTCCATCTCTGTTTCTTTCCCTGTCCTGGGGCTTCCCTCTTAACCATGGCTTCTTCCTCTGTGCTTCCCCTCCCCAGCAGGTGACAAAGAATGAGTTATTATGACTAAGTTTGGGGTGGGCTGTGAAAAGGAGGAAGAGAGCTACACGCCTCCCCTCACCTCCTCCTGCTTCTTAAAAGCAGGGGCTGGAAGGAAGGGCCCCCATCTGGCTCCAGAGACATTAGCAGAAGGGGGTCAGGGGCTTGTGTGGATAGTAAGGGACAGTAGCTGGTCGCACAGGTCCAGGCTGCAGGACTGGGACCCTCAGTGTAAAGCTTACGTGTTCACTGGCAGCCCCCTCCCCCCTTTGCAGTGACTGCCCTTGATGGGTCCCCTCCTGCTCACAGCACATCTTAGCTTCATAAATGCTCCCGGAACATTTCCACTCTGGTCCGTTCATCCCCACCCACTCACGGCACCAACCCACGTCACAGGAGGGATGTCTTGCCTCAGAAGCTTATTAACTTTCCAGGCAGCATGCGGCTCATCAGGCACTGAGTCAGGGCCATCTCAGCATCCCATCCCCCTGGCACAGGCTGACTCAGTAGCCCAGGGTTTTAGCTGGGGCTTTCTGGAACCACAGAATAAGGTAAGACTGTAGTGGGGAGGGGGCCTGGGGTGGGGGAGGCGGGAAAATCCAGTTATTACCTAGTTGCGGTTTCCTTGATTGATAACCTAATCCTCTCTGTTGTCATTTAAAAATAATCTGAGTGGGTAAATTACAGGAATGAAAACTATTTGGCTCAGGCTTCTGGAACCTGGGAAGTGTAGTAAGAACATGGCCGGGCATGCACCATCTCACCTGGAGGAAGCGTGACTGGTTGCTCTTTCCTTTCAAAGCAACTGGCCTGTACCCTGTGAACTCTCAGATGGGAAGACGTCCAGGAGAAGGAGTTGTGTTTCATTTTCTTCCTGACCAGACTGGCAAAAAAGAAATTTAACAAGATCAACTATATAATCTGGGGAGGTGGCTCCGTGGGTAAGAGTGATTGCTGCAGATCCATGAGGACCTGAGTTCAAATCCTTAGCATTCACAGAAATAAAAAGCAGTGCCTGGAGTGACGGCACTATGGGGAGGACACGGGGCTGCCTGGCAGCCTGCCTCAGGTTAAGTCAAAGGCCCTTTCTCAAGGGAATAAAGTGCAGAGTGATAGAACAGGATACCCAGCGTCCTTCAGCCTCTACATGAGCGTGTACACACACACACACACACACACACACACACACACACACATTAAAAAATCAATCACAAACTGGGCATGGTGGCACATGCCTTTAATCCCAGCAGAGACAGAGGCAGGTGAATCATTGTGAGTTCGAGGCCAGCCTGGTCTACAAAGTGAGTCTAGGACAGCCAAGGCTACACAGAGAAACCCTGTGTTGAAAAACCAACAACCAACCAAACAACCAAATAAACCAAAACAAAACAAGCCAGGCATGGTGGCGCACACCTTTAATCCCAGAATTTGGGAGGCAGAGACAGATGGATTACTGTGAGTTTGAGGCCAGCCTGGTCTACAAAGTGAGTCCAGAACAGCCAAGGTTAATACAGAGAAAACCAAACCAGACCAAACCAAACCAAATCAATAACAAAATTTCAGTGACTACCATCTACCACACATTGTAGCTGAAGATGAGGGGAAGGAACATGGTGGACTCTCACAGAGGAGAGGGAAGTTTCAAAGTAAGCCAAGTTGCTGAAGGTAAGACGTTGGATGTCATCGCGGTGCAGTGGCTGGTGGTTTCTTCTCCAAGCTTCTGCCTTTGTACAAAGGCTGCCAGAGTCACTTGCTCAAGGTCACCATGGACCATTACTTCTCACCTACTCCCACTGACTGGGGTAGGGGGTGGGGCTGGAGTGGGAGGAGGGAGGAGGGAGGAGGGAGGAGGGATGGGGTTGGAGGTTTATCTGTGCCTTGCCTGGTCTCTGAGTGGAGGTAGAAACCAGTACTCACAATGGTCTCGGTGTCATCTGATAGTTGCTCTCCTGCTTTCTTCTTTCTTTCTTTCGTGTTTTTCAAGACAGGGTCTCTCTGTGTTAGTCTTGGCTGTCCTGGACTTGCTTTGAAGACCAGGCTGTCCTCGAACTCACAGCAATCTGCCTGCCTCTGCCTCCCGAGTACTGAGATTAAAGGTATGTGCCACCATGCCTGGCTGATTTTTTTTCCCCCATCCCATTACTGTGGCAATAGCTTTTTGGTTTTGCTTTGTTTGTTTGTTTATAGACAAGCTGTCGCATAGTCCAGGCTGGCTCCAAACTGGCTCTGTTGTAGCCAAGATGGGTTTACACTCTTCATCTTCCTGCCTCTGATTCCTAAGTGCCAGGGGGACAGGCATGTGCCACCACATCATGTTTTTTATGGTGCCAGCTGAGTATCAAAGAAAACAGGGACAAGTCTCCTTCAGTCCAGGTGGCTCCCTCCTCCAGCACTTCTCACTTCACCCTCTACCCTAACCCGCTCTAATCCAGGGCCTGGCCTTCGGCTTCCCTTCCCGCAGCATCTCTTTCCTATATAACTCAGCCATTTTGGCTATGCTTTCTCTTGGCTCCTCTCTTGGTCTGCTTACGCCTCTTCTCTTCCTCTCTCACCTCTGTAATGATTATAAAATAAGATGCTGGGTAACAGATATGTATGGAGAAGTTTATTTGTAGAAGCGTGGGAGAGAGAGAGAAAAAGAGAGAGAAGGAGAGGGGAGGGAGGGAGGGAGAGAGAGAGAGAGAGAGAGAGGGTGAGAGAGAGAGAGATGAGATGGGTTTGTCCTTTTTATATATCCTGGACAGAGCCACACCTAGTGGCAGGCATCTTAAGTTGCTAGGCAGACTAGTGGCAGGTATGCTAACAACCTCCCCTCCACCAGCCCTGGTCTGGTTCAGTCTGGATCCTTCCAGATGCCTCCAGCTGTTTTCTCCCTCATATCTACTTAAAACCCTTCTCCTCAACCAAACCTAGGGGCAGTCATGTCCTCATTTTTCATTCGCTTCGTGCATGCTAAGCAAGCATTCTACCAATAGAGCTACAGTCCCCGCCTTAGCTTTAGTTGTAAATCTCCGCAAACACTGGTGCAGAACAACAGATCTCTGTGGACCGAACATGCTAAGAGGACCCAGGCCGAGCCAGGAATCCCGGGACTACGCAGGCACGCCACGGGGGTGCGCATGGCCCCCAATAGAGCATGCGCGAGGGGCTCACTAGCCCAGTGGTTCTCATCCTGACCTTCCTAATGCTGCGCCCCATCATACCATTCCTCAGTCTGTGACGACCCCAACCATAAGCTTATTTCATTGCTACTTCCTGTTATTTTACTGCTGTTGTGAATTGTGACATAAACATCCGATATGCAGGAAATCTGATATGGGACCCCCCCTCCCCAAACGGGTGTTGACCCACAAGTTGAGGAGAACCACTGCAATAGACAGTGGACATCCTGGTGAGACCTGGGAAGGAAGCTTCATTTTCTCACTGTGGACCAGAGAAAGCTGAACACGGTGCCAAGCGGGTGGGTGTTGCGTTACAATGGGTGTGTATGTGTGTGTGTGTGTGTGTGCCTGACAAGCCTGAAAGTCAAGGACTTGGAGTAAATTACCTAAGGTCACCTGGCTTGCCCAAAGGAGCGAGGTTTTGAAAGCACACCTGTCTCTAGCAAGCGGCCAGCCCTCTCCGCTGTGAACTCCTGCGATTTGTCTCCTTCCCGCCTGCCTTCACCAGGGGGCTCCTGCTCCCCTGCAGGGAGCTGGTCCTGCTACTCTGCTTCATGAATGCTGCAGTTTCATTTTTCTGCATTCTGGTTTCCTAAGAGTCAGGCGCAATGGGGCTTGAGTACCACCATCCAACCAATTGGGTAAGAAAATCTCACCTCAGAATGAGTGTGTGAAGACTACACAAAACAGTCATGACAACAACCACTCAACACTGGTCCAGTGAGGCAGGGCTTTGCTGGGAAAGGAAACCAGTATGACCTGTTTAACAACTCAAAACACAGCAGCCACCCACCAGTACTGGGATGGATCCCTATACCCCTGCGCTTGTCATGGCCGAGGGCTTTAGGCATGGCTGCATACAAAGACTTTAATTATATCAGGAGGACCCTGTCTCTTGCTCTCTCTATCTTTATGGTGGGACTGTTTGTTATCTTTAGGCCACTTGTTGAGTCCAAGTGAGACAGCTGTGGGTAGCTCAGAGCCTACATTTGTTTGCTTTTATACTTAGGATGTTCCATTTCAGCCAGGGCTACACTTTATTTTTGAGACCCTCTCTCTCTCTCAAAAATAAAATAAATACTTATGGAGTTAGGGGAGAAAGAGGCCATCTTTTCTGACTGACCCTGGCAAAGGCCCAGGGAACACTCCAGACTGGCCGGGATTGGTCATATCTCCACCCTAGGGATTACTTTAGATAGAATGTTGATGGCCTGGCTGGATATGGCACCTCTAATCTCATCAGCCCAGAGCTGGAGCAGATGCATCCTGGGCCAAAATAAAGTTAAAGGAAAGTCTGGCAGTATGGCCCAGTGGTAGACACTCGCAGGGGTCAGCTCCAGCAGCTTGAAAGACAGAAGGAATGGACCACACTGTCGCCATCTCATATGTTAGTGATAAACTGAAGACATTTGCTAGAAGGAAGGCTGGCACTGAGTGTGGCGTGGCGGCATGCACCTCAGCAGTGCAGAGGAGAAAGCGGGAGAGTCAAGAGTTCAAACGAGGGGCGTGGCTCGGAGGACAAAGTGCTGGAGGAGCAACACTCAGACCTACATCAGAGCTGGGCAGGCATGCTGGCCACCGAGAGTCCCAGCACAGGAGAGGAATGCATGGGGCAAGATGGCCTACGAGAGTCCCAGCAAGTGACTAAAGTGGAGGGGGTTGAGGAAGACATCCAATATCAACCCTAGGCCTCTACACACAGGGGCACGTACACTCTTGGGCACTTGCGTATACACACACCACACACACATTACAGACACATGTGTGTACATCCTATACACACATACACCACATACATACACACATACACCACACACACACACATGCACCACACACACATCTACTTATACCACAGACATCACACATACCACACACACACACGCCATACACAAACTACACATACATATCCACCACACACACACACACACACACACACCAATACACACACCGCACACACACATCCGTACACCAGAAACACCGTACATACCATGTACACACATACGCCATACAAATTCCACATACATATGCACATCCATGCACACACACCATATGTACACACCACAACCACACAAGCACGTCTACACACCACACACACAAAGCACGCATATATACTACACACAGACAACACCATATATACAATATACATTACAAACGCATGCGTAGCCCCCATACACGCATGTCACACACATTACAAACACATGCCATACACATAAACACACCACATACCACATACACCACAAACACACATATACACACCCCATATGCTCCATATACCACACATCCTGCATACACACACACACACACACACACACACACACACACACACACACACAGCATTCAAGGCCACATACAAAGGTTAGCATTACCAACTTGGGAGCATGTAGAATTTCCCGGGGAGGGGCCTCTAGGCATGCCTGTATATCTTGGTCACGCTAGTAATGTGAGAAGACACATGCTAATTGTGGGCAGGATGGTTCTCTGGGCCGAGAACCCTCCAATGTAGACAACGAAGGAAGGCAGCTAAGCTGAGGGAGCCCGCCTGCCTTCTCCGCTGTGCTAGACGCAGTGCCTCAATCTTGTGAGCCAGAATAAACCCTTTCTCCCTTAAGTTGCTTCTGTCAGGGTGTTTACCTCAGCAACAGGAAAAGTAGCTAAGACACCATCTTTTGCTGCATAGGGAGTTCAAGGTCAGCCTGAACTACCTAAGGTCCTGCCTCAAAAAAGCAAAACCAAACAGGAAGTAAGAGCGTCCTCTGGGAAGCTGACAGAACTCCATCTCTTGACCTGGAGGCTGTCAAAGTAATGACAAGGGGATTTGCTTTATGAGAACTCGTTATGCATGGCATTTGTTTCATGTGGTTTTTTCCATTTAAAAAAATAAGTTTTGATAAACATTGAGATGTAACAAGAATAAATTAATAAAACAATTTTTAAAAAAGGTCTTGTAAAAAGAGTGAAAAAGAGCACATCTACTTGAGTTACCCACTTTACTTAAAGGCTTTGAGTCTCCCCTGTGGTTCATAGATAAGAGTCCAAGTTCTGCCGGGCGATGGTGGCGCACACCTTTAACCCCAGCACTTGACTAGGGAGGCAGAGGCAGGCGGATCTCTGTGAGTTCGAGGCCAGCCTGGTCTACAAAGGTAGTCCAGGACCAAAGAGTCCAAGTTCTTATTCAGGGCTGGCAGGGCTGGGTCTGACCCACTTTGCCACCACTTGGGGACCCTGTGAGGAGAAGGAAGAGAAGGGGAGAAGCAAGGGAGGGAGAAGCGAGCCATGGAGATGATCAAGATACATTGTTCCCTGTACGAAATTTCCAAAAGATAAATCCAGGGTCGTGGAGGGAACCGAGGAGGAGGGGACGGGAGAAACCAGCAGGAGGGTTGTCTATGCCAGGAACCATCATCCTGCAGACCAGGGACATGAAAGGTGCTCTGCTCTGCAACCTGGTGCTGTGAGCCAGAAAGAGGACTAGGGACACTGTCCAGAGGACCACAAGCCACCATATGCCCTCCCAGCATGCCAGCTGTCCTTCATCTGGCTGGATCCCTGGGTTCAGTTTTCCACTTTCTCTGGTTTGTGATCTCTTTATGCCTTCCTACTTTATTACACTCATAAACCCAGGGAGCAAGAGTAGGTAAAAAGTCCCTCTAAATAAAGTTTAAAATAATGGCCTTTTTTTCTCATTTAAAGTAATTCTTTCCCTACTCCCTCCCCTTCCCAGATAGAGTTTCTCTTGTAGACCTGGCTGGCTGTCCTGATTTGTAGAGCAGGCTGGCCTTGAACTCATGGAGATTCACCTGCCTCTGTCTCCCGAGTGCTAGGATTAAAGGCATGCGCCACCACGGCCGTGGCTAAAGTAATTCTTACATAGCATGTTTATAAGTCTGAACTCTAATAAACTTCAGTAGGAAATGTTAAAAGCCAGATGTGGGGCTGGAGAGATGGCTCAGAGGTTAAGAGCACTGCCTGCTCTTCCAAAGGTCCTGAGTTCAATTCCCAGTAACCATATGGTGGCTCACTACCATCTATTATGAGATCTGGCTCCCTCTTCTGGTATGCAGGTGTACATGCAAGCAGAACCCTGTATACATAATAATAAATCTTTAAAAAAAAGAAAAAAAACCAGATGTGGTGATGCATACTTCTATGCCTAGGCCCTGGGAGGCTGACAAAAGGTTGTCATAAGCTGGAGGCCAGCTAGGTTTACACAGCAAGTCCCAGACAAGCCAGGGCTACCCAGAGGAACCCAGTCTCAGAAGAAAAAATATTACCAAATTAAGTCAGGCATACTGGCACACTCTTTATATTTTATTGCAACAATGTCAGAAAACACACACGGTTGTTTGTTTGTTTGTTTTGCCTTCCTGTTTTTCTGAGACAAGTTCTCTTTACATAGCCTGGGTTATCCTGAAGTCTGTAGACCAGGCTAGCCTCAAATTCACAGGAATCTGCCTACCTCTGCCTCCCAAGTGCTGGGATTAAAGGTGTGTTCCACCATGCCTGGAAAGTTTTGGTCTAGTTTGGTTTGGTTTTTCGAGATAGGGTTTCTCTATGTAGCCCTGGCTGTCCTGGAATTCACCCTGTAGACCAGGCTGGCCTCAAACTCATAGATCCTTCTAAATGCTGGGATTAAAGGTGCACATCACCCCCCGCCAGCTTTAAGATTTATTTTTCATGTCTATGGGCCTGTGTACTTGAGAATATATGTGCACCTTGCACATGCACGATTCCAAAGAGGTCAGAGAGAAAGTATCAGATTCCATGGATCTGGAGTTATAGGCAGTTGTGAGGCATCATGTGGGTGCTGGGAACCAAACCAAACTGCAAACACAATATGTAATTTTAACACTGAGCCATCCCTCCAGCCCAGAACATATAGTTTTGTTTTTTGTTTTTTGTTTTTTTGGTTTTGATTTTTTCGAGGCAGGGTTTCTTTGTGTAGCCTTGGCTGTCCTGGACTCACTCTGTAGAGTAGGCTGGCCACCTACCTCTGCCTCCTGAGCGCTGGGATTAAAGATGTGTGCCACCATGCCCAGCAGAACATATAGTTTTAAAGTAAATTTTTTTTTTCCCCAGAAGAACAAAGTTGGAGACATCTTACTACCTGGTTTTAAAACTTAGTGAAATGCTGCAGCGCTGCCGACAGTGGTGCATTAGTGTAAGGGCAGACACATAAATAATGGGAGAGGGAGTCTTCTGTCTGTGGTCGATTGATTGTCTACAACGGTCCCAGGGCAAATCAATAGGAAAAGGGCCTGTCAACAAATGTCACCTGGTAACAGGAGAGCCAATATGAGAAAACAAATGTAAAGCATTCTCTTATGCCACAAGTAAAGTAAGTCAGAATGGACCACACACAGGAGTCTGAGTGAAACCTGGGAGGCTGGAGAGGTGGCTCTGAGGTCAAGAACTCTTGTTTTTGCAGAGGACTCAGGTTCAGTACCTTTTATAACTCAGTCCCCGGGGATCTAACGCTCTCTTCTGGTCTCCATAGGCACTGCACATACATGTAGTACATATGCATACATGTAGGCAAACACTCATACACATAAAATAAGATAAAAAGAAAACAAAAGAAAGAAGGGGGCAGGTAGTGATGGCGCACGCCTTCAATCCAGCACTCGGGAGGCAGAGGCAGGTGGATCTCTGTGAGTTCGAGGCCAGCCTGGTCTACAGAATGAGTCCAGGACAGCCAAGGCTACACAGAGAGACCCTGTCTCGAAAGAAACCAAGAGAGACAGAGGGGTTGGGGTTGGGGTAAATGGCTCTGTGGGTAAAGGAAACTGCCACACAAGCCTAGTGACCAGACTTTGAGTCCCAGAACCCACACGGTGGAAGGAAAGAATGACTCTCGCAAGTGACACACAAAGGCTGTGGTATGTGCACACACACACGCATGCACGCACGCACTAAATAAATAAATAAATAATGCTTTTAAAAAAGAACAATGAGGGCTGGAGAGATGGCTCAGTGGTTAAGAGCGCCGCCTGCTCTTCCAGAGGTCCTGAGTTCAATTCCCAGCAACCACATGGTGGCTCACAGCCGTCTATAATGAGATCTGGTGCCCTCTTCTGCAGATAAAGCACTCATATGCAATACATAAAATAAATAAATCTTAAAAAAAAATAACGATGACCAATAAGTGGGTCAGGCATAGTGGCGCATGCCTGTAACCTCAAAAGCTACACCCTAGCATGTAGTGCATAGCTATGATTCCAGCACTCCTGAGGCGGAGGGAGGAGGGCTTCAAAAGTCCTTGGCTACGTGGTGAGTTTGAGGTCAATCTGAACTATGTAGAACCCTGACTTTAAAAATCAAAGATGGAGCTGGGCGTGGTGGCGCACACCTTTAATCCCAGCACTCGGGAGGCAGAGGCAGGCGGATCGCTGTGAGTTCGAGGCCAACCTGGTCTACAAAGTGAGTCCAGGATGGCCAAGGCTACACAGAGAAACCCTGTCTCGAAAAACCAAAAAAAAAATTTTTTTTAAATAAAAAAAAAAATCAAAGATGGAGGCTGGTGATGGTGACACACAACTTTAATCCCAGCACTTGGGAGGCAGAGGCAGGTAGATCTCTGAGTTTGAGACCAGTTTGGTCTGCAGGGTGAGTTCTAGGACAGCCAGAGCTCCACAGAGAAAGCCTGTCTTAACAAACAAACACCTGTAACTCCACTCCGGGCATCCAATGCCCTCTTCTGGCCTCCCTAGGTACTGCACTTATGTGTGCATAACCATATACACACATAGTTACAAATGATGAAAAGAAATTTTCCTTCCTTTTTGTTTTTCTTTCTTTCTATTTTCTTTTTCTTTTCTTTTCTTTTTTCTTTTAGTTTTTGAGACAGGGTCTCTCTGTGTAGCCTTGTCTGTCCTGAACTCACTTTGTAGATCAGGCTGGCCTCCAACTCACAGAGATCCACCTGCCTCTTGGGGCTGGCTTACAGTTCAGAGGTTTAGTTCATTATCATCATGGTGGGAAGGATGGCAGCCTGCAGGCAGGCAGGGTGCTGGAGAAGGAGCTGAGAGTTCTACATCTTGATTGGCAGGAAGCAGAAGGGGACTGTGTGCCGCCACATGGGGTGTAGCTTGAACGCAGGAGATCTCAAAGCCCGCCTCAGCAGTGTTACACTCCCTCCAACAAGGCCACGCCTACTCTAACAAAGCCACACCTCCTAACAGGGATGCTCCCTGCGGGGCAAACTCCCTGTGGAGAGTCTGGAAAACTATACCTATTCGAGCCACCACAAAGACTTAAGCTCACTTCCAGGACTCACATCCAAAATCTCAGCACTTGGGAGATAGAAATAGGAGATATGGGAATTCAAGACCAGCCTCAACACATAGTGAGTTCAAAGCCAGCCTGGGCTACATGAGATGTTTGCCTTGCTTTTGATTTGTTAAAGTAATGCAGTGAAATCTTATGTGCTCTGGTGACTGAGCTGTTTCAGCTGCCCTATCGCCGTGGACCTGCCTCTCCCCACCCTGTACTATGACAGCTTGGGCAGATTTTATTTTATTTTATTTTGGTTTTTCGAGACAGGGTTTCTCTGTGTAGCCTTGGCCATCCTGGACTCACTTTGTAGACCAGGTTGGCCTCGAACTCACAGCGATCCACCTGCCTCTGCCTCCCGAGTGCTGGGATTAAAGGTGTGCGCCACCACACCCGGCTGACTCAGATTTTATTTTAAAGAAGAAAAACAACCACAACAAAACACAACTGTGGTTCTAGAGATGGGTCGGTGAGTTAAGAGGACTCGCTGAGAGTGGATCTAAGCTCGAATCTCCAGCATCTGGGTTAAAAGGAAAAACAAAAAGACAAAAAACCCCTGGATGTGGCCACTTGTGCTTATGGTGCTTATGACTCCTATGTGCTGGGGGTGGGGTGGTCAGAGACAGGTAGATTGCTGTAGCTTGCTGGACACCAACCTACACACACACACACACACACACACACAGACACACACACTCATGCACACATACACACACACATAGACACACACATTCACTCACTCATGCATACATGCTCACACACAAAATCCTGTTACTGTTATTTTATGTTATTTATTTTTCAGCAGTGTCTCCTTACGTAACTGACTGGTCTGGATGATATAGGCCCATTAGCCTTGAACTACTGTGACCTTCCTGCTTCAGCCTCCCATGTGTTGGGAATTATTTTTTTGTCTTTTTGTTTGTTTGTTTGTTGTTTGTTTGTCTTTTTGGTTTTTCAAGACAGGGCTTCTCGCCGGGTATGGTGGTACACGCCTTTAATCCCAGCATTTGGGAAGCAGAGGCAGGCAGATCGCTCTGAGTTCGAAGCCAGCCTGGTCTACAAAATTGAGTCCAGGACAGCCAAGGCTACACAGAGAAACTCTGTCTTGATTTTATTTTTCTTCGAGACAGGTTTTCTCTGTGTAGCCTTGGCTGTCCTGGACTTGATTTGTAGACCAAGCTGGCCTCGAACTCACAGCCTACCTCTGCCTCCCTGAGTGCTGGGATTAAAGGCACGTGCCACCACGCCTGGCCCAAGTTCTGGGGTTTTATGCACGAGCCAAAACACCCAAATTTAATGTACAGCTTCAGTTTAGCTTCTCTTGGCTGTTGGCTCTCGGCTCTTTAGGAAGGATTAAAATATTAATAATTTTAGAAGTAATGTGGTCATGACCACCTGGGGGCGCCAAATAACAGTTTATAAAGTGCATCTCTTCAGCTAGGCAGCCTGTTTGGATTCCTTCGCTCTCTGATGGAAACTCATCCATCGATTTTGTGATTCTGACTTTTTAGATTCTTGCCCCAAATCACAGGTCAACATGAGAATATGTTCTAGGAGCTGGGTGCCATGGCCCACAACTCCCCAGCACTTGGGGAGGCAGAGGCAGGTTGATCTCTGTGAGTTCGAGACCAGCCTGGTCTACAAAGAAAGTACAAGATAGCCAAGGCTACAGAGAGAAACCCTGTCTCGAAAAACAAACAAACAAACAAAAAGAGCCAAGCAAGGGGCTAGTGACCCACATTAAAAAGCACTGTGTGCCTGTGGGAGGTGGAGATGCTGTGAGCTGGCCTGACTTTTGGAAGATAAGGAACATATCTATCCTGTAGGTAAAGCCCCTACTGAGATTTGTCCTGGCCTATAGGGATTCCTAGCCCAAAGTCCTGAATCTTTACTTTGTCCCCGCAACTGGGACAGTTGGTCACCTTACTGGTTCGACTTTCTTTTTTCTTATCTGTGAGTTGCAATGTACCATAAAATGGCATTGGAGGAACTGAGACAGACTCATACACTCTGAGCGGAAATAGAGATTCCACGCTGGACATGGCGGTGCGCACCTTTAATCCCAGCACTCAGAAGGCACAGGCAGATGTAGCTCTGGGAGTTTGAGTTGAACCAAGTCTATATAGTGAGACTCTGTCTCAAAACAAAACAAAACACACACACACACACACACACACACACACACACACACACACACACACCAAAAAACAAAAAACAAAGCCAAAACAAAGGGCCAGGCATGGTGGCACACACTTTTAATCCCAGCACTCAGGAGGCAGAGGCAGGCAGATCACTGTGAGTTCGAGGCCAGCCTGGTCTACAAAGCAAGTGCAGGACAGCCAAAGCTACACAGAGAAACCCTGTCTCGAGCCGGGCGTGGTGGCGCACGCCTTTAATCCCAGCACTCGGGAGGCAGAGGCAGGAGGATCGCTGTGAGTTCGAGGCCAGCCTGGTCTACAAAGTGAGTCCAGGATGGCCAAGGCTACACAGAGAAACCCTGTCTCGAAAAAACCAAAAAAAAAAAGAAACCCTGTCTCGAAAAACCAAACCAACCAAACAAACAAAACAAAAACCCCGAAACAATAATGGCAAAACAAACACAAACAAGAACAAGAACAACAAAATCCACAACTAGATTCCTATTGTTATCATGTAGTACTGTAGGTTCCAAAACCATTTTATTTTGTTTTGGCTTTTCAAGACAGGGTTTCTCTGTGTAGCCCTGGCTGTCCCAGAGCTCACTTTGTAGACCAGGCTGGCCTCCGCCTCCTGAATGCTGGGATTAAAGGTGGGTGCCACCACGCCTGGCAACAAAAACATTTTAAGTGGAGCCTCTGTGTGTTGTTATTGTTTGTTTGTCTTAAAGATTTATCTTTATTTTTTAAATTATGTGTAAATGTGTGGGCATATGCACCTGACTGCTGTGCCTGTAGCGTCCAGTAGAGGGCATCAGACCCCTTGCATGTACAGGAGGTTATGGGCTGCCTGACAAGGCTGTGAGACTCTAACTCAGCTCGCCAAGAGCAGGCCTTGTTTGTTCTGAGACAGGGATTCATTACGTAGTCCTGGCTGGTCTGAAATTCACCATGTGGATCAGGCTAGTCTCAAACTTGCAATAAGCCTCCATCCTCAGCCTGTATTGTGCTGAGATGGTAGGTGTATTATACACACAACCCGCTGTGCTTTTATCACACTGCTTGTTTATTCAACTTAAGTAAAAAATTTTTTGCTACCAGGCGTGGTGGCACACACTTTTAATCCCAGCACTCAGGAGGCAAAGGAAAGCAGATCTCTGTGAGTTCAAGGCAGCCAGGCTACGCAGAGAAACCCTCTCTCTCTCTCTCTCTCTCTCTCTCTCTCTCTCTCACACACACACACACACACACACACACACACACACAAGAGAGAGAGAGAGAAACAAACAAAAATTGCCAAGGCTTTATTACACACTAAAAATTCTTAGTATTTATATATATTATATGGGATTTGACTATGTATTTGCATATATATGCTCACATACTTGTGAGGTTTTTGTTTTTGTTTTTTTGAAACATAATCTCATTAGTAGCCTAAACTAATCATAGCTGAGGATGGTCTCAAACTCCTGATCCTGCCTCCACTTCCTAAGCGCCAGGCTAAATTATTTTTTTCAAGACAAGCTTTCTCTGTTGTAGCCTTGGCTGTCCTGGACTCACTTTGTAGACCAGGCTGGCCTCAAACTCACAGTCATCCACCTGCCTCTGCCTCTGCCTCCCGAGTGCTGGGATTAAAGGTGTGCACCACCACATCCGGCTCAGGCTAAATTTTTTTTAAAGGCACATTGAAATTATATATATTTATAGAGTGTGACATACCATTACAGGTATATAATGTGTAATGCTTAGGTCAAGTCAATTGGGTTATCTATACTTATTTATTTTAGTGCATTGGTGTTCTGTGGGCATACATGTCTGGATGAGGGTGTCAGACACCCTGAAACTGGAGTTACACACAGTTGTGAGCCGCCGTGTGTGCACTGGGAATTGAACCCAGATCCTCTGGAAGAGCAGCCAGTGCTCTTAACCACTGATCCATCTCTCCAGCCCTGGGTTATCTATTTATTTATCTTCTATCCATCCATCCATCACTTTGTGTTAAGAGCATTCAAATCCCTCTCTCCCAGCTACTTTGAAATATTCTGTTCATTGTTGTCAACTACAGTTTCCCTACGGTGCTATTATGAGAACACTAAAGAGTGATTGCTACTTCTCAGTGATGCTTTCTAGGGGGACAGAACAAGAGAACAGTTTGTAGAATATATGGGGGAAATACGTCTTGGAATATAAGTCAGTGGAAGAGCTCTTACTTGCCCAGCAATATTTTGGTTTGATCCTCAACAGTGAAAAACAAACAATAACAACAACAACACCCCCATGTCATCCTAAGCATAATTCACCATGAAGCTATACCCTCAGCTTCCCAAATTCATTCCAGAGTCTTTCCAATCCACCAATAAACTACTGCCTAGGTCCAGTGGCTATAATTATACTCCAAATCCCAGGATGTAGGAGGCAGATGTAGGCTGGTTCCCATGAGTTCAAGTCCAGCCTGAGCTACAGAGTGATACCCTGTCTAGAGAAACAAAAAAAACACAATTAACAACAACACATGAAATAGGGAGGGGCCGAGGAACCACCAGGCGACTCTAATTTTGCTTTGGCTCCTGCTCTTAAGAGCTCACAGCCTCCCTCATCATAACGTTCTTTACTTTTGACAGCAGGACCTCATCTCTTAAAGCAAACTCGATGCCTGCTTTGCTCAAATGTGCCCTGTATTTACGGAAGTTCTCTCAGCTGAAATGCTCCGTCTCACTCCTGTCTATCAAACAAACCCACCTCTGGCTCTACTGGACCCCACCAGACTCAAGGTTTTACTTCCAATGTCTTGTAGCGTGGTTGCTGTTTGCATCATCTGCAGACCCTGCTTATGACAATGGCAAAAATGACCTCTTTCTTTCTTTTCACAAGGTTTCATTATGTAGCCCTGGTTGGCCTGGGACTCACAATGTAGACCAGGATCACCTCGAACCCCGAGGGGTTCTCCTGCCTCTGTCTCCTGAGTGCTGGCATTAAAAGGCATGTACTACCATGCCTAGCCTATTTTATATTTAATTTAATTTTATTTAAATTTAAATAATGTATCTATCTCTCTGTACACAGCCAATAAATACTTGCTGTACTGCATCCAGGATTCCAGTTTTCGGATCTGGACTGTGGTTGTGCTAGTGTTTAGCTTTGTGATTTGTGATTTAGCTTCACTGAGCCCCGCACCCCCACCTCCCCCTGCCCCACACCCATGAGGGGCTCAGTTAGCACTGTGCATGGCCTCATAGGAGCTGTGTGTTCTCAGAGAAAGAAAAGATCCACATGAGTTACAAAAATAGCAAAGGGCTTCCTGGAGGAACTAAGCCGAGAGTCAGGATTCCAGTAGAAGGCGAGGAGGGAACTTTCCAGGCAGTGGGGCCCACCTGAATGAGAAGTTAAGCAATAGGAAGGAAAAGTGTGAACTGAGGGCCGTGCAGTCGAGACCTAGAGAATACCTTTGGAGAAATTACCCGGGGAGAGAGACAGAGAAGAAAGGGTACGTGGGTGTGTTTTCTAGGCATGTGGGTCCCAGGTACCATGTGTGCGATCAATGTCCAGCAGCCCGCTGAAGCTCTGTCATTGGCTTTACCTTACAGAAATCAGAAGTGGTAGCCGGGTGGTGAGATGACTGGATGGAAAAAGCAAGTTGCAGCAGTGGATACAAGTAGACCAAAAAGAAAAGAAAGAAAGAAAGAAAGAAAGAAAGAAAGAAAGGGGGAAGCCGGGCATGGTGGTGCACGCCTTTAATCCCAGCACTCGGGAGGCAGAGGCAGGTGGATCGCTGTGAGTTCGAGGCCAGCCTGGTCTACAAAGTGAGTCCAGGATGGCCAAGGCTACACAGAGAAACCCTGTCTTGAAAAACCAAAAAAAAAAAAAGAAAAAGAAAAAGAAAAAAAAGAAAGAAAGGGGGAAAAAAAGGAAAGAAAAGAAGAAAAAAAAAAAAAGAAGAAAAGAAAAAGGAAAAAACAAAACAAAACCAAAAAGCCAGTCATAATAGCTCATGCCTTAAAATCTCCACACTAAGGAAGCAGAGGCCGGCAGATCTCTGTGAGGCTCAAAGCCAGCCTGGTCTACAGAGTGAGTTACAGGCCAGCCAGGGCTAGACACTGTCTCAGAAAGACAGAAAAATTAACAGAATGATACTTGTATGTATGTTGGTTATTAACAGAGTTAAGCTCAAAATCCTACATTTGTACTGAAGAATTAATTACAGGGACCGTGAGTGTAGGCCCATAACTGCATGGCTTGCCTATTAGGCCACCAAGCTCTGGGTTAGACCCCAGCACCCTACCCCCCACTTCACCCCCCACCCACCCTCACCCCCACCAAAGAGTTGAGAAAAATACAAGAGAAAACTAGGCATGGTGGCAAGAGGATCAGGAGTTGAAAGTCATCTTTGGTTACTCAGTGAGTTTGAGGCTAGCCTGGGCTACATGAGACCCTATCTCAGCTTCTGACCAAAAAGAATGAAGTAGATTAGTTTGTGGAAAAGGAGCCAGAGGGAGGGTGGGTGGAAAGGATTGCTTCTAAGGTTAGTTTGAGCCAAAGGATCAGTATAGTCACCCAATATGCTCACAAAAATCTAAAGGTATATAGCTTGTAATAGTTGAGACCCATCACCAAGGAAGAAGGCCTTGGCCTCATCGTACCCTGGCACTCTGGTCACACCTAACTATTTTCCTCATTACATTTGCCAACTGTAAAAAAGCCCAGCTCCGGAAGGGAGGCAAAGTCAGCCTGGCTTCCCTCACATCCCCTCAGCCCAGTGTGTTCACCCCACCGCCCAGCTGCCAGAGAAAGCTCAGAGGAGCTCTGCTGCGAAGGGTTTCTGGCTGCCCCCAAATTCCCAACTGCTGCCCTCAGTTAAAGAAGGCTGCCTCGGGGACCATGGCTCCCTCAAGGCCCACAGCTAGTGACTGAGAAACTGAGACACAAGAAGCTTCCTGTGCTGCTTGTTGGAGCTCTCCAGCTGTGGAGCAGGCCAAGCCAAGCTCAAGCTAGGGCTTGCAGGCCTCTTTCCCTTTTCCTGTGTTGCTCAACTTCCTTCCTTTCAGCCTTTTTGTCCTCCTTCAATAAATTCTACTTTATTATTTCTCTCTTACATGTTCTCTCTCTCTCTCTCTCTCTCTCTCTCTCTCTCTCTCTCTCTCTCTCTCTCTCTCTCAACGTTGGTTTTTCAGTAGTCCAGGCTGGCCTCAAACTATCTATGAAGCCAAGGATGACACAAAACCTCTGATCCTCTGGCTTCTACCTCTTGAGTGCTAGGATTAGAGGCATGTAACATGGGCCTGGTTTTATGCCATCTTGGAGATTGAATCTAGGGCTTAATGTATACTAGGCAAAGCCTGTACCAACTCAACTTCACCCTAAACCCTAAATGTTTGTTTCTAATGACTCAAGACACCTGGGAACCAGACAGCAATTAAGTAATTAGCTCTAGGTTCTCAGGGTCATTACCTGTTGTGTCCTTCATGCTTAGCTCAGTTGTTTATTCTCTCTCTCTCTCTCTCTCTCTCTCTCTCTCTCTCTCTCTCTCTCTCTCTCTCTCATGTGTGTGTGTGTGTGTGTGTGTGTGTGTGTGTGTGTGTTAAAATTCAGGGCTGTGAGTATGCTAGGCAAGTGCTCTACCAATTAATTATATCCCATTCCTCTGTTAGCTTTTATATTGCTTTATTCTTCTCCACATGACTCTTGCAGATGATTTACTCTGCATGAAAGTCAAACAGTTCAGGAGTCCTGTGCAGCAAAGAGAAGATTTCTATTCTAGTAGGCAAACAGAAGTTTCAGGACTTCTGATTGGGCCTCTCATTCTGAGAGGTCATATGAGTTTTCTAAATGTGCTGATGCTGGTGGTGGTGATGGTGGTGATGGTGGTAATGGTGCTGTTGCCGTTGTAGCAGTGGTGCTGCCATTAGTGGTGGTGGTAGTGGTGGTAGTGCCGGGCAACAATTTTTTTTTTTAAGGTCTGGAGAGATGGCTCAAAGGTTAAGAGGCACTGGCTGCTTTTCCAGAGGACCCAGGTTCAATCCCTCAGTTCCTACACAGCAGCTCACAACCACCTATAACTCCAGTTCCAGGGGATCCGATGTCCTCTTCTGGCTTCTGTGAGCACAAGGCACACAGGTAAAACACCATACACACAAAAAAAACTTCATAAAAATTACTTTCAATCATGTATGTTTGCGTTGGGGATATGTTATGTGCATGTATGTGAAGGTGCTTGTATGTGAGGCTAGAACCAAATTCAGGTCCTCTGCGAGAGCAGAATCTGCTCTCAAGCCTGGCACCATCTCTCCAGCCCCCCTTTCTGTGTAGTTTCAAAGGATGGCACTGGGTAGGACCAAGGTCAGAGGTCAGAGGAAAACAGAACATGCATAAGAAACACAGCAGGGGGTTGGAGAGCTGCCTCAGCGGTTATGAGAGCCAGAGCTCTTCCGAAGGGCCTGGCTTCCGTTCCCAGCACTGACACAGTGGCTCACAACATGCGTGACTTCAGCTTCAGGGGTGCTGACACCCTCTTCCAGCCTCTGTGGGCACCAGGCACAATCACAGCGCAGAGGCAGGCAGGCAGGCAGAACACCCTTGTACATTAATAGATATAAACTAAAAGATACAGTACTTTAAATGTATATAGTGTAGGTATACACATATATGAATACATGTATATGCACACAAAATATATATAATATAAAGTCTAAGTTGTTCACAGAAGAATAGGTTTATCTGTAAGGTGGTGAGCTTGTCAGGGCTGAGGAGCCTGCCGGGCAGCTATGAATGGGCATATTGTTCTTTGCATAACTCATAACATACACTTTTGCTTCCTTTTTTACTTTGGCTCTTTCACCAGGGTTGTGTCTTTTTGGACAATATCCAGCATGCCCTGCCTTGGACTTATCTTGGGGCAATCCTCCCCACACCTTTAATCCTGGGCTGTAGGACTTTCTCCTTGGAGGGTGCCTCTGTGTCACTTGTTAGTCAGGACTTAGCCCGGCGTGGAACTCTCTCAAGCATTGCCTTAGCTTCTCCCAACTTAGCGCAGGTACCCCAAGGCTGTGGTTTCTCGAATCTCCTCTGTCTCACCCATCAGTGTCTTCTTACATGTACAAGAAGGTACATGTTGTGTCAGGTGTGTGATGCGTGCTTACAATCCCAGTACCTAGGAGAGGAAAGCTGGAAGGTCAGGAGTTCAAGGGCATCCTGGACTATATAGCAAGTTAGAGGGCAGCCTGGGATACACGAGACTGTGCCATATATATACTTATTCTTTTATTTATATTAGCACATATATTCGCTGAATAGACAATTTTATTAGGGCCTTTGTGTCTTTTTTTTTTTTTTTTTTAAATCTTAGGAGGAAAGGTGTGACCGAGGGGACACAGGATCTGGCTTACCTCCAAGTTTCTGTCATGAGATACAAGGTACTGAGCTTGAAGCCCACTTACAGATGAATAATTGGCAATTACTCAGGCCCGGCTTGGCTTACCACAGTGGATAGAGAGAGTCGCACCTCCCTCTATGCTGCCCAGCAGAGCCACACCAGTGAGCAGTCTGGGAGACTTCCGGGGCAGAACAGGAGCCAACAAAAAGAATTCACTCTGAGATGTAACCTGAGTTCCCGCCCCCGCCCCCCCCTTTAGTGACCGTGCCTCCTAAGTGTCTAAGGATGCCCCTGTGAGTTTCTTCCTCTACAGCGTTAACCCTCCCACTCTGCCTACCTGGAGAGGCTGTTCTCTAAAGCCTTCAGGGAGAGCGCCTCCCTTCCTTTTCCTTGTGTCCTGCAGCACTGTCCTCTAGACGTTAACAGGGCCGTCGCAACGATTCCCTCCTGCATCTCCCAGCTCGCTGCTGTATGCGATTTTGCCCCAGTTGCTTGTGGTCTTGTGACCTGGCCAGAGCGTGTAGCCTATGGAAAGTCTATCTGTGCAGCCATGGGCACATCGTCATCCCCGCCGGGGTGCAACTTTTTGGCGGTCGCGCTGCTTTGAGGGTCCGCATGCTTTCTAAATAAGCCCAATACAACCCATTGGATTTCCAGGTCGGACTTTGGGGAAATCCTACTTCGGTTTATCGGGTCCTTGGTGCCCTAAAAGGAGGGGTGGACGTTTGTTTATACCTCCCCAGGGAAAGTGTTCCTGAAACATCGTGCTAGCAAGTCCGAATTATTTCTCCTTTTTGACCACTCTCTCCTTTTGTTGGGGGAAGGGGGTGGGGCAGAAAGTAGCAGAAAGGGGCCTGTCTCCACAGTGGGTCTTGGGCGCGCTCTCTCTCTCTCTCCCCCCACCTCCCCCGGTCTGTTCCCTCCCTCCTTTCTCTGTCTCTGTCTGTCTGTCTGTCTGTCTGTCTCTCTCTCCCCCCTCCCCCGGTCTGTTCCCTCCCTCCTTTCTCTGTGTCTGTCTGTCTGTCTGTCTGTCTCTCTCTCTCTCTCACACACACACACACACACACTTTTTGGCTACACATCAGCAGTTCAGAATTTTAAAAGTTGGAAGAGCCGCCCAGATTCCTTTAGTGGAGTGAGGGCCTCAGATAAAATCTCCTGGGCTCATTCAGCCCTTTTCCTCCAGCTGCAAGTACTTTCGCTGTTGCTAATCTCAACATCTAGGCAGGTAGGTCCTTTTACCGAAGAAGAACCCACTCAGAGAAAGGCGGCGGTGGGCCACGGTGGGGCGGGGACGTGACGGAATTCAGGGCTCCAGGCCAGAGCGGAATTTATTGTCTCCTTTCGGGAAATGTGAATGTGAAAATAATCGACCTGGGAGTCCCCGCAGAGCAAAAGACAGCCAGGAGAAGGGCCGAGATGGAGGCTGCAGGATTATTACAGTAAAAGTTGCCTGGCACCGAATCCCTCCCTGGGTAGCTCCGCAGTCACCCTTCGGTTGACAGGGGCGATCAAATGGGCTAGGGTCTCCTTAAGACCCAGACTCCTCCCTGGACTCATCGCTGACCGCCTCCCACCTCCTGGCTGCAGCTCCGCCAGTTCCAGATTTCCCTCAGCGATGAAGTCATCCCTCAGTTACCGATTGGCTGCGCTGTGCTGTCAGTCACAGGAAGTCGCGCCGCCGTACTAGCCTTCCCCGTTCTCTTCCCTTCTGCGAACGCCCCCTTAGCGGGGGAGGCCCTGACCGCGCTAGGTTTCTGATTGGTCGGCACGGCCGTCGCTCCCCGGCGGGGGGTGCGGAGGCGGGACCCGGTGTGGTGGGAGGGTCCGCAGCTTCCGTGGCTGAGTGGTGCCGGCCGCGGTCGTGTCTGAGGCGTCCCCCCCTCCTTCGGCGGCAAGACCGACCTTCCCAGCCTCCCTACTCCCTCGTTCCGCCTCGCCACGCTCCTTCGGTTCGCGCCGACATCTCCCCACCTTGGTGCACCCTGACTGGTCCTTGAGTCTCGGGAGGAGACGCGAGCGGCTGGCACCGGAGTAGGGCGAGCCGCAGAGCCCGGGCCAGGAGGCGAACGAGGCGGTGAGTGAGAGTTCGGGCAGGGTCCCCCTCCCCCACGGGCCCAGCCCCACCCCGCGCGAGCATCCTTTCTCCCTGCGACCCCTCGGTGCGCGCCCTGGACAGGCTGGGCGTTGCGGGCTTCCAGCCCCGGACTGCCTCCTGCGGTCCTCCAGTCCCGCCCTTTCCCTAGGGGCCGGGGTCGTAAAGCCCCGGTCACCCGGCGGTGCAGTCGGGTGCGACCGTGCACCTGTGCACCGCTTTACGGGGACTGCCCTTGGTAGGGAGCTGCTTAGGTTCCCGCCCTGGCTGCTCCTGGGTGTGTGTAATGAGCATGGGACCGGCCAGGCGCTTTCTCCCGGCCCTTGTGCAAACCGGGTGGAATCCTGGTGCAATCCTCAGGCTCCTCATGGCAAGGAGGTTCACCTGGACCTAAAGACGGTCTAGCAGCCGCCAGATGTGCAAGGCTTTGCAGAGTTGAAACTTAGCCGCCAAAGAAATAGTGCCCATGTCGTGTGTGTGTGTGTGTGTGTGTGTGTGTGTGTGTGTGTACACACGTGTGTACAATTGATGACCTCTGCCCTCCCTGCTCCATAAGAAAGCACTAATACAATAGAGTGGTTGGTGCTGGAGTTTTCCCTGTTAGGTTTTCCAACCTACGTTTTAGATTGGTAATCTAGGGCCCTCTGTTTTCTCTTCTGGAAAATGGAATAGCAATACTTATTACATTGGAATGTATATAGCAAACGAAAGAATTCGCCCAAAACGCTTGACACGGTGTTCAGCACATACAAGGGGGTCCAAGAAATGACCAGTGTTCTGATGTTGAGAAGAACTCCTGGACAGCTGTGTAAGTAGCAGCACATCTTGCCTTTGTCAGGATTCCTCTTTGTTAAATGGCATAACTAAAGGACGGGCCGTTTCCCTGCTCGCCTGCCTGTACTTGGAATCAAGTGTGGGAAGACTGAGAATGTGAGCCTCATTACTTAAATATGGTGAAGCTACACCTGTGCTTCGTGGGTTTACATAGCTTTTAAACCCACAAAGTGTCCAGAATGCCCCCAGATTTCAAGTTTTTGAGGTCTGAAGTTAAAACCTGTAGCGTGATCTTTATGTTCAAGAAGTAAAACTTAAGGGCTTTACTTTAGAAGCCCATCCTACCAAAAAAAAAAAAAGTTCACTTATGCAGTTTTATTGTTGAAAGTGAGCTGCCTTCCAGTGGTAAAGTGGTACAGCCAACTGGCCCACAGCCCCATCGCTGTGGGGAGGGGAGCCCTTGGCTCAAAGTTATTAAACTAGTTTTGTCTAATGGTGTTTGCCTTTTTCATAGCAAATCAAAGGGTTTTCTGATAACTTAGTTGTTGTTGTTGTTGTTGTTGTTTTTTTTTTTTAAAGCAGGGTCTCACTGTGTAGCCCTGACTAGCCTGGAACTTGCTAAGTAGTAGATCAGGCTGCCTTCAATTCACAAAGTTCTGTCTGCCTCTGCCTCCCAAGTGTTGGGTTTAAAGGTGTGTGCCTTAGGAGGAAGCAAACTTACTTCTTTTTTCAGAGAAACATCCAAAGGGAAAAATGTCTGTAGTCCAGGGCTAGCATTTGGTTTAGTTCTTTGCCAGTACTTTTAAGAAATGTCCTGTTTAACAAGGTTTTCCAAAGTCACATTCACTAGGGCAAGTTTTTTATTCAGAGTTAAATCATGAGAGATAGAAGTGTAATGTGTCTCCCATCATCCAAAAGTATTTATTGCAGACTTTCCATGTCCTTAATACTCTGCCAAATGCTGTGAGGGAGGGATTCAAAAAAAAGTATAAAACAGGATCTCAGCCCATAAAGGGCAAAACCATAAAGTTTGGGTCACCCAGTAGTAATTATGGATAGTTCTTAAGTAATGACTTCATTTATTCATTCAGTAGACTTTTTGTTCCAGGAATGTAATGTGCCAGGTGTTTTTCTGAGCTGAGATCAAGATAAGTGATATATATTCCCTGGTCTTGAGTGGTAGAAAGTCAAAGGGGGTTGGGTTATAATAAGATGAAATAAAGTCTAGGTGCAAATCCAGAATTCTAGGAGAATGTTAAGGCAGCTTTTCTTTTTTAATTGATGGGGAAGCTTAAAGAGAAGATAGTATTTGAGGTGCATCTTAATTCCACCGAAAGAGATAAAGACCATCCCATATGGAAGAAACTGAACTTGGCTTCCTGAAAAGCATTCTGCAGTCAGTTATGAGCTCTTGGGCCGAAGAAAACAAAGGAAACCTAACATTCTATAACAGACGTTCTCAACCCATGGGTCATGACCCCTTTGGTAAACCTCTGTCTACACAGTTATGAAGTAGCAACAAAAATAGTTTTATGGTTGGGGGTCACCATAACAGGAGGAATGGAAGGTTCAAAAAGCATTAGGAAGATTAAGAGCCCCTGTTCCTCAACATTCTTTGGTACCCACTGCATAATAGGCATTAGGACAGGCTCTTTTGTCCCCTCTCTTTCAGGGATGGTGTTTGAACACATGGCCTTGTGCTTGCAAGAGCACTGTACCAGCGCTCTGGTTTTTCAGACAGGTTTTTCCTTCTGTAGCTCAGGCTGACTTGTAACTTACCATGGAGCCTAAAACTCAGGGCGGTCCCCCTGCCTCAGCCCTCTTAAGTGCTGGGATTATAGGTGTGAGCCACCATGTCCAGCTTCTTCATCTTCGCTCCCTGTCTGGAGAAGAGTTCTTGCTATTGTTCAGGATACGCCTTGAACTCGGCTCACCCTTCTACATCAGATACCCGACTAACTGGGGCTACAGGTACCTGGCGCGCTCCACTTGTTTCTTTTGTTCCTAGCTTCAAAGGCTCTTCTTAGGACATAGTAGATGCTCTGCAAATACTTGTTGAATATAAAATTAACATGAATTAAATATTTACTCTATATAAAATTGCTTGGGATGAGAGTTGGAGCTGATTGATGCATGGAACATTTTGTCTCCTGCCTGAGAAAATACTTCAGTTGAGGTTTTTTTTCCAAGACAAGGTCTCACTGTGTACTTCTGGCTGTCCTGGAATTCACTGTGTAGACCAGGTTGGCCTTGAACTCACAGAGATCCGCCTGCCTCTGCCTCCCAAGTGCTGGGATGAAAGGTGTGTGCCACTGCCAGGCTTTCAGTTGAGTTTTACTTAAAAAAAAAAAAAAAAAAAAAAAGAACATTGCTAATTGTAGCTGAAGCAGTGTAAACATAAGGCGTGCCTTACAAACGGTCACATGTTGGCAGAAAAGGTGTTCACTGCTGACTGGCAGGTCTTAATGGAGTCTGAAAATCAAGGAAACTGGCTGGGCATGGTGGCTTACCCCTGTAATCCCATAGTTCAGGAAACCAAGACAGGAAGATGGAGAATTCAAGCCAGCGTTTCTCAAGACAGCAAAACAACAGCAAAACAAAAGGAGCTGGAAAGGTAGCTCAGCAGTCAAGAGCCCCTGCCCTGACAGAAAACCTGAGACCCAAGTTTGGAGTTCAGCACTCACGAAACAAGCTGGCTGTGGTCCCATCCAGTGCCAGGAACCCAGGACTGAGCCAGAGGCAGACAGAGGAGGATCACTGGGGCTTTTCATTTGGAAAAAAAAAATACTGTGGACCTACATACATTATGCAAACACTGCATTCGCATATGCATACATATTAAAAACCAAACCAAACCAAACCACAAGACAGTAAATCCCCAACCAACTAAACAAGAAAATCAATGAACCTAGTCAATATTTTTCTTTCTTTCTTTTTTTTTGGGGGGGGCGGTGAGGTTAAAGATAGGGTTTCTCTGGGTAGCCCTAGCTATCCTGGGACTCACTCTGTAGACCAGGCTGTCCTTGAACTGATGACACCTGTCTGCCTCTGCCTCCTGAGTGTAGCCTTTTGTTCTATTTGGAGAGTGCTGGGATTAAAGGTGTACCTCCCTTCACACTCATCACAATTCCTAAGGGTTGTACAGTTTTGGAGAATGAGTGTGTGTTTCTGTCTATTGCTGTGTAATCTGTTCCCTCAACAGTTAGTGTCAAGGGCTGGGGCCAGAGCTTGTTTGATAAAGTGATTGCCTGGTTTGTATGAAACTCTGGGCTTTATCTCCAGCACCTATATAAACAGCATGGTGGCACACACCTGTAGTGGCATTACTTGGGACATCGAGGCTGGTCATCTTCAGCTATGTAAGATCCTGTCTCATAAAACAAAAACTGAAGGAACAAAACAGAAAGGCAAAGATAACATTCACTGTGTCCTTTAGCTTCTGTGAGTTAGGCATTTGGGAGCCGCTTGGCTTCGTGGTTCAGGGTCTTAAAAGAGACTGCAGCGTATTTGGTGGTGGTGCAGTTACCTGAAAGCTTAACTGAGGCTGGTGGTTCATTCTCCATTGTGGCTACCCATATAGCTGGCAGCTTGGTGTGTACAGGTTGTTCAGAGGGATGACTCAGTTCCTCCCCATAGGGCCTTTTCCACAAAGCTTACTGAACGCTCTTCAGGGTTTGTGATTTAGCTTTAGAAGTCACATTCTATTCTTTCTCCAGTACACTGTTTCTTATGCACTGTGGGAAGGAATGATGTAAGACATGAATGCCAGTGGGTAAGGAGTCTGAGATGCTGGGATTAGAACCCAGGGCCTCATGCATGCCGGATGAGTACTGTCCCAACGAGCCACGCCCTTGGTGTAAGGGGAACGTGTTAAGTCGTCTCTGTCACCATTGACATTAAGGACAAATATTTGGTGTCCTGTAAAGTGAGGTGGAGTCGTTTGTCTGATACTGGGGAAACCGATACGTTATCAGAATGATAGGCAAACAGCTATAGAGCCACTGGCTGGGCTTGAGCAGTGGCTCCTTCCGGGCTGCGTGAGACACACAAGTCTTTCTGTGTCTCACTAGCTTTAAAATGGGGATGAAGATAGTATACACTTATATTTCTAGAATCGGGATTTTAAAAAAGTATAAGCTCTTCCGAACAACTTTCCACGCCCATTGCCATGACTCATGGTAACTGGCTTGTGGCAGTGACATGTGTGTCGACATGGGTGAATGAGGCTGCAGTCTGAAAGATGAGTGAATGGCTATAGATTCTTTATGCAGAAGCAGGCATTTGAATGTCAGCCATTGGTGCTTCCGTTTGTTTTTCTAGTTCAACTATGCAGGCTAGATAATCTTTTCTTCCCCTCTCCCTGTATGTGCCTGCATGTGTGTGTGTGTGTGTGTGTGTGTGTGTGTGTGTTGAGGGGACAGTTTGGAGGAATTGTTTTTTTCCTTGTACTTTATGGTTACTGGAGATTGCACCCAGGTTGTCAAGGCTTGGTGGTAGATGCCTTTACCTGCTGACCTATCTCGCTGCCTCCCATAGTCTAGATAATTCTGATTTTGCAAAGTGGAGTGCAGTGCTAGTTTGCTTACTTTTGTTTATTTGAAACAGGGTCTTGTACTGGAACTCAGTGTGTAGTCAGGCTGACTTTGAACTCTCAAGAGCCTATTGCTTCTGCCTGCTAAGTGCTGGGATTATAGGTGCACACCACCACACCTGCCTCCCAGCATCTCCTTTGAGTTTGACTGCAGTTAAAGCAAGAGTACAGTTGCTTGCTAAGGGTGTCCATTTCCTTCATGCTGCCCTTTGAGTGGCTGAGTCATCATTCGGCAGAATTTAGCCAGATGCAGTGCTTTAGAGGTGCTCCAAAAGGAAGAGGTGAAAGTACCTAGAATGAGAACAGGTGTGGCTAATGCTTCAGGAGACGGTAATCTGAGGGAATTTTAAAGGCACAGAAGGTTAAGTCAAAAGCAGCCTCCAGTCGGGAGTGTGAAGCACAGGACTTGAACGAACAGATAGTGTGACACCCATGAATTGGGACAGACCCCTCACAGACATTAGTCCTTTCCCATAGGTTGTCTCAGGGTGATGCCAACATGTGGGAATAGAAATGGATTAAGCCATCTGGGTCTTTGGAGCCACAAAGATAGGATTTTGTCTAACCGGAAAATGTGGGTCTGTTTTCTTACCACCTGGACAGATGTTTTTATGTGACAAGGTACCTCAGGCTTGCTTGCAACTCCTGATGCGCCTGCTTCCACCCTCCCAATGCTCAGATTATAGGCCTGAGCCAACACACCTGGCAAAAACCACCCAGGTCCTTAGCCTCACTGTCGGCAGGTGCTGAGTGAGCGGCGTGGGGGAACTCATTGCTTGCAGTGGTCTCAAGTTCAGTTGTTGAAGTTCAGCTTCCTCACCATGCAGTTCCTCAGATGCTGAGTCTGGGCTACATCCACACTGTGTTTAAGGCCTACTGGTATCGAGTGATGAGAGTGCTTGCTCTTCAGTCCTTGGAAGGAGTGAAAAGATGCTTTCTTTTTCTTTTTTTCTCTGTGTAGCCTTGGCTGTCCTGAACTCACTTTGTAGACCAGGCTGGCCTCGAACTCACAGTGATCCTCCTGCCTCTGCCTCCTGAGTGCTGGGATTAAAGGCACACATCACCATGCCTGGCACGAAAAGTTGTTTTCTTTTAATATTTTATTTTTTATTTTTGTGTTGTGTTTGGTTTGTTACTCCTCACTCTTAATAATATGCATTTAGAAATCCCCTTTGCAAATGAGACCTGCTGAAGAGTAATTTGCATGAAAAAACCCAACAACAAAACCTCCAGATTGGCCTTGAAGTTAAAATGTAGCTGAGTCCAGGCTTGAACTCTGCCTCCTCCTGACTGTGCTTTCCACTCCTGCGGTTATAGCTGTGTGCCTCCATGCCTAGCTCTGGTTACTTCATTTTGAAATCTGAATGTTCCTGCAGTTTGTTAATTGAATTTGAACATAGGTGTGCTGTTTACACGTCTTTGTCATCTTAAGTTCATTAGGGTGACTTTTTTTTTTTAAACATTTTCCCTCCAATATTAAAAAATTAAATCCTAATTTGTATAATATGAAAAATGTCTGACTCTCCAGTGTGAGAGTCCAGTGACATCAACGTTTAAGGCACTACCAGACTAATTCTTTTTTTTTTTTTTCTTCTCAATACAGGGTTTCTCTGTGTAGCCTTGGCTGTCCTGGACACACTCTGTAGACCAGGCCATCCTGGAACTCACAGAGATTGGCCTGCCTCTGCCTCCCTGAATGCTGGGATGACAGGTGTGTACCTCCGCGCCACACCAGACCAATTCTTGCATCGTTAGGTTGTTATGTGACAGTCATTCATTGTGCCTGTCTCATCAGTTCTCAGCAGCAGTTCTGTGACACAGTGGTGAGCCCTGCTTAGAGAGGAGCAGACTCGGGAAGGTCACCATCAGTATTTGGACCGTAAAAGAGCAGTGCTGGCCGCCCCATTTTACACCTCTGAGTGCATCGTTAGTGGGAGACATCAGAGTGAGGATTCTTTGTGGCAAAAGTCAAGGTGTTATAACAGTCAAGGTACTCCTGGTCGCCTTCCTTATACGTGTTTCGTTGCCGTCCCTGCGGTGCGGAGCTGTACAGGGGGCTTCACTTCTTAAGCCGCTCGGCAAATACTTAACCAAATAAAGCCGTACTGTAATGCCCACATTTTTAGAATTTTTTTTTTTTTTTGGTCAGTGTTTCCGTGTCTTTTTAATTGTAAATTGTGTAAGTGATGCCAGGGTCTTTCTGTCCTGGTAGGTGTGTGCATATTTTCACAACCACAAAAATTTACAGGGACTTGGAAGGCTATCCTTTCTCAATGCTTTAGGGTATACCTCGTTGCCCTTGGTGTTAATGTGACACGTTAGCTCCCTTTACACCTGCTAGTACTGGGGATTGGACCTGAGGTCCGTGCTAGGCAAATGTCCTACCACTAAGCTATACCCGAAGTCTAAATCTTAACTTTTTAAATTTTTTGAGATAGAGTCTATCACAATAGGCCAGGCTGGCCTAAAGCTTTCACTAGGTAACCGAGGCTTCTCTAGGACACCCAGAAGTCCTCTTACCTCAGCCTCCCAAGTGCTGAGAATACAGGCACGAACCACCATACCTAGCTCTTCATTTTATCCATTAAGAAGTAGTCTTTTTTTTATTTTCAGTGATGAGGATTACATTTAAGACGTTGCACATGCTAGGCAAATCACTGGGCTATGTCTTTTGAGTTTGCCAGATGTATGCTGTCTTTCCTCTACAAAGTAGAAGAGATGCAGTTGAGTTGGTACAGTGTTTGCCCAGTGCACACAAGTTCTTGGGTCCCAGCCCCGATACCACATAGACCAGATCTGGTGTCACATACTTATAGTTCCACTTCTGGGGAGGAGAGGCCAATCTGGCCAACAAGAGACTCAGAAGTAAAAAAGTGGAGGTGAGGCAAGAACTTAGGCCTCAAAAAGGTGTGATTTTGCCAGGTGGCAGTGGAACATTCTTTTAATCCTGGTACTTTCGAGGGAGAGGCAGGCAAATCTCTGAGGCCAGCTTGCTCTACAGAGTGAGTTCCAGGACAGCCAGGGCTTACCAGAGAAACCGTGTCTGGAAAACAACAAAATAGATGTTATTTATTCTCTTTTAAATCCTTGTGTAAGTGATAATTACTGTTTCTGAGATCAGCCTTCCTCTGCCTCCTGAATGCTGGGATTAAAGTTGTGTGTCACCACAACCAGCTATATTGTGTTTTTATCTTGATTGATTGATTGATTAGGACAGGATCTTGCTCTGTAGCCAAGGCTGCCCTTGAACTTGCTAACACACCCTGGCCTTAAAGTTAAAATTTTCCTGCCTCAGATTCTGGGTATGAGTCCCATTTAAGGCTTTATTCTTTAGAGCTCTGCAGAACTATACCTGTGGGTAATGGCATTGAAGGCAGTGGCACTCTTTTTAAAATACAGCGGTCATTTCACACTGTTACTGCTGTTTTCTGCTCAGACTTTTTTTTTTCCTTAATGGGAACAAACAGCCTGGAATATGAAAACGTGTATTAATGATTTGAAATGAAATAAATTTTAGTAGAGGTTCATAGGATGGTATGGTTCATTTTGTGCCTGTCATGATTTTTGTACATTGACTGAGGTAGTTATTCTAAATCAGAAGTGCTGTGGCACAATTACGAAACTTGGTTTTTAAAACATTTATCTAAAAGCTGATTTGGAAGATGAACCCGAAAAATCAAAGTGTTTGAAAACTGGGCATAACTTTGGCAATTTGGGCAAGCTGTCTATCCATGGCATTTTATTTTCAACACATCTAGTAACTGTTGGGTGCCTAAATAAAACTGAGTTAATTATAGTGTAACCTTTTGTTTTATTTGGAGAGTGTTAAGGGATTTTTGAACACTCTCCAACATTCACCTTCATTAAGTGAGCGTAGAAAACTTGGAAAGTCCTTACTTACTAGAGCAGGAGTTCTCAAAAGTTAATGTTCTTGTTGCTGTCCCCGCCTTTTCTGCGTAGCAGGTTTCCCCAGGGACAGTCTGGGGTTACATGCTCCTGTCATCGTCCTGGCTCTGGTGTTTATTGGCTCTGTGATCCTGGGCAAGGGAACTAAGTGCTTTGAATCTTCATTTCCTCATGGGATAGTTGTGAGAGTTAAATAGTTACATGTAAAGGATGTAGTACATGATAGTTATTTTTCTTAGCCCCTACAGTTTCTTTTGTATCACTAGCCACAATCACCTTTATTTTATTTTTGCGCGTGTGTGCATGTTTTTGTGTACGCTGTACATGTGAACGTTTGTATGGAGGTCAAAGAGCAGTGTCAGTCTCGTTCGTCAGGTATTGCATTAGTCAGAGATCTCTGGAGGAACAGAACTTAAAAAATGAATCTTAATATATCTTTATATATATATATGTAGGTAGGAAGGAAGGAGGTTTATTAGAGTGGCTTACAGGCTGTGGTCCAGCTAGTCCAGCAATGGTTGTCTACCAATGGAAGCTCCATGGACCCAGGAGTTGTTCAGTCCAGGAGGCTGTATGTCTTCAGTACATGCAGGAATCCTGAAGCAACAGGTGCTAATGCCAGTGAAGGAATAGACTTGCCAGCAAGAGCAAGGACAAGCAGGCAAAGAGCAGACCGCCACTGCCTCCTCCTCCTCCGCTCTTTATAGATGCTGCCAGGTTAAAGGTGGATCTTTCCACCTCAAAAGAGCAGGGTTAAAGGTGGCTTTTCCTACTTCAAGTGATTTAAGAAAAAAATCCCTCACAGGTGTGCTGAGCCACTTAGGTTTTAGTTAATTTCAGGTGCAGTCAAGTTGACAAACAAGGATAGCCCACAGGTGCCTTCCTTCTTTTCCCTTCCACCAGTCTCTCATTGGTCTGGAGCTTTGCCAAGTAGCGTACACTCACTGGTCAGTGAGCTTTCAGGAATCTGCCTCTCTGCACCTCATCTCCACACTGCTGGGATTACAGGTGTGTGTCACTGTGCCCTGTTTTGTTTTGTGGGTTCTGTGGCTTGAACTCAGGTCCTCACACTTTGGGGGCAAGTACTTTACTAACTGTACTGCCATCTTCAACCCCTTGCATAGTTGCTTATGTCTTTTTGTACACTTTAGTGACGTTAGGGATCATAGCTGTCTTCCCTGTTGCTGTATGCCCAGCATCAGCATAGTGGCTGGCATGCTGCATAGTAGGTGCTCAGTAAACACTCAACAGATGAAGGAGGCTCCCTTTCTCTGGCTCACATGCCCTTCAACTTTTTTTTTTGTAGATCTATCATATTGTTATTTGAATTTTCATGTATAGAATATTGGAGCTAGACAAGGTAAGGACAGTGTACAGAGAGCAAGAAAACCAGAAAGAGAGCAGAACAGCATTCAAAGTCAGTGATAAGAGTCCTTTCTGTGGTGTCCAGCCTCAGTCAACTAAACAGTTTTCACTGTGGTCACCATTGACGTGGGTGTTGCTGAGCCAGCAATTTTTCCTGGTTTAGTATAGTGACTAACTTCAGGTCAGAGCCTTGGCATCTTCTCAGTGTTTCCTACTTCACAGAAGCCGGTTGGTTCTCAGTATTCGCGCGCGCACCCCCCCCCCCTGTAGTCTCCTCACTTCTTTCCCCCTCCACAGTGCCCCTGGTCTGAGCAGGCTGTTAAGTTACTTTGCTAGGGTGTTGGGACAAGTCCCTGTGCTCACCTTTCTTCTTTTACAGTTCAGGAGGTCAGATGTGGGAAGGCAGATTTGTGGGTCAAAATCAAAGTGTCACCAGGACTGTATTCTTTCAGAAGCTTTAGGGGAGGGACTGCTGGTGGCCACTGGCATTCCGTGGTCTGTAGAAGCATCCAGATATTAGCCTTGAAGTATCTACTAGTATTTTCTCCTCTGTTTTTGTCTAACTTCTCCCCTCCTCTTCTTTGACATGGCCTGTGACTGACTCCGTCTAGACTCGTGGGCCTACCTTGCCAACCCAGGCTGACTCCTTAATTCATTCATACTCCTTAATTCAATCATAAAGGTCCACCTCCCCTTTTCTTTGTTTGTTCTCCTTTCCCGATGTAAAGTCCCATGCACTAGTTATAGAACTTAAGATGTGGCACATTTGGGGCCATTTCAGCCTGTTGTAGTCTATTCTCAGGCCTCTAGAAGTTCATGTCTGTCGCACACGTAAAATACATTAATTCCATTCCAGATCTCATCTCTGCATCAGCAGCTCCAAGATACCAGTTCTTTAAAATAGTTAAAAATTAGGTTTGTGTGTGTGCCTATGCGCGCGTGCCTGTGCGCGTGTGCGCGTGCGTGCGTGCGTGCGCTGTGGTGCAGATGTGGAGGTCAGAAGGTCGTTTGCAGCAGTGGTTCCCCTCCTTTCGCTGTTTGGGTCCCGGGGGTTGAACTCAGTTGTTAGGTTTTGTTTGCGGCAGGTGCTTTTATTTGAGTCGTGTTGCTGGCCCCCAAAATATAACTTGGCATCATCAAAATTATGTATTATCTCCTCCCCAAAATGGGGAAGGTATCTGTCTTCCTGGGACAGGTGTGGTAGGCACCATGTAGCAGTAAATGAACATTTCCATCCTGAGAGAGAGAGAAAATGCAAGAGTCTCAGGCATTTTTCAGAATCTGACAGGGAACTTGGTAGGTTCCAAAGTCTGGGAGTAATTCTCTGTGGCTTGAGACTGCGCTCGTGGCCTGCGGCTGCGGTATCTGCTCGTCCTCCTTTTTTCCAGAAGGGTAGTATTTGTTTGCAGCTGAATTGGGTTTTTCCCTCTGTTACACAGCAACATAAATTTGGTACCATTAATACCAAACTGTAATTGCTGAGAAGCAGTTAACCTGTAGTTAGCATTTCTCTCCACAGCCATTTTCTAGTGTCTTGTTAGTGTAGTAGGTACAGTCTTCTCATTACGCAGCTGTCCGTCATCACCCTCCATCCCTGAGCCCCTTTATCCTGCAGAGTCCCAGCTCCAGACTCACTAATACTAACTCCCCTTTCTCCTCTCTTTCCAGAACTGGCGACCAGTCTTGTACTTTTTGTTGCTGTGGGGTGTGTGTGTTTGTGTGTGTGTTTGTGTGTGTGTGTGTGTGTGTTATACATTTGCTGTATGGAGGTCAGAGGATGATGTCGTGGGTCCTGCTCCCTCATTTTTCATTCATTCTCTTAGGATCTCTCAGTGTACCTGGAGTGATGCTGGCTGCCAGCCAGTGCTTCTCCTGTCTGCACCCACAGTAGTACTGGGGCTACCGCCATGTGCACACTTCCAGCTTCTTCTGTGGGTGATGGAGTCTGAGCACACATCCTCTCGCTTGCGTGGGGTGCTCTTATCCCTTGATTCAGCTCTCCAGCCCGTTGCTGTGGTTTCACTGCTGGAAGTACCTCATATTTATATTCTCTTGAGGTCTTATTTCACTTAGCATAATGTCTTCAAGATTTGTTCATGCCATACTCTTCCTTCCCATTGCACTGACTAAGATGGCTCAGCAAACAAAGGCACTAACTTTCAAATGTTATGATCTGGGTTTTATTCCCAGAAAGCCCTCATGGTAAACCCAATGCCTCAAGGTGTCCGAACTTTTACACTTATGCTGTGTCATGAATGCATACCCCCTCCCCCCACTAAATAAGTGTTTTTAAGTTTTTTTTGGGTGTGCTGGCTAGTTTTATGTCAACTTTCCACAAGCTATGGTCACTTGAGAGGAGGGAACTTCAACCAAGTCTCCATTAGACCGTGCTGTAGGCAAGCCTGTAGGGTATTTTCTTTCTTGGTGATTGATGGGGGCAAGGCCCAACCCATCGGGTGTGATGTTATCCTTGGGCTGGTTGGTGGGCCTGGGTTCTCTTAAAAAAAAAAAAAAATCAGGGCAAGCCAATAAGCAGCACTCCTCCATGGTCTCTGCATCAGCTCCTGCCTCCTGGCTCCTGCCCTGCTTGAGTTCCTGTCCTGACTTCCTTTGATGATGAGCTGTGATGTGGAAGTGTGAGCCAAACTCTTTCCTCCTCATGCTTTTTGGCCATGATGTTTAATTACAGCAATAGTAACCCTGACTGTAAAACATTGGGGGCACAGAGATGGCTGGCTGAAAAAGTATTCTTTTTATAAACGAAGTCCCTCCTTGCTAGTGTTTTTAGTAGTTTCAATAGTGTGTTTCTTCCATTAGAATTCTGATAGCCACCAATGTTGGGGTGGACCGATGGGGTCTCAACATGCTAGGCACTGACTTCACCATTGATGTACTTGCCTTACTGATCTTTATTTCATTTTGTCCTTTAAGCCCAAGCTTGCAGTAATTTTGCTCCAAAAGCATTCTTAGAAATTTTGTGGGTCTCCTGTGTCTATCTCAGGAATTCTTATTAGTCAGGAGGGTCCTTCATAGAGTCCTGTTGGATAGTCTCATCTCTATTCTTAGCTTCTGCTTAGGGTTGGTTGGTGGAGGGAATCTGTGAGTCACAGTCCTTAACCCTAGTAAAAGGTTGTTCAGCCACTCCCTTAGTATTTTCTCCATCAAATGCTTTCTTAATAGTGTATCTCTTTATTTTAGCATCTTTTTTTTTTTTTTTTATTTTAGCATCTTTTGTGATGAAGATAAACTGAGAATTTTCCAAATCATCAAGTCCTATTTTCTTTAAAAAAAAATTAAAATAATAAAGCCAGGTGATCGGTGGCTCACGCTATTAATCCCAGCACCTAGGAGGCAGAGGCAGGCAGATCTTTGTAAGTTTGAGGCCAGCCTGGTCTACAGAGTTAGTTCTAGGACAGCCAGAGTTGTTATATAGAAAAACCCTGCCTCAAAAAACAAAAAAGCAAAAACAAAAACAAAAACAAAAACAACCCAAAACTTTAATGTGTATTTGTGTGTCTGTGTATGTATGTCATGTGTGTGTAGGTACCCTTGGAGGCTAGAAGAGGATATTCTGTCCCCTGGAGCTGGCGTCATAGGCAGTTGTAATCCGCCCAACGTAGCATGCAAGAGGAGCATGCACTTTTTTTTGAGCATGCACTTTTAACCACTGAGCCCTCTCTCCAGCCCTTAGTCCTGTTTTTCATTTAGCATTTCTGTAATCAGTTTATTTTCCTTCTTACACAGTATTGTAAGCAGTAAGAAGACACTAGGCCACACATTCAGCACACTGCTCACAAATCTTACTAAGTCTGTGTGTGTGGAAAGTCCCGCTTCTCTGCAGGGCTAGGACTCAGGCCAGCTGTGTTCTCCTTCTCCACAGCTGTTTCTCCTCAGTTCCCTCTTAGTCTACTAGAGGGATCTGTAACTGTCCTGTTGTTGTCTGAATTCTGTGGTGGAGGGGGTGATAGCCTCCATTGTGGGTTGTGAGTTTTGTGAGTTGGGGGTCTCACCACATAATGACTCAGGCTGGCCTGGAACTCACAGAGATCTGCCAGTCTCTGCGTGTGGAGCGCTGAGATTAAAGGCGTGTGTTACTGCACCCGGTTGATGTTTATATACGCTGAAACAGTGCCTGCCTTTTCTGCTCTGAGTCTGCTTGCTTGCTTCTGAGCCCTTACAGGTGCACCTTCCATGTGTGGACCTCGGTCAGCAGTCTGTTTAAGGCATGCTGGACCCTTTCTAGCGTGCTTCTAAGCATATTTCCAGCCTCTTCGTTCCCAGTTCAAAGACACAGACACCAGAATGTTTCATTCAGCCTTTGACAGAGAAACAGGACCAGTATGAGAGATCTCCTAAAAGATTATGGCAGGGCTTGGATCATGTGATTATGAGGGCTGGCTTAACAAGTCTGACATGAACTCGCCTGTCAGAAGGACAGGACAGAGCTCTTGTCAGCTGGTAAAGCTGTTGCTGCTGTTCAAAGGTGGAATGTCTTCTAGGAATCTAAAGTTTTGCCTTTTAAAAATTGTGTATTTAAGCTGGGCGTGGTGGCGCATGCCTTTAATCCCAGCACTCGGGAGGCAGAGGCAGGTGGATTGCTGTGAGTTCGAGGCCAGCCTGGTCTACAAAGCGAGTCCAGGACAGCCAAGGCTACACAGAGAAACCCTGTCTCGAAAAACCAAAACAAACAAACAAAAGTATATTTATATATTTACTTATTTGTTTATTTGACAGGGTCTTGGTGCGTAGCACAGGCTGGACAGAACTTCCCTCTTCCTGTCTTCCTGCCAAAGCACTCAAGTGCTGGTGTATATTTCTAGTGCTGCCCATTACAGCTGTGGCACCACACCCAGCACTCTGCTCTTAGGCTTTTCAATGAATTGAATCCAGTCCACCCACATTATGTAAGCTGATTTTCTGTACCAGTGTTGACTGATTATGGACATTAATTTTGTCTGCAAAATAATGTTCACAGGACCCTGAATGTATGCTTAAGTAACTGGGATCTTAGGCAGCAAGCTAACAGATACAGTTCACTGTCAAGTCACCTGTCACCCCAGCACTTTGGGAATTAAAATCAGGAAGATTTTAAGTTCAGGGTTAGCCTGAGCTACATAGGAAGATCTGTCTCTGAAACCAAGGGCTGGGGATTTACTTCACTGGTAAAATGCTTGCTTAGTGACCAGGCATGGTGGCACAGGCCTTTAATCCCAGCACTCTGGAGGCAGAGGCAGGCTGATCTCTGTGAGTTTGAGGCCAGCGTGGTCTACAAAGTGAGTCCAGGACAGGCAGGGCTGTTAAACAGAGATACCCTGTCTCAAACAAAAACAAAAACAAAACAAAACCAACAAAATAAGCTTGCTTAGTGCAAGGCCTTGGATTGAAGCCATAGCACTGTAAGTATTGTATAAAACAGACCCAAGACCCTGACCACATTTGTATGAACACCCCACTGTTACTGTAGGAGTTTCCTTTGAACTGGAGTGTCCATTTTTTCTCTTGAATGAATTAATTGATCAATTAATTTATAGATTCTTATTATGTAGTCTTGCAAACCTGAAAACCCAAGTGTAATCCCCAGAAGTGCAGGATGAGAACTGACATACGAGAATTCTCCTGACCTCTGTGTGCACACACATGCAAGTGAGCACACACATACAAATTAATTTTTAAAAATCCAAAACCTTTAAAAACTCAATAATAAGGGGGCTAGAGAGATGGCTTAGTGGTCAAGAGCACTGATTGCTCTTCCAAAGGACCCAGGTTCAGTTCTCGGCGCTCACATTGCTCCTCACAACTGTAACTCCAAGATCTGACACCCTCTTACTTACATGCAGGCAAAACACCAATGCACATAAAATAAAAATAAATAAATTATTTTTTAAAAACCCTCAGTAATAAGAGACTGGGGAAATGGCTCAATAGTTTTTTTGTTTGTTTTGTTTTGGTTTTTGGTTTTTTAAGACAGGGTTTCTTTGTGATAGAAACGCTGGCTGTCCTGGACTTGTTTTGTAGACCAGGCTGGCTTCAAACTCACAGAGATCCACCTGCCGCTGCCTCCTGAGTGCTGGGATTAAAGGCGTGCGCCACCACACCTGGCTGAGATGGCTCAGTAGTTATGAGCACTGCTTGCTCTTCCAGAGGACCTGGGTTTGATTTTTAGCACACTCCAGCAGCTTACAACTGGTGTAACTCTAGTTCCAGGGGATCTGATCCCCTTTTCTGATCTCCTCGTGCACTAGCACACACGTGGTGCACAGACATACAACCAGGAGAAAGCACCTGCATACATGAAATAAAAATAAATCTTTAAAACCCCTCAATAGCACGTACTCTGGTGCCTCACATTTGACCATGTCCCCTGGAGGGGGAGACCTGGTGGCACTCAGAGGAAGGACAGCAGGTTGCCAAGAAGAGACTTGATACCCTATGAGAATATATAGGGGGAGGTAATCCCCCTCAGGAACAGTCATAGGGGAGGGGAATAATGGGAAAATGGGGGGGGGAGGAATGGGAGGATACAAGGGATGGGATAAACATTGAGATGTAACAAGAATAAATTAATAAAAAAAATATATATATATATTAAAAAAAAAAAAACCCTCAATAGTATGAGACAGGGTTTCTCTGTGTAGCCTTGGCTGTTCTGGACTTGCTTTGTAGACCAGGCTGGCTTCGAACTCCCAGTGATTGGCCTGCCTCTGCCTCCAGATTGCTGGGATTAAAGGTGTGCACCACTGGCCAAGCCAGGAGTGTGCTAACAGCAGTCGTGTTCTACTAAAATGGCTAGACTTGGAAAAGATGTGCAATTGTAAGCGCTGGTGACGACCGCGCTGGGAGGTAGAGGCAGAGGTGGGCGCGTTGCTGTGAGTTCAAGGCCAGCCTGGTCTGTGTATTAAGTTCCAGGACAGATCCCAGGGACCTGACACCCTCGTCAGGCACAGATGTGGTACACAGACAAACAGGCAGGCAAAGCAAAATAAAAAAACCAAACAAATAAATAAAAGAAAAAAGAAAGGAAAAAAGAAACCAAGCATTGGTGGGGATGAACCCCAGCTGGAGTCTTCTGGACCAGGAAAAATGGTATAGTCATCTTGGAAGTAGGTTTGTTTTCTTATGAGGTTAAATTCATACATGCCATGCAACCCAGCAATATTGTTCTTAGATGTCTATTACCCAAGAAAAATTAAAACATAGGTTTACCAAAAGGCCATGTAAATGTTATTAGAGGCGTTCTTTTGTAATGGCCAAAAATTTGAAAATAAAACAAAACAAAACAAAAACAAAAAACCCCACAAAGGAATGAATTACTGGTACATGTAACAATGTAAATGAACCAAAAACGTGCCTGAAAGAAGACAGAACAAACGTGAGAATTTATCTGTGTCAAGCTCCAGAGTGGGGAAAGCTGTTTGTAGTGATAAAAGTTTAGATCAAGGAGGGCAAATACTGTGCAAGTGTGAGGACTGGAATGTGGGTTTCCAGAACCCACATAAACAGAGGTAAGAATGGCGGCTGCCTGCGGTTCCAGTGCTTGGCAGGCAGTCAGGACACCCTGGAGCAAGCTGGCTGGCAACACTAGCTGTATCTGTGAGTCATAGACCCTACCCCAAAGAAAAGGTAGAGAGTGAGGCAGAAAGACTCCACAAGCACGCACACATGCATTCACACTGGTACACACCACACACAGACTTACCGGGAAGAAAATTTTTTTTTAAATTTATTTATTTATATCGATTATGTATACAGTGTTCTGCTTACATGTACACCTGCAGGCCCAAAGAGGACATCATATCACATTATAGATGGCTGTGAGCCACCATGTGGTTGCTGGGGATTGAACTCAGCACCTTTGGAAGAGCAAACAGTGCTCTTAACCTCTGAGCCATCTCTCCAGCCCCCGGGAAGAAAATTTTAATTGGTTGCTTGTGGCCGTGGAAGATTGCTAGCAAAACAAAATAAAGAAAACACATAGGGTGATAGGAACGCTTTTTTCTTGATTCAGGGTAATGATGACTCTGGAGCTGGGGACTGGGTCCACTAAGTTCTTTTTTTTTTTTTTCCCCTTTCCTCCCAAGACAGGGTTTCTCTATGCTGGCCGTCCTGGACTTGCTTTGTAGACCAGGCTGGCCTTGAACTCACAGTGATCCACCTGCCTTTGCCTCCCGAGTACTGGGATTAAAGGCGCCTGCCATTACGCCCAGCCACAGCTAAGTTCTTGCTGCTCTTCAGAGGACTCAGTTTCCTCCTTTCCCAGCATCAACATATGTTGGCTCACAACTGCCTGTATCTCCAAATCCAGGGCACTCCATGGGATCTGGTGCCCTTTTTGGGCACTTGCACATAGACCTTGCGTGCACGCACACACACACATTTTTTAAAAATGATGACTACACAAGCATGTAAGCTGATCAAACTTATTTGCAACTGTATGTTAAGATTTCTTTCATTATATGTAAGCTAAATCTTGTTTTAAAAATTGTTTTTATTTGTTATTATGCCAGTGTGTGTGTGTGTGTTTGTTTATGTATATGTGCACATGTGTGTACAGGTGCTCACATAGGCCAGAAGGAAGTGTTGGATCCCATGGAGTCGGAGTTTCAGGTGTTTGTGAGCTACCTGATGTGTGTGCTTAGATCTGAACTCCATGAGCCAAAGAGCAGTGAACATTCTTCTGAGACTTCTCTTCAACCCTATCAAATAGACTTCAATGTTGGTTTTATTTTTTATTTTTTTAATTTTTAAAAATATTTTTAAATTTAATTTTAATTTATGTGTATTGCCGTGAAGATGTCAGATCTTGGAGTTACAGAGAGTTGTGAGCTGCCATGTGGGTGCTGGGAATTGAACCCGGGTCCTTTCAAAGAGCAGGTGGTGCTCTTAACCACAGAGCCATCTCTCCAACCCCTCAATATTGGTTTTATTTCTTTTTGTTTTGTTTTTTTGGTTTTTTGAGACAGGGTTTCTCTGTGTAGCCTTGACTGTCCTGGACTCATTTTGTAGACCAGGTTGGCCTTGAACTCACAGCAATCCACCTGCCTCTGCCTCCCAAGTGCTGGGATTAAAGGCATGCGCCACCACCGCCCAGTTCAATGTTAGTTTTAAAAATGCTATGCAGGCCAACACTTTGAACTATTAAAAAAAAAAAAAAAAAGATGCTTTAAAGTATCGATCTGAGGCTGAGTGTGGTGACTCCTGCCTTTAATCCCAGCACCTGGGATGCAAGGGCAGGAGGATCTCTGTGAGTTCCAGGCCAGCCTGATCTATAAAGAGAGTTCTGGGACAGCCAGGGCTACACAGAGAAACCCTGTCTTGGAACAAACAAACAAAAAATGTATCCTGTGTATGTGAGTACAGGCATGTGTGTATTATACCGCACAGGTGAGGTCTGAGGACATCTTGTGTGTTGGATTTTACCTTCTAACTTGCTTGAATCAGCTCTTTGTTGTTTGTTGCTGTGTTCATCAGGTGGCCCACAGTCACCTGGGAATTCTGTCTCTGCTTCCCATCTTGGCATAGAATTGTAGATGTGTTCTGCCACGTGGCTTTATGTGGGTTATGGGATTTGAACCCAGGCCCTTTCATTTGCCTGGCAAGCGATTTACCCATCGAGCCATCTCCCCAGTCTCATAAAACATGTTTGTGTGCCACATTTGTGTTTGGTCCTGCAGTTTCTAAGAGCTGATTTATACTTTTACTGCATATGCCAACTACAGAGTGCTGGCCTCTTCAGGCCTCCCATGGTATTGAACAAAAGGGTGTGTGGACAGTGTGCATTCTTGCAGCTCCATTGGGGTAACACAGTTCATCCTTCCTCTGGTTTTCCAATGCCAGTCACTTTAATGGACCAGCTTTTTTTTGGCTTCTTCTGGCAGTTGTGCCTTGAGTGCATGTGAGATTATTCATTCACTTGGACACTGGGCATCACCGTGCCAAAATAAAGCACTTGCTAATTGAGGAGATACACAACTGCCAGCTGATTATATATGATGTGAAATTACATTTGACTCACAAAAGCAGTTGAGTTGGATTTTCTTTTCTTTCTTTCTTTTTTTTTCTCAAGACGGTTTTTCTGAGTAGCCTTGGCTATCCTGGACTCACTTTGTGGCCTCAAACTTATAGATCTGCCTGCCTCTGCCTTCCGAGTGCTGGGATTAAAGGCGTGCACCACCTCTGCCTGGCAATTTTCTTTTTTCTTTTCTTTTTTCTTTCTTTCTTTCTTTTTCTTTTTTTTTTTTTAAAAGGATTTATTCTTCCTTGTGTAGATGTTCTGCCTGCTTATATGTATGTGTGCCATGTGCATGTGCCCAGTGCTCAGCAAAGGTAGAAGAGAACTTTTGGATCACCAGGAACCAGAGTTTCAGATGATTGTGAGCTACCATGTTGGTTGTGGGAACTGAACCTGTGTCTTCTGCAAGAGCCACAAGTGCTCTTAACCACGGAGCCATCTCTATGTGGACCAGGCTGGCCTGCAACTCAGACACCACCTGCCTCTGCCTTCCAAGTGCTGGGACTAAAGTTGTGCATCACCACTTGGCTCAGCTCTTCTCCTTCTTCTTCTTCTTCTTCTTCTTCTTCTTCTTCTTCTTCTTCTTCTTCTTTCTTCTTCTGTCTTCTTCTTTTCTTCTTCTTCTTCTCTTCTTCGTCTTCTTCTTCTTCTTCTTCTTCTTCTTCTTCTTCTTCCTTCTTCTTCTTCTTCTTCTTCTTTTTTTTTTAAAGATTTTGAAGCCAGGCATGGTGGTGCGTGCTTTTAATACCAGCACTCAGGAGGCAGAGGCAGGTGGATCTCTCTGAGTCCCAGCCTGGTCTACAAAGCGAGTCCAGGACAAAGCTATTACACAGAGACACTCAGAAAACTGAAAGAAAAATAATAAGACTTTGAAAAGTTTGAAAAGAAATATTTATGTGTGCCTTTGTGTGCATGAATGCCTTTGAAGGCCAGAGGTGTCGGATCCCCTTGGAACTGGAGTTACAGGTGGCTGTGTGTTATCCTACACGAGTGCTGTGAACCCAGCTTAGGCTGTCTGCAAGAGCAGTATGTGATCATAACTGCTGAACCATTTCTCCATTTTTGTCTTGTGTGTTTATCCTTGGTTATCTGAGGAAGAATAGATTCAATACAGACTACCTAATAGCTCCTCAGATGGGAGTGAGTGAAAAAAAAAAGTTGGAATAGTAGTCCGAATTTCTACCCACAGATGTGGGAAGTTTCTACCATTTTTTATTTTTTAAGGTCAATAAAGGAAGAGTGGATTGACTTAATTTCGTTGCTGAAATCAAATTGCATAATGGTTGTAGTCAAGCTATATGTATGCTGTCTTCATCAAGTTTGGTTTCAGCCAGTAAAGACTTTTATAAGTCATCAATAATAGAATCATTACCCTCTTCCTTCCGGCCCACCAACCAGAACCGTCTGTATTGATGATGGCCATGGTCTTAGATTTGGTCAGGCTGCTTCATATTCTTGACACAACTTTCTTCTCGCCATTGATAACACTGTCTTTGGCCATTTTTGTTTGTTTTTTTGTTTTGTTTTCTGAGATAGAGTCTCACTATGTAGTACTGGCTTTCCTGGGACTCCCTGTGTAAGCCAGGCTGGACTCACACTCACAGAGATCCGCCCGCCTCTGTCTCACTTAATGCTGGGATTCAAGGCGTGTGCCACTGAGCTTAGCTTGGCCATTTAAAAAAATTAGCAGGAGGCTGAACTCTGTAGAAATCAGCTCTCCATATTTAGTAAGAATGAACTATCCGGGGGCTGGAGAGATGGCTCAGAGGTCAAGAGCACTGACTGCTCTTCCAAAGGTCGTGAGTTCAATTCCCAGCAACCACATGTTGGCTTATAACCATCTAAAATGAAATCTGTAAACATAATTAAAAAAAAAAAAAAAAAAGGAATGAACTGTCCGATCACAGATGTGTTGAGAGTACTCTGATGTAGTCCCCAGTCAATCTCAATCTCTCTCCCCCCTCCCCTCTCTCTCCCCCCTCCCCTCTCTTTCCTCCCCTCCCCTCCCCTCTCTCTCCCTCTCCCCTCTCCCCTCTCTCTCCCCCCTCCCCTCTCTCTCCCCCCTCCCCTCTCTCTCCACTTATTCCTTTTTTCTCTGAAGCAGCGCTTCTCAGCCTGTAGGTTGAGACCCCTTGGAGGGTGTCAACGACCTTTTCACAGGGGTTGCATATCAGACATCCTTCATATTAGATACTTATAGTATGATTCAAAACAGTAGCAACATTACGGTTGTAAAGTGGCAATGAAGTAATTTTATGGTGGGGGTCACCACAACATGAAGAACCACATTAAAGGAGCACAGTGTTAGAGAGGTTGAGAACCATTGCTCTGAGGCTTCGCTCTCTGTATTTTAATATAATCAGGGGTAATAGCTATACCTAATAGATATCATTTCCCATATATGTCATGTAGGTATTTGTGCCAAGCAGATTTAATAGATAAAACCAAGGGGCTGGAGAGACATCTCAACATTTAAGATTTATAACCCCAGTTCCAGGGACGCTGTTGCGCTCTTCTGGCTTCTTTGGGTACCAGACATGCACATGGTGCATAGACGTATACATGCAGCTTTACACGCAAAACACCCATACATGAAATGAAAACGAATAACACCAAGACGGGTACGTCGGCGTGTGAAACTATGTAACACGTTCAGGGTCCTTAGTGGATACGAAGTGTGTCAGGTAACTGTGGACCTGGCCTTTTCTCCTCCACCTTCACCAGCCTGGCACACTCTCCTGAAAAGGAAGCCAGGGAGATTAAGAAGGGCTCCTATCTGATAATAGCTTAGTAACCTAAGAGGAGGCATTTCCCATGGCTGCAATTGGAGTCCAGCGACAGCCTAGTGAACTGCCTTTACCTCTGCAGTAGTCAGCGTGTGTCTGCTGACATATCCGAGGAGCTGAGCAAGAGAAGCATAACAGGAACGTGGAAACGAAGAAAGGAAAAGTTGGTATAGAATCCTGAATGCATACAACTTAGGTATAACTTTTTGAATTTGTGAAAGCCTATTTGTCCCCAGGACCATGTCTACTGGTGCCCCAGCCTGACACCATGCTAAAGGAGAAGGAAATAGCTTCTGTGTTTTAAGTTACCAAAAATATCATGTGAAGAGATGGCGAAGACTTACGTCACTCAGAACGTGTCACTTCAGAAGTGTGTTTGATAGGTTTGCATTTTGTTATTTTTGCTATCAAAAATTTAAATACATTTGAATTTTGTGCTCCTACCAGTGGTGTAGTTGGGCCCCTGGTTCTCCATATCCTTACTGTGTGAGGTGGTGGTCGTCTTCGCATGTTCACCGTTCTCATGTGTAGCTGGAGGCATAACGCCAGTTCCAGCTATTGTCATGTTACTTACTTCCCACAGCATTTTCTAGTAACATGTTCAGTACTTCGTTTTGACTCGTTACCATAAATTGTATAAAGGCAGAGAAGGGCCCCGCCCACCTTCAGTGTTGATAGCCCTGTACCCAGTAGCTGAGAAAGTATACTTGGTTAGTAAGCAATGCAGGAAAGAGAAGTAGTCCAGTGGTTAGGACTTGGGCTTGCTTCTGGTTTATTCACTTGTAAAATGAATCTGATAATGTGTCACAAGCAGTATGTGATATTAAATGAGGTCACACACGTACAACCTAGGTGCAAGACGGCTGCACATTGCGTCATCTGAGAGGTCAGCTGGCCAGGGGATTGTTAGCACCCTTGGAGTTTAGAGTCTTCACTCCAAGGCTGGAGCAAGTGCTGGGTGGTCAAGATCACTGGCTGCTCTTCAGGAGAATGAGGGTTCTAGTCCCAGCACCCATGGCGGCCCACAACCACCCAGTTCTAGGGGATCTGGTATCCCTTTCTGGCCTGTGGGGGCATCGCACACATGTACGGTGTATAGACATGCATGCAGCAGAACACCCATACACATAAAACCATAAAAAAAAATCCCCATTCTGTGAGTAATAAACTTTGGGGCATTGGTGTTATTAATATGTTGCCTGACCTCGGTGTCTGAGGCGTTCGTTTCCTCTGTTAAATTGGACTGTTAAGTTCGATGTTCCTAAGGGCCCTTCTGTGGTTTATATTTGATCTTATAATTGTTACTTTGTTCATTCCAGCAATCATGACCATATCATGCTGTCTCAGCATTACTTATATAAGAATTGCCAATCTCAGAATAAATTAAAGTGTCTAAGTGGTAGAGTTGACTTAAAATAGTTTTGTAAAATAATTTTTATTTGATAATTTATAAATTATTTAAAATTTTTATAGAGTTATGGATATGGGTGCTTTACTTACATGTATGAATATGTACAGTATGTATGACTGGTGCCCAGAGATCAGATGAGGGCATCTGATGCCCTGGAATTGGAAGTTATGGACGGTTGTGAAGCACCATGTGGGTGCTTGAATGGAACCTTGGTCTTCTGCAAGAGCAACAAGTGCTCTTATTCGCTGAGCCATCTGTCCAGCCCCTATTTGACAGTTTCATACATACACACACCCACGCGCACACCCACACCCACACATGCACACACTCGCACCCACACCCACACACCCACACATGCACACACTCGCACCCACGCACACAATCGTTAACTTAGCCCCCTACTCTCTCTTCTAGCCCTTCTTCCAGGGCATCCCCCTCTACTTTCATGTCTTTTTTTTCCCCTGAAGTAAACCGCTAAGTTTAATTAAGGCTGCTTGCTTGTACATAGGTGTGTGGTCCAAAAGTGATTTTTAAAAAGACCAAAAAATTGTGTGTGTATCTATCTGTATGCTACTTGGGTGTGTGTACAGAAAAGAAGAGAGTCTAGAAGAGGGCATTGAACCCCTGGAGCTGGAGTCACAGGTGGTGATGATCTGCCTGATGTGAGCACTGGGAACTGACCTCAGCTCCTGGGAGGGCAGCAAGTACTCTGAACTGCTGAGCCATCTCTCCACACCTGTGATTAGATTTTTGAGATTGTCTCATGTAGCCCAGGCTGGACATTAACTCCTGTGTCCCTTGAACTCTTGTTTTTGTTTTTGTTTTTCTGAGACAGGGTTTCTCTGTGTAGCCTTGGCTGTCCAGACTCACTTTGTAGACCAGGCTGGCCTCAAACTCACAGCGATCCACCTACCTCTGCCTCTTGAGTGCTGGGATTAAAGGCGTGTGCCACCTCTGCCCGGCTTTGGTTTGATTTTTCAAGACAGGTTTCTTTGTGTCATCCTGACTATCCTGGAACTTGCTCTGTAGACCAGGCCGGCCTCAAACTCTTAAGATTCACCTGCCTCTGCCTCCCCAGTGTTGAGATTAAAGGTGTGTGCCACTACTGTCAGGCAAGATTTTATCTTTTTAAAAGTTAAACTGTTGACATAAATGAAGCATAATGAATTTGTTTGTTTGTTTGTTTGTTTATGGTTTTTTGAGACAGGGTCTCTCTGTATAGTCTTGGCTGTCCTGGACTCACTTTGTAGACCAGGCTGGCTTCAAATTCACAGCAATCCGCCAGTCTCTGCCTCCCTAGTGCTTGGATTAAAGGCATGTGCCACCACGCTCAGCACATATGATTTTATATGCCAGGCTCAGTCATTGGTGAATTGGAGGAAGCAGGTTGCCATGGTGATTGCAGGGGAAGCTTGATGAGTTTTTTTTGGGGGGGGGGGCGGTGAGGGATGAGAGGGATGCTGAAAATTGAACAGTGGGCCCTGCACATGTGAGACACATACTGCACCACTGAGCCCCCTCCACCACCACTTTGTGGTTTTGTGGGGTCATTATTGGGCCCAGCTGTTGGGGGGGGTTGCTTCAGAAATGTTTCTGTCCATCTGCTGTTCTGCTGGTTGGCGGAGGAAACAAATAGTCCTTAAGAGCAAATCCCTGAGTTTTAAGGTGTGGCCAGTGATGTTCCTCATGTTTTTTGGTAAATGGGGGGGTAAATTTGCAAATCATGTGACTAGGCTTGAGAGAGAGTATTGGGTCAGTTTGCCCATTAAGTAGGCGTTTGATTGCACCTAGAATTTCTGTAGTTTAGATCTTTGTTTTAAATGTTTATGTGATGAAAGGCGTGCAGGCTTTGGAGTCCATTTACTAGTAATGTCCTGAGGTAATGTAAGTTGGGTCTCCATCAGTGCAACAGGGAGACACTTAAGGTGCTGCCATATTGAAGTGGACTGTAATTGTCTTCTCAGCATACTCAGAAGCTTTTGGCTCTTAGCCCTGCTAACGCGTAGGGTCTTGCACACTTAGGATGCCGTCAGTGCTGGGCTGGGGGCTGGTTTCCAGTGTGGAAGGCGGTGGCCTTTAACGGAACAAGGCCATCAGGTGACAGGGTGTGCCTGAGGGAAGGGCTTGGTGTGTGTCTCAGGAAACCTTTTGGCTCTTGCAGTCGTGGGTTGTTAGAGTAAGGCTGTGCCATATGCTTAGCCGTCTCATTACGCCATGCTTTGATCCAACCAGAGGCCACTCTGATCTTTAACATTCCCTCCAAAACTGGGAGCTAACTACACCATGTTTCTTTCTAAACAGCCAGCTTTAGTAGTTTTATTATAGCAACAGAAATGTTTTTCTTACATTCTGTTTTTTAAATAATTTGAGTAAAATCTTTCTGAGTATGACTTTGTTGAGCCCTTTCTTAAGCTTATTTAACTACATGCCCCGAGACTGGCAGTGGAGTTTATTTTTCTTATCATTTACAAATGCTGTTAGAAATTTATTCTTGTACAGACTTTGGAATGTGAAATAAATTTTATACAGAATTAGTAAGTTTGCTCTAGGCAGCTTCCTGAATCTGGCAAATTCAGACAAGAAAATGAGAATTGCTTTCATATTGGAGTTCCTACCTGGAACAGAGTTGGCAGAAGGAACATTTAAGCAATCACATTCCTCATCAACTGTTCATTGATGTATTGTCTCCTCAAGGTCTGGCGGGAGTCCCCTGCCCCTTTCCTGTACTGTGGGAGCGGAGATGGAGGGCCAACCAAAACAGGGGTGTGTGTGTGTGTGTGTGTGTGTGTGTGTGTGTGTGTGTGTGTGTGTGTGTGTGTGTGTGTGTGTGTGTGTGTGTCCCCGACAATAAGGAAACCTGCTACTTTGCATAGTAATAAAAAAATGTGCTGCTGATCTAGGGCCAGCTGGGTAGATGAAAACCTATCCTGATGTTGGCAGACGTTCATGAGAAGAATGGAGCGAGGCATGTGTGCTTGCTTCAGCTGCTCAGAGGTCCAGGAGTCACGGCCAGTTGGTTGTAAGCATGAAACACATACACAGGGGACAAAAAAATAAAAACAAAAAACCCCGCAGGTGAAGGCTGAACCAAGTGGCTATTTATGTAAGTGGCTTATTTCTGCTTTACGAGGAAACTAAGAAACCTCAGAGAGCGCGGTGATTGGATAGAGGTGATTTTCTACCAGCCACACTTACTGTTTGTGGTTTGGTTTGCTCTTCTTAAAAAAATTTCCACCCCACTCCACAGACAGGGTTTCTCTGTGTAGCCTTGACTGTCCTAGACTCGCTTTGTAGGCCAGGCTGGCCTGGAACTCACAGCAGCCCGCCTGTCTTTGCCTTCCGAGTGCTGGGATTAAAGGCGTGCACCAGCAAAAAAAAAAAAAAAAAAAAGACAGACTTGGCATTTATTAAGCAAAAATCCACCCCTCCTCCCCCGCCACAGACACACAGGGTTTCACTGTGTAGCCCTGCCTGTACTGAAATGCATTCTATAGACCAGGCTGTCCTCGAACTGAGAGATGATTTTGGTAAAGATTTAAAAATAGACATTAGGGTGAAGAGAGAGATACTTAAAGGCAAAGAGAGTATATGACTAACAGATAGGTGCAGAATCCTCAAGAGAGACACCGCATCTAACACCCACCTTTCCTTCCTGCCTTCCTTCCTTCCTGCCTTCCTTCCTTCCTTCCTGCCTGCCTGCCTTCCTTCCTTCCTTCCTTCCTTCCTTCCTGCCTTCCTTCCTGCCTGCCTGCCTGCCTGCCTTCCTTCCTGCCTTCCTTCCTTCCTTCCTTCCTGCCTGCCTGCCTGCCTTCCTTCCTTCCTTCCTTCCTTCCTGCCTTCCTTCCTGCCTGCCTGCCTGCCTGCCTGCCTTCCTTCCTGCCTGCCTTCCTTCCTTCCTTCCTTCCTGCCTGCCTGCCTGCCTTCCTTCCTTCCTTCCTTCCTTCCTTCCTGCCTTCCTTCCTGCCTGCCTGCCTGCCTGCCTGCCTGCCTTCCTTTTTGGTTTTTTGAGACAGGGTTTCTTGATGTAGCTTTGTCTGTCCTGGAACTCTCTGAAGACCAGGGTGGCTTTGAACTGCCTGTCTCTGCCTCCCATGTGCTGGGATTAAAGACATGTGCCATTACCTGGCCCATCATCTAACACTCTCTTTTTCTTTTTCTTTTCTTTTCTTTTTTTTTAATTTTTCAAGATAGGGTTTCTCTGTGCAGCCTTGACTGTCCTGGACTCACTTTGTAGGCCAGGCTAGCCTGGAACTCACAGCGATCCACCTGCTTCTGCCTCCCAAGTGCTGGGATTAAAGGCATGTGCCACCACCTGGCATCTAACATTCTTTTTTTTTTTTTTTTTTTTTTTAAAGATTTATTTATTTATTATTATGTACACAGTGCTCTGTCTGTGTGTACACCTGCACCAGATCTCATTATAAATGGTTGTGAGCCACCATGTGGTTGCTGGGAATTGAACTCAGGACCTTGGGAAGAGCAGTCAGTGCTCTTAACCTCTGAGCCATCTCTCCAGCTCCCGCATCTAACATTCTTTAAAAATAATTGTTTACAGTTTTTTAATATTTGTGTGTGTGTATCGGTACACATGGGCTATAGAGCTTGTCTGGAGGTCAGAGGACAACTTGTATTTATTTTCTCTTTTTACCATGTGGGTTATGGGGATTGAACTCAGGTTGCCAGGCTTGCTGGGAAGTACCATTAGCTGCTAAGCCACCTCAGATGCCCCTAAAGTTCTAGCCTTCATATGCACATACACATGTGTTCATACACACACCCATACGCATGCATACCAGCACATACACAGAGCTCATGAACTCAATCATAGCTTCTTTGCCTAAAGCAGGTTCTCAACCTTCCTAATGCTGGAACCCTTTAATATAGTTCCACATGTTGTGGTGACCCTCAACCATACAGTTACTTTTTATTACTTCATAATTATAAATTTGCTACCGTTGTAAATTGTAAATATACATGTTTTCCATTGGTCTTACGTGACCCCTGTGAAAGGGTATTTTGACCCCCGAAGTAGTCACAACCCACAGGTTGAGAACCTCTGGCCTTAAAGTCTCCACCTCTAGGGGGTTCCCCCGCTGTACTAGACTTCAGGCCGCCTCACATGACTTAGAAGCTGCGTGCATGATGTCTGTAGGCCCCAGCTCCTTACCAGCTGTTGCTCTCCCGTCCCTCATCACCATTTCTCAGCATAGGCCCTTCCTGCTTTCAGTGTTCAGTCTTTGTTTTCCCTGTAACTTGGACAAGTTTGGAACTAATTTCCTACTCGATGGCATTTGTTTGTTCTATGCATCCGTCCTGTAGTCCTGGCTGGCCTGGAACCCACAGAGATCTGTCTGCCTCCACCTCCAGAGTGTTGGGATTAAAGCATGTGTCATCATGCCTATTGGTTTGTTGTTTTTGTCTTCCTGTGAAGAAGAGTCATGTTTTATCCTTTTTGTTTAGCACATGCTGGCACTTGGTAGATATCTGAATGACAATATAATTTCTGCTTACACCTCATGTATCTCTAAGAAAATGAAAGTCAGAGTAGGTGAAAAAACAACAAAAGTGGGTTTTGGATTGAATATTTTAGAATCTACTGTAGATGGTGTCTCCTTTGGTAAATTTTTCTTTTTCTGTCCCCCTGCCCCCCCCCCCCCCGCTGTTTTGTTTTTTTCAAGACAGGGTTTCTCTGTGTAACCCTGGCTGTCTTGAAACGTTCTTTGTAGACCAGGCTGGCCTCCAATTTACAGAGCTCTGCCTGCCTCTGTCTCCCCAGAGCTGGGACTAAAGGTGTGCGCCACCACGCCTGGCCTCTGCCCAGCTTTCAGGCTTTGTAGCTTTTCAAACTTGTTATGTATTGACCTTCAATAGCAGTTTTCTCCTAGTGTGTGCGCTGCGCAGTAGGGACACATGCGAGCACGATTGTCGGGGGAGGTTTTCTTTGTTGATCAGAGTTGGATTATGGTCTCCGATATTTGTTCTGTGATACCATGTGTGTCTCTTGTTCACAACAATGGTTCTATTATAATAATACAATTTTATATAATGATAAATGTTTGTATAATAATGAGTTTATTCCTGGAAGGGAAGGGTTCAAACTTTGGAGCTAACTCTTTTTGAGGGATGGAAGAGTTGATACTGGGGTTTAAACTAGTGGTCCACTTGGACTGGGCTCTACTACCGAGCCTTAAAATTCCTAGGCCCTAAATTAATTCTTAATTAATTAATTATTTATTTATTAAAAAAATTTTTTTAAGGCAAGGTTGCATGTATTCTGGGCTAGACTTGAGCTTGCGATGTAGTTGAGGTCAGCATTGCTCTCCTGCTTTCCCTGCCTCTACTTCCTACGAGCTTGGATTATAGACATGCGCTACCATGCCTGCCTTAACTTTTAGTCTTTGTTAGGGAAAAGTACTAACATAGGAAGGTAGAGCCTGATGTGAGATGGACCACCACTCGAGCCTTGCCACCCATCTTCAGCAGTTGGTAGCATATGGCGAGTCTTGTTTAACTCTGTTCCCTCCCTTCCTCTTCCATATTTTAAAACAATATTTTAAATCCCAGACATTCTATCATTTCATCTGTAAATACTTTGGAAAGATATAATCAATTTAAAAACTAGTTAACTCTTGGAAAATCTGACAGAAAAATTCCATTTGTCTGCTTGAGTCTGAGTCTACAGGCCAGCTGGTGAATTTCCATGTATAAACCACTCCCAAGGTTTGACTCACTATTGAAAGCATGTACTCCATTGTAATTGCTCACACAGTTTGCAGGGATATGCTGTAGTGGTTCAGTTTGGTTCCTGGTGGCTGGAGCGAGGGTCCCAACAAGTAAACAGACTGCTGTCTTGGAGCTGTGGGGAGACAGAGGATGCTCTTCCTCATGGTGCGTTCTAAGTGTTGTAAGAGTGGCCTAGAAGACCACAGTGAAGTGTGTGGTGTGGATTTGATGCAGTAAACTCCGTAGTTCTTTTTTGTTGTTGTTGTTTTGTTTTGCCTTTTTTTTTTTTTTTTTTTTTTTGGTTTTTCGAGACAGGGTTTCTCTGTGTAGCCTTGGCCATCCTGGACTCACTTTGTAGACCAGGCTGGCCTCGAACTCACAGCGATCCGCTTGCCTCTGCCTCCCGAGTGCCGGGATTAAAGACGTGAGCCACCATGCCCGGCTAACTCCGTAGTTCTTTCCGGTAAATTCCTGAGAGTCATAGTTGGGAGGGAGGACCCAGAGGAGTCAGAACTAGAGAGAGTCCTGGGCCTTGGGAGGTAGAACCTGATCCAGGGGATGTCACACAGCATCGTTGTGCCTCTGGTTGGCTGTGTTCTGGGAGCTGAAGTTGTTACCAGCCCTCTGTTCATTGTCTGTAAACGCAGGCTCTGGTAGGATGGAAAGCTCCATTTCCTTTCACTATACACTTTTAAGAGTCATTATCTTGTACAATTGAGAATTTGGCCCTGAACTAATGGTTGCACTAGGACACTTCCTTGTGGGGAAATGGAAGGGGAATAGAAACAATTGTAATCATCTTTAATTAATTAATTTATTTATTTTAAAGATTTCTTTATTTATTATATATACAACATTCTACCCACAAGTGTGCCTGCCCACCAGAAGAGGCCATCAGATCCCAGTATAGATGGTTGTGAGTCACCATGTGGTTACTGGAAATTGAACTCAGAACCTCTGGAAGAGCAGCCAGTGAGTGCTCTTAACCTCTGAGCCATCTCTCAAGCCCAATCTTTGATTTTTTAAAAAATTATTATTATTTTTTTTGAGACAAGGTTTCTCTGTGTAGCCTTGGCTGTCCTGGACTCACTTTGTAGACCAGGGTGGCCTCAAACTCATAGTGATCCACCTGCCTCTGCTGGGATGACAGATGTGCGCCACCATGCCTAGCTCCTTCCCATCTTCAATTTAAAAACAAACAAACAAACAAACCAAGAACTATATAGAAGAGTAAATCCTGGTTCTAAGAGGGCACAAATCCCAGCTCTGCAGAATTACAGCCCTGCTTCCTCCTTGTCCAGATTTAGCAAGTCAGTTTTGCCCATAAGGTAGATAAGAGATAGCAGATGTGGTAATCTCTTGTTTTGGCAGTTCCTCAGAAAAACCACACTTTTATTCCTGTGACTTCTAGTTAATTCCTCTGGTAAAGTCTTCATCATACAGGGCCCTAGGTAGGGATTTGCCACCGTCATCGCTGTGGCCTTAGCCTCTAGACTGAATTTCTTGGAAAATATTTGTCAACACACAATAATCTCCTTCCAACACTAAGATGGTGTGGTTGTGCTGTCACCCCCCCCCCCCCCCCCAGCGCCTTGGCCCAGAATGTGCTAATAACGGTTGTAATATGTAGATTACCTCTTCCTAGAAGTTGTATTTCTCAGGATCTGGGTTATTCTCTTCGGTGACCTTCGGCGAGCTGGGGAGAGAAGAGTCTGTGTTTAGAACAAAAAGAGTATGTTGACGAAGTCAGCTATTGCTGGGGTCATAGCGAGGACAGCTGTAGGAGCTCACTTCGTTTTTAAAAATCTTATTTATTTATTTATTTTTGGTTTTTTCAGACAAGGTTTCTTGGTGTAGCTCTGGCTGTCCTGGAACTCTCTTTGTAAACTAGGCTGGCCTTAAACTCACAGTGATCCCCTGCCTCTGTGTCCCTCCCGAGTGCTGGGATTACAGGCCGGCGCCACCACACCTGGCCCATGGCTACATTTCTTATCACTGTCCATTCTCTGCCTCATTGTTACTTTCTTATTGAAGCTAGTCCTAGTGATAGCTTCCCATGGGTGACTCTGAGACCAGCCTGGGTTCCTTAGTCCCTGTCTCAGAAAAGGGAAAGTATCTTCTCTGTCCCTAATACGTCTCTTTTTTTGAGACAGGGTTTCTCTGTGTAGCCTTGGCTGTCCTGCACTCATTTTGTAGACCAGGCTGGCCTCGAACTCACAGAGATCTGCCTGCCTCTGCCTCCTGAGAGCTAGAGAGCTGTTATTGAGAGATTAATGCTGTGTTACTATTGTTGTTTGTGGTGTTGACAATCTAACCTAGGGCTTCACTCTACCACCGAGCTACAACCCAGCACAAGAGCCAGGAAGTCTTATTCTGTCTGTTGTTCTTGTTCTGTTAGAAAATAAACCTCTTGAGGCCTGAACTTTATTTATGTCTTGCCCTGAACAAGGACATATCTCAAGTAAAGGGCTGACACAAAGCAAGTAGCTACTCCATAATTGATAATTGTTGATTAGGGATGGTGATGTATCACCTCAGTGGTGGCTGCTTCCTAGATGAGGCTCAGATTTGCTACCTCACACTGAGAAGACAAGGTGAGTAAATGTGCTCTGAGCTGTTAATCAGGAGTGTTTGCCTGCCAGTGTCTGTGTACTGCTTGTATGTGTGATGGCTATAGGAGGCCAGAAGAGAACAGTGGACATCGGATCGCCTGGTGGTTGTGGGAGCTGAATCCAGGTCCTTTGCAAGAGCAAGTGCTCTTAACTGTAGAGCCATCTCTCTAACTCTCTAGCCCAGTGTGTTCTCTCTCTCTTTCTCCCTCTCTCTCTCCCTCCCTCCCTCCCTATCTGTCTCTCCCTCCCTCCTTCTCTCCCTCCCTCCTTCTCTCCTTCCTTCCTCTTCCTCCCTCTCTCTTTCCTCCCTCCTCTTCCTCCCTCCCTCCCTCCCTCCCTCCCTATCTGTCTCTCCCTCCCTCCTTCTCTCTCTCTCCCCTCCCTCCCTCCTTCTCTCCCTCCCTCCCTCCTTCTCTCCCTCCTTCCTCTTCCTCCCTCTCTCTTTCCTCCCTCCTCTTCCTCCCTTCCTCCCTCCCTCCCTCCCTCCCTCCCTCCCCTGTTTTGTTGCTTTCATAGTGCCTAGAGCCAGGACCAACAAAATAGTATATATAGCTGAAAAGACTTCCATTGACACTCTAACCTTTTGGTCACGTTTCATGATAGATGATGATACTTCTCATTTTTCTTTTTTGTTTTGAGACAGTATCTCATCTTGTAACATAGGCTGACTTGCAGCTTCCTGTGTAGTTCAGGCTGACCTTGAACTCTTGATCCTTCTGCTTTAGCTTCTGAGTGTTATGATTATAGTATGTGCCACCATGCGAAGCTCTAACAACAACAACAACAACAACAACAACAACAACAACAACAACAATTTTGTGAGTTTAGATTAGGAAACAAGCATAGAGAGCCTAGTTAGCTCAGGTCGTGTGGCTAATAACAGTATGAGCTTAGATAAGAAATCTAGATCTCACAACAAAGCTTTCTTTAAAAAAAAAAAAAAAGATTGATTTATTGTGTATACAATGCTCTTCCTGCGTATACACCAGCAGGCCAGAAGAGGGCACCAAATCACATTACAGATGGTTGTGAGCCACCACGTGGTTGCTGGGAATTGAACTCAGGACCTCTGGAGGAGTAGTCAGTGTTCTTAACCGCTGAGCCATCTCTCCAGCCCGCAAAGCTTTCTTGTAGCCATATGTTTTTATTTATTCACAGTTTTCTTTCTTTTCCCCTCCGTCCTTCCCCTTCCCTTCTTCCCTTCTTCCCTCTCCCTGTTTCTCTCCACCCACTTTTGTAAACATAGAGTCTTGAAGCTGGAGCCATGGCTCAGTAGTTTAGAGTGCTTCCAGAGAACCCAAGTTCATTTCCCAGAACCTACGGGAGGCAGCTTACAACATCCTGAGCCCCAACTCCAGGGGATCTGGCCTCTCCTGGCTCTGTGAGTACCCATACACAGACACATGTACATACAAATAAATAAAAGCAAACGTAAAAAGACAGGTCTCACCATGTAGTCCAGACTGGCTTTATTTTCCATCCTTTTGTCTCAGTCAGTTCTGAAGAGCTGGGGTTCCGGGCGTGTCTGTCTGCCAGATCACAGTCATCTTCTTAAGTCCTTTGTTAGCAGCCGTTACCTGATGTTTGCTGTGTTCCAGCACTGTTGACAGTAGAGTAACTGTTTATATTTGTTTGTGTATATATGTGAAGAGACACGTGTGTAGAGGTAAGAACAATTTGTGGGAGTCCATTTTCTCTTTCTACTGTGTATGTTTAAGGAATCAAACTCTGGTTGTCAGGTTTGGTGGCAAGCACCCTCACCCACCTAGCCATCTTGCCCACGCATACTGTGGTTATTAATAAAAATATTTTCGCTGGGAGGCGGTGGTGCACACCTTTAATTCCAGCACTGGGGAGGCAGAGGCAGTGGGTCTCTGTAAGTTTGAGGCCAGCTTGGTCTGCAGAGGGAGTTCCAGAACAGCCCAGGCTAGACAGGGGGAAAAAAAAAAAAAGCTGTCTCAGAAAAGAAAATTAATATTGTAATTTTTGGTGTTTTTCCTAGAGATGAGAAAGATAATTACTTATTTATCTGAAAACTTTGATTAATAACAGGTGAAAATAGCTGTTGTTGGAACTTTGGTTATCCAGAGCCTAGACTGTTAACTTCATGCATCCAAAAGAGCACTGAACTCAAAACCTAGAGGTGGTGGTGGTGGGGCGCAGGCCAGGGAAGAGTGAGTGAGGAAATACGGTCCGAGAAGACGGGTGCGAGGAGTGCTCTGAGTGCTTGGCTCCTCCATAGGGGTGGAATGTACTCATCTAACTGGCACTGTGCACTTATAAGTGGATCTTGTTTTTGATAAGAAGAAAGCCAAAAAATAATTTATTTCAAAAAAATCTAAAAACCATAACTCCAGCTCATAACAGGTTGAGGAAGGAGGATTCTGAGATTGGGGCCAGCCTAGGATTATATAAGGAGACTCTGTCTCAAAGCATGATGGAAAGAAGGAAGGAAGGAAGGATGGAGGAAGAAGAGAAGGGCGCGAGGACAGGCTGGAACAGAAGAGAGAGGAGCACAGAGAAAGAAGCAACTTTTGGGAGGAGAGAGACATTTTGGCTCATGTTTCCAGTCCATCATGGCAGCAAGAGCCTGTGGTAGTTAGAGTGTTCACGTCACCGTGTGCCAAGTGGACTGAGCTGCAGGGACAGGGCTGCCCTAGGGATGCACTTACTTCTGCTGCCTGGACCTGGTTTCCAAAAGGTCCCAGTCTCCTGAAGTAGTGCTCCAGCTGGGATCCAGTCATCTCCTCGCTCAGTCACTGGGCTGCTTTGCCTTCCGTGCACACAGCACTCAGGAGGCAGAGACAGGCTGATCTCTTGAGGCCTGCCTGCTCTCTCCAGGTGGGGCTACATAAGGAAGACTCAGCCTCCAAGACAAAAGCGCTCAGGGCGAGCTTTGGCTGACCGTCACTTTAAAACAAATCACCACTAAAAACCCACCAGCCTTGTAATGTGCCATGATCCTGTCTTTCTGTTATAAAGTAACTGCTCAATACAGTGGTTCCCTGAATGGAGGTGAAAGGGTTGGCTAAATTAGGGCCTGAGGCTTTAGTTATAAAAGTTTGACCAGTCTTCACTTTGTTGTCATTTTCTAAAGCCGATAAAAATAAGAGGTTAGAAGAGCTTTGCTTACATTACTGCTCATATAAAAATAGAGCTTGTTTCATTTTGAAGTGAGGTAGACCTGGGTTCTGAAGCTTAGTCAGTCGGTGACTAAAACAACCTTTACACAAGATGGTCTCATGTTCAAATCAGTTCCAAAATACATTCCTTGACAATTTTCAACCAAAATCCAGGATCTCATCTCCAGATTAATACAAGAAATCTACTATTAGCTTGTATCTTGTTTCTATTCAGTTTTTTCCCCTCACAGTGAGCTTACCACTGTTTAGGAACAGACCTTTTTAGTCATAGCTTCCAGCGAAATCCTGATATTCTTAGTCATTCTCCTCAGAGTCCTTTTCCTGTGAATAGAAGATGGAGCTCATACCTTTGCACAGGATCTGGAGAGTATTTTAAGCTTGGCATGTTGAGACCTGGCAGGCTTGATTAATCTGTGGGTAGACCAGCACATTAGAACATTTTTAAAGTTCCAGGCCACAAACTGTGTTTTAAATGAACATTGGCATGTATAAAATTAATAATAAGCCATGAGCAGCACAGACATTTAAATGCTGTTTGCACTGGGTGGCTGACTTCCCCGAGGCTCTTTGCGGGCCCTGCCTTTGCTCTTAGCAGTGCCAAAAGCAGGCCAGGAGGGTTTGCTTGTTTGTGCTCTGCTGCCCTCTGCTTTCAGCAGGGCAAAAGGCTACCCTCTAGTTCTTAAACTTGGCCATTTGGAAAGTTCCTGAAAATAGTATGGATTGGCTACTGTATTTCTAAATGTGGCCCCACTGTCCCTGACAAGAGTCACTGTACATAATGTGAATACTCCACATGCAAATCTGGAAAAGTACCCTGCCTCTATACTTAATTTATTATCACATTCTGGTTCAGTTGGCATGGATGAAGGTGAGTTTTGTTGTTAAACAAAAGCTAGTCAGTTTTCCAGAGTTGGTGGTCTATACCTGTCAAGCCAGAACCTGGGAGGTGCAGGGAGGGACAGGAGTCTCAAGGCTAGACTGAACTCCATAGCAAGACTGAGGTCAGCCTGGCCTACATGAGACCTTGTATCCACAAACCAACAATACAAAACAAAAGAAAACAGGAAAACCAGAAAATCTACTCGATGTTTTTAGTGATCTGTTGTAACCTTTGTGTCTGATTGTTGGCTTAATAATGTAGCAGTCATACTTATAAAAATATAGATGTGCATTATATTTTGACTAACAGAAATGTTTAAATGTACTAAGAAAATGAATTCTAGTGTAATTCATTTTGCAGATTTTGGGCAACTGGGCCTTCAGTCAACAAGTAGTGAATATGTACCAGGCCCTGCTAAACATGGGGGCCACAGAGGTGTTCATCATGGTTTCTGATAGAGCAGTGACAGAGCTGTGGAAGAATTTGGGAAGAAAAACAAATCAACTCTGGGGAATTGGAAGGCCTTAGAAAAACTGTTTCAGTTAATTCTGAGGTTAACAAAAATTGTAAGTTGGGTGTGGTAATAATGCACATCTTTAACCCCTGCGCTCTGGCGCTCGATGCAGGGGATCCTTATGAATTCGAGGCGAGGCTAGCCTGGTCTATATTGAGTTCCAGGACAGCCTGGTCTTGATTTTTTTTTTTTTTTTTTAAACTGAATAATGATACCAAGAGGCTTTACCTTCTGACAGGACTCCCCTGTCTGGAACCATTTCTTGTCATTTGTCTGACAAGGCAACGCTTAGTAATTGTCAGGTATAGGACCGCTGTCCCTCGGATGTATACAGAGTTACTCATTTCACAGGGGTCTAATGGTACTTAAGTAAGCGCTGACTGGTTGCCTGTCTTCTAACTCCACCCGAATGGTCTCTTTGCCAGTGTTGTGGCACATGATAGAGGCAGGAGGACTTAAACAGCTGTCCAAATGCCCTTTACAAACCAGAAGCACTGCTTATACTGTGAATTTTTATTTTCCTGTTCTGTGTTTTAGCAATTGCAGGGTATGATTAGTACGGAATTGAATTTCACCTGTCTGTGAAAATTTGCAGCAAGGCAGGTCCCAGGTTGGTTAACTCTTCCCTGCTTTCCCAGCTAGTGTGTGTGTTGGTCTTTTCAATTATATTTAGGTGGAATTGAGCAGATTTGCGATTGTTTAGGGAATCACTGTTTTTCAGTTTTATGGAAACCCAGGGATGATCATGGTTTGTGCAGTGTCATGTGCTGCGTCTGGTGTGGAGTGTACTGGATACCTTGATGTGGTGGCACTGACCTTTAATCCCAGCTGTTGGGAATTTGAGGCCAACCTGGTTTACATACTGGGTTCCAGGAGGCCTAAAAAAGAGACCATGTGTAAAAAAAAAAAAAGACTGAATTGTAAGAAGCAGTATAAATGATGTAGAAGTTTAATGGTCGTAGAGCAGATCGAAGGCAGAAGTTCTTGTATTGGATTCATTTTATAAACCAATTTGAGGTAGGAGTAACAAAGAGGAGTCACCTTAAAAATGTGAATGATAGGGCTAGAGAGATGGCTCAGAGGTTAAGAGCACTGTCTGCTCTTCCAAAGGCCCTGAGTTCAATTCTCAGCAACCACATGGTGGCTTAGTACCATCTATAATGAGACCTAGTGCCCTCTTCTGGCCTGCTGACTCACATGCATGCAGAATACTCGATATAAAAAAAAATAATAATAAATAAATATTTGAAAAATGTCAATGGTAGATTAAACTGAATAGGGCTTGGTAGCCGCCAAGCTTCCACTGACAACTGTAGACTTTGTTATGGATGATAGGCTCTGTCTGTCTATCTGTAACCACCAGAGTTTGGTTTAATATCGCATGCTTGTGTTTCTATTGCTTTTTGTTTGCTTGTGTTTTCAAGGTAGGGTTTCTGTGTGTAGTCTTGGCTGAGCTATACCTACTCTGTAGACCAGGCTGGCCTTGAACTCACAGAGATCTGTCTGCCTCTGCCTTCTGAGTACTGGGGTTAAAGGCGTGCGCCACCACTGCCCGGCTTGTGTTTCTGTTGTAGTCCCTGAGACTTGAACTGAAGTGTACCACATATGGCTCATCTATCATCTTCTCTCAGATGCTCACAGAGTTACAGACAACAGCTTCATGTAGGCCCTCAGACCTTTCTCTTCATGGACGTTTACATCAGAGGGCCGTTGCTGTTCATGCAGTCTCAATTTTCCGCCATCTTACATATGGTGAGACTCCCACTGCCCATCAGTGCGGGGGACTTTTACTCAGTGAACTTGATGTCCAAAACAACAGCACTCTTCCGAATCCCCCAGAGGAACCTGGGAGCTGCACGTGGAGTTCTGTGAGTCAGTGTCTATGTGCTTGTGCACTTGGAATAGCGCACACTTTTGTTGTTATTGTTTTGTGACAGGATTTTACTGTATAGCTGTGACTGGCTGGTCTCGAACTCACAGAGACCCATCTGCCTGTGCCTCCCAAGTTCTGGGATTAAAAGGTCTGTGCCTGGTGTAGCATAGGTTTTTAAAAGATTGTTTGTTTTTGTGTATGTGTATGGCGTGTTTGTCGATGTGTGTCCGTTCATGTTGCTGCTGTGTGCTTTTGCAGGTCAGAGGGAAATCTTGGGTGTTGGTCTTTGCCTTCTACCTTCTGAGTCAGTGTCTCATTGTTTGCTGCTGTGCTGTGTAGCCTAAAGTGTCTGGCCCTTGAGAGGCTGATGAGTGGAAGGGTGGATACTTCCATCTCATGGAGTCCAGGGATTACAGACATGCACCGCTAGATCTGGATTTTTCTTTTCTTTTTTTTCTTTTTTGAGCATAGATTCTGGGGAGGTCAACAGGCTTGTGTGACAGTGCTTTTACTTGCTGAGCCAGCATGCCAGATCCTAATACAGTTGCCTTTTTTACACTGTAGTGTATGTGTAGGGGTGCCTACGCACACACATGCAAGCCATGTACACATGTGGAGAACATAATACAATTTGTGGGTGTTGTTTCTCTTTCCATAATGTAGATCCCTGGGATTGACCTCAGATCACCAGACACTGCAGCAAACACCTTTACCTGCTGAGCCATCTTGTTGGCTCCCCAGGATAGGCTTAAAATATGTGTTTGCCCCACCTCCCAAGGCCCACCATGTACCAGGCAAGTACCGTATGGCTGAGCCACTGAGCCTGGCTTTCTCAGCCAGCTCAACAGGGACCTTGAGTCCTGCTACAAGCAAACGTAGTTGAGGTGCTTCCTGTAGCAGGGGGAACGTGGTCTTAGATTAGAAGGGAGGGGAGAAAGGGAGACTAAGATTTAACTTAAATCAGGCAGCTGTGGTGGTGCACGCCAGTGATCCCAGTGCTCTGGGAGGCAGAGGGAGGCGGATCTCTGTGAGTTCGAGGCCAACCTGGTCTACAAAGTGAGTCAAAGACAGCCAAGGCTACACACAGAAACCATGTCTCGAAAAACAAAAACTGGTACCTGCTAGTCTGTATATGACTGGTGGATCACTCAGAAAATTACCTTGTTTCTGTTATTCTGCCTTTGTATCAGGGTGATAATAATTGGGAACTACCTGATGAAAATGCTGTAAGAATTAGTGGAAGGGAAAGAGTGACGTTCATTGAGGTCTGCCTGCTGAGGGCTAGACGGGGCCCTGCCAACTTTCTCATGTTCTGTTCTGTATTCTGTCAGGTTAATTGACAATGTGGTTTTTTAGATGTAGGTAGATAATGTCACCGTGAAAAGTGTAAAAAAAAAAATGTAGCTCTGCAGGTGAAGCAAGTATATGTTGATGCATTATTCTGTGTGCATCTACTAGCACAGAAAAGGAAAGCAAATTTCTGCATGAGCTAGTTTTTGGTTTTGTTTTCAGTCTTCTAGGCTTGATTTATCCAAAGGGAGGGAGGAGCCTAGAAGGTTTGAAATTAGACACTGTAAGGTTTTGGGAAGTTGAAACTCTTGACTCAGGGTTTGCTGAAATGGACGCAGAGAAGGCCGGAGTAGGTTAACGTTTTCAGTGTGAATCCCAGCTGTTTGCAGGTGTGGTTTTCCTTCACGCCTGTCTCTACCTGCAAATGGAGTTAGTAAAGTGGAAGACCCTGAACTTATGTAAATTTATCTTCTCCTAAAATAAATAAATAAATAAATAATCTCCATTTGTCTGTTTAGATGAGCCAAGGGAATTAATTGTTGTCTTTGCGCTTGCAAAGAAATGACTGCACATTCTCTCAAAGTAATTATAATTGGTTTTCCACTCTTAAAACTTTCTCTGGGGCTGGGCACTGTGGCGCAGGCCTTTAATCCCAGCACTAAGGAGGCAGAGGCAGGCGGACTGCTGTGAGTTCCAGGCCAGCCTGGTCTACAAAGAGAGCCCAGGACAGCCAAGGCTACACAGAGAAACCTAGTCTCAGAAAACCAAAAAAATAAAAATTTTTTCCTTCTGGAACACCCTTCCTTGAGGAGCCGCCGTTGTGTCCCTCAGCCACGGGCTTGTGTGGCATCAGTGTAGTTAAGTTCTCTTCTGTGTTACATGGAGTCAGCTGCCGTGTTTCTTCCGCAGCCCCACAGCTGGGATTTCCTACTTGTCCTGTTCTCTGCCCTTAGAATGCTGAGCGTTCATTGTAGTTTGAACAAGGTCTATAAAGAGTTACCCAGAGACCTTATCCACATTGTGTCCTGTCAAAGGCTGAAATGGACACTTGATACTTATCTTATGAAATTTTTCTTTCTTTCTTTCTTTTTTTTTTTCCAGACAGGGTTTCTCTGTGTAGCCTTGGCCATCCTGGACTCACTTTGTAGACCAGGCTGGCCTCAAACTCACAGCGATCCACCTGCCTCTGCCTCCTGAGTGCTGGGATTAAAGGCATGCGCCACCATACCCGGCTTTATGAAATTTTTCATTGTTAGTTTTCTGTCTGCCGAATGTAATTCTTTATGTTTCCTTCTGGTTGCTTCCCTCTTATGCTTACTCAGAGAAATGATCAGTAATGATTCTTGTTTTGACTAACAAATACCATGAACAACTTTATTGAGTTTTTACTACATAATTTGCCTGATTGGTTGAAGTCTGCATTTCAGTGATTTTTAGTAACTGATGCAGTTATGCAACCGTTACCACACTCCACCATCACATATCAGCTCCTCCCAAAGATTGCTTCTAAACACGCTGTTTTTGAGATAAGATCTCATGTAGCTCAGGCTGGCCTGGGTCTGTATGTAGCTGAGGGAGACTATGAATTCCTGATCCTCCTGTCTCCACCTCCCCAGTGCTGGGATTACAGGTGTGTACACCACCACACTTTAAAAAAAAAAAAAAAAAAGATTTATTTATTTATTTAATGTATGAGAATGCTCTATCTGCATGTCCACCTGCATGTCAGGAGAGGGCATCAGATCACATTATAGAAGGTTGTGAGCCACCATGTGGTTGCTGGGAATTGAACCCAGGACCTCTGGAAGAGTGGTCACTGCTCTTAACTGCTGAACCATCTCTCCAGCCTCACATTTGCTCTTGTAAACTCTTTATTTGTTTGTGTTGAGGCAGGGTTTCTCTGTGTAATGACAACCTTGGCTGTCCTGGAACTCTCTGTGTAGACAAGGCTACCCTTGAACTTAAAGAGTTTCATTGGCTTTGATATTACAGAGATCCACCTGCCTCTGCCTCTCAAATGCTGAGATTAAAGGCATGCACCACCAAGCTTGGCTGTAAGCACTTTTCTTTACACATTTATTGGTTTTTTTAAAATTGTGTGTGTGTGTGTGTGTGTGTGTGTGTGTGTGTGTGTGTGTGTCTGGGTTTGTGCATATGTGTTCAGGTGCCCACCATTGCCAAAAGAGGCATCAGATCCCCTGGAACTGGAGTTAACAAGGGCGGGCAAACTACCATGTAGTGCTGGGAATTGAACTCAGGTCCTCTGGAAGAGCAGCTCATGCTCTTAACCACTGAGCCACCTCTCAAGCCCCAATTTACTTATTGTTACCATTGTTGTGTTGTCATCTTACTTTTTTTTTTTTTTGAGACAGGGTTTCTCTGTGTAGCCTTGGCTGTCTTGGATTTGCTTTGTAGACCAGGCTGGCCTCAAACTCACATCAATCCGCCTGCTTCTGCCTCCCAAGTGCTCCATCTTACCTTTTCTTTTGAGGCAGGATCTTATGTGAGCCAGCCTAGCCGCCAATTTACTAAGTCTCTGAGATGACCTTGTAATAGTGCTGCACTTACAGGCATGCTACTAATTCTGGTCTATGCAGTGTTAGGAATTGAACCTAGAACCCTAGTGGGAGGCAGGTGCTCTGCCAAGTGAGCTAGCTATGCCTTCAATCCCACCTGGGTTTTTAAAGGCGCGGCTCGTGATGTTGCTTTGTCTCCTTTAATAGTGATGTTGCCTCATCCTTTAGTTAAGTTCCTACCTACCTGATTTACTCATTTTAAGCATGCTTCCTCCCTGACAATATAAAAGATATAGGGTGATACTGTTGATACATTTTGATATCTTTTGCACATGAGTTCCCCATAGTTGTCAGAATAGAAACATCTCTTCTTAGAACAACAAACTAAACTGGATAGTGGTGTTAAAAATTGAATATTATCTGAAAGGCAGATATGTAAAAAAGTACAGTTAAAAATTTAATTTGAGTTTATTTTATTTTTTGGGTTGTTTTGTTTTGTTTTCTGTGTAGCCTTGACTGTCTTAGACTCACTTTGTAGGCCAGGCTGGCCTCGAACTCACAAGAGATCCACCTGCCTCTGCCCCCCCCCCTCACCCCAGGTGCTGGGATTAAAGGCATGTGCCACCATGCCCAGCTTAAGCTTCTTTGTAATATGAACTTTTTTTAAAAACATATTTATTTATTATTATGTATACAGTGCTCTGCCTGCATGTATACCTGCAGGCCAGAAGAGGGCATCAGATCACATTACAGATGGTTGTGAGCCACCATGTGGTTGCTGGGAATTGAACTCAGGACCTCTGGAAGAGCAGACAGTGCTCTTAACCACTGAGCCATCTCTCCAGCCCCATGAACTTTTTTTTTTTTTTTTTGGTTTTTTTCGAGACAGGGTTTTCTCTGTGTAGCCTTGGCCATCTGGACTCACTTTGTAGACCAGGCTGGCCTCGAACTCACAGCGATCCGCCTGCCTCTGCCTCCCGAGTGCTGGGATTAAAGGCGTGCGCCACCACGCCCGGCCCGTAATATGAACTTTTAAGTGCAGATTTCAAAAGCAGTTGCTTGGCAAGACATGGTGGTGCGTGCCTGTAATCCCAGTGTTCAGGAGGCAGAAGCAGGGGGATCGTTGTGAGTTTTAGGCCAGCCTGATCTACAAAGCAAATTCAGGACAGCCAGGGCTCCACAGAGAAACCCTGTCTCAACCCCCCGCCCCCCCAAAACCAACCAACCAACCAAAAAAAAACAACCAACCAAACAAACAAACAAAAAACCCAAAAAAACCAGTTGCTTAAGAGTGTTGGGATATGCATCTAGTTCTCTTGGATCATGGAATTGTGCTGATAATCTTTTCATATTTCTCTTTACTATCATATTAACATTTCTGCACTTTTTGGACAAATTCTTTACTTTTATTTTTATTTAGTTTTTTCGAGATAGGGTTTCTCTGTGATATTCCTGGCTGGCCTGAACTCACTTTGTAGACCAGGCTGGCCTCCAACTCGTAGAGATCCACCTGCCTCTGCCTTCCGAGTGCTGGGATTACAGGCATGTACCACCGTGCCCGGCAGACAAAGCCTTTTTTAACTTTAAAATCTTCCTGTCTCATGTGTGCCCTGTAATAATACAGTTCTAAATAGAAACCTGGAATTCTCCAAACTTCAACTCTAGTGTAGAAATTACTTAATCTCAGTATTTCCCTCTGCCTAAGTGGAGGATAGCAGTACCTGACATGCTTACTGCAAAGACCAAACAGGCATCTGGCAAGTTACCCGTTGTTAAGTGGCTAAAACCTACCACGTACTTAGTGAATTCCCTTGTATCTGTACCCCATCATCCATGCAGACACGTGCAGAGTCTTTGCTGGAGTCTTTGCTCAGGGAAGTTACCTTTGCCATGTCTTCTCCGACGGTCTCCCTTCTGTCCTGTCTTTGTGAGGCCTGATGAAGGCGGATCACTTCTGACTTGGTGCTTTGAGTCCTTACACCAGCCACTTCTTGCCCTTCAGTGTCTGCTGTGTCTGCTGCATGACGAGTGAAGAATGTAGAAAAGAAAAGAAAGGAATGTCTGCTGCTACGTGTGGGCTGAGGGGAAAGTTTATTGTAAAAATGAGAGAGAGCATAGCCAGAGGCATCTGGAAAGATCCAGACTGAACACCACCAGCAGACTGACCTGGAGGGGATGCCAGCCAGGATGTTTCCCTAGTGCTGTGAAAAAGATGGAAGAAGCCTTTCTCCTCCAGCTGCCTTTTACCTCTGTCCCGAGTCACACTGCAGTATGTTTGCTTTTTGGTTTCGCGAGAAAGGGCTTCTCTGTGTAGCCCCAGCTGTCCTGGAACACACTTTATACATCAACCTATATAGGCTTTATAGACTCAGAAATCTATCTGCCTCCCTCCCTCCCCCCAGGGCTGGGACTTAGACTAAAGGTGTGTACCACTGTGCCTGGCATGGGCTGCACTTCTTATGTGGCTGTCAGTAAAGATAAGGAGGTGCTAGTTAATTTGTCAGTGGTTCTCATCACCACCCTTGGCTTCAGCACAAATGTGGACACACCTGGACACGTACATAAAGTAGAAATTCAGAAGTTGTGTCATTTTTAGACAATATTTTGAGGCAACGGAAAAACATTTCTTGCCATCTTGTATAATCTGCATGCTTGGAAGAAGAGCTTGAGTATTCAGATGCTGCATTCCAGAACTGCATTTATAAAGTTGTCTGGACATACAGAACACCAGGCAGATGGCAGGGCTTTGTAAACCTCAATGGAGCATAAGATGGAGCTAATCCGCCTTTTCCTGTGTGCTTCAGAGGCCTGCTGTGGGGTTGTGGTCATTGTTTCCAGGTAAAGGCTATTTATCGTCTTAAAGGAAAGAACTCAGTCAAGGGGCACAGTTTAAGCAGAAGCTTATTTAGCAGAGCAGAGAAAACACAGTTCAGAGGAGGCTGGAGTGGGCTGACCCAAAGGCTGAGGGATAGCAGTTCACTGTGTGGTTGATTTTTTTTTTTTTTCTTCGAGACAGGGTTCCTCAGTGTAGCCTTGGCTGTCCTGGACTCACTTTGTAGACCAGGCTGGTCTCGAACTCACAGTGATCCGCCTGCCTCTGTCTTCTGAGTGCTGGGATTAAAGGTGTGCGCCACCACCGCCTGGCTGTGTGATTGATTTTAAAGAAGCTTTGTGAATACTTACGTTATGGGTGCCATATTCACGGGGTAAGGTGAGTCTTTTCCCCCTCTATATTGGAAAGAAATCATGGTAGACCAGCTCTTCCCTTCTAGGTTGTTTTTCCCATGATCTTCTTGAAAGCCCACAGGGGATCAGAATCACAATACAGGCGATACTGCAGTGGACCTGAGAATGCTGACCCTCCATTAAAGTGCGTGTGTGGCAAGCAGAGCATCCCTGCATGCCTGTGGTTCTGAACCGTACTTACTGTGTCCTTAAAGACGTTCAACCACAAAGTGGCATTCTGACTGTCAGGAGACACAGCTAATCACGCTTGTAATCCCAGCACTCAGGGGGCAGAGACAGGTGGATTGCTGGGAGTTCAAGGCCAGCCTGGTCTACAAAGTGAGTGCAGGACAGTGAAGGCTATATAGAGACACCCTATCTTGAAAAACCAACAAAACAAAACAAACAAAAACCAAAAAACACAAACAAACAAACAAACAAACAAAAAAACCAAAAAACTGCAGAGTTCTCAGCTCCCTCATTCCGTGACTAACAGGAAACACTGAGAAGTTACAGCTACAGCTTTCTGTGGTTACCTCATAACTAACTCCTTGCCTACTGCTTTTCAGCACCATGCTCTTCCTAGAGAGTCTTTTTTGGCTGACCTGCAGTGCTTCCCTTGAACTCCAAGGCCAACTTCTTGCCATATTATTTTGTATTACCTTTTGTACCTTGTACATGTTTAATTCATCAGAGTTAAAACTGTGGGAGCTGGGCATGGTGGCACATGCTTTAATCCCAGCCCTTGGGAGGGAGAGGCAGGTGGGTCTCTGTGAGTTTGAGGCCAGCCTGGTCTACAAAGTGAGTCCAGGACAGCTATGGCTACACAGAGAAACCCTGTCTAAAAGAGAAAGAAAGGAAGAAAGAAAGAACTGGTGGGGTGCTGTTTTGAGGGCTGGATGTCTTCCTTTTTCATTTCAGGAGGTTTTACACCAAAAAAGGTAAGGTTACTAAAGTTCCAGCTGCTCTGTTAGTGAGCGGCCCCTAAGTCTCATTAGGAAGCTGTGGGTTTTGTTATCACATGTGTGTTTGTCACTAAACTGTAGCTTTTTCTCTGAGGTGCTTGAGGGCTATCTGGCCACTATATTTGCCTTCAAGTAACCAGGAGCCTGTCATAAAACATTATATTTTTTATGACCCCATTTTCAATAATGTATTGTAAAATTGCACAAAGGGATACATTTTCATTGTGAAATTTTCTTATATGTATATAATATAACCTGGTGGTTTTAACCCCTCTAGTACCATCTCTCATCCCACACTCGAATAGCGTTCCTTGAGCTGGTGAGGTTCTCCTGGTAGAGTGCTTGCACAGAGGCTTGGCAGTCTGAGTTCGGTTCCTGGGATCCACATGGTGGAAGGAAAGGCCGGGCTCCTGAAGCTTGTCCTCTGACCTCCACACACATCGGGGGCCAGCATGCACCTAGACACACGTGCCCAACGAGCAGACTAGTCGGTAGCTCACCTTTTAATTTCATATCCTTTTTTTTTCCTCCTAAATTCCACAGGAGAAAAAAGCATGCAGTTTTTATATTTGTGCCTTGAATCTGGCTTATATTGCTTGGTATCATGTGGTTTCATAAAATGACATAACATAATTTTTTATAGTTAATAAAAGCTGTTTTCCTTATCTGTTCATCTGCTGATAGACACCTTGGCCAGCTACAGTGTGGGTGATGAGCAGTGCTTTGATGAACATGGGCATACAGCATTTCTGTGTAAGCTGGCATTGATTCTTTAGATTGCATATCAGGAAGTAAATTGTGTGGTAGTTGTGTTTTTAATTTTTGAGGATCATTCATAGTGGATTTACACTCCCTCAGGTATGCCAGGGTTTCTTTTTGCATGCATTCTTGCCAATATATGCTGCTTTGTGCTTCTTCATAATACTAATTCTGACTGGCTCTGTGGAATATCAATACAGTTTTTATTGTTGTTGGTGTTGTTTCTTTTTTCCCCCAATGTAGTCGTTGGTGTTTTTCCTTTTTTTCCCCCCAGTGTGGTTTTGATATATATTTATTAGAGACAATCTGGGCTGGGGATGATAGGGTGCATGTCTAGCATGCACAGAGCTCTAGGGGTCAATCCCCAGCACCACATAAAACTGGCATACATAGTGTACACCCTGGGAAGGTCAAGGGAAAGGGTGAGAGATTCAGGCTCATCCTTGGCTACAGAATGAGTTCAAGGCCAGCCTGGACTATATGAGACAGACATGCTCGTGAGCATGCAGACAGTCTCAGTCTGTATGTCACAGTATGTCCTAAAGGGATACAGCTCATAGCAGAATGCTTGCCTAGCATTCATAGGGCCCTGTATGTGATCCCCAGTAATGGAAAATAAACAGGTATAAACAATAATGACAAAGCCCATCAAAGAACTACTATACGAGTGTATTTCCCTGAAAATACCTGAACATACTTCAAAACTGTGTGCCTGAATCACACGAGCTAGCCGGAAGCCCAGCACGCAGTGTGTAAGTCTACCATCTGAATGTCGTCTCAGAACTTCGGCTTCTGTAAAGAAGTTAATTCCGTTCCACCAATACCTACTGAGCAGGTGAGCATTTTCTGTATAAGACACTGAAGTGCTTGCTTGGGAGCACAGTGGGGAAGGGAGCTGGCATTTATTGAACACAGTTTCAGATGGTCTTAATTTACTTTCTGACCACCTCATTTAATCCATGTGGCAACCATGCTTAGCCAGATAGTATCTCATTTTATAGCACAAGAACCAGACATTGAAATTAAGTTCTTAATTTAAACAGCAGCTCTGGAATTTGAATCTAATCTGACAAACAGCCCGTGCCCTTTCCTAGCACACTGTTGCTTTTTGTATAAATATGATGTAGCCCTTATTTCAGGAGTTTAGAGTTTAGTCTAGGGATTCCCAAAGATGTGTCGGAAAAGTCTGTGATTCACTTTCAGGAAGTCACAAGTTCAAAACTATTTTTTATAATAAGTAATATTAGGGTACCATTTCTGCTGATGCTGAAGCCATAATGGGTATGATTTGACTCATAGAGGGGCGCCATACCAGACTCCAGTTATTGTAATTTTTGCCACTATTTAATGAGAGGGAAATAAATAAATAAATAAATAAATAAATAAATAAATAAATAAATGCCTTTTGGTGCTGCAATGAAAATAAATCAAGCCCCAAAGTATCCTTCTTTTCCTTACCAACCTAAAAGCCACATAATGAAGTTTGCATCTCTAAATATATAATGTTTTGGCTTTCGTGTAGCCACAAGGTCATCAGTCATGACCATTGTCAAGTATAGATCCTTCTCATTACCTCAAGAATAACCTCCATGCCTGCCTGCAGGCCTCTAGCACCATGCGGCCACTCACCTACTTCCTGTCGGATTTACTCATCCCAGATATCCATGTAAGTTCATGGATGCAGCGTGAGGACTTCGTGTCTTGATTCTTCTATTTAACATCATGTTGTAGCAAACATAAGTACTTTATCCTGTTTCTCTCTCTCTCTCTCTCTCTCTCTCTCTCTCTCTCTCTCTCTCTCTCTCTCTCTCTCTCTCTCTCTACGTTAATCTAAGGGCTGGGCATGTGGCACAGGCCTTTAATCCCAGCACTTGGACAGCAGAGGCAGTGGAATTTCTGAGTTATAGGCTAATCTGATCTACATAGCGAGTTCCAGGCTGCCAAGGCTTCATAGTGAAACCCTGTCTCTACCAAATAACCCAACTTTATTTGTTTGTTTTATTTTATTTTTAATGAGCCAAAATTTTTATTTCTTGCATTTGAAGTGCCCCCTTGATAGATTTTACAGAGGCCTACCCATTCCCCTGGTTTCTTGTCATCAACCTTAAGTTTGGTTGGTCTGGTGCTGAGCACAAAGGGCCTTCACCAGCTTGACATCCACAGGCTTATCACAGTTGGATGCCAGCACAGAGATGGGCCTGGTGCTTGTCTAAGGCTTTGGCAGGTTCACATGTGCCGTGTGCTAGGCCATCATGTATGAAGGCAGTCTTTAGCATCTCTTGTAGAGCAGTCAGCTCCAGCAGCAGTGCCTTCCTCAGCCACGGTGGTGGATTACGGGTGAGGCCGAATCTTGACCACACCCAAGCCTCCACGCCCATACAGGGAAAAGGAAGGTACGTATGTATGTATATGTACATGTGTGTAGGTATTCATTTTTGGTTTTTTAAGACAGGGTTTCTCTGTGTAGCCTTGGCTGTCCTGGACTTGCTTTGTAGATCAGGCTGGCCTCAAACTCACAGTGATCCACCTGCCTCTGCCTCTCAGAGTGCTGGGATTACAGGTGTGCACTACCATGCCCGGCTTATTTTTTAATTCTAGGGGGCTGTAGAGATGACTCAGTGCTTAAGAGTGCTTGCTGTTCTTCCTGAGGACCTAGGTTTGGGTCCCTGCATTCACACAATGGTTCACCATACACACACACACACACACACACACACACACACACACACACACACACTCACACACTCACACTTAGTTCTCTCCTGTGTGGGGATTCTAGGGGTCAAACTCAGGTTGTCAAGCTTGGCAACAAGTATCTTGCTGAGTTATCTTACTGGGCCTATCCTTTTTATTTATTTATTTTGCGTATGTATGTGCTTTGTCTGCATGTGTATCTGTGCACTGTGTATGTGTAAGTGCGCAGGGAGGCCAGAAGCTGGTGTCGATTCCCTGGGAGTTGAGTTATAAGTGGCTATTAGTCAGAGCTGGAGAGATGGCTCAGCGGTTGAGAACACTGACTGCTCTTCTAAAGGACCCGGGTTCAATTCCCAGCACCCACATGGCAGGTCACAACTGTCTATAACTCCAAGATCTGACACCCTCATACAGACATACATGCAGGCAAAACACCCATGCACATAAAATAATTAAATTAGTTAAAAACAAAAAACAAAAACAAAACAAGTGGCTATTAGTCACAGTGTATGCGCTGGTTCTTGATCCAGGGTCCTCTCTCCAGCCTCACTCTTCATTAGATCTTTTTAAAAGTAGCTGTATGGAGACCAAATTAAACTAGGCAATTCCACACGTAAAACATACAACTTAATGAGTCTTAATGGTTTATAGACATGGACAGCCATTACCACAGCTGGTTAGAACATTTTAGTCACTTCTCAGTGAAACTGTGCTGTTTCCCTTATCCCCCTCCCTCCCTGGATCGCTCCCTGCCCTACTGTCTGTGTGTTTCCTTCTCCTGTGTGGTTCTGCCCTTTCGTGTGATTGGGATTAGATAGTATATAGACTTTAATATCTTCACGTCCTCCATAGCGCTAGCTCCTGACATCAGCGTTGTCGTGGGTGTGAAGTGGTGTGTTACTGTGGTTTTGTTAAGTGTTACCTACTCACTCATGGTGTGCACATCTTGCGATGTGTTTATTGTCCATTTGTATGCCTTCTTTTTAAATTCTTAAGTCTTAAGATTTCCTAATATATGATACTAATTCCTTACTGAATGACTTGTATTTCCTCTGTGTGGAGTTTCTCTCTGGAGCCCCAGCTGGGCTAAAACTCTTTTTATAGTGAACTTGTGAGGAAACTCCTGCCTCAGGCCTCTCAAGTGCTGAGAGTCTAGGCCTCATCACTACGCTTGCTATCACCCCTTGATATTATCAGAGGGTTATTTATTTATTTTTTGTGTGTGTGTGTTTCGAGACAGGGTTTTTCTGTGCAGCATTGGCTGCCCTGGACTCGCTTTGTAGACCAGGATGGCCTTGAACTCAAAGAGATTTGCCTGCTTTTTGCCTCCTGAGTGCTGGGATCGTAGGTGTGCACCACTGAGTCCAGCCAGAGGGTTATCTTTAGAGAGTGTCAGCTTTTGAATTTTGATGTAGTCTAGTTATCTATTTAAATTAAAAAAATATATATATCTGGGGGGGGGCGGGGAGAGGGAGAGAGAGAGAGAGAGAGATTTATGGAGATCAGAGAATGGCTTCTGAAAGAGTACGTTCTCTCCTTTTTCCACATGGGTGCAGAGGCTGAGCTCATCTGCAGACTTTGTGGCAAGCACCTTTACCTTCTGAGCCATCTTCTTGTCCCCACTTTTTTAAAAATTAATCTTTTTAAAGTGTCATATCTAGGAGACTGCCTAATTGAAGGTCATGAAGATTCACACCTGTTTTGTTGCTAGCATTTTTCTGTGTTGTTTTACATTTAGACTCATGTTGTATATAATGCGAAGTGCTTCATGTGTGTCTGTTTCCCTGACACCTTCCATTGAACAGTCCGCCTGCCGAGGACCTGCTCTGGTGTGTTTCCATCCGCGTCATCAGGCAGGGTCTTTGAGGTTTGTTCTGACCCTAGTGGGGTAGCTGCCTCTCCTGGGTCTTCCTGCTGAGCTGGCCACCCTGTGGTTTAGACCTTTGTTCATAAGAGGAGCTGTTTCCCAAGATGCCTTCAGGCTGGAGTCCCCCAGTCTGTTTAAATAAGAACAGCTCTTTTGTGGAGAGCTTGGGAGCTTCCTGTGGACAGCCGCTGCACTTGGACAGATCTCTAAGTCATTTCTCAGGACACTGGCCAGGGGGTGGCTTTGGTTGCCTGAGGATGGAGCTGAGGCCCCAGCATTGTGAGACTCTTGCTGCTTGGGCAGAGCTTCTGTACTCTGGTGGCCCCAGACTCCTGGTCCTGCTCCTAAGGATTTAACCCCTTCATCTCGAAGGCGTAGAAGATGAGACTGGCCACTCTCTGGTGTGTGGGCTGGAGCTCAGGCAGGAGTGCTCTCTTCCGTCACACTCAGCTCGTGGGAGCTCTTTCAAGTGGAGGTGGGGTATACAGGGGCTGAGGAAGCGGGACGCTGGCTCACACTCATGTTGAATGTTAGTCCTTCTTAAGGAGCTCCTCATTGCTAGTCTCTCCTGAGGAGAATTTATTTGTAGAGCTGTTAAATGGTTGCTTCTCCTGGCGGTTTTCCTTGACTTTGCTCATTTTCCCAGAGTGTATGTCTGAGTTCCTCTTGTTGAAATAATGTAAGGCAGGACTCTGTAATAACATAATACTCTGGTTGGGATTCCGCACCCCCCCCCCCCCCCCCCCCCCCCCCCCCCCCCCCCCCCCCCCCCCCCCCCCCCCCCCCCCCCCCCCCCCCCCCCCCCCCCCCCCCCCCCCCCCCCCCCCGTATTGACCTGGAGCTTCCTATATCCCATAGTAAGGCTGGTTTCCAACTTGGAATCCTCCAGCCTCAGCCTCCAGGCGTGTTCTACCAGGCCTGGCTTTAATACCAGTTTAATTTCAGTAGCATCTAACTTCCCTTCCATATAGCTCTCTGCCTCCTGCTTTGTGTTGAGATGGTTGGAAATTACATTTTATACATTATGTCCTTGTTAGCATAGAATTTAACTTGGGTTTTGTGCTTGTTATTTTAATAAGACAGAAGAGAAACAAATTCATTTGTACTGTTTTTTGTATTTACCCCATCATTAATCTCTCAGTGCTTTGTATTCTGTGTGTGTGCATTTGAGTTGATCTAGAGTTCTTTTCTGTCTCCACCTGAAAGACTCCTTGTAGCATGTCTTATAGGTCAGGTCTGCTAGCAGAAAAATTTTCCTACTGTGTGGAAAGGTAGTTTTGATAGGATTGTTGACTTTGAGTTTGCCATCTTAACTGCTTCTGGGTGTCCACTGAACAAGCAGTCAGCTCTTTACTGTGTTGAGGATCCCTTGTACACCACGACTATATATTTTTTTCCCTTGTTGCTCTTCAGGTTTTCTTTCTATCATTTGATTGTGGTGCAAATCTCTTACATACACTTGGCGTTTATTGCTCACTTAGATGTTCACAGGGGTGGACACAAAAAGCAGTGTAAGTTAAAATATTGCTTAATATTTTTCATCAAAATAGAAAGGTTTTCAGGCATTGTTTCTTCAGATGTTCTCTCTCCTTTCTCCCCTCCCCTCTCTCCCGTCTCTCTCTGAGACTCCACCGTGTACCTGTAGAGTGGTAGTGCCCCGTAGGTCTCTGCGGGACAGTGGACGTGCTGAGGATGAGTTCTTGGTTGTCCTAGGTGTCCATTTTCATCTTCTAAGCTGAAATGGCTGCTCATTCTCTGGTAGCTCAGGTTTGTGTTGGCCTCAAGAGAGCTGCGTGTATTCCTCTTCACCACACTTCCTGGGAGTCTCCTGTGCCACTTCAGCTTAGAGCCCTGGTCAGAGCCACTGTGTGACTAGAGCTGGTTTACAGGGAGCAAGGAATTGTGGTCATTAAGTAAACTAAGGTCACCCTTTGCCTGGGCTTTTGTTACCAAGAGAGAAGAGGAAAAGAAGCTTTTGGGGGGGGGGCTGATGAGAGTTGTGGCTTTGACTCCTTCCTGTCCCTTTAGTTGTGCTAATATCCCCACCAGTCTTTTAAAAACACGTTATTCAAAAAATGTTATTCATTTATTATACACACGAAAAAGATACCAAAATAAAAGATTATTTTAAACAACTTCTGACTGAAAAAAAAACATAATAGTGACTTTAAACATGTTTGTTTTTCCCTTATGTAGAAGAAGTGAAAAGATAACCCAGGGCCAATATGATACTCCAGAGTGTCACAAAACCAGTCCATCCTTGTTGCTTGTATTCAAAATATGACTCTTTTTTTTTGTTGTTTGTTTTTTGAGACAGGGTCTCTCTGTGTAGCCCTGGCTGTCCTTGACTCACTCTGTAGACCAGGCTGGCCTCGAACTCACAGAGATCTACCTGCCTCTGTCTTCTGAAGTGCTGGGATTAAAGGCGTGCGCCACCATCCCCAGCCCCAAATTAGACTTCTTTATAGTTTAAAATAGCTGCTTTTACTGCAACTACCTCATTGACATTTCAGCCAGGAAGGAGGGGGAGTTAAGCACCATACCACCCAATTTTCTGGACATCACATCCAATACTTTTGCTCATGTCTCTTGAATGGAATGCAGTCACATGGCCATGCTTAATTGCAGGAAAGTCCGGGAAGCCATCTTCATTCTGGCACTAAGAAGAAGTGGACTATAGCCAGAACATGGAAACAGCCTAAGTGTCCCTCAGTAGAAGAATGGATAAAGAAACTGTGGTACATATACACTATGGAATACTACTCAGCTATTAGAAACAAGGAATTCCCGAAATTTGTGGATAAATGGATTGAGCTAGAAATGATCATAATGACCCAGAAGCAGAAAGACTCAAATGGTATATACTCACTTATATCTGCATACTAGCCCAAGGGGCATGTCCCACGAAAGCCTTCACTTACCAGGAAACAGGAACAGAGGGGAGGACATCCTATTGGGACTCTAAATGAGAGAAGCATGGGAGAATAGCAAAGTAGAAGGATCCAGAGGGTCCTAGAAACCTACAAGTAGAACATTATGATAGGCAGATTTGGGCCCAGGGGTCCCGCTCAAACTAAGGTACCAGCCAAGGACAATACAGGCGGTAAACTTTAAGCCCCTACCCAGATCTAGCCAATGGTCAGAACATTCTCCACAGTTGAGTGGAGTTCTCACGTACTCTGGTGCCTCACATTTGACCATGTCTCCTGGAGGGGGAGACCTGGTGGCACTCAGAGGAAGGACAGCAGGTTGCCAAGAAGAGACTTGATACCCTAAGAGCATATACAGGGGGAGGTAATCCCCCTCAGGAACACAGGGGGAGGTAATCCCCCTCAGGAACAGTCATAGGGGAGGGGAATAAGGGGAAAATGGGGAGGGGGGGAGGGAAGAATGGGAGGATACAAGGGATGGGATAACCATTGAGATGTAACAAGAATAAATTAATTAAAAACAAACAAACAAACAAACAAAAAGAAGTGGACTGTGCTAGTGCCTGTCACACGGACCTCCATGGTTTTATTTTGTTTTTCCTGTTTCTTGTTAAAATTTATAAATTACATATATATTTTCTCTTATTTGCTTACTTATTTATTTACTTACTTTTAAGGCAGTGTCTCACTATGTAGACCAGGCTGGCCTTGGAGTCACAGAGATCATCCTACTGCTGTGCTGCCTCCTGAGTATTGGAATTAAAGGTGGCTGCCACCATGCCCCCCCCCCCCCTTTTTTAATCGAGGTCGCGCTGGTAATGGGAACCAGGCCTTCCTTGGCACTAGCTGGTGGGGTAGTGCTAAGCTACACTGCTGACCCTTCCTACTGCTTCCTAGTAGTTTCTGAGATTAGAAATATTCACAATTCTCTTCCCATTCCATCTTCATGCCTGTGACACCTGTGTTACCACATTTAAAAGGCTCTCTTTTAGGTGTGGATCACCAGTGTATTTCCCTGCTCCTTGATTAGCTTTAAACCTTTTCATTTTAGGATACACCACTAACAAAATATTTGGCCATTCATGAGACTGGTGTATTTGTGTCCACTTTTGTTTGCTATCTATGCTATGCTTATGGCCTGCGTGAGTGACTTCAGAATACTTAGTGTTGACTGGCAGTACTGGGTTTTTTACCATTTTATGAATTTTCCCAGGAACTACACTCAAGGGCTGGAAAGTATAGCTCAGGTAGTTGGAAGAGTGTTGGTCTAGCATGCCTAGCGTTTTGGGTTTGACCCCAGCAGTGGAAAAAAAAAAGGGTGGTGGTAATAATGATGATGATGATGATGATGATGAGAGCAGCAGCAGCTGTTAGTGTCTGCCTTTAATTCCAGGATGGGAGGCAGAGGCACGTGGGATTCTGATTTCAAGGCCGACCTCTTTCATAATACGTACAGACAAGTGCTGATTAATGATGGGAGTGCAGGCTGAGGATTGTGTCAGTAGGTGATTTTTGTCACTGTGCAAACACACAGGGTGGGATTACAGAAACTAAGGTGGCTAGGACAGGCAGCATAATCTTAGAGGATAAAACCACAGTGTGGTCTGCTCTGTTGTTGACCAAAACGTTATGTTTCACACGGCTGTGTTCTTCATTTGGAAATGAAGGGCTTCCTGCTTCTCTTTTTGTTCTGAAGCTTTGACTATAACTGTGCTGACAGTTAAAGTCTACCGCTGCTTTATATAGACTCTGTCACAAATTCTCAGCAACTTTCCAAAAAATGTATTGACTAAGAGTGATACTTTAATTTTTCTTTTTTTTTTTTTTTGCATTTTATTTTTATTTCTGTATGATAAAGAGACAGAGAACAAGAGCCTGAGAGAAAGAACGCAAGTGTCCTCATGTCAGCGCGTATGTGGAAGTCAGATGATGATTCTGGAGAGTCCGTTCTCCTAAGACTAAGGAAACTGGGGGTTGAACTCAGGTTGTGAGGTTTAGGTGGCAAGCACCCCAACTTGTTGAGCCATTTCCCTGGTCCAGAGTAATACCATCTCCAGCAGGAAGTGGTCAGAAGACAAGAACAGTGAGTCATGGCTGACGAGTGGTTTTCATTAAATTATCAAGGTTCATTATGTCTCAGAAGTTCTGGGTTGATCCAAGGTTTTTAATAAGCATAAGAAGCTGAAAATGAAGGTGACCTGTAGCCATTGCTCTTGTATCTTACCAGAGTAAATTAGTTTAATTCATAAGCTCGTTTTTGTCCAGTGAGATAGCCCAACAGGTAAAGGTGCTGTGTCCGAGCTAGATGACCAGAATTTGATGTCTGGAACCCACAGGATGGAAGCAGAGAATGGACTCCTTCTGGTAAATTGTCTTCTGGTCTTCACACACATTCCATGGTATGCATGTGAGCGCACACACATATACAAAATTTTAAAATAAGCTAGTTTGGGGTCGTTGAGATGGCTTAATGGGAAAAAGGCCCTAGTTGATTGGGTGACTGGCTGAGACCCATGTGGTGGAAAGAGAGAACCAACTCCCAAAAGTTCTCTGACCTCTACACATGTGCCATGGCATGTGTGCCCCCACCCACCTCCACACACACAATGAATGTATTTGTAAAAGCTAGCTTCTACAAATGTAATCAGAAGAATGGTGCTTGAGCATTCCGGCCTTCACCTTTACCCGGTGTCTCTAATACTGCAGTGCAGCTATACTGTTCTCCCTCCACATGGCACTCGTTTTTTACAGTGCCCTCCTGATGCCTGTGGCTATGGGGACATGCCCTCTCTGGGTTGTTTGTATATTCCTTCAAAATTGTAGAAATTACTATGCTACTACTACTTCTTTACGTTTGTTTATTATGTATGCACTGTTCTGCCTGCATGTGCACCTGTATACCACAAGAGGGCACTAGATTTCATTCTAGATGGTTGTGAGCCACCATGGGGTTGCTGGGAATTGAACTCAGGACCTTTGGAAGAGCAGGCAATGCTCTTAACCTCTGTGCCATCTCTCCAGTCACCCCCCCCCCCCCCCATTCCTCCTCCTCCTCTTCTTTTTTTGGTTTTTATTTTTTATTTATTCATTTTATTATTATTATTATTTTTTCTTTTTAGGTTTTTAGGACAGGGTTTCTCTGTGTAGCCCTGGCTGTCCTGGGCTCACTTTGTAGACCATACCTGCCTTTGCCTCCCGGAGTGCTGGGACTACAGGCGTGCACCACCGTGCCCAGCTAACTTTGTTCTTTTTATGGCAAGATATTTTATTCGAAGTGCTTTTAAATATTGGATCAAGGATTTAGGAAACTCCTTGTGGGTTCTTTTGTAAAGCATGAGCATGTTCTTGTTGTCCTGGGAAGGAGCTCTTTGGGAAGCCGAAGGGTAAGAGGCTGCTAGCACTGCAAAGCTCAGCTTCTCTCTAAATGCTCCATTGTAGTGGGAAACAAAGCGCAGTACTGTGGGTGCCTGCCTTCCTCTGCCCAGGTGAGGTTTGTCGTGACAGGTTTTTCATTCCAAAGTTACTATGTTAAAAAAACAACTGTCCTCGCTCATGCGATTCCCATGCGAGCAGGACTGCTGTGGCAGATGTTCTAACTGCAGACTTTTCTGTGGCCTGGTCACAGTTCAGCTTACGCTGTGTTATTGCACATAGCGATTTAGTGAAGGAGCAAACGTGACTGAACAGTTCCAATCCTGAATGCTTTCTCATAATAGATCACCTCAATTTTAGGTGAATATACAGTCTGATACACAGCACGGGGGCAAGGGGGTGTCCTAAGTGCCCATGGCTCCATGTCTTATAGGAGTCTGTAAAACTCTATGGAATCCCACATTTAAAACTTGCAGAACTCGACCACCGCAGAAGAAGGGTTGGTGTGAATCATGGGACGCACACCTGTGATGTGTGTGGACGTGAATAAAGTTCAAAGAATGTGATGAAGTCATCTGCTGAAAATAGTGTTTTAGGTGTCAAGCATTTATTTGCAGGGTGTGTGTGTGCCAAGGGATGGTTTAAGGTAAATTGTGAAATTGAGGTTACATGTTTCCAGCAAAATACTACCTTGTGGTTAATATTTCAGAACACGTTTTTGTTGGACTCTTCATGATAACAAGATAGATGACAATAGTATCACCAAACATGGTGCTGTGACTTATGCAGGTCACACACATCACAGCTGTAATTTAGAGAACATTCCATTGTTGTGTGGGGACAGGCTGAGTAGTAAATTAGACTCAAAGTCAGAAGTAAGCTAAAGTAAACGGCTCCTCTATGGACATTCATTACGGACCTACCTAAGTGAAACGGTGTCTCAGACCTTGCACTCTGTGTCCGTTGGCGCCCGTAAGGCTCTTCTGCTCACCCAGCCTCACATGTTTCCAGTTTGTATCTGCTGCTCCATCTGCAGTGCTGTCTGTCTCTTACCGAGTGAGCTCAGGCAGAGAGTGTTTGTGTGGTTCTTAGAGGATTAGGTTCTGAAGCTGCTTTTGCAGAGTCAAATAACCTCTCCGTGTCTAGTTTCCTCACCTTTAAAACTGGCTACTATAATTAATATCTCGTAGTGTTGTCCAGATTGAATACAGACAGGTAGAGGGCCTCTCTTAAATTACGCAGTCATTAAGTGTTGACTGTTCTCAGTCCAGCTCAGATAGTGGTTCCTCAATGAGACTTTTCTTGACCATTTAAATTAGCCACCTGGCCCCAGGTATATAATGCTTATAGTTACTGGGATTGCCTTATTGTATAGCTATATACTTTTATTTGAAACAGGGTCTTAACTATGTAGCCCTTGCTGCCCTGAAACCTGCCAGATAGACCAGGCTAGCCTCAAACTCATAAAGGTCTGCCTGCCTCTGTGTCCCAAGTGTTGTGATGAATGGAAGGGCCACCACATCTAGCCTTTTTTTTTTTTTTTAATGAGTCTCCTTCTATAATGTAAGCTTCTGTACAGCAGAGCAATTTTGTCTGTTGAACCTTAATGCCTAAAACAATGGCTGATGGTGAGAGTCGGGTCTACTCCAGGTCTTTTAAGACAGTGTTGCTCAGTCAGGGAAGATGTTGCTCTGCCTGCCTAACACCTCCAGGGTACGCTGTAAGCTGTGGTCGCCTGCAGGGGCTTTGATGGGAGTGATGTAGAAAGCAGTTAGTCCGTGGCACAGGAATCGAGCCTGGAGACGAAATACATAGTTAACTTCTCTTCTGTTTTTATTTATTGCTGCTGCTTCCAGCTGGCGAGTTTATGCCCCTTTATGTAAGCCCTTGTGCTTACTTGTGTTTTTAGGTTTGGGGACAGCTGGTTGCCCCTCAGCATTATAAAGTTACAGCTTTACTGCATGTCTAAAATAGTACGAATAGACGGTGCTGATCTGTAATTAGATACTCAGCTGTATATGATAATTTAGGAGGCTCAGCGATGGCCTGAGAGCCTAAGTAGGCAGGTGGAGGCTGGGAATGCCTGAGCTTTCAACTCAGCTGACTCTGATAGTGTTTTCACTCCCTTAGCAATTCTTTCCAAATTTATGAACTAAGTAACAGTATTATCCCCTAAGTAACCTAATTATCCCCTCTGCAGTTTTATATCTTGACTTGTTTTCACAGTCTTGCTACTTTTTTCTTATTCTCTTCTGTTGTTTTTTAAAAGGTTTTCTTTTTTTTTTTTTTTTTTTAATTATCTGTATGTATGTCTTAGTGAGCGTGTGCGCTTCATGTGCATACAGGTGCCCAAGGAAGCCCTCTTGCATCCTCTGGAACTACTGTTGCAGAGACTTGTATGTTGCCCAGCGTGGAAACCAAGCCATGGTCCTCTGCCAGCAGTAAGCACTCTTAACTGCTCAGCCACCTCTCCAGCCCCACTCGTGTACCAAATGGCCAACCTATAGTGATAGATAAAGTGATGGCCTGTAAACATGTGGGCTTCCTCCTGAGAGTCAGTCAACAGCACACTGTACATGGGCTCTTCACTTCCAACAGTGTACGGCCCTCACTGCTGCTTCCCTTCTCTCCACTGCTCACTCTCTCTTCAGCTCTGCATCTGTTACAGGCTGCTCTGTTCACAAGCTTACCCGGAACCACCTGCTTCTGCACCCTACTGCCCTACCTATCACTTCCAAAAGTTGTGTTTCTATGAGACTCTGTGCTTGTCATGACTTTTGCCACTAGTAGGTTGACGCCCCACTAGCTGGCAGATTTAATGAGGAAAGAAACTCCTTTCTGCTCTTTTTGTCTCAAGTTTCTAGACACAAACTTTAAAGTACAATAGGGCCCCCAAAATACTCCATTTACAGAGCCTTACACATAGTAGCTCATACTCTACTAGGGACTTATATTCCAACTGTTACTGTTAAACTTGCTAAGATAATTTATCTGTCAGTCTTTATTTTGTTATTTTGTTAAAGACAAAACAGAGATATTTTGTTATTTGTTGCTTATAACAAAATATCTGAGACCAGGTAATTTTTAAGTAAGTTTACTTAATACACAGAACATGGCACTAGCGTGGCCTTGCCGCATCATAAACATGTTGGAGGGTATCAGACAGCAAGACAGCAAAGGACCCTCTAATTACTGTTGACTTGTGAGGTGGGGGGGGGGCGGGGGGAACGACACAGTCAATCCATAGCACCCTACAGCGGCTTTTCCTCCTCCTCTAGACTAGGACTGCTGTTGGGCTGTCCAGTGTCTGCTTTCTTTCTTTCTTTTTTTTTTTTTTTTTTTTGCATTATATATTTTTTTATTAATTCATTCATGTTACATCTCAATTTTTATCCCATCCCATGTATCCTCCCATCCCTCCCTCCCATGCCTTCTTTTTTTGTTTTTGTTTTTGGAGACAGAGTTTCTCTGTGTAGCCCTGACTGTCCTGAAACTAGCTCTGTGGACCAGATTGGCCTCGAACTCAAAGAGATCTGACTGCCTCTACTTCCCAAGTACTGGGATTAAAAGTATGGGCCACCACCGGTGAGCTGTCTGTCTCCATATTCATCTTGGAAACTGCACTTCTTAGCCAGGCTCAGTGACACATGCTGGTAATCCCAGCACTCGGAGGCAAAGGCAGATGGATCTCTTTAAGTTTGAGGCCAGCCTGGTCTACAAAGTGAATCCAGGACAGCCAAGGGTACACAAAAAAAAATCCTATCTTGAACAACTAAAATTGTTTTAACAAACAAAACAAAACTGTTGGTGTTAATTTACCAGTATGGCCTAATAATGCTTATTATTAGGCCTATAATTATTATTACAGCAGTGTTTTCTAACCCGCTAGCAATCAATCAAGACACAGACACCTGTTATATTTTATAACAGCCTTAGTTAACCTGGGGCAGGACAGATATTAATCCCCTAAACTACTTCCCATAGTGGGGCAGGTATGGAATACCTGTCCCAATCCCATGCCATCTGCTCCTAATAATTTCTATCAAGCTACCTCCTATCCATAATCTCAAATACTTGCTTCTCCTCCATCTAACCCATGATGGCACAACCTTCTTCCTCTTCTCCTCTGATCTTCCTTCTTCCCAAGATTCTCTCTGTCTCCCCCAAGCCCGGGAGCCTTAGCTATGCCTATGCCATTTGCCCTGCCCAGGTGTGATGGCCTTTTAATTAGCATCAAAATACATCAGACCAACACAAAACAAACAAACAAAAAAAAAAAAAAAAAAAAAAAAGGAAAATTACACTTCTTTTTATTCTGGGCTAGAGTTTGTGCTACTTGGCACCTCTTTCTCTCTGTCTTTTTTTTTTTTTTTTTTTTCCCTTTCTTCCTTATATCATGGAAAGCTTTGGAAAGATTTTAAAAATTACTTAAAAGTCTCCTCAAACTTGAATGATAATTGTTGGACCGTGGACAATTCTAGATTAAAAATACTCTTTTTAACCAGGAATGGTGGCTTATTCCTGCACTCTTAGCCCTTGGGAGGTGGGAGCAAGGTTTGCCTTGGCTACATTGTGAGATCAAGGTTAATCTGGGTCACATGGGCCTCTGTCTCAAAACAGACATACTGAAAACCCAAACCCAAAATACTTCCCTCATCTCCCAGAATTTAAGCCATTATTCTGTAATCATTTGGTGTTCAGTGTTGGTGTTTAGAAGTTTGTGGCTGTTCGTTCTTTCTCACTGCTTCTCAGAGGTGTTCTATACAGTGTCAACCACACACTGCAGCTGGGGTCACGTGACATCCATTGATGCCTGGCTTGGTTAGAGTATGCAGGAACACTTTGCTCACATACAGCTATGGAGATGTCTGGAGGTGTTAGATCCTATTCCTTAATGATAGGTCTAGAATGTTTTACAGAGGAGCACAGCATGCTGAGAGTCTTTAAAATAATTCTGGTTAATTAATCCATTTGAGACAGGATCTATGTAGCCCAAGCTGGCCTCAGACTCAGTATCTTTTTGCCTGTTTCCTAAACTGGGATTCCAGTTGTGTGCCACTATGCTTGGTCTGCCAGTTGTAAAACCTACTGTAGGGATTGCTCTGTTGTCACTTTACTGTACTTGGTCGGTCATGGCAGAAGCCAGTTCAGATTCAAGGGGAAGTGAAATAGACGTCACCAGTCAGTCAATCATCCAGAGGAAAATGTGTCAGAATCTGTAACCATCCTTTTTCTGCCACATCAGTTCCATATGCTTTTTTTTTCTTCTTCTTCTTCTTCTTCTTCTTCTTTTTTTTTTTTTTAAACTATTTTGAGGTAGGACGTATCTTTTTCTGTGGGTCTTTACCCCACAACCCAGCTCAGGCTGGCCTGGAGTTCACTATAGCTAACTAAGGTTAGTCCTTCTCCTCCAGTCCCCTTTTCTCCCTCCTTACTCCTCCCCTTTTAAAAATAAAGTTTTCTTGCTACTTTGCAATCTGTGTGGGCTTTCATTTTGTTAAAATTGTGTGTGTATGTGTGTGAGAGGGGAGGGGAGGGGGCCGCTGGCGGGAGGGAGGGCAGGCAATTGTGTCATGGTGCTTGTGTGAAGGGCAAAGGGCAGACAGTTCTGTGAAGTTGGTTTCTGGGGTTGAAGTCAGATCTCCAGGCTTGCATAGCAAACACCTTTACCAGCTGAGCCATCTCCTTGGCTCTCAGAGCCTGTCTTGGACTTAAGACACTCCAGCCTCTGCCTCCTGAGTGCTGGGATTACAGGAGTGCACCACCATGCTAGCCTGTTTTATTGTTTGTTTTTCATGATTTCCAAGGTAAAGATGGTTTCTTGGCCATTTTAGAAGTCTGAGTAGTTCTTACGTCATATAAAGATGATGGGTTAGCAATGACAGGGGCATGGGCAGTTAGTTGAGACTTAGTTTCCTCATCTTTTGTGCGACCAAAGATAGTATAGTAAGGCCCCACTAAGTGGGGGCTGGAGAGATGGCTCGGTTGTGAGCACTGGCTGCTCTTCCAGAGATCCTGAGCTTGATTCCCAGCAACCACATGGTGGCTCACAATCACCTATAATGAGATCTGGTGCCTTCTTCTGGTGTGCAGGCGTACATGCAAGCAGAACACTGTATATGTACTAAATAAATCTTTTTTTTTTTTTTTTAAAGAAAAGATCCCACTAAATACTTAAGATACTTTGCATCCTTAGTGTCAGATTTTATACATGTGTGAGTACACACACACACACACACACACACACACACACCTATCTGCTTAGACATACATATCTAGATTTGATATATTATCTCTTGTTTTTTGTTTCTGGCTTTTTTCAAGACAGAGTTTCTCTGTGTAGCCTTGACTATCCTAGATTCTCTTTGTAGACCAGGCTGGCCTCGAACTCACAGCGATCCACCTGCCTCTGCCTCCCGAGTGCTAGGATTAAATGCATGTGCCATCAAGCCCAGCTCCAATATATCATCTCTTAAAGATAAAAGTCTACTATTGGATTAAAATTTTTTCATGGAGAAAAAAATAATAATCAAAAGAGCTGTTCCATTCTCAGAGGAACCATAATGTTTAGTTGTTGGAAACCAGTTCTGTCACTGGGCGTGAGGACTCTGCTGGTCTAGTGTGTCTGTTTAGAGTTGTCAGCTGCCTCCCCAAGCTCCTCCATTCTCTGACTCGTTTTGTGCTGTTGCTGCTGGGTACAGATATTGCTCAGGCAGAAAGCATGCAGCCTGAGAGGGGGTGGGGTGGGTGGGGAAAGACTAAGTGGAATCAGGAGAAGGAGCAGATGGGTTGTGGGAGCTGACCCTGCCCCCATGTTGATTTTGTTCTAGCTGCTGCAGCAGGCTAGAAAATGGCCTTGGATTCATAGGATTATAAACTCACAACGTTGAAACATTCGATTTAGGGATGCTTAGGAACTAACAAGGACACTGGATCCATAGTGGTGACCCCTGCACAGTTTTCAGCGTTGCCTCTACATTGTCACACTGTATTGGGGTTTTCTGCGCAAATGGTATTGAGCTGTCTGAAAATGAATAGAGGGTAATGTCATTGCCAGAGAGGTAAATCCGCATATATATTTTACTCTAACGATCTTTCTCTTTTGCCATTCCTTACCCTTTACTGGTCTATTTTATAAGGTCAGGTCCAGGTAGCCCTCCCTTCCTTTGTGTTTCACTACTCTCCCCTTTGTGCTAGGGAAGGTTTTTGTAATCAGTATAAAGAGTGAACCCTGGGCGCCTCGTGCATGCTGGACTGGTGCTGCACCACGGCTACTGACTAACTGATTGTGTATGGTGCACATGTGTGCACACGCTTGTGCACAGGCCAGAAAAGGGCATCAGGCGTCTTTCTCTGTCATTCTCTGCTTATTCTTTAAAGTCAGATTTCTTTCCGAACCTGGGGCTTAGGTTTTTCTCAGATAGGCTGGACGCCTGCAAGCCTCCAGTGATCATCCTGTCCCTGACACCTTTAGAACTGGCATTGACAAGCCGGAATCTTGGCTGGTTATGTGAATGCTGAAATCTGGACTTTAGTCCTCATGACTGCGCAGTAAGTGTTTGTCTTGGTGCTCTGTTGCTGTGAAGAGACACAGTGACCACAGCAACTCTTATCAAAGAAAGCTTTTAGCTGGGGATGGCTTACAGTTTCAGAAGTTTAGCCCATTATCCTCACGGTAGGAGCATGGCTGTACACAGGCAGACATGGGAGCCGAGAGCTCTACATCTGGATCTGTAGGCAGCAGGAAGAGAGAGACACTGGGCCTGGTTTGGGTTTTGAAAGCCCAAGGTCCACCTCCAGTGACACACTTCTTCCAACAAGGCCACACCTCCTAATTCTTTCAAATAACACGCTCCCTAATGACCAAGCATTCAAATCTACAGGCCTATGGGGCATTCTCTTTAAAGCGACCACAGTGGTCTTTTTTTTTTTTTTTTTTTTTAAGATTTATTTATTAATACACATATACTTCTCTACCTGAAGGCCAAAAAAGGGCATTAGCTCACATTGTGAGCCACCATGTGCTTGCTGGGAATTGAACTCAGGACCTCTGGAAGAGCAGCCAGTGCTGTTAAGCTCTGAGCCATCTCTCCAGCCCCCACAAACATTCTTAAAGCCAGTTCTAGGGGATTCGAAGCCTTCTCACTCCACAGGCCACAGGCATGTGTGTGATGTACTTGCATACATGTAGACAAAGCACTCACATAAAATCTAGAAGAATTTAAAAGAACGTTACCAAGCATACACAAATGGAGGGAAAGTAACACATTTTTCTTTACTACTCAGCGTCAGCAGCTTATTTTGCTGTTGTTTTGTCGGCCTCCATCTATTCTCGCTGCCCTGTGGCCTTTGTGCAGAAATATTATTGTAGTTATTGTAATGCGGGCATTTTAAGGCTCTATCATGAAATCTGAGAAAATCCCATCATAGCATATAATTTACTCAAAAAAATGTACAATAATAAAGTATACAGTAAAGTTTTAAGCGGTTTTTTATTTCAAACACTTAATGGTTCTATAAATATGGATTGTTTTGTTTTGTTTTGTTGAGACAGGGTTGACTGTCTTTTGGGACAGCCTTGGCTGCCCTGGAACTTACTCTGTAGACCACACTGGCCTCAAACTCACACAGAGATCTGTCTGCCTGCCTCCACCTCCCAAGTGCTGGGATTAAAGGTGTGTGTCATCACCACCTGGCATAAAAATATGGACCTCAATCCATTATTAAGTTATTAAAATCAGGGTAGGAGATCAAGAAGGCTGGGAATTTAGATCGTTTGGTAGAATGCTTGCCTAGCATTCAGTAAGCACTGGGTTTGATCCCTAGTACTCATAAAATGCAGACATATAACCCCAGCACTGAGGAGGAGATTCAGGAGTTCAAGGGTTGTCTCTACTACTTAGCCAATTCGAGGCTGCCAGCTTTTGATACACGAGATCCTGTTTTTGAAGAAGAAAAAAACATTCAGAAACTCAATACACTAAAATCAGAATAGAACCCATGTTAAAACAGTTTTTCAGTTTATTTCTTTCCCTCTAGGTAGTAAAAAGGCATAATCATGATCCAAATCACAACAAAATTTGATAACCTTCGTTAGTAATTTGTGTTCTATGAAATACCATTGTTGCTCTAATGATGAAAAACTAGCCAGGAGTGGTGTCACACACATGTGCTGTAAGCTGCCTGAGAGGCTGAATCAGGAGGGTTGAATTTAAGTCCCACACAGGCAACATAGCCAGACCCTACCTCCCATCTCATTAAACAAAAGCTGACCCTTACATCTCTTTTATGTCTAGTGCTAGGCTTTGTGGTGTGTGTGTGTGTGTGTGTGTGTGTGTGTGTGTGTGTGTGTGTGTACTTTCCCCAGATTTCATTTTAAATATTTTCTGAAGGTATTTGAATATATACAGCAAATGAATACCAGAATTATGAACTCACACAGCCAATTTCATGAAAAAACTATGGTGCATAGGATGGTTCTTTGTTGTGCCTTGGGACTAGTAATACGTCAATGCCAAAGCTCAGAATCCCAGAAATACTGTTAAATTTCTGATCATTTTAAGAGGAATATAACTCTTTATTAGTGAAAAGTAATCATTTTGAAATACATGATTTTATTATTTTTTCCTTTTTGGTTTTTGTAGACAAGGTTTCTCTGTGTAGCCTTGGCTGGCCTGGACTCAATCTGTTGACCAGGCTGGTCTCGAACTCACAGCGATCCCCCTGCCTCTGCCTCCCGACTGCTGGGATTAAAGGCATGCGCCACCACGCCCAGCGGATCTTATTCTTTTAAACTCAGTGAGTAGTAAGAGTTGACCCTCGTGCTTGTTTGCTCCCCTCCAGGAAAGTGCCGGAGGTAATGTTTTGTTGCCCAAGTTGACCTTGAACTCTTGCGGCTCAAGTGATCTGTTTACTCAGCCTCTTAAATTGTACTATAGTCACACAACACTGTATCTAGCAGTAAAATAATTTATATTTATTTTAAAACTTGTATGTGTGTGTGATATATGGGTGTATATGCATGTGTGCATGCACATTGTTGTAGGGGTGGGTGTTAGAGATGGCATGTAGAAGTCAGAAGACAAGTGGTGTGTGTGTGTGTGTGTGTGTGTGTGTGTGTTTTTTCCAGATGACTTTTAAAATTTTTTTTACATATACATTCATATTATCACACACATATATATATAATTGATTACCTATATAAGTGGTGTGTGTTAATCTTATTTGCTATTTTAGCCTACCACTCTGGAAGCTAGGGTAACAGGCCTGCTACACAGCTTCCTGTAGGGAGTGTACAAATACTTATACCATATACAGGTGTGCATCTGCACGCCCTGATGGCCCTTGCACCAGGATGTAAACGAAAATGCTCCCATGCTTCCTATCTTTGCAGTGGTCCAGATTGACTTGTGGAGAATGCCTATATGGTAGGAAAGTTATGTGCTGAGGTGGAAAAGCTCTTCCTGTAATCTCGCTTTACAGTAAAGAACTGAGTGACTGCTTTGAGTCTGTCAGCTGTCACCATGACTGGCTGCTGATTGCCATCCCTACAACTACCAGGACTTAATTTTTAAGCTAGTGTATAAAGTACGGAGTTTCATTATGACACTTAAATAAAATATGCCGTTATATTCCATCTTACTGCCATCCCTCAACCTTCTCCCCTAACTAAAAAATACTTACTTTGAGGCTGGAGAGATGGACCGTTAGTTAAGAACACTTGATGTTTTTCCAGAGGGCCTGGCTTCCACTCCCAGCACCCACATGGTATCTTACACCTGTCTAACTCCAGGCTCAGGGGATCCGAGCCCCTCTTCTGGCCCTGACAAGCATTTGCTATACACGTGGTGCACATACATGCATACATACAAACCATCCATACACATGAAAATAAGTAAAAAATGTTTTATGTGTATGAGTGTTTGCTTACATGTATGCATGTGCACTCAAGAGCCAGTATGGGTCAAAAGAGGGCATTGGATTCTGGAATCCTGGAACTTTACTTACAGACGGTTGTGAGCCTCCATGTTTGTTCTGGGAACTGTGGGAACTGAACTCAGATCCTCTGCAAGAACAGCAAGTGCTCTTAACTGCTGAGCCCTTCTAGGTTATCCCCAGAGTTTTCTGAGCAGAGATTTTGGCCTAGACTGTGTCTTTATTATATGAAACAACAACAAAGCCACATCAAATTGATCTCTCTCTCCCCTTTCCTTATTTGAGAGTCTCACTGTGTAGCTTTGCCTGGCCAGGGCACTATGTAGACCAGGCTGGCCAAGAACTCAGGAGCTCTGTCTGCTTCTGCTTCCTGAGTGCTGGAATTATAGGTGTATGCCACCACTGCTTAAACCCTTAGTTTTTATTATGTCATCTGCCATCCTTATTGCTCTCAGTTTTTACTCTTTCAGCCCATTTTGTACTTATGAGCCGGTAGAAAATACTTGTTGAAACAGAACAGCTGTCTGGTTTTATTGTGTAGCACTGTGCTTGGAGCTTGTCAGTCATCTTAATCCTCAGGGCCACGCTTACTGACTGCGGATGCGCCTTCGTAGAGAGGTAGGGAGAAGGTCATTGGATTCTCTCTGCTCCCTCCTGCATCCGCTGGCCAGTTGTGTATAATTCTTCCCTACCTGTGTGTGGCTTCCAGGGCTCTGTGACGCTGCTGGAGAACGTAGGTGCTAGAGGGTTAACTGAGGGGGCAGGCTCCCATGGGTGCCGCTGCTGAGAGCCCTCCATGCTGGGTGAGAATTCCCAGGAATGAGGCTGCTCTGCAGTCACCCTTCACTTGAGCTCTGTAAGTCCAGTAAGCCTACTGGTCCCCAAGTTAGATTTGGTGGAACTGCAGTTGGGTTTCTGTGCCTTATGAGAAGGGCAGGATATCTGGTTTTGTCTCCTTACCCCCAAGAGAAAGAATCCCCACAATAGAATACACTGTTGCTTGAGGGTCGGGTAGAAAGTGATGTTTTTGTTTTTTCACCACAGGGTTTCTCTGTGTAGCCTTGGCTGTCCTGGACTCACTTTGTAGACCAGAGATCCGCCTGCCCCTGCCTCCCAAGTGCTGAGATTAAAGGCGTGTGCCACCACCACCCAGCTGTGATGCACACCTTTAATCTGAGTTCGAGGCCAGGCTGGTCTACAGAGTGAGTCCAGGACAGCCAAGGCTTCACAGAGAAACCCTGTCTCAAAAAGCAAACAAAAAAATCCCAAAATAATAATATGAAATCTGAGGAAGAAGAGAATTAAAACTTTAATGTTATAAACAAACAAAAATGTGTGGTGTTTTAATGTATTCCTATGCTTTTTCATATCTTTTAAATAATTTTAGAGTCAATGTTTCCACATTTAAAAAGTTTTATAAAATGATTTTTAATAGTGCATAGTATTCAGAGAATGCATGGGTTCTTAACTGAGATAAACCATCAAGTCTCAGTTGTTGGATATATAACTTGCTTTGTTGGGTTTTGTTTTATTTGGGGTTCTGTTTTGGTTTTGTCAATTTTGTAATACTGACTGAACCTACTGACTTGCACATGCTGGCTAAGTGTTCTGTCACTAAGCTATGTCCCTAACCAAGTCTTTACTCTTACTTATTTATTAACTTATGTTTTTGAGATTTGTTGGAGATGGGGATGGAAGTTTTTACTATGTTGCTCAAGTTAGTCCTGAACTCCTGTGCTCAGTGATCCTCCTGTCTCAGGCTGCTCTGCCAACCTCTTTGGCATTAAAAAAAAAAAAAGTTTTGTTGTAGCTGTTTTAAAAAAAGATTTATTTATATATTATTATATATACAGTGCTCTGCCTGCATGTACACCTTCGGGCCAGAAGAGGTCACCAGATCTCATTATAGATGGTTGTGAGCCACCATGTGGTTCCCGGGAATTAAACTCAGGACCTCTGGAAGAGCAGCCAGTGCTCTTAACCTCTGAGCCATCTCTCCAGCCCTCTTTTTTGTTTTTTACTCTTTGTCATTTTTAAAGATTTTTTTGTTTGTTTGTTTTTGTTTTTCGAGACAGGGTTTCTCTGTGTAGACTTGGCTGTCTTAGACTAGCTTGGTAGACCAGGCTGGCCTTGAACTCACAGCGATCCCCCTGCCTCTACCTCCCAAGTGCTGGGATTAAAGGTGTGCACTACCATGCCTGCTCTAAAGATCTTTTAATACTATAAGGAGCCTTTTTTTGTTTGTTGGTTTGATTTTTTTGTTTTTCGAGACAGGGTTTCTCTGTGTAGCCTTTGCTGTCCTAGACTCACTTTGTAGACCAGGCTGGCCTTGAGCTCCCAGCAATCTGCCTGTCTCTGCCTCCCGGTTGCTGGGATTGCCGGCGTGCACCACCAAACCTCAGCTTGCTGGACTCTCTTAATAGACAGCCATCCTTTAGATCTGTGGTTAGACTCAGAACACTCAAGCCTCAGTTCAGTCTTCGTAGTTTTAGCCTTTGTTCAGAAAATAGTCTTTTTATTTATTTATTTATTATTATGTATACAGAGCTCTGCCTGCATGTACATCTGCAGGCCAGGGGAGGGCATCAGATCACATTATAGATGGTTGTGACCCACCATGTGGTTGCTGAGAATTGAACCCATAACCTCTGGAAGAACAGTCAGTGCTCTTAACTGCTGAGCCATCTAGTCTTAGCCTACCCACCGTAGTGCCTCTAGCGTTCCCCGGGCATACAGAGATTCGCTGCTCTTCCTGTACTGTGTCACTTTGTGGGGCTCATGCTTGCCACACTTCTTGCAGAAAGTTCCTTGGATTGTAGGGACGTTCGTGGCTTTGTGGGAACGTCCCTATATTGTGTGTCATCACAATGCTGGTTCTGGGTCTGTGATTGAATATCCATGCAGTGGTTGGCTAAGGCCAACACCCAGCACCAGACAGACACCTCTGGACTTCTTTACAGAGAAGTTTTAATTCCCTACTCTAGATGTGATGGTGCATTGTGGGAATTCAGCGCCTGGTGGCCATTTAGTCCGTGTTCTTTCTAAAGATACTTTTTTTTTAGTAGTTGGAAGGTAATATTTTTTTCACAGCTATTTCTCCTTGATTAGCATTTCCGTATAACCCTTTATATGTAGATGTGTGCATGTGCATTGCTTTTATTTCACCTGTGTGTTGTGCTTTTGAGTTAACTGAAGAAGCAAATTTCAAGTGGCAAATTTGAAATGTGCACTCTGGGAGTTTAATAACCACACTCACTTACTTTACAGAAACCTTTAAACTGGTTGCAGAGGTGCATGCCTATAATCCAAACACTCAGGAGGCTGAGGCAGGAGCATCATGGATTTGACCTTTGCCTGAACTATATACAGAGATGTTGTGTTAAACTTTTGAGCACGCATGTTGATAGTATGCTAGTTCCATAACCTAGAACATATGTATTCCGTATATGCTCAAGGGGCAAACTCTTCATCTAAAGTTCACGTTTTCTTCCTCACCTTCTAGGTTTCCATCACGAAAGCCAAGGTGGATTTCTCCAGTGTGGTGTGCCTGCCCCCTTCCGTCATTGCTGTGAATGGGCTGGACGGAGGAGGGGCTGGCGAAAATGATGATGAACCAGTGCTCCTGTCCCTGTCTGCGGCCCCCAGCCCCCAGAGCGAAGCTGTTGCCAATGAACTGCAGGAGTTGTCCCTGCAGCCCGAGCTGACCCTGGGCCTCCACCCGGGCAGGAACCCCAATTTGCCTCCACTCAGTGAGCGGAAGAATGGTGAGTCCTTAGAGAAACTGCTGCACTGCTTTGAACCAGAGTTTCCTTGTTTGTGATGTGACAGGTCCATGCCTCAACTTGATGTCTGGTGAAAGCTTTTGCCTTAGTATTTCTTGTAAAATAGAGAAGTAGCTTATCTTAATTATTACATGTGTATTATTTTTGTATGTATAATATCTATATAAAATATAATACTTATTATATAAATAGCCTAATTATCTTACTTAGAAATAGCTTAGTTTAGGAATATAACATTTCCTACCGTGGTTGCCGTGGCTACTTTAATCTGCCTGCTCTGTCTGCTGATTTCAGCCCATTCTGTACATTAGTTCCTCAGTTCAGCAAATACTTGTTGAATGTCAACAAAATAGCATCACCAGTTGAGGACCAAGTTCAGGCACATGAGCCTGCCCAGGAACATGTCACATCCAGACTGTAACACAACACAGCCCAGCTAGCCGGTAGTCAGCCTGAGTCACGTGAGGCAGGCTCAGGACACCTCCATTAGCCTACAGTTGGGCAGAGTGGCCCAGCACAAAGCTAGTAGATTCTGAAAGAGACAGAGGCACAGGCTGCTTTTGTACCACCAGAAATCAAATTGCAAGTTGAAACACTATTAGATCAGGAACTGTCTGTGTGTTCTTCTACAACCTGTGTTTATTGTTTAATATTTATTTCCATTATGAGTTAGGAATGATATATATTTTGTGATCTAAACTTTTTTTTTTGTTTTGGTTTTTGTTTTTCGAGACAGGGTTTCTCTGTGTATCCCTGGCTGTCCTGGACTCACTTTGTAGACCAGGCTGGCCTCGAACTCACAGTGATCCGCCTGCCTCTGCCTCCCAAGTGCTGGGATTAAAGGCATGTGCCACCATGCCTGGCAGTTGTTGTTGTTGTTGTTTTTTTGTGTGTGTGCGACTCACTGAACTTTAAAATTTTTAATTTATTATAATTTATTCAGATTACATCCTGATTGTTATCCCTCGCTTGTATCTTTTCATTCCCACACACCCTCCCTCCTTCCCACTTCCACCCTATTCCCCTACCCTAGACCTCTGACAGAGGAGACCTCCTATGACCACAGCCTATCAGGTCTCCTCTGGATAGCCTGCTTCCCCTTCTTCTGTCTTCTCACCACTGGTGCTCTCCACTAAGGGGAAATGATCAAATTTGGGGCACCAGAGCTCCTAAGTGTCTATGATTTCTTTTTCCTTTTTTTTTTTTTTTTTTTTTTTTTTTTGTTGTTGTTGTTGTTGGTTTTTTTGTTTGTTTGTTTGTTTTTGTTTTTTTGAGACAGTGTTTCTCTGTGTAGAGTTGGCTGTCCTGGACCACCTGCCTCTCTATGAGTGTTATGATTAAAGGCATGTGCCACCATCACGTGTCTGTGACTTCTAAAAACAAAATAATAGCAACAAAAGAGATACTTTTTCTCCCAAAACAAAAACAAAAACAAAAACAAAAAACCATTAAAATACATAATAGAATTTTATATGGTGAAACCTGTTTGTTTTTCTCTTAGAGTCTACCACTGCCTTTTTAAAGATTTCTCTGTGTGTTGCCTCCATGAATGGAGGTGCCTTGTGCATGTCTGCTGCCTGCAAAGGCCAGAAGAGGCCTGTCAGATCCTGTGGAGCTGGAGTTGTAGATGGTTGTGAGGAGGCGCCATTTCAGTGCTGGGAACTGAACCTGGGTCCTCTGCAAGAGCAGTACCGTGGTTTTATAAGAATTGTCCCATAGGTTCACATGCTCGAATGTTTAATCATCAGGGAATGGCACTACTTGAGAAGGGTTAGAAAGTGTGGCTTTATTGGAGGAAGTATGTCATTGAGGGTGGGCTTTGAGGTTTCAAAAGCCCAAGCCGGGCCCAGTGTCTCTCTCTTCCTGCTGCCGGCAGATCTGGATGTAGAACTCTCAGCTCCTTCTCCAGCGCCATGTCTGCCTACCTGCCTGCCTCACTGCTTCCCACCATGACGATACTGGACTAAATCTCTGACGGTATAAGGAAGCCCCAATTAGATGTGCTCTTCTCTAAGAGTTGCCTTGGTCCTGATGACTCTTCACAGTAACAGAACAGTACCTAAGACAAGTAACAAGTGTGCTCAACCACTGAGCCATCTCTTTAGCCGTTGACTTTTTTGGAAGGTGAGAAATGGCTGTTGGCTGGGTCTCACGGTATGAGCTGGGCTGGCTTTACTGGTCCTCCTCCCTTAGCCTCTTGAATGCTGTGATTACAGGTGTGTGCCGCCTTGCCAAGCTCTACCACCAACACCACACACATATCTGTCTGTCCATCTCTTCTATCACTCCATTTTAATGTGTCTCCTGTACTTCAAATCAGAGTTTCAGATACTGGTATGCCGCCTGTTGCTGACGTGTAGCATCCAGTGTCTTCAGTACTGAGTCACCACAGAGTAAGCACACCTGCTTGTAACTAGCATTTTCAAATGAAGACGTGATAACATATTACCAGGAAACAGCCCTTGTGCCTCTTCCTAACCAGTGCTCTCTCCTTCCTGCTTAAAGGAAATTATTAGCCTTCTTTCTAATGTCATCAGCTAGTTTCACTTTGCTCTGTTTAATTTCTTCTTTATTGATTCAGAGGTGGTGGTGTCACCATGTTACCCAGGCTGCCTAAAGCTCAGCCCTCAAGCAGTCTTCTGCCTAAGTGCCCTGAGCGGCTGTGCCTGTGAGCCTGACCTACTGTGCTGGGCATTTTACTCACTTTTATACTCACCCAGAAACAGAAGTATCCTGCATGTCCTCTCTTGGTGGCTTCCTTGTTATGTCTTTGAAATTCATCTTTGTTGTTTGAGGCTACAGTTTCTCTAAATAGTTGGCAACCATTTGGATTGTTTTAATTTAGGGCTGCTTGAATCATGCCTCTGTAAAACTCAGTTCTTTTGGTGTGTATGTTGGCATTTAGAGTTAAATGTATAATTTATAAGAAAATGGGAGAATTAATATTTAAAGATGTATGTGTCTTGGGCCAGTGCCATAGCTCAGTGGGTAAAGACAGCAGCTTCCACGCACAAGAACCTGAGTTCAGTCCCCGGGGCCCACACGGTGGGAGGAGAGAGGGACAGTTTCTGTAAGTTGTTCTTTGGTCATCATGCGCATGTGTGTATAAACACACCAAACAGACAAGTGTCACAGCACAATTTTTATGTGAGCTATATCTATGGCTTTTCTGTCCATTAATTAGTTTAATCTCTGATCATATGTATTTTTCTGTTCTATCTTAGCCCATTTGACAAGCTTCTCCAGAAAGATCATGTAAATAGTTAGATATACTGTTAGGTATGATTTTTTGGTTAATGTTATAAGTGTCTTTTTGTGTGTGTGTGTGAACTATTTTGTTTAAAGCTGGAACTTAGAAACGCTAAAATTTTTCAAAACCCCTGTGACATTTTTACACACACGTGCACACTGGCATGTAGTTTCTTCTGCTCATCTTGCTGCATCTGTTTGTCTTTCAGGATTCTTTTCAGACGTTAATGAGGATTCTTTCCTAAGCCATACTTAAGAGGGGTGTCTCTCTTTTCTGCTTTACTCTCTTGCCCTTCATCCTCATACTTTTCACCCTCTGTCGTAACTGCAGCTCTCTAGTCAGCAATGTGAGGGAGCCTTTGAAAGGTGACGTCAGTATTATACCACCCCTCAAATCCTGCAGTGCCTTCCCAAGAGGCCTGTAGTGAATTACATTTCTATGCTGTGGTCTGGTATCTCTCCTACAGCCATATGGCGTTCTTGCTATTTACCTCCTCCTCCTATCCCACAGCCTCCCTCACCCGCCTCCTCCTCTCTCTTTTCATGTTTGGAGTGCTGGGTGTCAGACTCAGGCCTCCTGCACGCCTGGCAAGTGCTGCGCCACTGACACTTCCCACCCTTGCTCACTTCTCTTGTTCTTGAACACACTTGAGCCTGTGCTGTCCCACATGAAAACCTTGCAGCACAAAGACTCCTCAGGGAGTCTTTCCCTCCTGTTTTCTCTTGAGTAGCACCTCCCATTTCACTCCTGCCATCATCTGTCATTAGTATGTGTTTACTATTTGTATCCTCACTTTTTACTATTTGTACATTTTATAATTTTACTATTTGTACATTTTTTGCTCACTGGTACATAGCTGACTGTTGGCTCACAGTGGATATCCAAGTATTGATTGGGTGGATAAGTGAATGGTTTCTTCTTCCTAATGGGCAACAATTATTTTTTGTTGGTTTTGTTTTGTTTTTTTGTTTGTTTAGTTGATTTTTGGAGACAAGATCTCTCTGTATGGCCTTAGCTGTCCTAGACTTGCTTTGTGGACCAGGCTGGCCTTGAACTCACAGTGATCCCCTTGCCTCTGCCTCCTAAGTGCTGGGATTAAAGGTGTGTGCCATCATGCCCAGCTCCTTGTTTGTTTGTTTGTTTGTTTTAAGGTGAGGCTCACTATGTAACCCTGGCAGGCCTGGAACTCCCTGTGTAGACCAAGTTGGCCTTGAACTCCTTTTTTGCTTGTTGTTTTTTTGAGCAGGGCTTCTCTGCATACCCTTGGCTGTCTTAGTTCTACTTTGTAGACCAGGCTGGCCTCGAACTCACAGAAATCCGCCTGTCTCTGCCTCCCCTAGTGCTGGGATTAAAGGCGTGTGCCACTGCTCCTGGCTCTTTTTCTCATTTCTAATCCCCTGTTCCCCAGATGAAGAGACATCCTCTTACTTATTTGATCAGGGGAGAGGGGATTTATCTAGAAGGAAAGATAGAAGAGAGAATAGAAAAGGCTCTAGTGAGATGGATGGCTGGGGGTGGGGGTGGGTGAGTGCTTGCTGTGCAGTCACAGAGACCAGATATAAGATCCCGGCACCCATATAGTAAGCCTGACACATCGCTGTGACCAGCTCCGAGAGATCTAACACCCTCTTCTGGCCTTCATGTGTCTTTGCACACAAACGAAACAAATATTAATACAGTTCCATATATAATATGGATGAGCCCTGTGGTGCTGGCTCTGTCTTGGTGGGGAGTAAGGACCATGTTCCTCTGAGGAAGGAGGAGTGGGGGAAGGATGACAGATGGCAGACAGTAACCCCTGTGCCTGGGTTGTACATGGAGGAAGTTAGTGCTGATGTAGCGGCAGTGAGGTCTCCTCAGTGGGGCAGCAGGCTGCTGGAGGTGTTGGGCTGAGGTGTAGGGGCAGGCGGGGTGTGCTCAGCTTGTCTAACTCCCAAGAGTCACTGTTCGTCATTGTCTCCTCACATCCTAGAGCTTCCACTACTGCCCTTTCATCTAAAACTGCCCTTCAAGTCTAACAAGCTGTTTCAGTCCTATCTCCATAGACTTTGACATGGCCAGCCATTCCTGCAGACATTTTAGAGCCTTTCTCTACTGATATTACTCTTGGCTTTTTTACCCCAGCTGTCTGTCCACTGCCTTTTCTGCTCAGAACTTTCGCTCTGTCAGTCTGCTCATCTCCTCCTTCTATTGTGTTCCTCTGGGCATTAGTCCTGAATAAGCTGGGTGTGCTGGTGAGCAAATGCTCCTAGGTTTTACACATTTGAAAGGAGGTCAGGGTAGCCGCAGAAATGGAAACTCCCTGAAGAGGCTGTGATGCAAGACAGTGTGGCATTCTAGAGCAGAGGAAGCCCTGGGCTTTGAACTGCACACGGCTGTCCTGTGTGTGGAGAAGTGAAAAGGCTGACTGCTCAGAGCCATTCCCTTCAAATCTTTTATGTGAAAAAGCCAGGGTTTAGTCGGAGTCCTGAAGGGCAGTTGGTAGTCAAACTCTTGACACCTGTTTACTAAAGAGTTGGTGCCCTCAGGACAGTGGTCCTCAGCTTCCTGATTCTGTGACCTAACTTAGTTCTCCATGTTGTGGTGACCCCCAACTATGAAATTTCGTTGCTGCTTCATACCTGTAATTTTGCTACGGTTATGAACTGTAAATATCTGACACGCAGGATGTCTGATATGTGACCCCCAAAGCTGCTGCCTTAGGAGCTGCTTTTCCTTAAAAATTGGGGAAAATTGGTAAAAAAAAAAGTCCAAGGTGTATGTTTTCATAGCACCCCTTTATCTTCTTTGAAGCTGAGCATCTAGGCGTGTGGACTTTGTCTTTCCCAAGCTTGGAGAGGCCTGGAAAGCCACCTCTCTGATGCTCAACCCTCTGACCCCCGCTCAAGGAGCTTTGGCACCCAGTGAATGAATTATAATTCTTTTTTACTAACTTTGTTCCTTTCTAAATAATATATGTTGGTTAGTTGAAATGTATATGACTGAAATGATTTTTTATTCCTCTTTTGCTCATCATAGCTGGTATTCCATCATCTTGTATACATTGGTGATTTATCCATTTTCATTGCTGTGTATTACATGCTTCCATGCATAGCAGAACAAAAAATCTGTCTGTCTGTCTCTCTTACACACACACACACACACACACACACACACACACACACACACACACCTTGTTAATCTATTCTACAAGCTAGGTGTAGTCACACATGCCTCTAACCTGAGCTCTCAGAGGCAGAGGCAGGCGATTTGAGGTCAACCTTCTCTACAGAACCAGTTCCAGGGCAGTCAGAGCTCCACAGAGAAATGCTGTCTCATAGATAGATAGATAGATAGATAGATGTTTGTATTGTCCCTAGTTTCAGACTGTTGATGTCTTTATGTATGTGTGCAAACATACCTCATAGTATATGGACAGTTTGTATGTTTCACTATTTGAATTATGCCTACTGGAATAAACCATGTTGCATGGGAGAAGCAACTCCTACCTTGTTCTTTCCAAAAGTGAATTTCCTATCTGTGCTTGGTTTTTGTTTTCGGTTTTTTAAATTTCCTTATGAATTTTGATATTGCTGTGGGGATTTGGTTGAAATTACATTAAGCTTGTAAACTAGAAGCATTGATATTTTTAGTTTTTTGTCCTATGACTATATTCTCTGGTATATCAGAGCTTCTATGTGATGGCCTATGCTTTCCTATTTTTTTTTTTACATGTGTTTGTTCCTTTTTACTTTACCCTATTTATTTTTGTGGCACTGAGAATTGAACCTGGGCCCTTTATGCTAGCTATAGTCTTAGCCCTCCATTTCCCTTTAATTGTTTCCTATATTTAAATACTGTTGTAAATGTTACCTTTTCTTTGAGTTCCCTTTTTCTAGCTGATCCCAGATATTTTCCTGAAAGAGTTTGTATGGTGTGCTCACTGGGGTGCTGGCGGGATGGGGAGAGCTGTACGAAGGGAAGTACACAGGAGAGAACGGGCATGAAAAGGCTGCATTTATTCCCTTCAAAGTAGCTTTTCTTTCTCCTTGTGTCTGAGTTAGGAAGTCCTCATTTCTGGTTTGCATGTTTTCACAGCCAGGGGAGAAAGGACCAATCTTGTATGTTTTCCTGTACGGGGACGCCTGTGCACTCACACCACCACACAGGAGGTGCTAATTGATCGCTGAGAGGCGAAGCTCTTGAGTGGGCAGGTTCAGATCCAAATTATAATATTTTCTTGGGTAAAGAAAAGAGAGTTTTAACTATGTTCCTCAGGGAGCTTCAAGGATTTTCCAGATTTAGTCTCACTTGAAAATGTCCAAATCTTAAGATTCATTAAATGACTATTTATAAAGTGACTTAGAGACTTTCTTAAACCTTCATCCCAGTCTTAAAGATAATCAGTTTTCCATCTTGCTCATTGAATGTTGAGCCAGGCTCCTAGTGAACAGATACTAGATAGAACTCCTACTCCAAAAACAAACAAACAAACAAACAAACAGGAGGAACAAAAATCCCAGCTCCTCTTAGGTCTGCCCCACACCCCAGAAAGACCTGCTGTTGGCGCGAGTGTGCGTCTTCAGTGCTGCATTAGCACCCTGGCTTTATGTGCCTGTGTCCTGCTTCCGTTTAGCCTTGTAATTTTTCATATGCTGTTGAATATTTTTTAACTCTCCCCAGTTGGTGCTTTTTCTAGAAATACTAACTTAAAGTGTTTTACCGTTTTAATTGAACTTTTTATTCCTGGAGGCCTTTCAACCGATTTAATTGAACTTTTTATTCCTGGAGGCCTTTCAACCGAGTTCTCAGTATTAGAGAATAATCAGCAAGACAAATGAGGGTCTCATTGTCTTAACTTACAGTTGACTTGAAGAGAGAAATGTTAAACAGAAGTTATATAAGCCAGTTCTTTTACAAACGTTGGTACTTCTTTCAAAAGGAAAAGCACAAGATGTTAGGTTAACAGATCAAGTTCCTGGCAAGGGGCATCTGCACATGTGTGAGATACTCTCACACAGACACATACACATTTAAAATAAAGTTAGCAACTGTAAACAAATAAAATAAAGCAGAAAAACATTGACAACAACAAAAGAATCAGTTGGTAACAAGGGCCATTTAGGCGAGAGTGGACATTGAAGGGATAAAATAAAAAGAATGGACTTGAGGACTCTATTATGACGTGATCAGTTACAGTCTGCACTTAGTACCTCAGTGGTGGCTCAGGGCTGGAAGGAGTGTAAGTTTATGGTTTGGGATCTGTGTAAGGGAAAAGGGGAAAGGCATGCCTCGAGGGGGAGGTGCAGGGTGGTGAGACTGGGAGTTTTGCTTTTGGACATATGTGCTTAATTAAGATAGCTTGGTAGAGAGGCATACTTAAGTTGCAGGCTTATGGGTGATGTCAGAGTTAGATACGGGGTGAGATTTAGGAGGGACTTAAAACCTTCATAAAGAATGAGATTACCCGGGAGTCAGTAAAAGAAAGGAAGGGTGTCCCAGAGAAGGAGGAGCCATGTGGAACTCTGAGAGGGGTGGTTACAGTGGTGGGAGAGTAATGTGTCTGGGGAAAGTAGAACTGTGGGGAGTATGGGAGCACTGACCTCTCCTAGTGTAGCTGGAGAGGCACTCTTCTTCCCTTCCCCTCTTCCCTTTTTCTCTCTTCTCTTTTCTTCCGTGAAGTCACAGTCTCACTGTGTAACCCAAGGTTACCTTTGGCCTTTCAGTCTTTCTGCCTTGTCTCCTGAGTCTGTACCACTGCTCTGGCTGGGTTTCAGGTTTTGGAGACTAAAGAAAGGCCTTTGGGTTTTTGGCATCTGATGGGGAAAAGGGTGGGATAGAGGAAACCTATTTGCAATATGCTAAATTGTTTTATTTAACATTGTTTAAATATTTTATGTAATTACCAAAATGTGTTAAGCATTTAAGGACTAGACGATAGGTGAGGCGGTGCACGCCCTGTGATCCTAGCATTGGGGGAGGAGGAGATAGGCGGATCTCTGTGAGTTTGAGACCAGCCTGGTCTACAAAGCGAGTCCAGGACAACCAGGGCTACACAGAGAAACCCTGTCTCTCGAAAACCCAAATCAAACAAAGAAAGAACAACACTGATATCTGTAGTATCATGCCCCTTCAGCGAGTCCATAGCATGGAGATCATGTTAAATTTGCATTGATAAGCTAGAGGATTATGATTAGAAGCAAAGCTTTCGTTTTATTTCATATTTGATTATTCTTCATTCCCTCGGTGCTCTTAGTCCAAAGTAGAGACTGTGAGCTTCAGGTATGTGTTCTTTATCAGTGTGTCTTTTAGTTCCATTTCTATGAAACAGAAATCGTGGAACTGAAGCTTTCAGTACTTTGAATCTGCTGCTTTGGAACTGGGGAACCTATCCTAAAGTCTGTTTGCACAGTGACGGAGGATGGGTGGGTACTTGTGTTGGGGTTCTCTAAAAGAACAGGGCTGAATGAGTGAGTGAGTGAATGAATGAATCTTACCTACCTACCTACCTATCTATAGGGGAGTTATTAGAATAGCCGACTTATAGGCTGTGGTCCAGCTAGTCCAACAAATGGAAGATTTAAGAATTTAGTAGTTGTTCAGTCCAGGAGGCTGGAGGCTGGGTGTTTCAGCTGCTGAAGAGGAAGCCTCTAGTGCCGGTGAAGGAATGGAGTTGCTAGCAAGAGTGAGAGCAAGCAGGCACAGGGGAGCAAGCTTCCTCCTTCCTTGTCCTTTCCACTGACTGCCAGCAGAAGGCGTGGCACAGATTAAAGGTGGATCTTCCCGCCTCAGGGATCCAGATTAGCAGTGGGTCTTCCCACTTGAAATGATTTAATTAATAAGAAATCTGTCACAGGTGTGCCCAGCCCTTTGGGTTGTAGTTAACTCTAGATGTGGTCAAGTTGACAACTGAGAATAGCCATTACAATGTTTTCTGACATAAAAGCAAAATTTGACCATTAGGCAAATATCTTACTTTCTGGGGTTTTAAACAAATTACATTCAGATTTCTGTTTTTATTTTTTATTTTATCTATTTATTTATTTATTTATTTTTTCTTTTGGTCTTTTGAGACAGGGTTTCTCTGTGTAGCCTTGGCTGTCCTGGACTCGCTCTGTAGACCAGGCTGGCCTCGAACTCTGCCTCCCGAGTGCGGGGATTAAAGGCATGCGCCACCACGCCCGGCTCAGATTTCTGTTTTTAAAAACAGCTTTCCTTTATTGTCCTCCTTTTGTCCCAAGTTCCTGTGAGTAGGATTTGCTGCAAAAGGAAAACAGAGCGAAATCAGCCGGAGCCTACTGTCCCCCCACCTTCATTGTCCACCACTACATAGCTGTCAGTGTCTCCTGTGGGCTGAACACTGACACGTGTGGCCTGTAAGCACTTCCTGTGGCAGAGAGGCTCATGGCCAGGAGGGAGGCAGTCCGTGCCCTTCAGTTTTATTCAGGATCTCATAATTTGTAATTTTCCCTTCTAAATGCAGAACTGTGAGTGAGAACTTGCTTCATATGAAAGAAACAAAGCAAACAAAACCCCTCATATAGCATACTGTACAGCTCTAGGGAGTCGAAGGGATGACTCAACCTTTTAGGGGTGCTTTTCCCGAAGTTGCTAACCTCTGACCAGTCTCTCGGGCAGTCCTGGTTGAAATTCACTCATTTTTCATGTGACAGTTGGAGCCTGGGTGCCAGAAGGAGCCGTGAGAATGCTGCTGCCTCCCAGAGCAGCATGCGCCCACACTGGCTGCCACTCTGCTGCCTGTTGAGTCATTCCCGCAGCTCTATATAGAGTTTGGCTCTTAAACATGATGTTCTTGGGGTGAGAAAGAAAGGGAGTTTTTCTCTTCCACAGAACCTCCCTCCACCAAATCCGCGTTGCCTTTTCTTGTATGCCTTGCCCGCTTTGTGAAACTGCTCTTCTAAAAGGTCTCTCAGAGCTTTCATTTCTCGTTTGTTTGACTTTGTAAGCATTAAGACTTTCACTGGGCTGAGACTGCCCTTTACCAGAAAGAGTCAGAAACAGCTTTCTAGTTTTCTGGCATTTATTAAAAGTTCATCAAACTGCCCAGCAGCATCTCAGTATCATTTTATTGTCAATATCAGTTATTAAAAAAAAAAAAAACACTGCAAAAGGAATAAATGACCTTTATTGGGGCAGATGAAATAATTCCTATCTGTAATTCAGAGGGGTCTTAGGTTTTGTTGTTTTTTTCTCTCCGGAGAAAGCAAAGTGTCCTTGCCCATTCTTATTCAGAAGCGCTGTTCTGCATAGCAGAGAAAGGCTAAAGGTTATCAGGGCAGGGACTCTTCCCATGTGTGCCATATATCCAGCATGATCTTAGAACAGTTCGAAAGGTCGCCTGGCATCTTGTCTCTCCACAGCTACCATGTCCCCCCACGGGCAGCGAGGGGCTCTTCAGGAGGACTGGCAGATTTGAGAGACACATTACCGCCCTGGAGTGTGTTCTATGGCTTTGGAAACGTGTTTTAATTGGGCAGGGGGTGGGGAAACAGTTGAACTGTAGTTAAATAGTCAGCTTTCTTAGCTGTTGCCTGTAAGTACCACGTGTGAAAGGCTGTTGGGATTCTCAGCAGAGTTCCGTGGCAGATGTATTTATTTGTGTGTGTGTGTGTGTGTGTGTGTGTGTGTGTGTGTGTGTGTGTGTGTGTGTGTTAGTTAATGTGTGTCTGATCCCCGAATGTTTCTTTCTTGAGATTGAATTTTGATTGTGTTTGCTTTGTTGTTCTAAACTGCATTAGCCCCAGAGTTCCTTCTACTAGGGTTTTGAATAAAACCCGTCTTCTCATTTTTAAAAGAGAGAGGAAAGCAGTTTGATCAGTCTTCCGAAGTCTTTCTGTGCTTCTCCCCTCCCCCTAGAGAGGACCGGAGGGGAGGAGCCACTGCTCTAACCGCGAACTTCAGGTCTTCTCTGGAGCGCTGAGCTTCCTGTCTGCAGTCACTCAACTCTGGGCCATCTTGACTCGCCTGAAGGGTGGAGAGTTGGTGTTTTCCCAGAGGAAGGGAGCGAGGTGGTCTGTTGTCCTCTACACAGGCATGAGACCTGATTTGTGAAGCTTGCTGTGCCTTTTCTGGGCTGACTTTTTCTATTTGTGGGCTGTTTCCGTGAAGACTCCGTCATGACTCTGCTCGAGCCTGAGATGCTAATGATGGCTGTGCAGTCAGGTAATTCCCTTATTTCCTGCAAAGCTCATTTGCCACAGGCGTCTTTAAAATGGTTGAGCACATTTGTGCTAGCACTAGGCTGAGACGGGAAACTGAAACACAAAGCATCCAGTAAATATTTCATTTTTAGGTTTTTATTGTTTTAATTTTTTCTTTAATTGCATTTTCTAGTTATTCAAATATAGCTTTGAATTAGATGCTAAGTGATCTGAAGAGTACTTAGCAAGGGGACCTATTTGTTTATCTTTACCCATTTTATCACTATCTTTGGCACTGCTTTTAGGGAAAGATAATTCAGTTGCTTTTGCTGTTTTTTCAGTATGTCTTTAATCGCAAATCTACTCTTTTTATGCCACTGCGAAAGTATCTTTTCTGATTTCCTCCGCTGTTCTTTCTCTTCTGTGTCACAATCTTTACACTGTCTATGGGAATGCTCTTGATAAAGCACAGGATTGGGGTTAAGTTTTAGAGATAGGGAAGCAGTTAACAGCAAGAATGCAGGATTTTTGAAATTCTATCTCTAAAAATAGTTTTCCAATTCAAAGCTTCTCTTAAAACATTTAAAAATTCCAGATAGTTTTTTTAAAAAATGTTCTTTTACTTTTGGTGTTTTTAAAACTTGTAAGTCAGATATCTAAAAATAGAGAATGTTCTTTTCTTATTTTTAGACTTCTACTAAAATGTAATCTGTTTTCTGAAAGATTCATACAAGTGGCATTTGCACCCCCTACCCCATCCCCTGGCCCCATGCAGAGGAGAATGAGACTCCTTGGTGGGGCTGATGCTGCCTCTGGAGTGATGGTCTCCTTTCCTCCTTGGGGAGCACTCAAGGTAGTGTGTTGTCAGGCCCAGGTACAAAGCAGCTGAAGACTATAGATTGCGCCTGTGGACAGGAAGGACCAGGGAAGAAAGATCCACTATTTTCCATTTTCTTTTTCTGGTTTACAAACAGTCATAATGAGTCGTTTACCAGATGAATTTTCTGTTCTTGTGCGCTATGCATTTCAGGTTGCCTTTCCTTTCCCTCCCACAGATCTCTGGAGCTTTGTGTTCTAAACAAATAGTGTGCTTATCTGAGTGTTTCCCATCTGTCTCTAATGTGGTATCTCAGTAGCTCCCACTTAAATGGACTCCATTTTTCCATCTGTATTCCAGTTTCCTTCCGTGTGTGGGCAAGGGTGTATTTCACTTTAAGGGGCAAATTTTAATATTTGAACACTTTTTTTTAAAAAAATCACTCATTACTTGTAGGTATCTCAGACAATAACATTTCACAGTCAGGTTAAAGGCTTCTTCCTCTAAGACAATTTCAGTGCCCCTAGCCCTCAAGGGAGAAAAAGGACCATTCTTTGCAGTTTCTTGTCTCAGAGTAGGTTTTCCTACAGCATATGTTGGGCAGGGCTGGTCACCCATCTGTCAGACCAGCCACTTCATAAAACTTTCACAGGACAGCAGTGTGTAAGACAAGTGTGGGTGAAACTGACAATGCTGTTGGTACAGGTAGGACCAAAGGTCGGCCAAGAAGATGATAGGCGTGTGTTCATAAAAGCAGAGAGACTGGGCTTAGGGATGACCTTCCCGTCACTTAAGTTAGGAAGATGTTCAAAAACACTTAATATTAGCCACCGTAGATGGGTTTGTAAAACGTCACTGTTGAGCAGCCATTGTGATAGGAAATGAAAAGAATGTGCTATGAAATATCAATAAACAGTGATTCTTGTTAAAAGCCAAGCACTGTGTTAAACTGTACCTTCATGAGGATATATACTTCCCAGGAGAAATGCTTTTCATATCATAAAATTACTAAACCTTCAGGCAGAATCAAAGATGCAAAATTTTAAGGTTCAGGGTACACTGCGGTTAGCAACAGTTTCCACTCAGCATTTGGAGCTTGGAGGCTTTGGCAGGCTATCCTTGAGTGTCGTGAAAGTTTACATCCTCCATATGCCAGAGGTCTCAATGCTGTTTGGATCCAGTTGGGTGCTGCCTGTCTGTAGAACCTGTCTCAGTCAGATCACCCTCCTGTTGTGCCTGTGGTGCCACCTTCTCAGTGCACACCAGCTCTCACCTATACATGCTTTCTGATGAGGTCATTAGCTTCTTTGGAAAAAGGTTTATTTTTCATTATGGTTATGTGTGAGTGTATGGATGTGTCTGTGTGAGTGCAGGTGCACAGAGGCCAGAGGCAGGAGCTGGGGTTACAAGCAGTTGTGCACCTCCCGACATCTCTCAACAGCCTCCACTAACTAGCTTCTTATGTGCAAACTACTCACTGATTTATTTTTTGAAGAATAATGGAATTTTGTTTGACCTAGTTTGCCTTATTAATAAGCATAAGCTTATTTTAAGCCTAATCTTTAAGAGTTTTATAAAGGTATTTTGTAATCTCTTCTCCCATAAATAAAAGATTCCAGTGACCATCATCCTTTGTGCTAGCCAGTCATTATCCAAAGCTTCATGGCTTTCAGAGTTGACATTTCTTTTGCCTCTCTGACTTTGTAGCTTGCCCTGTCTATGATAATGTGTATTTTATATAGATCTTAGTGTTCCAGTTAAGCCATGGCTAGAGTTCATGTCACTGCCATAGGAATCTGTCTGGTCTGTTACAACTAGAAAATGATTTGAAAAGGATGCCGTAGAATTTCTGACTAAGGGAAGGACACAGGGCCTCCCAGCATTGCCCGTGCCTCTCAGAATGCAGGTGTGCTAGGGCTCAGGCCTGGCAGAGGGTGTGTGTGCCCAAGCAGGCGGCCCTCTGCCTTTTTACAGCCAGCGACAGCCCTTCAGTTCATTCCTCCAGAACAGTGAGACAGACCGGTGTGGCAGAGTGGAGTGAGATGGCTCTCGGGTCTGCCTTGGTCCATGGTACGTGCCTAAGGAGTCAGTTGGTTCCTCTCCCCCGATGCTTGTGCACATATGTGTGTCCCCCCCACGCCTCACACTTGTCCATGCATAGGGCATCTTTGGTCACTGTGTCTGCTTCAGGAAAAGAGGATGCCAAAAGACCAGGAGACTGAATAGAAGAGACTTTGTGTTTCCACACAGCAATTGGGATTTCATTTGAGCTTATTCTGGGACTATGCCGTAAATGCAAAGGGGTATATAGGTATGCATAAGGTATGTAAACTTTGACCCACATCCATGAGTCCTACCACTCAACCTAAGACGCAGAGTGTAGGCTGTGTAAGTACACTCTTTGCTTGTGCCACAGAGAGACATTTGTCCTCAATGGTATTCTTTTTGCATCTTTTGTCTATTCAAAAAGCTTATTAATAAAAAAAGTTTCTTCTCTGTTAGTTAACTTCCTTATCCTTTGCTATCTTTATACTTAATTCCTCTTTTTTTTTTTTTTTGGAGGCAAGGTTTCTCTGTGTAGCCTTGGCTGTCCTAGACTCCCTTTGTAGACCAGGCTCGCCTCGAACTCACAGCAATCCTCCTGCCACTGCCTCCCAAGTGCTGGGATTAAAGGCATGCGCCACCATGCCCGGCTATACTTAATTCCTAAATAATTCTTTGACTTTTGGTTCTTAGATTATGACAGTTTGTCCCTGCACTCTTTGTTTCAAAACAGAATGGGCAAGATAGGGGAATGGCAAACCAGGGAGGACTGGCAAGGCACGAGGGACAGGCAAGGCAAACTAAGTCCTGCCCATCGTGGTGGCATGGGACTCTCTTAGGGCCCCACCCTCACCTCCTGCCACTCACAAGGGTAGGGAGAAGATCAAAAACCTCAGAACCTTCCGCCTATGTCACCAACTTTTAGGTCTCTGAGAGCTCTAAACATTGCGGCTTTGAAACACCCTGGTTTCTTTTTAAGGAATTGTAGAGCTTGAAGGAAATCTTAGGTGTTTTCTTGTCCTCTTTTTCTTTTGAAAAGAGGAAATTGGCCTTTGAGGTTAGTTTATTTCCTGAAATCATGTAATTAATGTGTGGCAGAGGTGGGAAGAGAACTTGTGTCCTCGCTCTCTTGCCGGTGTTCTTTCTGCTTCAAGATATTTAGAAGGAAACACCAGGGATCTCTAGTGTTTGAGGCTAGCTTTGAGCCCCCCACCCCAGAGCTGGTTAACAGAGAAGGTAAAAACAGGGCATGGTGGCACAGGCATATACCAGCACTGGAGGGCCAGAAACAGATGGGTCTTTGGAAGTTTGGGCTAGCCTGAGATAATGAGTCCAGGACATCCTGGGAAGGAGGGAGGCAAGGGGTGACGGAAGAGATAAAAACCTGATGTCTGGGTATCTGCTTCCTGCTCCTAGGAAGTAAAGTTAGAGTGCCACAGACCTGCTATTCTCCGCCCTCCTTCATCTTGCCGTGTCTTCTCTGGCCTGGGCGGTGATGTCATAAGACAGGTAGCAGACAGACAGCTGTTGTCCTCAGTGCTCCACTTACCTTTACCACCCTCCCTCTGACTCACTGATTTATCTAGGCCTTGCCTGAGTTAAGACCCCAGTGAAGGAATGTGACTCTTCTTTCACTTCTCTTTTTCTCCCTCCTTCTGTTTCTCTTTAGATGAAGTCCCAGACACAAGCTAAGCCTCATTAAAACAGTGCCAAATTGAACAAGATGAGGCTCACACAGTCTTACTTTTTTGGAGCCTCACTTTTATGATTACACATGCATTATTTTTAAAACTTTCTTTTTAATAACAAGGAAAAATACTCAACACCCTGTGCTACCACTAACTCTCAAAACCTAACTTTCTTTGCCTTGCACTTTTTAAGTTAAGGGAAGGTATAGGGCTGAACTCATGGTGTCTGGGGCCTGCTTAATGTCATGTAAGGCCACTAAGTATGTGGTAGTAGACTGAGCACAGAAGGGCTATACAAGGGCACATTAAACTGGTGAAAAGAGATGCAGCAGTGAAATGTGTACTGCCGTGTATTATTTAATCACCATGACTCTGCTTCAGGCTATGCAGGGAACTCAAAACTCAAAAGTATTAAGACATAGTAAGAGATGGAGTGGAATGCATCTCTGTGTCCCAGGGGCTTAAATAGCTATAATCTCACCATTTGGGAGGCTGAGGGAGGAGGCGTCCCAAATTCAGATCTAGCCTGGGCTACATAGTTCCAGGTTAGCCTGAGCTACAGTGTAAGACCTTCTCACAAAAAGACCAAAACAGTGTGGGCAAGATGGTGTAGTAGGTAAGGGAACTAGCCCTCAAGGCTGCTAACTGGAGTTTGCTCTCTGGGACCCACATGTTGGAAGGAGAGAACTGACTCCACAAATTGTCCCTTGTCCTTTACATGCACGTGATTGGACTAAAATAAAAAATGTGATTTAAAAACTCCAACAAGCCAGGCCAGGTGGTGCACTCCTGTAATCCCAGCACTCAGGAGGCAGAGGCAGGTGGATCTCTGTGAGTTTTGAGACCAGCCTGGTATACAAAGTGAGTCCAGGATGGCAAAGGCTACACAGAGAAATCCTGTATTGAAAAACAAACCAGGGCTGGAGAGATGGCTCAAAGGTTAAGAGCGCTGCCTGATCTTCCAAAGGTCCTGAGTTCAATTCTCAGCAACCACATGGTGGCTCACAACCATCTATCATGAAATCTAGTGCCCTCTTCTGGCATGCAGGCACACATGGGGGCAGAATACTGTATAAATAATAAATAAATAAAATCTTTAAAAAAAAAAAAAAAAAAGGAAAGAAAAACCAACCAACCAACCAACAAAACAAACCTCAACTAAAGCCAAGTAGTTTAGAGCTTTATTTACTTTCACAATCCATTTAAAGTTAAAGTCAAATAGCTTTAATGTACAAGTTTAGGTTCCTCTCAGAACCTGCTAGTAGCTCTGTCCACAAGCGGCTGAAGAGACCTCCAGGACTCCGGCCGTGTCTCTCCTCTCTCCTCTGCTCATTTTGCACAAACATACTGGCTCGTTGGCTGTCCCTGATGTCAAGTGGGACACTTCCTCGCTTGCTTCCTGGCTTCCTCTGCTGCAGGTCTTTGTGTAAGCATCAGTTTTCTCCGTTAGCCCTTCTCTAGCCAGGAATTGTAAAATCCTGCGTCATTTTCTTCACACCATTTATCATTTGATAGAATCATGACTTTTTTTTTAAAATCAGTTTTTTGATGTGGCTGTCTCTCAGAATGTAAGTGACTCTTCCATATAGTTAGCATATGATAATTCTTTAATAAATGATCATTAAAAATTGCAGTGTAGTTGGGTGTGGTGGCGCGCGCCTTTAATCCCAACGCTTGGGAGGCAGAGGCAGGCGGATCGCTGTGAGTTCAAGGCCAGCCTGGTATACAAAGCAAGTCCAGGATAGCCAAGTGTATTTTAGACAAGTATGTTCCTCAGAACATGGCTTTTTGTAGATGAGAGGTGCCTTTAAAAAAAATATTTTAGTTGGTGTACAAAGTCATTGGTTTCATAATCACATTTTCATACAATATCAAATACTTTACTTACACTTGCCCCCCCCCCCCCCCCCCACCACCACGACATGCCTCTGGGCTCCTCCCTCCCTCCAGATAGCTTCACTTCTGCTTTCATGTCATATATGTCCATATGTATGTTAAATCTAGATTGTGCATGTAGAGGAAACATGATTATCTCTCTTTGTACCTTGCTTTTCCCCTCCCCTTGGAACCTTTCGTCTCCCCATATTGGTGTCCTCTCATACCATGCACCTACATACAAGTCTAGATTGTGCATATGAGAGAAACTGAGAAGGGCTTTTGTTTGGTTGTTTTCTTTTGTTTTGGAGTCTGGGCTATTTTACTTAGCATGGTGTTATCCTGTTATATCTGTTTACCTGGCAATGGCATAATTCTGTTTTTCTATGTATGTGCTTACACATGCGTGCATGTGTGTGTATGTGATATTTGTTTATATGTACAGTGGCAAATGTTGGTAGTAGGGTGTCTTCCTTTCTCGCTTTCCACCTTGGTATTTCTTGCAATAAGATGTCTCTCTAAATATGCAGCTCACTCACTCATTTAGCTATACCAGCTGGCCAGAGATGCTCATCACTGGGATTATAGTCACACGTCACCATGCCCAGCTTTGTATGTGGGTTGGGTTTCTAAAGGTGCATTCTTGCTTGGCAAACATTTTATCAGCTGAGCCTCCTCAGACCAGTTTGGTTGTCCTTTATAGCTGAGTAAAATGCCTTTGTTTTGTATATAAATGCAACCACATGTTTCTGTGTAATCATCTGTTGATGGGCGTCCGGGCTGGTATCTTATCTTGGCTCTTGTGAATGTCAGAGCATGCCTGTGAATCATCCATCGTCTGTTAGGCCTCAGCTAAGACTACAAAGTGGTATAGTTAGTCGCTTTCAGGATGTAGTTGAGGACCCTTGAATGTCCTGAGCACTTTCAAAGGGTGCAAGATCAAAATGTTTACATTAATTTTAAAAGCTTGTTTACCCTTAAAAAAAAAAAAAAAAGCTGTTGTATTCTCATGAGTGTAGTACATTTTCCAAAAACTACATGATGGAGTTAATTAACAACCGAATGCAGAATTAGATGTGAAAAGTTAAGAGTGTTTTCTGTTTTACATTTTAGCAAGATGAAATAGTGACAGATGAAACCCACGTAACACAAGCTCTTTGAAGTTAAATAACTAGAAAAAGAGAAAGAATCTCACCCCAGAAAGCTGTGAGAAGTGCAAGAATAAAGCACAGGCTGGAGCTGTGCTGTGTTGTGCTTGCCTTTCCAGTATGCAGCCCTGGGCTCAGTGTTCAGTCCCCAGCACTGAAAAGAGACATTTCTGACTCCGCTGCCTTTAAGCTAGTGGCAGTGGGTGTCCTGTGACTTCTGTTCTTGTTACCTCTTCCATAAACTAATAATGCCACAAATACTCATCCCAGGCTTGTCGCCGTTCCTAATACATAGACAATGCCATGTTTGAAAATAATTATGGTAGTTGGTTGTTGCTTGGGGGATTTTAAATTCTGTTTAATGTATGTAAGTTTTGATTCTTGGGCTGGAGAGATGACTTGGCAGTTAACAGCACTTGCTGAGCAAGTTTGGTAACTTGAGTTCAATACATAGGCCTCACATGAAGGTGGGAACTGACTCTACAAGCTGTCCTCTGACCTCCACATGCATGCAGTGATGCACATGCTTGCACATATCACACACACACACACACACACACACACACACACACACACACACACACAAACTAATATAATTTTTAAAAGTTTCTTACTGGGTTTCTGACAATTTGCTACAGCTCTCTTGTATTTGTCAACGCATACATTTTTTTTAAATGTTTTTTTCGTTAGCCTTAAAATGCTTTTAAGAAATTGTCTTAAGGAAATTAAGATAGGAAAATACTTTTTTGTTTGTTTGTTTGTTTTAACAAGTATAGAAGAAATGTTTTCCATGTTGTCATCTAATTTAGAATAGAGGCTGGAGATGTGGTTAGCTGGCAGAATGCTTGCTTATCATGGAAGAAATCTGGGTTCAGCCCCAGCACTGCGGGGAGAGGGGTGTGTGCCTCTAATTCAGTCACTGGTGGAGGCAGGTGGAAGGAGCACAAGTTCAGGGTCGTCTTCTGCAACGGCAGAGTGAGATACGATGGCAAGGGAGGCAGGAGGCAGGAGGGCAAGTTAGAATTCACAAGAATACCAGCAGGTCTTCCAGGAAGTAGGGCTTGACTAGAGATTTTCTCTTTTGGGCCTTTGTGTTTCCCTGTAACTTTCTGATTTTCTTCGGTGACCATTTCTCTTTAAATAAATCCCATATAAACATTCGTGTCTATGTACATGCATAGTTAGGCTAACAGCGGAGGAAGTGGCTGGAAAGCACGGTGTCTTGGGTTGGGAGCCAGAGCTGTGGGTTTAGGATGAGAGAAGTCCGAGAACTGCGCTGCGCAAACAGTGCATGATAAGGGGCATGCCATCTCAGACGCTGTGTTCCCACTGACTTGTTTGTATAAATCCCTTTTACATTTTGCCTTTGTTTCTATTTTGTAAGATTTATTGAAATTTATCTCTGCAGTGTTTGTGTTAGGCTGCGCTCTTGGCAGAGCTGTGGCTATTTCCTCTGTACACTAACCTACTCTCGTTTGACTGGTCCTTTTAGAGGGTTTTGTAAGCTGAAAATACACCGAGTTGTAGTGTTAAATTCTGATCTGTAATCATAATGCAGCTTCTTTTAAGCATAAAATGATGGCATTAGTATAATATGCTTTCATTATTAAAAGTGAACTTCCAAAATAGGTGGTGTTCTTTGAAAATCTTTTTCCCTGTCTCATGTAGCCTCAGATGGCCTTGAGTTTCTGTCTTCATGTTTCTACCTACTGAGTGCTAGGCTATGTATGTGCACCATGCTCAGGTGTGCAGTTCTGCTATGTATGTGCACCATGCTCAGGTGTGCAGTTCTGGGAACCAAACACAGAGAAGCACCCTGCCAGCTAAGCCACATCTACCCTGCCTCTACATGTGAAAATCTTAATCCAAGTGCTTGTTGCCAGAGAGTGGTTCTCAGATTGTTTACCCGTGCTTTGTACAGACCCATGAGGACAAAACAAAGAATTAAAATGTTAATGTTACATAAGTTTGCTTTTTAAAAAAAATGTTAAGTAAGTTAACTAACTTTCTTTTCTCTCTTTTTTTGGGGGGAGGGGTGAAATGAGGGTGGCACACATGGCCTCATGTAGCCCAGGCTGGCTTTGAACTCACTGTGGTAAAAGAGGATGACCTTGGACTTCTGATCTTCCTCCCTCAACTTCTTGAATGCTGGAATTATAGTTACTTGTCACACATCCAACTATGAAGAATTCCCAAAACTCAGTAAAGAGTGGGTAGCATCTGGATATGACACTTCAATATATGTGATGCTGGGCAGTAGGGGCAGGGCAACACATCTCTGTGTCTCCATATTCCTGGTGAGACTGCCCCCAACCCACACACAAAGATGCTAACATAGAAATGCAGATGAAAGCCTCAAAGAGAAGCCAGTACACACCTACTAGAATAGTTAAAATGGAAAAGACTGTTAATTACAAGTGTGTGTGAAAATGTGAAGCAATGGGAAGTCACAATGTGGAATGCAAAATGGCACATAATGACCTGGGAAGGCAATTCGGTACAAAGTCGAATATATTTAGTATATTATCCAGCAATCCAATTTTTAGATCTTTGCACAAGAGAACTGAAAACATACATTTGTACTGAAGGCTCATAACAATTTATTTTCTAATGACTCCAAACTGGAAACCATGTAAATGGCTGTTGGCAGATAAATAACAATACTAAAATATAAACTAGAATACTATCAAGTTTTAAATAAAAATGAACAAGTTACCAATTCACAGGCCACCAACATGTCAGTGTTCTGTGAATTTCATAAACACTGTATAAAGTGTAAGAACTAGATTATTTATTTATTTATTTATTTTTCAAGACAGGGCTTCTCTGTGTAGCCCTGGCTGTCCTGGATTCGCTTTGTAGATCAGGCTGGCCTTGAACTCACAGAGATCCACCTGCCTCTGCCTCCTGAGTGCTGGGATGCACCACCACGCCCAGCTGTAAGAACCAGATCCAACTAAGTGCACACACCCAGTTCATATGCCATTCTTAGAAATGGAGGTTGGGGTGGGGGGTCTGGAGAGACAAATCTTTCAGAGGACCCAGTTTTTATAACAAAAATTCCTAACTGCCCATAATTCCATTTCCTGGGAATCCATTGCCTTTGGCTTCTCTAGGTACCCGCACACATGTGCAGATCCACATGCAGACATACAAATACACACACATTAATATAAATCTTTAGTTAAAAATTCTTACGTAAATGGGGGTTTGGAATATTGCTTCATGCTTTTAAAAAAATGAATGATGCATGAGGAAACTGTTGCTATTGATAACTCCCAAGACAGTTATGGCATGAAAAAGTTACATATTGCATAATATTTATATAAACTTCGTTTGGTTTTGCTGCTGTTGTTGAAAGACCAGCCTTGAACTCCCAGAGATCTGCCTGCCTCCATCTCCCATGACAGGATTAGAGCCTACATCACTGGACATGACAAAGTGTGGCAAAGTTTAGAACTATGGAGAGACTGTGGTTGTCTGAGTCTGAGGATGGTGAGGGTATAATTCTGCCATCTGTAGGAGGCCGAGCAGCGAAAGAGGTAGGCATTGTCCCGACTCTCACTCCCACTGGTTGCAGTACTGTACGGTGACTCTGTCACATGTGATTATTAAGAGAAACCGGTGACGGATGCGTGGATCTATAATTAGCTCAAAATAAAAAGTTTAGTTTAAAAAATGCAGACAGTTTGGCAGATTTTCAAAAATTAAAACATAGCCCATATGACCTAGCATTTCTATTTTTAGCCCAAGAAAGTCAAAACATTGTCTATATGGAAACGTGTATACAAGTATTCCCTGCAGGGCTGGCCGGACAGCTCCTGGGTGAAGGGGCTGGTGATAAGCCTTATGTTCTGCGTTTGATCCCTGTGACCCACGTGCTGGAAGGAGAGAATTGACTCTCACAAGTTGTTCTTTGACCCCCACACATGCACCATATACTCATGTACTCAAACCCACACAAATAAATAAACAATGTTTAAGAAAAGTTCTTGGAAGCATTATTCACTTAGCTAAAACTGGAAACAACCCGACTGACCATCATGGTAAAAAAGATTAAAGTGTGGCACGTGCCTTTAATTCCAGCATTCGGGAGGCAGAGGCAGGCGGATTCCTGTGAGTTCGAGGCCAGCCTGGTCTACTACAGATCGAATCCAGGACAGCCAAGGCTACATAGAGAGACACTGTCTCGAAAAAAACAAACAAAAAATGTTTAAGTGTGATATGACTGAATTGTAAACTGTTAGTCAGCCATGAAAAGGAATGAATACTGACATTTGTACAAAATCAGTGAACCTTAGTGTTACTATGCCAGATCTGGAGATGGCTCAGCTGTTAAGAGCGCTTGCTGCTCTTGCAGAGGACCCAGGTTCGAATCCCAGAACTCATGCAGCAGCCCCCAACTGTCTTTAACTCCCAGTTTCAGCTCTGTCGTCTGACTTCCAGGGACACACACACTCTTGATGCACAGACATACATGCAAGCAGATCACTCTTACACAGGAAATAACGGAGATAAATCTTAGGAGCGGAAAGATAGTGTGCCAAGTAAAGAGGATCAGCACAGAAGGAGCTGTGGCCGCGTCTATGTGGATGTCCAGAATGCAAGCCTGTACTGCGCAGGAGACAGACAGCTGGTTGCCAAGGCCCCAGAGGGGCGAGGCTAGTAGGCGGAGTAACTGTTGACAAGGCGGTGAAGGTGCATCGAGGTTATATGGCGCATGTGGTTGTGAGGCCTGTTGAATGGTGTGGAGTGTGAGTTACCTTGGCTTTACGTTCTGTAACAGCTGGTTTGCGTCTGCATGTGACTTTAGCCCTAGCTACTTGGGAGGCTGCAGCAGATGACTAGGAGCAGTGTGGCCAAAATAGTGAGACTCGTCTCAAAAGAAAAAAAAAGGGGAATGTTTTCGGTAACAAAGAGAAGTGGAAGGAGAAGTTTCTCAGGGCCCTGATGAAACAAAACGTGCTAAGACGTGTTGGCACTCTGTGTACATGTCCACAAAGCCTGAGCTGTAGAGTGGGTGGGTATACCTAACATTCAATAAAGCTGATTTTTAAAATGTATAAAACTATGTATAGTTGCAAGTTTAAAGTGTGCTTTAGGTAGGGGCACTCACCCAGTCCTTCGGAGTCTAACGCAGACAAGTCAGATCAGCTGGGCTGAGGTCTGTCCCTGAGCTGCAGAGTGAGGTGGGCTTGGTAGCAGCCACCCGGTACCTTCTGACTTCAGCCTTGCATGCCTGTGCTGCTCTGTTTTCCAGAATCCAGGGGTGGGTCCACTTGCTCTAATTTCTTTTGTTTGCGGCTATCTTGTTGCATTCTTTTCCTCTTAGGTGTAGGTTGAAGAATGTCTCATTGGTATAATAAATGGAGGTGGTTGCCTCAGTTCATCTGGGCACAGGAGGTTTGTTAGAACGACTCCTGAAGAGAGAGTAGTTACACTGGGTAATGTTCAATAACAACCAAGGGCAAGTGTGGGAACTTCCTTTCCACCTACAGTGCCTCTGTCTCTCACCCCATCTCTTGCCAAGAAGTAGGCTGTCTAAATAAATGTTAGAGAAAACCCGCCGAAGATTGAAAAGACTTCTTGAAGGGATCTGTGAGAAGGGCCACCTCTGAGAGCGTCCCTCCCTCTTCTCCGCCTGCTCTCTCTTGATGCTGTGCGCAGGCCCAGGGCAGACTCTGACACAGGCCAGATGGGTCTGTTTTCCTTTTTGCCCCAGTACTGGGGGTTGAGTTTAGAGCTTCAGGGATGAACGCTAGGGCACAAATCTTGTTTCCTCATAGATGAGATGGGTTAAAGACAGCAAAGTCTATGAAATGAAACTGTGATCGCTGGCTCCTCAGTGTGATTTGCCGTGTGCGGGAAGGAAAAGCTCATGCATCCTGCATTCTACTTCTCATCACCTCTGACAATCGACTGGGGGTCCCTCATTGTCTTCCCCCTGCCCCCACGTGCCTGGCATGAGCATGCACTCCATGAACACAGAGCTCTCCTCAGACTGTGCCGCCTAAGTCGTTAGGGTGGGGTCACCAGGGTGCTCACAGCCCTGTATGACTTGGTTCTGAGGCTTCCACAGTCCTCTCTGCAGGTTGGATCATTGGCTAGAATGGCCCACAGAATTAAGGCAGGCCCTTCAACATGCAGTTATGTTTATTTAAGAGAATATAATTCAGAAGCAGCTGAAGGAAAAGGCACGCAGGACAAAGCATGAACAGTGTGTGGGACTCCATGGCATCTCTGGGGATATCACCCTTGGCAGCTCCATACATGTTTGCCAGCCTGGAAGCCTCTGACCCTGTCCTCTTCTGGATGTTTGTATTTATAGTTGATTAAATCACCGGCTATACATGACTTCTCCCCCTTTTTCTCCTCAAAACAGAGACCACAGTGGCCTCTAACTCATGATCCTCCTGCCTCAGCTTTGCAAGTGTTAGGATTGCTGATGCAAACTGGGTGTGGTGGTGCAGGCCTTTAATCCTGGCACTTGGGAGGCAGAAGCAGGTGGACCGTTGTGAGTTTGAGGCCAGCCTGGTCTACAAAGCCAGTCTAGGACAGCCAGGACTACACAGAGAGACCTCCGTCTCGAAAAACAAAAAACAGGGCTGGAGAGATGGCTCAGCGGTTAAGAGCACTGATTACTCTTCCAGAGGTCATGAGTTCAATTCCCAGCAACCACATGGTGGTTCACAACCATCTATAATGTGATCTGATGCCCTTTCAGCACTGTATGCATAATAATAAATAAATATTAAAAAAAAAGAAAAGAAAAAGAAAAAACAAACAAGCAAAAAAAGATTGCTGGTGCATGCCACCACATGCAGCTGGCTATTTGGTACACAATCAGCCTGGTTCCTCTCTGCCGCGTCAAGAATTCTGGTTCTAGCCTTTTAATTATGTGGTCAGTTCTGACCGCAGCCGGCCTCCTTCCTAAATGCTGTGCTGGCCTGCACCGCACAGGCTTGCTGTGAATCACAAAAGCTGCCTGTACCTTGGTCGCTCTTACTTAGGAAATGCTAAGTTCCCATTAATTAGTAGCTCAGTGCAAGGAGTGGGGATGGAGACCAAATATGCCCTTCTTATTATAAACCACACTAGCACAGTGTGTGGGACTGTGTTCCAGCTTCCATAACTCCCATAGTCCTCACAACAGTTGTTTGAACTCAATGCCTTTATTACCCTATTTTACAGAAGAGGAAATTGAGGGACAAAGTGGGTATGAAGACCGCCAGTGCCACACACCTGATGAGCTAAGAGTCTGTCCACGTGGTCTGGCTTCAGAATCCGCGCTCTGTACCTCTGCAGCATCTTTTCCTTTAGAACAAACTTCAAACCCTTTACACACTGTACGGGAGCTCATGCTGCTGGACAGTTCTACCCTGAGTGGTATAACTATTAAATAATAACAGAGGACTTCCAACTGTTTGTGTGAAGTTCTGTTGTTGTCGCCCTTCTCTCTGCAAAGGACTCTCTGCATTTGACCTTGCTTGGGGATCACTGGGCGTACAACAAGCTGTAACCCACACTTAGACGCTTCCCTGTGGTAACTCTTTACCTGCTCACAAGACAAGGGCTGATGCTCTTTGGTAAGATAATGGCGTGTGTTCTAGGCTAAGCACAGTGCCTGTGGGTAGGGGTGGAGTGGGGACTGTGCTGTGTGGGGGTCTGGAATATGTTTCTCTCTCTCTCTCCCCCTTCCCCCTCTCTCCTCCCCTTCTCACTTTTTATTTAATCACTTTATATCCTGATCCCAGCCCCCACCCCAATACTTCTTAACAGCTGAGTTACTGCCACTACCCTCCCCCTTCCCCCCCCCCCCCCCACACACACACAGGAGGGCTGGAAGTAATTGTCTATTGGTCCTGAGGATCCTCTTGCATTTAGGCTTTTGGTTTTTGATGACTAAACCTAACTTTGGTAGTTGGTCTGCATACTTCTGGAACAGTCTGTGAATTTGAAGAAAAAACATTTTTTTATATATTCGTGGAATCCAAACCATGTTGAATATTCTATGAAAACATTTTGAGAACCTAGGGAAAAATGTGATCCTCCACATGCATATGGATTATATTCTGGTTGTTGTAGAATAAAAATTTAAACTGGGCCACCATACCTTTAATCGCAGCACTTGGGAGGCAGAGGCAGGCGGATCTCTGAGTCCGAGGCCAGCCTGGTCTACAGAGCAAGTTCCAGGACAGCCAGGGCTACACAGAGAAACCCTGTCTCGAAAAAAACAAAACACACTGCTGGGCGTAGTGGTGCACCCCTTTAATCCCAGCACTTGGGAGGCAGAGGCAGGCAGATCACTGTGAGTTCAAGGCCAGCCTGGTCTACACATCAAGTCCAGGATAGCCATAGCCAAGATAACATAGAGAAACCCCGTCTCAAAAAACCAAACCAAACCAAACCAAACCAAAACCAAAACCAAAAACAAACAAACAGAGAAACAAAAAGCCAAAAAATAGTTTCTCTTTTTGATTGATTTGTCCAGGCCATGAGAGATCATTGTGACATATTTAAGTCAAGGTACTTGATGGTTTGTTTTCTTGTTTTGTTTTTCAAGACAGGGTTTCTCTGTGTAGCCTTTGCTGTCCTTGACTTGCTTTGTAGGCCAGGGTGGCCTCAAACTCACAATGATCCGCCTGCCTCTGCCTCCTGAGTGCTGGGATTAAAGGCATGCACCACCATGCCTGGCTGATTTAACAGTTTTGATTGAAATAGCAAGTGGATTTTTTGGAAGCTTAACAATTCATGCTCAAACCAAAAGTTAATGTCCAGTTCTTCTGCTCTGAGTCCACTGATGGTCACTCCTGCTTGGCAGAGTGCTTTTCAGGTTAAGAACAACAGTTTTTGTGAGCTATGTGGGGCTCTTAGACTTTTGTCTTAGACTGTTTCAGGAGCTGTTTTCATAAGGACATAAACAGCTTTAACTAGTTGTGCTGGCTGTGGATTGGCAAGCCATGGGCAGACGGCTTTACTCTTGGAAAACTTCCCTTTCTTCTAATTCTTTCTTTTGTTACTTGAAGCTTTCTAAATTTTCTTTGTTCTGTGGAAGTTCTTTAGAAATTCCTTTTCATAGCAAAAGAGTTATATAAAGGAAGATTTAGACCATTTTAGTTTAACCAATGCCTTTGTACAAGAATCATGGCAAGATGGGTCAGTTCGAGTTTACAATGCAGAGCACTTTGTGGTGGTGTTATGGGTACGGGATCCTTGGCTTTTCAGGATGTCAACCCTTTTTGCCCCAAAGCTAAGTATCAAGAGGCTACACGCTCAACCATAAACTGTTAGCCTCTGCCAGCATTACGTCAGCTCCACAAAACCTCACTGCCTAACTATCCCTTGGGATCGGACATAGATCTGGCAGCTTGTGAAGCTGCTTTTTCCGATCTCTGTCTTCCTGGCTGTGACATATCCCAAAGGAATGAAGTTGAGAAATCATCGTCTTTCGAAAGCTCCTCGGCTTCTCATTCCCACAGTGGTTCTCATGGCCAGATAGAAAGCTGCTTCTGAACTTGAGGCCCTTTGGCTAGTGGTGTAGTCCATGAGGAGTGACCAGGGAGGGTGATGCTAAGGTGCCCGGTTGTGTGTGTTTCTGGTTGCTAGTGTCGCAGGATTCTAGACCTCTTTATACCAAAGCTGCAGAAGGCTGGTAGCCAACTGTGGACTCGTGTCTGGGTCTCTGTGCGTCTGTTGGCTTTGGTGTGAGTATCAGTGAGCATCAGTCTCTCCTGAGGACAGCCCTTGGGAGGAAGAAGTGCTGTGTGACAGCAGGTAATAATCCTCTTAGTACCTTTCAGCCTCCGTCTGTTTTGGTTTTTTTGAGACAGGGTCTCTCTGTGTAGTCCTGGCTGTCCTGGACTCACTTTATAGACCAGGCTGGCCTCGAACTCACAGTGATCTGCCTGCCTTTGCCTCCTGAGTGCTGGGATTAAAGTGTGCACTGATGTACTGTAGGTGGTGTCTCTTCATTCTTACTTTAGCTTAAAATTATGCATGAGGTAAATTAACTGGAAAATTAGCTTGTTAACATGAGTTTGTTAACAAAGTGAGCCAGCTGGGGACAGCCTGTGATGACGCACTGCCCACAGGTGTCTCTGCCTCTGCTGCTTGCACGGTCTCTAGTGGACTCCCGCTGCTCTTGGCAGAGCCACCAGTGCTAGGGGTAGTTCTCAGAGTCTTTTTCACTTTTGTGTAATTTCTTTGTATTCCAAGTCTCCGACGGGAGAATCTGGTCATCTAGACTTGGATTACTCATTTGTGAGCGAGAGGCCTGAGAGCCCAGAAAGGGGAAGCCTGTGTTTCTGTGGGAGGAAGAGGGCTTCTCCTGCCATTGAGGTGTCTCCTGGTCAAAGGGGCTCAAGTGCTAGACAGCTAAGTTCTAGATACCCTCTCTGTAGTAGCCGCTCCCCTTCCTTACTCGCCATGGTTTACTGTCTGAGTGTCCTTGGCCCAGGCCTTGACCCTGCTGCATTGTTTCCTGGAGAGTCTGTTACTGCTTGCCACAGACTGAAGAAACTGTCTCCTCCAAGTCTAGCTTCTGCTGGGGCTACTTAAAGGAGACTGAATGGGGGGTCACTTGCATGCACGTGGGTGATGACTCATGAAAGCTGTAGCACTTGAGTCCTCTGCACAACTGGTAACAGTTGTGTCACCAGAGGGTCCCTTCTCTCCCAGCTGTTGTATGCTGATTATATCACCCCGGGGCTCCGAGGAGATCTCCTGAGTCCTGTGAGTTTCCTGATCTTTGTGAGCTTCCTTCTTCTAGGGAGTATTGCTGACCAGAGCAGCAGCATACAGACAGCCCTCCTCCCCCTCTGTCTACACATTCCCTCTCACCAGACTCATCTGAGCCTGTGGCTTCAAATACCACTTACCAGGTGGCGTATGTATCTACGTCTGTGGCCCTGACCTAGTCCTTACTCTAGACTCGCTAACCTACTGCCTTTTCCCACTGGACATCTAGATGACTCATATGCGTTTAAAGGTGATGTCACCATTCCTGTGACTATCCTGAAGCCAGTAGTCCCGACAGTCCCAGGTGCCTCCGAGAGTGGGAGGGGCTTCTTTGATTCCTCTCCTTTCCTGTGCCCCTCACACATATGGCTGAGTTTCCTAGCCTGCTCTTCTTCGACCTTTCCTAGTTTGTCTCACTGCCCCCCGATTATAGTCTCACTTTTTGCTTTTGTTTTCAGTAGCCCTCTAAGTGGTTGCCCTACCTAGAACCTAACTCACATTTGTCCTTCATTCAGCTGCCAAGAGACCCTCCCTCGCTCCTTATTTTTTGTTTTGTTTGCTTAAGAAATGTGGGGGCACATGTCTCTGGAGACAGTTTGGGAGAGGCATTTCTTTACTTCTGCCATGTAGGTTCCAAGGATTAAATTTAGGTTCTAGTCTTAGCTCTGGGTGCCTTTATTTACCTGATGGGTCATATGATGAGCTGATGTTTTGTTTATAAAATTTGTATTTTAGTTATTTTTATTTCATGTGAATGAGTGTTTTAGCTGCATGTATATATAGGAACCACATGTGTGCTTTGTGCCTGAGTAGCCCAGAGGAGGGTATCAGATCTCCTGTCAGCAGATGTGTGAGTACTTGTGAACCAAAGAAAGGTCCTCTGCAAGGGTAGCAAGTATTCTGAACACCTAAGCTAAAGCACTCTCACGCTCGCGCTCCCCCCCCCCCCCCCCGAGTCCCCTTGTTTGTTCGTTTGAGGTACAGTCTCATTTATTTATTTATTTTTGTTGTTGTTTTTAGAGACAGGGTCTCACTATAGTTCTGGCTGTCCTGAACTCACTCTGTAGACCAGACTGGCCTTGAACTCACAGAGATCCACCTGCCTCTGCTTCTTGAGTGCTGGGATTAAAGGCTTATACCACTACACCCAGCAAAAGTCATTTTTAAACCTGTGCCAGCTTGAAATTAATAGCAGGCCTCCCTCCTGAACCTCTGAAGTACTAGGATTACAGATAGGAGCCACTGTACCTGGCCAACATGCTTTTCCAAAATACAAGTTCTAACCATTTGACTCTCCTAAATCCGAATTCTTTCTTTCTTTCTTTCTTTCTTTCTTTCTTTTCTTTCTTTTTTTTTTTTTTTTTTTTTTTTTTTTTTTTGAGACAGCATTTCTCTGTGTAGCCTTGGCTATCCTGGACCCGCTTTGTAGACCAGGCTGGCCTCGAACTCACAGCGATCCACCTGCCTCTGCCTTCGGAGTGCTGGGATTATAGGTGTGTGTGCCACCACGAATTCTTAGGTTTATTGTGGGATTTAATTGTTTCACATATGTTTTTAATCTCTCATCAGTTGGCTATTTCCCTCACAGTCTTTATAAATGTTGACCAACTTTGGAGGTTCTAGAGCTTCTGGTGTTCTGCTGGTGCCCTTGCAGTTTTCTGCTCTTGGCCTCTGCCCTGACCACTCCTCCCAGCATCCTCTTGTCCTTTTGGATAAGGCCTAGTTCTTTTGAAATGTGTGTTGTCCTTCACCCTCCTCCCACAAGTCATGAGAGACTTTCCCTGTGCTCCCCCGCCCCATTTTTATTTTATATGTATTGGTGTTTTGGCTGCACGTACATCGGTGAATGATATGAGTGTAGTGTCCTCAGAGGCCAGATGAAGGTGTCAGATTACCCTGGAACTAGAGTTACAGATGCCTGTGAGAGCCACTGTGTGAGTGCTTGGGACTGAGCCTGGGTCCTCTGGAAGAGCCGTTTCTCTAGCACCCGCCTTGTGACTCCCAGCTGGCCTCACAATATAGAGAAAGCACATTCTTGAAAATAGAGGAGGGATTTTGTCTCTGTGTCCCTAGGTTCTGGCATGTAGCTCTTATGTAATAATTTTATTTAAGGACTGATGAATAGAAAGCATTTTGAGAAGTAAAACAAAGTACATGCCTTATGATGCTTCCATAACTAGCATTTCTTGGAAGCATTAAGTGTTTTCTGACTTAAAGATCTGTAGTCTATGAGTCAATTCCTGGGTTACTCGGTTTGATATTGTTTCGTCCTGTTATCTGTTGGCGGATGGCCAGAAGTCCTTATCAGCCTGTCGGATGATTTTGTCTTTCCCTGGGAAGTTGGTCAACTCTGGTTCCCTCGGCTTTCCCAGTTGTGTATGTGTCATTTGTGAATTCAGTTCACGGTGACTGTGTTCCTCTCCCACAGCCGCAGACTCCGTCACTGTTTCAGGTGTTCTAGTGGCACACATTTCACTTAGCATCTACATGCTCACACTGTGTTAATACCCTGGAAATGAGGGACCCTTGAGGCATGTCCAGCGATGTTCTGTGTTACCTTTAGTCCCGTTCTGTGGTTCTCATTTGGTTTCTGTATTTCCACTACAATTGTTGGCAGCACACACAGTATATAGTTAAAGTTGGCTTTGCTTTTTTTTTTTTTTTAAAAAGGCCTTGACCACCATCTTGATTTACTGCACTGAGAAGAGTAAAATTTGATTTTTTCCCCCCTTTCTTTCTTGTTCCTCCTTCTGAGGGAGCCTGCGTCATTGAGAAATGTTTAACCTCATGGCCTTGTTGCTAGGGTTGGAAATTTGCCTAAGGGAACTGGAAGCTGGCAGTGTTTTTACTTAAATTCCCCCTTAAGGGGTGGGGGGTTTTTTTCTTTTTCTTTTTCTCTTTCTTGTTTTTTTTTTTTTTTTCTTTTCTTTTCTTTCTTTCTTTCTTTCTTTTTTCCCCCAGAATCAGCCAAAACAGCTAGATTCTGGGAAATATTGGTAGCAAGGCTGTTGCCATTAGGTTACTGAAAATATTTGAAAAGTTTTCTACAGATAAATATAGGCATTTCTGGTTCCCTTTTGGGGGGAAAACTGTTAACTTCTGCCAGGTATGAAGAAGGAAAAACCCAGGCAGAGGGTGAGACATAGTGATATATTTATGCCTTCAGTCCCAGCACTGGGGAGGCAGAGGCAGGCGGATGTCTGGGACCTGGAGACCAGCTTTGTCTACAAAGCAAGCTGCTGGTCAGCCTGAGCTATATGGTGAGCCTTGGTAGAGGGAGTTAGGTTTTCTAGAAAGGACACTAGTGAAGGACAGGAAAAGGCAGGGCACACATATGTGTGTGTGTGTGTATCTAAAATAAAGCTCAAATTAGTAGAAAAGTAAGTGTTGGTGTTTGAGTTGTGTGGTGTGTTACTAAAAGAAGGTTGACCACGTGAGAAGGACGTCACCAGAACCTGAGGTGTGTGATGCTCGAGGGAGAGGAGCCGTAGACTGAGGCCCTGCTCTGTGGGAAGAACTTGGCTTTTCCTCAGCTTTGGAATTATACTGAGTAGATCATAACAGGGATTTTAAAAAAAGCAAATCTTTTGAATTCTTTCTAGCATACTTCATTGACATAAAGAAGCTGTTTACCCACAAGGGTTATCGTGAATGATCTTTGACCCCTAAAAAATGAACAATCTTGGTATTAGGGGAAGATAGAAAGCAGCAGATTAAATGTAATTGTTTATATTTGTTTTGTGTCACAGATGAAAAAAAATCATATAGACGTTTGCCAAAATGCACTCATAAGCTGAGCAGCCACTGGGTCCTGAAAGAAAGGAATTGTGTGGTTAAACAATTTGTGGTGGCTTCGTGGCGGTGTAGAAAATTGCAGGCAATTACACTGTGCTTAGTGTAAGTACAGGTTATCTTGACACCTTGAAGGACAGCTGGGCTCACCTACCAGTTTTCCGTTTGCACAGTTTTTTCCCATTAGCAGGAGAAGATGGATGATTGAGGACTGATGATTCTCATGGCCGTCATGTTCCTTCTAGTCAGCAGGAACGTAACAGCTCTTGATTATATCTTTATGCTAGTTTATAGCTGCTTAACCTTTCTTAGGAATCCCAACCTCTGTACCTCAGAATCTCTGAGATTCCTAAGGAGTAATGCTGAAAGTAAGAGATAAAAAACCTTATGCTTTTATGGGCATGCAGGGGCTACATAGATAGGTGAGGTAGGTAGGTAGGTAGATAGACAAGCCTGCAAGATCCTTAGAAAGAAAAAATTGTAAGATTGGAGCTAGACCAGAGAATAAGCCGAATTTGATAGAAAGGAAGAGTCAGGAAGGAAAATGAACCCAGTGGTGTTAGAATGGGAAAGAAATCCAAAGCAAATATCTGGAAACTAGAGTAGCCATGGAGTGTGAGGGAGAGTGACGCTGTCACCTCGATTAGAAGAGGGGCTGCAGGGTAGTTAGAAGATTGGATTGACTATATAATTAATGAGGAGCCGGATACGAAATTGAATTTGGCCTTGACCAGTCTGGTAAGCTCTCAAATAGTTGTTTCTTTTATTAATTTTCAGTTGCAGTCTGTATTGAAATGGTTGCAGAGCTTCAGCAGTCATAAGAAACAGTGCAGTTGGGGCTGGAAAGATGGCTCAGAGGTTAAGAGCACTGGCTGCTCTTCCAAAGGACTGAGTTCAATTCCCAGAAACCACATGGTGGCTCAAAACCATGCATACTGAGATCTGGTGCCCTCTTCTGGTGAGCAGCTATACATGAAGGCAGAGCATTGTATGCTAAATAAATAAATACATCTTTAAAAACAAAAAGAAAGAAAAGAGAAACAGCTCAATACTGAGCTCTTAGCACATCAACATTACTTCAAAGGTTTTTATAAGGGAAAGGTTGGGTTAGCACATAGTTTTGGCAGCTGAAAGTCCAGAATCAGGAGGTCCATCAGTCTGGCCTTTGGTGAGGGCCCCTTTGGCTATATGACATCATGGTGGCATGTGGGAGCATATGCGGAAGGAAGCGATCACATGGTGAAACAGGAAGCCACAGTAATTTCCTCTTAAGTGCTAAGCTTGTGAACGTTGATTCAAAGGTCACAGATACATAAACTACTTTTTTTTTTTAATGCGGAGGAAAAAGACCACATCATTTTAAATAAATCATAGCAATAAATATGAAACTTAAGATGTGTGGCATATGTGAAAGACTCTTTAAGGAAATGACATTGCTTTTAAAGGGGGACGGGAGCTCTTCAGTGTGCTTCATGGTGCTAATGCCTTGCAAAGTACCCCTGGTGCTCCTAGCATACCAGGGCTCATGCAGGTAAGAAGGGTACAGTGGGGCACCAGCCTGACAGGCTGCATATTTGTATATGATTCAAGTTTATCAGTGAAGGCAGGTCAGGAAAAGGGGCCTGTGACAGGCTCTTCAGACTACTGTGGGAAAACAGGACAGGACCTTCCAAACAAGTTAGGAACCATTCTGAAAAGCTTTTAGGGGTGTGGGGGGGGGGGCAGATCTTTAACCTGTGACCTGAAGGGTTTCTGCCAGGGGAGAGGGGAGGTACAGATAGTGATGACTTGGAGAAAAGTAAAAGCGCTTACTTGAGGAGCTGACGGACTTGTGTTTCAGTTTAGTAATAGAACGACACAGTATAACAGATACAAGTGAAACTTCCAAAGTATAGGTGTACACCTTGTCCTGACCACTGGTTGCCCCAGACACTGCTCCTTGCCTCAGTTTCCCTATATGAAAACTGGTATGACAGTAATCATCTCGAAGGTTGGGGCTTTGATTGAGGATGTTGAAATGTCTCCAGACTAGAGTTTGGAAGCAGCACATGCTCAGTATGCTTTAGTTTTTACCGCTAAGGCTACCGCTAAGGTTTTGAGGAGACAGTCCGAGACCAGAGCTTTGTAATGCAAGAGGTGTTTAAGAGCATTGAGAAGTCGTTTTAGAGTGCTCTGGCTTCAGCATGGAGACCAGATGGGAGGGGCTGAAAAGGCAGCGGAGGGAGCAGAGGTGAAGGCAAAGTCCATATGAGATATGGTAATTCCAACATGCTATGTGCTACGTGCCAGGTGTGCCTTTTACAACTCTGTGTGTGTGTGTCTGTGTGTCTGTGTTTGTGTACGGGTATGTGCAGATGCCGTTGGAGGACAAAGGTGTTGGATCTCTCTGGAGCTAGAGTTATAGGTAGTTGAAAGCTGCCTGACGTGGGTTCTGGGAACCAGACTCCTCCTGGTCCTTTGCAAGAGCAATATGCAGTCTTAACTGCTGAGCCATCCCTCCAGCCCTGTGGTGCTTATGTTATGTTGATGGCAAGGATATCAGTGACAATGAACAAAGACATAATATTCGTAGTAAATGCTGGTAACAAAAATAAAGCAGGGATGGGGATAGATGGTAATTTAGAAGGACAGTCCAGGAAGGCCCTTTTGAGAATGAATGAATGAATGAATGAATGAATGAATGAAATGAAGGGGAGGGAATCATCCATGGTATGAGCATGCTTAGCACGTCCAAAGCCTAGAAAAGATTGTGCATATGAATGAGAACATATGTGTTAGTGTTGCGGGGACGGAGTTCTCCCGTCCTGTTCACCTGGAGTTGGTGTGAGTGGTTGCTGGCGCGGAGTGGGTGTTCTGTGAATGCCTGTCGAGTAGACAGACCAACTAGTGAATGGGTAAACAGATGAGTCATGCTCTCTCACAAGTCTGGAATCTGGGCAGAGGAGAGCAACTAGGTAGGAGTTGTGGTAAGCCTTCTGACTTGTGAGGGCTCAGGAGGTTAGGAACTGGGCCTCAGATGGTGGGTCTGCACCCAGCTGTGCATGCCCTGCATGCATGACCTTGGAACGTTTCCTATCTTTTGTGTGCCTCAGTTTCTTTTTCAGGAAAAAATGGGAATAGTAATACCTACCCTCCAAAGGGTCCCAGCAGGGCTTCTCAGCTTTAGCGTAGTTGACAATTTGAGTTGGATTTTTCCTTTTTTGATGGGGGAGGCGGTAGGGTGTCCTACATAGTATATGCCAGTAGTGGTCCTTTAGCTGTAACAGACAAAAATACCTCCAGATATGTACATATCCCCTCAGGGGAAAAATTGCCCAGGATTGAGAACCATTGTGAAGACAAAGGTGTTAATGGTGTAAATCACATACAGCAATACCTGGCATGTGTGGGGGGATGGGTGGGGTGGGGGATGGAGTGGGGAGGGCCAGTGTGGGGGTCAGGTGGGACAGGTGATCTTTCTACTAAAAGCAATTGAGAACAATTCAGTGTCTTATGTGATTAAGTAAATAACCAAATATAGGTATGTACACATGTTTGTGTGTGTATATGTATGCATGTAGCCATATGGGTGTGTGTGTAGCCTGAAGTCCTGGGTTCTGTTTCTTTGTTTGGAGGATGGAGTCTTATGGGCTTGGCTATACCTCACTCAGGCTGGTCTTAAACTCCTGTGCTCAAAAGAACCTTCAGCCTCTCCCGAGAAGCTAAGACTATAGGTGTAGCTGCCACTGGAGGTTCTTCCACGCAGAAGGATGGTAGTAATGGGTTCTTTCCATAGTAACTGTGGCTGGGGGTCACTTTTTGTAAAATAATTTGGTTTCTAAGATTGCGGTATATTTCTGGGTAAATTAGCTTTTAACCACCATGTCTCCTAGTCAGAACTTCCCAGCTTTAATAAGCACTGACTAGAGAATAAAATAATAGTATAATCAGCAATATTTAATGGTCATTTTGTAGAACAAGCTTCTGCTGTGAGTCACGGTGTTTGCTGGCAGCTAGTGCGTTGACCTGCCATGGGCCTTTATTCTGCCCAAGCTATGAAGATCGGGGCTGGGGTTGTTGGCGTTAGAGACATTCTATATAAAACAACAGCCGGCAAGTGCCGCAGTCGCAACAGGGTAATTGAATAAATAGTTAAAGTCACTCCCTTGCTCTAGTTAGGAGATTGTTACTATAGAAAAATCTTCCTTAAGAAATCTTTATTAGCCGGGCGTGGTGGTGCAGGCCTTTAATCCCAGCACTGAGTAGGCAGAGGCAGACAGACTGCTGTGAGTTCGAGGTCAGCCTGGTCTACTGAGTGAGTCCAGGACAGCCAAGGCTACCCAGAGAAACCCTGTCTTGAGGGGGAAAAAAACAACAAAATTTTAATTTATTTTTAATTCTTTTGGGATGATGTCATACTATGTAGGCTTGGTTGGCTTGAAGCTCACTATGTAGACCAGACTGATCTAGAATTAAAGGTATGCTTGGACTGAGGGCAAGGCCCAGTGCCTAACCCAAGGAATCTTTAATAGGTGCTATAAAAAGTGGGTTGTGGTGGCAAATGCCTTTAATCCTAACTCTCTGGAGGCAGAGGCAGGTAAAACAAAATCAAACAAACAAACAAAACCCAAAATTTAGCCATAGGGGCCGGAGAGGTGCCTCAGTAGTTAAGAGTGCTTACTGCTACTGTCTTTGCAGAAGACAGAAGATTGGTTCCCAGTACCAACATTGGGGGTCGGTTACAACCCATACCTCCTGTTCTAGGGATCCAATGCCCTCTTTTGGCCTCTTTGGGTACCTATACATACATCCAAATACCCATGTACAGACATATACGTACACATAATTTTTAATATGTTTGTATAATTTTACATAGGTGTTTAAGTCTGAGACTTTATTCTCCTTAAAAACTGATGATGATTTATTAAAACAGACTTAAGTATCTGTGGTGGTGACATTAGCCACAGCCCATGGCTCATTCTCCTGGAAATAATCTGTTGAGCAGTCTCAGGACTAGGAATGAGTGTCACGCCTCGGATCCCTCCTAACGAGCATAGCGGCTCTGTAGGGTCTGATCCTTTCACTTTGAAATTCTTTTTACATCTCCAGTCAAGTTAGCACCCACCTTCTCCTGGGATTTTGTTGTTTTGTTTTGTTTTTTGAGACAGGGTTTCTCTGTTACAGATGACCCCCCCCCCTTTTTTTTTTTTAAAGATTTATTTATTATGTGTACAGTGCTCTGCATGCATATGTGCCTGCCCACCAGAAGAGGGCACCAGATCTCATTATAGATGGTTGTGAGCCACCATGTGGTTGCTGGGAATTGAACTCATGTCCTCTAGAAGAGCAGAGCGTGCTTTTAACCTCTGAGCCATCTCTCCATCTCCTTGAACTGCTCTTAAAGGGGATTGTATTTTATGTCTTTATCGGGTTTTCCCCCCTTTCCCCTTCTCCCTTTCTGTTTCTTTCCTCTCCCTCATTCTCCCTCTCCCCCTCCCTTCTTGCAGTGTGGAGGAGCCAGCAAACCAGAGCCCTGCACATGCAAGGAGGCAGTTGCTCTGCTTCAGAGCTGAATCCCCAGCCAGCATCTAACTAAGTAGTTCAGGTGGACCTTGAGTTCACTGTGTGGCCTAGGTTGCCTCCTGGCCTGGACGTCTTAAGTGCTGGGGTGCCAGGCACTTGTGTGCTGGTCAGGTTTGTGTATTGACATATGTGTTTCAATGCAGTCTATTTCTAGGAGTGGGCTGATGGGCTGAGGGAAGTCTTTATAAGTTCATAGATGTGTTGTATTTGGGAGTGGGACAGGGTTTCATGCAGCATCTTTTAAAAACATTTAAGAAATACAGGGAAAGAGAGACTTTAGTTGGCATGCCTTTAGTCCCAGAGGTTTGTCTTAGTGTTTTTGTTGTTGTTGTTGTTGTTTTGTTTTGTTTTGTTCTGTTTTTCGAGACAGGGTTTCTCTTGTAGTCCTGGCTGTCCTGGACTCACTTTGTAGACCAGGCTGGCCTCGAACTCACAGGGATCCACCTGCCTCTGCCTTCCAAGTGCTGGGAATAAAGGCATGCGCCACCACTCCCGGCTTCTGAGCCAGGTTTTTAAGAAGGCAGAATATGACCAAGTAGCAGGGCTAAGTTTCCTAAAGGATGACACCATCACAGAGTTCATCCCAGATGCTTCTCTCAGAGTGTAAGCCTCACTGTGGAGCTAGGTTGGGTTCAAAGGATGCTGTAGAGACTCCAGGTAGCTGATCCTGGCCAGTGTGTACTACAAAACAGGTGTTAAATTCTTAAAAGTGTGGCCTCTGCTCTGCCTCCCTCAGTATAATGAATGCAGAGATTTGTGGGAGTGACATTTAAATATAAAGTCTGGATTCAAAGAATAATTTTAAGTCTTCTGTTTGTCACTGAAAAAGAAATAAATTTAAACTGTTTGCATTATTTACCTGGCTTTATTATTCAGGAAAATTGCAGCTTCCTAACAGAGGGACTGATGTATTTCAAGGCCCAGAACCAGCTGTGGCCTGAGTTCTAAGTACTTGATTCATTTGTTTTGACATCATCTGAGAGCTGGCGACTTGAGCTAGAATGTCACCGTTTATATTTAAAACAATGAGATGACTAAATTTCATAAAAATGTACTAGTTACAGTTTTGCTTTATCACTGTGTGTGTGTGTGCACTACATGTGATAGACACAATTCTTTGCATACACATGTATATATGTACATGTATGTATGTACATAAACATATAGAAATGTACATACATATACATACAGAAATCAGAGTTTAGCTGGATGTGGTGGTGCACACTTTTAATCCCACTACTCAAGGAAAGGCAGGTGGATCGAGTTCGAAGCCAGACTGGTCTACAAATCAAGTCCAGGACAGCCAAGGCTACACAGAGAAACCCTGTCTTGGAAAGCAAAAAACGAAAAAACAAAACAAAGATCAGAATTTGACATTGGGTGCCTTACTCCATTGATCTCCACTTTTTACTGAGGCCAGAGCTTACCATTCTGTCTAGTCTAGTCAGTTTGCTCTGGGGATCCCCTGTCTTTGTCTACTGGAGACTCGGACGTCTAGTGAGCCATCATACCCCCACCATGGACACAGGTAGTGGGAATCTAGACTCTTGTCTTCACATTTGAATGGCAAAGCACTTTACCCGCTGGCCCATCTCTCTAAACCTAGTTTTGTGGGGTTTTTTGCTTTGGTTTGTTTTTTGATTTTTTTGAGACAGGGTTTCTCTATGTAGCCTTGGCTGTCCTGAACTCAATTTGTAAACCAGGCTGGCCTCAAACTCACATCGATCTGCCTGCCTCTGCCTCCCGAGTGCTGGGATTACAGAAGTATGCCACCATGTCTGGCTCTAGTTTTGATTTTATGTTTATTTTTAATTAATTAATTGGTTTTTCAAAACAGGGTTTCCCTGTGTAGCCTTGGCTGTCCTGGACTCGCTTTGTAGACCAGGCTGGCCTTGAACTCACAGAAATCCACCTGCCTCTGTCTCCTGAGTGCTAGGATTAAATGCGTGCACCACCACCACCCAGCTAGTTCTGTTTTTAAATACTAGAAATGTTACCTTTCTTTTTTTTTAATAGAACAGTCTTCTTTTTTTTAAAGATGTTTGTATTTTATTTTATGTTGTTTTGTCTGTATGTGTGTGTGTGCATCATGTTCATGCCTGGTGCTGGAGGAAGTCAGAAAAGTACATCAGAGCCCCCTGGAAGATTGTGGGCCACCATGTTCATACTGGGAATCAAACCTGCTCTTCTGCAGGAGCAATAAGTGGTCTCAACAGCTGAGCGTCTCTCTAGCCCTGTAGGACAGTACTGTCCACTTGTCTACCACGCCCAACAACCTGGATTGGATTCTAGAGCCATTAAAATGCTGTGTGTGTGTGTGTGTGTGTGTGTGTGTGAATCTCAAGTAAGCATGTATGCTGGGCATTCCACTTTTCTAAGTGACGAAGGGTTTGGAATTGGCACTGAGCCCTGTATTTGTGGGAGCTCAGTTGCCTCACTACACTGTGAGGAAAGCTTTCCACTTTCACACTAAAGATAGCAGGTCGTTAAGCGGCTGTCCTTTTTGTCCTGTCCTTGTGTGCTATGTGAAGTAGAGGACTGAGTCTGTGAACACAGCATGGAACCCTGGTGAGTGTATGTGGCTTCTGGCTTCTTTGGCTTCTAAAGAAATGTATGGATTTGGAAAAAGATTACTCCAGCGCCCTTGCAGAGGTGAGGTGACGGGAGAGGAGTGTGCTGGAGGAGCCCTGGCAGCTCTGGAAAGAAACAAAGAGTCACAGAGTGTGGGAAAGAGCTGACAGAATGGTGTCTGACACCATCCAGCAGTTTTCCCTTCAGAATGTGTAGTTTTTATTTTGTTGACAGTTCATAATGTGGAGATGCCGACTGCTGACGTCTGATTCACTGATAGAGTGGTGGTTTAGAAGCAGCACAGCGTTATAGCGAGGCACACATAAGCAGGGTTTTAGCCTCGTTTGCTGGACTCTCCCAGAGGAGAGAACCTGTTCTTAAGATTTCCTGCCGGGCATGGCGACCCACACCTTTAATCCTGGCACTTGGGAGGCAGAGGCAGGCGGATCCCTGAGTCTACAGAGCGAGTCCAGGACAGCCAGGGCTATTACACAGAGAGACCCTGTCGGGAAAAACAGAACAAAAAGGTTTCTTTAGGTTCCTGCTCACACACAGCACAACCAACAATCTTTTCAATGGAATGGGGTAGATATTCTGAATTTTATTGGTTATTGGCTGCCCTGATGGGTAGGGGTTGAGGGCAGTAGAAGAAAGTGGGTGGCAAACGGGCATCCTCTGTGGTGCTAGGTGAGGAAAAAATATGTCAGGGGCTAGAAATGTGATTATCCACAGAAAAATGTCCTTGGAAGGGAGATTGTAAGCCACCAATAAGAGAAAGAGATGTAAAAGTGTGACATCCTTTGTTTATGTGAAGACTTTCACTTTATTAGAGCATAAAAACTTAGCCCCTGAGGCCGTTGGAGAGCTCAGCATTTAATAACATCTACTGTTCTTATAGAAGACTGAGCTTTGGTTCCTAGCACCCACATGGCAGCTTACAACCATCTGTAACTCCAGTTCCAAAAGACCAAACACTGTCTTCTGTCCTCCATGTGCACCAGGCATGTATGGAGTGCACATACATATGCAAGTAAAACATCCATGTGCATAAAATAAAAATAAATAAATCCAATTTTAAAAATTAGATTTTCAACTTGAAGACTTGCACACATTTCTTCTGTTTCTAAAATTTTTTGTGTTGGAGTTGAAGTATCACATGGTTGATTTCAGCTCAAGAGAAAATTATAAGGGGAGGAAAGTTGAAGTAGAATCAGTTTGGCTTTTACTCCATCTTCTGTTGCTATAGCAAAACACCTGAGACTGGGTAATTTTCGAAGAACAGAGGTTCTTGTCACTCATAATTCTAGAGATCCAAGATCATGGTGCTGACTTCTGTTTGGCCCTGGTAAGGACTTAGCATCTACATCACAACATGGATCTATATGGGAGCATGTATGAGAAAGATTCCATAACAAGGCAAGGCTGGAAAGCGGAGAGATGTTGGTGCCAGGCACTCTTTTTATTGCATTTTGTCCTTGCAGGAACTAACCAGAGCTGCATCAATCCCCTCTGAAGGCGACATCTCCAATAACCTAAGTATCTTGTACTTGGTAGGCCTCACCTCTTAGAGCAGTGGTTCCCAACCTTCTAACGCAGCCACCCTCAGCTCAGTTCTTCAAAGGGGTTTTCGATGCCATGCTTGGTGATGGCATGCCCGAATCTAGCACTTGGGAGGATGAGGCAGAAGATTGCAATTCTTTGTTTTGCTTCCTGAGACAAGACCTCTCTGCAAAGACCTTGCCGTCTGTGTTGGAATTCGATGTAGACCAGGCTGGCTTCAAACACACAGATCTGCTTGCCTGTGCCTCTGCCACCCAGCTGCTGGGATTCAAGGCATGTGACCCTACTCCTGGCTAAAAGAGTGCATTTTTAAAGCCAGCCTGGGCTGCATAGTAAAACCACAGAACAAAAACATTCTTGAGTAAGTGACAATGGAGAGACAGCAGTCTTTTTAATTGTCATTTGCTTAAGAAACATTAAGTGCTGTGCTGTTTTCCTTTCTGCAGAGATTCTTATTCAGCGGCAGTTAGGCACGCTCCTTTCATCTTGACTTTTCTGTCTCAGGAATCTCCATGTGCAGGAAATGGTCTGTCCACAGTGTGCTCTGGTGCTGCTGCTGCCCAGGCCTGTGCTCGCTTGGCTTGCCAGTGCCCCAAGCTGCCTCTAAAGTGACTCACTGTTAGTCAGAGAGGCAGAACAAGAAATCCCAGGAGAGATAGTGACCAGCTCCCTATTTTGGGTGATGTTTTTTCTTTAATTTATTAGGTCATCTGATGTAGGAAGATGTTAACAGTTAGAAACTCTAAAAGAATGTCAAGTTCCAGGCATGATGTCTTTATGAGCACTATCATGAATTCACTAAAATATTAATTTAATGATGTTAGCTCCTTTTTATGCCTTGCTCTTTCCCTGTTTTTTTTTTTTTTTCCACCCTGTGAACTTTTTTTTTTTTTTGTCTGTGCTGTGAGAGACCATGGGGTGTCCTAAAGGTAAATGTCAAAAATGAAAGGGGACAATTAGTGGAATATTTTCAGTACTGTTAATGCAGATTATTGGCTCACCCTAAAAACTTATGAATGTGGCAGTGTTGCAGTTTCTAGGTACAAAAGTGATTTATCCAGAGTCAGAACTGAGCAAAGGGCAGCCCGATCCCAGGTGGAAGTCACAGTCTTTTGTCTAGCTCCTGTGCATCTGGGTAGGTCTCACAGCCGAAGAGCAGGCACTTGTCCCCGCTTATTTCCCATGTCTGCTCCTTTCCCCAGCACCATATGATAACACCTGGTGGGTGCGTGGGTGGGTGGGTGGGTGGTTTTTGAGGCAGGGTTTCTTCTGTAGCCCTGGCTGTTCTAGAACTCACTTTGTAGACCAGGCTGACCTTGAACTCAGAGATCTGCCTGCCTCTAGAACTTATTGCATAAACAACTATGTGCAGTTAGCTGTGGAGAGTAAAAATTACTGATGTTTTTTGTTTGTAAACTTTTGTAGCTAGAGACTAGAGAGTTAAGAGGTCTGGTTCAGTCCCTAGGACCCACACAGAGCAGCTGCAAGGACTTCTAACTTCAGTTCTAGGGGATCGCACACCCTCTTTGGGCTTCTGTCAGCACTGCACGCATATGTACGTAACGCAAATGCAGGCAAAACATTTAAACGCATAAAGTAAATGCAAATCTTGAAATTGCAGCTGTATGCTATATGAATAACTCAGTAATGCTCATCTTAATGTAGTAATTGTCAGGTTTATTGTAGCATATACACCTTTATTTGAGTTAGGGTCTCACATGGCCCAACCTGCCTGAACTGATCCTTCTTCAGCCTCCCAGGTACCTGCATCGTAGGCGTATCTACCATGCACAGTGTGTGCAGTGCTGGGAAGGAACCCAGGACTTCATGCATGCTAGACTAGCCAGCTGAGCCACGTCACCAGCCCAGAGTTGTTTTGGGTAAGAATAAAGGACATCTTGTCTCCGTTTCTCTGGAGATGGCAGCGATGTGGAGTGCTCACGTCTCACTTCTGACCAGCTTCTGTGCTGCCTCTTGTTTCTTCTGCTGAAAATGAAAATGCTTCTTCTATTTATCTTTCTTTCTTCTCTGCTTCCCTTTTGTTGTTGTTGTTGTTTTGTTTTGTTTTTTGTTTTCTTCTCCATTTCTCAAGCAGCTGCTGTCACTCCCTTAACTTTTTGTGTTTCTTTTCCTTTGGTTAGAACACTCATCCAACCTTGTAAGCAGGCTTTCCCAAAGAACCCATTCCATATTTTGAGGGTGTTCTTTTTGTTGTTATTGTTGTTACTGTTTTTGATAGGGGTCTCACTATGTAGCCCTGAGTGGTCTGTATCCACAGTGCTAGATACTTGGTAGGTGAACAGCAAATATCAAAAGGGAAGCAAGGGACAGCAGATGACTTAGGGTAAGAACACTAGCCCTGAAAGCCTGAGGACCTGGTGTAAGCCTCAGAACCCATGCAAAGGTGTAAGGGAAAGACAAACTCTGCATAGCTGTCTTGTGACCATCACACATGCACCTTGGGACGTACACACTGCCCCCCCCCCATCACATACACAAAATAACGATGTGATTTTAAGAAAAACAAAATAAAGTAAGTGGTATGGTTTGTCTAATGTGATCATAAACCTAGGGCCGCTCTCTTTCAGAGATAGGGACACCCTCATTGTTCTAAGCTGGACAATAAGCAGTGCAGCTAATGCTGAAAACAAGGTTCCTGATTCTTATTCCAGCATTCTTTCTTTCACTATTTGTTTGCTTGGGGGGTGGGGGAGGGAACTGTATGTTTTTAAAAGCCTGTACTTGTTTCATAGAAACCTGAAGATACACACTGAAAGGAGAAAGAAGGAAAATAAAGTTTTCTATCCCTGCCCCCATGTGGAGCCCTCCTTCCCCTCTGTGCTGTGTACAGACATGTCTCTGTCCATGTTACATACAGGTGATGATACCATCTCACATGTACTGAATGAATATAGAGAACTGTCTGAACTGCTCCCTCCATATGTGCTAATCTGTTGATGCATTATTTCATCCCTACGTTTTGTTGTTGTTGTTGTCTTTCGAGACAGGATTTCTCTGTGTAGCCTTGGCTGTCCTGGACTCACTTTGTAGAGCAGGCTGGCCTTGAACTCACAGTGATCCACCTGCCTCTGCCTCCCACGTGCTGGGATTAAAGATTTGCGCCACCACACCAGACACATCCCTACTTTATTTATTTATTTTTTTCACATCCCTACTTTATAAATGAGGAAATGGTGACACAAAATTAGAAGTATCTCAAGGTCTCATAGTTAGCAAGTGGTAGACACAACACCTAAACCCAGGCATCCAGCTGTAGAGCCTATATATATATTTTTCATACTCTAGAAATGTTTTTGTATGCAGGTAATGGACATGTGTTTTATCCAAGCATTCTGTTTTTGTTTTTTACTTTTTGTTTTTTAATGAGCTTTAAAAAGAGAGGAGAAAGAACCACAAATTCTGTAAAGGAGTGAGAGTCTGCTTCTAGACCATTGCTAGCTTAGGAGAAAGGGAAAGCAAAGACAGACTCATACAGAGCCTGCATTTCTCACCCGTCCATTCTTATGGGTAGCATTTCTAGTCTACTTTCTGAGGAAACAAAAGAAAAAAAGAAGTCAATTTCTTTGTGCTTGTGATCTTCTCTTTTAGGAATGTAGTTCAGTGGGTTCTGAGAAAGATAACCCAGCGAGGGAATGTGCTGCTATAACAACACGTTGTGATTTGTTTGTTTGTTTAATTGATAAATATTTATTATTTCTATGAATTGGTACACCACAATTTTTTTAAGTATCATTCGTAAGTCAAAGAACATTTAACTTGTTTTTAGTTTGAGAAATTACTGACCTGTGTGTTCACATATGGCCCTTATGTGGGCATGTTTTTTATCTTTCCTGAGTAGGTGTTGGTTTTATGTCAACTTGACACAAGCCAGAGCCGTAAGAGAGGAGGGAACCTCAATTGAGAAAATACCACCATAAGATCTGGCTGTAGGCAATTCTGTAGGACATTTTCTTAATTAATGATTGGTGGGGAAGAGCCCAGCCCCTTGTGGGTAGGGCCATCTCTGGGCTGGTGGTCCTGGGCTCTATAAGAAAGCAGGCTGAACAAGCCATGGAGAGCAAGCCAGTAAGCAGCACCCCTCCATGGCCTCTGCATCAGCTCCTGCCTCCAGGTTCTCGCCCTGTTTGAGTTCCTTCCCTGACTTCCTTCAGCAATAGACTACAATATGGAAGTGTAAGCCAATTAAACTGTTTCTCCCAACTTGCTTTTTGGTCATGGTGTTTCATCACAGCAGTAGAGACCCTAAGTCACTCAGGAATGCATTTCCTGGTTTGGATAATAGTTAAGTTTAAGTTTATAAGAAATTTGTAAACCGTTTCCAGAGGAGCATTTGTGTTTAAGAACTCCAGTTGTTCCCTGTGCTCAACACCAGGTTCTTTGGGCTATTTTATTCTGATAGCTGAGTAGCCCACAGATGCTCTTGTTGCAAGGATGTGGCTGAACTAGGAATTTCTGGTGAGAGGATTGCCTTTGTTCTTCTCTTTCTGCTTCACTAATACTTGGCAGTTTTCAGGGTGTGGGGGCAGATGAGAAGAGGCTTTGATAGCCCACTTCCCAGCTGGCCCCATGAGCAGGAGCTGTGGCAAGCACGGTGATACATTAGATTCCTGAACTTCACCTATTTTCCTTCCCCTGGAACAAATTACTCAGCATAGCGGTTTGTGTTCCTCTGCACTGCACGCCTTGCTCAGCTTCTGAATGCCAAGAAACCTTGTATGGAAAGACTACGGTAGCATGTCTCTGAGCTGCCAGCCTTATTATCTGATCTAGTATTATCATCCCTTTAGGTCAGTGGTTTCAACCTTCCTGATGCTGTAACCCCTTAATACAGTTACTCATGCTATGGAGACCCCCAACCATAATTTATTTTTGTTGCTCTTTCATAACTGTGATTTTGCTACTGTTATGAACTACCATGTAAATCTCTGATATGTAGGACATCTGGTCTAGAACCCCTGTGAAAAGGGTCATTAACCCCCCAACAAAGGGGCTGCGGCTTCCACTGCTATAAGTGGAAATGCCAGTGAGTGTCTTGGTGGCAGCTGCTTCTATGTGAAGCCTTGTCCTGGGCTTGCTTTGTAGACCAGGCTAGCCTGGAACTCATAGTGATCCACCTGTCTCTGTCTCCCTGAATGCTGGGATTAAGGATGTGTATCGCCATGCCCAGCTGTTAGATAGATATTTCAATTCAGCCTGTTGGTATAGCTCTCCTGATCACCTCACTAAAGGTTGAATGACAAGACTACCGTCTAAATGAGTAAAATCAAAAGTAAGGTAAGTTGAGGGTGACAAGACAAGGTTATGCATCTCAGATGTCTCATGGGCTACATTGTTGTCTTAGGCTGTGGTCTCAGACTTACCCAGCTCTTATGGTCCGTTATTTTAGTTAGTCATTGTGATGGCTGTTCTTAGTTATCAATTCCAGACTACATCTGGAATTAGCTATAACCCAAATGGCTGGGCACACCTCTGAGGGATTTCCTTTCCTTACTTAAATTGTTTAAAGTAGGAAGACCCACTTTTAACCCAGATCTTCTGAAGTGGGAAGATGCACCTTTAATTGGGGCCTCCCACCCTCTGTGGCAGCCTATATAAAGGGCATGGAAGAAGAGAGCCTGCTCTTTTTGCCAGCTTGCTCCTTTTCATTATAGATCTTCATAAGAGTGAGTGCTAATAACCACATGACACAGTCAGTTCTAGGCTGTCTTGAAATCTCCTCTGCCAATGCCATTAATCCAAAACTCTTCAATTCAGCCACAGGCAGATTTATTTATTTATTTTCCTGGAGAAGGGCAGAAAGCAGCTGCATTCTTTGCCAAAAAAGTCACAAAAACAGCCTCTAGGCCACTTAATAATATTCTTCCCCTCAGAAACCTGTTGAGCTGGCCTTCCACCATCCAAATCACCCTCGGCACTGTCCCCAAGCTCATGATAGCATGCCTTATTAAGCATTACTTAAAATAGCCAACTCCTTTCCTAGTCCAAAGTCACAAAGTCTTCCATATTCCTTCAACAGCAGCATGGTCAGGCCAGTCACAGAAACACCCTGGTACTAACTTCGTAGTCACTGTCCTATTGCTGTGAAAAGACACCATGATCAAGGCAACTCTTGTATTTTATTTTTTTATTTTTTGGTTTTTCGAGACATGGTTTCTCTGTGTAGCCTTGGCTATCCTGGACTTGCTTTGTAGACCAGGCTGGCCTCGAACTTAGAGATCCACCTGCCTCTGCCTCCCAAGTGCTGGGATTAAAGGCGTGTGCCACCATGCCCGGCGATCAAGGCAACTCTTATAAAAGAAAGCATCTAATGGGGGCTTGCTTACAGTTTCAGGGCCTTAGTTCATTATTACCACAGCAGGGAGCATGGTGGCAGACAGGCATGGTACTGGAGAAGTAGTTGAGAGCTACATCTTGATCCACAGAGAGAGACTGGTCCTGGCATGGGCTTTAGAAACCTCAAAGCCTAGCCCCGGTGACACACCCCCTCCAACATGGCCACACCTTGTTGTCCTTCTAATCCTTCCAAATAGTGCCACTCCCTGATGACTAAGCATTCAGCTATAGGAGCCTATTGAGACCATTCTTACTCAAGCCATCACAATTATGGTTATGCACACCTGTGGTCCCTATACTGGGGCCTACAATTGGAGAGCATTTGAGGCCAGCCAGTGATTTTTTTTTTTTTTAAAAGGTAGCCCAGTCTTTGGTTTCTTTTGAAATGAAAAGGTCAACTATGTAATAGGCTATATCTTCTTTTAGAGTTTATCAACACAATGATCATAGTTTGCTAAGAAATGTCCCTTCATTAATTCACTGAACACATTTGCCATGTTAACTGTCCCTTCATTCATTCATTGAGCACATTTGCCATGTTAACTGTCCCTTCGTTCATTCCTTGAGCACATTTGCCATGTTAACAACTGTTGTGTTTATAGCTCCCATTTTATCTCATTGCTGGGATACAGCTTTTTCAAAGTCAGTACTTCCTGAATTCCTACCCCCAAATTTGGTTATCTTTCATCTACAAATGTTTTACACAATTGTCAAGTAAAATAAAATAGTGCTGTGTTTTAGCTCCTTCCTCTACTTCAGTACAGGCTTTGCATAAGGAGGAAGGGAAGCAGAGGCAAGAAGAGGGAACCTGGTCATGTGACATTGCTTGTCTGGCAGAAGCCTTTTGGTTCTGAGCAGAGAAACCAACTGTTTACTATTTTGGGTGAATGAGGTTGGGTGGTTGCTACGAGCGAGCGTTTTCTCTGAGGGAGCCCTTGAGTCTTCCAGCTCCACACATTGAAGTCATCCCAGCCCTGCTTTTTGGCATTTGGGTACTGGAGGGAGGTATCGGTGTCGAGTCCCAGTGCTGACAGGAAGAAATGTTTTGCCAGGAGACTTACTGATTCTGCCCTGCTGCTGTCAGTGCTTTTAATGCCACACTCCCCAAGTCAACTTGGGATCTCGCTGTTCCTGCAACCCTTTGCACTGCAGAAACTGAAGTGCCCACTTTAACCAAGAGAGCAATGCTAATCAACTCCTCAGCAGATGAGAAATGGCTGCTCTAAGGAGGGCAGGGATGGAGACTGGCTTCTTGCAGTATTGGCCTCTGGAGTCTTATATCTCCAGCACACTGGAGAAGACCAAGCTTTGTCAGCCCACCTGCAAGATCCTGCCACTCTCATGGATTGTCCTGAAGCCGGGGAAAGACAGCTACTCTGCAGTGTGCCTGAGCCCTTACCACAGTTTGCGGGAAGGTTAGCGTTTTTTACTGCTTGGGGTTTGCATGCTCCCCCTGCCCTGACTTAAAATACTGCTGTCCTTTCCCCCTGCCTATTTCTCTGTAGCCACTCAAGCTTTAATTCTGGGTGGTATATTCTCCCATAGTTTGTATTAAAGCTTGTTGAGCATTTAACAAATTGATAACTGGACATAGCAAGCATTGAAAAACCAGATCGGGTAATAATGAGGATGTTTCTGATGCCTCCCCCTCCCCCTAACAATGGGTAAACCTAGGTTGTAGAAGAAGTGATGGAAAATGCTGTGGTTCTGTTTGCTTGTGGGTTAAGTATGATGTCTTATTAATAAATCACTGTCTATAAATAAGTAGGGAGCTATTGATGATGGCCTTGTGGTCTGCTGTCCCTTACGTACAACAACCTCCTTCGCTTTTCTGAAACTAATGACAAAATACTCTTTTGGAATGGAGTAGATAAATTTGAGTTCTGCAGAAAGTTTTGAACTTGAGAAGGGAGTGGACAGAGATGTCATCAAAATTTTATCAAATTTGGATGGAAAAAGACTGATCTGATCACTCTTGTTTCCTAGCTTGGAAATGATCTATAGTCACTAGTTTATGCCATTATCTGTGCAAGTGCTACTTTTCTACAAGCATGGACAAGAGTTTTTAAGCTCTCATTGGGTCTTTGCTGGTTCTCACAGGATGACTTGAGTGTGCGGAGTCAGCGATGAATGAAGCAGCTGAAGAGACTGATCTTCAGTGCCCAGTTTGCAAGGAACTTTAAGAGCAGATTGAGAGGCAGTTGTTTTGTTAAATCTGTAAGTGTACTGGATCTAAGTGACAGATGTACCATGGCCCTGCAGAAGGAAGATTGCCTGGGAAGCAGGAGACTTCAGTCACTGGGCTGCAGCCCTGATGTTGTGGCGTGCAGAGAGCTGTGACGCTCCAGAGCCCCAGTTTGCTAGGCTGATGGCTTTGCGGGGTTAGCTTGTGTGGGACGAAAAGCCCTGGGTTCAGGCTCTACACTGGACATAATAGGGAAGAATGTTTGCATTACTGTGAGGAGCCATGTAAGTAGAAGCGCAGATGTTGTAAGGAGGGTCAGAATGGCAGTGGGAGATGTTCACTCTAAGCACCAGACACCCTGAAAGTTTATAGAATTCTGTGCATCTCTTAGGTGTGTCCAACCTTTGGGCTTTGGAACACAACATTGTCATTTACACTATCATATCCAAGAACCACACAGTGGTGGAATTTCCCCCCACCCCTAAAAAAAAACCACCTCCAAAACCTCACCTCATATGTAGGTTTCAGACTTTGTGTTGGTCTGTGTTACCACACTGGGCATGCCTTTGAGGACTCAGATCATGTCTTCTCTAATTTTTTTTTTTTTAATGTAAGCACCATTTTGCAAGCTCATAAAAGAAGTCGATTACACTGAAAACCCAAAGATACCCAGTGAAAATGGTGTGTGTTAGTCTTGTGTTTCATTTTTTAGATAAATCCCTAATAACAGTCACTTTCTTCCCTGGCTTTCCTTTCTTTCGTAGCCTTTGGGAAGGATCCGATCTGTTTGGTTGTTGTTTTTAAGGAGTGAGCGTCTTGGAGATGGTGTTCTGTTGTTTATACCGCTTTCTGGTACAGCACCGCCCAGTTCTGTGTCTATACTGCCAGCCTGGTGGTCACTAGACGGATGTGGCCAGTGCTTCGCTTTATTTGACTTTAGGTAGATGTAATAGCAGGCGTTGCTGTTGGCAGCCTCTGGAGATGGGCCAGTTCTCTGCCCTCCTGTTTCTCTCCTAGCCTGCCTGCCTTCTTCACCGTCTTAACATTGCAGCTAACTGGGAGAGTGCTGGCTGTGCTCCCAGTCTTACAGTACTTTCTACCTCTAGGCCCTGGCTCTTGCTGTTCATCTCGAGCTTATGAAGTGTGTCAGATAGTTCTAATACACCACTGCTTCCACGAACATCACAGAACCCTTTTGTTCTCCAGTAATTTATCTCTAAGTTTATTTCTTAAGATTTTAAACATTTGCTTATTTGGTGTGTGTGTGTGTGTGTGTACACACACATGCCTAGACATCACAGTATGTGTGTGGATGGCACTTTCAGATTCTGTTCGCTCCTTCCACCTTGTGGATTCCATGGAATGGAACTCAGGTCAACCAGCATCTTCATCGCTGAGCTGTCTTACTGGCCGTTTTACCCTTATCTTCTCCATCATATTTTTTAGTCCCTTGAAGGTCTTTTGCACTTCTTACGTGTGTGATAAGCTCAGCCTTTTCTGTCTGATCCTTCGAAGTGCACACCAAAGCCTTTTGTAGGTCACCGACTCTACTGTGCACATAAGTTTACTGAGCTTGCTGATAATTACTGTTTCTGGGCACTAGAGGGCAGTATTGTGTCTATAGGAAGATGTGTTTATTCTGAAGTAACTGAGATTTTTGAGTAGTTTCCTAATCTAGTTTTAGTCAGTCTCATGTGAGTAATTCAGAAGTAGTTTGCTCCTGTTTCTTGTCAACGATATTAATAAATAGTGTTTCTGTAATGTTCCTCAGCTACATTCAGTATATGACATTGGGCCAAGAGATGGTGAATTTCTTCTTGTTCCATCTGAGAGGTTTTAGTAAAGTCACTGGGTGCCATACGTTAATTCCTTGAGGGAGCAGATTGTCTTGGACCTGCTGTTCCTAGTTTGACCTTGCAGTGGTGTGTGCGGAGGTCATAGGTGGGCTCTCTGTAAGGTGTGACATGAGCTTGTGCTGCTCTCCCCTTGCTTCTGTCTTCACCTCCATATGGCGTGTTCACAGTCAGAGGCTGGCTGTAATGTGTATGACATCAAGTTAAAGGCTGCATGCTGTTAAGAGTAGATAAGAGATGTGAAACTCAGCTCTGCCACCTAAGCAGTCCACAGTGAACTGTGGTTATAACTGCAGCAGTCTGGTCAACAAAGCTTGTCCTCCCATGCTATTTATTCCGTAGAATGAACTCTATTACCTGTGTAATTCAGGCCCCTTTGGTTTTGGTCTCAGGTGGATTTAATCTTCTAATGCCCTCTGCCTTTCTTAATAATGGAACTTAAAATGTTCAGAGTCAGCCATGGATTATAAGGCTTCATTATTTCATTAACATTTATTGTAAGGATTCATTATGGGAAGTCAGGTTCAAATATAATTGTTAAGACAAGACTGCCATATTTTGGAAGTAGGCATGCACACAGTTTGTTCTCTGGTTTGTAGTTAGACAAGCAATTGGCTGGCTGTGATGGCGCACACCTGTAATCCCGGAACTGGGGAGGCAGAGACAGGTGGGCCTCTGTGAGTTCGAGGCCAGCCTGGTCAACAGAGTGAGTCCAGGACAGCCAGGGCTACACAGTAAGATGTAGGGTTTCTTCAGCAGATCATAAGAGTCGTCAAATAAAGTGAGCAGCTGAATCCATGCAGTCTCTCACACCAAAGAAGGGTACAGCATGGCACCTGCTCTTGAGATCTCTCCTGTCCAGGCTTTCAGGTGGGGAGCAGAGTCTACAGTCAGTGTGGTTAGTCCCAGGACTTCCTTGCTGGGGAAGTTCCTGGTGACATGAGTGGACACTCTGGCAAGTGTGCGATGAAGAAGGTTACAGGTCCTGGGCCTGATCAAAATTAAATGTGCGGATCAGGATATGCAAACCTTCTCCTTTGCGGGGTGATCTGAATAAAGCTCCTCCAGGGATGTGCCGAGCACACTTGGGCTGTGGCCCAGACAGATGGCACATTCCTGTACCAGTCTTCTGAAGCCTGTGGGTTCAAAGGCTATTGGGGGTAGGGTGGGGTCGATGTGTCTGTGCCCTGCCAAGAACAGCCCCAAGAGCTGTTCCTGTAGCATTTGGTCCTCTCCAGTTGAGGAAATCAATGCCTTGGGCCTGGGCATGGCTGAGTCCACCTAGGGACTGTCATATATTCTCACAGCTCTTGTGCCCGCCCCGTTGTGGACTTGGTTTCTGCTATCAGAACAACCCTGGGACAGATTCATCTCCTCTGAGAGGTTCCTTCAGACCGAGATGATTTGAGGCTAGACTTTAGCATTCCACAGCCTGACTGTCACATTCTCAGGTTTGACTAAGCCTTCCATCTAAGAATGGGTAGGGGTGAGGCAGCTTCGTATAGTTGGTGGCCCCTTCATTTGTTATATCCACCCTGGCTATAAAGGAAGTGTAGGCAAATACTCTCCTTAGGTTTCACCTCTTCCCTGCCCCCCACACCCCTTTGCCTGTTGCCCTTTTGATTTTTTAATCTGATACTCCGCCTCTCCTCCCCCCACTCACACACGTTGGAGTCTCCTAAGCTATTTCTGTCGGTTTGATGGTTCCCAGCTGCTGCTGCAGTTCTGCCTGTTCTCATGCTCATGAGAGTGGGCAGAGCCGGCACAGAGGGGTCTTGCTTGAAGTAGATCACACAGGTTGTCAAACAAGTTCACTCATTTTCCTGAAACCACTGAGATGCTAATAGTGGGATGATTAAATGACACAAGAGGGAAAGTACAAGCTCCTCTCGGGGACATTTTTAAAGTACACACTCTTCGTAGATACAGTTAACAACAGTGTGTTGGATAATCCCAAACAGTGTATTGGAGGAATTTTGAGCATACTCAGCATAAAGGGATGGATATGCTGGTGACCCTGCTTTGGTCATCATTACCTAGTTGCACAGGAGTGAGTAAAGACACCACATTTTGCCTAAAAAAAAAAAAAAAAAAAAAGTACAGATCTTGTGTGCCAACATAAGTTTAAAAAAGTATTCCTCTGATGTGTGTGCTGTTCTGCACTCTGTTTCAACTCTGTCCTGTCCCCTTCCAACTATGCAGTGGGTTGAAGGAGCCAAATACCTAACTAAAAAGGTGGGTCTTGTGGCAGGAAAGATGGAAATCGTTCCTGAGGTGACAGAGAGGCATCAGTCTCATTTCTCTGTTGACCTAATGTAGGTTTGTTCTGTAAAATTTTGTGCAAAACCTCCAGCAGTAGAATGTTCCTTAGCAGATCCAACCACATGAATGTCAGGACATAGAGCGTGGCTCTTACACAGTTGAGCGAGGGGCCTAGGGCCACTCCCTGCTTCTCACCCGACCTCACTAATCATGGAGCAGCTGCCGTGGGGAATTTTAACAGGTAACTGGCCCAGGCTTTTCCTGGGAGGGTTTGAGCTTGAGAATAACTCTCGTGAACACTGTTGGCTACTGACCTTGCAGCTCCTATCCTTACATATTAAGTGAAGTTTAATTTTACAGATTTCATCTGTACAAGTTTTGTTGCAGCCTTTCTCAAGATTTATTTTTGAATCTCCAATTCTTTTCCGTTAGAAAGCTAAACTTTTACACTACCCAGAATTTGGGGTGGGATTCTTGTTGTCTTTCATACATCCCCAGATTTCCTCTGAGCAGAAGCTCCGTGAGATGCTGCCTTAGCTAATCAGAAATAGAACCATCTGACTTGCTCACCCCGGACATGGCCCACAGGTGGCACAAGTTTTAAGCTGGCCATTAAACCTGCCTGTGACCCTGTCAACCTTGGCTGCATTCATCTGGATGGATGGCTGATCCTTGGCACCAGTGAGGCAGTTGCTCAAGGAGAATTTTCATGGCACTTACAGGTCTATGAACTTGCCAGTGTAACTCTCTGTCAGGGCTGTGTCCCTCCCTCCAGGTTCATTATGAGCACAGAAGAAGGATTGCCTCTAGAGTTTTACAGAAAAGATTTGCTGTACTCATGATTTTCTTTTCTTTTCTTTAAACAGCCAGAATTGTATGCATAAACATTAAAAAAAAAAAAAAAAACCTTTAGATTGCATGAAAGAGAGGGGAGATGGGGGAGGGAATATGAATATGAATGTGTACTTAAAACTCATGCTCTGAGCCTAGAGAGATGGCTCAGAGGTTAAGAGCACTGGCTGTTCTTCCAAAGGTCCTGAGTTCAAATTCAGCAACCACATGGTGACTCACAGCCATCTATAATGAGATCTGATGCCCTCTTCTGATGTGCAGGCACACATGCAGGTGAAATACTGTATACATAATAAATAAATCTTGTTTTTAACATCTTTTTTTTTTTTTTCCTTCCGAGACAGGGTTTCTCTGTGTAGCCTTGGCTGTCCTGGACTTGCTTTGTAGACCAGGCTGGCCTCAAACTCACAGCGATCCACCTACTTCTGCCTCCCAAGTGCTGGGATTAAAGGCGTGCGCCACCACCACCCAGTTAATAAATAAATCTTAAAAAGAAAAACTCACGCTCTGATTTTTGTTTTCTTTTTTAACATTATTTTTTAAATTTTTATTTATTTATTATGTATACAGTGTTCTGTCTGCATGCTATCTTGCAGCCCATTTGCCCAAGTGTTTGAACGCATCAGAAAGAGTTTTAATTTACATGTTATGTGCAGTGATGAACGTTTTTGACTCTGGCAGTAAGTGTGATGTAGTAGAAAAGACCACAGATGTTTGCGGTCAGGCCAACCTCCATTTCAGCTCTCTCACTGCCTGGCTGGCTTTGCCACTGGTTAAGTACTTACCTCTTTGAGCCCCAGTTTCTTCATCTATAAAACAGAGGTAACACATGGCTCAAATAGCTGCACTTGTATATGGAACCCAGTGACCTCGCAGCTACCCTGGAAGGGTCTTCATTCTGCTCTCTGGAACCCAGTTTCTCTGGCCTTATTCCTGGCTTATCATACCTTGTAGGTTTCTGCGTGAGTCATGTTTTATTCTCAGAAAGACTTTATTATGTATTTTACCTTTCAGTTACCCTCTCTGCTGTCTTACTATTCTAGGTTAGATTTTCCTTTATGAAACAGTTTCTTGTATTGAGCATTGGGGTGGGGTCATGGCCTGTTGAAGTTTTGTATCCTTTTAGACTTGTGTCTCTAGTAGCCTCTTGGAGTGTCTTTAAGATGTGTCCACCATTGTCCCATTAGAGTGTCCGGTTCCTGTAAACTCTGTATGCTGTTCACCTAGCGTCCTACCTGGCTGCGCCATCTTGATCGCATTGATGCAGTGTTATTCTAGAGCGTGATGGTTAAGTTTTATGAAGGAAGAAAGGAAGAGTATAGAACAGGGCTTAAGACTTTGGATTTGGACACAGCTGGACCCAAGTCTGTTGACTCTGTTTCTTAGCAATTAAACTTTATTATGCAACCCAACTAGCTTATACAAGAAGGAAAAAGGTTAAAGGGACAAAAGAGTGAACCTTCCGGTAGCCGTTCCACGGGACGGGTCCTTAGGTGTCTCTCTCTGGCCTGTGTGCTGGTCCAGCTCGTCCGCTGCCCCCGCACCCTCTCTCTGCAGCCGACTTTGTTATTCTCTCTTCCCCAACTCTTTCAGTCACGTGGGAAGAACCGGCTCCTTCTCCTGGTGAGGGTCCATTAGAAAGACAATAGCCCAGGTGGGGTTCCCAGGTCTGCTTCCTGAATTCCAGACCCAGGATGGCTCCACTCAGTCTGTCACAAGGTATTCATGGGGTGCCCCAAGGGTAAAGCCCGCCAAGACTTCTCCCACCTGTGACAAAGCTTAATCCTTCCCACACATCCCCCTTCTCTTTAAAAAAAAAATTAAGAACTATAAACACACATATACATATATACATAATCATCAGGTATCAAGTACATAACCAAGTCCTTTTATACTTGTTAACCTGAGAAAAAATATTCCACTATCCTACCAAAGAGAGTCCTTTTTTTTTTTTTCATGAGAAATTGCAATTATCCATCTATAAATGTGTTTTTAATTCTTAAACTAAAGCTTCTAGTAACACTATGGCTATCTAGTCTTCAATCCCATCAGAGACCCAAGAAGGAAAATCTATCTAATAAAGGACGTGCTGGCAGGCAACTTCCAAGTTGCATAGGACAGAGAGAGCAGACCGCCTGGATAGTCACTGAAGTCTCTCCTTCATTGGGGCAATCAGTCTTCAGCCTTATCGTCCCAAAACATCCAACAAACTGCTTTTTGAAGCAGGAAATCCGACGGTCTAGTCCATCTAGTCTCTTCAAAGCTGGACAGTCAACTTTCCAGCATCACTGTTGATCATTGCAGCCAGTCAGCCTGTCATCAGCAGTAGAGATAAGAGCATTTTCTCTGTCCAGTGACCATTCTGTCACCTGCGTCTCTTGAAGCCCCCATCTTCAGTGATGCAAATGGAGAAGCGGCCAGGAGTGGATGTCTCTCTCTGTCAGGAAAGCCCTCATCCTTAAATGCCATATTCTGTGGATCTCTGAAGAGTTTGAAAATCAACTCTATCTATTCCTACAGTTAGCTACTATTCCTTTGAAGACATATACAAGAAATTAAACAAACCTGCTCTATGACAAAGTAAGTTAGTATCTAGTAGGATTTCTTCGTAACTAAATATCAACTTTTATCCCCAATCTTCCTGAACAGTTTTTTCCTAAGACATTAGTGGTACATGAATAATACATTAAATAAACATGGAATAAAATGAACTTAAGTTTCTAACATACAATATATAATATTTTGTCAACATATAACATACAATACATAAGGCAAAAATGAATGACAATATACAATTTAAATTTTTATCAATGAAGCAAAAGTTGAAGTCTTAAATTTCCATCAATCAAAAGTCTTAAATTTTCTTCAATCTACAATACCAATGTAAGATTTTTGAAGTTAGTAGATTCAGTAATCTACTTTTAGTCTACAAACATGTGTCCTCCCTTCCTTCCCCCCTTTCCCTTAATATTAAAAGGGATAGAAAGTAAGAGAGAAAGAAAGATAGAAGAAAGAAACCCCTAAATGAACGTTTATTAATTGTAACTAACCCCATTAGGCAAAGATGAGCATTGGTAACCCACCAAAAACACCCACTCCACCTACTGGGAATGGGGGCGTCGTGTTCTCAAAATTACTTTATGCTGTTTCGGAGAAAAATCTTTTTCAGGTACCCTAGAAAAATAATATATTGGCCAAGTGCTGGAAAAGCTAGCTGTTTTTGTCCAGTCCTTTTGGGATCGATCCTTTTGGCTAGCCGATTTATTGTTAATATGCATGCAAATTCGGGAAGAAGCAGTAGTGCCAGTGGCAGAAGTTCAATCTTCATAATTGTCCTGTTTTTTGCTCTGAAAGTAAGCAGACTTTTGAAATCATTAGTACGGATGTTAGTACATGTATAATTTTTCAAGGAAACATCAGTTGAGGCACCTTGCTCAAGATGCCAGAGGCATGCTTTTGGGGTTAAATCACCCACGCTGCCTGCTTTGTCTACAGCCTTGTCCTGCTTTTTGTAAATACAGGGCTCTACCTGCATATACACCAACAGGACAGAAGAGGGCATTAGTTCTCCAAGCTGTAAGAAACAATGTCAAGTTGTTAAGGACCAGGTAGCTCTTAAGACTCACTTGTTATATGGTCAGATCTAATCTTTATAAGTTTAGTTGGTAGCCATATTTTTTCATTTCCTGTGGAAACATACGCATACCCACGACCCCATCTCAAAACTACCCCAGGTTTCCATTTCATACTTGACAAGTCCTTGTAGAATATTGTTTGTCCCAACTCCTCAGTTTTTTCTATCACCCAATGTCTCTCCGCAGCTGACGCCCCTTCATCATTCACATTAAGAAAATTTAGAGTCAACAAAGCATTATTTAATCGGTCCCGGGGTGTCTTTACCCTTCCCTTTTGTTTAATAAGCATTTTTTTAAAGGTACGATTAGCTCTTTTTACAACTGCTTGTCCTGTGGGGTTGTGAGGTATACCAGTAACATGTTTTATATTATAATACATAAAGAAGTTTTTCATCTTAAGGGACACATATGCAGGAGCATTGTCAGTCTTAATTTGTGCAGGTATTCCCATAAATGCCATTATTTCCAGCAAATGAGTAATCGCACAGTCAGCCCTTTTAGAACTTAAGGCAGTTGCCCACTGAAAACCTGAATATGTATCAATGGTATGATGCACATACCTCATTTTCCCAAATTTTGTAAAATGAAACACATCCATCTGCCAAATTTCGTTCCTTTTGTTACCTCTAGGGTTAATTCCCGCAGGTAATGGTAGTTGACTATATAAGGAACATGTAGGACACTTATTAATTATTTCTCTGGCTTGTTGCCAAGTGATAGAGAATCTTTTCTTCAACCCCTTACCATTGACATGATGTTTTTCATGAAATTTTGAGGCTTCGAATACATTACCTATTAATAATTTGTCGATCTCTTTATTTCCTTGTGCCAATGGGCCTGGTAAACCTGTATGGGATTGAATATGAGTAATATACAAGGGATAATTTCTGCTTCTGATGACTTGTTGCAGTTCTATAAATAAGGTAGTTAATTCTGTGTTATCAGGAGTAAATTCAGCAGTTTTTATATGCAAAACAACTCTTTCAGCATATTGAGAGTCAGTAATTATATTAAGAGATTCAGGAAAATCTAACAGTACCATAAGGATTGCATATAATTCTGATTTTTGAACTGAGGTAAATGGGCTTTTAATCACCTTGGTCATTTTTTCAGACTTATAACCAGCCATACCTGATTTATTTGTATCAGTGAAAAAGGTGGGTGCCCCTGAGATTGGTGACCTCTTTACAATACGTGGAAGGATCCAATTAGTTCTTTTTATAAACTGTATACGTTTGTTTTTTGGGTATCTATTGTTAGTGTCTCCCAAATAGTTACTACAAGCTTTTTGCCAATCTTCATTAATTACCCATAAAGACATAATCTCAGAATCAGTAAGAGGCACTACAATTTCCGTCGGGTCCATCCCTGACAGTTGGCGCAATCTTATTCTTCTCTTTGTAATCAATTTAGAAATTTTTTTTATGTATGTTTTCAATTTTTTGCTCTGTTTATTTGTCAGGAATATCCATTTTATGATCTTGTCTTCCCTTTGCATAAGAAACCCAGTTGGAGAATGTTTCGAAGGCAAAATAACCAGAATGCAACCAAGTTCAGGATCAATTCTATCTACATATGTCTTTTGAAGTTTTTGTTCTACCAGAATTAACTCCTTTTCTGCCTCAGCGGTCAGACATCTAGGACTGTTTAAATCCGAATCCCCTTGTAAAGTTTGGAACAAGTTACTTAGCTCATAGGTAGCTAACCCAATTGTAGGCCTTAACCAGTTAATATCTCCCAATAATCTTTGAAAGTCATTAAGAGTTTGCCATTGATCTCTACGGATCTGTACCTTTTGTGGTCGAATTTTTTGTTCACTTATTTTATAGCCTAAATAGGTAATTGAATCTCCTCTTTGTATTTTTTCCACAGCAATCTGTAATCCCCAGCATGGTAGAATTCTTTGTGCTTCCTGAAACATTTTTTCTACAACACTAGGATCAGAATCAGCTAGCAGAATATCATCCATGTAATGGTATATGATAGATTGAGGAAACTGCTTACGAATTATTTCTAAAGGGTGCTGTACAAAATACTGGCATAAATTTGGGCTATTTAACATTCCCTGTGGAAGTACCTTTCAATGATATCTCTTCGTTGGAGAATTACTGTTCAGAGTAGGTACTGAGAAAGCAAACCTTTTCCTGTTCTTCTCATGTAGAGGTATGGTGAAAAAACAATCTTTTAAATCAATTGTAATTATATGTCAAGACCTAGGTAGCAAGGAAGGCAAAGAAACTTCAGGTTGAAGTGAACCCATGGGTTGAATCACCTTGTTTATGGCCCTCAAATCTGTTATCATTCTCCATCCACCTGATTTCTTTTTTACCACAAACACAGGGGAATTCCAGGGACTGGAAGATTCTTCGATGTGTTGAGCCTCCAGCTGTTCTTTCACTAAATCGTGAAGCGCCTGTAACTTTTCTTTTGTTAAGGGCCACTGCTCCTGCCATACAGGTCTGTTTGAAATCCATTTTAGGGGCAAGGCAGTTGGTATCTCAGCAGTGGCCCCTCTTAAAAATTTTGACACTCTAAACCTGAAGAGTTCTGAGGTTGGACAATGGGCATAGCTTGTGGTCGTCCCTGATCACTTACATGAATCTCTTCCCCAGAAGCGCGTGCCAGTTCACCCATAGTTTTAACCTTGTTTATCTCGGTATTTGCAGGAATAGTAATCTGAGTACCCCATTGCTGTAAGAGGTCTCTTCCCCATAGATTTATGGGAATGTCAGCCACATAGGGTTTCAGCCTCCCTATCTGTCCGTCTGGTCCCACACACTCAAGCCACTGTACACTTTGTTTTATTTGAGATAGCTTACCAATTCCTACAATTTTTGTATAAACCTTCTTAAGTGGCCAATTTTGGTTCCAAGACTTCTGGCAAATGATGGAGACATCGGCTCCGCTGTCTACCAAGCCTTCTATTTTAACACTATTCAATTGTACAATTAACTTAGGTCTTTGATCATTAATTACTGTTTGCCAGAACACACGGGTCCCTGTGCTTCTGAATGCACCAGTCCTTTCCACTGGAGCGGCTTTGCCCTTAATGTAAGGAAACAGTAGGAGTTGAGCAATTCTATCCCCGGCATTGATTTTCATCTCCTTTTTAACACATGCCATGATTTTTATTTCCTCTTTAGAATCTCCGTCTATAATACCGGGATGCACAATACAACCATGAGAAGTCAGCCCACTTCTTCCCAGAACCATTCCTACTGTGCCTGAAGGCAAAGGTCCGAAAACACCACTATTTAATTTGTAACATTCAACCTGGGGAGATAGTGTAAGAGACATATTTGAAGCCAGATCCAAGACTGCACTGCCTTCAGTAGCATGCATTAGATCACTAACAGTCAGTTCCCGTTTTCCTGCGGGTTTGTCACTTCCTGACTGGCCAAAGGAATTCGGCTGGCATTGTTTATGGGGGCCCGAGCCGATGGCCCCCTCCTGTCGTTTCCCATCGGCAAGATATTGCCTTGCACATCTTTCTTAGACTGACAATCCCGAGACCAATGTTTCCCTTTACCACAGCGACTACAGTACCCTGGGAGTCTTGGCACCTCATTACCATCATAACCAGAACCTCCTTGTTCTCTCCTATGAGTTACGTTTTCTCCTGGGTTATTGCGCCTTCTATCTCTACAGTTTCTTTGCACATGACCAATTTTACCACAATTGAAGCACCGAGTATTAGGATATCTGGGCTCTCTGGCTAAAGCTTGTCCCACAATATTATTTTGATACTCCTGAGAGTTGATATTAACTGTCTCCTTTACCCAGTCATCTAGTGGAGCGCCTCTTTCCTTTAATGGTCTAAGCACCCTCTTACAGTCAGCATTTGCATTCTTATAAGCCATGATAAGTTTTAATGCCTGTTTGTTGTCAGAATCTGGCATCACCTTATCCATAGCAGATCCTAACCTCTGCAAGAATTCTGTAAAGGGCTCCAAGGGTCCTTGGAACACTTTAGTAAAGGGAATAGTTGTTTTCCCAGGTTCCTCTACCAGCTCCCAAGCTCTCAAGGCTGCCTTACGACATTGTTCAATCACCCTATCTTCAGCTTGAATTTGTTCTCTAATGTTAGTATATTGTCCTTCACCAAGCAATTGATCTCTATTAATATTTATTCCCTGTGTCGTATTTTCCTGTTCTATTTTTATAGCCTCTGTTCGCCACCATGATAACCACTGTAACTGTTGTGCTGCTTCCAATACCACTGAAACTAAATTTTTTCAATCTTGGGGAACAAGTCTATTTTGTGTGGCCCAGCTATTTAACATTTGTTTAACGAATGTAGAGTGCATACCATATTTGACGACGGATTCCTTAAAATGTTTTAAATCCATCATGTCTACAGGACGCCAGGCCATTTCGTCATAACCCTCAGCACCATTTTGCTCAGGCACATGTCTTAGAGTGACTGGAAAAGCTGAAGGTGTCTGGGCGACTGTGGAGGTATCCTCCACTGGGACATTTACTTCCAAAGACCTTTTGGTCGGTCTGGCTTCGTTTACCTCTGGTTTTTTACCTTTTCCACCCTTTTTAACCACAGGTGCCTTCTGCTTTTCCAGCCCTTCCAGTTTTTTCTGTATTTTGTCCATTTGTTCAGTCAAGTCAGTAATTCTTTTCAAAAGGATAGAGCTTATTGACTCTTCTGGTTTTTTTTGGCTTTCCGGTCTCTTTATTTTCTGTCCTTCATCACTACCAATTACCAAAAATTCTTTCTGCTTTGCCATCCCTTCATTTTCTTTCCTCAGCCTTCCCATCTGTCCAGTCAAATCTGCAATCTTTTCCAAAAGGATAGAACTTACTGCCCCTTCCGGCTTTTCTATGTCATTAGCCTTTCTTCTAATCCTTCTAAACATGAAATATTGTGATAAAAGGACAATGAAAAAACAGATAATTCCCTCTAAGTATAATGCAGGAAAAAGTTTTGCAACAGCAGTTGCAACTTTGCTGATACCCTGAAACAGCATTTCTATACCTTCGAATACTGACTCTTCCTCCATACCCTTAGGGACTGTGGAACCCATCGGGCCCCACGTTGGGCGCCAGATGTTGACTCTGTTTCTTAGCAATTAAACTTTATTATGCAACCCAACTAGCTTATACAAGAAGGAAAAAGGTTAAAGGGACAAAAGAGTGAACCTTCCGGTAGCCGTTCCACGGGACGGGTCCTTAGGTGTCTCTCTGGCCTGTGTGCTGGTCCAGCTCATCCGCTGCCCCCGCACCCTCTCTCTGCAGCCGACTTTGTTATTCTCTCTTCCCCAACTCTTTCAGTCACGTGGGAAGAACCGGCTCCTTCTCCTGGTGAGGGTCCATTAGAAAGACAATAGTCCAGGTGGGGTTCCCAGGTCTGCTTCCTGAATTCCAGACCCAGGATGGTTCCACTCAGTCTGTCACAAGGTATTCATAGGGTGCCCCAAGGGTAAAGCCCGCCAAGACTGCTCCCACCTGTGACAAAGCTTAATCCTTACACAAGTCCCTGCTCTGCCCATGACTTGTTACTGTGACCTTGGACATGTTGCTTAATTCTTTCAAAACTCAAGTTTCGTGTATGAAAAATGATAGTGCCCTCTGCGTGGGTCTCTTAGGAGATGTGGACTACGAGAGGATGTTCTCACCATTTTATAAGTATCATTTCACAGCACAGAGCTTTTATTTTCCATATTTAATTGCTTAAATCTGGTTTCATGAGCCCACCCTTTGTAGATTGCTAGGCTGGGTGGATAAGTAGCCTAGGTTTTCCTCCCAGGAGGAGCACTTCCGCAAAAGCTCTGCTTCATCCCAGCAGCATCGGACTAGATGGAAGATGCTTGTGGGGGGGGTGGGGAGGCGGGTATTTCTGGTTTCTAAATGGCTTTGTGAAAGGGTGAATGATGGAGCTTATCAGTCACGTTTGAAATCCCAGTTTGTGAGACTCATGTCTTAACTTAAAATCAGGGTTCTACAATATTCTCTTTACAGAATTACATTGTAATTAGTTGTATTTGTGTATTCTACAGATCACCTTATGCTTTGAATCCACTAGGAAGTCTGTTACCTCTTTGTTCTTCAAAATTAGTTTCTTTGTGTCAAAGATAGGGCAACTTCTCAGTTTGAAAGCCTGACCCTTGATGTGACTCAGGAGTCACTGATTGATCATACATAAATCCTCCCCCCCCCCTTCCGAGACAGGGTTTCTCTGTGTATCCTTGACTGTCCTGGACTCACTCTGTAGACCAGTCTGGCCTCGAACTCACAGCGATCCTCCTGCCTCTGCCTCCCGAGTACTGGGATTAAAGGCGTGTGCCACCACTGCCTGGCTTGATCATAAATCCTTCTAAAGAAACAAAACTCACAAGTGTTTTTTGTTATTGTTTTTTTCTTAAATTTTGTGTATGGGTGTTTTGTCTGTATGTTCATCTCTGTACCATAATGTGTGCCTGGTGCCTGTGGAAGCCAGGAGAAGGCATTGGATCAGCTGGGGCTGGAGTTAGAGACAGTTGTGAGTCACCATGGGTGCTGGGGTCATGGATGGTCTGGAAGAACAGCGGTGCCCTTAACTGCTGAGCCATCTCTCCAGTCCTAGATGACAACTTTTTAAAATTAACTTTTATTTTAGAACAGTTTTAGACTTACACAAATGACACAGAGAATTCCAGACACCTTCACACAGTTGTCCCCAGTGCCAGCCTGTCAGTCTGAGAGGTGAACAACACCATGTAGCTGTTGGGTGAACACAAGCCTTGTATGGATGCTGTCATTCCCTGTGCCAGGATCCAGCGTGGGAGCCCACGATGCAGTTAACCGTATGATTACCCTCTCCTTAACTCCACTCCCTTCCTGTCTACAGAGTCTCACCGTGTAGCTCAGGTTGATCTCTCATTCTCCAGCCCCCTGCCTCAGCCACCTCAGTGCTGTGATCACAAGCATGCTTGGTCACACGCAGCTCTAGCCGAGTGAATCAGTAGGGACCCTGAAGACAATGCGCTTTCACTGTCTTCTGCTTTTTCATTTTTTTGCCTCAATTCTTGACCTCGATGTTCAGCTGACGCTTTTTTCCCTGGCAGAGCTGCGGATCTTTGTGGGTCCTTCCGCCGTCACTTACACATGGACAGCTCGGAATTTTAGGAGTATATTTTGAACATTCACTGTACATTAGTTCAGTAATGAATATTGCTGATTCTTCTGCCCTTTTCTGGGGTCTTGCTCTTTACTTACTTTCTTTCTTATTTATTGGCTTATAGTTTTGGGGTTTTTGAGATGGTTTCTCTGTGTAGCCTTAGCTGTCCTGGAACTCACTCTGTAGACCAAGCTGGCCTCAAACTCAGAGATCTTCCTGCCTCTGCCTCCCGAGTGCTGAGATTAATGGCGTGCATCACCACAGTCTGTGGGTCTTGATCTTTAGATTTACAAGGGGACTAGAATCTGGGAACATAGTGCCACTGACTATGTGTTTCTGAGCTGCCTTCCAGAGGGAAGCACTGTTGCTTTGCCTTGCCCGGTCCTGCTCTGCTCTGGCCCGGCCCGCCCTCGGCCCTGCCCTACCCCCCCCCCCCCCGTCCTGCCCCTTCCTTCTTCCCTTTCTTACCCCCCCCCCCCCCGCTTTCTCTCTTCCCCCTTCTTCTTTACCCTGCCCCCAGCTCCCTTTCACTTCCTATCACCAAGAACAACTTGGATGTAATTCTTAAATAAGAATGTTTTGCTAGGGCTGGAGAAGATGGCTCCGTGGCTAAGAGTGTTTGTTGCTCTCTGTACTGGCTGGTTTTATGTGAACTTGACACAAGCTAGAGTCATTTTAGAAAAGGGAACCTCAATTGAGAAAATGTCCCCACCAACTTGCCTGTGGTCAAACCTATGGGTGCGTTTTCTTAATTGATGATTGGTGTGGGAGGGCCCAGCTCATTGGGGGTGTTGACACCCCTGCAGGTGGTACTAGGTTGTATAAGAGAGCAGGCTGATCAAGACATGAGGAGCAAGCCTGTAAGCAACATTCCTTCATGGCCTGAGTTCCTGCCCCTGACTTCAGTGATGCACTGTCCTCTGGAACTGTAAGCTAAAATAAACCCTTCCCTCCCCCAAGCTGCCTTTGGTCATGGTATTTTATCAAAACTAGAAACCCCAACTAAGGCACTCTTCCATAGGAACCAAGTTCTGTAACCAGCACCCATTCCAAGTGCCTCACAACCACAACCACCTGTGGTTTCAGCTCTAGGAGCTCTGACACTGTCTTCTGCCTCACTCCACTGTGGGCACTACACATGGCAATTACTCACGCTGATGCATATGTTTAAATAATAATAATAATAATAGTAATAATAATAGTAATGGTAATAAGTCTTTGCTGAGTGTGGATGGCTCACACCTTTAAATTCCAGGACTCAGGAGACAGAGACAGGTGAATCTCTGAGAGTCCAGCCTGGTCTAGATACTGAGTTCCAGGTCAGACAGAGCTACATAATGAGACCCTGTCACTAAATAAATAAAATAAATGTTGTTTTCCCCCAAAAAATGTTTTGCTATAAGCAAGACTCTTTTACTTTAAAGACTGAAGTTACCTCTTTGGAAGTGTAGTACCAGATCGCTAGCAATTCTTCTGCTGTAAATTAAATTGGTCTTTTGAAAGCCTCTGATCTGTCTCATACATACACAAAGCAATTTTCATGCACATTTGTGGAATTCCAAAGTCTTTATGGGCAGGGGTTAGTTTCCAAAATTACATGATAGTAAGAAAATTGAGGCTCACGAAAGTTAGGGGGCTTGATTTAGTTAGCAACAGAGTCAGGGCTGCAGCTCATGCCTTCTGCTTCTTTTTCAAATGTTCTGCATTTATAAAATATTCCCATAATCCCTCATCCAGCAGCCAGCAGCTGCCAGCAGTTTCTCAGCTAGGGCTGGGACCTTGTGAGCCTGTCCCAGTCTACACAGGAATCGTGGCTGGCTTGATGGCGCGCAGGTAACCACAGCTGTGGTGAGCTTGTGAGTGCATGGCCTTGTCATGTTCACAAGACAGCATTTATAGCAATTCTCCCAATCCTTTCCTCACCCTGAGTCCTGTGCAGAGGGGCTTCTAGAGACATCACAGCTATGGCTGAGCACGTACTAGTTTTCTTACCTTCAACACTGTGACCAGTTGAATCTGCATTAACTGTGCCCACTGCAGAGAGACACCTCTGTCACCGCCTTGATAGGGAACCGAGAAGAAGGAATTTAAGGTGGGATGGATAGAGGTGAATACACACACATTGGCAGTTGGCACAGGGGACCCCCACCCCCACCCCCGCCAGCAGGTGAGCACAGAAGCATAAAAGTGATTGGCTTATTTTTGGTTTCCCCTGAAGCCTGTTTGAAACAGTTAACCTTGTAATAGCAAGAAAAAAATGTTACAAGTTATCAACAGAGCATTACAGGAGAATAAACTGGGTTCTGGGCTCTGACTGTTCTGAAGTACTTCCTGTCCAACATTTATCAGGACTTACACTTTCTTTTTTCTTTTCCTTCCTTCCTTTCTTTCTTTTTTTCCTCCCAGTTTTACGAGACCCTGTGTAGCCTTGGCTGTCCTGGACTCTCTTTGTAGACCTGCCTCTGCCTCCGAGCTCTGGGATTATAGGCGTGCACCACCATGCCCAGCTGACTTATACTTTCTTACTGGTTGTCACTGACTTGAAGTGTAGTGAGAATTTTGGTTTCTTTAAAAACCCAGATATAGGGCTGGAGAGATGCTCAGAGGGCAAGAGTAGTGACTGCTCTTCCAAAGGACCTGAGTTCAGTTCTCAGCAACCACATGGTGGCTCACGACCATCTGATTCCCTCTTCTGGCATGCAGGTGTACATACAGACAGCACTGTATACACAATAATAAATCATCTTAAAAAAACAACCCAGATATAGGGGTTAGAGAGATGGCTCAAAGGTTAAGAGCACCTGCTGCTCTTCCAAGGGTCCAGAATTCAATTCCCAGCAACCACCTTGTGGCTCACAACCATCTATGAGGTCTGGTGCCCTCTTCTGGCCTGCTGGCTCACATGTAGGCCGAACACTGTATAAATAAATAAATAAATAAATAAATAAATAAATAAATAAATCTATACAACAAAGAACAAAAAAAGCAACCCAGTTATAGTCGGGTGTGGTGGCGCACACCTGTAATCCCAGCACTCAGGAGGCAGAGGCAGGTGGATCTCTGTGAGTTCAAGGCCAGCCTGGTCTACAAAGGGAGTCCAGGACAGCCAAGGCTACACAGAGAAACCCTGTCTCGAAAACCAAAAGAAGGAAGAAACCCGGTTATGTTAGAGAACATGTTTTTGTTTTAACCCACGTGTGGGGTATAGGGCTGCTTCAGTTGTTCCCAGCTGCTGACTGTGATTAGTCTCATGCTCCAGGGGAGGCGTGGTTTTGCCAGATGCAGATAGTTTCTTCAAGTGTGTGATATTTGGAATTCTGGGAACTTTTCAGAGGGGATAAGTGCCAGAAGGCCTTGGGAGTGGGGACACTCTGAAGAGAGGCGGCGGCTCTTATGACTGTTGTTGCTCGTTTGCTGGTTGTGGTTTGTCATACAGTCATTTGCAAGGAGACAAGAAGAAGAAATTGACTTTCGTCACAGCAAAGGCCAAACTTGCCCAAAGGACCCACTGTCTCTGATCAGCAGGAAGTAGGCTAAAGAGGTCCACACCCCCTTTGCCCTCTAACCTTCTAACCCTGGGGGACTGGAAGGGATTGGGGTGGAGAAGAGTGGTAGATATAAGAACCCAATAAAGTAGCCAAAAAAAAACCTGGCCTAGAGACCGTTCCCTGAACGTGTTACACACAGGCCCTACTGTAGCAGTGGGTGTACAGTGAGTTCTTGCTGGATGGATGAAGAGCACTCTCCCCACCCCCGCTCCCAGTTCCTACACGGAGTGTTGATGTGAAAGTAACCCGAGCAGCAGAGCTGGGGACATGTCTTCCTCTAGGGTACCTTTCAGCCACTTCCCAATTTTATTTAATTATTTAATTTATTTTGAGACAGAATCTCATTTATCTCCAACTGGCCTTGAACTGAGCATATATAAGCCCAAAGTGACTTTCAACTTTGATCCTCCTGCCTTTGCCCCCAAGATTTCTAGGGCATGTTGCCATACCTAGTTGTTGTGGTACTGGGCCTAGTGCATGTGAGGCAAGGATTCTACCAACTGAGCTGCATCCCAGGCCCCACCTTTTACTTACTTAAGTTTTTGTTTTATTTTAATGTTATGTGTGTGGGTGCTTTGCCTGTATTTGTGTCCATGTACCACTTAGCATGCCTGGGCCTGAAAAGGCCAGAAGAGGGCATCAGGTCCCTTAGAACTGTTGTTGCCGGTGGCTGCGAGCCTCCATGTGGATACTAGAAATCAAACCTGGGCCAGTACTTAAGCACTGGGCTATCTCTCCAGCCCACTTCATCTACTTTTAATCATACAATGTAAGACTAAAACTAGAGTGCCCAGAGTAGTCTGGTCCTAGGTGATAGGCCATGTGTTTTTATAATTATCAACTATAGTGTGTGATGCCAGGGTGACTGCTCTAGCTGTCACATGCTAGGCTGCTAAGGCTTCTGCCTACCCCTTCCCTGGCTCCTCCCAGTAACGTAAGTTCTCTGGTGTGCAGCTAAGTAGTGGTGGGAACGCTTTAACAACTTAGTGCTTTGCCCACCACTCACCCCAAGAAATAGTCAAAACCAGTTCAAATGACTTATTCCCTCCCCCTTTGGGGCGTGCGCATGTGTGCATGCGCACGCAGGGCTTTCTTTTTCCACTGTGTGGGTTCCAGGGATCAAACTAAGTCAGTCTTAGCAACTGCCTTTGTCTGTGAACCATAGACAGCTAGTCTGGGGAGATATGTGGGAGTAAGAATTTGGCATCCTCAGCCGGGCGGTGGTGGCACACGTCTTTAATCCTGGCACTCAGGAGGCAGAGGCAGGCGGATCTCTGCGAGTTTGAGGCCAGCCTGGTCCACAAAGTGAGTCCAGGACAGCCAAGGATACACAGAGAAACTCTGTCTTGAAAAACCAAAAACATAAACAAACAAACAAAAAGAATTTGGCATCTTCTTTCTGTTTGGCTGTGCATCACTGTTTTGATCTTCTTATTATTCCCCAAATAAATAAAAAGCCAGCAGGAATGGCTGCTTGTGCACTAGCCTGCCTTTTACCTTTCCTCTCACCAAATCCCACTAACGTTATACACCATCTGTTTCTAAGTGTATGTAGATGGGCAAATGCGTTTATAGCGAAGGGATGGTGAATCAACTGAGTGGTTGCCAGAAAAGAATTGGAAGACCCAGCTAAAGAGACTGCCCAATGGTGAAGAGCACTGGCTGCTTTTCAGAGGATCCAGGTTCAATTCCCAGCACTTCTCACAGCCACAGTAACTCCAGGTCCAGAGAATCCAGTGCCTGCTTCTTGTCCCCACAGGCACTGCATGTGTGTGGTACAGATAAACATTCAGGCAAAACACCCACACACATAAAATAATAAAAATTCTCACACAGAATTGGAAGAAAAAGAAAAGAAACCAGATTAGAAAGTGGCCAGCCCTAGACCCCTCACTGCGTCTCCAAAAACAACAACAGAATTGCATAATGCCCTCATGACTCTATATGGTTCACTCAGGACTATTAATTGGTATTTCAAAGTTACCCTTGAATACTATTTGACTAATTATTGTTTATTTGAAATGTTCATGCTTAATTTCATTGTTTCTCTGTTCTCTGAAACCAAATTAATTTGTTACATTTAAGAAATCTCTAGAAGCCCTGTGTGGTGGCGCACGCCTTTAATCTTAGCACTTGGGAGGCAGAGGCAGGTGGATCTCTGTGAGTTCGAGCCCAGCCTGGTCTACAAAGTGAGTCCAGGACAGCCAAGGCTACACAGAGAAACCCTGTCTTGAGAAAGAAAACAAAACAAACAAACAAACAAAAAACAAAAAAACAAAAAGAAAGAAAACAGAAATCTCTAATATCTTGTCTTACACCAGCTCTTGGAAATACTGTGAACATGGCAGGCAGTTGTCTGTTTATCCTCTTCCATCTTGCCTGGCTGCACTCTCCCTTCTCTTTCTTATGACTAGGTTTTGCGTAATAAGTGTCCACACCTGAGAATTACAGAGCAGTCCAGGAACCCCAGATTCCGTTCTGTTTTGTTGCACAAAACAATTTAAAGGGCGGTGTCTGTTGTTTTTAACAAAATCTCAATCCTTTGGTTTTACCAATGAAGACTGACAACCAAACAGATTTTCTCAGTAAGTAACAGCCTCAGCGTTCACAGGGCTTCCAAATGTCCTGCTCTGATTCCCTCATTTGTAAGAGGAGGTAGTGATCATAAGCCATCTTCGCAGAGCTACCCATCTCCTTCAGTGCCAAGGTTAAGGCTCAGGGCCTTGCATGTGTTATGTATGACCACTGCGTGCTTGCATGCATGAATACATTAAAAGCGTGTCAGTCACCGAGCACAGAAGCAAACATGTAACAAACTCAGTGGCTCCCCGCCATGGCTGTTGGTATCTTGTTGCTGACCAGTGTTTATGTTACTCTCGGTCTAGGTCCTGGGTTAAATTCCTCCCGTGAAGTTGATTACCTCATCTCCTTTGACCCTAATCTGAACCAGCGGTTTTCCTCAGCACCAGATAATGAACCCAGGAGGCCTGTTATCTCAGTAGAGCTGACTTGCAGAAAATCTTGGGAGAAACAAAGCTAGGAGTTCAGGTTACGACATCAGATTATTTGGGTTCAAATTTTGCTCCACCCTTACTAGTGAGACCAATTAGGTAAATTAATCTCTGTAGGCCTCACCTTCCTAAAACTTGTAAAGGTGGGATAAACACTACCCTTCTTCTCCTTAGAGACTTTATGAGAACTAAACGATTTTAAAACACAGATGCATCCCAGCACTCGAGAGGCAGAGACAGGCGATCACTGTGAGTTTGAGGCCAGCCTGGTCTACAAAGCGAGTCCAGGACAGCCAAGGCTACACAGAGAGACCCTGTCTCAAAAAACAAACAAAAAAAAAAAAAAAAAAAAAACCACACGCACAGATGCTTAGGGCTGAGAGGTAGATAGTTCAGTGAGCACTTGACCAACATACACACGACCCATTACCACAGAACACCACACACATACCCAAAGGTGTGAAGGTGTGTAGAATAGGATCTGCCACAAAGTGCATGCTGTAAATATCAGCTGTAGTATAGTTATTGCTTTTACCTGTTTAATTAAGACTTTATTTTAAAGTATTTCTTTTATTTATTATACAATGTTCTACCTGCATGTACACTTGCAGGCCAGAAGGGGGCACCAGATCTCATTATAGATGGTTGTGAGCCACCATGTGGTTGCTGGGAATTGAACTCAGGACCTTTGGAAGAACAGACAGTGCTCTTAACCTTTGAGCCCATGACTTTATTTTAAACCGTTTTAATTTGTAAAACAATAGCTTCTTCATTAGATTCCCAAAATGGGTCTATCATCATTTTGAGATTTAACTCAGTTCTTTCTTTTTTTTTAATGGTTTTTTTTTTTTTTTTTTTTCAAGACAAAGTTTCTCTCTGTAGCCTTGGCTGTCCTGGACCCGCCTTGTAGACCAGGCTGACCTTGAACTCACAACCATCTGCCTGCCTCTGCCTCCCGAGTGCTGGGATAACAGGCGTGCGCCCCTGTGCCTAGCTCCAGCTCAATTCTTTTTTTGTTTTTTGTTTTTGTTGTTGTTGTTCTTTATTTTAAGACAAGGTTTCTCTGTGTAGCCTTGGCTCTCCTGGACTCACTTTGTAGACCAGGCTGGCCTCCAACTCTCAGAGATCCATCTGCCTCTGCCTCCCGAGTGCTGGGATTACAGGCGTGTGTGTAGCCAAGGTAGGCTTTGAATTTTTTATCTTCCTCCCTCGGTTTTCTGAGTAGCTGGAATGATAGACTGACTACTGCTATTAAATACCTACTGTAATAAAATATGAATAAGTTTTTCTTTTTTTTTTTTTTTTTAAGATTTAAGATTTATTATTATGTATACAGCACCAGTGCTCCGCCTGCATGTACACCTACAGGCCAGAAGAGGGCATCAGATCTCATAGATGGTTGTGAGCCACCATGTGGTTGCTGGGAATTGAACTCAGGACCTCTGGAAGAACAACAGTCAGTGCTCTTAACCTCTGAGCCATCTTTCTAGCCCCACTTTTTTTTTTTTTTTTTTTTTTTTAAGACAGACTTTACTGTGTAGCTTCAGGCTGATGTGCATTTGTAGCAGTTCTTTGCCTTGGCTTCAAAAGGGCTGGGTGTATGAGCCACCATGCTCAGCTTAATATGTCCCTTTTTTTTTTTTTTTTTTTGTAAATGTTAAAAAGTTTGTAAACCAGCAAGGGAAATGTTCAGAGGTAGCTACGCACAGCGCAAAGCATCACTGTACAGGTAGAAGATAGCTTAGGTGACCCAGAGTGACTCAATATAGGGGAAAGAGGATGAAGAAAGTGGGCAGTTTCAAGCGAAAAATGAAAATTTAGAGATGAGGGAAGGTCCTGGTACTTAAGGAGCAGTGAAGTTTAACATTCTCACCGGAATGTCTCATCCTAGGGAAGGACAGCCTGACAGTCAGAGCTGTGGCCTGGGTAGTGGTGCTGTGGAGGAAGCAGGACTGCTGGACAGGGCTCAGTCATCAGGAGTGCTGGGGAGGGGAGGCAGCTTGGAACACGATGGAGTGTGGGGAGAAAGAAAAGTTCTGCTTCGCACCTGTGACTCTGAGGCACAGGCAAGAACCTAGCCGTTGTTCTCCCACCCTTGGATGCCTCTAAAAACTGCTGTGCAGAAAAGGCCATGCTATTACACCACCACTGCTGGGCTCTGCCTTTCAGGGCCTTGCAGTCAAAACCTGTTAGATGGACGAGGTCTTGCTTTGGGCTGTGGGATCCTCCTAACCCTCCCTGGGCATTTCCTCAGTCTCTTAACCACAGCTGTCTATGCTAGTTGATCCTCTGAATGGTGTGTAGTTAGTTGGGAGATGATTGATGCTTAATTTAATAAAAGTCCCTGTTGTGCCACTAAGCAGTGTTGTAGAAGAGAGCCAGGAGAGACCTTTGTCTTTCTCTGCTAGTCCGCATGTACATCGAGGCACACTGCTTGGTTGTTCATCTAACATGGAAAGAAAGGCCCTGAATAAAAGTGAAGAAAAGGAACAGAACCATGTTAATGGAAAGATATCTCTAATCTAGAGGAAAGTGGCACATGGTGAAAATAACCCTAATTCTTAGATCCTGTCCCTGTGAGGCTCTGCATTAGTTCAGCGTGTTTTGTGCCAACATTTGCTGAAAACCTGCACAGCAACTGGAAGCTCTTTGTGCTGGGTGCTGCCCCATTATATTTTCTTTGAGCTGAGAATTGGTGTTTTTCAGCCCCAGGAGGAAGCCTGAGTCCTGTAGGTTGTAAGCAAGAGGCAAGACTGGTAGTTTGTGGATTGTTATCACCCTGCAAGACTCTTCGCAACTTCCTCTTGCCGCCCACAGCCGAATGCGGAAACCCTGCTGTGTCAGGCCACTTCTCAGTTACACACAGCCGCAGTGTGGGGCTCCTTCTCTCACATTATAGACTAGTTTTGGGACTTTTTCTGCGTTTGAAAATGTGTCTGTTGAGGTGGCATGGCTGACTAACCTTCGCCTGTCTTCTCCCTTTGCTGCCATGCAGTGCTGCAGTTGAAGCTCCAGCAGAGACGGACCCGGGAGGAGCTGGTGAGCCAAGGGATCATGCCGCGTAAGTGTCCCTCTCACATTTGTACGCTTGCTCCTGTGTGCCACAGGAGCATCCCGCAGAGCCAGGGCCACAGGTTTGCTCTCCAGTCTTACCAGCTCTTACTTTACCACCAGGAGTTCTCGATGTGCGCAGCCTCAGTCGCCCAGGTTCTTTGTGTCCAGTGAAACAAACAGTGTTAGGCTTCAGGCGGCCAGCGAATGGTCCTTGGCTTTTGAGTTGCATCTTTCTTGGGTTTCACAGCTTCCCTTCATGGGAGGAGCAGGGGCTGTTCTGCTTGCATCCGCCTGCTTCCACGATCAGTTGTTAGTGCGAGAAACCTCTGCTCTCCTATCGCAGACAGGTGTTGTCAGTGGACTGCAGTTTATGTTTGAGAGATACTGAGGCACCCATTGTGGGTGTGGGTGTGGGTGTGTTTGCCTGGGTGGAGCTGTTGGTGAGCTGCCATGACACTGGTCCAGTGGCTGCTTCCCTTGGGGTAGAAATGAAACCAAACCTTAGAGTTGGTTAGAAAAAGAAAGCCTGCTTTGACTACTGAGGGCGTTGTAGACTGGGACCAGCGGCCTTGCTCTTCTGCTACTTCTTAGCGAGTTCTCAGCAGATCACACAAACTTCCCTCCCCTGGTGAAATGTCATCACCACTCAGGTCCACCTTGAGGAAGAAGACACACACATACACACACACACTCAGCAACATCTGCTTTCATGAGAAAACTGGTCTCCACCTCACTTTAGTGCCTGTTGCCCTGCTGCCACTATGGTATCCGTGTTGTCAGTCACTCATTCAGAGTAGTAATGTGTGCAGTTGACAGTACAATGAATCTGCCCCTGCTTTCAGGAGAATTACGGTTAGAAAGGGGGGAAGTGGAGACAAATAAATAAAGAAGATAATTTGAGAGCCTGGTAAGTATTATGTAATAAATTAATACTGGTGGGTGTGTTAATAGTTAACAGGGAAAAGTTGGAGTTGCTTTGGAAAAGCTGGCCGAGAAACCCGATGTGGTGGCCCACGCCTGTAGTTCCACCATTTGGGAGGCTGAGGCAGAAGGAGTTCAGGGCCAGGTTGGATTATACTGTGAGACTATCTTAAAACACCAAAATCAAACAAAACAGAAAAAGAATATCAAAGCAGCCAGTGTCTGGAGTATAGTGAGCCAAGATTAAGGGGTGCCACATAGAGGAGGTACGTTAGTTTGTAGGCACATGAGGAAGGCACTGAAGGCTTCTAAACAGTTGAGGATGGTGTTTGATTTCGTGTTGTGCTGTTAACCTTTTTGTGGTGTGACTCACCTGTTGTTCTTTGTAGTCTGTGACCCCCCCCCCCCCAAGCCTTAGTGACAGCTGGCGTCTGCAGTCGTGTTGTTAGTAGGGAAGTGGTGTGTTTTACAGAACGTTCCAGGGCTGCAGTCTGCAAACCTTATGAGGGAGCAAGCCTCATCTGCTTATCCACTTTACAAATGGCATGCTTAGTGCGTGCTTTGTGCCTAAGGTGGTTTTAGACCATAAAGAGATGAAAAGAAAGGCAGGGCCCTCATATCTGCCCTCCAGACATCACACACAACCAGAGTTTGGGTTGCTGCAGTCCCAAGTGCAGAGCCACAGCGGCTGCTGTAACGCATCACTAGTTTTGAGAGCCTTATTCGTAGCATCTGCAGGAGGTTGAGGATCAGGAGCTTGTGCAGGAGTGGATGCCCACTCCCGCGTTCTTCCCACCCTCCATGTGCTGCTGGGGTCATGTTGGACAGAACTGAACACAGCTTCCTTGCTTGGCACTTCTTTAGTGTGCTCTGAAATCTCAGTTGTCTGCATGTACCTCCAGCTTGCCTGTGTCTCTGTCCCCCAGTACCGGCCCTAGATGAATAAAGACAGCCAGTTGCAAAGCGGGGTGTGTGTGTGTGTGCGTGCATGCGTGCGTGCGTGTGTAGAAAAATTAGTCAACTGGCTTGAATTCTGGTCACCGCATTTGAAAGAACCTCAATAACCTCTCCCATCGTGCTGAGAGCCCAGGGTCTGAAGCTATCTTAGATACCCATGCATGCTTGAGTTGTCCCTGTTTGTAGGTTGGGAATCCTCACCCTCTCCTGTGAGAGTGGACATGGCTCCTTGAGGTTGTCTCCACTCCCCACTATCAGCAGCTTTCCTCTGTGAACAAGCCTGGTTTTCAGTTTCTCTGGAAGGAAATGGGATTGAAAAAGATGATGACAGGGGTCTGGAGAGATGGCTCAGTGGTTAAGAGCACTGGCTGCTCTTCTAGAGGACCCAGGTTCAATTCCCAGTAAGCACATGGCAGCTCACAACTTCCTGCAGCTCTAGGTCCAGGAAATCCTACACCCTCACACAGACACACACGCAGGGAAAACACCAATGCACATACAATAAAAATCAGTAAATTGGGGGCTGGAGAGATGACTCAGCAGTTAAGAGCACTGCTTGCTCTTCCAGGGGAGCAGGTTTAATTCCCAGCACCCACATGGCAGCTCAAAGCTGTCTGTAATGCCAGCTTGAATCCAGGGGACTCAACACCCTCACAGAGACATACATGCACACAAAACACTAATGTACATAAAATAAAAATAAATCTTTACCCCCCCCCCCCCCCAAAGTTGATTCTTTAGGGCTGGAGTTCAATTCTCAGCAACCACATGATGGCTCACAATCACCTATAATGAGATCTGGTGCCCTCTCCTGGCACTGTGCAGGTGTACATGCAGGCAAAACATTGTATACATAATAAATAAATAAATATTTTTTTTAAAAAAATAAGTAAATTATTTTAAAAAAGAAAAGGTGATAAAAAAGAAAATTGAAACTTAGAAGAGTTTCGGGTGTGAGCATCCCCTCTCAGCGGCGAGTGGGAATGCAGGCGTAGGCCCCAGCTCCCAGAGTGGCTCAGTGTTCTTGCTGGCCCACAGTGGTGAGCATCCCTACCTCAGTGCCACCCTGCGTGCCCTCCCATCACCCCTTTACCAAGCTGTTGCTTACTGCTCTCCTCATCTCCACTGCAAGTCTTTTAAGGAAAACATGGGCCATGTCAACAGCAAACTGAAAAGTAACACCGACTTTGAAGTATCCACTTGCACTCCATTAGGTTGGCCTGAGGAGTTTCCACAGAGTCCTTAACATTTAAACCAGCAAGGAAGGCATGTAAGCAAAGCTAGAGAAAGGATCAAGGTACTTGTGGCTGTATTTTATTTCCGGTTTATACCTTAAGTTAAATGTTTTATAACTGTGGGAAAGAAAATTCAACCTAGCTTATTTCCCAGAACACCTAGCTTACTTCCCAGAACACCTAGCTTTCCGAGTTCCCATGTAGGCCCGACTGCTTGATTCAGCTGGGACAGCGAGTCTGCGGGCCGTGATGAGCTTCGGTGGCCCCTTTCCCATACGCTTGTCCTCGTGTGTGTGCTGTAGCACTGGGAGCGGCCGTGTCTGGGATCTAAGGGATTACAGTCCTCTCCTTCCCACATACCTTTCTCGGTGGCTCGTGGGCTCTGATTATGTGTCTCAGCTATGGGCACCAGCTGGTTTCTGATGTGCTGTCAATGGGGCCATTTCTCAGTACCCTTTATTCTTGTTATGTAAACACACGTCTCAACTATAGCACTGCTTAAAACTCGTCAGATAAAGCGTGCCAGAGGGTAGGGCCGCCAGTCTAGGCTCCAAACCTTCTCTAGTGATTCCTGAAGAAGAGAAGACAGCACGTGCAGGAAGCAGGCAGGCCTTTCCGTCCAGAGCCAGGAGTGCCCTTGTAATCCGGACAAAGATTCAGAGAGACTGGCAGTGTACAGTTCCCCTTGTTTTTCACCCCCACCCCCTTATTGACAGACAGACAGACATATATATACACACACGCGCGCGTGAGCGAAGGTCAGAGAAAAGAACCGTGTTCTGACAGGGCCAGCTGTCAAAGAGACAACATTTTCCAGAAGGAACCGCCTGTGAATCCCCGGGTGTGAGAGAAGAGCCGCTAGTGTTTCCCTTCTCTCTGTTCCACCAAGACTCCATGACAGTGAGCAGAGAGCAGGAACAGGAGCGGTTTCTGGTGCTGCAGCCAACCCTGTTCGTTTGTCACCACGGGTCAGTCCAGAGCACACGAGCGAGGGAGTTAGCTTTGTCCTGGAAGAGCTCTGGGCGCTGCGCTTGGTCCTCTCGAGCTTGTCTTTTTAATTCTTTCATCTCTTCCCTCCATCCCTCCCTCTCTTCCTCTCTTCTTTCCATTCTTTGGTGCTGAAAATCAAACCCCAGTCCTCATGTGCTGGGCAAACGCTCTTCCTTCTGAGCTCTACCCAGAGCGGTACCTTGCCCTTTTTATTTTTCTTAAATTTTTTTATTTTTCTTAAATTTATTTTTGTTAAATTCCTTGCATGCTGAGGTGTCATAGTTGCTCTGGACCGTGATGACAGATGAACAGGGGTTGGCTGCAGCAGCAGTGAGCAGTGTGGTGCTGTGTGTCTGTCTGTCTGTATGTATGTGTGTGTAAATATGTGTATATCTGTGTGGTATGTATGTGATTTCAGGAGTTACTTCTCTTCATGCAAGTCCCAGGAATCAAATTTAGGTCTTCAAGCTTGGCAGCGAGCACCGTTACCTGCAAAGCTGCCTTGTACTATGTCATTACATTTTAATGGTGTTTCCTGTGTCTAGCTGGTGCCATTGATGGTTTTTTTGTTTTGTTTTGTTTGTTTTTCCAAGGCAGGGTTTCTCTGTGTAACAGAGCCCTGGCTGTCCTGGACTCACTTTGTAGATCAGGCTATCCTTGAACTCACAGAGATCTGCCTGCCTCTGCCTCCCAAGTGCTGGGATTAAAGGCGTAGACCACAATGCCTTGCTCTGTTGATGACTCTTTTATCTTTTAAATTTTATTTATTTATTTGTTTGTTTGTTTTATGTATATGAGAGCCCTATCTGCATGTACCCTGCAGGCCAGAAAAGGGCATCAGATCATATTATGGATGGTCGTGAGCCACCATGTGGTTGCTGGGAATTGAACTCAGGACCTCTGGAAGAGCAGCCAGTGCTCTTAACCTCTGAGCCACCTCTCCAGCCCCCCATTGGTGACTTTTAATGTCTGACTGGTTAGGAGAACTCAGGGATGTGAGGGCAGCTCTACTGACCAGGAGAAGAGCGACTGGTCCCACCAGCTGGTAGTGAACGGTTTATAGATCTGTGTGTAAGCCCCATGTGTCTCATGCTGACCCTGAAAAGAATGGTTGTGAGCAGTGAGTGGGTCCTAAACTCTGAATAAAATCTGACCCAGCTTCGCTTCCTGTTCTTCCAGTTACAGTTTGACCTCGCTCTTCATCTTGAACTGATGATGTTGGCTACCCACTGTATACAGAGACAGTTCCCACCCTTAGCACCACAGCTAATCTAAGTGACCGTTTTGTTAGGCCCCAGTGTTTGCCAAAGAGTTCTGTTCACCTGACCCAGAAGAGATATCTTAGTTTGACAAAAGGTTACATGTCATCCTATGAAGCTTTGGGATTCAGTCTATGTTCCCTTTTCCACTCAAGTTAAATTCTTAGTGGGAGCAGGGCATGGTGGTACACACCTTTAATCCCAGCACTCAGGAGGCAGAGGCAGGTGGATCTCTGTGAGTTCGAGGATAGCCATGGCTACACAGAGAAACCCTGTCTCAAAAAAACAAAATATAATAATAATAATAATAATAATAATAATAATAATAGACTAATATTGGATTGTTGTTGTTGTTGTTGTTGTTGTTGTTATTATTATTATTATTATTATTATTATTATTATTATTATTATTATTTGTGGGTTGGGGGAGAGTGGACTAAACCAAGTGTTGCCATACTAGATGTGCACTCAGTGTCACTGAACTGTTTGTTTCCTACTAAAGATTAAGGTGACATTATAGATTTCAAGGAAATGTTTATTTTTTTTAAGGTTTTTTTTTTTTTTTTACATTTATTTATTTTACTGTGCACATTAATGTTTTGTGTTCATGTATGTAAATGCGCCATGTGCATGCCTGGTGCCCACAAGGGTCAGAAGAAAGCACTGGATTCCCTGGAAGTGGAGTGGATGGCCGTGTGGGCGCTGGGAATCAGGCCTGAGGCCTCTGCAAGAGCAGCAAGTGCTCCTAACTGCTGAGCCACCTCCAGCCTGGAAATGCTGTTGTTTTTAATGTGGGATGGTATTGTTGTGGACATTCTGTCTCACTAGATACTTCAAAGATTAGTGCCTTTGTGTGGCTTCCATTTGAAAGTTGCTACCCCTGTTGACCAGAGGTTTGGCCAAGACCTACCCTTCCCAAAAGAATCACCTCACCCCAACACACCTATTGGCCGTGCTTAGTTCTGGTTGCCCAGGGTTAATTCTGGCTTTGTCTGCTTTTGTTCTCAGAGCCTCAGCACAGCCCGTCTGCCCTTTCAGATACAGAGGTGATTTTGGCTGAAAAGATTCTCGCTCTGTCTGTTTCTTCTCTTGTCTTCTTCTCTTCCTCCTCCTCTTCTTCTTCTTCTTCTCCCCCGCCTCCCCGCCTCTAGTTTTTTGAGACAGGGTGTCTCTGTGTAGCCTTTGCTGTCCTGGACCTAATTTGTAGACCAAGTTGGCCTCGAATTCACAGAGATCTGCCTGCCTCTGCCTCTCGAGTGCTGGGATTTTTTTTTTCTCTTTCTCTTTTTTTAAGCTCTCCTGTTCTTTTGTCCGCCCACCACCCTTCCCTTCCCTCTCTCCCTTTCTCCTCCAACTCCTCTTCATCGTCTCCTCTTTGATTAAAGCAGAGAACACTCTGGGATGATGTGTCCTGTCCACAGAACTGTGACTGTTTAACTGTAGTTGCAGCTCCAGTTTTGGGGTTTTGTTTGTTTTTCAAGGCACTGATAAAATGTGTGTTTCAGGATTGAGGCCACCGTGATGCCTAGATTAGAAGCCCAGAGAAAACTGTGTGAGAGATGTGGGTGTGTGGCCCCTGAAATGCTTCCTGGGGGTCTCATGCTGCTCTCTTGATGGTCGTCAGGGTCCTTGTCTCTCTTCCTGTTGTTCCAGGGTGTGTGTGCCTCAGTGAACAGCAACTGGCCTAGATCCTCCTCCTGGGCCAGCTGCTCACTCCAAGTCCTAAATAGGAGTCTGGAGTTCTTTGTGTATTTGTGCCTGAATCCAAACAAACAACAAGCTTTGTTGAACAGGGTAAAGAAAGACTTTTTTTAAATTAACATTTATTTATTGTCCAGATATAGTAGCACACACCTTTAATCCCAGCACTCAGGAGGCAGAGGCAGGTACATCTCTGAGTTCAAGGCCAGCCTAGTCTTCAGAGCGAGTTCCAGAACAGCCAGAGCTACATAGACAAAACAAAAATAATTTACTGTGTGAGTAGTGTATATGGGTGGATATGTGTGTGTCACAGTGGGCAGGGGTGGGAAGGTGGGGGTCAGTGGGCTTGGGGGGGTTGGGTCTCGTCTACCATGTGCGTCCTAGGTATCAGACTCTGGTCACGTGGTTTAGCAGCAAATACCTTTACTGTCATCTCACTGGCCTTCAGCTAATTTTTGTTTTTGCTTTGTGAAAGAGTGACACTATGTAAATGTAGCCCTCACCTAAAAATTGCCGTGTAGACCAAGCTGGCCTCAAACGTGTAGACATCCACCTGCCTCTGCCTCCATACTGCTGGGATTAAAGGTGTCACTGTCTTGAGAGGAACCTAATCTGAGTCTTCTCTAAGGAAAACCAGGGTCATAGATTTTGAGATTGTAACCCATGCTTGACTGGCCTGTGGAGAGCTAGCATGCCATGGTGAGAGTACACAGTGGAGCAAAGCTGTCAGCTGATGCAGCTGGGAGGAGAAGGAAGGAGAGGGGAGACCTGGGGTCCCACTATCACTGTCCTTCTCAGCACCATGAACTTCCTGGCTGTAGCACAGGCTAAGGACTAAGTCTGCAACACATGGGCCTCTAGAAAACACCCATAAGCCATAGCAGTCAGATTCAAAGTGTTTAGCTCCTAGTGTACTGTGTCTTTGACGCTCTTGTTTTCTATACTTGTGTACCCTCTCCAAGCTTTGGCCTTTTCCACCACTGGTGAGTCAGTGCGTGCTTACAGAGCAGCTTGGACTCAGATCTCTGCTTCTTGCATCCGTCCTTTCTGTGCTCATTTGTGTGTGTGGAGGATACTGTTCCTCAGGCCCCAGGGCCTCCTGTCTCCCAGCACTGGGGTTGCAAGCATGAGCCACTATGTCCAACCACTTTTTAAAAACAAATGTGTGTTCCAGAGATTGAGTTTATGTCCTCAGAAGCACTTCACTGGCTGAGCCATCTTCTGCTCCCTGTGCCCTCATTCTTGGTAGTTGGCTTTTGTGCTGATTTGGGTGCAAGTGACAGCCAGGTACCAAAACAAGGGTGGTGTCAGTCATGCATACCAAAACAGGATACGTGTTGAAGACTGCTTCATGACTCTTCGTTTGTATCTTGCTTGTCCTAGATGTGTGGTCCCTTCTAATTAAAGTCTGTCTTTGGGTCTCATAAACTTAATTCTGGTTCTTATTGTCATAGAACTGTCGACGTGAATCTTTGATTAATGGCTTTTATCGCAGATACTTTGATAGGCCTAGAGTGTCAGCTGAACGCAGGGGTGAAGAATGAAGGTCAGGCCCAGTTAGCGCTCAGCATTGCTTCATGCGTGTGCCACTTCTTCCCAGCAGGCGAGAAGGGAAGAGACTGCAGCTGCAGTAACACCACTGTCACCTTAGCCCAGCGCAGCAGATGGCAGGACACTTTCACTTTGTTTAATGCTAACAGCCACCAGGTTCGGTAGTAAGAGCAACTGCTGTTATGTGGAAGAGAAAATAGAAGCCTTAGAAGTCACATGACTTGCCCTGAGTCTCGATGCCACTTAAAAACAGAGGCAGCTTCTCTGGCTCCAGACTTCTTGGTTTCTGAAGGAAGCAGTTTATAGTGGTATTTACCCACACAGGAATTTTCAAGTCTGAAAATAATTGGAAGGAGCTGCAGATACAGCTCAGTTGGAAGAGCGCTTGCCTGCCATGCATGAAGCCCTTGTTCAGCCCCCAGCAGCACACAAACTAGGGGAGGTAGCGTGCGCGCGCACACACACACACACACACACACACACACACACACCAGGAGGATCGGGAGCTCAGGGTCATCCTCTGCTACATAATCAAGGTCAGGGCCAGCCTGAGCTATGTGAGAAAGAAAGGACAGGGCAGGGGCTCACTTGAAACAACATCTAATTGAAGTGCTGTGATTGGTGAGGTCAGGAGGTCAGGTTTGAGGAGATAGAGGTGAAAATGTTGGCCTTCCAGGTTGCTGTCCTTGTCTGCCGATTCGGGAGGCAGGGAGGCTGTAGGCAGCGTTCTGCTTCTGTCATGATAACCTGCATCAAATCAGAGGTGCTTGGTTTCTTTTGTGCTATGGATGCTTCTTAAAGAATGCTGCACATCTCTGACTGGACAGTTGTCTAAGCAAGCACCTGCAGTTAATTACAGGATTTCCACGCCCTCAGAGCTGCTCCAGTGGGCCTACTGCGCCCTGGAGTGAACCTCCTCTGCTTGGGACAGAATCCCAGAGTCATCTCCTTGGAGCTCATGTTGGCCCTTACACATGAGCAGTGCAGGCAGCAGCCTATGTACGCCCTTTCGTAGTATGCTAGGGAGGGGCCCTTCCTGTTTCCTGCACCAATCCCAGGGCTCTCTGTGTTCTCCACCTGCTGGGTGGAAGGCCTAGGTGCGATGATCATACCCTTGAGCCAGTCAGCAAAAAATGGGTTCTATCTCAGCTGGAGTGGGCTCTAGCCTGGGCGGGCATGAGGAAAACAGCTGAAGCCCAGATCTGCTTGTCAGTACTTCATGTCCAGCCCCGGACCTCACATGTGCTCAGCTCCACCATGGAGGGCCCCGACCCAGCCTGATTCTTTGGCTGCCAGGGATGTAGCTCCAGACATTGGAACTCTTTGGTCATGAAATCATCGGAGTTGAGATGTCATCCTTGGCAGTCAGTGGGCTGGCAGATGTCATAGGCAGATGGCCCTCCCATCTCAGAGCTGAAAATCCAAACTAGGCTGTTGAGAAAGCCCATGAAGTCCTTCCACATGTTGAACTTTTCATCACTTAGGGTGTGTTGGAGAATGAGCATACACAAACCCCCACTTCTCACTTATTTTTGTCCCTTGAACTAGTGAAACAATGGTTTTCAAATTTTCGTGGTACCAAAATGGCCAAGCTACCAAAGATAAGACTTCTGGGAGCCCAAGATCCTGGAGGCCCTGGACTCCGCTGGAGTGCCCGTGTCTTGAGCCACACTGGGGGGGGGAGGATGTGGTTTCTGGCTTTGTGGAGGACACTGCCACTCTGCCCTCCCGAGTGGCAGTAGCACACAGCCCTGTTGAGAGGATTCAAGGGTTGACGGCAAAGGTAACTCCCTAAGATAGGTGGCAGCTGCTGCGTGTGAGGATCGAGCCTCCACCCCGCCCCAGGAATCCTGCCCTGGCTGTCTCAGTGGCCTCATGGAGCAGCTGTCGCAGGTCTGAAGGGAGCAAGTGTCGCATGCTCCTGCCCTGGAGGCAGGGGACATGACCTAGTGTTCAGGTTTACTCTGGGTGGAGTTTGATTATCCAATGGCCCCGTTTCCTCCATGCTGGCCTTTTCTAGAAGGGAGAAGAAATAAAACAGGAAGCTGCACCTCTGTACCTGTACAAGCTTAAGCTGTGGTCTTCTGTCGTGTTGCCAATTTAGAGAAAATGAGGAAGGAATAACGCACCGGGGAAGAAGCCAGGAGCTCTTGGGGGAAAGGCTGCTTTCAGCTCACAGTTCCAGACTAGAGTCATCATTGTTCCCAGTCAGAGCCCAAAGTAGCTAGTCACACTGACTCAGAAGCAGAGAGGGACCAGTCCCCACACGGCTGTGCTCAGCTGAAGGGTGGTGCCCACATTGTGCCACCCACAATGAGCAGGTCTGCCCACCTCAATTAACATAATCAGATACCTGCCCCCCAGACATGCACTACATAAATGCAATAAAACTCAAGGTAAGACCAGTGTGGTGGTGCACGCCTGTGATCCCAGCAATCCAGAGGCAGAGGCGGGCAACTCTCTGTGAGTTTGAGGCCAGCCTGGTATACAAAGTGAGTCCAGGACAGCCAGGGGTACACAAAGAAACCCTGTCACGAAAAAACAAAACAAAACAACCCAAAAAACAAAACAAAAAAAGAGTATCTTCCAAGCTGGATTTGGTGGCACACCCCTTTAGTTACAGCACTGGTTAAAGTGAGGGCACAGAGGCAGGAGGATTGCTGTGAATTCGAGGCCAGCCTGGTCTACAAAGCAAGTCCAGGGCAACCAGGGCTACACAGAGAAACCCTGTCTCTGGGGGAAATAGTCTTTTCCAAGTGATCTGTACTGTTTCAAGTTATTAGTACTAACTACTGGGGCTAGGAGATGTCTCCATGAGCAAAGACACTTGCCACCAAATCTGATGACCTGTTCAAACCCTGGAACTCACAAGGTAGAAAGAGCAAACGGACAGACAGAGTAACTTTAAAAACAAATGTAATCTTAAGAATAAAAATTAGAGGGCTGGAGAGATGGCTTAGTGGTTAAGAGCACTGTCTGCTCTTTCAGAGGACCCAGGTTCATTCCCAGCACCCACATGGCAGCTCACAACTGCCTGTAATTCCAGTTTCAATGGCTCTGACATCCTCACACCAATACACATAAAATGAAATTAAATAAATTATTTTAAAAAGAATAAAAATTAAAAGAGCTAAGGAAATACAGCCTACCTGTTAAGAGTTCTGGTGGCCCTTCCAGAGGACCTGTGTTCAACTCCCAGCACCTACATGGCAGCTCACAACCATCTGTAATTCCAGCCCCAGGATATGACGCCCTCTTCTGACCTCCAAGGGCACTGCATGCACATGATACACAGATATACATGCAGGGACACCCATAAACATAAAATAAGTGTATTTTTTAAATAATAAAATAAAAACCTAACAATCACAACTAGGAAGAAAGGCTGGATATAGTCTGCTCTTGTCCGATGGTGACAGTGTAGCCTGACTACAGTCGTTAGTGAGCTTCAAGCATAACCAGAGTGAACAGGAGTGTCTTTTTTTAGGTCAGCATCTCTGGAGACCCAGGCCCACAGGCACACAGGCCGACCCAGGGTGGGCAGGCCAGTGGGGAATGGAACTGTCTGTGATGAGCAGCATTTCCGGAACTGCCTGGTGGGTCCTAGAAGGCTCACTAGCCTAGACACTGAAGTAAGTCTGGAACTCTTCCAGAAGGTGCTGGTTTGAAGCCCTTCCTGCGTCAGCTCATGAACACAGCCGTGCAGGCGCCTTGAACACAGTTCTGAGTCCTCTTATAAATGTTTGGACAGTATTTTCTTGAGAAAATGGGAATCATAACTCTTTTATTTTAGTGTTTCACAAATGTGCTCATTTAAGGCAGCAAGCTTGTCAGGGAGGAAGAAGACAGGTGCTAGCAAGAAGGCCCAGCGCCTCGACTGGTTATAGCCAGCTGGGGTGGAGCCCAGTCTGGGACTAAAGCTGTGAGGGGTGCCACCGCTCTTGGCCATGTATCCGTGGTGTCTGAGGCTTGTGTGTTTCTCCTGAACACTTCCCTTTGCTTAGAGTGTCCTCAGGTCCTGAGGGTGGAGAAAGGGTCAAGAGCTGCCCTCTGCCACCAGAAATGTGCGCTCTTAAAGCTCTGGTGTTGTCTGCGTGGGTCATAAAGGGCTTCTCTTTGCAGAGACTGCCTTCTTGGAGTTCTGGCAACAGGAAACTGGAGTGAGTAATGTCCTGGACCTTCAGGCAAAGCTTTAAGGCAGCAAGGAGGGAGGAGGTGGGGTCCACAATGCGCACATCCTCCTGGCGGGACACCTAAGAGCCTGTTCTTTCTAACCACGTAAGGCCAGGATTGAAAAACCCACTTTCTGCTTTGCTCTGCTTCCCTGTGCCTTGTCTCCTTAGCATAGAAGCTGGGAGTGTCACTTGATCCTGTATCAAGAAAGCTCAGGGCTTTACCCGTATCACCTTACACCTCCATCACCAAGCTGCCTCTGCGCTGCTCAGCTGGAGAAGCACAGGCGCTACTCAGCCTCTAAGCCAGGGACTCTGACCCCTCCCACACACGCCCACCCGGTACAGATGCAGCTAGAAGTCTTCACATACCTGGAGGAGGAGCCATGGCTCCCTCCTGCTCCTTCCTGACAGAGTGCCTATTGAAATGGCCAAACCTGTTGTCAGGGAGCAGAGTTCAGAATGGAGACCGAGAGCAGCACAACTTAGGTAGGCTGCCCAAGAACCAGACGGCCTGATGTGTCAGTCAGGGTTAGTTGAGGGAAGAAGGGAGGCTGAAGATGGCCCTCCGTGGTGACTACCTCGCAGCCAGAGCTGGTTTCGCCATATAAAGATGGAAGAGCTATCCGCAGAGACTGGGACGTAGTTGCTATGACATGAGTCTTCAGAGCTTGCTGTTGCTGGCTTGTTCTTCTGGTCATTTCTCACCCTCCTGCCCCAGCCTCACCCCGCACAAGCCTCCTCCCAGCCTTCTCCATCCTGCTGTGTCTCATGTAAGACCAAGGCTGCTTGCTCCATGGTGAACAAGCCCTGATTTTCAACCTGCAGTATCCCAGATCTGGAAGCCCTGGAGTCTCTGAACTGGGTCCACAAGCCCTTCTTCCGTGCCCGTTGCTGTGCTCCAGCCTGCCTTTCCATGTGGCCCACAGTCAGGTCTACATCTAGCTAGTATATCTAACTGGTGTGACCGCGACATGCCACCCCGCCTAGGTTTATGTGCGCCTGTGTGTGCACGCATGCACAGGAGAGGACAGCCTCAAGCATTGGCCTCCCCTTTCACCTGGAGCACTGCTTCTCAACCTTCCTAGCGCTGCGACCCCTTAATACAGTTCCTCATGTTGTGGTGACCTCCAACCACAAAGTTATGTTTGTCACTACTTCATAACTATGACCTTGTTACTATTATGAATCATAACGTAAATATTAGGCGACCTCTGTGAAAGGGTTGTTGACTCCCCCAAGAGGGGCTGGACCCACAGGTTGAGAACCATTCAGCTGGAGACAAGCTTTGCCTTACTGTTTGTCACTGGCATCCGGTCACCTGGCCTGTAAGCTTCCAGGGAGTCTCTTGTCTCTCCCAGCTCACCAGAAGAGCTGCCATTTATATGGGCATGGAGAACTTAAACTCAAGACCTTACACATGTGTGGCAAATAGTTTACTCTCTGAGCCTTCTCTGCAGCTCCCCTTGGGTAAAATAATAAATTAGTCCGAATGTTAAACTACCTCAGTTAGCAGTGGGCGTGGTGGTGCACGCCTGTGGTGCCAGCGCTTGAGAGGCCAAGGGAAGAGCATCCCTGAGTTTGATCCAGCTTGGGCTACATAATGAGACCACATCTGAAAAAAGGGAAAACCTGGTCTGGCCCCTGCACAGAAACAAGCACCCAGTGGATATGAGTCTCTGTCCTGTTGGTGTGAGAAATGCCCGTAGCTCAGTGGGTTCAGAATCTACCTACTACGGCCATCTCACCCCTCACCATCTCGCACTAGTAGCATCTGCTCTTGGTACATGAAGAGGACAGGCCATGCCTGTGTCAAGCAGTGTCTGTGCTCATGAGACTTATTTGTAGAAGCCGGGTTTGTGCATTACTCCTGGGGTGGATGCTCAGGTAGCCAGGGGTCTAGTCATCATCTGCAGCTGCAGCCCAGGACCAGCAGGTCTGTATCTGGGTCGGCGAGTGCGTTTTTCCAGGCAATGTGCACAGGGATTTTGTACGTTTTTTTATTTGTATGTTGACATGTTGACAGGGTCTCTCCACATAACCTTGACTCTCCTGGAACACTCTCTGTACACCAGGCTGGCCTCAAAGTCAGAGAGAGAGAGAGAGAGAGAGAGAGAGAGAGAGAGAGAGAGAGAGAGAGAGAGAGAGAGAGAGAGAGTGTGTGTGTGTGTGTGTGTGTGTGTGTGTGTGTGTGTGTGTGTGTGTAGATGCATGCCCTGGCAGCAGGGACATTGAATCCCCTGGAACTGGAGTGATAGACTAGTCTGAGCTGCCTGGAGTGGGTGCTAAGCATGTCCTCTTTATTGTCAAATACTCTTAACTCCTGAGCCATCTCTCCAGCTCTACTGATTTGAGTCGTCGTGCTCCGAGAGGTGGGCAGAGTCTCAGTCTCCAAAAAGCAGTTCCAGGGGTGGTGGCGCACCTGCCTGTAGTCCCAGGACTGGGGGAACAAGAGGCAGGTGGATCTCTGAGTCCAGGACAGCCACGGTTATAGAGAAAATGAGTCTCCAAAAACAAACAACAACAGTAAAACCCAAAGTAAAGAAGCAGTCACACCCTGAGTCATTGCAGAAGTAACTGTAGACACGGACCCCTCGACCCAGGAACTTTTCTAAAGTTTTAACCTGTGTCTGCTCTGGGTTCTGGCTGTTGACCTCAGGCCTCAGGCTGCACCACAGAACCCTCTTGCTGTCCCACCACTGACCACTTAGAACCCTCCTCTTATACACATCTATCATTAGCTTATTGGATGAGTGATTACTGGGTGGTACTGTATGTCTGGTACTTGAAGAATGGGAAATTCTGTGAGACATGGAAGAAATAAAGGAAGCACTGCTGGCATCTCCTGTAGGGTGTGTTGTCACAGCTGACTGACAGTGGACAGATACAGCAACTGTAAGGATGCTGGCAGCGAGGGTTTGCCTCCCTGTATTTATGTGTGCTGTCTGTGTTCTGAACTATCCTACAGCTAAAGTTGTGTTGGGAGGGCACTGGCCTGTCACTCAGACCAGGCTCCTGCTTTCAGGACCTGAAAGCCAGTTTTGCTACAGTACAGCCTTGCACAGTGGAACCGGGAGCCAGGGCCAGCTTCCTTCCCCCTGGGCAGCCTGCTGGTTCCCTGGAATGGATTCTCTGGCTGTGCAGGCTGAGCCTGTGCTGGGTTGTCTTGAAGTTATCTGCTAAGTCTAGAGCTCCCCCTGCTGTCAGAAAATGAGAGGGTCCTCAGAGCTTTTACAACTTTTTAAAAGTTTTCTTTCTTCTTATTGCTATTTTTAAAAATTATCTTTAATTTAAACAAAACGCTGCTGGAACTTTGAAGCTCCTCTGAGCATGCTCTTGAGAGGCCACCCCTGGGGGTCGGGGGGCGGAAGCACAGAGGCCAGGCAGGATAGGTCCTATCTGTGTTCTTGCTACTTTTAGCGGCTCCCATCCTTAGCCTCCTACCACAGCCAGCAGCCTGGAAGGTTATCTCTGCACACAGTCTCAGAGCTGTCTGCAGCCTTGGGCAGCAGAAGTGAAACTGACCACAGTCTTGCATATTTCTCACCTACTGCCACTGTTCCCTAGTGAAGTGAGCCACACTCTCCCCTGTCCTCCCCAGTGCCTTAAGTTGTCATGCGTCTCCTTACAAGAGAGTGTTCGTGGAGCATTTTCAGAGGGTCCGCGGCTGGGCCTGCCCCTGGAGACAGAAGCTGAGATCCCTGAGGTAGTCCCTAGACTCCAGAATAGGACCCAGCCTTCTATCAGCAGTTGGTAGCACGTGTCCCAAGGCCAGCCAACAATGACTGAAATTTTCTTAGTCTTCAAAGACAACCCTGAGGTTCCTTCCAATAGTACTGTTGATACCAGCTGAAGAAGGACACAGCACTGAGAGGACAGGCCTTTGGGGTTTAACTACCGCATCTGGCCACTGCAACTCCTGATGAGACTGAGCCAGTAAGGTGCATCCAGTGCCTCACAGTCCTGCCTGAAGCAGGAGGTCTTGGAGGCTTTACTGATGGGACCCTGAACCAAAGTTCCGAAGGGACGGCTGCCTCAGGGATCTTAAAGTGACCAGCCATAAAGACACATGCTTCCTTGGGTGTCAGGTGGCCGTTCCTCTCTAGGTGCCATCTCTACTGCAGCTTCAGTGTTGCACCTCTGTGTCACTAGAAGTTGTGTTCTGCTCTGTTTGGGGGTTTTGTGCTGAGATTGAGCCCAGGGGCACTTCAGCACCGAGCTAGCTTTGGCTTCTAAAAGTAACTCTTCTATGGTTCTTTTCTTAACAGCTCTGAAAAGTCCAGCTGCATTTCATGAGCAGAGAAGGAGCCTGGAGCGGGCCAGGGTAAGACTCCCTTCCTTCCCCGGGGACCCTGGAGTCCACTGTCAGCGTCCTCCACCAGCTGCACACCCTTCCAGTCTAGCACAGCTTTGGCGGCAGCGTCACCTTACAGCTCTGAAGAGTAGAAACCTTGGCCTTTCCTGTTTCATCCCTCCCCAGCCACCTTCCCCGGTAGAATGTGGCCAGACTGAGACTCTCTGTTAGTACCTTGGAGGCCCTGTGAAGGGCACCAGAGCTCCTCCCCAGGCCTGGCATTGAGGACCACTCATCTTCCCTCCACTACGTCCACTGAGCCTTATGTAGATGATCTGCACCGGTGCTCCCTGTGGCCAGGCTCTCCCCGTGGCCAGGCTGTCTCCTTGTGGACAGTCACCGCCCACAGCCTTGTGGGCACTACTGAGCTCCCATCTCTGTCTTCCCAGAAGCAGCCAACATCCAGTTACACCCTTTGCAAAGCAGACATGGGTGTACTGGGAGCCACACTTCCTGCTGTACCACCTTAGTTGCATCCCTGTCCCCTCCATTTCAGTTCCCTATGGCCCCCGTGGAATGGTCCTATGCCTGGTGTGGGTGGAGATGGGGAAGTGACCAGCTCATGTTCCCCTTCCCGCTCCCACCGGAGGATGTTGGCCCCCATACCATTCTTAAAGATGGCTTCTTTTCTCTTTATAAAGTCATGATTAGCTCTTAGAGAGCAGGAAGAATGAAGTCATGGGTGCTGAGGAACAGGAAAGCTGGGAGCCAGAGGAGGCCCTGCAAGAGCAAGGGGCAGTGTTGCAGCCAGGCAGACTGGCGCAGGGTGCAGAGGGGCCTGCTTGGACACCACTGTCCTACTGAGCATCACTGTGTGAGGTTGTGTTCGTGTCGTCTTTGTCCACACAAGAACCCTCATGAGTTAGATGCAGCAGAAGCTAACTAGCTAGAAAACGGTAAAGCTGGGACTCAAACTGAGGTCTGTGAAGTCCAGGCTTTTATTATATTTCGTGTGTGTTATGTGTATGTGTGTGTGTGTGTCTGTGTGTGTTATGTGTATGTGTGTGAGTGCACAGGTATGGAGGTCAGAGGACAACTTACAAGTCTTCTCCTTTCACCATGTAGGTTCTGGGGGTCAAACAGAAGTCATCAGGCTTGGTGGCAAGCAGCTTTACTGAATAAACCATTACACACACACATACACACACACACGTAAAATAATATATATGTGGAAAATAATTTTATTTTCTAACATATGGTAACTATATTCATCTATCAGGTGCACATGTTGCACATCTGCTCACAAGTAATTTCCAATTACAATAACGTGCTTAATGCTTAAACATGCATTAAACTGTCTTAATTAAAATATGAAAAATGAGTATATTGGATTGATCACAACATAATTTGCTTTACTCAATTATACCAATTCAGGGCTTTGAAAAGCTGCTACTTTGGCATCTAAGGCAGCACTGTCCGGCTATGTTCCCGACTCCAGTCATGTGACCATGTTACTCCTGTACAGACAGCATCTTGGGGAGAGCCATCCCTGGTGGCTGGTGCAGCAGCCTCAGGTCCCAGAGGCACCCACTCTGTGGCTGGTTCCTTTCCCATCAGCTCATGTTGTTCAGCCCCAGGAATGCCTTCTGTGACCACAGTGAAAAGCCCCTCTTTACCTTCTGCACCAGAAGCAGACTGGTTCTATCCTTGTCTAGCCTTGGTAACTTTTAGGTAGCCAGGCCCTAGCTAGTGGACATCCTTTGTAGATTGTTTTAATTTTTGTTTTTTGTTTTTTTGTTTTTTTGTTTTTTCGAGACAGGGTCTCTCTGTGTTAGCCTTGGCTGTCCTGGACTCACTTTGTAGACCAGGCTGGCCTCGAACTCACAGCGATCCGCCTGCCTCTGTCTCCCGAGTGCTGGGATTAAAGGCGTGCGCCACCATGCCCGGCTGATTGTTTTAATTTTTATTTAATTTTATTCTACATGCATTGGTAAAAAGGTGTCAGAATCCCTGGAACTGGAGTTACAGACAGTTGTGAGCCACCATGTGGGTGCTGGGAATTGAACCCAGGTCCTTTGGAAGAGCAGACAGTGCTCTTAACCACTGAGCCATCTCCCCAGCTTCCTCCTTTGTAAAGTTACTGTTTGTTATAAAGGCCTCAGAGCCAGCTAGACAAGAGAAGTATTTGAATGGGTGTGGCCTCTTGGTTGGTTCTCCCAACACCTGCCTGAGTTCTCTAAGCGGAAGTTCCTCCAGATTTTCAAGTGTTATTTTCCACTGTGCCAAGGCCAGCAGCCTTGGCTAGAGTTGCTGCATGCAGAGAGCTGCAGCAGCTGACCTCTGTTCATGCAGATGGGCTAATGTACCCAGAGCCCACAGCTACTGTAGCATCTCTAGGCTCAGGCTGCAGGACTGACACAGGGTCCTGGGCAGCAGGCAGCCAGGTGAGAACCAGGCTGATCTCTGCTGTAACTGATGTGCCCGGTAACTGCTTCTCTGCCCTGCCCTGTCCTTCCTCTCCTTTCTTAGGCTGGCTTTGACATATAATTTGTTTTCCACTTTTTTATTTTGTTTTTCAAGACAGGGTTTCTCTGTGTAGCTCTGGCTGTCTTTGTAGACCAGGCTGGCCTCAAACTCACAGCAATCCACCTGCCTCTGCCTCCTGAGTGCTGGGATTAAAGGCGTGTGCCACCATGCCCAGCTCGTGACATATAATTTGAAAAATGCTGTAGGCGAGGTGAAGGGCGTGGGCGCTGCAGTGACTTGCGCTCACCCTCCAGCAGCAGCCACAGTGGCTTAGTCCTCCCAACATCTAACAAATGCAGAAATGGGGACATTGGACTTTAAGGAACTAGCACTCTTGACACCACGTACCAAAATCAGTATTGGATTTGGCAGTCATTCAGGCTGAATTGAAAATGCTCTTGAGATCATGCACGCAATGCAAGGTTTTCGAAACAGGACATAAAATCGCATCCACAGTGATTACAGCTCTGCAGAATCAAACTACATGAAAGAACAGGTGGAAACAGCAAAAACATGAACTGTTCTGTAAAACTGGCTACTGCTTCGTTTTCTAATCTTAATTACTTGTGTAGTCTAAGTGTTAAGTTTTAACACATGCATCAGTGGCCTGAGAGGGTTGGCACAGATGGCAGCTGGAAGCTGATGTGTACTCTCCTACTTCCCCTCTCCTCAGCACCCTGCAGTCATCAAGGTGCTGAGCAGCAGCCACTGCAGCCAAAGCATACTTTGTGGTCCTGTCCATACATAAGCTTATGCCCCAGCCTTGAGAGTTTATTGGTGTGTTTTTCCATAGACCGAGGACTATCTGAAACGGAAGATCCGTTCCCGGCCAGAAAGATCGGAGCTGGTCAGGATGCACATTCTGGAAGGTGTGTGTTGTTGGCGGTGCTGCCCCGACTGACCGCACTTTCACTGTGTTCTTGCGCCCTCTTGCTTTCTGCTATTGTCCATCTTCTGCTGGCAGGGGCCAACTGTTGGCTTCACAGTCAGACACGGTTGTGTGGCTGCCATTGGCTTATGGGAGTGTGTGAGAAGCACGGACTCATTCGCCCGGGCTGACATGACCCCTCTCCTGGGTCCACCATCCACTGGTATAAAATGGTTTCTGTCTGCCAGGACAGAGCCCATCTCTCTTCTAAAAATTGCACTTTGGTTTTGGAGTCATTTGCTTGCTCACTCACTCACTTGCTCGCTTGCTCGCTCATTCACTAGCGTTACCGAAGCACTTGTGATACCAGGCATACACACATACATAGCAGCTGGCTTAGCCACACCTTCTTTGTATAATTTTAGCAAAACTAGTTTTGTATAGTTTAGGCTTAAGGGACTAGCACCTGTGTCCACTCTTTGTTTGATTAGTTTGGGGTCACTGGGAGCCTGGAAGCAACCTTCTTAAGAACCCTACATTTTGCAGCTGAAGCCACTGAGAGCCAGTACAAAGAACATGCTGCCTCAGTGGCCCAGGTCTGAGCGGAACAGGGGCTGCCTTTATCTGGGGTCCCTCCGGCTCTGTGGCCCCACATCAGAAACTCCTCTGCCCGGGCATGCTTCTCACTCTGCTTGTGCCAGCTTCTGTTGCTCTGGAGACCCGAGGGCAGCACTCTGGGGCCTTTCCTTCTGTCTTTCTGAACCCCCTTTTCCCATGGTAGAGACCTCGGCTGAGCCTTCTCTCCAGGCCAAGCAGCTGAAGCTGAAGAGAGCCAGGCTGGCGGACGACCTCAATGAGAAGATTGCACAGAGGCCTGGCCCCATGGAGCTGGTGGAGAAGAACATCTTACCTGTGGAGTCCAGCCTGAAGGAAGCCATCATTGGTGAGCAGGCCCCCCACTATGTGAGCTGTAGCCCGAGTCCAGGACGAGAGAGAACTTTAATCTGGACATATGGAACAGGGGTTCACCAGGAGGTGTGAGGAGGCCCTCCGGAGGCCCATGCTTGTCTGACAAGAGTGGTGGGCTGTGGAGGGCCTAGTGGTCTCAGACAGACAGACAGACAGACAGACAGACAGACACACACACACACACACACAAGACACACACACACACACACTCACACACTCACACACTCACACACACATACACCCTAACCCTACCTACCTACCTACCTCCCAGGCCACTCAGCAGTCATATTAAGTTTCATGCCATTCCTTCTCAATGCACCCCTCCCTTCTGTCTCAGAAAAGCATATGTGGTGTTCCAGAGGGCGGGAGAGGGCGGGGACGGGCCCCACCCAGCTCTGCTCCCAGGATGTGGCTGGGTGCAGGAGAGGGATAAATAGGATTTGTGTTGCTAGCCTGTACATGGTCTCCATCCTGTCAGCATGGCCAGTGGCTTTCTTCAGGATGGGCGCAGTCCGGTGTGCTATAGCTTCTCTGGCCTGGGTCACCACTGTCAAGTGCTTGGCCCCACCTGGCTGCTGTCTCTGAGCAGGTCCCAGAATAAGTCTGTTGGTAGGCTTGGTGCAGGTACAGGGGCAGGTGAAGGGACAGAAAGGCAACACCCACACCCTGACGTTCCCTGTCCATCAGCACAGTCAGCGGTGAGAGAGAAGCTTAGATGTTCCTCCTTGGTCCCATGGGTGTAGAAAGCCTCTGGTCACTGCTGGAGAGGAAGAGGCTATGGGCTTCTTCCTCTTTTCATCTGGGTCCCCCCACACCTCTTCCCCTGGCTATGGAGGCAGCGGTTGTGACATGCCTCTTGACATGTCCTCCTAGCCTGTGTTTCCGCCTTCCTTTACTGCCACTGCGGTTCCCACACGGGGGACCTGGTCCCTGCCTCTGCCCGTTTTTTTCAGCCAGCTGTCAGCACACGGCTCTGGGCCAGACAGGGCACTTACAGCAACGCATTGTCCTGGCACATTTGCTGCCCGGGCATTAGATCTTGGCTTCATGGGCCTTTGAAGGGGGTCAGAGCCTTAGACTGTTGTGGCCTTTAGGAACTGAGCCCTAAGGAGGAGTTTTGCTCACTTCTGTCACTGGTCTCTCAACAGCAGGTACGTGGCCTTCACTGTGTGGAGTGTAAGCACTGGGAAAACAAAGCTGGAGTTAATACAAAAGGTCAAAATTTAGGGCATAAGCTAGGTAGCCCTGGGCAAGCCTGCCTGAGAATGCTGACTGTGTTCCTGAGCGCTGCATGAAGGCAAGGCAGGCACTAGGCTCTCTGTACTGTGCGCCCCTTGTACCTTGGGCTGGATCCTGACAGCCCTTCTTGTCCACCTACCTGTGCACTGGCTGCAGGAGCCTTACACTGGCTTTGCATTTCAGTGGGACAGGTGAATTACCCAAAGGTAGCAGACAGCTCTTCCTTCGATGAGGATAGCAGTGATGCCCTGTCTCCTGAGCAGCCTGCCAGCCATGAGTCCCAGGGTTCAGTGCCATCACCCTTGGAGTCCCGAGTCAGCGAGCCACTGCCCAGTGCCACCTCCATATCACCCACTCAGGTGAGCTTACCTCCTACTTCTAGGTTCTTCTTCACACCTGCCGAGGCTGCCCAGAGTCAGGCCTCTGTGCTGTCAGGATGGCAGGTTCCTACTACACGCATGCGGGCTAGGTGTGTGTGGGCCTCGGTTCAGACGCCAGCAGTGGGCCTGTTTCTAGCAGCCTGAATGTAAGGAGAGGCTGGGTTGGGATCCTGCAGCCCCGGCCACCCACTCTCATTGGCTGCCTGCTGGTCCAAGTGCAGTCAGCTCAGTGCTGTCAGCCTCCTCTCTCTGCCATCCATTTATCTCCTGACCAGCCTGGCTTTGTACCTTGTCATCCCACTGATCGCTACCTACCTCTTGGCTCTCTGACCATGAGGGTGGTGGGGCAGGATAGGCATACTCCCTTTGAGGGTACCAGGGTCCTCACTTCTCCCCTCCCTCCCAGGTTCTTTCTCAACTCCCGATGGCTCCGGATCCTGGAGAGACGCTTTTCCTGGCAGAGCAGCCTCCTCTGCCTCCCCAGGCTCTGCTGCCTGCCAGCCTAACCAACGGAACCACCATCCCCACCGCCAAGCCTGCACCCACACTCATCAAGGTACTTCCTGCCAGCGGCTGGCCTCCCTCCCTGCTGTCATTCTAGCTGTGGGAACAGCCGCAAGGCGTAGGTATGCACATCTTCCAGTGGTCAAGGGCCTGACTGACCCAAGGTGATCTGGGGATTTTTTCTGCTCTCTGTGCTGTCCATGGTGACATTGACTTACTGTCAGCCCAGTGAGCACCATCTTAGCCTGGTTTTCTTGTTAGGAAAACACTACCACAACCTGACATAGATTAAAGAAGGCTTGGGCCTGGGAGATGGCTCACTGGGTGCTTGCCACCAAGCCTGACATCCAGAGTTTGGTGCCCCCAGACCCACTCACATATGTCTTCTCACTGCCACATGCACACTGTGACATGCCGTGCAGGTGTGCACACGTATGTGTATACACACACACACACACACACACACACACACTCTTTTAAAATGTAACTTTTTTTTCCGAGACAAGGCTTCTCTGTGTAGACGTGGCTGTCCTGGAACTCACTCTGTACACCAGGCTGGCCTCAAACTCAGAGATCTGCCTGCTTCATGCCTCCCAAGTGCTGGGGTTACAGCCGTGCACCATGGGCCTGCCAAAATATTACTTTTAAAAAGGTTTTTCTTGGCTTACAGTACTAGCCCACAGTAGCAGAGCTCATTGTGCAGGATTCAGTCATGGGGGCTGCATTCTATGGTGACCTTGTATTCCTAGTCACTCTGACGGCCTCGGTGTACAAGTTAAACCACCGTCCTCATGAGCCCTCACATGGGGAACCAGCTCTAATGTGAGTTTCAGCAGGTGCTTCCCATCAGCCCATTGGCAGGCACAGTGAGCCAGGCATTGGTGCCTAAGCTGAGCAGGGAGTGCCACTGCCCCTGTAGCCTGCTTGCCCTCGCCCTGCTCCCCTGAAGCACCTGGGGAAGGAGGTTATGGGAGGCACAGGGTTGAGCTTGCTGGCCTTGTGTGCCCAGGGGGAGAGTGTTACTTAGCAGCACAGAAGTCATTGTCAGGACCCCAGCGCCCTGCAGAGCCGCCATCCAGGAACTTCCAGTAGTTTTCACCTGTCTTCTCTCAGCTGCCTCTCTTATTACCTTGGCTCCCTCCCCATACAGACACTACACCAAGATGGCAGCCACGCCCTCCCTCCCCAGCCTTCTCCTTTGGCTTGAGTGTGGGGAGTGGCTGATGGCTCACAGCCCCAGCCCGAGAGCTGTCCAGGTTTCCCCTGGTATTCACTGAGTGCTCAATTGGCTAGGGGCCTCCTGTCTGTCTGTAGCATTCCCAGATGCCCCGCCCCCTCCTGGCACAGGCCAGGCACTGCCCTTCCAGCTGCACTGTCTTCCTTACGGCCCATGGATGCCATAGACGTCCCTGGCTCCCCTTTAACTCTCTTCTGACCACATGTTTGACAGAGCAGTCTGTCTGCTTGCTCTTTTCGGTGCACTCCTCAATGGCTCGTGTTTGGCAGCTGAGCACCATCGCCTCCGGGGCCCTGGCTTCTCACCTGCTTCACTTTTCCTGACTCCTCCTCCCTTGGCATGAGGCTGCCCTGAGCCACCCCATCCCTCTGCAGTCTGGGTGCCCATGGCCGTCCACTGGCTCGGTGGCCTCATCAGACACACTGACAAAGCTAGACCTCTTTCTGGCCCCCAAGAGCCCAGATCCTCACAGCCACATGTCCGTGTTGTCTTCTTCTAATGGGCTACCTCTGGCCATCACTGCCACCTGGTGAAGACCCCATCTGATCTCTGCATCATCTTCTCTTGTCTCACCTTTGTCTGCTCAGGAGTGTCTAGGCTCCCACAGTCCTCTCTGGCTCCCCCTGATTATTTGCCTACCTCCACCTGCCCTAAGAGCAGATGGTTTGGTTTTGGTTTTGGTTTTTTGGGGTTTTCTTTCTTTATTTTTTCAAGACAGGGTTTCTTTGTGAAGCCTTGGCTGTCCTGGACTTACTTTGTAGACCAGGCTGGCCTCGAACTCACAATGATCTGCCACCTCTGCCTCCCGAGTGCTGGGATAACAGGCGTGCGCCACCACGCCCCGCGAGCGGGTGGTTTGAGCATGGCCCACTGACTTTTCTTAGTTGTTGCCCTGAGTCCTCTGACCATCCCAGCCTTACCAAGGTTGTGTCAGCTGGGAGCCTATGGGCACATACAGAAGAAGGTGGCATCTGGGCAGGATCAAGAACAAGGTTACTGTGCAATCTTGGGCAAGTGACTTCTGAGCTTGTTTCCAAGTTGCAGTAACGCTTCCTTTCGAGGTGGGACCAGTATGGTGCTCTTAGAGCATAGCCGTGCTGGACAGCTCAGGGTCATGGTGACACCTGTGCAGATCTGTCTGTCTGGTCTTTCTTTCAGCCTGCCATGTCTGTAGGATAGGGGCAGTCTCATAGATTAGGGCTGGGTGCCTCCTCAGGGGATGCTGGGCATGGAACCAGGTGGTGCCTCCTTGGGGTGTCCCCTGATGCACTGTCTCATGTCCCCTCAGCAAAGCCAACCGAAGTCTGCCAGTGAGAAGTCACAACGCAGCAAGAAGGCCAAGGAGCTGAAGCCAAAGGTGAAGAAGCTGAAGTACCACCAGTACATCCCCCCCGACCAAAAGCAGGACAAGGGGGCGCCCGCCATGGACTCCTCCTACGCCAAGATCCTGCAGCAGCAGCAGCTCTTCTTGCAGCTGCAGATCCTCAACCAGCAACAGCAGCAGCAGCAGCAGCACTACAACTACCAGGCCATCCTGCCTGCCCCTCCCAAGTAGGAGCCCAAGTCCCTGAGGCTCTTCAGGTGCTCTGCAGCCTGCAGAGGCGAGGAAGTACTAAAGCTGCTTATTTCCCTCTTGCCTCAGGCCAGCAGGTGAGCCTCCTGGAAGCGGTGCTCCTACCCCTTCACGCAGCCTCTCCACCAGCAGCAGTTCCAGCTCAGGCACCCCAGGGCCCAGTGGGCTGGCACGTCAGAACAGCACTGCACTGGCTGGCAAACCAGGAGCCCTGCCAGCCAACCTGGATGACATGAAGGTAGGTGACTGACCCCTTCCTTCTCACTGGAAGACTGGGAGATGGGGCAGGTTTTAATCAGGGACAGCGATGGTCTATGTCCACAAGATGGAAGGCAGAGCAGGCTCCGCATCTGATCTGCTATGACAGCAGCACCTTAGAGCCTGCTGTAAGGCCTCTCCAGCCCATGGTCATAACAGTATCAGCTCTTGTGGATGTGTGCAGGGCTGGGGCCCAATCTTGTATACCCTGTGAGTAACAGCAGGGTTGTTCCCTCTGGGAGGAGAGCAGACAGCAGCCAGGGCTGTCCTTTTCACCCACCCCCTCCCTACCTGTCAGTGCCAGGGGCGTAGCCTGGGCTCAGCCTGTTTTCTCTGCCACTGATCAGAAGGTGGGCTAGGCCGAAGTCTTCTCCTGAGCACCTGCCCTCCTTTGTCATGACCTGGCTCTCAGCAAGACTACATCCATGAGGGTCTTGGGCTGATGGACTCCAGCCGGACTGAAGTCCTGTTGCTGCTCAGTAGCTTTATGACCTCGAGGTTGCACTGTTCTGTGAGCTTTCCTTGTCCAGTGTAGCCAACAAAGAAACTGAGCTCCGAGCACTCTGTGGGGCTGAGGGAGAGTATTCTGGGGGAGGGGCTTGAGGTCTGTAAAGGACTCAGGGAGTAGTTGCCTGGAATGAAGGACTGACTCACACACTGTTAGCCTCCCACCGTTCACAGCCTGTCCTTTCACCTGGCCCAGTTCCCCCTGTCCAGACCCCAGACCCCTGGCTGCCCCAACTCTCAACCCCTGCAGGTGGCAGAGCTGAAGCAGGAACTGAAGTTGCGGTCACTGCCTGTCTCAGGCACCAAGACAGAGCTGATTGAGCGCCTGCGCGCCTACCAAGACCAAGTCAGCCCAGCTCCGGGAGCCCCCAAGGCCCCTGCCACCACCTCTGTCCTGTCCAAGGCTGGTGAGGTAGTGGTCGCCTTCCCTGCGGCCCTGCTGAGCACAGGGTCAGCTCTTGTAACAGCAGGCCTGGCACCAGCTGAGATGGTGGTAGCCACAGTAACCAGCAATGGCATGGTGAAGTTTGGCAGCACGGGCTCCACACCCCCCGTGTCTCCCACCCCCTCAGAGCGCTCGCTGCTCAGCACGGGCGATGAGAATTCCACACCTGGGGATGCCTTTGGTGAAATGGTGACCTCGCCGCTGACACAGCTCACCCTGCAGGCCTCCCCACTGCAGATCGTGAAGGAGGAGGGTGCCCGCGCTGCGTCCTGCTGTCTGAGCCCCGGAGGACGGGCTGAGCTGGAGGGATTGGACAAGGACCAGATGCTGCAGGAGAAGGACAAGCAGATTGAGGAGCTGACCCGAATGCTCCAGCAGAAGCAGCAGCTGGTTGAGCTGCTACGGCTGCAGCTGGAGCAGCAGAAGCGGGCCCAGCAGCCAGCCCCAGCCAGCAGCCCAGTGAAGCGGGAAAGTAGTTTCTCCAGTTGCCAGCTGAGCTGCCCACCCCAGGGCTCTGCCCATGCCTTTGGCCCTGGCCTGGTGGTTCCCACTACAAATCACGGAGATGCTCAGGCCCCAGCCCCAGGCTCCCCACCTCTGATGGTGAAGCAGGAAGCTGGGCCAGCTGAGCCCGATCTGGTCCCTGGCCCCCAGCTGCTCCTGGGCTCACAGGGCACCAGCTTCCCCAAGAGGGTCAGCCCTCCTACCCTGGTCACTGACTCTACAGGGACTCACCTCATCCTCACTGTGACCAATAAGAACGCAGATGGCCCTGGCCTGCCCACGGGGAGCCCCCGGCAGGTAGTGAGGGATGGGGGGCAGGCTGGGGTGGCACATGGCTGGGTGGAGAATGGGCTGGGGCGGCACTTGGCTAGGTGGAGAATGAGCCCTGACTTGTGGTGGCTGTATTATCAGACCCAACACCCACCAGCTCCCTGGAGGGGCTTCCTTGAGGCCAGGTGTTCTGTCACCCTTATACTGATGCGATAAGCTTGAGGCTCTTTTTCCCTATCCACGAAAACTCCCAAAAAACTCATTAGCTAACAAAGCTATCCCTGTTGGGAGTGAGACCCTTCCCGACCCTGGCACATTTGGAGCCTTGCCTTGTCCCTCACCCCCTTCACCAACTGTTTCTCCATTCTCCCGTCCAGCCCTTGTCCCAGCCTGATTCTCCAGCCCCCGGCCTGCCTGCCCAGATGGACCTGGAGCACCCGCCTCAGCCCTCGCTTGCAACCCCCACATCTCTGTTGAAGAAGGAGCCGCCTGGGTATGAGGAGAGCGTGACTCAGCAGCCTAAGCAGCAGGTGAGGATGCTGGGGGCTGCTGGCAAGATGCCTCAGCATTTCCCTAACAAACAGTCTGAGCCTTGAGACCCACGTGGTGGAAGGAGAGAACTGATTCATGGAGTTTGTCTTCTGACCGCCACACACACACACACACATTACGGCATACACAGTAAATTAAAACGTTACGGCAGTAGGCCCAGCCCCACATGGACAGTGCCTCAGTCCCATGTAAGTTGGGGGACGGGCTTCAGGGGCAGTCCATGAAGAGCACGGGGGAACGTTCAGTACGAGGCAGCAGCGTGCCTGGGCTTAGATGGTATTTGGGTGCTCAGTCTAGACTTTCATGCTTTCTGTTTGTGTCCCACAGGAAAATGGCTCCACTAGCCAGCACATGGATGATCTGTTTGATATTCTTATTCAGAGTGGAGGTAAAATATTCAGAATATTCTTATTCGACTGTCTCCTTCCTCTAGTTACAGATTAGCTATTCATTTCAGAGCAGCAGGCCCGACACCATCTTGAAGGTCTGGGCAGGCACAGTCCTTTGACATGTAGTGCTTGGCTACTTGTCCCCACAGCTGCTTGGCAGAATGCCACACCCTGCAGTTAGGTGAACATGGTCTCTATTTATCCTTGTAGAGCCCAGTCTAGAGTGTGGGGAGAGTCGTCCAGGTACCTGAGCAGCAGCACTGTGGCAAGGGGCAGGGAAGGCCCAGGACTGCAGGGTCTGCGCTTGGGGGCTGCAGAGTGAGGAAGAGGCCAGAGCAGCACTGGTGGCTGGCCACGGGTGGCAGAGTGCACTAACCTAGCGCAGTGTGCTCTGACACAGGTGATTATGGCTGTGCAGGAAGATCAGGAAGGTGACACTGCAGTGAACTGGAGGGACCAGCCAGGGGAGCTCTCAGGCCCAAGGGGAACATCTGGTGCTGGGCGTGCCTTGGAGCCTGGGTGGCTTTTCTGCTGAGTACAGGAGAGCCCCAGGCCTGAGCTTCAGCTACCACTGTGTCCAGAACAAACCACACTGGGCAAAGTGGGTATTGCTTAAAGGAGTTGCAGCCACTGAAATTTAAGGGATGGCAGAGAAAGTGCCGCCTATCTACTTGAGGATGCCAGAAAGAGGCAGGTGGTGGCATCTGGGAAGCAGTAAATAGCTACACAGGCAAGAAAAGGGACAGTAGAGACCTGGAGAGTTTGTATAAAGTTTTATTGTGTCAAATACAACAAAACCCAACAGTTCAGTTGTATTACATATGTTGGTGTTGTGCAGCCATCACTGTCTACCTCTCAAACACTTGCATCTTCCTCAACTAAAAACAGGACACCTTAAACTCCCACTGCCCCGCCTGCCTGACTCTGACTGCTCTGTATGTGGGCCCCTATGGTTCTGGTCTCCTGTGAATGGTTTATTTTATCTAGCATGTCCTTATCCTCCATTTGTCCATCACTGGAACTTGAACTGTGTTTGAATGCTGCTGCCGCCACGTTCTCTTGTGTACATACCCACAAGGGAGACTGCCAGATCATTACTGTTTTGTTGTTGAGCAACTTTCAAGGCTGCCATGAGCTCCTTCACCTTCCCTTGCCGTGCACACTAGCTCCAGTGACCCCACTTCCTCACCTAAACTTCCGGTCCTGGGAACCGCATGCGTGTTAATCTGTTCTCTGCTTCTGACCAACATCTCCAACTCTCCCCTCCCCTCAGTGTTTTCTGCCTGAATGAAGTAATATTTTCCCATGCCCTAGCGTTCTGTTTTCCTAATGACCAGTGACACTGAACTGTTACAGCCATGTGTAGATCTTTGGAGAAAAAGCCTACCCTCTGCCAATTTTTAAATATGAACATTTTACAAATTGTTTATATATTCTGGGCCTATTAATTCCCTTATCAAACCTGTGACCTGTTCTTTCATTTGTTGTTGTTGGTTTTTTTTTTGTTTTTTGCGTATGCACGTGTGGTTTACACCCAGGCCCTCATGCATACTAAACAAACCCTGCACCACTCATCCTCAGCCACACTGTACGTTTTATGGTTTTATGTCTATAGTCAGATTTTTCTCTGGTTTGTGGTAAGGATCATCACATCGTTTTCTTGTCCGTATTCAAACCTGGTTTCTGACCCTATCAACTGTCTCTGTCGGCAGAGATCTCAGCAGATTTCAAGGAGCCACCATCCCTGCCAGGCAAGAAGTCACCCCCAGCAGCAGCCTGTGGACCCCCACTAACACCACAACCCTCGCCATCGCCTTCCAGTGAACTGCCTCAGGCTGCTCCTCCACCGGGTTCCCCCACTCTCCCAGGGCGCCTAGAGGACTTCCTGGAAAGCAGCACAGGGCTGCCTCTGCTGACAAGTGGGCATGAGGGGCCAGAATCCCTTTCCCTCATTGACGACCTCCACAGCCAGATGCTGAGCAGCTCTGCCATCCTGGACCACCCCCCATCACCCATGGACACCTCTGAATTGCACTTTGCTCCTGAGCCCAGCAGTGGAATGGGCCTGGACCTGGCTGTTGGCCACCTGGACAGCATGGACTGGCTGGAGCTGTCGTCTGGTGGCCCTGTGCTCAGCCTGGCTCCCCTCAGCACTGCAGCCCCCAGCCTCTTCTCCATGGACTTCCTGGATGGCCATGACTTACAGCTCCACTGGGATTCCTGCTTGTAGCCCTCTGACAATGTCTGAAGCTGGGGAGCCACAGAACCACAGCCAGTGTGCGTTCCCTGTGATTGTGAGCCTTGACAATCACAGTCCCTGGAGGCTGCATCAGAGACCCTACACTTGGCTCAGGCTCGCCTTGGGCAGGGGACATAAGCTGTCAAGAAACAACTCTGGGCCCATGCTGAGGTTTTGGGAGGCTGGTCAGAGCCAGTTCAATTCGACCTCCTTTTCTGAGGTCAGAGGTGCACACCTGGCTGAAGTTTGGCCCAGGTGGGCCTAGAGCCAACCTGCCTTCCAAGTCTCCCATTCCTTCACTGCAAGGAAGAAACTAGCCAGGCCTCTACTCACCCATTCCCTATTTCAGCCAGCCCCAGGACCCTGTGTCCCAAGAGGTGGCGCTCTGCCATTTTAGTCTTGGTATAGTACAACCATTTAGTGGTTGGTGGCAAAGATCTGTATAGGTGTATATACCTCTATATTATATATCGACTTACATATATACATATATTTTTAGGGGTGGTGGGAGATGGGTGTGGCTACCTCCACCTGCTTTCACATGTAAAAGGCCTGGAGGGCTGCTTGGGGCTTGATACAGGGTCATCATAAGGAGTTGTATGCTATGTGGCCCAGTATTTAACCTGGCATGCAGCTGCCTAGGCCCACCCCACACATGTATGTGACATGTAGACAGACACCTGCCATTGCCTACACGCCACCCTGCCCTGCTTCCTGGCTCTGTAGTGCCACAAGGGCAGAGGTGCTTCCTGGTCCTCCCCCAGGAGCTCTACCCACCCACATTCCGTCCCATCTATTTCCTCACTGCAGCCACCCTGGCCTGGGGGTGGGGGTGGGTCCCCCTGCTGGGGGCTAAGGGTACCTTCTGCCCAACACCAGCCTTGTTCTGCCCTGATTCAATACAGAGTAGGGATGGTGCCATCAAAACCAATGCTGGGACAAAGGTGGGAAAGCTGTGTGAACTTTTTAAAATAAAAACAAAAACACTGAGTTGCCAATCTGTCATAATTGATCCGTCAGTGCTGAGGTGAGAATGGGGGCCTGGGCCTATTCCATGCTGGTGTCCCAAGGCCACAGGGCTTGGAACATTCAATCAGCTAGGACCTGGGAGTCAGACCATTTCAGGTGAGTTCTGGCGGGATAGCCTTCGTAGAACTCAGCCTGGCTCAACAAAAGATGGGAGGCGCTCTCACAAAAAGTTTATTTACAATCAAAGAGTAAAGTTATGAGGCTTTTTTTTTTATCTACCATTAGCCTACCCGCTTCCTGAGCAGAGGCCAGCACAGGTGTGGCTCTCTGCTTCTTCACAAGGTTTTTGGTTAGGTCACCATATGGCTGGCACCCAGGACTTCCTTAAGGAGAGAGAGAGGCTAAGCTGGCTACAGTATATGCTTTTGCCAACTATGCAAGCCTGCAGTGGGTCCTGGATATGATCTGGAGTGTGTCTTCCCTGAACCTTCTAGCTTGAGGAGGGAGGCCTGAGATAGGCCAGGGCTCTGCCCTCTTTCTGTTGAAGGGAAGGACCTGCCAGAAAGCCTACAACTGGTAGGCCTGGGAGCCACACAGCAGCTAGAAGGAGCGTCATCCATCTATGTCCCAGCTGAAAAGGTGGTGCTTCACCAGCATGTCCTGAACACCCTCCTTCAGTGGCTGCTTCTCCTCCTGTGCACAGAACAGCCCCAGTCACGGGCAGGGACTACCCTGGAACCACACGGGTTACTTCTTCAGCCCAGACTGCATCCCAGCCCTCCTGGCGAAGGCAATGCCAGGGACCAACCAAGCCACATACACACCTCTCTCTTAGCAGGGAGCTCCCAGTCCTGGGAGAGGCTGAAGGCAAAGCAGCACAGGACTCTAGGGACCAAAGAACAGTTTCTGGTCAAGCTGGGCTGTTCTGCCCATCCACCGGCCTCCTCTCCCACGAAGTTGCAAGCCTGGTAGAACTGCCTACTCACCGGAGCTCACACTTAATTTGGACCCAGCCAGGGCTGCGGAGGAAGGACCAGGGCTGGTACCACTTCTCCACGGTGGGCAGGCTGGAGCAGAGTACCTCCAGCCACAGGTGTAATACCTGTTCACTGGGGACAAGGTAAGAAGGATGGCGCTAGGGCCTGGGGGACACCCAACTTGCAACCCCCTCCCAGGGGCTCCTGAGCACCCTCTACAGAAAGGTCCAAGAGGCCTCCGATGGGCCCACACTCCCTGAGGACCTCCATTCCAACTCAGCCCTGCCCTGTGGGATACCCTTGAAAGGCCCTGCTTCTCCACACTTACTTGAGCCCCACGCAGATAAGTGAACGAAGCTTAACGTCCATTTGTGCATGTGCTGCATCATGGGTCACATTCACAGACTGCACAGCCTGAGGAGGGCACACTGTCACTCAAGTGCCCAGTGGCTGGCCAGGGAGATCTCAGGAATGCTGGCACATGCCTTAACTTACCCTGTACAGTAACTCTTCAGGGGTCAGGACTTTGCCGTCTTCATCCAACCTGCAGGAACAAGAGTGCCATCACTGGCTGCCATGCTGGGCACGGGCAGGTAACAGACAGTGTGTATGTACCTGTATGTCTTGCAGAGTACCAGGCGGGAGTACACAGAATCAAAGTCTCTCTCGACCTCCCGGCCCGCTGCCTGTGGTGGACAAGACAGTGTGAGGATAGTGACATGGAGAGCACATGCCACTGCCTTGCAAGCCCCTTCCTTGCTTCCAAATGGAACAGCAAAGCATGTACCAAATGCAGCAGTCCTGGTGCCCTCTGGCGAGACACTGGGCTAGTCCACGAACCCAGGAAAGGACTGAGGTGAGCACCATGGGCACTGAGAGGGCATAGGGGCCAGCGGTCATTACCTCCTCGATAAACAGCCAGGGGTGACAAGCCCCTCCAAGCAAGGATGGCTTCTTCAGCCCATGTTCAAACAGGGCCTTGAGGGCCGGGCACAGGGTCCCTCGCACGAGGTCCGTTACTCCTTCCGTCACAGAGTCGTCCCCCGCAATGGAGTACTGACGGAGAGAATGGCTGAGAAGCCGTGGCCTGCAGCCAGCACCCTCTCCTGGCATCCTGGCAGCTGCCACAAGCCAGGCCTCACTTGGGACATGGACCTGCTGGGATGCTCGCACACCAGGGGTGGCAACAAGGAGCAGCTCCACATTCTTACCTCTTTGCTCCGTTCATCCAGGACCTCCACAAACTTGGCTGGAAACCAGCCTGTGAGGGGAAGCAGCCATGTGAGGAGCAGCAGCCACAGCTGTCCCAACCCTTCTCCCCAAGGTCTAAGAGCAAAGGGCTCCCCAAGCCACCCAGAACCTTCAAGCAATCCAAACATGCACAGAAGACCAAGAGGAAGAGAAGGGACTGGGTAGAACAAAGGCTCATCTTCCTTGCAGCCTGCAGCAGACAAAAGCCCTCACCTCTCAGGCCGTTCAGCTCACCCACCCAGCAGTGCTCATCCTTCTGAGAAATAATCTGCAGGAGAGAATGAACGGGACAGGGCTCAGAGCCTGCACAAAGCAGGTGTCCTCAGCACACGCCAGGCTGAGATCGAGCATGCTCAGCAGCATCAGCTCTCCACAGGGAAGGTGGGGAGTGGGCAGCAGGAAGCACTGTGCTAAGCACCCCACACACACCGTGATGATGTCATTTTTGCGGAAGCCTAGCTCATCATCATCATGCCGCTCAAAGTCCAGGAGGGCCTTGGCCCGGCGCCGGTGGCTCCGTAGGCATGCCACATAGTTCTCATGGTCCCGCTGGTGGCTCTCCATGCTATAGTCTGGGGTCAGCTCCTGCCAGAAAGGAAAGGCCCACCGTGGAGGAGGGGCCTCAGTACCAAGAATGGGTTGGGGAAGGGAAGCCCCAAGTTAAACCTGGGGAGCCTGCCACTCACCACACTACAATTCTTGGGGTCTGTGCACTGGAAGTGGCGTGCCACACGCAAAATGGCTTCACGAAGGTCGGCTACCAGCTCTGTTTGCTTGATGTTCTTGGCCTTGAGAGCCTCTAGGTCATCCTCCCCTAGAAGGCCCCAGGTACAGTAACTGGTCCTGCCCCACCTCTAGAAGAGCCAACACAAAACCACACACTTGTGCTTACCAAAGAGCAGGGAGGTGATGCCAGACTTCCTCCGCTGAGTTCTGCGACGTACAACCTGTGGAGAGGAGTTCCAATCAGCAATAGCTACTCAGCAAGGGAAGACACTAACTTGCTTGTCTCACTAGTGCCTGGACATTTCTAACGGCCTGAAGCTGACTCTGAGATCAAACTACCTTCATCTCAGGCTAGGGGTGACATCCTACTCTCAAACTACCCAGTCCAGAGCCCAAGAATGCTTATTACCAAGGAAGCCTATGTCACCCCCTAGTGGCAGTCTGATGGTCTAAGTGGGCCATTGCAGGCAGGTGCAGAGCTGGGTGGGATGGAGTGTTCCCCACAGCCCCTCACTCTGAGCTTCCTTGAGAACTCCATGTTCTGGCCATGATATGTCCTCCCTACTCAGCCTACCTGAGAGAGGTTGGTAGTGGCGCTTGTCCCCAGGGTCTGGCCTTGGTCTGCAATGAGGTAGGCCAGATGCTTGCGGCGCTGGGTCTCCACAGCCACATCTGTGAGGGACCCAGCCAGCCTCATGGCCTCCCCCAGCAGCAGCTCCGCATCCTCCATCTGTGCCGGGATGTCTGACAGCGTGTTGAAGATGGAAGCTGAGTTCTCTGACTGTATCAGCTCTTCCTCCTGGGAGTGGGAGAGTAGGGGGGTGTGGCACTGGCACCCTCTTCAGAAACCTGTGCCCTTCAGCAGGCCCAGGAAGATCCCCAGCACACCCACGCTCAGGGCTTCTCTGAGGCAACACTCTGATGAAGACTGGACTAGTGCAGTGTCTCCCCAGAGGGCACCAGGGCTGCTGTATTTGGTACATGCTTTCCTGTTCTGTCTGGAAGCGAGGGGCCCTGACTGGTGGGTAGGAGACTCTGCAAGCACCTTAAGGCGCAGCATGCCCAGCGTAGTCTGGAACAACACCAGGGAGCCCTCGTAGAAAAACAGGTCCCAGATGCGCAGCAGCAGTCTGATGTGTACCACGCTGGCGAAGGCCGTGAGGAACCAGTGCAGTGTGATCAGAGACAGCTCTGCCAAGAGATACCAAAACCACAGGAGCTATGACCAGGCTGTGGCCTGTAGGAACAGCAGCACAGCACACCACAGAGCAGCAGAGGAAAGGAAAGGGTCAGAATGCAGAAGATAAAAGCAACACAAACCACATAAGCCTCTGCCTACAGTCTGGCCATCAGCCCTCTGCTGCCTCGAAAGCGCAGAGCTCAGAGTTGGCACCACCATCTTGGCATCCCTGGCCCTGGGGGGAGGAGGCAGCCAGGTCTCACCAATGTCATGGTCCTGCAACAACCTGTCCAAGCGAGGCAGGTACTGGACAATCAGATGGCGTAGGACCCGTTGGTCAGTCTGGACACCCAGAAGGGTAGTGCTGAAGTAGGAGGCAGGCAACAGGTCCTCAATAATAGCACACATCATCCAGAAGGCGTCTTCCTCCTCCAGAAAGAGCAGGAGGCAGGCAGCCACCTAGCCAGAGAAGGGGACATGGGGCTTCTACCCAAGTACTCATGTGGTCAGAATAGATATCCCATTCTAGGATGGATATTCAGGAAAGGCTCTGGGGATACCTCCTGAAGGCACACTTCTTCAGGCTGGTTGAGAGGGCCCCTAGGAAAAGAAATAGTTCCCATGGCCTTTCGTGGGGTCTCTTAGGTCAATCCCTGCCTCCCATCCTTACAGCCCCTTGAGGGAGACCATGCCCCACAAGAGGCCTGGAGAAGACCCTGGCACACCAGTTGCTTCCCAGGCTGCTCACCATGCCTGTGCCCTGGCAGTAGCCAATCTCTGGGTACAGCCAGGCCAGTGCTCGGAGGACTCTGCGCAGGCGCGGCACTCCGATGCTGTTCACATTGGCAAAGCAGGCGTTGCTGGGCATGGTGCGGAGCAGGTCTTTTTCAATCTGTCAGATCCCCACACCACCCCAAAAGACCTTGTTTGATTCAACTGTAGACTGACACCCACGCAGTAAGGGAGAGAAGCTGTGGGTGGGCTTCTGTCCCAGGAAAAGGGAGTCCCTATGGGCCAGGCCAAGGCTAACCCTCCCTTCTCCAGGATTAGAACCCATCAGTATGGAGTTGAGTCCATACCAGCCACCTGGAAACCTCCTGCCTGACCCGGCTCTGTATTTAAGTTTTCCTGCTCTTCCTAACGTGAAGCCATCTCCTCCATGTCCTTCCACACACCAGGGCCTTTAGATAACTCTCCCTGCATCCCTGAAGGACCAGGAAAGGAGCAAGTTTACTCCAGGCCACATTCATGGGTAAAAGCGCTGCCCTTCCTGCCAAGGAGACCAGTGAGGGGCAGTCTCAGAGATGACCCTCCCTCCTGCCAGAGCAATGGGCTCTACCAAGCACCTCCTCCTGACCGGCCACTGCTCCCCAACCCTTGTTACCTGTTTGGCAGCAATGGTCTCGTCATTGGAGCTGTTCTTGACAATCTCACGGTAGGACAACTCAGAGTTCCTCTTCTTCTGCAGCGCCCCAGAGAGCCGCATCCACAACTGGAGGGAGAAGCCACATAGCACAGTTGCTCTTGTGCCACCCAGGGCGCTCTCACCCTCCATGAGCTGCTGTCTCTGCGGACACCTCACCTGTGGCCTCATGCCATGTGGGATGCCAGCCAGCACCAGGGAGCGGAGCTTCTCAGAGCGGGGGAGGGAGACTGCAATCTTGTCCCAGGTGAGATCCCCCACATCATGGTTGTGGGTAAACTCCAAGTGGGCCTGCCACCGTAGCCTCTGTGCGGGGTCCTCTACTGGGGGTGCACCTGTCATCTGGCTACATCCAGGCTCAGACCCTTCCCGGAGAGAACAGAAGAGGGAGGAAAACGTGTTCCTCTCCACACTCTACAGCAGCGCAGTCTGTCCTGATGGGCCACATGGCTCCTCCCACAGACTCCACTGCCCACAGCCAGCCTCCTGGGAGCTCTAGCCACAGTCTTCTTAGTGGCAGGAACACCCAAGCAGGCCCTTCTCCTCAAAGCAGCCCCAGCCTCAGAAGCCACGTCTCCACCCTGCAAAGGCTCAAGAGGCTCCCTGTACCCTAAACACCAAATTCAATTGCAAATATGATGGGGTACCCAGACTTTTTAAAATTACATTTATTTTGTGTGTGTAGGACATATCAATCATGTATGTTACTGTCAGAAATGCCTCCTGAATATCCAGAAATATCTCGGGCTCAAAACCAAAGGCTTTCAGGGCTCCATCATCAGCTGCTCTGTCCTCACCTCACCCCTTTCTTTTTACTCCCTGCACTCACTCCTTGTTACCTCTGCACCTGTCACTGCTCTTCCCCAGTTATACTGCCCCCTCACCTCCACCTAGTCTCCATCAAAGCCTTCCCTTCTGAAGAGCCTCACTAACTGCCTTATGTGTGAACAGTTCACCTCCCCTCTATCCATGGGATCATCTTGTCAGGTCTTCTTGCCCCAGCATGCTCTATTTCTGCTTGATTACAGCCTGTCTCTCCACCAGAACAGGAACTCTGTGTGGTGAAGACAATCTTTGGGGACATAAATGGGAAGAAAGCGCAAGGCACCATAGCTTCACAAACCCCTTGAATAAGAGGACAAAGTCCGTGGCCAGCAAACAATGTGTGTGGTGAGTCCTACCTTCACAGCCTCCTTGGTACTTACCCTAAGCCGAGCTCTTACCCTAACTAGCCCTAAAAACCTCGCCCGTGGCATTACACAAAGAAAATGCCCAAGTCCAAGTCCTAAGTATGCATCTGGATGGCTGTCAATAAACACTTATCAAAACACTGTTTGGGCAGGACATAGTGGTACACAGCTTTAATCCTAGCACTCGGGAGGCAGAGGCAGGTGGATCACTATGAGTTTGAGGCCAGCCTGGTCTACAAAGTGAGTCCAGGACAGCCAAGGATACACACAGAGAAACCCTGTCTTGGGGGGGAAAAAAACTAAAAACCAAACAAAACAAAAACACTGTTTGGCACATGTCTGTGAGCACTCTCGTGTCTAAATCTGATGACTTATCAAAATGCAGATTGATTTCCATCATTCTAGAAAATTCTCTGTGTCCCCCTCAACCTCAGCTCTTAACCGCCATCTTCCTGCAAATTAGAAGGTCAAGGAAAACTGATGCCTGAGTTAGAAAGATGAGTAAAGTGAGATTACATACTCAAGCTAAGGAGGCACTCCTGCTCTTCTGATGACAGGCCATCAGGGTACTGACTAACGGTCTTCCCAACAAGCTAGTCAGATGCTTTCTTATGGAAAAATGGCAGCCGGGAGTGGTGGCACACACTTTTAATCCTAATCCTAGCAACCACAGGCTAAGGCAGGCAGATCTCTGTGAGTTTAAAGCCAGCAGATCTACATAGTGGGTTACAGGACAGTCAGGACTCTGAAGAGAGACCCTTAGAAAAGAAAAAGAAAAAAACAAAAAACAAAAAACAAAACTGGACAGCCTTTAATCCCAGCATTCAGGAGGCAGAGGCAGGTGGATTGCTGTGATTTCGAGGCCAGCCTGGTCTACAAAGCGAATCCAAGACAGCCAAGGCTACATAGAGAAACCCTGTCTCAAAAAACCAAAAACCAAAAAACAACAACAACAAAAAAAAAACCCAAACCTGCTACCAAGAATATCACAATGAATCTATTGCAATATGATATTATGTAGTCATTAAGAATGTGTTCTTAAGCATCTTAAGTAACACAGGAAATTCTCCTGGTGTAATGTGTGATATTTCAGTGTCAGGAAAAGAGCACCTCACATAGCAGCAGCTTCCTCAAATTGTAGGGCTATTGGTTCTTTAAAAAAAACAAAAATTCCCCCTCCCCAGACAGGGTTTTTCTGTGTGGTCCTGGCTGTCCTGAACTCACTCTGTAGCCCAGGCTGGCCTTGAACTCAGAGAGACCTGCCTGCTTCTGTCCCCTGAGTGCTGAAATTAAAGATCTGGGCCATCATGCCTGGCTTCATTTTGCTTTAATCTTTCTTTTTTTTCTGCACTGTTTAACTTTTCTATAACATATATAACTGCTTATTATATAACGATTACTAAAATTTATCTTTAAAAACCCCAAAAGTTAACAAAACAAAACAAAACAAAAAGCAAGGCATAGTGGCAAATGTCTTTAATCCTAGCACTCAGGAGGAGAGGCAGGCAGGTCTCAGTGAGTTTAAGGCCAGCCTGGCCCACAAAGCAAGTTCCAGGACAGCCAGGGTTTATCACACAGAGAAATCCTGTCTCAAAAAAAAAAAAAGTTCCCAGTTGGGTGTGGTGGCACACACCTTTAATCCCAGCACTTGGGAGGCAGAGGCAGGCAGATCCCTATGAGTTCGAGGTCAGTCTGGTCTACAAAACAAGTCCAGGACAGTCCAAGATAACATAGAGAAACCCTATCTTGGAGAGAAAAAAAAAAATAGAAGTTCCCATAAAATTACATCACCCGCAGATATACTCTGTCCTCAACTCCTTAAGTGACACCCAGACCTCAGAGGTCGCATGCAGTAGAATGCAAGACAGGGGGCCAGAAACCTCCCGAAGACATCAACAAGCTCATACACAAGGGGCTTGGCTTACCTTCCTTGTCCACACGGAAACCAAACTCATCATAGCAGAACTCTGGGTGCTCTGCAGACTCTTCCTTCTAGAACCAGGGTTAGGAAGAAGGCTGTCTGTCCTTAACTGTGAAGCAGTTCCCAAAGATGCCACTCGTGCTGGCTGCTAAAGTCCACCCTGTTAAAGCACCCCTCTATGATGCCTTCTCTGGCCAGCATTTAACCACACGGGATCAGGACCATCAGCAGGGTCTGTGTATGGTCTTCCCTCTAACTACTGACTGATTCCCACAGGCCCACGGAACTGAAATGTCATCTGGAGTAGACAGCCTGTGAACGTGTGTGAATGTGGAGTGCGTCATCCATTCCCAGAATACTTGCAAAGGTAAATCTCTTCACAAAAAGCATAGGAGCATGGCAGGTGGGTGCCTGGCTATACTAATTGCTATACCTGTGTGTATTTTGCCAGGATCTCCTGGGGCCATATGCTTGGAGTCAGGGCAGAGAAAGGGCCACTGGCAGAAGGCATGTGGTTTCCTACAAAGATCAGAGAGAACAATCAAGAAAAGCAGAGACACCAGGCATAGTGGCAGCACACACTTTTAATCCCAGCAGAGGCACACGTGTCTCAGCCTTGTCTACATAGTGAGTCCTCATTCCAGCCCAGGCAGAAGTACATAGTAGATCCTGCCTCAGAAAGAGGGGGGAGGGGATGGAGGGAGGGAGGGAGGGGAGGAGAGAAAGAGGCATCAGTGAAGTGAGATATCCCTCCCTTCTTATAAAAAGATGGGCTGTACAGAGTGGGCTGAGCGGGCTGGTAGAGAATCCTAAAAATGAGCACTGTGGGAAAGCAACAGCATGTCCAACACTTAGACTCAGACTCTTTGCCTCCTTCCCCACCACAGTGGGCAGCTCACAGGCCAGAGGAGCAGGGAGCTAGAGACTTGAACAGAGAAGACAGCACCCAGCATAGACCCGAGAGCCCAAAGCCTTCTCTTCCCCCATTTTCACTTCTCTCATCTAGAAGATTGTTTTTCAGTTGTTTGCTTCACTTTTCAGAAATGGTCTCATAGCCCAGGCTGCCCTAAGACTTGCTATATGCTGAGGTTCTGCCTTAGCGGAAGCTGATCATGAAATCAGCAGCCAACTCCACCATGGCTCCTGGTGAGAGTGTGCAGGCCTTGTTCCTACCTGACATCATGTGCAGTGGACGGTGGCAGGTCTTCAGAGACGTAAGCTTAGATGGTCATCATTGGCCTGTCAGGAGAACAAAGGAGAGGTTATTGCATACCACTCTTCTCCTAGAGTGGTTTTGTTTTTTGGGTTGGTTTGGTTTGGGTTTTGTTTTATTTTGAGACAGGGTTTCTCTGTCCTAGACTCGATTTGTAGATGAGGCTGGCCTCAAACTCACACAGATCCACCTGCCCCTGCCTCCCAGAGTGCTGGGGTTACAGGTGTATGCCACCATGCCTGGCTTTTTGTTTTGTTTTGTTTTTCTTTTTTAAAGATTTATTTATTTCAGCCAGGCGTGGTGGTGCACACCTTTAATCCCAGCACTCAGGAAGCAGAGGTAGGCGGATTGCTGTGAGTTCGAGGCCAGCCTGGTCTACAAAGCAAGTATAGGACAGCCAAGGCTACACAGAGAAACCCTGTCTCCAAACTGCCCCCCAAAAAGGTTTATTTATTTACAGTGTTCTAACTACGTGTTTGCCTGCACACCAAAAGAGGGCACCAGATCTCATTATAGATGGTTGTGAGCCACCATGTGGTTGCTGGGAATTGAAATCAGGATTTCTGGAAGAGCAGCCTGTGCTCTTAACCTCTGAGCCATCTCTCCAGCCTTTTGTTTTTGTTTTTGTTTTTTAATAAGAGAAAAAAAAAAAAAAAAAAACAAGACCTACCACTGGTTTTCTACAGCCACAATGTTTAGTGGGTTTGGTTTTGTTTGGAGGGGAGCTGTTGTGGTGGTGCTGGTCGTTGAGCAGCCTTTGTGCGCCATAGTCCCATTCTACAAAGTAATGCAAATTTCTCTCATAATTTTTAAAGTCCTGCTCCTCCTTTTCTGTCCTGTTTTTTGTTCTTTTTTTTTTTTTTTTAAGACTCAACAGTAAAGACACAAAAGCCCAACTTAAAAATAGGTACAGAGATGGCTCAGTGGTTAAGAGCACTGTGTGCTCTTCCAGAGGACCTGGGTTCAGTTCCCAGCAACAACATAGCAGCTTACAACAGGCTGTAACTCTAGTTTTGGGGATCTAGTGCTCTCTTCTGGCCTCTGAGGGCATTGCACATATATGATGCAGAGACATACATGCAGGCAAAACATATTTTCAAAAAATTAAAAATTTAGTGCCAGGCACGGTGATGCCCACCTTTAATCACAGCATTGGGAGGCAGAGGCAGGTAGATCTCTGTGAATTTGAGGCCAGTCTGGTGTACCAGGACAGCCAGGGCTATTACACAGAGAAACTCTGTCTTAAATAAATAAATAATTGAAAGATATTTACATATTTCTCCAGATAAGAAAGAAATGGCCAATAGCTAGTAAATATACCTGAGTGTCATTAGCCACAGGGGACATGGAAGTCTAAACTGAGAAGAACACCAGTCTGCAGCCATGAGGGTGGCTATGCTTAAACCAAAAACCACAGTGCTGGAGATGCAGCTCAGCTGGTAAAGCGAGCGCCTTGCGTACATGCACCCCTGAGCTGAGTTCCCAGCACGGCATGGGCCTAGGCGCGGGTCACACCTGCAGCCCCACCACACGGAAGACTCAGGCGTTCAAGAGCATCTTGCTGGGCCGCCTCGGGCCTTGGCTCAGGAAAAAGAATTTGTTTAAAGGAAGGGCTGGAGAAATGGCTCAGCAGCTAAGAGAGCCTCTCTCAGAGAGCCTGGGTTAAGTCTGCAGCACTCACATCAGAGCGCTCACGGCTGCCTGTAGCTTCAGCTCCAAAGGATCCAGTCACCTCTTCAGAGCCCCAAAGGCACCAGCACTTTCATGTACACATACACACATATACACATAAACAGAATTTTATTTTTTCTTTAAAAAATGTTAGCAAAAATTTGGAGAAGTCAGCTGGGCAGTGTTGGTGCACAGGCAGACGGATCTTTGTGAGTTCGAGGCCAGCCTTGTCTACAGAGCAAGGTCCAAGATAGCCAGAGCTACACAGAGAAACCCTGTCTGGAAAAACAAAACACACACACACACACACACACACACACAGAGAGAGAGAGAGAGAGAGAGAGAGAGGGAGGGAGGGAGGGAGGGAAATCAACATACATTGCTGGTGAGAATCAAACGGTGCTGCTGGCATGGAAAACAGCTTGGCAGTCCCCAAAAAGTTTAACTGAATTGCAGCATGACCCAGTATTCCACTAAGGACACATTCAGAAGAAATGAAAGCAGTCAGGAACAGGAGTAGTGGCCTGCATGAATGGGGCTCTGGACTCAGTCTAGCGCCACAAAGCACATACACACTGAGGTGCTTGCACAAAAATGTGTATTAGTCTTCACAAAGGTATTGTTGCTCATAGAGTCAAAAAGAATAAACAACTCAAATGTCCATCAGATTGTGGGCAAAACATATGAAACATTCAGACAGAGATTTACAACCACAGGAAGGAATGAGTCCTGATACATGCCACAAGCAGACAATCCAGAGTGCAGTGTGCCAAGCAGAAGAAGCTGGACACAGGAGTTCCTGCAGTGCTTTGAATGAGAAATGCCCTGCCTCAGACCCAGGTATTTGAACACTGGTCCCAAGTTGGTGTTGTTGTTGAGGGGGTTCAGGAGGTGCAGCCTTGCTGGAGGAGGCTATCAGTGGGATGAGCTCTGAGAGCTGCCCATGGACTCTGCTTCATGTTGTGGTAAAAGAGGTGGTCTCTCAGCTTCCTGCCACCATGCCACTTGCTGCCATGACTCCCTGCCATGACAGATTCTTATCCCTGTGGAACCACAGCCCAAATAAACTCTTGCATAAGCTGCCTTGATCATGGTGTTTTATAGCAACAGAAAATACAGTTATTGTATGAGTCCATTGAAATAAAACACTAGAGCCAGGGTGGTGGCGCACGCCTTTAATCCCAGCACTCAGGAGGCAGAGGTAGGTGGATCACTGTGAGTTCAAGGCCAGCCTGGTCTACAAAGTGAGTCCAGGACAGTTAAGATAACACAGAGAAACTCTGTCTTGAAAAACCAAAAACCAAACCAAAACAAAACAAAACCCAAAAAACAAAAACAAACAAAAAAACAAAACAAAAACACTAGAAAAGGCAAATCTACACAGACAGAGCAGTGGTTGCCAAGGGTTTGTGAGGTGGTGTGAACAGTGACAGGTGGAAGGCTTCCATCTGGAGTGACGGATATGCACTGTAGTTACAGCAATTCTTGCATGAATTGCACATTTCAGAGCTTATCATCTGTGCCACAACTAAGAGGGAAGGTATCTCTTTGGGTGAGGTGACGCACGCCTGTAATACCAACACTCAGGAAGACAGAGGCAAGTGGATCTTGGTCTCCAGAGCCAGCTCCAGTCAAACAAGGCTACCTAATGAGGCTCTGAGTGTGTGTGTGTGTTGGGGGGGGCGCACAAGGGGGTAGTCATTTAGGGTCCTGGATTCTGGCATCAGTCCTGATAATCTCCACCTGTTCAGACCCTGGGCAAGTGCATTTTACTTTTTGAATCTCAGTTTTCTTATCCGTAAAGTGACCACCATCTCTGCCTTACGAAGCTCAGCAAGACTAAGTAAAATCATACAAACAAGGCCCTCAGGCACACTGTCAGGAAACTGAGATCCTAGTAACTCCTAGAAAATGACTGTGGGGAAAAAGACTGTTGCTACTTGGGCCTTGGGCCCAGACTGTAGTGCACTAAAAACTATTATGTTAAGCTCTATGAAACCTCTGGTATTCGTGTGTGACAGCCAACAAAACCAACAATGTCACACAACATATACCCAGATGATATCCTAAGCCTCTGCACATAACACCAAGGAGGTGGTCTGGTTGTTCCTTGAAGAAGAGCATCCAGGCACAGTGACATATTATCTTTAATCTCAGCACTCAGGAGGCAGAGGCAGGCAGACCTCTGAGAGCTTGAAACCAGCCTTGTCTACATAGTGAGTTAAAGGCTAGCCACGGCTACATAGTAAGGCCTATGGGGGGGGGGGGAGGGAGAAAGAAAGAAAAAGGAGAAGGAGGAGGAAGAAGAAAATATGGCAAAGCAAAAACATGGAGGAAAAGTAGTTGTTTAAAGTGGAGGAAATGACATCTGCTGTGGAGAGCAGAGGGGCTGGAAGCCAATTCTCAATCAGCAGTTCCCTTCTCAGCAGCCTCCTACTCACTTGTCACTGCGCAAACAATGACTGAGCACTGAGCCAGGCAGCCCAACAGTGTCGCAGAGAGCCAGACAAGAGAAGAAACAAGACGGAATCATGGGTATCAGAAGAGAGGCGTTCTGTATCACATCAGAAAGAGCCTTTGAGAGCTAAGTCTGAGCAAGGGTCAAAGTGAAGCTAGGGATTAAGGCCTGGACTTGACTCGGGGTCGGGTCGGGGTGGTATCCAGGTGCAGAGAGCAACCAGTGAGCTCAGAGCCTAGGGTGCAGTGATGGGAACAGACTGGGAGGATTCAACAGCAGGCACCAAGGACACCCACCCTGAGGGCAGGCCTTTGACCTTTATTCTCAGAGAGGGATTGAAATCAGGAAATTCTAAACAACCAGGAAGCAAAACCTGCTGGTTCTGGACAGGTACCTAGAAATCTTTGGAGACTGCGGGGCTAGGGCAGATGGCCCAGGGTACGAGATGATGTGGGCTTTGCCTGTATGCAAGCACTGAGAATCCGTCAGATTGTGAACACATTTTTACAGGCTGAGAGCTTTGTTTGCTATTTTGTGCATGTTGCATACATGGACATACTTCAGGCTGTCCTTAAGCCTCCCAGATGTGACACTGCTAAACTGGGTTTTTCAGCTTCTGGTTGCTATGGAAAAGTCCCTGAACGCACCAATCTGCGAATTGACAGAAGCAGCCCAAGAAGTAGTCATGGCTTGGTTACCTGGTCTGTGGCTGCCCTCCCTTTTTTTTTTTTTTAAAGAATTCAATGAAGCTTTACACAGTGGCAGTATCGTAGCCAATGAGGTTTATCCGAGGCGTGATTATTGCTAATTGAAAACTTTTCCCAATACCCCGCCGTGACGACTTGCAATATAGTTGGCATTGGCAATTTTTGACAGTCTCTACAGAGACTGAACAGAAAAAAGAAAAAGAAAAAAAAAAAAAAGAAAGAAAAGAAAAGAATTCAATGACTTTTCTTCTTTTAAGATTTATTTATTTATTATTATGTATACAGTGCTCTATCTGCATGTACACCTGCAGGCCAGAAGAGGACATCAGATTATATTATAGATGGTTGTGAGCCACCATGTGGTGGCTAGGAATTGAACTGAGGACCTTTGGAAGAGCAGGTGGTACTCTTAACCACTGAGCCATCTCTCCAGCCCTTTTTTTTTTTTTTTTTTTTTCCTTTTTCAAGATAGGGTTTCTCTGTGCAGCCTTGGCTTTCCTGGACTTGCTCTGTTGACCAGGCTGGCCTTGAACTCACAGCAATCGCCCTGCCTCTGCCTCCCTGAGTGCTGGGATTACAGGCATGGGCCACGATGGCTGGCTCCTCCTGTTGTCTTTTAAGAAGCAGAAACTTTAGAACACAGTAATTGATGCAGCCACTTCTGAGGTGGCCTGAAGAAACTGTAACAATCAAATGCACAATTCTGATGCTGTGTGTCCCTCCTGAGTTTACCAACCCCACAATTTCCTGTTAGACAAATGTTGCCGACTGTACGCAGGCACAGAGGTACTATTCACTTCCTGTGGTCTCCTGACATGGCCTGAAGGGACCTACACCCCTGACAAGGCAGCAGAGCTGCTGCCACACAGGTGGCTTTCTGTTGACACCTTCCAGGAAACACAAAGGCTGATCCACCACAGGCAATACCACTAATTTTTGGTGGCACCTGAGATCCTGAGGACCACTTTTTCTCTGTAAAGAGACGAGGCAGCCAGTTGTGGTGGCACACACCTTTAATCCCAGCACTTGGGAGGCAGACGCAGGTGGATCATGGTGAGTTCAAAGCCAGCCTGGTCTACAAAGAGAGTCCAGGACAGTCAAGGCTACACAGAGAAATCCTGTCTCAAAAAACCAAAAGATAAAACATAAAAATTAGAGAGAGAGAGAGAGAGAGAGAGAGAGAGAGAGAGAGAGAGAGAGAGAGGGAGAGAGAGAGAGAGAGAGGGAGGGAGATGGTGGCTCGCTCGGAGCTAGGAAAGTCTCAGAAAGGCTAAAGGAAGGAAGAAGTATGGCCACTATAGATGCTTCGAGCACCTACATCTGTAACTCCAGTTCCAGGAGATCGAATGTCTTTATCTGACCTCCCTGGGCACCAGATGTACATGCATACATGCAAAAACTCATACACATAAAATAATATAGAAAATGTTTAAATGAAAATAAATTTTAATAAAAGCTTTTATAAAATAATAAAAGTTCGCCGGGCGTGGTGGCGCACGTCTTTAATCCCAGCACTCGGGAGGCAGAGGCAGGCGGATCACTGTGAGTTCGAGGCCAGCCTGGTCTACAAAGTGAGTCCATGATGGCCAAGGCTACACAGAGAAACCCTGTCTCGAAAAACCAAAAAAAAAAAAAAATAATAATAATAATAATAAAAGTTCAGTACTGCCACTAGATAAAGGGTTTAACAGCACAGAGTTTAACCTTTCAGAGATGATTAGTTGTGTGCACGCCTGTAATCCTACTACTCAGGAGGCAGAGGCAGGCAGATCTCTCTGAGTTCAAGGCCAGCCTGGTATACAGAGTGAGTTCCAGCTACACCGAGAAACTCATCTCAAAAGACAAAAAAAAAAAAGAGAAAGAAAGAAAAGAGGGAGGGGGAGGGAGGGAGAAAAGATTAGGTCAGGCATAGGGCCTACACCTATAATACCAGCATTCAAGAAGCAGAGGCAGGAGGATTGCAAATTTAAGGTCCTGAGTCAAAACAAACAAAAGGTAATGATGCTGTGAAGACCACAGAGAGTAGGGATGTGGAGTTACTGGCCTTGCTTGTTTTTGTTGTTGTATGTTTTATAATCTGGCCTATGGTGGCCAGGCTGGTCTTGAACTTCTTTTGGGTTCAAGTGATTCTTCTCCTGCAGCTTCAAATGATGGACTATAGGAACAAGCTGGTATGCCTAGCTTGGTCTTGTTTTATGTTATTTTCTTTGGAGGTACGTGGGACTACAACTCCTTGAGGTTTCAGTCTTTTTCAGAATTTGGAAAATCTAAGTAGTATTCCTAATTGGAAAATCTGAAACTTTACTTATTTATTTACTTACTTAGTTATTTGAGATAGGGTTTCTCTACACAGCTCTTGCTGTCCTGGAATTTACTAAACAGAGTAGGCTGTCCTCGACCTCACAGAGATTTGCCTGTCTCTACCTACACTGGGATTAAAGGCATGTGCCACCTGGCTGGCCTGAAACTTTTTAAGCATTAGAAACACTTGAAAACTCTTAAGAGCTCTTGCTGCCCTTCCAGAGGATCCAGGTTCAATTCCCAGCACTAATGTGGTGGCTCACAACTGTCTCCAGTTCTAGGAAATCCAATGCCCTCTTCTGGCTTCTGAGGGCACTACTTCATGTATAGGTGCACAGATATATATTTAGTAAAACACCCATATACATAATAGAGTGAGATAAAATTTAAATATTCTAAAGATCTACCTTTTTATGTGTATGGCTGTTTGCCTGCATGAATGTATGTGCACCACACATGTCTCTGGTGCCCAAGGAGATCAGAAGGGGTCAGATTCTCTGGTAATGAAGTTTCAGATAGTTGTGAGCCATCATGTAGGGTGCTGGGAGTTCAATCTACAAGAGCAATAAGTGCTCTTAACTACCAAGGTATCTCTACAGCCCCAAATAATAATTAAAATTTAACGCTCAATGTGGTGGTGCACGCCTTTAATCCCAACCTTCAGGAGGCAGAAGCAGGTAGAGGTCCACAAGTTTGAGGCCAGCCTGGTCTACACAGTCAGGATTACATAGGAAAACCCTATTTCCAAATTAATTAATTAATGAATAAGGGTAATATTTTAGTCCATGTATTATAATTAAAAATAATTACAACTCACTAATTGCACTGGAATAAGAGAGGTGCCTGTTTCTAAGCCTTTCTTCCTCTGGTGACAAGGCTACTACTCGCTAGCCCAAATTTCCTTCTTTGGGAATTTAACGTTTATGCAAAACTAAGTGGAGAAAAAGTGGAAGGGAGGAGGGGATAAAGTGCAAATAGTTAGTCTGTAACTGTGAAAAGAACCCCTTTCACTCTCATTTGTACGTAACACTTTACCAACATAGCACAGCTTGAATTTGACATCTTAGCAACCTGGGAAAATATGAGCATCTTAAACTGCTAAATGGTACAGCCGTTACTTTTCAAGTTATTGTAGGAAGCCCTCCTCCCAACAGTCTAAGTAACCAATGGAAAATGAACTGCAATGCCTTGGAACTAGCGCTGGCAAGGCCCAGTTTCATTCTGTAAAGGCTGGACAAAATCCCCAGGTACTCCAGGTTTTACGTGGGGCTGCAGGTAACTCCCATCGTGCTGAAGTGAAATACTTTTTCAAACGCAAAAGGCATAAAAGCAGCCTTCAGGGGAAAAGATGCTTACCAAGAAGATGAGCAAAGTACAGCCATCTGTAAAATACACTCCTAGGGGAAAAGACGCCATTTCCAAACCTATTTTTCACTATGCTTCTATGTCTCCTGAGTTCAGTGCAAATGCCCCTGGGGCCATCTTATCTACCAGTAACACAGTAAGATGTAAACACAATTGAAAAACTGAAGTTATAGCTACTAGACAAATAAGTTCTCTGGCAAGCAAGACAACTGGCTACATAGCTATAAGACCTTGTCATAAAAATAAATACCCAGGAGATGGTAGTGCATGCTTTAATCCCAGCAGTCAGGAGGCAGAAGCCAGCATGCTCTACAGAGTGAATTCCAGAACAGTCAGGGCTACACAGAGAAAATCATGTCTAGGAGGAGTAAAATAATAAAGAAAAAAGAAAGCCATCCTTTGATTTCCACATGCTCTCACCCATCTACATACATAGAAAAATAAATATGTATATTTAAAAAAGAAATTAAGGTCTGAGATGTGGCTAAATGCTTGCCCAGGACTCACTCTCCAGCACACATAAACAAGATATGATAACATGCCTAGAATACAAGCAGATCTCTGGGAGTTCAAGGTCCACCTGAACTACACAGCAAGTTCCAGGCTAGTCATGAGACCCTGTCTCTAAATAAAGCAAAACAAAATGAAATTAACACATCTGTCTAACTTAGGAGAGAACTTGGATTTTATTTTTTGTTTGTTTGTTTGGTTTGGTTTTTTCGAGACAGGGTTTCTCTGTGTAGTCTTGGCTGTCTGAGACTCACTTTGTAGATCAGGCTGGCCTCAAACTCACAGTGATCCGCCTGCCTCTGTCTTCCGAGTGCTGGGGAGAACTTGGATTTTAAAGCTCCTTCTATGTTTAAAAAAAGACATTACTCAAACTCAAGACTGAGTCAACAACACTGTCGGTATTAAAGATTAACGTGCTGCCCCTTGAAGCAGGACAAATGACTTGATGATCTACATTTGTATCTTTGTACTTATTATAATTACAGCACAGTGAAAAATGGCTGTGATGATTAGTTTTGATTTTCAACTTGACACAATCTGGGTTCACCTGGGAAGGGAGTCTCAACAAGGAACAGTCAGATGACCTGTGGGCATCACTGTGAGAAATCTCACTTGGGTTCATTAAGGTGTCTCAATATATAAGGTGGAAATAAAAATCAAGGTCATCTGATGTCAACTTTGGGACCTCACACATGAACACCTGCACATGCATATACACATATGCATGTTACACAGAGATACCTACACACACAAAAAAAGAGGAAAAACTTAGAAAAATATTTCCCTGGGCCTTCTCTTCAAGTTCCTTAAAGGATATATTGATCAAAAGATCTCAAACTGCCAAGTGTGCTGATGTCACTTCTCTGGTGTGGATTCTACTGGGCCTGGGGAAGAAATCACTGAGACCCAGGAGTCGGAATTCCCATTGGCCAGTCTTTCAAATTCTAGTTCAGATGGGACCCCTAACTGACCCTTTCTGACTCTCATGTTCATCTACCTCCGAGTTCTCTTTAAAGAATCAATCACTGACAGACGCTCCTAACTTCATACTGTTTTGTACATGTCCTAAATCTAGTACCTGGCCCAGAGTCTGATGCAGGGCAGGTGTGGACTGCAGGAATATAGCCTAGTAGCTCCTACTGTGCAAAACACTCTTTTCAGCTCCTCCTGCTCCTCCTGCTCACAATGCATGTTTACCCGACTATTCCTTCTTCCATGCTCAAGCATTAGCTTCCTTCTCACTCCCTCTGCCTCAGTTTGATGGTGTTTGTCTGAGTTGTGGTTTTGACTGGTGTTATGAAACACTATGACCAAAAACAACTGGAAGAAAAAAGGCTTTATTTCGCTTACACCTCCAAGAAATGGCTCATCACTGAAGGAAATCAGGGCAAGAACTTGTAGGCAGGAGCTGATGCACAGGCCACGGAGGAGTGGTGCTTCCTGGCTTTCTCTTTATGGCTTGCTCAGCGTGTTTTCTTGTACAACCTAGGACACTAGATGACTGAACAGCCCTGCTACCTACCTCTCACTGGCTCTCAACAAGCACTGTAGCATCTGTCACAGTGTACTTCCCCAGACACGGGAACCTGTTTGCATCCTCTCAGAGCATGGTGCTAATAAAGCCTTAATATAAGATCCATCGCTATTAGCCTTCTATAACTGTTCTTCCTCCAAACACCCCAGTGACTCTAGATGAAAACATGATTACTCCATCATCTTTCATGACCCTTAGTGTGACATCGGAGCTAAACTCCCCCTATAGCTTCCTCTGTAACTTGCACCAGCAGAGGAGCAAAGCAACTTCCTTACTCATTTCCCCTCCAGCTCCTACAGGTTTGCGACTGGGGCTACTGTTCCTTCCTTAAGTCAATATTTCCTTTGTGACCAGGGATAGAATGTTCTTTTAGGCCAGAGAGGTGTGGCAGTATAACACAGAACACACACTGGGCTAACACAAACCAGGCAAAGAGGAACCTCCCCTGGAGCAGCATGCCAAGCACAGGCTGCCCCTTTCTGCTCAGCAGCCAAGAGAAATGCAGCCCTCCTATTAGAACCTGCTCAGGCTCACAACCAGCGTCTCTCTGAGGCATTCAAGTCCCTCCATGGACCACTCCTCTAATATTTATAGCTTGTCAGTACCCAGCTGAGAATGAAGGAAGCCAGAGCCCACTAAGCATGTACTCCACCACTAAGAGGGTGAGAATGAAACATGTGAGCGCACTTGGATTTGACGTTCAGGTAGCCCTAAAAAGCAGCTAGGAGTTTTTGAGGAAAATAAAGTTCCTTGATGACTGACTAGTGAAAAAGTCCACTGAGCAATCTTAATTTTAACTTAAAGTAACATAGGGGGTCTGGTAATGTATGGTCCCGAGTACCACACAGAAACCATCTATGGTGGTGTAAGCTGGTAACCCTAGTACTGTAGCGGTGGGGCCAGAAGGATCATAAAGGTCATCTTTGGCTGCATTCTAGGTCAGCCTGGGATAGACATATATAAGACCCTTTCTAAAACAAACAAACAGATGAAACTAAACAAAAATATGAACTGGAGCTGGAGGAGTAACTCTGTCATTAGTGTGCGCCAAACGAGGACCTGAAGTTGGACCCCCAGCAACCAAAGTCAGACACGGCAGTGCTCAACCTCATTATTATTTTCCAGGCCTGCCTTCCATGATATCTTAAGTTTTTGACAGATCTGTATGCATAAGGTTATTATGTAATTCAAATGCTGATTTCTGCATCCCCCGTATCTGGTTGCAAGCCTTGTTCTAAGAATCTCCTGTCTTGGGGACTGGAGAGATGGCTCAGAGGTTAAGAACACCATCTGCCTTTCCAACAAAGGTCAGGAGTTCAATTCCCAGCAACCACATGGTGCTCACAACCAGCTATAAAAAATAGATCTGGTGCCCTCTTGTGGTGGGCAGGTGTACATGCGGAAAGAATACTGTATAAATAATAAATAAATCTTTAAAAAAAAAAAAAAAGAATCTCCTGTCTTAATGTTGTACAAACTCTACTCCCCAGCTGCCCCTGATATGTTAATAAAGTAGCTTACAGCCAATCACTGAGCAGGGCAGAGAATAGGGCTGGACTTCCTGACAGCCAGGGGAGGAGGAGTTAGAAGAGGAAGTAAGGGATTCAGCCACAGGCAGAGGTGCAGGAGAGATGAAAAAGATTCTGCTGGAGCAAAGAAAGAACTAAAAAGCAAGTAACTTGGGGATTTGGGCAAAGTTGGAGTCAGGATAACATAGAACAGACTTAAAGTGCTGGACACTGAGGAGGCAGAGGCAGGCAGATCACTGTGAGTTCAAGGCCAGCCTGATGTACAAAGCAAGTCCTGGACAACCAAGACTATACAGAGAAACCCTATCTCAAAAAACTAAAAATTATAAATAAATAAATAAATAAAAAGAACAGACTTAAACTGCTCAAGATTGTGCTGTAAAGTTTCAATTATTTGTGTGATAGCTGGGTTAAGAGAGAAACTAAGAGAAACAAACACTGTTATATAGGTAAGCCAGTAGAACATTTTCTTAGTAACTTATGGGGAGGACCCAGCCCATTGTGGGTGGTGTTACTCCTGGGCTGGTGGTCCAGGGTTCTATAAGAATGCAGGCTGAGCAAACCAGGAGGAACAAGCCAGTAAGCAGTACCCTTCCATGGCCTCTGCATCAGCTCCTGTCTCCAAGTTCCTGCCCTGTTTGAGTTTCTGACCTGGCTTTCTTCAATGCTGTACTATGACGTGGAAGTATAAGAGAAATAAGCCCTTTCCTTCCCAAGTTGCCTTGGTCACAGTGGTTCATCACAGCAATAACCACCCTAACTAAGACAGTAGTTAAGAGCATTTGGTGTTCTTGCAGAGGGCCCAGGTTTGATTCTCAGTACCCACATGGTGACTTATAACCAGTGTAACGCCATCTCCAAGGGATCCCATGCCCTCTTCTGACCTCCAGGGGCTGTTGCATGCACAGGATACAAATAAACTCTGCACAGGCACACATACATGTAAATATAAATACATCTTTAAACCTGCTGTGTAGTCTTTTCACTTATTTTCTCTGTTCTCTCTTTCAGCTTCCCACTTAGGAAAATAGATTTCCATGTTAACTCTTCCTTCTGCCCACAGCAGCCTTTCAGTCCAGTCCTTTGTGGTATCTTACTCTGAGCACCTTCTGTCTATTCTCTCTACTACTTTTTTTCTTTTTGGTTTTTTGAGACAGCCTGGCCTGGAACTCATAGAGATCCACCTGCCTCTGCCTCCACAAGTGCTGGGATTACAGATGTATGCCACTGTACTCCACTACTTTTAAGTCGATGCACAGACTCAGATTCCCTGAATCCTTAAATCAGAACAAACCATCCAAAGTGACTGTCACACAAGCCTCTTATTCTTCAACTTTTCTTTTTTGAAATAGGGTTTCTCTGTGTAGTCTTTCCTATCCTGGAACTTGCTCTGTAGACCAGGCTGGCCTCAAACCTACAGAGATCCACTTAGCGGGATTAAAGGTGAGCACCACCATTCAGGTGGTCAACATTTTCTTTATGTGTTCTCTTGACAAATCACTTGCCAATCAACTCACTCCTTTAAACTTTGTAGCTTAGCGTGTCTTAACACCTAGACTCTAGGGTCTCATTGCTTTCCTAGTTATTTCATGGATGGAATCTTCTTCCTGTGGCCTCACTCCTTACCCTGTAGCACTGGACTCACCTAACCTACCCCAGGTTCTTAGAATTCTTTTCCTACAACTCTGAGGTGTTGATGACATGAGGTTTCTCCCCCCCCCCCTTCTCCTTCATCTCTATTTAGCTGTTTCTTTATTGGCTCTTCTATTGCCTCATTTCCTTGCTCAGTTGTGCTTTTTTTTTTTTTTCTATTTTCTTTTTAAAAGACCAGGCTGGCCTTGAACTCACAAAGATCCACCTGCCTCTGCCTCCAGAGTGCTGGGATTAAAGGCGTGTGCCACTATGCCTGGTCTACCGTGTTCCTTTTTTTTTTTTTTTTTTTTTTAAATCCATTATTTGGAATCCCATTCTCCTTCCAAAGAGGGACTTACAGGGGCTGGAGAGATGGGTCAGCAGTTAAGAGCACTGGCTGCTCTTGCAGACAACCCAGTTAATTCCCACCATCCACACAACAGCTCAAAACCATCCATAACTCCAGTTCCAAGGATCTGATGCCCTTTTCTGTCCTCTAGGAGCACCAGGCACACACCCAGTGCACACTTCTACATATAAAATAAAAATAAATAAATAAAAACAAAGCACAATTTAGGGTCAGTGAGATAGCTTAATAGATAAGGGCACTTGCTGGCCACCTTGATGGCCTTGAGTTTCTTAGGACTTACTTGGTGGAAAGAAAAAACTGACTTCTGCAAGTTGTCCTCTAACCTCTACATTTTTGCATGTAAACACACAAACATAATAAGCGAATATTTTTTGTTTTCTTTTGTTTTTAAAGCTGAGCATGGTAACACACATCTTTTTTGCTCTGTTTCTATTTCTTGAGTCAGGGTCTCTCTATGTAGCCCTGGCTGTCCTGGAACTCATGTAGGCTAGGAAGACTTCAAACTCAGAGATAGCCATCAGTCTCTGCCTCCTGAGCACTGGGATGCCACCACAGTCATCAGAAGCAAACACCACTACTAAATCCCAGCATTTAGGAGGCAGAGGCAGGAGATTAGCCAGGACTACATAGTGAGACTCTGCCTCAAAAAAGGACACCACACACACACACACACACAAAACCCACCAACAACAATAACAACAAAAGGCAAGATTTAGCTATCACTGTCCTACTAAGCTACAAATCCTCTCAACCATGAGTCACACTGCTATTTCCAACTTTCCTTTGGATAGCTCACAACAGTATTTTTATCCCATTCCCAGATGATTCTTTTTTATTATCCTACTTTCATCTAAGATATTTAGATTTTAAGGTTTAAGATAATTTCCGGGCCTTATGTTTCTTTTACTCCCACACTGAATTATCTGTAAAGTCTACTAATTTTGCCTCTAGAACACTTCTAGCATCCTGTTAGTGCTCACTACTGCCACTGTTCTGGTCCACTGTGAATATCTCCTAACAGGTTCTTGTGCCTCCAGACTGTCTTCTACTCAAAGAAGCAACAGACTAGTCTGGCTAGCAGCACAGTCCTGCAATCCCAGTTACTCGAGAGGCTGAGGTAGGAGGATGACACTTTCAAGGCCTGCCTGGGCTATAAAGTTCAAGGGCACTTTGTCCTACTTAATAGTCTGAAAATAAAAGTTAAAAAAAAAAAAAAAAGCTGGAGACAGAGCTCAGTGGAAGAGAGAGCACATGCCCAGCAAGCATGAGACCCCAAGTTCTATCCCCCAGTATGGAGAACAAGGGAAAGAAGGCACCAGGAACAGACTAACACCCAGGAAGCACAGCTGATTACTTTTGCTCCTGACCCACTTCAGCCAGAGGTCAATTTCAGGGTGTTCAATCCCTTCTCTGCTTTATTTTTATTTATATGTATATGTTTGTGTGTATGTCAGTGTATAGCATGTGTATATAGGTACCCAAGAACACAGAAGAGGGTGTCAGAGTCCCTGGAGCTGGAGTTAGCAGGCAAGTGCTGGGAAACAAACTCAGATCCTCTGTAAGCACAAAAAGAGCTCTTAACCGCTGAGCCATCTCTCTACACCCACAGCCTTATTTTTTGAGACAAGGCCTGTCACTGAAGCTTACCTTTTGGCTAAACTGGCTGGCATCAAGCCCCAGGATCTGCCTGTCTCTGCTCCCCAAATGCTGGAGTTACAGATGTGTACCACCAGAGTGCTGGAGACCCCAACCCCTGGTCCTCACACTTTACCCATTGGGGAGCTTGGGATGATGGTTCAGTGGGTAAAGTGTGAGGACCAGGGGTTGGGGTCTCCAGCACTCTGGTGGTACACATCTGTAACTCCAGCAAGCTCCCCAATTCCTTCCCCACACACATTTTACTAATTTTGTGCACAAACAACATGGAAGTCAGACTTGTAGAAATTGTTTCTCTCTTCTATCCCAGGGACTGAACTCAGGCCTTCAGGCTTGGAGGCAAGCAACTTTACCCACTGAGCCATTCATCTACCCCATGATCCTACTTTGCATCAGTTTTTAAATTTTTTAAACTAATTAATTAATTTTACGTATATGAGGGCTTTGCCTGTATATATGTCTGTATACTATGTGTGTGCCTGGTACCCAGAGATCTGAAGAGAGTGTCACAGCCCCTGTAGTGCTGTAAATCCTGGTCCTCTACAAGAGTCTCTTAAGCAATGAGATATCTCTCCAGCCCTGCCTGCATCAGTTCTGACCATGTGCATCATTATGGCAAAAATTTTTATTGCTACTGTGATGGGGGGGGGGGCGTGTCTTGCAACATACCACATGCTCCGCAACTCTGTAGCATCAGTTCTCTCCTTACACCTTTACATTGAACCAAACTCAGCTCGTCAGGTTTGCACCTGCTGAGGCACCTTACTGGCCCTGGATGGCCTGACTACAGATGAGGAGAAGGAAGAGAAAGTAAAAGAAGAGAAGGGATGAAAGTAGCACTGGACTTTAACCTTATTCTCAAGTCACACAAGTTTAGGATATTTACTGAGGGAACTCAAACATAAGAAGTAGGAAATGACCTGCTGTTTCTTGCCTTTAGAACGTTAGCTGGAAGGCTAACTATGTGTCTGGAAAATGTACTTAGGCTGGGAATACCCATATTATGTTGTTAAGGAAAAAAATAATCTTTTTTTTTTTTAGACCTAATTGCAAATAATGCTCTTTCATTCTTTCTTTCCTTTTTATTTATTTATTTTTTGGTTTTTTGAGACAGGGTTTCTTTGTGTAGCCTTGGCTGTCCTGGACTCACTTTGTAGCCCAAGTTGACCTTGAACTCACAGCGATCCGCCTGCCTCTGCCTCCTGAGTGCTGGGATTAAAGGACTGTACCACCACACCTGGCTCAAATCATGCCTTTTCTAAGACTTCTTTTTATTATTGAGACTGAGTCTCCCCTATGTTGCCCAGGCTAGCCTGGAAATTTCTGGGTTCAAGCAATTTTCCTGCCTCAATCTCTGTGGTAGCTTGGAATACAAACATGGCCCATCTTCTGTTTAAAGAATGAGGCTTTTGGGGCTGGAGAGATGGCTCAGAGGTTAAGAGCACCGACTGCTCTTCCAGAGGTCCTGAGTTCAATTCCCAGAAACCAGAAAGAGAAAAGAAGAAAAAGGAGGAGGAGAAGGAGAAGAAAAAGAAGAGGAAGAAGAAAGAGAGCTAGAAAGGCTGGGCAGTGATGGTGCATGCCTTTAATCCCAGCACTCAGGAGGCAGAGGTAGGGGGATCTCTGAGTTTGAGGCCAGTCTGGTATACAGAGCAAGTTCCAGGACACCCAGGGCTATACAGAGAAACCCTGTCATGGGGGTGGGGGAAGGGAGTGGGGTAGGAACATGAATATAATCAGAGAAAAGACACAGTGTTAGAAGAAGACAAGGATAACACTTAACTGTGCCCACTGAAGAGAGGTGAATAGTGATCATAAAGGCAATGAGCCTACATTTAAAAAAGAGGAGTGATTTAATGTAATACTCAAAAAGCAGTGCTGTCAAAACAGCTGATAATCTGCACAGAAACCTTAGCCTCATGATTCGGTCATATGCTGCTGCTACTAGCACTCACCTCTACCATGCTGAGCACAACAATCCCATAAGCTCTTAGCCTCCAAGCTACCACTCACCTAGTGCTCATCTACAGAGAGAGGGAAGGTGGGGAGCAAGACAAAGGCCCTACTTCTCAAGAGCTCACGCTCAAAGCCAGTATCACAATGGCCACTGTGACTCGGTTCTTTGTCAGACTCCAAAGCCTGCACGGCATCTTTCAACCCTATCCCTTCTCTCTGGTTGGAGGAGGGTTCTCCCTGAAGTACAGAGCCATCCATGCAGGCTAATATGGCTTCTAGAGCAAGGTAAGCTTTCTCTCTGTAAGTGGTCCAGCATCTTTCCCCAATTCCCAAGACTAAAGATGACGATGTAAGCATTTAACACTCTATACTGACAATTTCCAAATTCTCTCCCTAAAGTCTCAGGACAAAACTTACAGAAGGTGGGATACACAGTATATGTTCAGTGCATGGCTGCAGTTCATGAAGGTGGAAGCCAAATTGTAATGCACTGAGGAGTAAATAAAAGGGAGCTAGTATCTGCTCCCCCATTTTGAGACAAATGTTATGTATCGCTGGCTGTCCTTGAACTATCTACTTAGCTGAGGTTGACTCTGAACTCCTGATCCCCCTGCCTCCACTGAGAATAAAGGCAAGGACCACCATATCCAGTTACATGGTGCTAAAGATCAAGCCCAGGGCTTCATACATGTTAGACAACCAACCTACAAACTGAGCTACATCCCCAGGCCCAGAATCTGCCTTTTAAGGACAAATATAGAAAGAAAATGGGCCAAGTGTGGTGGCGCACACCTTCAATCTCAGCACTGAGGAGGCAGAGGCAGGCAGATGTCTGTGAGTTCCAGGCCACCCTGGTCTGCAGAGTGAGTTTCAGGACAGCCAGAGCTACATAAAAGAAAGACCTTGTCTCCAAAAAAGGAAAATGGGAAGACTGACTGGGAGTATAACTCAGTAAAACAGCTTGCCTGGCATACAAGAGTCCCTCGGTTTTACCCCGAGCACCGCATTAAAAAGGAGATGAGAACAAGAATGAGGAAAGACGGAAACATACTTGCTTCTGTTGTTCTGCAGTGACGGTACTGAGCACAGGGCCTCGCACATCCTAGGCCAGCGCTCTATTACTAAGCCACCTCCCAATACTTTGAATCTGCTTGTTGATAAGGCGACACTAAGCACTGTCGAAAGAGCAAGAGTGCTGGCTATTGTGGTACATGTTCGTATCCCAGCACTTGCAAAGGAGACGCAGGAAGAGCTTGGGTTCTGGGGGACGGGGAGAAAATTGGGGTCTTAGAGCTAGACAGAGATGACTAGAAGTTGTCTTGTAACAGTGTTTGTAAGAAAAATCACTTGGCCTCCAAATCTTATTTATATTTACACATGTAAAGCACAATAAACCTACACTTGACTGTGACAACTACAGTGTTTACTAGGCAAAGGGGAATCAAATACTGTATTTCTCCAAGTAGAAGCCACACTCCTGTGTTCTAGCTTCTCCCACCTAGCTGTCCTGTCCGGATTTCCTGTCACAGTTTGTGTTATATGCAGTGACGAACAGGATCTTTAGTTCTCCTGTGTACCACCCTTTGTGTTAGTCCCACTTCCTTATGACAGTCTGAGCTCATGAACGGCTGCTGTGGAAAACTACTGCTGTCACCAGCTGAGCAACAGGCAGAGTCTGGAGAACAGGCTGACGAAGCTGATGTCAAATCACCAAATCTACAAAGTTTTGGGCTTCTGCCAAAATCTTCAACTGAGAAGAGATAAAGTGAAAACGCAGAGAACTTTTTTTTTTTTTATGTGACTAAGCCAATAAGATGTTCCTGCAGCCACTCCAGGCACAGAAGGACAGCAGTGTAACAACAGAGATGGTCTCCTGTGTCACCTTCTCACAACTCCCCTCACTTCTATGACATGCTGCCCCGGTTTATTTTTCTGTCAATGTGACAAATTCCCAAATTCACAAGGAAAGAGGGTGAGTGGTTTGTTTGTTTGTTTGTTTGTTTGTTTTTCCCTTAGTTTTTTGGGACAGGGTTTCTCTTTGTGTAGCCTTGGCTGTCCTGGACTTACTCTGTAGACTAAGCTGGCTTCAAACTCACATCGATTCGCCTGCCTCTGCCTCCTGAGTGCTGGGATTAAAGGCGTGTGCCACCACCCCCCACCCCCGGTGGATGAGCGTATTTTTATATAGAGGCAACTACTTGTTCACAACCTTCTTTCTTCTTGCTAGGAACTAAAGGTCTGGCCGTTTAAACCCGCACTCTAACCAAGCCACATCCAGACCTCCCCACAGCCCTATTAAATTAATGTTGTCCATGAGTCATAGCCATGAACCAGAACACCTCCCCTCTCCCATAGACCATACACATCTGTGATTAAAGGAGGACAGAAAGTTGGGTGTGGTGATACGTGCTTGCAATACAGCTGAGGAACAGAGGCAGGAAGATCACTGAAGGCCAGCCTTCAGACTAGCTAGGGACAAACAGCAGCAGCAGCAGCAGCAGCAGCAATCAGGGGCTGGAGCCAGTGCTCTATGGTTACGAATGAATGCTGCTCTAGCAGCGAACACAAACTTGGTTCCCAGAACCCGTAACAGTCTCACAGCCGCCTGTAACTCTAGGTCCAGGGCATCGAAAGCCATCTTCTGGCCTTTGCAGTATCTTCATGCATTTGTGAACATGACGTAACACTAACACATACACACACACACACACACACACACACACACACACACACACACACACACCATACAGCTAAAAATAAATAAATCTTAGCCAGGTGCAATGGTGCACACCTGTAATCCCAGCACTCAGGGAAGCAGAGGCAGGTGGATCTCCTTGAGTTCTCTCTGAGGCCAGCCTGGTCTACAAAGTGAGTCCAGGACAGCCAAGGCTACATAGAGAAACCCTGTCTCGAAAAACCAAATTAGATTGATAGATCTTAAAAGTTTAAAACCAATCAACCAATCAAAAAGCCAAGATGAGATGATAAAAAAGCTACATTTAGGATTTAGAGACAGCTCTGTAGTAGAGGGAGGCCCTGGGTTCCATCTGTGGTTATCAAAAACAACACACACAAAGCAACACATTAACCTTTACTTAGAATCAACAGCATACTGGTAATGGGGAACAGAGTGAGTGTGCAAAACACAGATAACTAATGCTTATAGTTACACGAGAACTGGACACTAACAAAGGAACGAGGAGGAAAGGACCTGGAAAATGTGTGTACCTTAAAGCTTAGTCACCAGCACAGTTAGAAAAGCTACAAACAAAAAAAGGATGAAAATTGAAAATCAGTCCAATTAAAATTTTGAATTTGGGTGCTTGAGAGTGCACACCTTTAATCCCAGCACTAGGAAAGCAGAGGCAGGCAGATCTCTGAGTCTGAAGCCAGCCTGAGCTACATAGGAAGAGCCTTTCTCAAAAACAAACTTAGATTAACCACAAAAGCTTTCTTTTAAGGGATATATATATCCCGTGTGTGTGTGTGTGTGTGTGTGTGTGTGTGTGTGTGTGTATACATATATATGTATACACACAAACATTTTTTTTCTGGGTCATCTCTAAATATCTCACCAAAAGCAACAACAAAAAAACTAAAACAAAACCACCGTGACCATTCACAAATTTCATATGCAGCAAGGGACTGGAAGACTTGACACACAATCTGTCAGTGAAAAAGAAACTTTAAAGACTCTGTAATTCCCATTCCTGCCATATTAAAGCAGTCTGGATCCACATCCAAATCTCGTTTTTTTTCCAGAACTCAAACCGGAAGTGCACAAGACGATCGATCCTGCCTATCCGTCCGCCTCAGTTTCCCCGAAGGAAACAGACGGCAGCGCGCTCAGACTCGGCCTAGATGCTGAACCTGAGTCTTAAATGAAAACACCCAAGTTGGCTCTGAGGAAGAGGTGCCACCTGCCGAGACGCCGCAGCAGTCCGACTTGGCCGGCGGCAGGAGTCCCTGCGTCTGGCGCAGTTTCTCCGAGTCCCCAGGAGCCGCGGGAGGGGGGTGGGTCTGTCACGCGCGTCCCGGGTCGCCGTGGAAGCAGCGGCGCCGCAGCAGCCCGCCGCCCCCGGCTGAGGCGTCGCCTTCCCCGCCGCCTTCCCCTCAGCCCGCGCCCCGCGGCCTCCACCCAAGAGGCAGGTGAGAGTCCGCCTCGCCAGGAGACTCGCACCCCACTCACCTGTCTCTCGGCCACCTCAACACCTCAGCAGGTCGGGCTCGCCGCTGGCTGCCAGTCAGCGCGCAGCGGCCCCTCTGCGCACGCGCGGGGCCGGAGAGCTGGCGGCCGCGGGGCATGCTGGGGGCTGTAGTTCCTCGGAGGTACTGGCCCACTTTACGTTGCAGGCCTCCTTTTTGAGGTCCTCAGGCACTTAGTCCGTGCTATAAGCAGCCCCGGGTTATTTTGGAGCAGTCAGGATGGGGTCGATGCACAAGGCCAGAGACTGGCCTCCTCTTTCAGGCTCACAGAACTGGCCTCCAAGCCAGGTTAATCTAGTTTTCCATCGGTCACAGGCCCTGAGGAAGGCAGTAATTGGTTGAGGTCATGACAAAGAAGGATGCAATGTGTCGAACCCGACCGAGGGCATCCTTTCGAGTCACTCTTAACATTTTGCGAGTCCATGGGAACCCGAACTTAAAGTTTCTGTGAGAACTCAATGTCTGTGGGAAACATTTAAACACAGTACCAAAGAACAGTTCAGAAAGATGACAGCTGATACGGTCCCTGCTGGCAAGGAATCTATCTTCAAACTGCCCTTGCCTCGCTCCAGAAAGGCTATCAAAAGCCTCCACAGCCTTAAAGGGAACATATCACCCAAATCTGAAAAGGCACTAACTGCGTCTAAGAGCGACTGTCTAACCTCACACCTGTTTGTACTGCTGGTCTGCAGTTGTGCCCAGGTGAAAGAAAGCAAAGGCTACAAAACACAAGGCGGCTCGGTCGCCACCTGGCTGTACAATGTGCGTCTTACAAAGCGCGTCAGCGGGCTTTCCACCTCACCCAAGCACGGGAGCGGGCTGAGTGCAGAGTGAATGTTACCAATCTCATTTTTTTTTCAAGAATTCCTCCACCACGGGACATAAATATCTATTCAATCCTTATAAGGTCCCAATGACTAATTGAAGTATGCGATCCAATCGAAGTTCAGCCTGGAGAGTCCATGAGTCGCTTAGGCTTACTCACAGTGATGGATTGCAGAGAGGACCGTGGGTGACCACAAAGCAGCTACACTGCCGGCTTCACCCAAAACGGAGATGACTTCCCCACAGCCGAGTCGACAGAGACCCTCTCAATTTCCCTAACCCCGCATAATCTAACACAGCCCAAGATCCCGAGGTCGTGTGCAATCAGGGCAGAATCGCCTCCAAGTGGCTGTGAGGAGCAGCTGTAATCTCAGGTCAGGGGAATGGTCGCCCTCTTCAGCCCCTCCTTCTGTGAGGGAATGCCAACAGTCCCTGACACCCTACTATGGTGGCTGCCGGGAAAGAGGGGCAGCTGATTTCATGGTGGTGGAAACTGTTTCTCAGAAGGCTGGTGTACAACGCCATTTTAGAGACTAAGTAATGTGAGCTATTATGTGGCAAATTGGGTTCCGAATTCATTATCTAAGACGGTCATTTGTCTTTTCAGCTGCAGAGTCCGTCCTAGTTGTGTACAGTTAGTCCCCAACACACACATTAAAAGTTGAAAGATGTATCTGTTTTATTTTATGTGTGTTGTTAGTGTTTAGCCTGCGGGTAGGTGTACCATGTGTATGCCTAGTGCTAGGAGAGGTCAGAGAAAGGCACCAGACCCCTTCGAGCTGAAGTTACAGATGGTTCCGAGTCACCTCTGCAAGGGCAACACGTGCTCCTGAACACTGAGCCATCCCTACAGCCCCTCAGTTTTTGTGTTTTAGACATGGTCTCTCCAGGTAGCATTGGCTGACCTGGCGTTCACTGTGTAGACCAGGGTGACCTCAGACTCGCATAGATCTGCGTGCCTCTACCTTCCAAGTGCTGACGTTAAAGGACTGTGCCACCATGGCTGGCTAATGAAACATTTATTATTTCAAAATGCTACATAAGAACTCTACAAATATGTTTAGTCTACATTAGTCAGAAGCAGAAAGGAGGGGAGGAAAAAGACCAAAAAAAAAAAAAAAAAAAGCAGAACACGGTTTTAGCGCTCGTAGGACGTCCAGTGCCCAGGGCAAGGCTGCTCTCAACTCTAGCAATGCCAAGAGCACAAAGATGGGACTCAGAGTATTGACATAATTCAGCCAAAGTACACATGTGAGAGAAAAACATGTGTTATTGTTATTTTTATAAAACAGTGTTTGCTTCTCTGCGTTTTTCTCTTAACCTGGCTACCACACAAATAGCTGAGACTCTTTTATTTTTGTTTAATAATAAGCTTCACAGCACAAGAACTGAGCAGATATTGTTTGACCCTCTAAATGACTCTGGCTTCCTCCCAGAGTGCATCCCAGAGATACTTCCACTTTGTAGCTTTCTTGCTCCAGCTCCTTCCTGATGTCTCTTGGACCTCTGCCCTTGGCTGAATCCCCTGGCCAAATGCCCTACTTCCTCTTCTAACTCCTCCTCTCCTACCTGGCAGGACATCCAGCCCTAGTCTCCCCTGCTCAGGGGCTGGCTGTAAGATGCTTTATTGGCATACATAGGGACAATTAGGGAGCAGAGTTTATACAGCATTGAGAGAGGAGATTCTGAGAACAAGGCTTGCAACCAGATATGGGGGATACAAAAATCAGCATTTGAATTACACAATAACCTTACGCCTACAGACTGGCACCTGCCTCATGATGCAGAATAAACAGATGAAGCTTCATCAGCTAAAACCAGAGTGGCATAGAGAGTTCTTTGAATCAAAATGTTGTGGCATTTCAACAGCCAGAGAAATGGGGCATGGTGGTTGAAACCTTTAGTCCCAGCACTTGGCAGGTGAGGTAGGCAGATCTCTGAGTTTGAGACCAGCCTGATCTACAGAGCACGTTCCAGGACAGCAAGTGCTACACACAGATAAACCCTGTCTCAAAACAACAACAAAGTAAATACTTGTTTCTCCTGAGCTATCACAAAAGAAACAAAGCCATTTGTTTGTTTTGAGATAGAACTTCGGTATGCATCCGGCCCAGGATGTTTTTGAACTTGCTGTCCTCCTGCCTCAGCACTCCCAAGTGCTGGGATTACAAGCCAAACTAGAAAGGTGTGTGTGTGTGTGTGTGTGTGTGTGTGTGTGTGTGTGTGTGTGTGTGTTTGGCCAGGTTTCAAGTAACCCAAGCTGGCCTCAAACTCTATGTAGCCAAGGATAACATTCAACTTCTGATCCTCCTGCCCCATCTTCTGCATGCAAAGAAGATTCATAGGTGTGTGTCACCATGGTTTTTGAAATGAACAACAAAAGAGTCTGTTATTCTCTTTTTATCCTTGGGGAAAAGTTAGTAACTTATTTACCTAATGAACTATGGGTTAAATCCTTACCTAAACCTTGTCTGGATTTTGTATTGCATTTCCGATGTATTTACCTATACTCTTTTTGTTTTTGTTGTTGTTGTTTTTATACAAAACAACCAACATGTTGGTTTAATATACATTGTTAAGGGTTCAAGCAGACTTAATGTAAAAAACAAGTAAAACAAAAATATCACCACAGCTTAGAAATAAGGAAAGGACAGACCATCTAAGAACAAAGATGAAGCATGGCATGGTGGTGGTGCACACCTTTAATCCCAGCACTCGGGAGGCAGAGGCAGGTGGATCGCTGTGAGTTCGAAGTCAGCCTGGTCTCGAAAAACAAACAAACAAACAGAACAAAGATGACCACACAAAGGAGAACAGCACAGCCTGCATCAGGGCCCTTGACTGGAGACCTGCTTTGAATACGTTTCTTGCAGGTACTTCTTTTTTGTTTTTGTTTTTTGTTTTTTGGTTTTTTGAGACAGGGTTTCTCTGTGTAGCCTTGGCTGTCCTAGTCTCGCTTTGTAGACCAGGCTGGCCTCGAACTCACCGAGATCCTCCTGCCTCTGCCTCCCGAGTGCTGGGATTAAAGGCTTGCGCTACCACGACTGGCACAGGACCTTCTTAAATGCTGTGGGGGTTTTCCCAGAACTCGGCAGCATGTGTGTCCAAAGGGCTACCGATGTTAGGTTCTCCTAGCAGGCTCTGGATAAAGAGCAAGATGGTCCTGACATCATAAAGCGTGGACCACTTATCCTTGAGAATGTCCAGATGCTGCCCTGGGTGTCCACATTGGGGTGGTAGCAGGGTGTGAGGAACTTCACTGTGGGTGCATTGGAAGGATAGCCGCTGGGGAACTCTAGGGAGAGTTTATACCTCAGGTCTTCACATACCGTGCCTGCTGCTCCGTGAATGGTTCCTATCCATTTGAACAGGTTGTCTGATTCAAGTAAGGCGGAAATTCCTTTGCCACCGGACGTCATGAGGGTCATGAGCGCCTGCTGTAGCCTTTTGCGTGCAGGGCTCTGGGTGACGCCCACGCTGAGCACGGCTCCCTTGCTAAAGGTGATGCTGGCAGCAGCTGGGTAGCGGTTTTGAGAGGCCATCCCAGGAGCGCTGGCACTGAGACAGGAGTCCGGAGACTAAAGGGCAGCTGCCTTACCTATAATCTTATAAGCAGCACTATTCTAATTAGTGCTGAAAGACAGCTGTCTTATTAAAAATTCAAACCGTGGGAGAGGTATTACAGTCAGGAGTTCAAAAGACCATTTCCCAGTGCCCTCAAGCCAAGGCAGTGAGAGCTGAGAACAGCCAAAGCTGGGAACCCAGTGTCAGCCTTTAGGGAGCATCTCTTCCCCCAGACTCACACTTAGATATGAGCCATGCATTTCTCAGGGATCCCCTTGTGAGGGTTAAGGATGGGGGGCTCTGAAGTAGTTCTTATGCTAGCCTTTGTCCTAGTAGTCACACACAGATCACTTTATCAGGATCTTGAGGTATGACTTGTCTTTCCCATTTATGATTTTATTTTATTTTTGGTTTTTCGAGACAGGTCTCTCTGTGTAACAGCCCTGGCTGTCGTGGAACTCACTCTGTAGACCAGGCTGGCCTCAAACTCACAAGAGATCCGCCTGCCTCTGCCTCCTGAGTGCTGGGGTTAAAGGCTTGCGCCACCATGTCCGGCTTGTTTAACAACTTTTGATCCCAGCACTCAGCACTAGGGAGGCAGGGGCAGGCAGATCTCTGTGAGTTTGAAGCCAGCTGGTCTACACAGAGAGTTCAGACAGCCAGAGCTACAAAGTGAAACTCTGTTTAAACCTTTTAAGTAGTCTTATTAGACTTTCTCTATACGTGGCACTTACAAGGTAATATGTCACATCAGATCACCAGTGAGGAAACCAAATTCTTTTTGTTTTGTTTTGTTTTTTTGAGACAGGGTTTCTCTGTGTAGCCTTGGCTGTCCTGCACTCACTTTGTAGACCAGGCTGGCCTCAAACTTACAGCGATCCGCCTGCCTCTGCCTCCTGAGTGCTGGGATTAAAGGTGTGCGCCACCATGCCTGGCAGGAAGCCAAATTCTAATTGATGTCTATAGTCAGAACTAGCTGGACCTGCAAGGTAAAAAATGTCCATCCTTTAGACTACATCTGCAGTGAAGGTTGTATCTTGTACGTAATGTATGTGAATTCCAGTACTTAAGATACACGTTACAATGACTGCTGTGGAATGCTGTTCTCTAAGCACAGCAGCCATTACCATATTAATTAGGCTGGATGTAGATGCCCAGAAGCCCTTACAATCAGAACTGCTGATGCTCCACATATGAGTACTGGGCAGGAGCCATCCTCCCTGCCTCCTCTCCCCAGACATATACAAGTCTGCTCCAGCTTCATACAGGCTTAAGAGAACATGTAGCAACTGGAAGGTTAACTGAATTGGGGCTCCATCTATGCAGCTATGGGGAAGTTGTCACCCTGCTGTCATGAGACTTTTCAATGATGCAGCTGTTTTGGGATCACCTGCACTCCTGTAAGTAAGCCTAGAAAACTTGAAGGTTCACTGTTGCTCGTCCTCTGGCATTGGCCTGGCTTCCGTGGGTTGGTCTAGGCTCTGTTTGCTTCCAGACTGGATTGGGGGACCTTGAGGTCAAAGGTCCTGTTTCTAGCTCAAGGGTGGCTTAGCTTAGAGGGCACAGGGCGAGGCCCATGTGCTATGGAGGCTCTGGGTCTCACAGGTCTCAGGGTTGGCAAGAGGGTGAGGAAATGAGTTTTTCCACCGGGTGTTACAGTTAGCTCTTTTAGAATGAGATTGCCGTGTCAAGCCACAGTGGAATCCTGGGAGTTCCATAAGCCTGTGATGATACGAAAACATCACAGCCCTTTGTCAAGCTTCTGTGCTAAGCATGGCAGAGGATGGAGGTGGACACCCAAAAGCAAACAGAAGGCAGGTATGATGAGATGTAGGCCCAGTGTCCCTTGAGGCAGGTCTGGTGAAACACAGGCCTGGCGGGTGCTTCGCTGGCGTCAAGGCAGTTCCACCATTGCTGCCCCAGGCACCCAGGGGCAATTCTTCCCCAGAATAAAAGATGAGGTTTAGCCAGTCGTGGTGGAGGAGTGGTGCAAGCAGGAGAGTTTATTTCGTGAATCAGAGGCATTTATAGACCTTGGGCAGAGGGAGTGTCTTCAAGGGTGAATACGTCTGATTTGCTAGGGCTAGAGGTAACCTACATGTAACAAAACAGCCCTATCATAAGAGGGGAAAAGCAGTACCTAATTATCCTGTGGGTGGGGGAGGAGCTGTAGGAAAAGTCAAAGGTCATTGGTTGAAAGCCAAGACACCAAGAGATCTCCAGGAACCCCCATGTGCTTGCTGAACAGGTTTCTTATCAGGAAAGGGCTGGACTTGTAGTCTTCCTGCAGGCTATGTCACCTCCATAGAGTGTCTAGGGTTCAGATAGAGAGGGGACCCCCCCCCAAGAAAGCGAGTCCATCGCTGTATTCTGAGCTAAGAGACTATCCAGAATTTCCACAATTGGACCTTTCCAGAAGAGGCCACGGCTCACCAAGCTGGACTTGGGTAGAATTGTCTTTGGTCTGTTGCTGGTGTGTAGAGGAATGTTTATTCAGAACATGGCTGTTCTGGCAAGAGATCACATCCAAAGACCAAAGATTCTAGGTTTCTGTGATCCGGCTGGAATACAAACACACCTTTAATCCAGGAGACAGAGGCAAGCAGATCTGAGTTCAAGGCCAGCCTGGTATCGAGCAAATAATCAGGTAAAGAAAAGCTTAGTCCAGACATCGTGGTGCACGCCCTTAATCCCAAATAATGAAGGCAAATTTATTTTAGAGACGGAGGCATCCATGTTTGAAAGTGATGTTTAGCTGGGCGTGGTGTGCACACCTGTAACTCCACAACTCCAGGAGGCAGAGGCAGGCAGATCTCTGTGAGTTCGAGGCCAGCCTGGTCTACAAAGTTAAGTCCAGGACAGCCAAGGCTACACAGAGAAACCTGTCTTGAAAAACAAACAAACAAACAAACAACAAACAAACAAAACGAAACAAGAAGGTGATGTTTGAGTGGCAGAAAAAGTGACAAATCACTTAAGGAACAACACAGAGACAGCAGTTTTACCTGGACAGTAATAGAGAGGCAGTTACAGAGAGAGAACTCAGGTGACGACCAAACAAGCCAGAGAAGGAGGAGCCTGAAGATTAGAGCAGATTGTTGGAGTTAGTTTGAGGCCAAGCAGAACAATTCAGCAGCAGCAGAGAGAGGCCAGATTGAATCAATCAGCTGGGGGAGGAGTTTGAGCCAGAACAGCTGAGTTGAGCCAGCCAGCCCAGAGCTCAGTAAGACAAGAAAGGGTGCAATGCCGGGTGTGGTGGCGCACGCTTTTAATCTCCGCACTCTGTGTGTAGCCTTGGCTGGCCTGGACTCACTTTGTAGACCAGGCTGGCCTTGAACTCATGAAGATCCGCCTGCCTCTGCCTCCTGAGTGTTGGGATTAAAGGACTGTGCTACCACGCCATAATTACTTAATTTATTATTATGTATACAGTATTCTGCCTGCATGTACACCTGCACAACAGAAGAGGGCACCAGATCTCATTATAGATGGTTGTGAGCCACCATATGGTTTCTGGGAATGAACTCAGGACCTTTAGGAAGAGCTGAGAGTGCTCTTCACCTCTGAGCCATCTCTCCAGGCTATAAATAAGTCTTTAAAAAGAAAGAAAGAAAGAAAGAAAGAAAGAAAGAAAGAAAGAAAGAAAGGAAGGAAGAAAGAAAGAAAGAAAGGCGGGCTGGAGAGATAGCTCAGAGGTTAAGAGCACTGCACTGACTGCTCTTCCAGAGGTCCTGACCTCAATTCCCAGCATCCACATGGTGGCTCACAACCATCTATAATGTGATCTGATGTCCTCTTCTGGCCTGCAGGCATACATGCAGGCAGAGCATTGTATACATAATAAATAAATAAGAAAAGGAAAAGAAAAAAAAGCTGGGCATGGTGGTGCATGTCTTTAATCCCAGCCCTCAGGAGGCGAGGAAGGTGGATCTCTGTGAGTTTGAGGCCAGCCTGGCCTACAGAGTACGTCCAGGATAGCCAGGGCTACAAGAGAAATCCTGTCTTGAAACAACAACAACAAAACAAGAAACAAAAAGACAAGAAATGGTGAGCTTATTAAGTAGTATGTCTCAGAGACTGAAAACCGTTTAGGCCTATGTTAGATTGTACAGAGGCTAGAAGCTTCCAGGACTAGGCCCAGGTTAGCTAAGACAGTGAGCTTCCGAGACTACAATTACCACAGGTCCCTCTCACACTGGTGTATGGGTGCCTTATCTGAGGTGAGTAGATGTTTGCTTGGGACATCTTAGAAAAAGTTAATATAACAATGACTAAACGTAATTTCTCTTTCAGAAGAATTCCTGGCACAGAAAGAGGCCATTAGCTAAAGACTAAAGACTTTAGTTTATAAGACCCTATCAATATTGGTTCATTTTGACAATTGTATCATGAAACTATGCAAAAAGGCTGAGTAGACTGCAGAGGGAAACACTTCCGTGAATAAATCTGAAATTACTATTTTGGGATGAGAGTCCCTATGGAGATGATGCTGGCCCTGCCTCTGAAGTGCTGGAATCACTGCTGTACTAGCGTGCAACTTTAAATCTGAAATTACTCCATACCAGCATGGTGGCTCATGCCTGCAGTCCCAGCACTCTGGGAGTTTGAGGCCAGCCTGCTCTACAAAGGGAGTCTAGGACTACCAGGGCTACACAGAGAGACCCTGTCTCAGGGGAATGTTTGCAAGTAACAGAGGAGAGATTTGCTACCAGCAGGAGAGGGTGGCAAGTGTCCAGCTGTTTGCAGCTGGGCAGGAAGCCTACTGTCCTGCCATCTGCCTAGCCCTAAGTGTCCACTGTGATTCTGACCCAGGGTTTTCAACACTAGCTGATCATAAACCCAATTTTAGAAAAAGTACAAGCGTTCTTTCTTCCAGCAAGCCTGCAGCGGTCACAGGGGAAATAGACTGCGTGTTAGCATGCAATCACAAGTGTGCAAATACAGGAACAAGACAGGAACACACAAACCCACCCATTCAAAGTGCACAAGAGAAACAGGCCAAACCAGCTGTCACCACAAAAGTCTAACAGAACAAACCTGTCTTGTTTTCATACCTCCTGTGAAGAAATTAATTAAAATCCCTGGTACCTAATGTCCCGTGTCCCTGGTGTGATACAGAGAGAAGTGGCTTCATGACAGACAGAGCAGAGTGTAGCAACTTACTCCTTTGTGCTAGACACAGCAGGTTCAAGCATCCGTACTGGGGCTTCAGCATGGGCCTCGGCTCCCACCGACTCTATCCCTAATTTTCTCTCTTTTTTTTTTTTTAAATGAGACAGGGTCTATGTAATCCTGGCTGTCCTGGAACTCATTATGTACATCAGGCTGGCCTCAAACTCACAGAGATCCACCTGCCTCTGCCTTCCAGTGCTGGGATTAAAGGCGTCCCACCACATCCAGCTAACTCCTAGTCCTTTTTTAAACAATTACTTTGTGTGTGTATATGCATGTGTGCCAGGGCACGCACGTGGAGGTCCAAGCCTTCCTCCATGTTAACCCTGGGGATCAAACTGAGGTTGCCAGGCTTGGTAGCAAGGCCCTTCACCACCGAGCTACCTCACATGCCCCTAGCCACCTCCCCCCCCCCTTTTTTTGAGACAAAGTCTCTTGTAGTCTAGGTTGATTGTCAGGATTGCAAATGTATATCACATGCCCAATTGATGCTGTGTCGGGGATCCAACCAGGGCTTCTGTCATGCTGGACAAGCACTCTGCCAACTGAGCTACATCCTACCTTTCCCCCCGAGCTTACCCAGACTGGCATTGAGCTTGCTCTGTAGCCTGAGTAGGCTGTGCACTTCCCATCCTTCTAAGTAGATGAATTACGGGGCCTCCTTCAGTTTCTTTTCCAGAGTGGTGGTAATGTGCACAGGTAGTCCCAACTACAGTGGAAGCTGGGGTAGAATCACTGGGGCCTAAGACCCGGAGACCTGCCTCCATTACACAGTGAAACCTTTAAGGGGAAGAAGGCACAGATGTGGTGTTCAATAGGTTTACAGAAATGCATCTTTCCTGGGCTGGAGAGAAGGCTCGTTTGACAGAGAGCTTGACATACACCCACATACCCACATCTGCATAAGAAAACAGGCAGCAGTGGCAGGGTAGGGTGGTGGTGGTCCTGAAATTTAGTGCTGGGGAGGAGGGATGAGGAGGACCCTTGGGCCTAGAGGGCAGTTATTCTAGCCCCATCGGTGACCTTCAGGCTCAATCAGACTGTCTTAAAAAGTAGGATGAAAAGCTGGGGAGATGGCTAAAGTACTTGCTATGCTGTAGGGGACACAGAGGCCCTTGTGCTCACAGATAAGCACTAGAAATGTTAAACACGCGGGGTTGTCTCTTCAAAGGAAGTGATGGTTAACCTCTTATGGCCGGAAGAGTGGGGCTGGATGGAGCTAACAGGCTGGTGACCTCTGCACTATGGTATGGAGTGGCCAGGCCACACCTGGCTCCTCAGGCCCTTATCCTGAGCACTGCTCCTCAATCTACAGAATCCATCTAAACAGATGTCACATGTATTTTACAAACAGGACTGGAGGTGATTTACAGCCTGGTGACCTTTGTGCTATTTGTTCTTTTTTTTTTTTTTCCAAAACAAGGTTTTGAAATCTGTTGGCTGTTCTGGACTCAACCTTCATATGATTGAGACCACACCAGATCCAGCCCCTCCCCCTTAAGGTGTCACATGTACTTTACAAACGGTTTGGATGTAGTCATGCCTTAGACTTTATTGTGCACCCAGAACTGAGTTATTTATCATTAGGAACCTTTTCCCAAATTGTGCTGTACTTAAAAATGCCTAAAATAAGCCAGGTGGTGGTGGCACACACCTTTAATCCCAGCATTTGGGAGGCAGAGGCAGGCAGATCTCTGTGAGTTCAAGGCCAGCCTGGTCTACAAAGTGAGTCTAGGACAGTTAAGGCTACACAGAGAAACCTTGTCTCGAAAAAACCAAAAAGAAAAAGAAAAAAGCCTAAAATAAACTGCCCACTGTCAGACTTGTGAAGTACAAGCCACTGTGTCATGTTGAACCAGACTTCCTCTTGCCTCACGTGGATGGATATTCTGCTGGCCATGGTGTTTGCAGACACCCTACACAAGCGTCAAGAGCTGAACTTGGACCCTCAGCACCCACAAAAAAGGCAACCCTAGGCAAGGTTGACACACGCCTTTAATCCCAGCATTTGTGAGGCAGAGGCAGGTGGATCTTTATGAGTTCGAGGCCAGCCTGGTCTACCAGGGGAGTCCAGGACAGCCAAGGCTACACAGAGAAACCCTGTCTTGAAAAACCAAAACCAAAAAAGCCAAGCACAGCAGTGTGCACCTGGTAATAATGGAAGGACCAGGGGAGCAGACAGTAAGACCCTGGGGACTTGCTAGACAGACAATCCAGAGGAAAGGAAAAGTGTTGGGGTCAATGAAATTGTCTCAAAAACAAAGTAGAGATAAAGATTCCCAACGTCAAGCCAGGCAGTTGTGATTCATGCCCTTATTCCCAGGACTCAGAAGGCAGAACTCTGAGTTCAAAGCCAGCCTGGTCTACAGAGTTCCAGGTCAAGGCTACACAGAGAAACCCTGTCTGGAAAAACCAACCAGTAAACCAAAACCCAGAAAGCAGTGTCAATCACTGACCTCCACACACATATACAGCCTAACACATACAAACAAATGATTTCCCCAAAGAGCTGAGCACGAGTTTGTTTGGTTTTTAAGATTTATTTATTAGGTATACAGTGTTCTGCCTGCATGTACACCTGCATGCCAGAGGAGGGCACCAGATCTCATTGTAGATGGTTGTGAGCCATCATGTGGTTGCTGGGAATTGAACTCAGGACCTTTGGAAGAACAGACAATGCTCTTAAGCTCTGAGCCATCTCTCCAGCTCCCCGAGGCCTTGTTTTAACAGCTGCCTTTCTCTTTCCAACAGACGCTCTTCACCTTTGGCTTTCATGTGGAAGGGGTAGGACCAGGGCCCTGCACATACTAAGACATGGTGGTACCAGTGAGCTGCCCCAGTCAACTTCTGGCTTTCTCTTTTTGAATACTATCTCAATCTGTATGCCACGTGACCTGGAATTATCCCCATGGCAATCCTCCTGCCTCAGCCCTAAGTGCTGGGATACCAAGGCTGAGCCAGCAAGTTCAGATTTCAGACACTTACAAGCACAGCTGAAGTGGCCTAGATTCCTTCTTCAACACTCAGACAGGCCATGGGCCACGCTCAGATAGCTGACAAGGAACACTGACCTCAGTTTTTCTTTCTGGACAACAGACATGATGTCATTCTTCTACTACACAGCACACCTGCCATTCCCAAACCCTCGGGGCTGAGGTACAAGGTCACAAGTTCAAGGCCAGTCTGGAGAAGTCCACATATACTAAGTCTAGAACTCCAGCACTCCTCACACCTAAGACTGAACATAATACTGAGAGCAGCATAGTACCAGGGGACCTTCCTGGACACCACCATAATGTATCCCAAAACTTAGCTCTGGGTCAGTGAGTTCAAGGTTTACATGTTGACATTTATCCTTGCCAGATGAAATCTCAGTTATTACCAGGCTGCTTAATTCTCCTAGTTTTTGTCAACTACAAATCTGATAAAAAAATCTTTACATTTGTTTTGTAGTGGGGTTTTTCTACGTAGCCTGGACTGGCCTGAAACTCACTATGTAGACCAGGTTGGCCTTAAACTCAGAGACCTTGCTGTTTTCTGCCTCCTGAGTCCTGGGACTAAAAGATGTGTGCCACCACAACAGCGTTTCTCATTTAAACCACTTTATTGTTGGTGGAGGTCAGGACAAGATTGCAGAGTCTGTTTCCCTCCTCCACTTTTATGTGGGTTCCAAGGGCTGGGCTCACTTAGGCCACAAGGCTCACACAGCAGGCCTTTACTAGCTGAGCCATCTTGCCAGCTCTTCGTTTTCATAAACACCAATATATGCAGCCTGAGGTAAGCTACAGCTAAGGTTCCACTTCCAGTTGGGCAATTCATAATTCACTCTTTGACTAGTTTGTCTAAACAGCCACCAATGTACCTCACAAGGATGAGAGACTGGCAGATGTCATAATCAATCAACTTACCCAGTTAGCAGCTCCCTGATAAGCAAACCTCTACAGAAGATGAAATAGGCACAGCCTGAGCTAAAGGGACCCAATGACACTCCTTCCTGCTCCTGAGCTACAAACGTCACTATTTAATCTAGGTAGAAAGGGCCTAAATCAAGGGATCGGATGGTTCTGAACCATGCATTCGGAGGATTTCGACTTAAACCCATCCTCACGGGGACCAGAAATTTCTTGCTACTTGACAATCAAAGACTTGAAAAGGATGACAGGAGATGGTAGCCTAGTGTGTGGCTAGTGTGCCTGTCCAGGGCTCTTGGCTGTATTACTATTAGGTTTCTGTGAGGCCATCTTCTCTCACCAAAAGCCGCTGCCAGTGTTGTGAGCATGCAAATGTCTGATGGGGGACACAGCCTCACTGTAAGTCAGGAAACACTGCAGACTTGGGGCATCTGGAACGTATGTATCATGTTGCTGGAAAGCATGAAGAAAACCACTAGGCGACGCCTTTAATCTCAGCACTTGGGAGGCAGAGGCAGGCAGATTGCTGTGAGTTCGAGGTCAGTCTGGTCTACAAAGCAAGTCCAGGACAGCCAAGGCTACATAGAGAAACCCTGTCTCAAAAAACAAAACAAGACAAAACAAAATAAAGTGCGCCATCACTGCCTGGCTCTTAATGTACACTTTTTTTTTAAAAAGGCATTGTTCTTTTTCTTTTTTAAAACGATTTATTTATTTACTTATGTATGTACACCTGTGGGCTGGAAGAGGGCACCAGATCTCAGTATAGATGGTTGTGAATCACCATGTGGTTGCTGGGAATTGAACTCAGGACCTTTGGAAGAGCAGCCTCTGAGCCATCTCTCCAGCCCTTAATGTACACTCTTGAGGTAAAAGGACACTGCAGAACACAATATTAACTTCTCAATGATATAAATAGCAAACTGTCTTCCCTCGTTGTCTTCCCTGCTACAGAGACAGCTCTGATTTCCCCGCCAGCACATCCCCGTAGGGCTTCAGCAGGGGATGAACTTCCTCTTCTAGGAACCTGTGGACCTGCCAGGGACGAGCAAACCATGATAAAGAAATGACAACAGCTTCTTCAAACCAGTTCTAGCAGCAAGACCCAGCATGCTAGAGCTCCTCCACTGAGCATGTGCCGTCTAGTAGCTCTGCCTCCCAGACAGAAGCATGTCCACCCAGCACATCCGGAGACCACCACGCCACACACACACTCACCTGGGCATCTTTAGTTTCCTGCTCTTGCCTGACCACCCCTTGGCTCAGAGTCCTCACAATCTTTATTTTTATTTAATTGTATGTCTCTCTGTGTGTGCATGCATGTGTGTGCATGCATGTGTGTGCAGGGCCAGTGGAGGCTAGAAGCTGGAGCCTTGAGCTAGAGTTGGAAACAATGTGGGCTTTTTGTTTGTTTGTTTGTTTTCTGAGACAGGGTTTCTCTGTGTAGCCTTGGCTGTCCTGGACCAGGCTAGCCTTGAATTCAGAGATCTGCCTGTCTCTGCCTCCTGAAGGCTGGGATTAAAGGCGTGTGCCACCATGCCTGGGTGCAATGTGGGCTTTTGTGACTGAGTCCTTGTAGCCTAAACATGTTGTTCCTTACAAATTAAAGCACAGTTCTGATATTTGAGAAAACAAAACAGAACTAACTTCACTTCAACTGGCTGAGTGCCAGCGCCCTATGATGCCCGTGCACTGGCTGCCGTGCTCCAGGCACTCTGAGCCTGGTGACACCGCAGTGAGACAGGATTCTGAGATCCCTGGGGGAGGGGGCTCTACTTTTTTTGTTTGTTTGTTTTGAGACAGGGTCTATGCACCTATGCAACCCTGGCTGGCCTAGAACTCATGATGTAACCTGGGCTGGAATTAAAGGCCCATGCCACCGTGGCTACCCTCTACTATACTTTTTAGCCTCTCTAGATGGCCCCTCCCACACCCTCAGAGGTTCTGCAACCAGCATCACAGAGACAGTTCTCCCAAGAGCATCCTACTGGACAGTTACCTGCTGGGGTGCTCGGCCAGTGAAAGAAGAGGGGTCTAACAGCTGCTCCAACTGTGAGTGAATGGGGTTGAAGTAGGCATCTGCCCGAACGCGCTCTATAAGGTCATTGTCACCGCCTTCCTGTTTAACCACGGCAGCTGCTTGCTGGGAGAGCACTCTGATTTTCTCATGACAGTCCTGGGGAGAGAGTGAGGTATGTTAGATCATCACTAACAGGTGTTTAGACCTTACTCAGTCATCAGACATGTCACATCAGAACCTGCCTCTGCTGCAGTGGCGGCCACTCTAAGGTAGATGCCCCTCCCCGCCCAAACCTTATGAACCGCTGGTTCTTGCCTCTTCCTCACTTTCAACAACAGACTCAGACCTGTCGGCCCCGGCACCTTTCCCTGACTCGCAGACCTGTCGGCACAGGCACCTTTCCTGACTTGCATACATGATGTCACCGGCACCTTTCTCTGACTCGCATACCTGTCGGCTGCCCCCAGCCTTGACCATCGCCATGATGATGTTCTCTGTGGCCATGAAAGGCAGCTCTTGCCGAATGCGTCGTTCAATTACCTAGAAGAGGGGCCAAGACAGAAGTCTCGATATTACAAAGCCACAGTAGGTCAAGAAAATGCACAGTAGGGCTATGCACTGTTTAAGGAGATGGGCGGTGCAACGCTTTATTTGGGACTCTGCTTCTCAATTTTTATACAAATCCAGATTTTCTCCCTCTCTTCCTTTCTTTAAAAAGTTTAAGTAAACTTTCAGAAGCAGCTTCATGGGATGAGTTTGGGGCTGAGAGCTGGCTCAGCGGTTGCTTGTTGCTGCCGCACAGGCCCTGGCTTTGGTTTCCAGAACCAATATAGCTGCTCACAATCCCCTGTAACTCCAGTCCCAAGGGATTTGTCGCCGTCTTCTGGTTCGTCATGGGTACTGCACATGCACCATACACACACACACACACATGCAGACACACATTCACATGCCTCAAGTGCCCTCCTTCCACCTGTTACAGCTCACTGTCCCTCTTCATCGAGAACACCATGGAGATGAATATCTAGTTCAGGCACCTAAAACAAAGCAACCAGCCAGGCGTGGCGCCACACGCCTTTAATTCCAGCATTCCAGATGGCAGAGGCAGGCCAACCTCTGTGAGTTGAGGCCAGTCTCATATATATATATATATAAGCCCAAGATCAGCAAGGGCTACATAGACAGACCCTGACTCAAAGAATAAAAACCAAACAACCACAAGAAACCATTCACAGCCAGGTGTGGTGACGCACACCTTTAATCCCAGCACTCGAGAGGCAGAAGCAGGTGGATCTCTGTGAGTTAGAGGCCAGCCTGGTCTACAAAGCAAGTCCAGGACAGCCAAGGCTACACAGAGGAACCCTGTCTCCATAAACCAAAACAAGCAAACAAACAAATAAAAGAAAGCCACTCATAAAACAAAACTACAACAAAAACAAGGCAATTAGTGTCACTTTTTCCGCTTGGCCACCTGTGCTCACAGGTCAAGACAATCCAGCCTTTTCTCTGGACTCTATGCACGTCCATGAGTGCCACAGATCTGGTTCCCTGTGCACAGGTTCCCTGTGCGAGGTCTGGTGGGAGACCCCTCACTGGCCACCCTATAGCATTAGCACCGTACACTCACTCCAGAGCACTCCCCTCCCCATTTCCAGAGGCCTCTTACTTTGGGGTACACCACCAATCCTTCAGAAATGTTCTGCAGGGTATTTAACACAGTGTCTGCCGTGAGAAACGCTTCAGCCAAACAGATCCGTCTACAAAACAAACGTATTTCACTCCATTAATCAGATGTCAGAGGCAGACAGGGCGTGTTCCAAGAAGCGCTAGCCTGCTCCTGCCATCTGAACTCTGGGCAGTTTCCTTCAGTCTCAGGACTTCCTATTGCCCTCACAACCCTCATCTTCACTTCCAGTCTGAGCCGCCGCCCAAGCAGCAGGCGTCAAAGCTAAGGCTCCACCTCAATCAAACTCCAGCATGACAGCCATTTCTTCACTGCCTCTTTCTCAATACTGCTAACCCGCTGTCCGCTGCAGTAGTCGTCTCAGCCGACGGAGGGAATGGCCTGACTCACTCAGTTCTCCCGTCCAGTGCTGAGGCCAATCAGCTGACTTTACCACACCCTTCCTTCCCATCCACATGGCCACTGGGCCCAGGGTGGCTTGGACTGCTCATGATCTCTAGCTTGTTAGTGCCTCCTGCATGAAGGACTTCCTAATGATGCTAGGGCATTACACCTATCACAGCCCTGCACCCATGGCTTCTATCAGCCTCGGAGCGGTAATGGCTGGAATAAGAAACTGCCTCAGTAGTCAGTTTCTTTTATCTATTCCCTAAATAATTGTTCACCCAGTGTTAGGTGTGATGTGCAATCTACAGGTCATTTTAAGGACATGGGAGGGGTGGCTCAGCAGTTAAGAGTATTTGTTGGTCTTACAAGAACCTGGGGTTCGGTTCCCAGCACCCACATGGTCAGCTTCAAAGCATCCATCACTCTAACTCCAGGGAATCCAGTGCCCTTTTCTGACTTCCGTGGGCACCAGGCACACATGGTGTACATTCACACATGTAGGCAAAATACTCATACATGTAAAGTAACCTACATTTTAAAGATAATTAAGTAAACAGGAAGACATGAACAAACAGGAAATAGGCAAAACTAGACTCCTTCTGGGGCCTTGAGGTTTTCCAGGGTGGACTCTGACTCCCTATGAGGATGCCCCCAGGCCCGTCCCCACCGAGAGATGGAATTACAGGTGTGTGCCACCACGTCTGGTCTTTATGTGGTCTGAACCTGGGCTTCAAGCATATGGGCAAGCGTTCTACCAACTGAGTCCCGTCTTCCTTGCTGAGTCTGAAGCCATCCCCTCCATTCGGAAGCCTGCCCGGGCTCCTTTATCAACCACTGCACTGGGGCAACACCGAGCACACTGCCCAGTCTTCCTTATCTTGAGGATAAGAAAGAAAGCAGACTTGTCCAGTGTCCAGCGACCGTCTGGGCTCCACTTCCACAGCAGACATGTTCAGATGTCGCTTCCTTGCTTTAGCACCCCCCCTCTGCTGTGTTGTGTGTTGTCACCATTACTGACCGGTTGGCACTATCATCCAGTGTGCGTTCAAACCACTGCACGGAAGCCGTCTGTAGTGGGTCCATGGTAAGGGCCATCAGGTGGCGGGCCAGGCTGCAGCAACGTTCAGAGCGCATGGGGTTGCGCTTGTATGGCATCGCACTCGAGCCTACCCACAGAAGAGGATGAGATGCAAAGGCAGAAAGGCACCTGGGGTAGGTAGCAAGTGCGCAGGCATCTGCCAGGTGCACGCTGAAAGGCAGCGGGGACAGCCCGGCCCTCCCCAACAGCTTCGTGGTGCTCCAGAGCCTGCTTTATCCTCACCGATCTGCTGCTTCTCAAAGGGCTCCTCCATCTCCTTCAGGTTGGCCAGGAGGCGTATGTCAGTGCAAATCTGTGGAGGAAGACCTGGCATCATCCCCAACACTTGGTACATAGGGAAGCCTGGGGCCAGGCCAGGCTCACACAGTGGTGAGCTCTCAGTGTGTGCTGTTGCTGAGGTCAAGCCCAGCCCTACCCATTTAGGAGAACCATGGGTTTCTTTTATTTTTTATTTGATTATTTTATTTTATTTTATTTTTTTTGGTTTTTCGAGACAGGGTTTCTCTGTGTAGTTTTGGCTGTCTTGGACTTGCTATGTAGACCAGGCTGGCCTCGAACTCATAGACATCCACCTGCCTCTGCCTCCCAGAGTGCTGGGATTAAAGGCATATGCCACCACATCCTGAGTTCCCACCCAGGATTCTCTCTGTTCCTGAAAAGCTGGGATGACAAATACAAAGCGCACAGACTGAGGAGGTGGCCGCTGCTGTCAAACCTCGCTTAAAGTATCCAGAAGCTGAGTGTGGTGGTGGGTACCATAACCCCAGCAGCTGGATAAAGACTGAGGCAAACCTGGGCTACAGAGCCTTGAGAGGAAAAAAGACAACAGCTGGGGGTAGGGCAAGATTGTGCGTGCAAAAGAGAAAAAGACATAGATTATGAAAAGATAATAGGATTATCTTTTTCTCTTTCTTTAAGACAGGTCTCATGTAGCCAAAGAAGACCCTGCACCAGTTCTGGCTTTCCCCTCTGAAGCGCTGGCAGCACAGGCATGCACCACTAGACCTGGCTGAGGAATTCTAATCTTAACATATCCTTCAAAAGACAGACGTGTTGCTGCTGTAGGGGTAACTTCTTTCCCATTAGCACACTCAATTTAAATCCTTTCCCTAGAGATCTCAAACTCGTATGACTAACATACACAGACACAGTTAAGTCAAAGTCGGAGGCTGCCCTTCAGGTCACCACCTTCCTCCCCACATGCTCACCCTTACCTTGTGTACTGACGCCCCTAAGCTGGCCAGCACAGACAGCACTTCAATGTCCACTTTCCGTGTGTAGGTCTGTCCTGTGATGATGAAAGCTCTAGAAATAAACAGAGAAGAGATCTATGCTACAATATGTGACTGTCAGCTCAGCATGGTGCACACACTTTAAATCCCAGCACTCAGGAGGCAGAGGCAGGCAGATGTCTGTGTCTAAGGTCAGCCTGGCCTACAGAGCAAGCAACAGAACAGAGAGGACTACATAGAGAGACCTTGTCTCGGGCGAAAAAAGGCTGTCATATAGACAAACTAAAAACTGATCCTAAGCAACTGGGCTTGGCTTCCTGGCATGCTCAGTTAGGCTGCTCTCAGAGGGCCTGACTAGCAACTGGCTCCTGAAATAAGTTGTTCCCCTGTTTACTAATCCCTAGCAAAGTGCTCTGCCCTGAGGAGGAAGGAGAACCTAAACCCCGTCCCCTGCAGCTCCAGGGATCATGAAGGAGCCTGGTGGACTCGATGTAAGTGGTTAGAGTTACACTAACTCACTGAGGGACCCCGGGAAAAAAACAAAGCTGGCAACATATCCAGGCACGGAGACCTACGATTATCACTTTAGCATTTGAGATGCTCAGGCAGAAGGCTTTTGGTGAGGGCAAGCTCAGTCTGGGCTGTACAGCGAGTTTCCTGGACTACTTCATCTCCACCAAACCAAACGCCTAGGACAGAACAGCCACATTCACAGAGCCGCTCTAAGGAAACCACGGGGCTGGAGAGATGGCTCAGACGCTAAGAGAATGGCCTGGAACTAGAGATTCACCTGCCTCTGCCTCCTAAGTGCTGGGATTGCAGGTGTGCGCCACGGCACCGGCTTCATCTGTTATTCTTGAAGAAGACCTAGGTTTGATACCCAGCACCCACACAGCTGCTCACTACTTTCTGTAATGTCAGTCCCAGGAGATCTGACACTCTCTTCTGGCCCAATGGGCACTGCACACACACAGACATACACACAGACAAAACACCTATAAAAAGAAAGAAAGAAAAAAGGAAAGAAAGAAAGAAAGAAAGGAAAGAAGCAAGCAAGCAAGCAAGCAGGAGAGATGGCTTGCAGTAAGTTTACTTGTTGCACTTACGGAGGATCTGGGTTCGATTCCCAGCACACATATAGTGGCTCACAACCATTTCTAGGAGATGGCCTTTTCTGACTTCTATGGGCAACAGCCACAATTATGAATATGGTGCACTGGCATACGCACAGGTAAAACATTCACACAAATGCACAAAACACAAATGTGGTGCATAGGCATACAAAGAGGTAAAATGTTCTCTCACACACACACACACACACACACCCCAGGTATACACTCAAGTAAAACATTCATATAATTTATATACACACACTCAATAGTAAACAGCAACAGCAACAACAACAACAACAACAACAACAACAGGGCTGGAGAGATGGCTCAGAGGTTAAGAGCACTGTCTGCTCATTCAGAGGTCCTGAGCTCAATTCCGAGCAACCACATGGTGGCTCACAAGCATCTGTAATGGGATCTGATGGCCTCTTCCGGATGTGTGTGAAGACAGATTTACTCATATACATTAAAATAAATAAATAAATAACAACAACAACAATAATAGAGCTAAGCAAAAGTTGAATCAAAAGGTCTGTCATTAGCTGGGTACAGAGGCAGGCAGATCTCTGAGTTCAAGGCCAGCCTGGTCTACAAAGAGAGTCCAGGACAGCCAAAGCTACCCAGAGAAACCCTGTCATGAAAAACCAAACCAAACCAAACCAAAAAGCCTGTCAATAACAGGCAGGAAGCATTTTCCCCAGGCACATACCTTTTAAACCCTGCCTTTTCTGTCACCATCTTGTCCAGCTGCTCCACCTTTGAGAAAGAAAAGATACACCCTATTAGAAACATAAGTATTCAAACAGAATCCAAAACAAATTTTAGGGGCTGGAAAGATGGCCCAAGGGTTAAAAGCAGTGGCTACTCTTTCCAAGGACCGAGGTTCAATTCCCAGCACCCACATGGCAGCTCACAACTGCCTGTAACTCCAGTTCCAGAGGACCTGGCACCCTCACACCAATGCACATAAGATAAAATTAAATGAATTAAAAAAAAAAAAAAAAAAAAGAAAGAAAGATGGACATGTAGGTGTTCAGCCTGAGTATGCTTCAACTGGTCACCCTGCCAGGTCTTGGGCTCCCTCCAACACACTCTGGATCAACTGTATCAAGTCACAAGCAGGTTTGTCTCGTGGGCTGGCACCACTAAACTGAGCTGTCCCTCAAGTCACTTTCAGAATGTCCTTTTTTGGATACTGCATACATTAGAGATGAATGCAGTGTAGGCATCTTTTAAATTACATTTTTAAGCCAGCTGGATGTGGTGGCAACGGCCTTTAGTTCCAGCATTCTGGAGGTAGAGTCAGGAGGATCTCTGTGAGTTCGAGGCCAGCCTGGTCTACAAAGTGAGTCCAGGGCTGTTACACAGAGAAACCCTGTCTTGAAAAACCAAATAAATAAATAACATTTAAAAAATGTTTTTAGCACCAGGCGGTGGTGGTGCACACCTTTAATCCCAGTACTCGGGAGGCAGAGGCAGATGGATCACTTTGAGTTTGAGGCCAGCCTGGTTTACAAAATGAGTCCAGGATGGCCAAGACTACACAGAGAAACCCTGTCTTGAAAAACCAAAAAAACAAAAACAAAAACAAAAAACTTTTTATGTGTGTATATGAACACACACCCACAGGACACGAGTGAGGAAACAGACAGCTTGCAGGAGTCGGTTCTCTCCTTCCACCGTGTGGGTCCCCGAACTGACTCAAGTGTCCATCTTGCTGGTCCCTCAGAATACCTTCTGGTGATCCCCCTCGAAGAGCTGCAGGAAGCTGGCCTGTGTGCCAGTGGTGCCCTTCACTCCCCGGAAACGTAGCTCGTCACGAACACGCTTTAAGTTCTGGAGATCCATGCAAAGGTCTTGAATCCAAAGGCAGCAGCGTTTCCCAACTGTGGTCAGCTGAGCAGGCCTGAGAGGGACACAAGGAGAACACAAAGGCTCCCATATTGAGGCCTACTTTCACCTAACAGCCACCACTACCTGCTGGAGAGTGGACAAAGTAAGAGCTGCAGGAACTAGTAAAGATGAAATGACAGTTAAAAGCTGGAGTGGAGAAGGGTGAAGGGGCATTGAAGCTACTACAAACTAAAAATAAAGGGCTGCTGGTATAGTTCTTTACCAAGAAGCCTTTTAACAGTGTAGTAGGTAACAAGAATAAATTAATAAAATAAAAAAAATTACAATTTCAAAAATAAATAAATAAATAAATTTTAAAAATTAAAAAAAACAAAAAACAAAAAACAGTGTAGTAGGACGGTGCACACCTGTAATCCCAGCGCTCAGGAGGCTAAGGCTGACACATTTGAGGCTAGCAAGGGTTCTTCAGGGAACCACTATCTTTAAACAAAACCAAACTGTGGACTGGTAAAATGGCTCAGAGGGCATCAGATGCCCAGGTGGTGCATCAACATGTATACATGCAGAAACACCCACACACATGAAAAAGAGAATGGTTCTCTGTCTTTGATAAATATAAACCAACTGCTAATTACTGGACCAATGGGATGGCTCAGCTGGTAAAGACGTCTATTGCCCATCCGGATGACCTAAGTTCATTCCACACTGTGGAAGCAGAGAGTGACTCTTACATGCTGTCCTCTGACCCCAACATATGCACTCTCGTGTGTATACACACAAACAAATAAATGTAATTATTAAAAAGTTATAGCTTCTACCCGGGCTGTGGTAGCACATTCCTTTAATCCCAGCATTTGGGAGGCAGAGGCAGGTGGATCTTTGAGCTTGAGGCTAGTCTGGTCTACAGAGTGAGCTCCGAGACAGCCAAGGCTACACAGAGAAACCCTGTCTTGAAAAACCCAAACCCAAACCAAGTTACACTTTTCCCTGCTATGTTGTCCAATCTAGTCTAGAATTCGTGGGCCCAAGCTATTCTCCCACCTCAGGCCACAAAGCGGCTGGGACTACAACGTGTATGTTGGATCAAGAGTTGAAGCATGCCAGGCTGAGCAGCATCCCCAGACCCCCAGCTCCTAATGAAGGCCTCAGGCCCACGCCTCACCAGTGTCCCACGTTATCTGCTAGGCTTTGATACTCTGGCATCAACAAGCCTGTTTAAGTTCAATTCCCCAAGAGTCACCTTATCACTTACTGAAAGTGTGTGAAGCCTAAGGTGGGCAGGTCAGCATGTTCCTTGGCAAAGTCGGCAAGCCTCGAGATCACTCTAGCAAGCTACAAGTAAGACCACAGTGGGAAGGGAGTGAATGTAACTGAGTTCTTTATGTAACTTTGACTAAACGTCCACACAACTTCACATAAAATTCCATCTTCAGCTCGGGGAAGGTAGCATTTATTTATGTCTTTTCCCCTTTGTATCTTGAAGCGCCCTGGGCAAGGATCACAGGAACCCACATTTGAAAGCTGAGCCGAATCCCTAACATGTCACACACTATTTTAGGACCATCGCAGCATAGCAGGACCAAGCCATAGCCTGACCAAAATACTCCAGCAACACATCTCATCTCGCTTGTGCCACATTTAAAGGCCATGCTTTAGAGAGTAATAATACATTCTTGTAGGCTGGCCTTCACCTCTGAGATCCACCCGCCTCCTTCCCCACTGTTGGCATTAAAGAGGTACACCACCTCTTATTTGTGCCCAAGAAGGGACAGTTAACTCCACAGACGACATACAGAGTCCCTGACTTGAGAACGTAAGCTTTAGGCATCCCACTGTGTAGATTCACTTACAACTGCAGACCACTCCTGGTAGGAAACTTCTGTCAGCATCTTACCTTTGGCAAAAGCAGGTCAAAAGCATTTCTTAGGATAATCAGGTCCTGAAAGAGAAAATTCAACGGCTTCGAATTACACGGTGCCAGGCAGTAGTATTACAATGAAACTTTCTGGCCATTGGAGCTGACGTCTCAGCCTCAAGTAGCCTGTCTCACCTTCAGCAAACGAGAGTGTCCAAAGGTGCTAAAAGGCTGCTTTTCCCTCATTACCACTGGAAGACGTAAGTGCTGGGCTGGGATGTAGCTCAGTTGGCAGAATATTTACCTAGTGTGCGCAAGGCCCTGAGTCCCATCCTTAGCATCACGTTAACTTGGACTGGTGGTAAACACCCGTGATAGCAGCACTTGAGAAGCGGAGGCAGGAGAATCATAAATTAAAGGTCATCCTTGCGCACCCCGCAAGCTCCAGCTAAAGATTGGCATTGGCTAGGGAGGAGGCTGTTGGGGCGTGGGGGGGGGGTGTGTGTGTGTGGAGTGGGCGATCTGCAGAGCATGTGGACAGGTAGACTACTGGATTATGGGGATCCATAAGGAGCAAAACCTTTATTGTTCACACTGACCGAGAGCTGCAGAAGGCCTTGGGCTTTTCTCTTATATGGCACATTACATCAGTATTCTCTCTACATCCATCCATCCATCTATCTATCTATCCATCTGCCCACCCACCCACCCACCTACCTACCTACCGTACACCAGGCTTTGTCCCCAAGAGATCTGCAGCCTTTCCCTTCCAAGTGCTAGGATTAAAGTTTAACTTAGCCAGGCAGTAGTGATGCACATCTTTAATTCCAGCATACAGGAGGCAGCTCTCTGTGAGTTCAAGGCCAGCCTGGCCTACAGAGAGAGTTCGAGGACAGCCAGGGCTACACAGAGAAACCCTGCCTCAAAAATCAAACAATAGCCGGGCGTGGTGGCGCACGTCTTTAATTCCAGCACTTGGGAGGCAGAGGCAGGTGGATCGCTGTGAGTTCGAGGCCAGCCTGGTCTACAAAGTGAGTCCAGGATAGCCAAGGCTACACAGAGAAACCTTGTCTCAAAAAACAAAACAACAACAACAACAAAAAAAATCAAACAATAAAATAAAACTGTATACTAGATAAGTGACCTACCACTGAGCTACATCCTCAAGCCTTCAAACTGCTCTTGTAGGAGGAAAGAGAAAGTATTTTGGGTAACTCCAAAACATGTCCCTATGTCACAAAAACCATGGAGACACAGCATTACCGGGAACTTAAAAACATTTTTTTTTTTTTCAAGCCAGCATGATGGTTCACCAGGCCGGGTGTGGTGGTGCATGCCTTTAATCCCAGCATTCGGGAGGCAGAGGCAGGTGGATCGCTGTGAGTTGGAGGCCAGCCTGGTCAACAAAGTGAGTCCAGGACAGCCAAGGCTACACAGAGAAACCCTGTCTCAAAAAACCAAAAAAGTAAAAGTGTTTGTTGCCAAGCCTGCCAACCCAAGTTGCATGGATGGTGGACGGTGGAAAGACTGCCACAAGTTGTCCTCTGGTCTCCACATTCATACCTGAGTGCACATTCTGCTTCCTAATAAATAAATAACTGTAATGAAAGAACTTTCCAAGTAGTAGGATTATTCTTCCACATCTTGCCACTCACCCAGAGATTTTTTTTTTTTAGTTTTTTCGAGACAGGGTTTCTCTGTGTTATCTTAGCTGTCCTGGAACCACTGATAGACCAGGCTGGCTTCTGCCTCTCAGCGATCCGCCTGCCTCTGCCTCCCAGGGTGCTGGGCTTACAGGCCTGCGCCACCATGTCTGGCTTAGACATCTTTAATTACGCATCACCTAACCCTAAAAAGGAGGGGCCCTAGCAGCATGCAGCTGTACTCAACTACTCAGATGGCTAAGCAGATAGACAGCCTGGGTTCTGCAGCTGAAGACCAGTCTAGGAAACATAACAACGTACTAGGACCCTGTCTCAAAAAATAAAAGCTGGGCATGGCGGTGCACGCCTTTAAACACAGCACTTGGGAGGTGGAGGCAGAGGCAGTCAGATTTCTGAGTTCGAGGCCAGCCAGGTCTACAGAGCTAGTTCCAGGACAGCCTGGGCTACACAGAGAAACCCTGTCTCAAAACACCAAAAACCAAGACCAAAACCAAAAACAAACACTTGTAATACTGTCCTCTCTTTTCAGAAGCCAACAGTAGTTTATAAAGGCCCTTGGGTAAGTTTGGAATCTTAAAACCACACAAACACAATATAAAGGCTGAAGCCCAAGTATAAACAGTGTCGGCTCGTACTGTATTGTCTCCAACGTAGCAGGAGGTGGCGCCCAGATGGATGATGCCCGCAGCTTTCGGACAGCAGTGGCCGAACGTGTGCACGTGAGCCATGACATCATGGCGCAGCCGTTTCTCCTCCTCGGCGGCCATCTGGAAGTCAATGTTGCTCAGGTTTGACCTCATCTCCTGGATCTGTTCATCTGTGATGGGCAACCCCAGTGTCTGCGGAGCAGGCAGAAGAAAACCCAATGACCTTCATGTCCAAGGATTTGAGAGGAAGTGAAAACTCTTAAAACAACAAGTTCAAAAGTATGGGCTGGGGGAGAAGCCACCACGGAGGGATTGAAATCTGCCTGCCTCTGCCTCCTGAGTGTGCACGGCCTCTGCAACCGCCACCTGGCCCACTCCAGCCTCTCTTGTTCTAGCCTCTGGGCTTCTTGGACTTTTGTGTAAAACACTGAGTCAACTCTTGCTTCTTTAGCCAGGTTCTATTTAGGACACTCATCACTGTATGACACTGTGCCATATGGAACTAACCCATTCAGCTCTCTTGAAGGCATACTGCACGAGAAGAGACCTTTGATCTAGTCACTACGTAATCCTTAGTCGTGACTTGTGAGTGCACAGAGTATGGGGGCACTCACAGGAACCAGAATTAACAATTCCTCAAGGCTGGGCTTAGTGCTCTACAGGATGTCATCAGCACCTGGGAAGGAGAAACAGAAGGATCCCTACTACAAATGAAACACTGTCTCCAATCTCCAAAGGGAAACTACCCGCCAGTGAGCTGGCTCAGCCACCAGGCACTTGCAGGCAAAGTCTGGAAACCAGAGCTCCACTCTTGGAACTGCAGAGCTGGGGAGGCCCTATTCCACAGAACTGTCATCACACGTGGCCTCCACGTGTGTGCTCCCACCGTGCACACTTCTGATGCTATGAACGTCTTGTATTACTTCTGATCTCCCCCCCGCCTTTTAATTTTTAAAAAGAGATCTACTGGCCAGGTGTGGTGGCGTACACCTTTAATTCCAGCACTGGGAGGCAGAGGCAGGAGGATCTCTGTGAGTTCAAGGCCACCCTGGTCTATAATAGTCCAGGTCAGCCAGGGCTATTACACAGAGAAACCCTGTCTTGAACCCCCACCCCCCCAAAAAAGGATTTATTTTTATGTTTTACTCTATGTATGCGCATGTGGTGCCTACAGAAGCCAGACAAGTCTTTGGATGCCCTGGAACTGGAGCTGCAGATGATTGTGAGCTGCCATTGGTTGCTGGAAAGATCTTCTGGAAGAACAGCCAATGTTCTTAACTACTGAACCACCGTCCTAGCTTCTCATAGTTTCCACAACTCAACCAGTTATTATGGAATATATGGTTTGTTTGTTTGTTTGTTTTTTTATTTTTTTGAGACAAAGTCTCAGTGTGTTGTTCTGGCTGGCATGGAACTTGCTAAATAGATGAGGTTGGCCTCAAATTCACAGAAATTCACTTGCCCCTGCCTCTCGAATGCTGGGACTGGGGAGATGGCTCCATAGTTAGGAGGACTCACTGCTCTTGCAGGGGACCTGGCTTTGGTTCCCAGCACCCACAAGGCTGTAACTCCAGCTCTAGGGCACCTGCTGGCCTCCACTGCACCCACACTCACACATGCACGTGCCACCTGCAGGCCTCCACTGCACCTGCACTCACACGTGCATGTGCCACCTGCAGGCCTCCACTGTACCCGCACTCACACATGCACATGCCACACGCTGGCCTCCACTGCACCTGCACTCACACGTGCATGTGCCACCTGCAGGCCTCCACTGCACCCACACTCACACATGCACGTGCCACCTGCAGGCCTCCACTGCACCTGCACTCACACGTGCATGTGCCACCTGCAGGCCTCCACTGTACCCGCACTCACACATGCACGTGCCACACGCTGGCCTCCACTGCACCTGCACTCACACATGCACGTACCACATGCAGACACATAACTGCATATAAAACAAACAAAAACACCTGTAAGATCTGTACCACCACACCTGGATTTTGCTACTAATTTGATGCTCTAATAGATAATCCATACCCTAGCTAGGCACCCATGCAGTGGTGCACTCCTGTGATCCCAGCACTCAGGAGGCAGAGGCAGGCTGATCTCTGTGAGCTGAAGGCCAGCCTGGTCTACAAGGCAGGTCCAGGACAGCCAAGGCTACACAGAGAAAAACCTGTCTCAAAACAAAACAAAACCAATAAATAAGTGAAAGAAAGAAAGAAAACCCATACTCATAGCTATGTATGCTTCAAACAATTTGTGGACCAGATGAGCCTTACACTCCAGTTTCAGCTGGAGGCCATTTACACGCTATGGTGACACTGGCAATGGCTTGCAAGCTACTGCCCCCATCTACAGATTGTGGGCATCAGATGAATGAGGAAAGAACATCACAGAGTAAGACACATGCAGGGGTCCCACTCTCTACTGTTAGGGAGCCAATAGTTCCCAATGCTTTGGTTTCCCACCTATGAGACTGCGCTGGGCAGTGGTGGTGCACACCTTTAATCCCAGCACTTGCGAGGCAGAGGCAGGTGGATCGCTGTGAGTTCCAGGCCAACCTGGTCTGCAAAGCAAATCTAGGGCAGCTAAGGCTACACAGAGAAACCTTGTCTCGAAAAACAACAACAACAAAAAACAAAACAAAAAAAGGACTTTATGCTATGTGTTTAAAAAAAAAAAAAGACTGCAATCTTAGCACTCTGGGAGGCAGAGGCAGGTGGATCTCTGTGAGTCTGAAGCCAGCTACAGCTACACAGTGACACGCTGATCTCAAAAAAAAAAAACTGCCAAGCCACCGCCAATAAAAACAACCCCACAAACCCTCTGGAACAAACAGGTGCCCAGGTCCTCCCTTCTCAGAGCAAATAGTGGCTCAGAAAACAGATTCCAAAGCTGTCAAAGTGGCAAAGGGCTCAGCTTAGGATCTGGAATGGATCCAGGTTCGAATCTGCTGTCAAGAGCTAGCTGGGAAACCTAGGGCAAGCCTTGCTCCATACAAACTTAGTTTTGTCCCCCAGAAAGACGAAGATTCAGGGACTGGAGAGACAGCTGGGAGGTTAAAGGAATTTGCAGAGACCCCAGGTTCAGTTCCCAATACCCACATGGCAGCTTACAACAAGCTGTTAATTAGTTCCCTCTCCTGACAACATCTGTTGGCACCAGATATGTGCGTGGTGAACATGGATGGATGCAGGCAAAAACATTTATACACTAAAAATAAAATACATCCTTTTTTAAAAAGTGGGAAAAGCTACCATCAAGTTTGCAACGCAGTTACTTACTTTCTTTTTCTTTTACAGTGTGTGTGCGTGCGGGCGTGCGCGCGGAGGTCGGAGGACAACTAACGGGAGTCAGGTATCGCCCCTCACCGTGTTGTCCAGAGGCTCGAACTCAGGTCAGAAAGCTTGGCGGCAAGCGCCTTTACCCCTGAGCCTGCAAGGTTTAAGTAGCAATGCAGTAGCCTTGGCCGAACCGAAGTCCTCCAAAGGACGTGCACGACTCTGGGACTGTTACAGAGACAAGTGCTTAGGGTGTGACCTGCCTAGCGACAAGGAGCATGGCCAGTTACCTGCTCGGCCTCCGCCAGCCACAACCACAGCTGCCGCCACGTCTGGAACTTGTACCTGTCGCTGAACAAGAAGCACATCTCGAGGCTGGCGTAGCGGGCCGCCAGCGGAGAACGGTAGCTTTCATGACCGCCAGGGTCGCCGGCTGCAGCCATCTTCACCACGCCACCCGGGCCAAGGCCGACACGAGTAGCTCGGTCCAAAGCGGAAACCTGGGCGCGTGTTGGGCGGGACTTCCTCCTCCGGCCCCGCCCTCGTCGGGGGGGGGGGAGGGTGGGGAGTGGATAACGCTGAGCTGGATGACTGAGGCGGCTTAATTTTGGTTCATCTCCCTCCCCCAGGAGGTTCTCTGCTCTTTTCTTGATTTGTACGAAACGCGATTAAGCCTCTTAAGTCTCTGCCCCACTCTGTGCCTCCTCGGTTTTTCCATTTGAGGAGTGCACATTAAGACCCTCCTTTAGAGCCGAAGCAAGGAGGGTCGCTGTGAGTTCGAGGCCAGCCTGGTCTACAAAGTTAGCGCACGACAGCCAGGGATACACAGACAAACCCTGTCTCAAAAACCAAAACCAACCAACCAACCAAACCAACCAACCAACCAACCAGAGTTGGCTGTCATTCAGAATACTTTGTCCATCAAACAAACCTACTAGACACCTGGGCCCAACATCCTTGAGCAGCATAAGGCTGACTTGGGGGCTGAGGACATATGTATTTTGAAAAGACTGCACTCTCTTGGACTGGTTCACGGGTATAGTTGCTTTGATATTCTGTAGGGGCGCACTGTTCTCTTCCTGAGATCCTTGCAAAGTCGGCCATCCTCAGCCTTCTGAGCCGTGCTATCCTGCCTCTGCATCATTTGGCCTCTTACTTTTCCTCATCTACCTGTAGTGTTCTGTTTGGTTCACTTCCTTCTGTGACTTTACTCTCTTGACACACTTTGTAGCCTTAACTGGCCCAGGGCTCGCTAGGTAGGAGATCTGCCTGCCTCTGATGCCTGAAGGCTCAGATTAAAGGGATGGGTCAGCTGTTTTTGTTTTGTTTTGTTTAATGTATGGAATTCTTCTGCTAAACACTGCCAGCTGCCTTAGGGTCTGGCTAGTGTGGAGTGCCCTGCTTTTTGCCTGTCTCCTAACTAACCATTCTGAGCATTTCCATATTTTTTGGTCCTGTCCCTTAGGCAAGTTATTTAATCTTTCGGAAAAATATGGCTGACGCTCCCAGGGACACAGTGAGGTGAGAAGACAAAAAGAGATGCTGGCTCTCTGCTCGGGACAATGGGCCCGGCCAGCTTGTCCTCTAATGCTTTTCTAACATTGCATTGTAACTTCTGTCGCCTCCTCTTCCTTCCTATCTGCCCGCCCCCCCTTTCTCTCTTTCTTGTTTTTTTCACTTTTTTAAAGATTTATTAAGCATACAGTATTTTATCTACACTGTACACATGCGTACCAGAAAAAGGCACTAGATCTCATTATAGATGGTTGTGAGTCACCAAGTGGTTGCTGGGAATTGAACTCAGGACCTTTGGAAGAACAGGCAGTATTCTTAACCTCTGAGCCATCTCTCCAGCCCTCGTTCTCTCTCTTGGTTTTTCAAGACAGAGTTTCTCTGTGTCATCTTGGCTGTTCTGGAACTCACTATGTAGACCAGGCTGGCCTTGAACTCAGAGATCCACCGCCAGTCTCTGCCTCCTGAGTGCTGGGATTAAAGGTGGTGGGTCTTCACCACTCAGCTTCTGATAAATGTCATTTATGTCATTTTCAGTTTTGCACTGAATAGCTTTTATTTCTCTTTTTTTCCTCCATTTTCCTGGATAAACCTCCAGGCTGGTGGAAGAGTTTAACACTCTGGACAATTTCCCTCCATCCTGCAGCTCTCTCCTCCCTTCCCTCAGTCCACACAGCTGCACCTGGAACAACCCACCCTTCCCCCGCTGCCTCCACCGGAAGGCTTACTTTCTGAGTTCACGAGACCCCACAGTGTCGGGTTGACTGGAGCCTAGGCATGGCCATTTGGCTGCCACTGTTACCTGAAGCAGCATCTCTCAATTAAAGTATTGGCTTTTTATTTTTATCTTATGTGTACGGGTCTTATGCCTGCATGTACGTCTGTGCACCATGCATGCAGTCTTCAAGAAAGCCAGAAGAGGGCACCAGATCCCCTGGGAAACAGGTCTTCAAAAATTAAAAAATTTTTTTAGACTTATTCATTTTTATGTGTTTCGCATGCATGTATGTTTATGCATCATGTGTATACCGGAGACCTACAGAGGTCATAAAAGAGCACTGTATGTCCTGAACTGTAGTTAAGGGTGGTTTTGAACCATCATGTGAGTGCTGGGAATTGATGTGCCCAGACCCTCTGCAAGTGCTCTTAACCTCTGAGCCATCTCTCTGATGCCTTTTATGTTTTTATTTCTGCCTTTTCTTTGAGACAGGGTCTTATGTAGCCTACCTCGTTTGCCCTCAAATATGTGTAGTCAAGGATGACCTTTAACCTTTTTTTTTTAGACAGGGTTTCTCTGTGTAGCTTTGGCTGTCCTGGACTTGATTTGTAGACCAGGCCTGCCTCAAACTCACAGCGATCCTCCTGCCTCTGCCTCCCTCTATCCTCTCCCTTCTACACCCCCCATACACTGTGATCACACATGGGTGACCCATTAGCATCCATGCCTTTGTGCATGAAGGCAAGTACTGTCCCCTTCTCTGACACTAAACCTCAGTCTAGGCCCTCCATGTTCTACGCAGGGGGTCTAACCATTGCTCTGCATCTCTAGCTTTTGTTTTTCCCATTTAAGGTCCTTGTTTTTTTCAACTTGGTTCTCAAAAAATAAAACACAAAACAAAAACTACAAAACACAAAAATAAAAGCCTTGCGCCGGAGAGATGACTCAGCGGATAAAGAGGCCTCCTGATAACTAGAGTTCAATTCCCAGAGCCTACATGGTGGAAAGAGAAAACCAAGTCCTGAAAACCGCAGTGAGCTAAGGGTGCATTTACAGATTCCGTATTTGCCCCCTTTTCCCTCTGCAATGTTGAGTTGGTTTTGAATGCTGGTACCAACCAGAAACTAGCCCCAAGTGTCAGGAAAAGAGGGGCAGTGGACACAGGGATATCCAACAGCATACTTGTGACATTATGGGCTGTAACTTCTACACAGTACACCATCAAAGAACAGGAGCCAGCTGGGAGGGGAGGAAGTCATGTCATGGTCAAAGATGCACCTGTGGGTTTCTGGAAGCAAGTTTCCAGAGCATGGCTGGGGAGGCACAAGGGAAGGAGGGGAAGTGTCCAGAGGCAGGATGGTCTCACACAGGCTAGGCTTGCACAAACCTACCTCCTGAGAGCTGGGGTTACAGCTCGCACCTCCACCCTCGTGGTTGAAATTGGAAGCCTTTGCAAATGAAGGTTTTTGTAGTGAAGGTTTATTTTGTTTTGTTTTGTTTTATTTCTATTTGTGAAACCAAAATCTAAACAAGACATGAACTTAGGATAGGAAGGGCCTTCAGGGTGCCCAGTTCATCCCCCACCTCCCAGTGTTTATGTTTTCTTATTTGAAAGTACTGATTAAACTCAGGATCTAATACACTGAGCTACTCACAGTTTCTCTTTTGTGAAACAAAGTTTCAGTGAAGTTCCAGGCTAGCTTTGACATTTCAGTCTTGAGATTAAGGTGGCCAGTGTTTACAGTCTTTATGAAGAAAGATCTGGACAGTGTGTAAGAAGATTCCAGGTGTTTATCAGAACAGGTACTTCAGAGTAGCTTTTGGGGTGCTGGGTTTTGAACTCAGCCTTGCACGTGCCAAGCATGTACTTTGCCCCACACACACTGGCATGACTTCTGGCCATCACCTGGGTCTTCTAGTATGATTTTACCAGTGGCAGAGGTGAGTGCCAGTTAAATGGGTGCATGTATGTGGCATGCTCAGAACAGTGTAAAACTTAGAGTGGGCGTCAGGCAATGCTACCACCTACTGTCAGCTAGACTATGCCAACCATAATTTTTCTGAAGAAAAAGAGTTTCCTGCTGTCTGTGTGAAAGAGCTCAGTCTCCTTTCTAGCAGGTAACAGCAGCTGAGGGGCATCTTCTCTCCTCCTTTATGCTGGTGCTCAGGCAAACACAAACAAGGACGTAACAAGACACCAGGCAGCAGCTAACTACCCTCAGTATCTTTCGGAAAGTTTGAACCCTGCACGGTGGCAAGTGTTTTTCAGCTCCAGGACAGGCAGCAAACAGCAGAAATAGACCAACTGGTCTAGTTTAGATGAAGGCTCAAACTCAAATGTAGAATTTCTGACACACTTTTGTGTAGACCAGAGGGGGTGGGAGGAGAGATGGGGAAGAGGAACACTGAAGAAGCTAGCGGAGTTTAAACAAACTGTCACAATAAAGCCAGAAACCACAACAGCAAATGCTTAGCAGCCAAACACATTTATTAGTCTTTTTCTTTTTTTTTCCAGGAACTCAAAAATATTTTGTAGTTATAATGTAAGCAACTGAGTTGCACATAATACAATCACATCTTTCCAAAATAAAATAAAATAAAAACTAAACAAAAACAAAATAAGCTGTTTAAAAGCCCAAAAGAAAAAAAAAAACAAACAACCCTTCAGAAAATTCTTGTATATGCATCACATCATCTCTCAGTTTTAATGAAATGACTATGACTTTATTCTGCATCACTCAACCTGTCACAATCCGATAAAACACCACCCTTCAGTTTTGTTTTTTGATATATATATATATATATATTTTGAAATCCAGCATGAGAAATACAGTACCTGCTATGGCAAAAAATACACATAAAATGCAACTTTTCAGCTTATTTGTACATTAGTAGAGTTTAACATTTTGTTTGTTTGTTTTTAAGTGAACCAGTGATTTTAAGTACCACTATACTAAAGAAGTAAAATAAAATATAGAAAGGGGGCCGGCCTGCCGTGCAAGTGAACCACCAAAGTGCCTAGTTTCTGTGTCCATGTTAAACCAGTAAGATGAGCAACTTTACCATATGGGAGTCCAATTAAACCTTTATGTTAAAAAAAGACCATGCCACATCCTTCCTTTTCTCCCCTCAAATATCCTTAAAACTTATCATCTGTATTTTCAATTGCCAATCAGAAGAGAGAAAAGAAAGCCACCAAATTAATATTGTAAAAGCAATTTCAAGTATAAGAAAACAAAAACACTTACAGGTAACTTGCAGAGAGCATCAACACGTGCAGTGACAGGTTTTCTGCCGAGTGTTTCAGATGAGAGGGTTTTCATGGTACCTTCTATGTGTGTGCAAAGCTGGAAAGCTACCTCTTAAAACTTCAGCCTTTCTGGTGTCTTTCTCTGAACCTTTTGATAAAGGAGCAAAGAGGGCCACCAAGAGCAGAGAGGAGGGAGTGAACCAGGATCTCTCTCCTCCTCTCCCACACCCCCAGGTCCTCTCACCTCGGGTTCAGCCTCACTGACCTGTTACTGAAGGGTCTCTCACTACTTACTGTTTCCTGATTTGGTAGAATGAATTTCACTATGTAAACATAGCCCCCTAGGATTACAGAACCCAAAGCAGCATTTGTATCTCCATCTAAAGGGAGAAAGATAAAACAGTCCAGAAACCTCTCCTTAGGTTGCTCTTTGTTGGTTTTGGTTATGCAAAACCAGGCTGGGCTGGGCGCCAAATGAGAAGTTGTAAGAATCTAGCGGAGAGTTAAGGAGTGGGGCATGGCTGAGCGGTTGGATCTGCTTTATTTTCCCTCCTAGAAGAGTATTTTTTTTTTAACCTGTTAAAAATGTTCCTGCACCTTAAGTCATGCTGAAATTAAGGCCAAGGGTGCAGAATCTTGTGCACATGTCTGTGAGCACACTAGAGGTGCGTGCACCATTTTGATGTCTTGTGTTGAGACCACTGCATACACTTTGGTCACTGGTGTGTGCAAAGGGTGTTGTAGGGGGACATCCCAGGAAAGAGGTGCAGACATCAGCAAAGCCCTTTGGGAACATCAGAGAGGGAGACGAGGGCAGGCAGAACCCTAGTGATGAGTGGAAGCACACTGATACCCCAGGGCCTCCAGACAAACAACACAGTAAAATCCAAGTGAACAGTGCCAGTCAGGTGGACAGGGGATGCCCATGCATTTTCATCAAGATTCTTCCCTCAAAGGAAGTCGTCATTAAGCAAGATCAGGGGGAGCACTTACAAAGCTCCTTGACAGATAGGAGTTTAAGTTAAAATGGGATAAATGAGGGAGTCTTCTAACCCTGCGTCATGGGAGCCCAAAGTCTAGGAGGGCAGCCACTGTGAGTGCCCTGGCAGGCAGTACGCATCAGCATGCTTCCTCTAAGAACGTCAGTTTAGGCAGCATGGAGGAAGGTCTGAGGATGTACGGAGCTTTTAGGCTTGTTTGCATGCCCTTAGCTGAATGAGAAATACATTTCCAGGGCATTGCTGAAAAAGCCACAGGACAGACTGCACTATCAGGCACTGAACTCCACTGAGGAACTAAAGAACCACACTAAAGGGGTAGGCAGAGAACCCAAGGTCCTGCTTCGAAACCTCAAGTCCTTGGAGGAAATGGATCATACAGAAGAGAGAAATTCAGGTATTCCTCACCTGAGGCCTTGGTGCTGGAATAGACAGCACCTAGTTAGGGCAGGTGTAGCTCCTGGTCTGCTGTTGTGTTAGGGAGAAGGACAACCAGGAGAAAATAGCCACCCCACAAACCCAAAGCCACCCCCTGACCTGTGCTGCTTTTTCTTCAACAAGAATTCAGACCTGAAACTTCTGACAGCTTAAAATGCAAATATCATATTTTAGGGTTATTTTCACAGCAAAGAAAATGTTTCAAAGACTTGTTATTTACACATCCTTATTTTATAAAGAATAGCTGACTGATGTCAAGAAAGGAGGAATGAAGGGTTTACACCGCACGGGAAATATACCTTGAGGTATCATTTTGTGTCAGACACTTGAAACATCAGGATTTTCTTGTTGTTTTGCTTTTGTTAAAAGGCAATCGAACAGATGGAACCCTGATAAGATCATGCCTGTGCAGCCTCGCACAGACACAGAGAGACTGTGATCAAGTCGGTCACTCATTACAGTACTGTGAACATAACATTGCGGTGTGGAAAACACTGAATACAGGCTGAACATATCTCACTTCTGATACTATGTGTCATACTAATGCCTAGACTACAGCAATGCATGTGCTGATTTATCACAGTCCCACTCCACAAAGAATTGTAAGGACAAAGTGGAGGAAGTATGGGAGCCTTCCAGTGTCCCACAACCCACTGCACTGCCAGCTCAGCACAGGTAAGGAAAGCAGAGATCAGGGACAGTAGGCAAGGAAGGGATGGGAAGCTTTTTTTTTTTTCTCCTTCCTGTCAGCCAACAGCAAGTACCAGCCCTCTTTCTCAGCTCATACTTAGGAATGGCAGCCTTCGCATGACTGAAAACAAAAGAAAAGTAAAAGGAGATGAACTCTCAGGTCAGCAGAGTGTGGCATGGTTCCCTGAGCTTAAAAGGGTTCTGAGTTCAGAGAATACTGGAGCCTGTAAGCTTCCATGGCTGCCCTGGGTTAACACTGCATGGCCAGTATCAAGAATCCTGCACCATAATGGTGGACAGGCATGGCAGACCCCCTCCCCCCCGGAATTTGCTTGGCAATCAGACCTGCCATAGGGCAGGGTCTAGGAGGTCCTCTCGCCCTCACTATGCTGACCTAGTGAGTCCCTCTTCTTCCCTTCACAGACATGGGGGTTCCATGGACACAGAAACTGGAAAATGTAAGGATATAAATCGGTTTCTTTCCCCTCTTCCCTGCCTTCCCCCTTTTCAGAAAATGCATAGTTACAAACTCAAGATACAAAATGGAGCAAAGACGACCACAAATGGACTTTGTGTGTGTGTGTGTGTGTGTGTGTGTGTGTGTGTGTGAACCCACAAAAACACAACCTCTAGTTAAATTCACATTTGCATGACGATACATCCCAAGGCAGCTAGAGGAATGCAGCCTCCCTTTGTCTTCCTGAATGCAGCTGAAGGAATCTAGGAGAGTGCTCTCCTGTGTGTGTGTGGGGGGGGGGGGGCAGAGGGGGCAGGATGCCGAGGACTGTGGACAGGGCCCTTGGCATTCACTGGATCTTTCCTTAGAAGATTGGGAGTGGGAGAGGAGGTGCGGGTCATCAAAAAACAAACATCAAACACATGAAGAGACTATAGATTTCTAGGTTTAACTACAACAGTTCTCAAGAACTAAAGTATGATTTCGGCTGCTTGTTTTTTCTTTCAAAACCTTTCCTTTGCGTGCAACAAATACCCTGTTCACACAAGTAGCAACATTGATGTGATTTGCATTTGGGAAAACCATGACCTTCTAAGGCAGAGAGGGTAAAAAAATTTACTCTGCAGAACAAAGCCAGAAACGCCTTCTTTAAAAGAATGGGTCAGAAAAAATTGCCATATCCCAATTCTTCAGTGCTTACAGAACACACACACACACACACACACACACACACACACACACACACACACACACACACACACACACGACTAGGGAATGCAGATGTAGACAGCTGACCTGGGCCTTGGCCTTGCTTTCTTATAACCTCCTGGGCCAAGACCCAGAATCTCTTCCGCACAACCCACACTGTGCAAAATGGGTGCTATGAACATCCAACAGCTGTCCCTGGGGCTGCTAGGAGACCCTCTGACAGGCCACAGTTGGTCTCTGGACTGACAAAGGCACATTCAGAAGTACTACCTTAAGAGATTCCTTGGAAAGAATTAAAGGGGGTTAGTGTTTTAAACACCATTACTGTAACATAACCCCAAACTTCTGGCAAAAATAAGTTTCAGGCTAAAATCCATCACTTGGTGAGTGCCCAACCTCCCTTTACAAGGTGTGTGACCTCTTGAAGGGTCCCCAAGGGCTTGTTTTGCATAAAGAACCTCCTTTTGTTTTTGGCATGCACAGTTAGCATCTACCACCTTTTCCTGCTGTAAGGTCAGTCATGAAAGCAAGGCCGCTCCATCTGCCTCCAGCCCCTTTACAGACCCCAGGAGTACCCTTTCAGTGGCCCAAGAAAAACCTCATGACCCACCCGAAGGCCCAAGAGCCCAGGGAGAAGAGAGGTGAATGCAGGAAGAAGGGATTTCCCTGTTTGAAGAAGTCATCCCAGTTTACTGCTGCCAGCTGGAAACAGGTCAATTATAACTGACAGTTTATTTCCAAAGCACTCAGAGCGAAAGCTGAGCAGAGGCACGCAACTCAAGGAAACACTATTTTTCTTACTTAAAACACACCACATCTGGTGTATGAAAGTATACCTGCGGAAAGGTTAAGTATCACCATGAGGAACAATCTGGCCAGGATGGTACTCCTTTTCCTGGCAATGGCTGTTTCTTTTTGAAAACAAATACGTGTGTACACCTGACTAGAAAGAGCTCCTTAAACTCTGAGGCAAACATCAGCATTTTCTGTCACTTGGCTACAATTTAAAAACCATTCCAATGATGGAGATACTTTCCAGCTGCTCAGGGCCTGGTCAGGATGAGCATGCACATGAGGGGCAGCATGGATGCTGAGCAGCTAGCTCTCCGCCCTTTGACTAGTGTCCCCTTTAAACCATCTTGTATCTTGTTCATGCCTTCCTTTGGCAGTGTGGACTGGGAGGTTTTGTGGGCAGTTTATAGAGTATTGATATTCAACTTTTGCTTTATGAGACAGGGTCTCTCTGAAACTTGCTATGTAGAACAGGCTGACCTTGAACTCACAGAGATCCACTTCCCTCTACCTCTCAAGTGCTGAGATTAAAGGCATGTGCCACTAAGTCTGGTCTGATACTCAGTTTTTATTATCATGTTTAGATTCTTGGAGTTGACAATTATTTCAAATCTAAAGAATATAGTATGGGTACCCCCTTTGTCAAATTTAAGGCTAAGAATAAAAAACTATTGTTGACAAATGAAACCATCTCTGGTGACAGCTCACCTTTGGCACTGGCTGTAAGCCCAGAGAGCATTCTTACAGTGTGTACAGACTCTGGGGATATTCTTGTATTTTTTTCATAGGCTGATGATGTCTTCAACAGCCTTGTTTTTGTAGGTAAAACGCAAAGGGGCTCTGCATGGCCCCAAGGGTCTACAGGTGGACAGTTCACTTACACACAGGCTAGAAAAGTCCTAGTAGCACTCAGAGAAGACAAATGTGATCCCAGCCAGAACAAGGTTCCCTTTTGCAGTGACATTAAGAAGTATAGCTAATCCACTGACATGAAACTGTGACAAAACTTGGCAATAACACTGGAGAATAAAGTTTATTTTTTTTCTTTTAAAAAACCAGCTAAAAATGTGTCTTTGCTTCTAGTTGACAACCTTATACTTAGAATAAGTAATGTTAACTTAAAAAGCAACAAATGGCCGAGTAGTATATGCTGAATTTTAACTCTGAGGGCAGGGAAGAATGGGACTTTCTCTATACAAAGACTCAATTGTGCCTGAATCTTAGAGATGGCTATCACAGCCAAATCTGCTGAAAACATCCAGCTGACATGAGAGAGAGAGGAGAGAGAGAGAGAGAGAGAGAGAGAGAGAGAGAGAGAGAGAGAGAGAGAGAGGAGAGAGCGAGCGAGAGAGAGCGAGACAGAGTGAGAGAGAGAGAGAGCGAGCGAGCGAGACCGAGAGAGAGAGAGAGAGAGACAGAGAGAGACAGACAGAGAGAGAGAGAGAGAGGAGAGAGAGAGAGACAGAGAGAGAGAGAAGAGAGAGAGAGAAAGCGTGCGCAAGAGCACGCGCAGGCTTGTGAAGCATTTTGCTCAGCATAGAGACACTAAGAGTCAAAATGGCAGAATATGAGAAAATAGCTTTAAAAGTACACAGCATTTGAGGTCAAAGTAGAATCTGGCTATTAGCCCTACAAAAAGCATTTCCCTTACAAGAAAAAGGTGACAATGACAGTGTAGGGCTGGAGGAATTGTGTATCTCAGGCATAGAATGTGCTCTCCTACCATGGGCAAAGTCCTGGCTTTCATCCCCAGCACAACAGACAAGAAGGGAGAGAAGAAGTATTTGCAGTAAGTTTAGGTTCAGTCTCTGGCAGGTACACTAGTAAAGTCCGTTCAAATTCTTAGCAGGGATTCCTCTTTCTTCTTCCCCTTGCATATTATCCTCCACACCACACTTAATTTTGACTCACTCCCACTGCTACCTTCACAACAGAAGAGGGGAAATTCTTAGAACACAAGCCACTGCAATACAGAGGACGGGCTGAACGGCTGATGACAGATGCTACACCAGGGCCACTGAAGGGATGGAGTCATTTTGTGGACCAGCACTGCTGCACTGGTAAGATCATTCCTACAAATGCTGGAAACAGAAGGTAAGTTCAAGGATTAAGGGCTGAGAGGAGAGATGGTATATGGACTGTCTTTTTTTTTTTTTTTTAACATGGTGTTAGAGACCTGAGTGTTTCTCAGTCCTTAAATGGGGTCATGGCACTGGGTCTCAACGGCAGCAGAGGTTCTCCCGAGTGATGGAAGACAACTCTTTCCCACACTTGTGCTTTTCTTTTGGCTACTCATGTGGTAGACAGAAACAAGTCTGTGATGCTCATGGACATATATACGTCTTCCTACCACTAATAAAGAGTTAAAAAAAAAAACTAATATAAAACAGAAAGCTCACACTTACATGCTTATAATCTATACAAAACAAATCTATGTAACGGTGACTAGCAAGCCTCTGTATATATGCCAGAATGTGCTGGAAGGATATGCTCATTGAATTTTTCCATGTATAATAAAGTCACCTAATGTCTTAGTAGACATGGTTCTTGCTAAAAAAATACCATGAGAAGGGAAGGGCTTTCCACCTTCAAAACATCCCCAACCACGTCCTCTCCTTAGATCAGTGCCTATCAATAACAAAAGCTTCCAGTGAGATGACAGATGGGCGAAGGGGACAGGCAGGGAGAAGACAGAGAACAGGAGCTGAGAAGCAGGAGCCTTCTTCCACTGGCCAGGCACAAAAAGACCTTCCCCATCGCTGTAACTGTCACCCTTCTACACATGGAGAAGTCAGCACCTATGGAGGGCACACAACACAGAAGGGACTTGGCATCCCACGCTATCAAGACAAAACAACATATTTAACTTCCTCAGTTTTTTTTTTTTTTTTTAAATTTTGATTTAGCCCACTGCCTTTGGGGCCTGTCCAGAACCACTCCAATTTCCTTTACAGGCAGGCATCTTACCAACTGTGGAGTGACTGGACCACATGCACATACACACGTTTCCCCTCTTAGGATGTCCGGGTGTATGTACGAAGGCACTAAAGCGGTTTCAGAGAATGCAGGCAGCCACCCCACCCATTCACTTTACCTGTGGAGCTGGAGTTTCTTTCCCACTGGGAAGCTTAATGTTTGAAAGAAGCTGTGGCCATGACCTCTAGCCCCAGGAGGGAATACAAAAGGAGAATTCAACATCACCGAAATCGAAAGAAAACACTCCAGGTCTCTGCCACCCAGGATGGGGCTGGTAAGCAGCAGATCTTCAAAACAGCATTTAAAACAAACACAACAGTAGCTGGGAGCTAAAACAAAGTAAAAACACTTGTTCCTTATTAGATTCTTCTGTTTTCTCCTCCTGTAACAGATGGAGGCGAAACAGATATTCTTCATGAACAGAACAGTCCATAGGTAATTTTCCTTTAGTAATGCTTATATTTAAGATTTGTTTCAAACAGTATTAACCTATATTTCCTAACTCTTTACACAGATTCTCAGCAATCCAACAACCACACTACGTACACAGTTTAGAGCCAATCTGTTTTTTCTCAAGCTGTTGTTTCTTTCTTTAGTCCTTTCTTTTGTAGATGGGGCTGGAGAGACAGGGAGAAGGGCTGCATTGGAGAACAGAGACATGGCCGGGGAGATGTCAGTCCAGCTGTACACAGAAGCGGAAGTGTGGCAGCACTCCTCGAGTGTACCAAACACTCCCCCACTCAGGTATGCACAACCTCAAGTGAGGCTGTGACAGTGCTTAGAAAACCTAAACCTTCTCCCACAGTTGTTAAGATAATGACTTTACCTGTTGCTGCTAAATTGGTAATTTTTAAAAAATATTTCTATGTATTTTAAAACATGTGATCCCCTGCAATGGTAATATGTTTGGAGACTTTTCTTTTTACATTTTTGTAAGTAAAAATTGTTTAAACTTTTTGAAGTTTCAGGAACTTGTAAAAGTTTACTAACAGGAAAGAAACAGCTGTCTATCTAGGATAAGATACGGTTAAATAAACCATCTTCAAAAAACTGGCTTCCTACCCTAGAATTCCTGAGAATGCTTGCAAATTTTAAAGCAGGAAAATAAATGTTAAAAATAAAAACAAAAACACTGTTAAATGCTCCCAGAGTTAGTCTTCATCTAAAATATATATTTATATGTATATATATATGTATATATATATACACGCACTTTTTGGTCTTTTTTTTTTTTTAAGTTTTTAGTTTTTTTTCCCTTTAAGCTTATGATGGAAGAACATTTTAGCTTCTCATGTTTATTTTTACATATTTCAAATCCCTCATTTATGTCTTGTAAACAAGAGGGGCTCTAGCACCCGGCTTTCACCGTAGTATCGTAAGGAACTCAACTAAGCCATAGTGCAGGTCAAGGACCCAACAGGCAGAAAGAGGAGGAGGGGAAGCGGAGGAGAGGGTAGCAGGCAGGACCGTGAACCAAGAGCGGCAGGAAGCAGTCCCTAGAGGCTCCTCGGAGTCTCGGGATACTGAGAATTAGCTTTCAGTCTGCAGGTGTCTGACATCACCACCACGGCAGAGCTTGAGGGTCAGTGGGGCTGGAAGGAGACACTTTGTAGGGGCACAAGTGGGAGGGGGATGGTGGTGATGCGATCCAGAGAGCAGGAGAAAGGCAGAGTCCATGAGAGCAAGGTACTGCAGGAACAGACACAACTGCAAACTCCTCTGCCCACCTGCCTTGCCAAGGGCTCCCAGACTGGCAAGCACAGTGCCCACAGGAATGGTGCCTGTCAATCTCTTCTGAAGCTAAGTTTATAGCCAATGGGGTAAGCCGAGATGACAACAGAACTTTCCACTCACTGTCTTACAAAGCCACTTACATGCATTTTTTTCTTTTTCTTTTTTTCCCTATCCATACCCCTCTACCCACAAAGACACAAGCTGAAAGTCAAATACATCAGGCATTGCTGTATCCTTCACTGAAGATGCTAAAGAAGGAAAAGCTCCCTTGTCCTCAATAGCAGCAAGTCACAGAGGACAGCAGAGCTCTGCTCCCACCAGGGGTTGGAATGGGCAGGTAATTGCTGGTACAGAATGTCGGCACTTCATGTTGAACAAGCAGTACGATGCAGACTGGGACATCCACACAAGTGCTAGCAAGTCCCCCCCACAGGCCCCGCCCGCCCGCCCGCCGTTTACTATGTAAGGATCCCCTTCAGGTTTGCCTTCACTCTTTTTACAATAAGCAATTTGATATATTTTGATTCCAACATAGTACATACGTGTTGGTGATAACTGTGGATTAAACATTGCCTCCTGTTCGACCCAGAGAACTACTACATTGATGCTTAAAAAAAAAAAAAGTCTTTAAATACCAAAATTTAAAAAAAAAAAAAAAAAAAAAAACATTACAAGGAAGAAAAAAAAGAGGTCAAAACCAAAACAAGGTGCAATACTTAAATCTTTGCTAAGTTATGTCTGCCTAAGCAAAACCACAGACACAGGAAACACAACACAGAAACAAAGGGAGACGCTTGAAGTACACACTGGTTTAAGAACATTCGATAAGTAAACGTTTCTGTCAGTGATGGCCTGGTGCTGTAACGCCCATGGCCTGGCACAGGTAATGCTCAGCTCAACTAGAGAGGAGCAGAGAGGGAGGGGCTGCCATGTTTCCAGGAGGCTGCTCACAATTAGCGCTGTTTTCCTCAATGATAGTAAGAACCAACGGGAATTACTTAATTTGCATTTACCTGATTCCTTTAAAAACAATTCTCATACCTGATGATGCAGGAAAGTGGGAACACAGTTTTTCTGCTTTTAAAACATCACAATTTAAAAATGACTGAATCATCTGTTCCCATTCAAAGTAGCAAAAAAGGCCTGCTTGGGACTTAGTCCCCCATGTGCTCAGTGGCTGCTTATTTCACAGCACAGCAGTGAGCAACAGCAGCTCTGAGAGGCACCTCCCGCCCAGCTGCTGGACGTGGCAGTGCTCAGCTCTGCGGCTAGGTCAGCAGGAGCTGGGGACCCTCACCTCCTCCTGGCTGCCGCTCTCATCATTGAGAAGCACCCTTCGTTTCAATGCAGCCTGAAGAAGTGGCTTGAGTTGCAGCGGCTCCCTGTGCTCCTGTGTTCTCATAGTTAAAAATAATAAAGAGCGGATGGCCGGCCAGCCAGCCTGCAAACTGTCAGCAATGCAGCTTTCTGAGAAATAGGGTGGGGTAGGACGAGGAGGGTAGGACGCAGGCACACACATAAGAGACAAAGAGGAGGATGCACGCAAATGCACATGAACACACGTGCACACACATACCAGAACGAGCATGCCTGGGCAGTTACATGTGCCAGAACACACTGGTATTTATCAACCAGCCAATCACAAAAATTTTCCTTTTTTTTTTTTTTAAAGGTTTTTTTTTTTTGTTTTGTTTTTAAAGTGAGGCTCCGTCAAGTCTTCCCTCCCCCCTCCCCCAACAATTCTTTTGAATTTCCCTCCCACCCAAACATGGTAGACCTAAGGACGGAAACACACCCAGTGCAAACAAAGTTAAAAAGCTATTTTTTTCAGTATATATGTTTCTTAGCAACAACTTCCATATAACATGAAAAAAGTGAAAAACTAGAAACTAATTTTTTTTAATTTTTTTGTGTTTAAATTTAAATGGTATGTGTACTTGCTTCACATTGTCTTTCTAGGTTGGCGTTCATGATTCAAGTATTTCAAGAGTGATATGTTCTCTTTTTGGATTCATATTCCAAACGAAAAAACTGAAGTTTTAAGGGAGGCAACTATGTGCTCAGACAGTCTGTCAATGACCCACCTTTTTTCTCTCTCCGTTTTCTTTTTTCCTTTTAAAAATGTATTTATTGCAAGTTGAAAAAAAAAACGAAAAGGTCAAGTTAGTGCTGCTGCTGTTCCAAAAAAGGTCACGAGGTCAGAGTTGAAAGTTCTAAGTTCAGATTGAATCCGACCCTCCTCCCAGAAGGTCACCAGGTAGTAAAGGGGCAGGGCTGCCCATCCTATGGGGGTCTTCCACCGTTGGGACTCCCCACAAGCTAGAAGAATAGTTTGGGGGGCCCCACAAGGAAGTGCCAGCAAGATCGGCCCCACTGCTGCCACCTGCGCTGCTGCTCCACTGCCCGAGCCCAGTGGACCCACCAAAAAGGTTCAGCGCAGGTCCAACGGGGTCTGCTTGGCTCTGGCTGGTCTCCAGTGACTGCCACCCTGTGGTGGGTGCGCTTGGGGTTGCTGCAGGTGTAGGGGGCTGAGCTTGAGCCAGAAAGCGGCTGACTTCATCTTCAGTGGCAAACTCGGCTAGGATGGTAGTGTTTCCCAACACACACCTGGAGAAAGGAGGAGAACAGCGATGTGATTGATCTGAGGGACCATGTACACAAGGGATACCTGCGGCCAGCCCTCTGCTATGCTGTCTTCGGGCCTGCTTGCTTATTGATAGAGATGGACCTCAATATAGACCAGGCTGGCTTTGAACTCAACCTTTTGCCTCTACCTCCCCGGGGCTGAGGTTACAGGTGTGTGCCATCGTGCATGGTTTATGAAGTACTGGGGCCTAAACCTAGGGATTTATGCATGCTAAGCAAGAACTGAGCTATTGTCTCCAGCCCACCTGTGTGGTGTGTGTGGGTGTGCGCTTGCAAGTGCTTGTAAGAGACACACAGACATAGAGAGAACATAGAGCATGGAGGACTTTTAGGGCAATGGCACCACTCTAAATGACACAAGAATGGTGTGATGGTGGATGCATGAGCATTTATTTGTTCACCCTCACCACCAACAGTGACCCAGGAGGTAAACTGAACCCTAATGTAAACTGTGGACTTTGGTGGATTAGGTGCTAATGAATATCCATAAACTGCAACAAATGGACCACAGTCGTGAGAGATGACGACAGGAGAGGTGTCATTGAGAGTGGTCAGGAGGATTATGGGAAGTCGCTGTCCCATCCTCTCAATTTTGCTGTGAATCTAAAACTATTTTCAAAACATTTCATGTCTTACAAAAGAAGAAAATGTCAGTTTTTAAAACTCCATGTGAGGTAAAGAAGAACTCCACCCATAGTAACAGCAGGCAAGCCAGTGCCAACACTAGAGCACCGTTCTGTTAGAGCAGGCACTGCTACTGGGACCTTGCTGTAACTTACTGGTGTTTGTCATGGTTATCTGTGGTCAAAGGGAGTGAACACTTCGCTGTCTACCAGTCTGACAGGGTGGGAAAGAATGGTCGGAATCTGATCCACTGTGTCCACATCATGCAAAGCCCCTGCTACCCACAGCTATATACTTTCTTTTTTGGGCTGGGTGTGGTGGTGCACACCATTAATCTTAGCATTAGGAGGCAGAGGCAGGGAGATCTTTGTGAGTTCAAGGCCACCCTGGTCTCCATAGGAGGTCCATGACAACTAGGGCTATGTATAGAGATCCTGGCTCAAGAAACCAGGCAGCCAGACAGCCAGCCAACCAACCAACAATTTCTTATCTACATTCTGCAACAGTAACCAGCTAGATTCTAACATCAAAAATAATAGCATTCAGAATGTTTTGCATTTTCATAAACACTGGCCTTGTTTGTAGTACTTATAATTTACTACCTACTTACTTTTGAAATTTGGAGTATGAGCCTATGACATACACTAGACAACCCTGAGCTAGGTAGAAAAGGCCGCCGCCTCAGGATTTGTAAGTGTACACATGACTAATGCTCTTGAGTGGATGCTTATGTCACTGTTTAAGTAAGCAGGACCAGAATTGGGCATTGTGTGTGCTTGTCTAGATGGTTGCTGGCTTCTTACACGATACTTACATGTGCAGTGCAGTCTGGGCCTTGGCTGCCTCTTGTTTGGTGCTGTATCGGATGAGGGCAGTACCCTGGGTTAGATTCAGATGGAATGTCAGCAGTGGACCATGCTGCATGCAGATCGTTCTCAAGGTTGACCCATCAATCTAAGAGATAACAACACACACATGTGAGATAATGAGGTGGCAAGAGAAAGGTAAATTCTAAGACATTTTTTTGTTTGTCATGTTTGTTTGTCATGACAGGGTTTCTCTGTGTAGCCTTGGCTGTCCTGGATTCGCTTTGTAGACCAGGATGGCCTCAAACTCACTGCGATCTGCCTGCCTCTGCCTCTGAGGTTACAGGCATGAGCCACCATGCCAGGCTACTTCTAAGACACTGAAAGAATGAGACTGGGATCCATTGTTTCTATTTTGTAAATAAGATAAGTCTTTATAGAAACAGCTAAAAATAAAAGTATAAGATTCAGCCTATGATCTGCTTTTAAAAAAGAGAACAACAAGTGTGTACTCAGAGAGAAGACGAGAAAAGCACCCTGAGCACCTGACAGTTAAACCTGCCCACTCCAACACTGTCACACTCCTCCAGCCACACACAGGGACTACTTCCAGCTCCTTTCAACTAAGCCCACCTGACGCAAGGCTGGAGGAGATTATGGTAGTCTCCCCAATCCAGGAGTTATACAAACAAACCTATTTACTCTATGGATTAATTTTACAAGATCTTTAACCCATTAAAATTTTTATTTATTTATTTTTAGTTTTTCAGGATAGGGTTTTTCTGGGTTACCTTGGCAGTCCTAGGCTCACTTTGTAGATAAGGCTGGCCTTGAACTCACAGCGATCCACCTACCTATGCTTCCCAGGTGCTGGGAATAAAGGTGTGCGCCACCACGCCCAGCTTTAATCCATTTATTTAAAAGCCTTCATCCCACTATTTCAGTTCCCCTCATTGGAACAGATATGCTACAGTTGGGAATGACTGAGAAGCTGTGTAATGTGTGAGAGCCAGTGGTGGAGCAACTGCCTGAAGAAGAAAACCCAGCAGTTCCTGGTAGCTCTCCACCAAAAACCATCAAAGAAAACCCTGCCGGCATGTTTGGTGAGGGACATCACCTGCATGCCTTTGTCGGCATATGGCGCACATGCATTTCCAGGAGACTGATGTCCTTCAAACGCAGTTTTGGTGATGGAAACTCAACTGAGCATGTACCGACTTTGCTCTACTGACAGCTTCAGCTGGAAGTGACACCGTCTATTCACTAGGCAGCCTTAATAGTTAAAGGAATCAACTCTTTCTGACAAAACCACAGCCAGTACCACTTTACTTTTATTATATGTGTAATATACACTATTTTTAAAAAAGATTTATTTATTATGTGTACAGTGTTCTCCTGCATGTAACAACTACAGGCCAGAAGAGGGCACCAGATCTCGTTATAGATGGTTGTGAGCCACCATGTGGTTGCTGGGAATTGAACTCAGGACCTTTGGAAGAGCAGTCAGTGCTCTTAACCTCTGAGCCATCTCTCCAGCCCACACTTACTATTTTTTAGTGGATAGGAGGAGTAGTGACTGGGTAGCTAGCATGCTTAGGCTCTTTTCAAAACTGGGTATCTCGCCGGGCGCACACCTTTAATCCTAGCACTTGGGAGGCAGAGGCAGGCGGATCACCGTGACTTCGAAGCCAGCCTGGTCTACAAAGTCCAGGATAGCTAAGACTACACAGAGAAACCCTGTCTCAAAAAACCAAACCAAACCAAACCAAACCTGGTTACCTCTTATTGCTTCTCATCCTACCCACATCATAACCACTACACAGTGTGATCTTGAGCATTACCATGCTTGGCTGTTCATACTGGGGTTGAAGTCAGAGGCAAGAGTGCTTGCTGACCGTGTAAGAAGCCCTGGGTTGGATCCCAGTATCAGTATCACTCCTGTCCCCACACATGACTCTTTACAGTTTTGTCAACTATTAGCTAAGGAAACAAACCTGGACATTTCCTTCTTTTCCTCTCCCCCCACCCCCTTCTCTTTCTCTCTTTCTTGACTACATAGCCCTGGTTGACCTGGAACTCTCTATGTAGACCAGGCTGGCCTCAGGAGATCCATCTACCTCTGCCTCCCAGTGGCATGCAACACCAAACCTGGCCTTAAACTGAGACTTCTGAGCTGATCAGACATCATGGTAAAAAAAATTCCTTTCTCAAATGTGCCTAGAAATAGAGTCTTGTGATTTACCTGCCATTAATAGGTTAACTGGGCAAATAAGTTTATAGCAAACTGCATTTGCCCACAGAGAATCCAAACAGACCCTAGCATGCTAAAGGGTCTGAGAATCTCACAGTGCCACTTTACCAACTGAGCCCCTGCTGGTAACATTTTATTTGGTTCCGGATTCCAACTAGCATATCTACACAACACACTAGCTCTTCAGCAGGTCACACAAACTCACTCTCACTGCTATTTAGACTCTTCTCATCTCTAGAATTATGTGAGTGTGAGGCCTGGAGGCCATGAAGTAAACGAGCTCTCTTTATAGACTAGAGGAGGGCGTCAGAGCTTCTACATCCAGACTGACCGGCATCTGATGTAGGGGCTGGGAACAAACTTGGGTGCTCTGCATCAGCAGCAAACTTTTTTTTTTTTTTCCTGAGACAGGGTTTCTCTGTGTAGCCTTGGCCATCCTAGATTCACTCTGTAGACCAGGCTGGCCTCTGGCCTCGAACTCAGTGATCCGCCTGCCTCTGCCTCCCAGGTGCTGGGATTAAAGGCGAGGGGCAGCAAACTTTCTTAACTGCTGAACCATTCTCTAGTCTCATAAATGACCCTTCAGAGCTACCAACCTCCTCCACTCTGTTTCTTCCCTTTTATTTTACACAAGAGCCCCATGTACCCCTAAAACTTGCTTTGTAGACCTGGCTGGCCTTGAACTCACAGACATCTACCTGCCTCTGCCTCTCAAGTGCTGGGGACTTAAGGTGTATGCCACTATGCACAGCTCCTCTCTCTTTAAACAAAATCAACACTATCTAGAAAACCTCAAGAAAGCGAGGTTACCTGTGGAGTGAGATTGTGTAGAACCAGCCAGTAACTAGGACGTACAGAGCCACCATCACTCCAGGTAGAGGCTGTAAGGAAGAATGAGGGAAAGTGAAAACACACACAACCAAACCAGCAAAATTCTCAGGGAACCACAAAGGGGACATTTTCATGCAGACCATATGTCCTCTCACCCCTAACCCCCCTCCCCACCCCTGGTTTTTCCAGACAGGGTTTCTCTGTGTAGCCTTGGCTGTTCTGGACCCTCTTTGTAGACCAAAATGGCCTCAAACTCACAGAGATCCCCCTGTCTCTGCCTCCCGAGTGCTGGGATTAAAGGCTCATGCTACTATGCCTACCATCTCTCTTTTTAAACCTAACCCTGACCTTTTTGGTCTTTTCTAGTCCTTGACCCCAGTGAATTCAGTCACTTATTTGTGGGACAATATTCCCTCCCAGTGCCCCTCATCTATAGTTCACCCCTCCCCCTCTTTTGGTTTTTCGAGACAGGGTTTCTCTGTGTAGCCCTGCTGTCCTAGACTTGCTGTGTAGACCAGGCTGGCCTCGAACTCACAGAGATCCACCCGCCTCTGCCTCCTGAGTGCTGGGATTAAAGGCGTATGCTACTACGCCCAGCTATAGTTGCACATTTTTACTTTATGTAAAATGGGTCCTTTCATCTGGGCTGACTGCGACTTTTCAATCAAAAGTTGCTTTTTCCTCTTCCAGACAACCACTCTCTCCTCCATATCCTTCCCATGGTCCTGCACAGCCGACCATCCTTACCCGAGGCAATCCGAGAGTCCTGTGTCCCCCATCCCCGGACTGATCGGGGTGCTGTGCTGCTCCAGGGAGATGCCGGTTTGGGGTTGGTCAGGCCAGGAGGTGGGCGGGGCAGCGGTGTAGTGTTCCTGGAGGAGATGTGGTTTTTCCACATCTTGTTGGAGAGATGAGTGGGGTTGTGTCCTATGGGATCTGGGGACCACGTGGATTTGTAATCAGGGAACTTTGCTGTGAGAAGAGAAAAGTTGGGAATCAGTCAGGTTAGATGGGCACCTGCCCACAAATAGACACAGACAGCACATGTCTGCATACAAACATGTCTATATTTGTATTTTATAAAGTCACAGTTCTGAGGCTGAGGCAATCCTGGGCTCCATGAACTTTCTTTCAAAAGAATTGAAAAGTAGCAAGAAGCATACATTTTAAGACCATCAATGTGAAAATAACTGTTCTTTGAGTATGTTGAATATAAAAATTTAAAATGACTCTAAACTGACAAAAGTCCTCATGTGAATTGAAGATTTAATGAGGTAGCTAATCTCCCACTACTTCCTTGGGTAAACACAACTTGAAAGAGAGGGCAAACTCATGAAGAAAGTATTCCTAAAGAGGTCAGGATAATAGACAGGGTCAGAATGCCAACACCACAGAACTAGAGTCTCATAAATGCTTACTGAATGCCCCCCCACCCCCCGGCCCAGAGTTATGCATCACTTGTGCCTTGATACATCAGCCACCAGCATTATTTCCATCACCTACATACTGGCTCACAACCATCTGAACTCCAGGGGAAGCTCACTCTCTCTTTTGACACCTATGGGCGCTAGCTGCATATGTGATACACATACATGCAGGCAAACACTCACACACATACAATAAAATAAACGAGTCTAAAAAAGCACATTACATCAAATAATCACTACTGCTTACTATGCTTAAGTCAATGGACAGCACTGTGGGTAATACAATTATCTTGCAGAGCGTCTGGTTTTGATGGGAGACAGAACTAGTAACCTTGGCAAGAGCGCATATGTTCAGTACACAGAAGAGAAACCTTAGGGGCCAGCAGAGACCTATCTGCTAAGATAGGTCTGAAGGGTTCACATCAAGGGATAGGCTCAGGAAAGCAAGAAAAAGGAAATCCCAGTTCAACATAAGCTCCTTGTATGAGTACATCCCCTTGCAATTTTCTTTTTTTTTAATTTTAAAATATTTATTTATTATGTATACAGTGTTCTGCCTGAATGTACACCTGCAGGCCAGAAGAGAGCATAAGATTACATTATAGATGGTTGTGAGCCACCATGTGGTTGCCGGGAATTGAACTCAGGACCTCTGGAAGAGCAGTCAGTGCTCTTCACCTCTGAGCCACCTCTCCAGCCCTTTCTTTCTTTCTTTCTTTATTGTATATGAGTACTTTATCTGCAGAAGAGGGCATCAGATCACATTACAGATGGTTGTGAGCTACCACGTGGTTGCTGGAAATTGAACTCAGGACCTCAGGAAGAGCAGGCAGCACTTTTAATCCCTGAGCCATCTCTCTAGCCCCTCTCCTTTCAATTTTCTTTCTTTCTTTTTTTTTGGTTTTTCGAGACAGGGTTTCTCTGTGTAGCCTTGGCCATCCTAGACTCACTTTGTAGACCAGGCTGGCCTCGAACTCACAGGTATCTGCCTGCCTCTGCCTCCCGAGTGCTGGGATTAAAGGCGTGCGCCACCATGCCCAGCTTCTCCTTTCAATTTTCATGGGAGCAGACAAAGAGGCCACAGGGACACTGTGGCTAAGTAAATTGCAGTAGCGTTGCTATGAGAATCAGCGCAAAACCAACAAACAATGCCTGGCTGTGGTGGTGCACACCTTTAATCTCGGCACTCGGGAGGCAGAGGCAGGCAGATGTCTGTGAGTTTGAGTCCAGCCTGGTACAGAGTTAGTTCCAGGACAGCCAAGGTTACACAGAGAAACCCCATCTCCAAACAATAAAACAAAACCTAGGGTGAGAATGGAGCAAGAGCATTGGAAATGAAATATATGACTTTGAAATATATTTACTGAGAGAAAGCCTGGGGTCCAGAGAGGGAGGGAGGGAAGAAAGGTGGAGAAAACACTAAGGGACTGAGGCAGGGAGGAAAGACAGTTCTCAGGATAGGAAAGTTGAGTCTTCCTCCAACTGCAGGAGGAAAATTCGTGGGATCTGGGCTTTTATAGGAAACAGAGAGTGAGGGAACAGAGAGTGCCAGAGAAGGAAGCGCATGCCTGTGTGGGCAAGCCGCTAAGGGCTGAGGCTGAAGAGTGCTTCAGAGGCCAAGGAACAGAGCCCACTAGGTAACAAGCTCTCTCAACGCTTTTTATAGTCATATAGTAAAGCATGTGAGGAGTGAGGGGAAGAGGGGTGAAGGTAGGGGTCAGCCTGGTTCACAGTGAATGTAAGGCTAGCCTGAGCTGTATGAGACCCCATGTCAGAAAAAAGAACCCAAAATATTCTTTAATCAAATAAACAAAAGGAAAAATTGGACAGAAGTTTAATTTTTGTTTCGTTATTATATTATGGTGTATATGTCTAAGTGTGAATGTGGGTGTAGGTGCGCATTACAGGGTGCATGTGTGGAGGTCAGAGGACAACTTTTTGGAGTTGGTTCTGTCCTTCTGTGGGATGTCGAGTTCAAACTCAGACTGACAGGCTTGTGCAGTGGGAGCTTTTACCTACTGTCAGCTTCAGTGTAAGTTTATAAGTAAATAGTGTCCTATCAAGTGTAACACAGGGAGGGAGCTGGGGACAAGGACCCCTGAGGCACTTTCTCTGTAGTGTAGACGCAGTTCTGAGGCAAAATGTAACAGTACTTTTGTTTGGTCTTTGACACAGGGTTTTTCTACATAACCAAAGCAGCCTGCAGGGAATCATTTACAATTACTCTGTCTGTATCCAGATCTTTGGATCTCATTTACCTACAAAATGAGGGTAACCTATTCACACAGTAGGAGAAAGTCAAGGAGCTCAAGCTAAGTTTACTACAACACTTGGTAAGGGTGTGCTGATGTGACAGAACTAGAAAGAAAAAGAAACTGCGGATCATTAGTTCACTGGGATTTGCTGGTCGCTGAGAATTTGTTTTATGCAAGCTCAGTGCTCAGAGGCAGGAGGATCGCTGTAAGTTCAGGGATGGCTAGTCTGGTCTTCATAGTGAGTTCCAGACCAGGCAGGGCTACATAAGATCCTGACAAAACCACACAGAAGTCTTATCCTATTTCTCAGCTCTGTGTGTACATGTGCATGCTTAGTTTTATGGGGATGTATTTTTGGAGGCCAGCAGTCAACATCAGGTATCTTTCTCAGTTTCTTTCCACCTAGATCATGCTCCAGTGAAGACAAATTGGACTTGATGAGTTTTGTGGGTTATTTTTTGGGGGGGGGGGCGTGCACAAGGTAGAGAGGATGGACCTAGGAGGAATGAGAAGAGTGTGTGATAAGGGTGCATTGTATGAAATTTCCAAATAACAAAAATAATATGTTGGAGAAAAAACTTCTCTCCCTTAACCTGAGACTCACTGAACTGGCTAGAGTGGCCAGCTAGCAAGACCCAGGGATCTTCTTGTCTCTGCCTCCTCAGCATTGGTATTACAGTTGTATGCCACCATAGCTGAGTTTTTTCTTTTGGGACAGAGTTTCACAATGTATGGCTATCCTGGAACTTGCTATGTAGATCAGGCTAGCCCCAAACTCATGAAACTATACCTGTCTCTGCTGGGATGAAAGGTGTGCCTAGCTGTGCCTGTTTTTTTATATGGGTGCTGGGGACAGCACAGAAACACTTTACCCACTGAGCCACGTTTCTAGCTCCTAATCTATTTCGTGTAAAGCCTCAGTAAACAAATACATGACAAAACCCAACCAACCAACCAACCCACCCACCCCTGACAAATCACAAGGAACTCAACAAGTTAAGTATTATTGGAAAATTAATCAAGGTCCTCTTTTTGACTCTGGCCATCTTTTTTTTTTTTTTTTAAATTATGTCTCTAAGTCAGATTTTTGGGGAAGAATAAGCCATTACTGGTTGCCTCAATGCTAATACAGAGTGAACTACTGGTCTTCCTTGGCAGGCTAGTTAACAGAAACATCTGGTCATCAGTCACAGCCTGCCTTCTGAATACCCCCAGCTGTATAAGATTCTATTCCCACTGGCCTTGACCAATGTAGTCCTGTGTTACCTATGCTATCTCTGTGAGACTAGGAGGCCAGGAGTGGATGCTGGGTGCGTGGAAAGGCTGTGCTTCCATCTGTGCTGACCTATGTGCTTCATGTCCTTCACAGACACTCCTTAGGAAGCAACCACCAGTGATCGAGGAGCTTCACCGTCCACTGCTAACCAAGAGGGAAAAGCCCCCGAGTACCTGAAGTGCTATGAACGTTGGTAAAGGAGTTGTCAGAGGCACTGTAGGGCCAGGCACCAGGTGAAGGCAGCGAGGTGTTGAGGGAAGAATTAGACCCTTGAGGTGATAAATGAAGAAGAAGAAGAAGATATTGGAGACAAATGTCAGTATAACAGGAAACTTTGTGTGTATTTCATTTAAACTCAAATAGGAGGGAAAACAAATGCAACCCAACAATACTCATGTAAAAAGCAATATTCTTCTATTTTCTGGTTAAATTATCAGGTACTATGAATAGAAACAAGGCCACAGGCTAACTATGGAGATGCTATTTAATGAAATGCACAAGTCTGCAGCACTCACGTACCTGTGGTGTTATCCCGCAGCAGCTGGTGGTCAGTATCTACAATGGGAGATGTGGCTGTACCCCCCAGCACACTTCCTGGGGTGACATAGGGGTCAGATTCAGGGTCAATATTTTGGATACCTTTCCATGGCACTCCTGGTTGGAATTCTAAGACAAGAAGAAATGTTAGGGATAGGAGAGTGCTAACATATTTTTGTTTTGTTTTGTTTTGTTTTTCGAGACAGGGTTTCTCTGTGTAGCCTTGGCTGTCCTGGACTCACTTTGTAGACCAGGCTGGCCTCGAACTCACAGCGATCCGCCTGCCTCTGCCTCCCAAGTGCTGGGATTAAAGGCATGCGCCACCATGCCCGGCTGCTAACATATTTTAAACTTAAATATTTTAAATTTTTATTTATTATTATGCCAAAATAACTGTTTAGTAGAAAAAAACATGGTCCCGTGAACAGTCTAAATGTAGTGGAAGTTTTGAGTTTCTTTAAAAACTCAGTTATGCTATGTAAACATGTTTAATCCCAAGTGTGGGATATTGGGCTGCTTTAGTTTGTCTACAGCTGATACGAGTTGCAGTTAGTTTAATTCTGAGGACTGTGGAAGGGTATAAATATTAGCGCCCAGAGATTTCAGGAACACTCTGAGAGACATATAGAAGATGGACGGAGAAAGAAGGCGGCTGTTGGTGTTTTCCCAAAGAACCCAACCACTCTAGGCAGCCAGCATTAAGTCTAGAGAGGTCTACGTCCCCTGTCTCTTCCAACTTCCTTCTCTCCTACTAGAGTCGAGGGATTGAAAGGGAGGTAGAAGCATTAAGAAAATCTAAATTAAAATTGATTCAAAAAGTATGTGCTATATCTAAATAATGCAATCTATTGTGTATCAGATTTTCATCGTGAAATAAAAAAGTTTACTCTGAACAAGCGCTTGTCAGTACAGCACGTGTCTGTTAGCACACTGTCTGTCCATTCATTCATCTGTCTGGCAGTGCACTGGACCATGCCCATAAAGGCCTGGCCCCATACCTGATTTTCTAGCTACTACAGGAAGTCAGATCATAAGGAAGCTGAAGCTGGTGTCTAATGAAGTGAGGCCAAAAACTAGGAGAAAAATCTGGTTCAAGACCAGTGACCTTTCCCATTGTTCTTATTAGGTATTTGCCAAAAGCACACAATAAAATGAAATGTAAGTGACCATTGCTTCATAGACTGTCTAGGGATAGTTGGGAGTAATTTAACGGATCATAAGAAAACCTAGACTAAGGCCAGGCATGGCGGCGCATGCCTTTAATCCCAGCACTTGGGAGGTAGAGGCAGGTGGATCACTGTGAGTTTGAGGCCAGCCTGGTCTACAGAGTGTGTTCCAGGACAGCTAAGGCTACACAGAGAAACCCTGTCTCAAAAAACAAAACAAACAAACAAAAACCCAAAAAACCAAAAATAATTAAATAAATAAATAAAAGAAAAAAAAATAGAAAGAACACCTAGACTATAAAGCTTACCATGTTTTTATTGAAGCTATATTTAAAGTTATGTGATAGCATTAACAAACTGATATTATATTGAGAAGAGCAGTATGTATTATATACGATCAGGAGGTGTTGTTTCATTTCACTCTAATAAAATGTAGTTACACACATTTATGTCAGAATTACATATGGACCGAAGGATAATTACTGATTTATACTTTTGCTTTATTAAATTTTCTGTAATGAAAACAGAAGACAGAGACAAAGGGGAGGAGAAGGAAGAAGGAGGGAGCAAGAAAGAGGTATGAATCTTAATGAATTCATCACTGTACCTGGGGCGGATAAATGACCTATCTAATGAATGACTATGCCTACCAATTCAACGCACATGTTGCAAAGCATTTTACACACAGGACAAATGTCAAGTCCCAGCTACAAAGCCTCTTCCTTTATCCCTAACTTTTCTTTTCCCATTGCACACTTCAGAGTGCATGCCTTACCTTTATCAGACTAAAACTACTATATGCAGAAAAGAAAGCATGGGGTAGTAAAGCGAGCTGTGCAAGCAATGTGTTCAGAATCTGAACTTAACAGAAAAAGCAGTTTATGAACAATACCTGGAGGCCAACTGGCATTGCTGGATTTACTTCCGATTTTATTAGTCGGTGGAGATTTGGCAGGTAACCAGCTATCACCAGCAGGACCCGTATGGCCACCCAGTGTATCACCTGGGATTATATCAAACTGGTTGTATGGTGATCCTCCTCGGGTCTTACCAGGGGCCACTATAGCGCCTGAGAAAAGAAAGAAAAAAATTGACAAATTATAGAGCTCTAAGGTGGGTGTGGTGGCACACGCCTTTAATCCCAGTACTCAAGGAGGCAGAGGTGGGCAGATCTTTGTGAGGCTACACATAGAAATCCTGTCTCGGAAAACGAGATAGAGAGAGAGAGAGAGAGAGAGAGAGAGAGAGAGAGAGAGAGAGAGAGAGAGAGACAGACACACACACAGACAGACAGACACAGAAAGACAGATACACACACAGACACACAGAGAGCGAGAGACAGACAGACAGACAGACAGACACACACACACACACACACACACACACACACACACACACACGGAGAGGGAGGGAGCAAGAGAGCTCTAGGGGACTCAGAGGGTCTAGATTTGATTCCTAGTACCCATACAACTGCTCACAACTGTCTGTAAGTCCATTCTGGGGGGTCTGACACCCTTTTATGACAACACACACACCCTTAGTAAACAACCTTCTACCTCACCCTGCCTTTGAGGAACTCAAAGACAGATTGTTTTTTTGTTTTTTAAAGATTTATTTATTTATTATGTATACAATGTTGTGTCTGCATGTACAATTGCACAACAGAAGAGGGTGTCAGATCTCATTATAGATGGTTGTGAGCCACCATGTGGTTGCTGGGAATTGAATTCAGGACCTAGGAAAGAGCAGCCAGTGCTCTTAACCTCTGAGCCATCTCTCCAGCCCCCTCAAAGATAAGGTTTCCTCTGTATAGCCTTGGCTGTCCTGGAGTCACTTTGTAGACCAGGCTGTCCTTGAATTCATAATGATCTGCCTACTTCTGCTTCCCTGAGTGCAGGGGGGAGCCACTGTGCCCAGCTCCTTCAGTGATCTTTCTTTCTTTCTTTTATTTATTATGTATACAGTGTTTTGCTTGCACGGCAGAAGAGGGCACCAGATCTCAGTATAGTACAGTACAGTATAGTATAGTATAGTTGTGAGCCACCATGTGGTTGCTGGGAACTGAACTCAGGACCTTTGGGAGAGCAGCTTGTGCTCTTAACCTCTGAGCCATCTCTTCAATGCCCTTACATGATCTTTCTATTGATGCTTTCTACCCCAGTTCTACCCTTTACCCTGTAGACAGGGTTTCTCTGTGTAGCCTTGGGTTATCCTGGAACCCAGTCTGTAGACCAGGCTGGCCTTGAACTCACAGAGATCTGCTTGTGGCCTCCTGAGTGCTAGGATTAAGGGTGTACACAATCACCACCCAGCTTTTGCCCCAGCTCTTAAAGGCTGGTTGAGCTTGGGTTATCTGGAATTGGCAGTGTACAGAGTCCACAGGAGAAAAAGCCATCTGCAATTGCTTTAAATTCCAAGGCAATGAGGTGGAGTTCCTGCCCAAGGTCTTTGCCAGCATGCCAGCAATGAACTCTGTATTTCTGAGCCCAGGGCCTCATACATAGAGAACAGCAAATCCTTTGTCACTGTATCCCAAGGGTTATTCCTGTGGCCTTGTTAGTACTGCCTTCAAGCATTTTCAATAGGAAAGGCTGAAAGCTTAAAATTCGTTAACAATAACAATAAATTTTTACTTTAAGTAAAAATTCAGGAGCGCATGGGAGACTATTTTCCTTATTTCCAAAATAAAGTTCATATAGTCTGTAATTCACCTCTTAGGGTGTTGATCATGAGCACACAGAATGATTTTCAGGGTAATGTAGTAAAATGCTTATATAATATTGACTAAGCAATCTGTTTGGTTTGGACTATGGGAATATTATTAAATTGTCTCCATTTTATGTTAAGAGGACATTTGCTTTTCCGTGGACAATGACAGAAATGTGGTTTGGAGGCATAGTACAGTGAGGTAATGTAAAATGAAAAGCTCAATTATCCTGGTGATTGCTAAGAAAATAAGGAAAACATTATCCCCTCTGATGAGGAGAGAGGATACTGCACTTCTGAGATATCGTTTCATATGCCATTTTATATTTATTATCCAGAGCTGGCAAATCACTAGCCAAAGGGAGCTATGAAAGTGCCCAATGCTATGGATGACACAGGATTAGGGTTACTCAGTCCATAAAACAGACTTTGTAATTCAGAAAAGTTTTCTTGGTTTTGATATGCTTAGCAGGGTAGGCAGAAAGCTGTGGGCAGCTCATTCTTGGTCTCTGGATGGGATTACTAAAGAGGACTTCTAAAGGCTTGCTAAAGAGGGTTTTAATGGAAGTCTGAAAGGCTACAGACTGAATGAGTTGGCTGGGCTAAGTTTGCCAGGGCTCTGCAGTAGGGACAACCAGACAGTCATCTATATTGATTCCAATGAGGACAACCCTGAGTCCAAGTGAAATATTGACAAACGAAACAAGCATTGCATTGAAGGCTGAAAGAAGGTCCAGACCTCTTATCTGTTTTCTAGGGAAATGGATAAGCTCTTAAAGGAAATTATGGTCAGACAAGGCTAATCCACATTTATAATAAGACTCTGATGTTGTCTGGTGGGACACAAATTCACAAAGAACAAGGGGCTCTGGAGAAGCCCAAACCTTATGAATTCTCATGTACTAGCCATCTTTTAGAGATTAGGGAGAGCTGCTTTTTCTGAGACAGGGCTTCACTATGTCTCCCAGTATTCCTTGAACTGTGCTGCTCAAGCTGGTATTCAATTTGCATGCACAACCATACTCAGCTTAGGGCAGGAATTTTTGAAATCTGATATTGATCTCTAATCCCCCAAAAACCGTTAAGGGAAGGAGTTTGAGAGTAGCACGAACTTCAAATTCATAGCAAGACCCTGTCTTAGAAAACCAAACCAAGCCAACCAAACAAAAACCTCAGCAAGAGGATTCTGTTCTTTCAGATGCTTAAATAGGGTTTTAGTCTTATGGGTGCATAAGTTCAAAACTATTTTCTCAATCCCATGCCAAGTGGGACATTATGTCATCCTTAACCAGAATCCTTTAAATGCTTTGTGATATGAATTGCAAGTCAAACCTTCCTGATAGGTGATCATAAAACTTAGGGACATTATCAAGAGACTTGTGTAAAAAGCAAAGGTGTGCTTTAAAAAAAAAAAAAGGGGGGGGGGTTGGCTGGAGAGATGGCTCAGCAGTTAAGAGCATTGGCTATTCTTACAGAAGACCTGAGTTCAATTCCCAGCAACCACATGGCAGCTCACAGCTGTCTGTAACCTCAGTTCCCAGGGACCTGACACCCTTAAAGACATACGTGCAGGCAAAACACCAATGCACCAAAAAAAAAAAAAAAAAAAAAAAAAAAAAAAAAAAAAAAAAAAAAAAAAAAAAAAAAAAAAGAAAAGAAAAGAAAAGAAAAGAAAGAAAAAGGAAGGGCTAAAGAGATGGCTCAGTACTTAAGAGCACTGGCTGCTTTTCTATAGGGCACTGGTTTGATTCCCAGCATCCACATGGTGGCTTACAGTCATCTAAACTCCAGCCCCTGGTACTCTATCGCCCTTTCTTGGCCTCTGAAGAAACTGCATGTATGTGGAAGACAAAATATGTATACACATAGAGTTTAAAAGAATAAAATTAAAAGAATAAAATAAAAAACAAGGCATGGTGGCATACACTGTTAATCCCAGTACACAGAAGATTATGGTAGTAGAACTTTTTGAGTTCAAGGTCAGCATGACAAGAAAGACACTGCAATTATTCATTTACATAAATACACACACACACACACACACACACACACCACATAATTTTTTTTGAGAAAGGATCTTGCCATACTGGTCTGGAATTTACTGGACTTGAACTCATAGAGATCTACCTGCCTCTACCTCCTGAGTGGTGGAATTTTGCACACTAAGCCTTCCTGAGATACTGCCTTAAAGGTGTGATGGGAAGCTGGGCAGTGGTGGTGCACGCCTTAAATCCCAGCACTTGGGAGGCAGAGGCAGGCAGATCGCTGTGAGTTCAAAGCCAGCCTGGTCTACAAAGTGAGTCAGGACAGGCAAGGCTACACAGAGAAACCGTGTCTTGAAACACCAAAAAAAGTGTGGTGGGACAATGCCTTTAATGTCAGCACTGTAGAGGCCAAGGTAGGCAGATTTCTGAGAGTTCCAAGCCAGCCTAGAATATAAAGAAAGACCCAGTTTCAAAGAGAAAACACAAGCACACACAGACAAAGCCAACAAAACATGCAGGATACTTGGTCAAGGTCTGAGTAGGGATCAGAAAATTCTGCTACAAACATAAGGCTGTTTTCTCACCGTTTTTGTGCATGGTGGCTTCTTGTGTGGCCACAGAAGGCAGCCCTTCCATCATGGAGGTCCACTGCTTGAAGCGAGACTCAGTTCCAGCCTCCTTGCCGCCAACCATACCATAGTCCATGCTGCCAGAGCTGAAGCCTGAAAAGAGATCACAATTATGTCTATATGTTTCTTACATTATAAACCAAGAGGGCTGCAGAGACGGCTCAGCAGTTAGGACTGCCTGACCTTCACAGGTCCTGAGTTCATAATCATCTATAATGAGATCTGATGCCCTCTTCTGGCGGGTAGGTGTATATGCAGATAGAGCACTCATACACAAAATAAACAAATCTATCTATCTTAGAAGGAAAGAAAGAAAGAAAGAAAGAAATTTTGGGTCCTACTTGATATGAACTCTATTGTCTCTTTTTTTATGGCATGAAAATGGGTGTCACGGTCATCTAATAGGTATATCTCAGTGCTGACCTGCATCCACATTCCACCCAGCAAACAAACATTTGTGCCGGACAGTTGGCCGGATTCAACCACTCTCCACCAACACAGAGAGTAGGTTGCTGTGTTAACGGTGCCAGCGAGAGGAAAGGCTGCGAAGAGGGGCCTCACAATGTAGAGGTTAGCAGAGCAATACAAGGTCTGACTCGCAACATTCAGGTGTGCCTAGAGAATGGCAAGAAGCCCAATGACACGCCAACGTTACCCTGTCTGCTAAGAGGCTGGAGTCCTTTTACTTTTACTTCTAAAACAGAAGAGAGGGGGTGGGGTGGGGGAGGGATGTCTGAATGAAGTCTTTTCACAGTGAGAACACCCTAAAAGGTGCAGGAAGCATTTAAAAAAAAAAAAAAAAAAAAAAAAAAAAGAGAGATTCTGAGTTCACAGTGCTGTGAAGGCCCCAAGAAGGCCCTACAACTGAAAGCCACATACAACCCAAGAGGCTTTCTATTGGAGTCAGCTTTCAACCTGACTCTCGAAGCAGATCAATTACAGGTTAAAGCAAACCAATGAAATGGACGCGCAGTCACTGGAACCCTGGGGCTTCCATCACAGCCAGGACATAAGGTGCTGTGGGTCAGGCAGAGCCAGATACTAGCCCTTCACTCCACCTCAGTCAAGAGGCTTTGGGCTCCAGCCAGGCCAGAGCCCAGCTGTTCCCATGGTGCTCCTCGTGTAAAATGATGCCTTGGACTGGATCTACAGACCCAAGTTCCACTGAGGCCCTTCCATAGTCTCCTCCCTAGGCCTCAGTGTCTGGCTCTGTTTTATTAGTGCATAGACCAGGGAGGGGGAATCTGACACCTTCTTTCTCCTCATCTAAAACATCGCCTATTTCTACAGAGAACCTGCTTCTCCACACATTTATAATTTACTAGCCCAACTGCCTGCTGGGAGGGTGAGGGTGGTGAGCAGAGCTGAGCTTCTTAACTGCCTGTATCTATCTCTGTGTGGGGGTGAGTGTCTGCAGAGGCCAGAGAAAGGGTGTGAGAACTGAGGCTTAAGTGCTGTCAGTTGTGGCACTGAGACCGGCCTCAGGGGCTCTGCAAGAACATCTCTGCAGCCTGGAGATTATACAGCAAACTTATCTTTTCCAATGCAGATCAAGTGAGACTGGAGAGCAGGGTGCTGGAAGTCAGACGGCTATCTGTGAATCCCTGTGGCCTAAACAAGTTGCTTCTTGCACATTACACTTCTGCCTCTGAAAGGAAAGCAGCCAATGCATGGCGCCTGCAGCCTTCTGAAAGCGTGGCTTTTGGAAAAGATGACACCAGACACAAAGACTGGTAAGGAGAGAATCACACAATAATATTTTTTTGAAGCTGCTCTTAAAATCTCTTTCAAACTCAAAGTGTAGAAAATGAAGAGTGATAGATCTTAGAAGAGGGAAGAGTTGAGCAGATACCACTGAAACTTAAAGAGGACATTTATTTCATTGGAATGTGGGGACCGAGTGCCAACACAAGGACATTATAGAGTGAGAACAGGAGATAAAACCTCTTGGAAGGTTCATCCTATCCATATTCTCAAACTGTAAGAGGAAGACAGTAAAAACAGGCATGTTGGGAACTGTATGCAGTCCATAGCACAGTGCTTGCCTGACATGCTAAGACATGTGACTCACTGGTCATGTGAGTACTCAGTGTCATGTAGTACCTGGTATGGAACCAAGATGTGGACCACACCCTAAGGGCTGCACTCAGGGGCACCTCACTAGTGATCTCTATCTACATGTGAACTCTCATCAAAACCAAACCTCTTTAGTCCACAGTAGCTTCCTTCCGATTCTCCAACTCACATACAGAGTCTTAGGCCCAGTCAAAGAAGTCACTGAGTTCAGTTTAATGAATATTTATAAACAGCCTAATTCAAGCCAGTCTCTGTATTACAGGCCAAGGTACAAGTGGAGATAAGAACTGGTTCATTTTTTTTTTGCCACGGACTCATTTCACCATAATATGCCTTTTACTACTTGTCCTTCTTGCAAATACAATCCTTTACCTACCTTATCTGTCCCTGCCAGAATCATTTTCCTGCCTCTGCACACAGTACCATTTGGCCAGGTTCATTTGCCCTTGAAGATACTCTCCCAAATTAACTCTCTTAAACTAACTGAGTCATCACTCCCTTTCTTTAGTTTCACCGTTCAGTTTATTGTGGATTAAAAAGTGAGAGTATCTGACTGGCATGTGTAAGGTACAGTCACCAACACTGAAGATGAAAACACAACCCACCACAAGGCCAACTCTAACACAGCTGTGCCACATCTGGACTTGACACAATTATCCTACTATAGATACAAACTTCTCTGCTTTCATTAACATTTAAAAATATACATTTATTAGAGACAGTGTTTGTGGTGTGTGTGTGGGGTGGGGGGGGGAGGAGGGAGGGAGGAGAGAGAGGAGACAAATGACCGAGAACAAATGTTCTCTCCTGTCACCTTAGAGGTCCCAGGGATCAACTCAGGGTGTCAGGCTTGGCAGCACTTCTATTCACTGAGCCATCTTGTTGGCCCTACTTTTATTTCATAATTTCCATTAAACACAACTCTACTCTTCACTGAGTATACTATGTAAATATTACAAATATTATATGTTAATAAGACATATCAAATAAATATTTAAATAAAATTAGATAAATCTGAAACATAAAGATACTTAGAAGCCAGTTTTTTTCTGGGTGGTAGTAATGCTGTTTTGGGACAGGGTCTTGTAATGTGGACATGGCTTACAGGCTGGCTTTGAGTCTAGTGCTAGGATTACAAGCATAATCTACCATATCTACTGGAAATGTTTTTTTTCTAGTAGATGAGTGGCTTTCTTTCCCTGGACATATCACTCTACTCCTTTTTTTTTTTCTTTTCTGAGACAGGGTTTCTCTGTGTAGGCTTGGCTGTCCTGCACTCACTTTGTAGACCATGCTGGCCTCAAACTCAGAGATCCACCTGATTCTGCCTCTTGAGAGCTGAGATTAAAGGCATGTGCCACTACACCTGGCCCTCTACTCCTACTTTAAAAAAATCATATAAGTAAGTTTAAAAAAGTCATATAAGTAGATGGGCGTTGAAGTTTGGTCTGGTGTGATGTATTCTAATGCTAATTTCTGGCTCCCAATATTTGGTTGTTATCCAGATATTGGTTAATAAAGTAGCTAGAAGCCTGTAACTGGCAGGAAAGAAGTAGGTGGAGCTTAGGTTCCTGGGCTTGGGGTTGAATAGGGACCATGAGGCAGGTGAGAGGAGCAGGGGAGGAAGCAGGAGAGAAGGAAGTCACCACGAGGCAGCATGGACCATGAGCACCTGGCCATGAGGGCTGTCCTGATGGAGCAGAGCAGCCCAGGCAGGAACAATTATGGCAGGTAACTTGGGGTGTGTAGCTGGGAAATAGCAAAGTAGCTTGGAGGGTAGATACCTGCCCAGATATTATGCCTTTAAGGTTTTATAAACCTAAAAAGTCTGTCTCAATTATTTAGGAACTAGCTGGGGCAGCGAAGCCCTCCAGAGTCTAATATCCCTTTCACAACACACAGGTCAGAATATCACTTACCCTCCCTCTGGCCTAAGACACAGAAACACAATTTGTAGAAAGGTCATTATTACCTGAAAATTCAACTAGGTGTCTTTTTAATTTTACTAAAAGCAGAGAATTAAGCTGGGTGGTGGTGGTGCACACCTTTAATGCCAACACTTGGGAGGCAGAGGCAGGCAAATCTCTATGAGTTCGAGGCCAGGCTAGTCTACAAAGTGAGTCCAGGACAGGCAGGACTACACAGAAAAGCTGTGTTTAGAAAAAACCAAAAAACAGGGAATTAGAAACTATTATTACAACAACAACAACAACAACAACGCAGTGAGGATTAGTTAGGCAGTGACTCACTCACTCACTGTGTGTATGGTACTTGCAGGCCTCGGCTTGCCTGTGGTCAGGGGACGCCGTTGTAGGAGCCAGTTATCTAACTTTGTGTCACAGTGACTGAACTCAGGGCATCAGGGTTGGGAGGCCTATTTCTTGTTTTGAAAAAGACTTTCATGTGGCTCCTGATCCTCTTGCCTCTGTTTCCTGACAGCTGGGGTGACTGGTGGGTGCTACGATTTTTAATTTTGAGAAAACACAATTAAAAGGGCTTATTCAGAAACAATATGCTGACACAAGCTTTTACTCCCAGGACTCAGGAGACAGAGGCAAGCGGATCGATCTCGGCGAATTCAAAGCCAACCTGGTCTACAGAGCGAATTCCAGGACAGCCAGGGCTACATAGTGGGACCTTATTACAAACAAACCACAACCAACAATCAGAAACACAGGGTGAAGGCATATTAAGATCTTGTTACTCTTTCACCAGTTATTCTGCATATAATTTGATATGCTCAGCATTAGAAAAACTGCAGTATTTGTGTTATTATTTTTGTTTGTTTTTATGTAGTCCTGACTAAGCTTGCTATGTAGACCAAGCTGGTATTAAAGGCATGCACCACCACACCCAGCATTTTTTTTGTTACCCTTACTTTTGATATTTAATATTTTTATAAAAATTCAAGCTTTGTATTATGTTTTAAAGACATTTTTAGCAAAATCTTATTGTTGCAGGCTTAGTACATTACTCAGAAAAGGCATCCAGAAATAGTGATATCATGCCAACATGTGGGCCATTGAGGCAGGATCAAGCTCAGGGCCAGTTAGTCACAGAACAAGTCCCAGGCTGGGAGGCAAGGCTTGTCATAAAACACACTTATGATTAAAGAAAGAAAAATAGGTCAGGAGTGGTGCTGACCTTTAATCTCAGCACTTGGGAGGCAGAAGATATCTGTGAGTTTGAGGCCAGCCCGGTCTACAGAGTGAGTTTAGTAAGATCCTGTAAAAAAAAAAAAAAAAAAAAAAAACGGGGGGGGGGGGGGGGGAGCTGCAGTGCTGGAAAGATGGCTCAGAGGTTAAGAGCACTGGCTGCCCTTCTGGAGGTCCTGAGTTCAATTCCCAGCAACCACATAATGGCTCATCATCATCTATAATGTGATCTGATGCCCTCTTCTGGCATGCAGGTGTACATGCAGGCAGAACACTGTATACATAATAATAAATACATTAATTAAAAAAAGAAATAAAGTCAAAATAATTTAAAAATAAAATAAAATAAAGTTAACAGGAATAGAATCTAAACTACAAAATTTCAGCAAGTGAAAATGTACTTTTGTCTAGTGAACGCTGGTCTTTAGTATTTATAATCAGTTAGGAATCAAACAAAATAACCATAAATAACATAATTACCTAATAAGGCACTGTGATGACATTTTTGTGTTTAGGCCTGAAGCCATGGCTCAGCAGGTAGGAGCACTGGTTCCTCTTGCAGAGGACCTGGTTCAATTCCTAGCATCCATATAGTAGCTCACAACCGTCTATAACGCCAATTCTAAGGGATCTGGTTATTTTCTTTTGATCTCCAAAGGCACTGTGAACATATAGTATGGTGCACATATTTATGCATCCAGACAGGTATGGTGCATAGATATATGCATCCAGACAGAACACCCATAAACACAAAATAGGAAAAAGTTTTTATTTAATTAAATAAGATCATCACTGGGCTAAACCTGCAATCATTATTCATTTACTTTTGGAGGCAGAGTCTCATGCATCACAGGCTGACCTCAAGTTTCTGACCCTCCTGGATCTCCTGGGTTTTACATGCTGAAATTACAGCCTGTTTTGCCTACAATGGGTTGCTTGATATACTTTACCTTTTTCTTTTCTTTTTGAGATAGGGCCTATCTCAAAAAGCTCTGGCTGGCCTGGAAGTTGCTATGTAGGCCAGGATAGTCCTCACCTTGCTGTAATCTCTCTGTCTCTCCTCTTGGGTCCTGTGATTATAGATATACCATGCTTGATGTTTGCTGCCTTTCTTTCTTCCTTATACTGAGGATGAACCCAGAGCCTTAAAGAGGCAAATCTACCACTAAGCTACATCACCGTCATGTCTGATGCACTGAGCTATACTAGTCTGGCCATGGAAGTCAGTCATCTTCCCAAGCAGTGGGCATGTCCTTAGGGTTGAGGATGGACGAGTAGTGACAACAATGTGCACTAGGACATGAGAACGCCACCTTTGACTTCTAGATGCTTCTCCCTTGGGCAGACTGGCTCTTACCTGGAGAACTATTAGACTTTTTTTTTTTTCATGGTTCTGGGGATCCACCTCAGGGCCTTGCACACACCACCCAGCACTCTACCACTGAGCTACATACTCAGCATGTTGTACAAAAACAAAAAACAAAAAAGACAGGGAGGGAAAAGGATAAGGTGTCCTGTTTTGTGTTTGTATGCTGTGTCTAAAGCCTAAAGTCAGAGAACATCCACATGCACAGTAACCAGCCTCTGCCAGCAAGTCTCATTCCTTACAGAAAACACTGAATCCTGAAGGTAGGCTCCCCTACTGGCCACACTGGCCTTCTACAACCCAGAGAAGATGGCAGTGCAGGCAAGGACAGGAAACGGCCAACGTATTTACTCCCCAAGAAGCCAAGTTTTGTGCTTAAGTATAAGTGTTTGCTCTGCCACTTGCAGCCCCATAGAGGCTATTCTGAGTTTAAGTCAGTTCTCAGGTCATTAGTAAGAAGACAGCTGACGAAAGCTGAGACTTCTAGGATCAAAGACACCCTCATTTTTACTACTTCCTAACTCTAGCTGTAATTCCTAGGAGGTCCAGGAACAGAGATCTCACGGCTCCTCACTTGCACACAGAGGCAGGTGGATCTCTGTGAGTTTGAGGCCAGCCTGGTTTACAAAGTGGATCTAGGACAGCCAAGGCTATACAGAGAAACCCTGTCTGGAAAAACCTTAAAAAAAAAAAGTAGGGCCTCTCTGTCCTGTCCTGTCCTGGGATCTGCAGAGCAAGCTGGTCCTAAACTCATAGAGATCTGCCTCCTTGCCTCGTGAGTGGGGGAACTAAAGGTGTACAACACCACCACCTGGCTGTTAGTTTTAACTTTAAATCACTTAGCCTTCTTTGTGCCCCACGTCACCTTCTAAGAGACCCTGCCTTAAAATTTTAGTTCACATTTTGAAAAGGTATTTTTTTTCAATCAGCAAAGTTAAACACTTAAACTTGTACATACTATCACAGATACAACCCCAGCCACGTGCAGCATTCAGGACATATAATGACTTTACTCTGCCTGCAACACCTGCATGCTGGAAGAGGGCACCCGATCACATTGCAGATGGTTGTGAGCCACTGTGTGGTTGCTGGAAATTGAACTCAGGACCTGTGGAAGAGCAGCCAGTGCTCTTAACCTCTGAGCCGTATCTCCAGCCCCTAAATACTTTAACTGACTTGTATATGTACATGTATGCATGCCATGTATATAAATGTTCACATGTGTGCTAGCATGCGTAAATGTGGTGGTCAGGAATCATCAACCTTTCGTATTGTTCCTTAGGAGATGCCAACCTTGGGTTTCTGTTTGTTTGTGTAAAGACACTGTCTCTCAATGGCTGGCAGCTCACAGATTATGCTAGACTAGGTGGCTAGTGACTTTCAAAGACTGTCTTTACTTGTATCATCTACTGTAAAAATAGAAGGGGGCTTGTAGTGATAGTTTTGGAATTTTGGTTTCTTTAAAAACACAGGAATATTATTAGAATGTGCTTTTGTTTAACCCCAGGTGTGGGGATGTGGCGCTGCTTCAGACTGTCCCTAGCGGCTGACTGTGATTTGCCTCGTGCTCTAGCAGAGCCGTGGTTTTGCCAGCTGCAGACATTTTCAGCAATTGTGCGAGGTCTGGAATTCTAGAAACTTTTCAGAGGGTGTATAAATGCTAGAGCCCCATAGGTGAGGTCAGTGGTTGTTGGTAGTTTAGGGAAATTGGTTGCAGTTTTTTAGCCGTGGTCAAAGAAGAACCAAAAGGAAAGAAATTTGATTAAGGGATTTTCCTAATTCCTCTCTCCCCTCTAGTGTTAGGAGGTGAAACAGGGTAGGAAAAAGAAGAACTCACACAAGTAACAAAGGTCAGCTACAGGAGCTGGAGAGACGGCTCAGCCGTAACAGCCCCGACTATCTCCCAGAGGAATAAAGTTTGATTCCCAGCATCCACAAGGTGGCTAACAACCACCTGTAACTCCAGTTCCAAGGGATTCAACACCCTCTTCTAGACTCTAATGGCACTGTACATACTTGGCGCACAAATACTCACACTGACAAAACATATCAAATAAATCTCACAAAAATCTTCTTGCTTCCTTTTGCTTCCTGTGTGTGTGTGTGTGTGTGTGTTTGTGTATTCTTCACTGTGTAGCCCTGGCTGTCTTTGTAGAACAAGCTGCTCTCAGACTCACAGAGATCCACCTGCCTCTGCCTCCTGAGTGCTGGGATTAAAGGTGTGCACCACTACCAAATTCAATTTTTTTTTTTTTTTAAAGTAAAAGAAGTAACATTAAAAAGAAAAAGCAAAGGAGGGTAATCTAAAGCCAACTCCTACTACATGACTAGACAAACAGATTTTATCCTAAGTATTTTTTAAAAGATTTATTTATTTATTATATATAGAGAGTTCATTATAGATGGGTGTGAGCCAACATGTGGTCTCTGGGAATTGAACTCATGACCTTTGGAAGAGCAGTCAGTGCTCTTAACCTCTGAGCCATCTCTCCAGTCCATACTAAGTATTTTTTTTACCACACAGAACATACCAGAACCATATCCAGGGATTGGCCCTTTGGTCTGAAGGTCTGGGAGCCCCACATTCAGTGCATTGGGTACCATGTTGTCCAAATGTGGCTTAGGCCCAACAGGATGAGACGGTGAATGCTTCATGCTAGGCTGCCGCTGCTGTTGCTGTTGTTGCTGCTGCTGCTGTTGGAGAGCACTCACCATTCTTGCCAGCTGAGGTGCAACATCCATTGAGGAAGGACCCAAGAGAAATGGACAGATGATAAGCCAGTATCCCAAATTAGCTGTTAAGCCAAAAGGTGTTCCTCACCCTGAGCTATAGGGGACCTTCCCCACCCACACACCTGCTGCTCTTGCTGCTGGCGCACTGCTTGAGAAATCTTTCTCTGGTTCTGTAGTAACTGCTGCTGTTGCTGCTGCTGCTGCAGGAGAAGCTGACATGCCTATAAAACAATGAGGAGAAACCACAGCTTCCTCAGACTGACAAGGAGCGTCTGCATGCTACAGGGCAGGTCACTGTGTCAAAGCATATGTAACCAAGGTCTATAATTACAGCTACCCTCAGGCAAACTGATTTATCAACTTTTAATCATAATTAGTCATCTGTATAAAAGTTTCAACATAAGGTGACAAAACGAAGAAAATTAATGCCAAGGAAGAAGGAAGCAAATAACCTTTTGAGCAACAGGAGGAAAACATGCCACTTACCAACTGAAACTGGGGGATCTGTGGAAGCTGGCTCAGCATGGCAATCTGTTGAGGAGATAACTGGGGGCCCACATTAAAGAGACCTGGATTCAGGCCACTGTTGGGGAACTGCTTGAGCATTGAGGCAGAAACCTAATCAAAAGACAGAGGAAAATTCCTTAGAATTTATTTAAATAAAAAATAATCTATTTTATGTGCATTGGTGTTTTGCCTGCATGTATTACAGTGTGAGGGTGTCAGATCTTGGAGTTACAAACAATGTTCTGAGCTGCCATGTGGGTGCTGGGAATTGAACCCAGGTCCTCTAGAAGAGCACTCTGTGCTCTCAACTGCTAAGCCATCTCTCCAGGCCCATGGCGGGGGTGGGGTGGGGTGGGGTGGGAGGAAGGAGACTTGATGGCTCTAAAGTAAGCACTCATTTTTTAAAAAATTATCTACAAAGAACTAGGCAGAGTGTTAAGAGTGGTTATATCTCTCTCTAGGCCGTGAGGCTGTTAAGGACCTGTAACTCTCTCCTAAGACTTCCTAATTTCCTTCAGAGAACAACCCTGACACTCCCCACACAGCACAGGGGTTAAGGGCTGAGTTAGTATGAATGGGGTAAGGTAATACTTCTTTAGGACCTGGGGAAGAGACATATCTCTTGAGCCCTGGGATTCTGGGCCATTCTGGTGATGTATAGTTTCCCATTAAAAGCAAAATCAAACACCGATTTTAGGGCTTGAGACAGCCTGCCTAGACATCTCTAAGCATTTCTAAGCAGTGTGACTCAGAATATGTACCTTATTTAACCTTTTTGAATTTTATTTGCCTAGCCCCCAAACAGGAATACTAGAAAGTAACCAGCTGAACCAGCAACAGAAACCTCCATGTGATGTTTGAGATCAATCTATACCAACACTCAGAAATGTACTTCGTAAGCGCCCGTTCTGATGTCACAGGATGGGTCTTCAGGACACAAGACCAGAATTCACTAGACCTTCATCTTCAGGCTAACACACTGCTCCTTTCACCTCTATTGCTTCTTAATGCAGACCAAGAACAGAAAGCCATTTTCAAGTTAAGTCTAATACCAAGTAGACGTGCTCACCCCTAAATACTCGTTCAAAGCCAGATTTTCTCTATCCAAGCCTCAGGTCTGTTCCTCTAGTGATCACATCCCAATTCTCTATTCAGCCATAAGCCTAGTACCAATTAGAACCAATGGTGCTACTTTTGCAGTGACGAGAACAAATCCAGGGTCTGCCAGTGGCAGGCAAGCACTTCATCACTAACCCACAGTCCTAGTTCTAGCCCCACAATGTCATACTGAACCCATGCAAATTGGTCTCTGATTTTTATTAGTTACACTTATCTTTTATGTAGGTGGCACAAAGTAGATACTCAATATATACTTATTAAACGAACAAACCACCATTATTATTCTAACTTAGGAGTCATTCACCAAGTTATTTCCTAATTATTTTTATCTACTTATTGCCACTCCATGCTGCCCTATGGGACCATGGATAGAAATGACCAACTAGCTAGAGTGGAGGATAATCTAGGAGAATGCACCTAAAACTTCTGCCCAGCTTGAAGTGAGCCCATTACTTACTAAGGCAAACAAATGTCTTCATTTAACTTTTATTTTTCATCATAAATTCACTCTCTGCTGCAAGATTTAATCTGTAATAAGCCCTTTAACTTTTTGGTTGTCCTCTCTTCCCCTGCCTCAATGCTAAGAATGAAACAGGGTCTTACAGATGTTAGGCAAGCACTTTATTGCTGAGCTTCAAACCTTCTTCTCTCTCTCTCTCTCTCTTTTTTTTTTTTTTTTTTTTTGAGCCAAGGTCTCACTCTATAGCCCTAAATAATTTGAATGAGCTATATAGACCAGGCTAGCCTTTTTTCTTCTCTCTGCAATAAAGAAGGATTTTTGGGCTGGGCCTTGTAGCGTATACTTTTAATTCTAACATGTGGGAGGCTACTTTATGAGCGTATGTATGTGCACCCTGTGCGTGCAGGAGCCCAAGAAGGTTGAAAGAAGGTAGCAAATCCCATGGAACTAGAGTGCAGGCAACTGTAAACCACCATGTGAATGCAGTGCTGCGGAGCAATCTCTCCAGCCCTTCTCCGACATGCTACTTAAGACAAAAGCAGAAGATGCATAACTTAGTCACCAGTTAGCACTACACAATTAGTATAAGCAAAGAACTAAGTTGCACACAAAAACAAACTCTAAAGGCTCTGTTAGTATCTGCTCACTCCTCCTCCCTCTACGCCTTACCTTAGTCAGGGTTCTAGTCTCAGTGTCCTTGTCACTCTTTAACTTCATCGCCCATTCTCTACCCTACCGAGCATTCCGATCTTACCTTTCTTTCTTGGTCAACAGGGTCTCTCTCTCCCTCCCCGCCCCTCTCTTGCCCTGGCTGTCCTGGAACTCACTATGTAGACCAGGCTGGAGATCTGCCTGTCTCTGCCTGCCTGCAGGGATTAAAGCCATGTGCCACCATGCCTGGGAGTTCTGTATTAATTTCAAGTCACCACCTCTGAATATCCTCAAGAATGCATGACTATCTTTCCTTTGACACTTCCTAGTCTAGAAATATCTGATCAAGTCCAACTTGCTACATATCTGGCCTATCAACTCATTTTTTCCCATCGTCTCAGCCACATCCAGCCACCCAACAAATTCTACTGTGAGGCTGGTTGCTTCCTCTCCATCCCCTAAGAGACACTGATGATGCTGTGTGTTGCCAATGAACTTAAAACCTTGGTTGACCTCTCTTTGAACCCCTCTACTCACAAACACCATGAGCATACCATCACCATGGGATTTGGCTCCCATCCCACTCTCATGATTAGTATGTACAGTATGTACCTTCTACAATTTTCCTATATACCTCATATAAACTACATATACTATATACTTTCTTCCTTTCCCCTGAGAGACAGGGTTTCTTTGTGTAGACCGTGCTGATCTGGAACTTTCTCTGTAGACCAGGCTGTCTTAGAAATCAAAGATCTGCCTGTCTCCTCTGTGCTGGGATTACATGCGTGTGATACTATTGCCTAGCTTTGTATGTTCTTTCACATATACTGCTATGATTTCACTGCCCCAAATCAAAGGCGGCAATATTAACAACACAGCTTTTAAAGACGGCTGGATATAGAAAAGCACACTAAACAAGAAATTCTTATGTTTACACTGCACCACAGCACATGCTCCTTAAGTTGACAGTTTTAGACTTTAATAGTTATACTCAGGAGGTCTTTCTATTTACCCTTGGCTCCTCAAGCTCCATATAGTGTCTCCTTACAAGAATTACAAAAGAGCCAGAAGTATCACCACTATGCTCCTGGCAAGTGGCTGCTCAAACTAGAATGTAAAATAATTAAAGTGCAGATTTGCACATTCCTACTGTAGAGTTAATTATGCTGGTTTAAAAGCCCCCAGTCTCCAGTTGGGCTGGAGAAAGTGAAGACTTTGCTGCAATCTATATGGCTAATTTAAACAAAGCATTGCCGGTGCAAAATGACAGAAATTTAAAGGCAAGAGAAAAGCCAACTAGAATGTTACTTCCTGAATATTCCACTGACTGGAGAGAAAGTGACTTGAAGGGAAAAGCTTTAACAATTCTTTCCTTTTTTTTCTGGCTGTGTTGGGAAAAGAACTTAAGGTCTCAAACATGACTTTTCTACCATTGAACAAATTACTTTCTTAGCCTTGTAATAAATGTTAAGTTTGGGGCTGGAGAGATGGCTCAGCGGTTAAGAGCACTGATCGTTCTTCCAGAGGTCATGAGTTCAATTCCCAGCAACCACACGGTGGCTCACAACCATCTATAATGTGATCTGATACCCTTCTCTGGCCTGCAGATGTACATGCAGGCAGGCTCTGTATACATAGTAATAAATAATAAATCTTAAAAAAATTAAATGTTAAGTTTTGGTGTTTAATTAAAAAAAATATCCTCAAACACTACATTCTGGACAACTAGGGAGGCTAAGGCAGGAGGCTCATAAATTGAAGGCCAGGCTAGATTCAAAGTAACTACATTGATAAAGGTTTTTGTATAAGAATTTGTTTTCAGATTACTTATAATAGCAAGAAAGGAGTAACAATTTAATATCCAATAAAAGAGGTAGAGAGTGTTAAGCAAATTAAGGTAAATGTATTTAATGAAACATTCTCTATAGTGATTGCACTGCCAGGTGTGGTGGCATATGCCTTTAATCCCAGTACTGGGAGACAGAAGCAGAGGAGCTCTGTGATTTTAAGGGCAGCCAGGGTTATGGTGAGATCCTGTCTCAAAACTGTAAAACCCTAAAACAACATAACAACCAGAAGAATGATCGCTGTGGTTGGGATATAGCTCACTTGCTGACTATCTGCCTAGCATGCCCTGGGTTCCATCCCAAGAACCAAATGAGAGAGGGTGGGTGGGGAATCAACAGGAAGGCTATTTTGCAACAGGGGAAAACACTAAGACACAGTGGGTTACAGTGACCCACAGTGAGTATATAAACGAACAGCACATCTATTCATGCCAAGTCAATGGACTGCATGCAACACAACTGCTGCAACCCTGCCACTGTGAAGCTTGACCCAAGGGGCAGAGAGGCAGAAAGACAAGGGACAGAGGATACCTCTGGAGGGTAAGGACACAAGAGTAATGGGGAAGCACTGTAAGGTTCAAAGCTTAGCCTGACACAGCAACTTGGATAAGGTGCTTTGAAGAGAGAGCTAAGGAAGTAAAGACTGAGCTGACTGGTAGGCCCAGACAAGGTGTTCTAAAAGTATAACTGGTGTTTAGAGGTCACTTGACGGGAGAGACATAAGGTATAGGTTGGGTGAGATCACCCAGACCCTTAAATATGGCAGTAAATACTACATTCTAAGTGAGTGAGAAAGCGAGGAGAGCATCTGCAGCCAAGAGACAGCATGATGTACCGTATGTTTTACAGCAATGCCGCACAGAGCCTTCTGTAATGGGGAAGCAGACATAGACTAGATAAAGCTATTTCAATTTAATGATATTGAAATAATAGCTACATTTCAAGTGCTCCCCTGCTAGAAACTACCAGAGTGGACAGTGCCTATAGACGAGGACTAATGCGCCTGACACTACAGACAGCAACAACTGAACGAAGGAGAATGGGACAGACAGGCAAGAAGGCCCTGACTATCAATGATGGCAGCAATGGGACCAAAGTAGTAGAGGTGACAGTCAGAGCCTGGATCAAGGAGGTTGTTGTCATGGTTTTTGTTTTTGTGTTCTTAAAAACTGTGTGTGTGTGTGTGTGTGTGTGTGTGTGTGCGCGCGCACATGCGTTTGTACGTGCACATGTGTCCCCTGTGATTTCTGTGAAGGCCTTGTAGCTGGAGTTGCAGGACACCCAACCTGTTATGTGGGTGCTGTTATCTGAATTTTGGTCCGCACTACTCTGCAAGAAGCCATCTCTGGATCAGGTTTTTTTTGTTTTGTTTTGGAGACAGGGTTTCTCTGTGTAGCCCTGGCTGTCTTTGAACACAGAGACCTGATTGCCTCTGCCTCCTGAGTGTTGGGATTAAAGGTGTGCACCACTATGCCTGGTTGAGACTCATTTTTTAAAATCCCTGCCTCCAGAGTTACCCTTTATCCTCAAGGAGCGTATCAAGGTTTCCCAAAGATAGCTTCGAGTTTTGAAGAGAGAATTTACTGGACTGAATGTGGACTGTGAGATTGGGAAGGATCAAAATTTAGATTGTCAACACAGCAGGCACAATTTTGGAACTCAGTGTTAAGGTCACTGGAATAGATAAAGTCACCGAGTGATGGCTGTATACTATGAGAAGTTTGAGAACCAAGAGTCTGATGATGAGTGATGTTGGGAGGTGGGAGAGAGGCAGAGAAACACTGTCAGGTGCTTGAGAACCAAGTGACTTAAGTGTTGCTGAGGGAGGAGGGGATAGGACACACAAAGATAGGAGGTAACCTTTCCAAGTGGGCCTGACCTCCACTTTCACTGCTTTGCTTATGGCCTTGTGCCAGCCCTGCTCTCTGCAGCTCTGGTAACTCCACCATGTAAACACATCCCATCTTACTGCCAGTTGTCACCTCTCAGACATTAAAAAGCTTTGCTTCATTCTATTGTCTACAGAAGCCACGATACAAACATAACCCCGTGAAGTGGGGGAGGGGGAATGGGATGAGACAGGATAGAGATGGACACTTATAGCTGGGGTTTGGTTCCCAGCACAATGTCGGGGCTAACTGTCTGTAATTCAAGTTCAAGAGGATCTGATGCCCTCTTCTGGCCTCCATGTGCACTGTACACATACAGGGCACATATATGTACACACATACACACACAGGCAAAAAATATCTGTGTATTGTTATACTAAATTAACTTAAATATAGTGTATACATAGTAAAAGGAAACCAAGAAAACTACCTAGGGTTGAGCAGGCCCCAAATCCCAAGAACTCTGTCTTAATACAGTTGTTCTAGAAGGACGGAGACAGACTTTTAAGTAGCAGCCCAGATCGTGGTTATGAACAAGCTCACAAAGGTGGGCCTGCAGGACAAGACCCAAACTTCTCAGCAATGCAAGCACTCTGTCCCTAATTCTTTGTCTGGGTGCATGTATCTCTACCAACCTGCTCAAACCAATCATTCAGACCAACTGCCTTTCCCCAACACACCAAATGCTGGCTATTACTGCATTGGTTTGAGGCTGTGCCTAGAAATTTTGAACTTATTTTTCAAGATCCAGTTTAAAAGTAACATTTAAATGTAACATTTAGTCAGGGGAAGCATCGCCATGGCTCCCAATCCCTGCTGACCATCTATGACATTTATCATACTGAATCTTCCTTTGCTCCGGAGTGTCCCATCAGACTGCCCTCTGCATCAGCGCTAGGGCTCCCTCAGAGGATGAAGTCAGTATTTTAGTGCACAGCTCTTCTGAGTTCTACAGAAAAACACAGAATCTCATAATTCTGTTTATTTTCAGGCTAATTCTTGAGGGCAATCTGTTTCTGAACACTGTCACCGTAGAACTTAAATTGCTTTTAATTAGTAACAACAACAACAACAACAACAACAACAACAACAACAACAACGTATTATATTTGGCACCTGGATTTGCCAAATATCTAATTGTAACCACTCCTCTTTCCTTGTGTATCAACCAGGCAGTAACAATGGGCTGCCTGCCACCTGAAGGTCCTTTAATGCTGAAAGACAGGAACACAACATTTCTTACCTGGGGGGAGATAAACTGGGGAGGCACTTGCGCCCGGAGACCAGGAGAAGAACTCAGTGGCTGCACTGGAGTGTGCAGGCCTCTCGATTGTGCTGTGCTGTTTCCAAACAAACCGTGACTGCCACCCTGCAGAGGAACAGTACCAGTCAGGTCTTCTTGGCAATTCAAAAAGATGGTTAAACAGCAGTTCTGGTTTTTATTCCTAAGAAGAATCAAGATCTCTACTCCACAGAATGACAGCAGTCATTTTAGAACTGAGGGCCTTTTCACATTGAGATGTTGGGGGCAGTTACTTAAACTGAGTCCCGGGCAAATCATTTACCACAGGTGGTCTGATAAAACCTATAAACGGAACAGGTTAAATTTAGTCCAACATTCCTTGTACCTGAAAGGAACTGGCTGTGTGCAGGCTTTTTAGATTGCTTGTTTGAGACAGGGTCTCACTCTGTGGTCAGGTGAGGTGAGCCTCCTAAGTGTTGGGACTGTATGTATGTGCCACCACAGCTGGCTTAAGAACCCTCTTTTTAAAAGTCTGGGTTTATCAAATATAATTCTCAGATTTTCTAATCTGAGATCCATCTTGAAAGTGTGTGGATAAAACCACAGTACAACCAAACTATTAGCTGCAAAGTAACACTGGTATCACTGCCTTCTATCAGTTGGCTCAGCCAATTACAGCCACCCACAAGGACCTGTCCCTCCTTGTAGCTCTGAGCACCCTTCCCTATTTGAATCTGTTGCCTTTCTTTGCTACATGAGATAATGCTCATCAATCTCACATCAAAATAAGAAGAAAATGATACATTATATACCATTCTAGGTCATGGAAATAAACATTACTCACCTGTTACTTCTCATTTAAAAGTATAAATATCAGCCTAGTTTTTGTTTTGTTTTGTTTTTAAGCTTAATTTCATGATTCCCAAGGAATCCCTGAGTTTATCACTAATCTTCTAACAAGAGCAAGGGACGTTGGGCTCTGGAGCCTGGCTTTCTGATTAGTTTGTAGCTAGGAAAAGATCTTCAGTAAAGAAACTGCATTTGGTGACTTGCCACTGTTTGCTCTGTCTGAGGATAGCCCCCACTCCCCAAAACAGTGTCTCCCTAAGTAGCTGAGGTGGCATGTGCCACCCATCACATCTGACATCCTACGGTTCTCTATACTGTGCATTCTTGGCCTATTCAAGGCCTGAATTAAAGGGGCCATCAAGGATATCTTCTCTAATGCCTCTTCCTCATCCCATGTACAAAGTGCCTAATTCTCCTCTGTGCTAAGAAAACACTGGAAGTCTCTGTGTCCACTAAAACCACGATTCGGTCATTCTTTATTGGTTTTTTTTTTTTTTTTTTTTTTTTTTTTTTTTTTTTTCCTATTGTACCAGTTTAATCCTTCCTTTGGGCATTAGCGAAACTCCATAAAGCCTTGGTCTACAGGATGCACACATCATTTGCAAATATCCATGACCCACCAATCATTCATTTGAAAACATCCCACTGAACATCTTCAGCAAAGACAGCTAATAATGCATTTGTAAATTGAGGTTAATAGTCCCAGTTAACACAGGGATAAGATAATCTTAAAGAATTCACATAGTGTCATTAAATTCCTGAACACTGAAGACACTGTGATGGTTTTAATGATTCAAAACTAGATTAAGAGACTGCTACAGGTAAATTAAAAACATTCACTGAAACTAAAAATGATTACAAATGGAAAGTAGAAATGTACATATCATAAAAAGATCAAAAATTTTTCCCCGAGAGTTGTTTAACTTATGTTACTGGACCCAGCTTAGAGTCTTTTATTTTTTTGTTTTTTGAGACAGAGTTTTTCTGTGTAGCCCTCGGTGTCCTCTGTAGACCAGGCTAGCCTCAAATACAGAGATCCGCCTACATGTGCTACTACACCCAGCTAGAGTCATTTTAAATTTCAGCCTTTCCTTTGATAAGAAGATTCTCAGCTTCCTGCCAACATGGACGGGTATCTGAAGCCACCACGCAGCATTCTGATGTTTCTGAAGCGAATACAAGCCAGCCAACAGCAGTCTATACAAATGCTTTCCTGCCATCTTAATATGGCACCTTAGCTCATTTCTTGGCTCAGACTGCCTGATTTTCAGGGATTTGCTTAAGATAGCCATATTTCAAAAACATGAAATCCAGGAATTAAGAAGAGAGTGACTCAAAGGCTGTATGCACGCCAGTGGTGGTTTATCTAACTATTGTTAGGCTTGTCTAGATCCTCTTAATTGTTGAGGATATTTGCCTCACCCTCAGGGTTTAATTCAGAAAGGTATATAAATTTAAAATAAAACTAGCAAACTGATTGAAAGGCTATATGATTTGGCTAAATTATTATTATTAGAGACAGAATTTTAAATTGTAGCCCAGGCTGGCTTCAAATTCCCGCCTCCTGATCCTTCTGCCTTGGCCTCTGAAGTGCTGGGCTTACAGGTGTGCTACCATGCCTGACTTAAGTTTATCTTTTTCTTATGAAGTAAATGTAAAGAGCTCTGTATGACAGAAGTTTGCAACACTTAGAAGCTCTCTGGTGAGGACATACACACCAACCTGACACCGACGGGTTCTACAGAAATCCACCCATCACAAGAAAAGTCCAATGCCAAGCTGGTGGTTGGTCTATTAAACCCAAGTTTACCTACTAATATGCAAGCCTGGACCATATTTGTATTTTATATTTTCTATACCTCAATATAAAATGAGCAACCTCAAAACATTGCTTTCTCTGTTCATGTAAGTAATACATGAAACTACAAACAAACCAACTGCTGAAATTAAAGGAAGGAGACAGAAAAACTGTCTGTGACCTCAATCCAGAGAAAACTAATCTGACTACGTGGACACAGCATAACCTACATTACATCTGCATATGAGCAGCTGTGTACAACTTGACAATGGTATAAGCTGTTCTGTTTTACCTTAGCCTTTAATGTCCATGCGATAGTCATCACATGAAACAGAATGGACTCAATCTCACATTGTATAACTCATGTTCTTGGGCTCTCTATGTAAGTACTGTGGCTTAAATTCTACAGATGAAACGCAACTCCTCAGCCCCAAGAAGCTAGATTTTTAAACCCTTAATATTTATTTAATCATATTGGTTTTGCTACTTATTTTTGGTTAGCAGATATACTAAATTAAAAAGACCCTTGGGATACTGAGTTTATATCCAATTGGCTTTTAAACTATTTACTTTTATTTTAAGTATGTGAGTATTTTGCCTGCATGTATGTCTGTGCATCATGTGTATGTATGCCTGGTAACTGCAAAAGCGAGAAAAGGGGGCGGAATCCTCAGAAAGAGGAGTTAAAGGAGGATGTGAGCTCCATATGGGTGCTGGGAACAAAGCCTGAATACTCTACAGGAACATCAAGTGCTCTTAACTGCTTGCTGTGCCATCTCTCTAGGCAAACATATAATCTAATATTAAAAATGTCAAATGTATGACTAGATTATCTAAGATACCTATAAGAGTCTCATTCATATTTTCTTAACTCAGTTATAACCAAAAATGAAGATAAAAGAAACAGATTTAAAGTAAAATCCATGTTGAGAAACATGAAGAGAGACTGATTCTATGGGCTGAAAGATGTAAAACCTATACTTAGTATCATTCTGTGCATTCAGTAATCAACAGGTTTCCCAAAGACAGACAAATGATGCAATAAACTGAAGACCAGGGCCAAGGCGAGGCCACAGCCAAGCAATTACAAATCTGAGAGGCCTCCTTACTTGTCTAGCAGCGAAGTTTTGGGGGTTGAGCCCTGTGCCGATTGCTCCAAGGCTGACGTTGGGTAGTGTGGAACCAGAGGGAGACAGCTTGTAGCTGGGAGAAGGGGAGAAGGGAGAGCAGGGAGCCTCATCCCCAAGGCACCCCATCTTGATTGGAGAAAGGCAAAGTCAGCTGAAAGGTAGTAGGAGTTAGCCAATCACAACGAGTGTTGGTTAGTGAAGCAACAGAATGCAAGAAGGGAAAGAGAGACACAATAGGAATAAACAAAGTGAGAATGGATTAGCAATAACCCAGGATGAAATTTGGATCTGGTCATAATCATGTTGCCCAGCAGACACCATCTGTCAGCCTCTTCCAGAGACGTTCTCTTCCTCTGAGTTACTAACTCAGTCACTCCGCCGCACCAGGACAGGGGTTGCCAGACACTGGTTTTATAAGTCTAATTCTGATTACTCTGGTGCTATGGCTCCTGAAGCCAGGCAATCTTCCTGGGAATACAGTGTCACCTAGACCAACAGAATGCTGTGGGCCCAGAGCTCCATTATTGGTTTTAAATGACTTTTGGGGACCAGGAGCAAGCACTCTAAAACAGTATTCTGAATCAAGAAACCATTTCATTAGAAATGTTACAATCAGAACAAGTGAGCAAAAGTTATTTGCTTCAATCAGGAGTGAGAATTTGAAGAACATAACGATTTACCTAAACACAAGCCACCAGGGAAGTAGGACAGATACAGAGCTTTTCCGTGCCCGACACCAGGCTCGCAGAAGACATTTATGATTGCACAATGCCCAGATTTCACCTGTAGCTGGCAGAGCAGCAGGAACGACAGTGCAGGGTAAACGTATCTCCATGTTTTTTCCCCATGTTCTGAGTGGCGTGATCTCCCCCCAACTTTTGACTATCGCAAACTTCGAGCTCCATCACAGAAACACTAAGACCAGCTGGCTCCCGTTCCTGCCCAATCACCTGCTGAGATCGGCAATTTTCATGTTGCCACACTAAAGCAGGTGATATTCATGTTCTACTTGCTGAGCTCTCCACAATGAGCTATGAGAAGGCAATAAGAACACAGTGATTCTTACAGACGTTTATTTTAAACAAAGCATTCAACTCACCTTCTCAAAATAAGGCCCACTGTCTGCGGTTCCCAAGTCTTTGGAATTAGGTGGACGGAACCCAGGTCGATCCTTCCTCATGATATCATTAAAATCCCCGAGATTCATTGTTCGCTTGTCCACATCAAATTTCTTATCTGATAGGACATAAACAAAAACTTCAAGATCAATGTCTCCCTTAAGAGCCACATGTAGCCTGGCCCAGCTGCTGTCTGAGGTCCTGGGGACAAATCCTCTCCACTCTTTGCCATGAGACCAGGAGAGTTCTCACTGCCTCAGAGTGCCTGTTTTGCTCCTGGAGCACACACGGGTCCCTTTGGAAAACACAAATATCTATCTGCTACAGTCTGTCTACCACGGAAGGCTTAAGGAGAGCTCTGAGGCAAAGCTGACTGAGCAAATATTTAGACTACAATCGACGTGCTGGATGAACACATCTTGTTCATGAAGCCAAATGTTCGCGATGAGAAAAGTTGCCTATTTTACTATGTTAGTGCCTGTTACATATATGGCTGGGGCTTTAAAGCAGTTATGAGGAATAGAAAGATCAGAGGCACACCTGTTGCTCTAAGATTTAAAGCTTAAGAATTTAACACAGGGCAGGGCACGCCTGTAATCCTAGCACTCTGAGAGGTGGAGGCAAACAGATCTCTTTGAGTTCAAGACCAGCCTTGTCTACAAAGCAAGTCCTGGACAGCCAAGGCTACACAGAGAAACTCTGTCTTGGAAAACCAAAAGGGAAAAAGAAGGGAAAGGAAAGAATTTAACAGTTGATTGTGTTTACAGTACCCGATCAGCTTATGTAAGTGGGATGCTACTCCCTCCTCTCCATATGTGCAATGCTATTTCCCCCTCTTTGCATGCATGGTGACTATGCCTTCCTCCTTTTCTAAGCCCTATAAATCTGTTATATGATCGGGCCACAGCTCAAACTACATATTACCACTGCTCTAATCTAACTTGATTCTTTTTACATTCTTTGGGGTTGAGCAAAAGCATTACTGAGAAAAATCCCACAGATGAAGAGCCGACTCTGCATCTGCTCCAGTCACAATGGAAAAGTATGATGAAAACCCTGGGGTACAAGAAAGTCAACTTGAGGGCCTAGTTTAGCAGTATTACAGACATATTAAAATCATCTGAATTTAGCTTCCAGCATTTTAGAAACAAATCTGGATGCTAATAAGGCATGGTCCAGTCAAGCAGGCATTTTTCATGCAGCAACTGCCTCAGATAGAGTAAGGATGGCTCTTGAGGCAGACATACCCTCTTCACAGTTAACCAGCACTCCTAGCACCCAACATTCCTTTACATTATTTCCCAGCTCTTCAGCCATCTGAATTTTCAACCTCTAGATTGTGTCTTGTATGAAATCTTATACAGAATAAAGCATACAGTAAATGGCTATCGATCCGACTGCCTCAACTCAAGCAGGGCAGGAGATCCCAAGGGCCTGCCATGGCAATGAATATGTCCCATTCCTTTTGTGGAGAGATACACACCTACAGACAAATCCATTTTGCTGCTTGGGTTATCTTCAGTTTGACTCTGAATAAAACAAAGCAAACACAAGTGAGAAACAATTAAGGATACACTTTTTTCAAACAGAGAAGAGATGTCAGTTTTCATGTGTAAAGCCACATCTTACCACAGGTGTCCCACAAAGACCCTCTGTAGTGAACTTTAAACTGGAGTAAAGACTAACACTGCGGCTATCACAAGTTGATGGCCACCCACGCCTTACTAAATGTCTAATACTCAATTCCACATGTAAGCAACCATTGCAGCTATGGACAGAGGACTAGTCCATCAGCTGCCTAGAGAAGTAAACTCATTCTTAAGTAGGCACAGTCAAGGCCCACAAGTATAGCCAGATGGTGACAACTTCTTGTGACTTGTCAACTCATCAAATCTTGAACTGTGTGGCCAAACTAATTCATTTGTCTTTTGGCAACCAGGACAGGGGGTGCCCAAGATTTGAGGAAATTAAGAGATCCTGCATAAATTATTCTCTAGATAATGAATCACAGCACAGTTTTTCTGGTTATTTTTTAAAAATGATAACGCAAACAAAGGCACAGATGTCAATTTAAGTGTCTTTTTTGTCCCTACCTTTCCAAGGAAAAGGACACAAAGATGTGGTTTGGCATAGATCACTTAATAAAACAGAAAGCAATACTGATTAAAGGGCCAAGAACATTGCTTAACTCGTATTTAAATCTGTAATTTTGTACTGTACATGGCAGTGGTCCTTAAATTTGTAGTAAGCCTGAAATTTGGGGTATGTTTACACACAAAGAAAAATAAAGCTTACCAGCAATCCCATATTTGAAAACTGTTTGGCAAGAGGATTCATCCATGAATCACTGTTTCCTCCTTTTAGTGAGCACTATAGAAATGAGACATGTAACTTCAGTCACAGAGCTTATCCCAGCCTCTCAAACCACAAACTAATGATGCAGAGTTCAGTTCACCTTTCTGAACTGATAGCTTTTGTAATTTTGATGCTTTACCTGTTACTTTAAATGACTAGTAAGCCATAAGTTCAGCCATGCTTTAATACATATATCATATATAGTACACATATATAATACATATATTAAAGTGATAGGGTACTTATATTTAGTTAGATTGAAAAAGAGTCTCCTGGAAGAAAGCAGAGATGAGTTTACTAGTGCAGAGCTTTCGGCTGTAGAAGACAACAGACTGTGTATGAATATACCCAAAGCCACTGTCCTGCATATTTACGAATGATTAAGACAATAATTTTTACATTGTGTGTATTTTATCACATTAAAAAAAAAAAAAAGCCCTTAGTACTGAAGGTCAGAACCACGGGCATCAGAATCGAAGCACTCAACTCCCAATGGAGTAAGTCTTGGTTGCCACCTGAGTGGGAGGTTCAGTTAGGAGCTTTCACTCAGCTAGGCCAGATCCAAAAGACTGCCAAAGCAGGCCACACAGCAGGAGAGTCAAAGGACACCGGGCAGCCTGCGCAGTGTGATTTCTTTAGTGACTAGAGTAAGGAAAGGCAAGTCCTTAGCGAAGACATACTCAGGAAGTACTGCTTCACTTGACATCTCTAACAGAAACAACTGTTCCATCCTACAGAAAAACGTGTCCCGAAACCTAGAGCTTCAGGACAAGGGGCAAAGGCCACCTGATGGTCTTGTGCGGCAGTATCCGAAGCCTGGGAGGATACTGGCTAGGAAGCTTCTCACAGGGCAGGGCTTTCAGGTCCAAATTAAGCATATGAGCATCTGTTTCTTATTTCTTTTCTTTCTCTTCTGGTTTTTCAAGACAGGGTTTCTCCATGTAGACCAGCTATGTTTCTTATTCGTGTGTGTGTGTGTGTGTGTGTGTGTGTGTGTGTGTGTGTGTGTGTGTGTGTGTGTGTAGGACAAAGCTTCAGTGAAAAGAAGAATCTGTCAAGACAGTGGTTCAGGTGTGAAGATCACGGCTGCAGATGAAATGCTAGCGCCCTATGCAAAGGCAGCAGTAGAGTGCTTGCCCAGCATCCTCAGGGCTCTGGGCTCCATCCCCAGGACTATGAAATAAGTAATGAACTCATGATATTCCAAGAGGACTCTTGGTTGTTACAAGGACAGTGAGGTGTTTAGAAGGCACAGCTTGGCACAGGAAGTGAGGAAAGAATTTAGTTATAGCAGTGCTGAAACGGCTTTCATTTTACTGGGAGAAGGGCTCTGGGCCTTGGGATGAGTCAGGTGATCCCCACTGGGAAAGCCAGAACTATTTGGTATCTTTCTACATTTTCAGGAGATTGGCCCATAGGACTTTTTTGTCTTTAAATGCAAAAGCATAAGACATTTAAAAAGCAGGCCTCAGGAATTAAAATAAATTATAACATGGAAAACAAAACTCAATGACCTCTACCTTACAAATTTCATTTTACTTGCAGCGCCACTTCTGTAGTTCAAGATTTCAAAGTCACGGAATAGGAAGATTAGTGGGCACAAGGGACGTAGTTATTAACTTGTAAGGAAATGCTTTCCCCTGCCTTAGGATCCTGGTGACTCCGGCTGCCTCATGCCCTCCATGAACAAATTCTCAGTTCTGCCTTCTAGGAATGAGTAGGCAAGCCGAAGCCTTTCTAAAGCACTACCTTCATTTGTTTCTTTCCTCCTTGTCCCCAGCTTGCTGAGTTGTGGGAGGAAGTGCTTCCCTGAGAGCCGGCGGTGTTCCAGACTCCTCCATCCTCCTCCTCTTCCCAGCTAGGATGGCGAGTTCCTGTGACCGGCCCGTCACTCTCCCCCCAGCCGTCTTGCATAGATTTGGAATCTTTACGGAAAGAATGAATCAGTTCTTTGGTAAGAACATGTAACAGACAGAGAGGTTCCTTGCACATGCAGCATTTTAGTATCTTTGCATTTTGTCTGCTTCATCTACATGGCAAGGCAAATGCATGACTCATACTTAAGAGAGCAGACAAATAGACCTGACAATCAAGAGCATTTGACAATCAAGATCTTTTGACTGCTTCTGTGCTTCTTCCTGGAACCAAGGAGATAGTGATTCAAAACTCAAAAGAACTCATCGCTATTATAAGAAATTTCAGACTGGAGGAACGCGCGTGTAATCCCAGCACTTGGGATGCTGAGGCAGAACTACCATGAGTTTGAGCCAGTATAGACTATCTGACACTATCCCAACCAAATCAACAACAACAACAACAAAAAGTGTGTGTGTTGAATATGAATGAGTGAGTTTCGCATTTCCTTGAGAAGAAACTGGTTCCTCTTAGTGTGCATGGCTGCTGTGGTGAAGTCTTTATTTTACACTACCAAATATAGGCATTTCAAATAGCTGTGACCAAAACTTAACTGGCTACTATGTTTGGGATGAAGCAGAAATAAAAATGGGAATAAAAATCTAAGGCCACTTTGGTAGTAGTGGCACATACCTTTTAATCCCAGCACTCGGGAGGCAGAGGCAGAGATCTCTGAGCTTTAGGCCGGCCTGGTTCCAGGATAGCCAAGGCTACACACAAAGACCCTGACTTGAACACAAACAAACAAATAACAAAACTCCTACAAGGCCATGGAAACTTGAAGCTTATTAGGTCCACAAACATTGAAATGTATCAGCAACTGAGGAGAAAACACAGAAGGCAGAGTGGGAGGAGAAAAGAAAAATGGAACAACCAGAGAGGAGGTCACTGGACAGCAGTCTCCAATCTGTTCTACCGCCAGACCCATTGAACAAATACTGTTAATACCAAGCTTACAAGAAAGAATTCATGTCCCTCCAAAATTACTGTATGGAACTAGATTTCCCTTCTCCACATGAAGTGAGCGCTGGTAAGTGCCCCTTCTCTACACTACTTCCAGTAACTGGTGCTATCTTTGAGACCGAGACGAGACCTATGAGAGCCAAATGGGTTGCCAATTGCAAAGCACAGGGTGGCTGGCTCTTCTAACGGTGGCATCTCACTCTACAGCAGGTCCAAGCGAACGCCATGACTCTTCCATGGAGTTCATCTTAGCCACAGAAAGAGACTTTCTGATGGAAGAACAATAGGCAGGACTATTACTCAAAATATCGATAGCCAGACAGATAGTACAAGAGGTTACAGTTTTATATCACCCTGCATTGTATGTATATTGTACAAGCACAGGCTTTATACCACCCACTGATAAGCAACAGGAATTTAAAACTAAAAATATATATATAGCATACTGATCCCTTTATAAAAATGGGTCCTGGGCTGGAGAGATAGTTAAAAGCACTGAATGCTCTTCCAGAGGACCCAGGTTCAATTCCCAGACCCCACATGGCAGCTCACAACTGTCTGTAACTCCAGTCCCAGGGATTCAGAGGGCACTACATTCATGTGGTACACCGACATATATGCAGACAAAACATCCATCCGTATAAAACAAATACCCCCTCCCAAAAAAATCACACCTTTAACCCCAGTGCTTGGGAGCTCTGATTTCTAAGCCAGGCTAAGTTATATTGTCAGACCTTGTCCCCTGCCCAGTTCCACTCGTAAAGGTGCTTGCTGCCAAGCCTGACAAACTGAATTTTGTTTTCTGGGATCCAAATGAAATTTTTTTCAAAAGTAGAGAATCAAGCCAGGTGTGGTGGCATATACCTTTAATCCCAGCACTTGGGAGGCAGATGCAGGGGCGTCTTTGTGAGTTTGAGGCTAGCATAGTCTACAAAGGGAGTCCAGGACAGTTAGGGGTACACAGAGAAACCCTGTTTCAAACAAACAAACAAACAAACAAACACAACCACAAAAATGTAGAGAATGAACTCCACAAAACTGTCCTCTGACCTCCAACTAACCAACAGACAGATACACACACACACACACACACACACACACACACACACACACACACACACACACACATTTATAAGAGTGGTCTGAGGCTACAGATCCGTGGTACAACACTTGCCTAGCATGCAGGAGGCCCTGAACTTTATACTCAACAGGAAAAAAACTTTTTTTTTTTTTTTTTTTGGTGAGGGTGGGGAGTTCAAGACAGGGTTTCTCTGTGTAACAGCCCTGACTGTCCTGGAGCTCACTCTGTAGACAAGGCTGGCCTCAAACTCAGAGATCTGCCTGCCTCTGCCTTCCGAGTACTGGGGTTAAAGGCGTGCACCACCATCGCCTAGCAGCATCTGATTTTTAATCATAGAACTCAGAGTATCAAACATAAGGCATTTTTGGCTGTGGTATAGGTCATACCTTGTTACTTAGCATCAGTAGAATAATTTACTCCTTCCTCTGAGCATAACACATTCAAATTACCCACAGAAAGAACTTCAACTACAAATTAACCTGGCCAACACATTCTGTTGCAAAAGGGAAGTATGGCTTTATGGTGAAGAGAGGATTCTGAATCCTACACACCTAACAATCCATGTCAGGCCTTGTAAACACTATGAATTTATTTCAAGTCATCTAGATGCTGTTTCCCATGATAGCACAACTGAATTTACAGTGGGAACCATGAGAGCAAGGTGTTCAGAAAACTCCAGATGTCTATAAAGTGGAGAGTATAAAAACTTTTAAAATGCAACAAACTCTCATAGGCATGGTTGTGAATTCCAAATTAAATCTAGTATATTACTCACACAAGGGTCCTGAGTATCATGGAATACACTTAATCCCTTTTTTAATCTACAAATTTGAGTGTTCTATAAAATTTCATTCTTTAACCAAAAAATTGTAACCCTTAAGTTTGCTGTACAAGAGGAACAAGATGCCGTAGCATGTTTAAGGAAGTTACAGTCAAGCAGAAATGTGCACCTGACACTAATTTTCAATTTAATCAAATAACAAGAGTTTTGCAGTTTATAATGACTACAAATTGCCAGTTACATCTTTCTTTAAAAACTTGCCATCCTTGTCAGATTAGGGGGGGAAAAAAAAACACTAAAATTCTCTAAAGTGAGTAGACGTCTGAGAGATCACATCTTAATTTCTGGCTAGATACTACATCTAGTTTGCTTCTTTTTCCTTACACTCACTATTGTTTGTGTTCGCATATGCATGTATGTGGTCAAGGGACAATTTGCTCAAGTTGTTTCTCTTTTACAATGTGGGTCTGGGGAACAGAGAAGCTCAGCAACACCTGAAGACAAGTGCTTGAGGAGCCTGCATTTGTTTTTATTTTGTTATTTTTAATTTAATTAATTAATTAATTTATTTATTTTTTTGAGACAAGGTCTCACCATGAGTTCTGGCTTTCCTGGGACTAACCACATAGACAAGGCTGGCCTTGAACTCACAGAGATCTATCTGCCTGCTTCACCCTGAGTACTGGGAATAAAGGTTTGTGCCACCACGCCCAGCATCCATTTGTTTTTAAATCAATGATATAAGTGACTTGTAGCTCACTATAAACATTCGCACACATGCCAACAACACTTCCTACTACTTGCTGCTGTTAGTGTTTCTGGTAATGAACTGCACTGAATCAGCCCTTCCAATAAAACAGCCCTCCCCAAAACGCCTGATTTCCTAATTGACAAGGAATTCCTCAATTGAAAAACCACACCTACTTACTGGGTTTCATAGCATTGGGAGCACTGGCAGGTGTGTTTCCCCAGCTTGTGGTCGATGCTCCTGCATCATCCATTTCACCCCACCCAGGACTGCTTTCGTTTGGCTCACCCCAGGCTGAAGTCCCATTATCTGGAGCAGGTGGTGTGCTTTTGTTCCAGACTGCAAAAAAGAAATGTGTGCCTTTAAGGATCCATTGACTACTTAACATCCAGTGGAGGTGAAGGGGCAGGAACAGCTGAAACAAATTCAACCTTTATGGAGGGCATTTGGCAAAGCCATTTTTCAAAGTGACCCTGGAACACTGCTAGGAACATCTACCCTAGAAAAAGGTACTAAAGTGATGAAATTATATGTACAATGCTCACTGTATTAACTCTAGAATAAACTGGAAGCAATTTAAATATCAGGAGGAAATAAAAAGGTTATACAAAGTGTAGGTAAAGTGCAACTAAGTATCTACCAGAGGAGACAGATTAGACAAAAATAGGATCATAAAATGACCACTATATATGAAGCCACTAAGAGAAAAAACTGTATGTGCTACAAAAAGCTTAAACAGAGATGAAAACATAGCTACAGGAATATTGCCTGCCTACCAGGGAAAGGCCCTGGGGTCCATTATCAGGATCCCTGCCTCTTCCCTGGGAAAAAGTTGACACACAAAATAACCAAAACCCAAAACAAAATAAAACAAAAAGCCAAAACACAAAAACAAAACAACCAAGATGAACATTGCAGAAGTATAATCCCTTCCCTATTAAAAAATATTTAAAGCTAGGTATATTTGTAATAGATAAGAGCAAGATTTATGAGTGAAACAAACTTCTAAGAGATTACAGTGAGAAACCCAAGAAGCCAAGATTCTCACTTATTATCTTCTGGTTTTCTGTGCAGTGTGAAGTCTCAGGATTGAGCCTAAGACTTGACAGCATTAGCAAGTGTCATTGTAGACATGAAGTTAAAGAATAATCTCTATTTCTATCCTCTTCTTTTAAAATTCTTAAAAGCATGTTAATTAGTGTTCCTAATTATTTACTTAAAAACTTAGCTAACTTTGAATACTGGAAAACTTAGCATTATGATTAATTTTAACTAAAAACAACCCTGAAAGGCATATTTTCTTAACTGGTGAGTCTTTTACAGGGACACTCATGCCAAACAGAATAGAACTAAGAGCCGTTGGCACAGCTGGATCTGGCTGTCTGGAACCATCTTTGTAAGTACACTCCCTTCACAGCCAACCATGCAGTCACCTGGAAGGAAGTGGAATGAGGCTGGGGATACAGTGCTTGCTCAGCACGCCCCCAGCACCATAAAAGTAAATAATAAACAAGTAAATGAATATATTTGGGCCACCCCCCGTCCAGGTGTCAGCTGTGATACAGCACTGTGATGGAAGGAAAGAAAGCAGGTCTTAGGGTGGCGGTTAAGAACACTGGCTGTTCTCCTAAAGGACCAGGGTTCAAATCCCAGCAACAACATGGTAGTCCACAACTGTCTGTAATTCTAATTCCAGGGGATCTGACAACTTCACACAAACATACATGCAGGCAAAACACCAATATAAATTAAGAAAGAAAGAAAGAAAGAAAGAAAGAAAGAAAGAAAGAAAGGAAGGAAGAAAGAAAGAAAGAAAGAAAGAAAGAAAGAAAGAAAAAAGAGCCAGGCACAATGGCACACATCTGTAATCCCAGCACTCAGGGAAACAGAGGCAGGCAGATTTCTGTGAGTTCGAGGCCAGCTTGGGAGAAACCTTGCCTTGAAAAACAAAATAAACAAACAAACAAACAAACCAAAACCCCAAGTCTCTTTCTACTTCCTTTTTATTTATTATTTATTTATTTATTTTTTGGAGACAGGATTTCTCTGTGTACCCTGTTCTGTCTGTTCTGGCCTTGCTCCATAGACCATGCTGGCCATAAACTCAGAGAGCTGCCTCCTTCTGTCTCCCAAGTGCTGGGATGAAAGGTGTGTGTCACCACACCCAGCTACCTAGAACAGTTTGCTGGAGGGGGAAAAAAAAAAAGCTTGTTTGGTTTTGTGTTTTCTTATTATTGCAGAAAAATAATTCTAGGGACCAAGAAAGACCACTGTAATGCATTAGAGCAGATGCCATTTTCTGGTGCCCTCAGAGCAACAGAGCTGGAACTGGAGTGACAATCCTCAGAGTGAGTTAGTGTTTGATGCACCACAACACACAGAACTTGAGCTAGTTTTCTTTTACTCAGACCTACGAGAAAAGAGCGGGTACCTACCTGACGCTGATTTTCCAGTCATCGGGGTAGGCAGGTTTGGTTCTCGAGGTGCTGGGCCCCCTTGGGAATTCTTATCCCATAGGTTCACATTCTTGTAGTTATAACTGTTAGGGTCTCCCCAAGCTGAAGTTCCATCATCAATGTCCATTTTCCGACTAATTGACTGTGGAGATGGCTCCTCCCAACCACTGGGTTCGTCATCCTTAGGGGCTGCAGGTTGGGGCCCACTGCTCCAGTTGGAATTAGAAGGTCGAACATTGCCTGGAGGTGGTGGGGGTGGGCCTCCCCAGGAACCAGAAGCCTCTGGCTGTGGTGGTGGCGGCTGCTGCTGCTGCTGCTGCTGCTGTTGGTGTTGTTTATTCCAGGAATTGGGCTGTCTGCCTGTCTCGTTCCATGCAGGGGATCTTTTGCAATCTTCCCACCCACCTTTTGAAGCTAGGTTTGTATTCCCACCATTACCCCAGGTTCCAATTTCATTCCGCCCTCCCTCACCCCACCCAGAGACAGGCTTGTCTGCAGGGCTTTCCCAGTTGTTACTCCTCACTTGATCAACCTCCTCGCCCCAACCATTCTTCCCAGAAGTCCATCCTTGGTTGGGCTGGCGCCCAGCTGTCCACCCCTGATCCTTGCAGGAACTCTCATTCCAAGAGGACGGTGTCTTTTCATCTGCTCGTCCCCCTCCCCAGTTGGAGGAGGAGTTGTTCTTGTAGTCATTCCAGCCTCCTGCACTTTTGGGGTCTTTCCATTCTGTCGAGGCTGAGAGCTCCCCCCATCCAGACTTCATTTGATTGCTTTGGCTGGGTGCATCTCCCCAGCCCCCTGAGTTCTTGGTCTGTGTGGCAGCGCTCTCCCACCCCTCAGTTCCTTTGTCAGATTTCCCCTCAGGCCTTGGCACCTCTTCAATATCCCACACCGTGTCCTGCTTAATTTGAGTTTGGCCCCAGCCAGTGTTTGAGAGCACCCTGGGGTCCAAATCAGTTCGGCTCAAAAGAGTCTGCAAGACAGCCTGGCAATCAGGATGTGTGGGCCTGTACGACCGACGGCCTGAATTATGACTGTCGCTACTTCCTGCTTTGTGGTTGCTTCCAGTGCTTTGACCTCCAACCTCACTTCCTGTGGAGCTGGAAGATCTTCCCCAACAGGGAGCCTGGGCACTGCCTTGGTTTTCAGGGAGGGGGTGGCCCTTTTGATTGTCCCATGCTCCAGTGCTAGAATTTGGTTGGTTTGGACCACTCCATTCTCCAATTTTCAACTCATCAGACCCAGTCGGCTGTTTCCATTCTCCCTGAGAGACCCCAGATGTCATTTTGTTCCCTTCACCCCATTTGTTGTCATTAGAGTCCTGAGGGCCAAAATTCCAGGACCCACCCGTAGACCTGTTATTGTCCCAGGAGTCATTTTTTGAGCCCGCTGATTTTGGAACAGAAGCTCCTTTCCAGGAGTCCTCTCTATCTTTCCCATTGTTCCCATTATTTCCAGAATTGCTTTGTCCAGGGACGGTGTCAGTTCCAGAAGGCCCCCTAGCTGCAGCCCAAGACCCAACACTCCCAGTCTTTCGATCTCCAGTGCTCTGTGAAGGGGCGTCAGTGCTCCTGGGGGTGTTCCCCAAGCCCATTCCAAAGGGCACTCCCTTATTTTCCATGGGGTTTGGTGAACTTAAGTTCAAGGAGTTAGTGTTTCCATTTTTTGGTCCATCAGTGTTATGAATTTGAGCCTGTTCTCTGCCAGAGACAACAAAATTAACACCCGCATTTTCCATCTTTGACTGCTGTTCCCTGGATGCCTGACCTACTGTGCTAACCTGTGCACTGGAACTACTATTTTCTGTTTCCAATGCCCCCTTCCTAGAAGTTCCTTCTTGGACCAATGCTGGCCAGGCAGATGGGTTGCTATTTGGGTTAAAGTTGCTGAAGCCAGAGCCAGATCCAATTCTATCCTGACCAGTCACATTCCTCCAGTTTCCTAGTCCACTGTTGCTGTCTGAAGTAGAGTTGGAAGATTGAACAGATTTAGCCTTAGGGTCAGATTTCCAGGCCCCAAGATTACATTCGCTCCCAGAACTCGCAGACTGGCACTGGCTCCCTTTGCCTTTGTTACTAGTGGTGCTTCCTGGCAGAGCGCTCTTCTCACAGCCAGGGTTTGAGGCACTGTTGTTATCGGTGGTGTTTTCGGAAGAAGATTCAGTGTCTTTGCTGGCAATACAAGGCCACTCTTCCATGTCAGACCCGTCTACAATCACCTTGTCCCAGATGTGGATTGGGTTGGGGGAGGCGCCGTTGTTGGAGGAGGCTCCCGGGCCCCAAGTGGAATTTGCATAATTTGAAGCAGCAGCACCTCCAAGGGTTGACTCTGGGAAAGAGATCTTCTGTTAATCACAGCTGCACATATGTGTCAACACCTGGAGCTCTGACTGCCCCAGGAAAGCTCAGTACATCCTCAGGCTGGCTTGTCTACCTGGTCGATTTTCCTGGGTGGTTTTAGTCACCCCTTTACATAAGTTAAGTGTGTGTGTATGCACCATATGTGAGCATGTCATGATGCCAGTGTGGAGGTCAGAGGACAATTTGCTGGAGTTGGTTTTCTCCTTGTGCCATATGGGTCTCAGGGACTGGAGTTGAGATTATTGGCCTTTATATGCCAAGCTAGGAGGACATGCTAGTTTCCTCCCTGTCACGGGCTATTGCTGCATTGCTAAGTCTGACTCCATACCAGCTCTCAAAAGCAACATACTTGTTATTCCTGCTGACACACAAGGGCATTCTTGTACCCTGAGAACATGTGGTAGCCCTCTGTTCATGTCCTTCCTTTTGCACACTGGTCTTTGCATCTGAGAGCCTATCTTGCTAACATGAATTTCACAGAGTACTCTGTGAATTCTGCCCCATAAGCCTTCGCTGAATGTTAAGAGTCCTTGAGCTAGCTGCTGAGATGCAGAAGTATGCATCTGATAGATCTAGGCTCCCAAGGGGATTAAATCAGTACCGCTTAGCACATATTTCAGTAGATTACACCATATCTAGAGAGAGACTGTGTGGGTATGGGAAGATAATGTTTTAATGAATTTTTTTCTAACCTAATTTCTCCATTAGACAAGCAGCTTTTAATTAATATGAATTAAGAACACCACACAGAATATAAAATGGGAAGAACAGAATCTTAACAATTGAGACTGTGCTGGTATTGTCTATGCTTGAGAATATTCAGAGTTTAATTTTTTTCCTTTAAAATTTGTTTGCAAAGTTACCTTTATTTACTTATTTGTATGTGTGCTATGGAGGTCTAAGGACAACTTCTGGGAGTCAGTTCTTTCTTCCCACTGTGTAGGTGAGGCCTGGAAAGGGAACATAGGCCATCTAGCTTGGTGGCCACCATCTTTGCCTGCTAAGCCCTCTAACTCAAGCTCTAAACTGTAATATAACCTAAAAAGGCACATTAATTTTTTAAAAGGGACTGGGAAACTCTGCTATTTATTGACTTAATATTTATTTAAAACTCTTGGTAGCACATGCTCTCACAAATCTGAGGCAGGAGGATCATGAATCTGACACCAACCTGGGCTATACCTGAGATCCTTTTTCAAAAGACAGACAAGAAAGAGCTTTCAAGATGTCTAATGAAACTCTCAGGGAAAGATCCCTCATGTCTGTATTACAGTGTTTAGCACAGCTCAAAAATCCAGGGTTCTAAAATTAAATACTGATTAAAAACGAAAACAAAACCAAAAACACACCCAACCCTTGTTGCAAACTACAGAAATGATATTATCTGGTGTTCCTTCCAGAATCTAAGCGACAACCTAAGCAATCATTCTGGAAGCATAGGATTCTGGGAGATTTAGAAAAAGCCCATGCAAGTCTCATTTCCTGAACAGAGCTGAGGAACTGCAGATGCTAGGAGGTAAAGCATGCTATTATTAGCCTTTCATGCCAACATAGCACAACCCAGCTTCAGAGAACTGTCCATGCACATTTTGTGCTGGGATCCTCTCTCGTCGGCTGCACAATACAAGCCCTCTTTACTAACAATGGTTTTCATGGAATTGATACCAGGAAATAAACAAAGGAAATGCTTTCTCCCTTCCTAGGAAGCTGGCACCGGAGTCTTACCTGGTGCAGTCCCACTCTCGCTCTGCAGCAGCGTTCCTGTCACTTGTGCGTTGTTGTTTGGGTTTGCTCCAGGTGCTGTGCAGGGAGGAGGCCCTGCCCCACCCCCGAGGAGCATGCAGGACGGTGGAGGGGGCTGCCCACGTTTTAGTAACACTTTGTGGTCCTGCTGGCAACGGAATCGCGGTGGCACCTCCCGAGGCATGTAGCGGGCGGCGCTTGGCGGTTGTCCGTTCGGCACTGCCACCCTTTTGGCATTGTTGCCACCATTGACTGGTGGCGATGGAGAGCTGCCAATTGGGCTGGCGGCCGTTGGTTGGCTTAAACTTGGTTTCGTCACTTCGGGCACTGAAAAACAGGAGTTGGTAAAGTCTTTTAAATTCAATACCCTTTTCTAAAATTTGTTTTTAAGAAAACTTACACGAGACCATTCAAACAAGAAAAATCTTTTCACTCAGTTCTCAAGGGACCGCCTTTTCAAAGTCCTGCCAGGATGCTCACTTCACTATGGCAAGCGTGGTAGTGGCAGGTGACGGTAATAATTAATCAAAGATAGCACATTCTACTAATTAAACAACCTTTAACTTCCCCAAATCCTGAAGGTACAAACGGTTGTGCCCAAGTCCTCAGTACCTCAGAAGACTTTCTCTTCCTCCAATTTCTGTTTGCTTGTTTGTTTTGTTTTTCGAGACAGGGTGTCTCAGTGTAGCCCTGGCTGTCCTTGAACTCAGAGATTGCCTGCTTCTGACTCCGGAGTGATAAGAGTGCCTCCAATTTCTTAATTTAAAAAATATTATTTATTTATTTACATGCACTTTTCTATTCTGTGTGCACACATGCTATAGCAAGCATGTGGAGGCCATAGGACAAGCTGAGGGACATGGTTTCTTTTTGTCATATGGCTCCTAGGGCTGAAACTTAGGCTGTCAGCCTTGGCAGCAAGTATCTTTACTCTCTGAGCTACCTTGTAGACAACCATCCGGTTTCTTTGAAGACCTCTGTTAACTTTTTCTGAAGTTCCTGACTAGACAAGAGGAGCATGCTTTGTCCATCCATGTCCTGCAGCATAATGAATTGTCTCTACTTACAGACCCCTCTCTGACAAGAACAGAAACCATCATTATTCATTCTCCTCCCTGTGGGACAGACAGAGTTGGCATCTACAGAAGACAACAGACCTAGAGAATCACAAAACGCCACCTGGCTTTGGTTCATAGCAACCTGGATGCAAAGGCTTATCTGTGACTGTTTACATAACAGAAACATTAGAAATCTTTTAGCTTTTATTCTTAAAAGATCTGTGTTAGCTTTTTCATTGATACAAAACATCAAACATAGAAATGTGCACAGCGACCTTGAAATTACTACATCCTGCTGGACCTGTTGGCTTCCACCTCCATTTTGTCTACAGGTTCCCAGCTCTGAACCTCCTGTCTTCATCCTAGCAAAAGACCACCACTCTGTACTTCTTTCTGTTTTAAAAACTCAGTACTTATGCTTGAATAATAGTTTTGAGTACTTTCCTTAAAAAAAAAAAAAAAATCACCTACTCCTTCCAAGAAAATCTGCCCAGCACACAGAGGCTGATGGTACTACAGAGATTATCTGAGGCCCATGTCCCTGCCAACTAGCTCAGTAGCAGTATTGCTTTGACTGCTGAAATGATGCTGGGCAAGCATGTTGCCATTTAATTGCCTCCTTTATGAGGAGAGAGATACATCATCAGAAAACAGGGGCCCAGACTAGTCACCGCTGGACATTACTGAATACTGTGAGTGACAGGAGAAAAGAACAGTTGGCTGAATAAGTTCCAGGCAATTCATATGTCTATTCTTAGCCAATCACAAGGTAGTACTGGCCTCCCAGTAAAAGGGTGGTGGCTGTGATGTGATGAGCAGAATGAACTTAAGCCAGTCATTGTCTAATATTAACCTAGTGCCCTCTGCAGACGATGGACAAATAACTGGTAATATTTCTGAAATATTCCACGTTCCTCATTGCTCTTATGAGAATAAAGCTGGGTGGGTTCTTCCCAGCTAGTTTATGAGGTTGCCCTTCTACAAATGGGTTAGCATCTCTAAGTTAACTAGCTTGACCACATGCCTCGTGTTCTTAAATAAGACAATGACAGAGTAGCCTAAGGTGAGTAAGGGCCTGACTAACTTTATAGCACACACAGCTGCAGCACCCCAAACCCTGATGCAGTGCTGTACATTGTACAAGAATCCTTGTACAACCCTCCTGAGGTATTTTCTACCTATCATATCAAAGACAGGATGGATATGATGAGAACACAGCTTCACTACCTTTCCTGATATGTGCTGTCTCTGGATCTCAGATGCTGAAAATTCTAGGACTTGGTTAGAAAATCTAACTGTAGCAGAAGGCCTGGCCAGATTCTTCTTCATTTTTTTCTTTATTACAGTTCTCTATGAACTTTAAACAAACAAGAGACAGCAAGATGGCTAAGCGGCTAGAGATACTTTGAACCAAGCCTAAAATCCCTGGAGCCCACATGCTGGAACGAGATGACTCCTGGAAGTTGTCCTCTGAGCGAACTTTCACACAATAAATAAACGTCAATGTAACACACTTTCAAAGGAAGCAGGACTCTTGACATTTTCTGGACAGAAAGCAGCTGTTAGGAGCAGACACATTTTTATAGACCTTTCAAGTTCAAAGTTAAGACATCAGAACACATGTCTGGAAATGTCAGACAGAACCTTCCAGGCCTAGGTGTGCTGCTTTTTCAGGCCTCTTCTTGGTGTTAATGACTTGTAGGTGAAGCACAAATAGTTCTAAAATGAGCTACTCTAGTCAATAAACGATGCTTTTTGGTTCAGAAGCCTCAAGGTCTCAGTTTCTTTGCCATAAAAAGCCTATGTATGCTTTAGGGAGTAATGTGGCTGCCTGGCTCTGAACTCTAGGCTCAATCTCACAACCACCACCACCACCACTACCACCACCACCACCAAAAGTCTATGATTTTTATAAATTCAGTCTGTTTCACAGTAGACAAAAACCCTGTAAAATACCGGTATCCTATTTTCTAATTTCTCCTCATGCACCTTTAAAAACTGCACATTCTATTGACTCAGTCTTTCCCTTTCCCACTCCTTAAACATTCTCTTATTTTACAGTTTCAACTTCTAATTGTCCTCATCTCCGAAAGCACTGGCAAGGTACCTTTTTTTCTCTCCCGGGGAAAAGTGTTCTTCAAGAAATGTTTGATTGTGGAATTCTTGTCCCATCCGGGTTTCTCTACCCTTCCCCCAACTCTTCAACAAGATTCCTTGAGCTTCACCTAAGGTTTGGCCATGAGTCTCAGCATCTGCTTCAATCCACCGTTGGACAGAGCCTCTCAGAGGACAGTTATGCTAAGCTCCTGTCATGTGTACCTTTCTGGGTCTGAGTTACCTCACTCAGGATGATCTTTTCTAGTGGTGGTGTAACCCAACATTGGTTGTACAGTTCGGACTCTCACCAGCAATAGAGGAATGTTTTGAGACCCAGAAGGGACAAGAACTTCACAAGAAGAGCAACAGTCAACTGACCTAGGCCCATGTGGGCTCACAGAGACTGAACCACCAACCAAAGAGCAAGCATGGACTGGATCTAGGCCCCCTACACATATGCAGCTGATGATGGGCAGCTTGGTCTTCATGAGGGTCCCCTAGCAATTGGAGCAGGGCCTTTCTCTGACATGGGCGAAGCTGCCTACTTTGGATCACTTTCCCCTAGCTGGGCTGCCTCTCTGGCCTCAATGGAAGAGGATGCACTTAGTCCTGGTGGCTCCCTTTTTCTGAGAAGGGGAAGGAGGAATGGGAGAAGAGGGTGGGATCAGAAGAGGAGGGAGTGGGCTGTGATTGGGATGTAGGGTGAATAAATTGATTAATTAATGAGAAAAAAGAGAAATGTTTGATTGACAAGCTTCTGAATTATGTATTTGTGCAACAAACCAAACTACTGCACAGAACCATCGCAAGCTACCTCTTCCTTCATGTTAATGAGAAAACACACACACACACACACACACACACACACACACACACACACACACACACACACACACACACACACCAAAAACAAACTTCATCTAGAAATGTTTGTAAAAGAGCTAGGAATGTAGTTCTGTGGTGAGCAAGAGGCTCTAGAATCAATCCCCAGTACCATAAAAACAAAACTAAAGTGAAAACTCAACAAACAGTTAAAGCCATAGAAAATATACTATTTTAAGTTAACAATTTAAAATCTCAAAGACTGACCCCTGCACAGGTGACTCACCCATACTATGTGATTCTCAGTGACCCCCACCCACCCACAATATCTACTTCTTCACTTTCCACTCACACACACTGGCTCCTGCACCCAGTATCTCCCTCATTCAGTTACCAAAGTTTTCACTGCCAGCCTAGAGGGCACCTGGCACTTGTCGTCATGCCTGCAGCTCCTGACTACTGGTTCTTCTGAGATTTACTCTGGCTAGATCTTCAATTCTTCCTCATTTTCCTCTGGGGTCCTCCATACTGTGGAGCAAGGGTTAAACAGTAGATGTTTAGGGGCTGGAGAGATGGCTCAGCAGTTAAGAGCACTGGCAGCTCTTCCAGAAATCATGGTTCTCCCAGCACCCACATGGCAGCTCACAATTGTGTATAACTCCAGTTCCAGGGATCTGACACCCTCACACAGATATGCATGCAGGCAAAACACCAATGCACGTAAAAATGAAATAGCCAGGAGCGGTGGTGCACACCTTTAATTCCAGCACTTGAGAGGCAGAGGCAGGTGGATCACTGAGAGTTCGAGGCCAGCCTGGTCTACAAATCAAGTCCAGGAAGCCAAGGCTACACAGAGAAACCCTGTCTCAAAAAACAAAACAAAACAAAACAAAACAACAACAAAAAAAACAAAAACAAAAAACACAAACAAACAAAAACAAAAAATCATTAAAAAAAAAACCAAAAACCCACAACCCAGTATATGTTTATCTCTCACTGGGCATAAGGTTTTGGCTTCAACAAGTCAGTTGTATACTAGAAAGGTGAAAGCAGACATCGAAAGTGGCTGTGCTTCAGTAAGACCTTATTCAAGGACAGTGAAATGGGAATTTTATACTCTGACAGACACTGTTCTTTGAAACAATTGAAAAAATATAAAGAACTCTTTTTGCTCAAAGGCAGTATAAAAGTAAGTAGGAGAGCTGGGCGATGGTGGTGCATGCCTTTAATCCAAGCATAGGCAGAGGCAGGCGGATCTGTGAGTTGGAGGCCAGTCTGGTCTACATAGAGAATTTCAGGACAGTCAGAGCTACACAGAGAATAACCCTGTCTCAAAAAACCCATCCCAAACAAATAGCAACAACAACGAAAATAAAGTAGCAGGTTAGATCTGGCTTCTAGGACCAGCAACAGCCCCTGCTTTTGAACATCTTTTTAATTACAATTCCAAAATAGTAGCTAGTTTGGCCATTAGCACCAAGTGCACATATGTGTTCTCTTTCTCTCTCCTCTCTCTCCTCCCTCTCTCTCTCTCTCTCTCTCTCTCTCTTTCTCTCTCTCTCTCTGTGTCTCTGACTCTCTCTCTCCCTCAGGGCTTTATTCTGCAGTTTTACTCAGACCACCTTCTCACCTCAGTCTCTCAAGTGCAAGGGTGGGAAAACAGGTACAAGTCACCACGCCTAGCACTGAGTTTACAGCTAAGTTTTAAAAAATTATATTTATTTATTAGTGTATATGTGTGGGCACATACAGATCACCACTGTGTGAGTGTGGCAGCTGGAGGGCAACTTGTAGTAGTCATTGGTCTCCATCGACCTATAACAAACAGGAGGGCGCTGCCTACTTCTCACCCTGAGTTACTTGAGAACAGAGGTGTTAATTATCACTATAACTGTTGATCAAACCATTATCTCCAACTTAGGTCCCTCTTATTCTTCCCCTTCCTTTCAAACTCCCCAGCCCTGTACTCCTAGCACAGTGAAGTCATCGCCAAACTTGTGCTCCAGCCTAGGTGTTTAGGACTCAATCTGTCCTCAGCCAGAACACAAGCCATTCCCCAGGAACAGAGATGAACACAGCCATTCCCCAGGAACAGAGATGAACTCTCCTTCCTTCCTCTTTGCCACCACTATTGCACCCAAGCGCTGTCCATTCTCGTTCCCTCATCAGAGTGCGCGTTTTATCGTATCTTAGAGACAGCTAGTTTCTTCTCTAGCTTCCTATTTATTTATATGTGCAAAGTACTGATGTGTGGGAGGTAATACAGGTGTGTACATGCCACAAAACATGTGCAGAGGTCAGAGGACAACTTTTTCTGAGGGTTTGTTTTCTCCCTCCACCATGGACCTAGGGATCAAACCCTGGTCATCAGGCTTGAATGGCACTGTTTCATCTTGCCAGCCCTAGGTCCACTTCCAACCAAATATTACCACCTACTAGATCGCAGAAGTATCTCTACAGTGTAGGGGCCTGCAGACAGTTTAAATTATCTGACCATATCCATGTACTCACTATAACATGCTTCTTGGAATAAATTCAGAAGCCAATCTAGTAAAATGACGCACAATCCCAGATATACTGATGGGAAATGCTTTCCCTCAGATGTGTACCAATGGGCTATGGGGCTCTGAACCACAGTGCCTAAAAACTGGTCCACTGTGCTGGAAGTTTCCCCATTTTGACTTAGCCTTGGTACTTCTGGGGTCAAAAATAAACTTCACTGGAAAACAAACAAACAAACAAACAAAACAAAACAAAAAACAAAGCAGATATTTACAGTGGACATGTTCAGTTCTAGTCACCAGAGCCCTACATCAAGTGCCCCGTTAGAATGACACAGGAGTTACACAGTCCCATATATTTAAGCCTGTCTTTGGTGGGCATGACTCAAGCTGTACACAGTCCACGGAAGTTTCCCCTTCCATACTGATGTCTGCTACAGACCTGCAATCCCCACTCTGGATACTTTTTAGCAGCTAAAGGCTGTTAGCTTTTAGAAACCCAGCAACTCATTCCACACTAACAGCTCTCATTAAGCCAACCATCACCCTATAGCACCCTTTAACAAGGCTAATTCTGCCATTAGGTAGTTTGTGCAATTGGGCTTTTAACCCCAGCCTTACCCTTTCCCTGTTAAATTTCACCTAGTTAAATCTGATCTATTGCAGAATTTTGGGAACTGTTTTGCTTCTGTCTAAAATCCACAAAAGAGAATGTAAACTTTTGCTTAAGTGCTTTTCCTTCCCTTCAGCTGAGCAGTAGGACAGCCAGCCCATGCCCTCCATACCCTCAGAGAACTTCTAATTGAAGTCCTTGTCCTACTCTCCTCTCTGGAATTGTCCCTGCACTGTTTCTAATGTGGAAGAGAAAGGATACTGCTTTTCTGAAACACAGAAAAATCTTACTTCAGTCCTTGTACAACCCAAGACATGGCACCAACACAGTCTTTTCTTTTTTCTCGGCTGGGGAAAGAGTAGATTCATAGTTAAGGGGAGATCGCTTAAGGAAGATAACTATTGTTGGGGAGAGGAACAGGAACCAGAAATGTCAGCTCAGGGAGAAGTAGGAGGTGGAGAGTGTCCAACAAAGACTTGACCATGAAACGGAACAAACCTATCAAGTTTGGTGAATCTGACACATCTTTAAAAAAAAAAATTGTGTGTGTGTGTGTGTGTGTACTTTTTCATCGTGTCTGGTCTTCTCCCTGGTTCTAACAACTAAATCCCTTGGAAACCCGAGCTAGGCCCTCAGCTCCTTTAGGACTATCTGACTTGATCTTCTGTGAGGAGAGTGAGGAGACAGGAAGTGCACTTCATCTACAGTAGGCATGAGAAAGACCCGTGCAGACAGAAGTGCGCAGGAAGCAAAGCTTCATTTTTTAAGAATTTGGCAGAAGAAAGAACAATTTGCGTGAGGACAGACCTGGCATTAATTTCTGAGAGAATGCCTAATGAATTTTGTTTGCTGATGGAGATACCACTGACCATACAGAACAGAGGCAGATGCTGGCCCAAGTGGCCAGGCTTAGGAACTCAAGCCTGGCTTGTCAAGAAAACACCAATTTTCTCATTTGAAGTCCACCCCAAAAGTCCTTTAATTAGCCAGCAGTACATGCCTGTAATCCCAGTCCTCAGAAGGCAGAGGCAAGATGGTTACTGCAAAGTCAAAGGCAACTTGGTCAACACCATGAGGTTCAGATTAACTATAGCTATACAGTGAGATTTCTGTCTCTCTCTCAGACACAAAAGTCCTATAAATAGTTAGTTTCCCACGTCCATTCTCACAGTATAAATAAGCTTAGAAAAAAAAATGCACGTTTGAGGAATTTTTCTAAAAGAAAGCCTAAGGCGGATCGCTGTGAGTTCGAGGCCAGCCTGGTCTACAAAGTGAGTCCGGGACAGTCAAGGCTACACAGAGAAACCCTGTCTCAAAAAACCATTAAAAAAACAAAACAAAACAAAACAAAACAAAAAAAACTAAAAGAAAGCCTACTTATGGGTTGGGAACTGGCTGAATTGGACAAGCGGAGAACACTATCCTCCCATCAATTAAGATAATTATAACAACCGTTTCTTACAGCTTACTTTTTAAATCACTCCAAAGTCACAGGACACAGTCTTTTTTAAAATGCCTTTGATTAGAAATACAATACATTAATTTGTAATTACTTGAGAATTTACTTTTCATAATTATATTTCCTAAGAAAGCTATCTTAGATAAAGCGTCTATGAAGACTGACCACCTTTACTGACTTTCCATCACTGAATGACACACTGTAGCCTGTCAGTATTCAAACCAACCAAATCAAACCAAACAACCCAAACCATCTAATCTTTAAAGGGACTTGCATCAAGTCCAAATCTCCATTATCCTTATCTGATTTTTTTTTTCTTTTTAAATCCAGGGCAATGTTGTTCATTTCATGGGCCTCATGGACACTGCACGTGCATCTATAGGCGCTCCAGCCTGGGCTTCTGTATTCTGACAACTTGGTGTACCCTTAACTGAGAACCACAAAGTTTAAATGCTCAAAAATAAGCACCAGCTCAAGAAACTGCCATCCCTGACTCTAGGGCTTGCTAACCCAAACAACGCTACAAAGCTAGAACCAGAAAGGAGAAAAGAACCACAGAAAAGGACAGACTATTAGACTGAGAGTGACCTAAGAGTCACTTGACTCTGTTTGCAACATGTAAGTTTTTAAAGTGGAGGTAACCTGGCATCTTTTTAAAAGCACAGCCTCAGGCTCTGATTCAGGAGATCGTGAACACTCTGGATGTGACCGAGCACCATGGGCAGTGCTCTCTGTAGCTCCCATCTGAAACTAGGAGGGGGTAGTCTGTCATGTCCTACTAAAAGTTCTGCAAGAGTTCAGTTCAAAATCATGATTCACACACTTTTAAAACAAAGCATTTACTTTTTTTCTTCCTAAAAGTGTAAGGCCAACTAGAAACACAACTTGAGCTCCCTCAGCTTGTCACTGTGCTCTGCAGCGACTGCAAACAGCCCACCTTAATCACTGTGTGCCCACGCTCTTCTTGCAGGCCGAGTCACTGGCACTGTGAAATCTGAACACAGAAAGAGGATGAAAACCTTACCTTTGGTTTTTTGTTCCGTGACCTGCAAAATAAATAACAGACAGAAGTGAATAAAATTTGCTTTTTAATTCATTACTGTATTGTAAGACCATTTTAATTTTATTATACACAGTACCCGTGGCTTAGCTGAAATCCAAAAGAGCTGAGAGTCAATTTGGACATCTTTCTAGAGATGTTCAGCCATACTCACACAACTCAGGGTTAGGAGGAAATCTAAATTAAAAAAAGCAAAAACAAAAACAAAAACAAAAAAATACTCCATTGACTAAATGATGTAGGCCCTGTATTGGGACTATTGTTAGCCATTTTGATTACTCTAATTTTAGAAAATCAAATAGATGTATCAAGAAACTAAATTTGCCATTAATACTAAAAGATTCTCCACTGAGTATGAACTCAAATACTTTAGAGCTCAAACCTAAAAGGCCTGAAGGGTTCATTGTGAAACCAGGAATTTCGGTTGCAAAGATCTAAAGCCAAGCCTGTGTGATCTCAGTTATCCATCTGTCTGGTAGAGAGACACAGTCATCTCTCCTGGTAGGGTTTTTATTAAAGGTAAAATCAGACAGCCATGCCAATGGTCAATTGATATCTGCTGGCATCAAAGTTATACCATAAAGCAGAGCAGTAAGACTGAATTGTAAAAAAAGAAAAGCAAAGAAAAAGACTGAATTGTACAAAATTTGAATAAAGTTTTATGAGTGTTTTCTTAAAAATTCTTCTTCATGTAGTAAGGAAGATTCTATGAAAAGCCCTAAAAGGATGGGTGGCTAAATAAAGTAAAGGGCTTTGGGGATGGGATTGGAAATCTTTAGAAGCGAGAAGGAAATTGCTTCTAATAGTGCTTGGGGTGGGGGAGCACAGCAACAACACAGGGACCCTTCATCATATACTTCCTGTAAAAATCATCATCATCATCCACCAAAAAATAAAAACATCTCAAAGCAGTAAGCCAGAATCCTAGCCTTGGATGCACTACATTGTTAAGATCATGAGAGATTCTGACCTACGTTTCCAAACTGTCAGTCTGCTAAAGCACATTTACACTGACTGTGTAAGACGAATTATTAAAAATGCAAAGCCCCCAATACCAAGGGACTACAGAGGAAGAGGGGCAGAAAGACGGTAAGAGCTAGAAGACGTGAGGACCAAAATAGTTCCGGACCTGACAGAACCATTGCACTCATGAATTCACTGCAAATAGAAAAGACCTGCACAAAGTCAACCCAGTTAGCAATCCAGCATGGAGGACTGAGGTGTCCTGAGACCCCACCCTGAGCCGAGGACCTACACACAGCTGCTGGCTTCTGAGGCTGAGAGGCTTTCTTTAAGGGCGAGGCCTGTGGAACATCTTTACTGGGCTTAGTAGTAAATAGCCCCGCACCCTTGACAATATGAGCAGCACAAACTGCATTCAATGGAGAAGCAGCTATTGGGAGGTAGTGGTGGGGCAGATCTGGGAGGGGTTGGAGGAGGAATGGAAAGAGTAAGTATAGTCAAAATATTTATTGCGCTTTATGTATCAAATTCTCAAAAGCAATAAAAATATATTTAGAAAATATGGTGGATGATAAGCTGATATATATAAAGGTTAAGTGTATTTTTATTTAGGTACAGTTTTACATACTTTCAATATGTTAACCAAAATTAAATTAAATGGAGCCAGGCATGGTGGTGCATGCCTGTAATCCCAGCTCTCGGGGAGGCAGAGGTCGGTTGATGGGTGTGAGTTTGAAGCCAGTCTGCTCTACAACTTGAGTACAGGACAGCCAAGGCTATGCAAAGAAACCCTGTCTGGAAAATACAAAAACAAAGAAAGAAAGAAAAAAAACCTCAAAATGTTATTAAATGAATAGTTAACTAATTAAAAAATGTACGCCACAACCTTTTAAAAAAGACATTTGTGACTAGTAATCATTCTGGATTACTGCTGTTCGTGAAAGCATGGTGGGCTTTGGAGGGTACATCCTGTAGCTAACCCGCCCTCAAACCACATCCTAGCACACCCAGACTCTGAATGTGACCTAAACCATCTATTCTTAGGATTCCCTAAAGTGCTTCTTACGTTTGTGCATTAAAGGGCAGGCTAACTGTACTCTGCTGTAATCTGTGGAAGTGTCTTAAAATGAACCTGCTCCCTACTACTAATTGCTACAGAGCTCAATTCTAGTGAAACACCCTTGTACATTTTCTATAATCCCCAATTACCCAAGAACAAATGGGTTTGTTCTATACCAATTCCTGATGGCAATTTAGGTTTTATTCCATTGTAACTATTTCTTGGAATGCCATTTTAAAGAGCAGTTGTATAGAAGTCAATGCTTTCCCCAGTTGTAAACAACAAGTCTAAATCATGCTGAATATGTCTCATAATGTGGGTGCTGTTACAACAGCCAGTTCTCAGACGGGGTAAAGCTGGACAGTTAGAGCCTATGTCCTGCCAACATTACACAATGCTCCTTTTGCAGTGTCAGCCTAATGAATGAATGGGGTCCTTCTTTATACCTCTCTCGTGAATGGGAACTTTAACATGGTTTACTCAGGTTTGGTTCTGGAAAGAGCAAACTGCCACTGAACACAGTGGAAAGGAGCTTATGTTTAATTTCTGTGTGGAAGAAATTTAATTTTAGCCCTAAATGAAAGTCAATGTTTTAATAAAATTACACTGGCATCATTCATTCTTTTCTGGATCCAGTGCTAAGGACTGAACCCAGAACACTCTTCTACCAACTCACCCACTACCATTCATTCTTTTTTTTAAGTTTGTTTTGTTTTACAAGACAGGGTTTCTCTGTGTAGCCCTGGCTGTCCTGGACTCGCTTTGTAGACCAGGCTGGCCTCGAACTCACAGCGATCCGCCTGCCTCTGCCTCCCGAGTGCTGGGATTAAAGGTGTGCGCCACCACGCCGGCCCACCATTCATTCTTGATAATTCACTTACTAAACAGCACTCTGGGCACCAGGCACACGGATGCTGTTCATACAGTACAAACATGACGTCAGGAAACCTATATGCAGTTTAAAGGGGAGACAGACACCGAGAGGCGGTTAGAAAACAAGGAAACAACAAAGCCATGGAAGCTGACCAATGACCACAGAACAAAACTTCTGGTACAGTCTCTAAAATCCTTTCCACCAGAGCATATTTAATGCTTTCCAGCTGTCTTTACAATAATGCTGGGGCCATTAAGACAATCACAGGGAAAGCTTTGTGCTTCTTCCTTAAAATTGCTAAATTGAAATTTAATTCTAAAATCATAGAGTGGTTTTGCATAACAAAATATCAAAGACAAAGTGCCAGTCTGTATCAGCCTAGACTTTGTTAGCTGGTCTAGAATGTTTCTGAAAAAGTATGTCTCTCTCCTTTCTTCTCTCTCCCTCCCTCCCTCCCTCCCTCTCTTCTTCCTCTTCCTGTTCTTCTTCTCCCCTCCGTCCCCGCCCCTACCGGTCTCCCTGCATCCCTGGCTGACCTGAACTTTGAATCCTCTTGCCAAGAATTGGGCTATAGACAGGAATCTTCATGCCCAACAAAAATGACTGAATATTTTTATTAGTCATAATTAATCCCTTAAAAATATAAGGCTACTGTCCTCTTTGTCATTACTTCTTACTCAGTCTTCATAGAAGAGTTGCACATACAGGTCTAGCTGTATAAATTACATACTTTGCATAAATAATCCCGATTTACTCTCTAATGTAGGCACATTCTCCTTTATTTCAAATAAATTTTCTATTTGTAGAATACATATTAAAGTCTGCATATACACATTTGATTTGAGACATTAACATACCAATGTTATATAAAAATATAAACATATATTTACATTATATTGATATATAAATATACATTGAGATATATGGGTATGTGTGTGTGTGTGTGTGTGTGTGTGTGTGTGTGTGTGTGTGTGTGTGTTAATTACTGAGTCAGGGTTTCTTTGTGTGTATCCCTGGTTGTCCTTGAACTCAAAGAGATCTACCTTCCTTTGCCTCCCTACTGACATTAGTATTTTTAATGCAACAAGCAGTTGTCTATGTTAAGAACAAAGATGGGATATATATTGTCTAAAACAATCACTCTCTACTTGTCATCGAGTCAGCAACCCTGCCCAAGACCCTTGGGGACCCCATTAACCTCATTCCTATAGACGGTGAAACCTGTGTTCCAATTTAGTAGATGGCATGTGTGAGTGACTGAAGGGAAAAGTTCTCTCTCAGTTCACTTGAGATTTTGGGGCGGGGGTATTAGCAAGGCATAGGTCAGGAGCTTAAAGGCTACAGGGCAACAAGGCCAATATGCCAACACTGGTGCACCTGCACATCTCAGCCTCACTGCAGGGAAGGTGAAGGACCAAAGGCCCACCTCTCTCCCCCATCTGTGAGAATGTTTTATGTAGCCCACTTGGCACAGGACTCATTACACAGCTGAAGAACACCTTGAACTTCCTGTCATTCTGCCTCCACCTCCTAAATGGTGGGATTACAGGTGCACATGACCACAACAGGCTCATTATCTGTTTTCTATTTATACTTTTTATTCTATAATTGTAGGCAATTCTGATAGGCTGCGATTGGAAGCAAGTACTCTGACAACATGAAGATATGATAAAAGATGCACCAATATCAACATGACAGAAACACCTTTCAAAGCCGACAAATTTTAAAATCATACAGCAGTCTGATACAGCACTAAATAACAATTGACTGTGCCTTTTAATTAGGTCATAAAGAATAAATTACTTTCATACATTTAAAATAGCAGGGTAATCTGCAGCCCAATTCAGAAAGCATTTCCAAGATTTTTCAAATGCTGACCCTTACAAATGACCTATGTAAATATTACTTCAAATAATGAAACTATAGGGCAGGCATATTCAGTAATGTTGGGGGAAATCTGTGGTATGGCCCTTCTGCTTCATGTTAGGTCTGACGGCCTTTACTGTTCTGTGTGAACGGTTCTTTTTGAACCCCTAACAGTTTATACCTCCATGAACTTAGCTTTAAAACCAGTACCACAGCAAGGATCCTCAAGCTAACTGACTTGCAATGAGGCCCTGCTTCCCAAATCTCCATGTAAACCATACAAGATCTGGCCAGCAAATCTTGTCTCCAGGAAAAGCAACACAGCAACCCTCCAGAGCCAGAGCCCAAGTTACATGTTACTAATGGAATGATGGAGCAGGGAAAAGAAGCCTGGCCCAGCAGGGGCCAGGCCTGTGCGCTGGGCAGAAACAATGCTCTGAGGCAAAGGGCTGTGCTGTTGGGACATCCTAACTACTCTCTGTTTGCAGTATCTCTATCAGGCAAACATTTTAACCGGAACCTGACAGCTGTCAGCTCCGTCTTTTCATTTAGTATCTCTTTTCCCCTCCAAGCACATTCCTCAAAACTGCAATGTTCTATCCCCTAGGGCACTATGCAAGATACCATTTGTTTAATCATATTTGAGACAGGGTCATACTATGCAGCTCAAGCTGGTCTGGAACTGAGTATCTGCCTGCCTCCCAAGTGGTGGGATTACAGACATGTGACTCCATGCCTTGCCTACTAGAACCTGTCTGAGGGCAGCTTACTGATGCGATTATTAAAAAGCAAACTTTCCCATGGGTAGGCAAAAAACAAAACAAAACAAAACAAAAACAAAAACAACAACAACAACAAAAAAAACCAAACAACCATCACCACCACCAAAAACCAAAAGGGCATAATTGAGCAAATTTTTAAAAAATTGTCTATAAACTTGGGAGAGAAGATGGATGGTAAATTGTGATTCAGATAGTGAAACATAGCACAAGTTGATACTTTCTTAATATTGTTTACTAATGTTTTTATACAATAATCTGTAATACTATTTATCATCTACTGTATGTATAAGCCACAATCGTTTTTCTACTTTCAAATAAACTAATGTCCCAGGCAGCATTACAATGTCAGGTATTCAAGTAACACAATCACTTATGGATGGCCAGCAAATACATAAACCCAAATACTCAACTTACCTTCTGGGTGGCTTCTTTTTTCTTTTTATCCTCTTTCTTCCTTTTCTTGTCTTCCATTAACTGTTCTTCCCTTTCTTGCTCCTTCTCTCTGTAAAAAGAAGTAGCATACCAGAAGGCTATACATGTATATTCACACCAGAAGGCTATACACGTATATTCACACCCCACTTCACAGTGCTAATACCTTACTTACACCAAAAGGACACATAAAATTCACAATCTTTAGATATTTCCACATTGTGGCTTGCCATCTCTCTCCATAATGTGTGTTACATCAGGCTTGGGTTCAGAGATGCCTGCCTGGATGCATTTCTACACTGTCTGTATACACACACTCCCAGGATTAATGGAATTCTTTTTTTGTTTATTTTTCAAGACAGGGTTTCTCTGTGTAGCCTTAGCTGCCCTGGACTCGTGTTGTAGACCAGACTGGCCTCAAACTCAAAGAAATCTGCCTGCCTCTGCCTCCAGAGTGCTAGGAGTACAGGCGTGCGCCACCATGCCTAGCTAGTAATAGGTTTTGAATAAAATTATAGTTGGATTCTAGTGATATTTAAAACAAGTAATACAGATATGTTCATTCAGTTGTGGCTTAGATATTTTTATCATAATTTAGGTGCCTGCCCATCTCTTTGGAATAATGAACATATAAACTGTTCTATATTTTTCAAATATACTTATTAATACCATGCTGTACATATTTGCTACATGTGTGTGCATACATAAGTCAAAGGTGGACCTTGTGGTTTCTTCTTCCATCACTGCACCTTTTTCCTTTTTTTAAACTTTCATTTTATTTTAGGGGTATGGGTATCTTGTCTGTTTTTGTGTGTCTGGTGCCTGAGGGAGCCAGAAGAGGGCATTGCACTGCGTCTTTAAAACAGGAGTTCCAGATGGCTGTGAGTTACCGTGTGAGTGCTAGGAATTGACTTGGGTCCTCTGAAAGAGCAGCAAGTGCTCTTAACCACTGAGCAATTCTTCTCCTCCACCTCATTTTTTTTTTTTCTAGTAAACAGAGTGGCTGGCAAGCCCCAGGGATCTACCTGTCCCTGATCCCTAACCCTTTGCCCTAGAGCTGTGTTTACAGGTGTGTCCCACTGCTTGGACTTAAAAACAATAACAACCAAAACCTGGGGATCTACCGCAGGTCCTCATGCTTGCACAGCAAGCACTATACTTGGTTAGCCATCTCCCCAACCAAAGGAGTGCACTAAGAGTCCTAGAAACCAAAGTGTTCTCTGTTGGTTGAGTTCACAGTTGCATCTACTTTCTATAAATACAGATTAAGTCAATTGATCTGCTCCACTTACTAGCATAAAACCAATGCACACTAATAGACCTCCAGTTGAGGAATTGTGCTGAACCTTAAAATTATACAATTTCTATTACAAATACAAAGTAACTCTGAAATGTAACATTTATTCTAATCTCGATAACTTTTATTCTACATATCTACTGAGAAACAAGGCCAACTCACCAAGAGTATAACCTCATCTAGAGGGTTCCCACGAGGAAACAAGGCCCAGCTTACCGAACCTTAGTAGGGGAAGCATTCAGAGGCCCAGCTCCTAGTTCCCCATGGCAGGGAAAAGACACAACCTATGGCAGTTAGGATTTTAGGTAATAAAGCATTAGCTCATGGCTTCACAGACATCATCTAGAATATGACCAAGATAAAAAAGATTAAAGAGACAATTAAGGAACTAACAGGTTTGCAAATGGCAAAACCCACAAAAAAATGGTTCCAGAAGGACAAGTCTGGGGAAGAAGGCATGTCTAGTCAAACACACTCAGCCTACACAAAGGAGACAGAGAGGGAGAACTAAAGTGAGCACTCATCATAAATAGGTAATCAAGGCCAGTGATGGTGGCGCACGCCTTTAATCCCAGCATTTGGGAGGCAGAGGCAGGCTGATCTTTGTAAATTCAAGGCCAGCTGGTCTACAAAGTGAGTCCATGACAGCCATGGCTGTTACACAGAGAAACTCTGTTTCAAAAAACAAAAAACCAAACCAACCAACCAACCAACCAACCAACAACCAAACAAACAAAACCCCAAAATATAAGTAACAAGAATTTTCTACACCAGGCATGGCAGTGAGCAGCCTTGCATGTGGGATGCTTTGGGAAGCAGAACAAGCATTGCTGAGTTACAAGCTAGCCCTGGCTACATAGTAACATTCTGTTAAAACACCAAGAACATAACAGCCCAAACCAAACCAAACCAAAAACCCAAGCCCCAATATTAAAACAAAACAACACACAAAAAAGTTATTTGCTCTTCGGTTAAACTGTCACTGAATCCACAGACACAAATATCAGACTTTCTATGACACTCCTGGGCATAAACAGGCAAAAGCTTTATATGCAAAACTCAAACTTCAAGTGTAGCTTTCATGTGAAAAGACAGTAAAAGGGTAACTCTTCTTGAGCGCCCACAGGTCCGACGACGGGTTTCCGTGATTGGGTAGCGGGCACTATTATACGCGAGTCTGCCGCAGTACGCTTTGGCCAGGGCTAGAAAGGGGGTTTAGGGTTAAGAGTGCTAGCTGCTCTTGCAGAAGACCTGAGTTCAATTCCCACTATCCATATGGCAGCTCACAACCAATACCCAATGATCTTCGTGGCACCAGGCACTCATACAACGCACAAACACATATGCATGTAAGATTATACATGTAAAATTATAATAAAAAATTTTAAAGAATAAAAATAGGACAGAGGAGTGTTGACCATGTAAAGAGGTTGGGTACAATCCTCATTATAGATGGCTTTAGGGGTGACGTGCTTCCTTTTGTCAAGCAGAAGGAGAAAATTCTTGTCCCTATAACTCGGCTCCCAGATTTTATAGTGAAACTGGTTACAGAAAAAGCAGCTCTAAAGTCTGGATATCTCCTGTTTAAGTATTTGGTGCTTTGAAAAAGCAGGCTGTCATTTTTCTCCTAAGTCTAAAATTAAATTTATATTTCAAAATGCTCCACTAAAAAAACGTACATTTTAAATCAGATACATTCTCAAAAAACAACTAATCTTTTTCAAATTCTTTTCCTATGAACAGGTAATTAAGGGAAAGAAAGTAAAATTCATGCTCATTAGAAAGACATTTATTTCCAAAGCAAATATTTTTCAAAGCTTTCCAGGAGACAAGCTTTGCTTTCTCCCTGATTTTTCTTTCTTTTTCTTTATGCTTCGTTTTTAAACAACATCTTGGTAGAAGTCATCTCTTACCTTTCATTTTCTTAGAGAAAAATGTACCTTGCCAAACTGTACTTAAAAGTCTGCCACTGACTTGCTTGAACCAAACAGTGTGGAACTTGCCTGCCTCTTAATTCAAGTGTTCCCTATCTGGCTGCAATAAGATATAATTTGGAGAGCTCTAAAAGATCGCTGTGCTGACTTGGAGCCCAAGCAGAGTAAGAATGTCCACTGTGGTGACAATGGGAAAGCACCTGCAGACAGAAGGGTGCCGGGAAAGAAGGGCAGTAAGACAACAGCAGCCTGGTGTCTCAAGCTTAAAAAAAAAAAAAAAAAAAAAAAAAAAAAAAAAGGAGCTACAAAAATGCAAAGGGGGCTAAAAACCCAAACATTCGGAGCTGAATCTAAATTGGTTATCAATAAACACAGACACAGCATAGACACGGAACTGTTGGTCTGTGCACCTACCTACTCCACCTCCACATCTCTAACCATGAGGCCGCAAAGCAAGGGATACGCAAATAGTAATGCGCCCACTTAGCCCACAGAGCTGCAGCTTTTAAATACCATTCTTTACTAAAAGAACCATAGTTATTTGGGAAGAAAACCAAAATGCTAACTCAGGGGCTAGGGCCAGGAAAGTCTAATATGAAAACAGACTGCTGGCCATAGAGCAGGAAGTCCTTAAGGACAGTCTGGAGGGGATCTGACTACCTGGGACGACATAAGATCACCGTAAGTAATGCTAGAAGAGGTCATAAACCATTATATAAATTAGTAAACCACAAAGGGCAAAAGAGAAATAAGAAATGAATAAATTATGAGAGAGTGGAATGGAATATTCAAAGAGTTTAGAAATATCTATCCACAAACCCCTTTCATTTTTAAGGCAAAAAGAGTAACCGGAGGCTGGCAGACACAGCCTCAGCCAAGCATTCTGTCACTCGTCTATCATCATGGGGACTTGTTGACCTATCAGACAACTGCACAAAATAAATAGCTTGAAAGCTCCCCAGGTTTCAAGGCCATCAAAATCAAGGAAGGCTTCAAACCCTGCTGTGAGTAGAGGAAAGCTATGGAGAGGACCAAAACCATCAGGCAAGTCCAAAAAGCCGCAGTTAGGAGGCAGTGATGGGGGAGGGATATGGTTTCAATGGGGCTGAGGAGTCAACGCCAGAAGGAACCAATACTGAGTTTGCATTTTGCTTTGGTTTCTTTTGAGGCAGGATCTCATTGTAGCAGCCCAGGTTGTCCTGGATACACTGTGTAGTCCAGGCTGGCCTCAAATTCAGAGCAATTCTCCTGCCTCAGCCTTTGCTTCTTTCTGGTGGTTACAGTGCAGGAACACAGGAGACTGCGACACTGCAGCACTGAGGAAAGAGCTGCCTGGGCCTGGGCATAACTCAGTGCTCCTTCTGTAACAAGCAAAAAGAAGGACCTTTCAAAACTGCACAGATTTGAACTCTAAATTCAACACTGTTTCCCCAAACAACACACATAAACTATCACCCATGCAGCATTCCAGTTCAGTGAGACAGCATCACTAGGCATTTTTCACACCCCACCCCCACTTCCAAGAATTCTAACATGTAGCTAGGCTTGAAAACTGCTGATACAAATGCATTCATTAAAATTTACACTTTAAAACTTTACCTCAAATCCCTCACAGCCCTCAGGCACTAGGCTAAAACTGGGGCTACCAGTCTAGTGTACCTCATTTGTTTACTCCAATGTTCTGCACACATTTCTTTCATGAGGATCTGGACATGAAAGGTGAAGGGCATTGTCTGAGAGCTGGGCTCACTAGCGGGTCCCAGCACCTGGCTCTGCAGGCAGCAAATCTCTGCCATTTCTGCGTTCACTGGCTAGTATTGGAAGAACTGAGGTGTATGAAGGTTAACAAGAAACACAACAGAGACAGACATCACAATCCAGAACAATCAAAAAGCCAAGCTACAGCTATGCACAGGCTCCTATCACTACAGCCACAAACTATAGAGCCCCCAAAGGAAAATCAACATTTGCTCACCATTTTTGTAATAGTGATCAGTTATAAGAAACGTTTAAGAAAGGCAGTTGTAAAGTGTCTCAGTATGTAAAAGACACAAAGCTGCACAATGTGGCAAGCTGAGCCTGATCCCTGGGAGAATGTAGTGAAAACACGGACCCTTCCCTTGCGAACTGTCCTCTAACCATACTTGTGCACACAAACACACAAAACAAAATATATTATTTGTTTAATGAACACAAAAAAGCCCAGATTGTAGTGGTGCATGTCTTTCTTTCTTTCTTTCTTTCTTTCTTTCTTTCTTTATTTATTTTTGGTTTTTCGAGACAGGGTCTCTCTGTGTAGCCTTAGCCATCCTGGACTCACTTTGTAGACCAGGCTGGCCTTGAATTCACAGCGATCCGCCTGCCTCCGCCTGTCTTTAATCCCAGCACTCAGGCGGATCTCTTGAGTTTGAGGCCAGCCTGGTCTACAGTGAGACAGCCAAGGCTGTCTCAAAAAACAAACAAACAAACAACTCCCAACAAACACAAAGGCATTACTTGATGGGCTGAAGTAGTAGCTAAGTCAGTAAAATGCTTGCTGTGAGGGCCTCAGTTTGATTCTAGAACTCACATAAAAATTGAGTATGATTATGTATGTACTTTGAATCCTGAGCTGTGTTCCTGAGGCTACTGGCTGGAGGTAGCCTATCCTAATTGGCAAGCTCAAGGCTTCAAAACCAAATTGGACGGCTCCTAAGAAATGGTCCCTGAGGCTCACCTCTGGCTTCTAGAGACATACACATTAGCATATTCATGTGCACCTGCTACACACACACACATGAAAGGCAGTAGTCGAATAAAAAGGAAAACATTAGATACTGCCTGCGCTGTGGCACACCAAGAACCCTGCTCTGCATGCAAGTTTGCAACACTGAAGCACAATGGAGCAGACATTCCTGAAAACCCGCCCAAAGGCTACTGCGGCCTGACACTAAACAGAGGAAAGCTAAGAACTACAACTCCCCAGTGCTGGCACTCAAGTGTGCAAATTCAACCTCCACTTCCCCCACTCATCTATTCTGTACACCACCAACAAAAAAACCCATCAAATTCTAGCTTTCATCCCCACTTGCTTCAATGAAATCTTCCTTACCAAGTCAAATTCCATGAAAATTTGCCCTCTTCTGTACACAACACAACTGTTGTCCTGCCTCTTGTGTGGTCCTACAGGCATTAAGGTAGACCCATGCCATCATTTGTCTCAGAGCCCATAAAATAGCTTTACGTAGTGTACCTGGCCTTGACAGGAATGTGGCTTAGGGGTACCTCTGTGTTTTGTATACAACCTTCCGCTCCCTTCCTATCAGGAGGCCTGGAAATGGAACCTTTTCTTTAACAAACACTAGGTGTCTAACATGAGTCAGGCACTTTCCCACGCACTAGGACAAGGCAGAAACAAAGCCAATCTTCAGCTTGCAGAGGGAACAGGGAATAAACAGGGTATACAATAAAATGTATGCCCAAGATACAAGCTTCAGGTGGCAACATGGCAGGCTGAACTGATGCAGAATAGCAGAAGAGGGCACTGCCTTACCTGGCATGCTGGAGGGAATGGAGACCATTGAGGTAAGGTATCCCTTGGTCCCTGTGGATAGCAAGAGAGCATTCTACACTGGGGGTGGCAAGTAGCAAAGGGCAAGATAAGAGGAGTTGAATGTTCTCAGAATAAAGGCTTTTCAAATCACATGGCAGACAGCTTCCTACAATGGATACAGAATCACTCACAAAACCCTGTAGTATCCCTACCTCCAACCAAAAGGCTATGTCTCCTAGTAGTTATCAGTATGCGAGCTCCTACAGCAGGCCTTATGCAGAGCACCGTACACACTGCAGTACACAAGTGGGGATGGAGGTGGTATCAGCCTGACTCTTCCTGTCACTGGTCTCACATAGGTACTGAGAAGACAGGAGAGGCTCCATGTGGAGAGAAAGAAAGAGAGAGAGGGAGTGGGGTAGGGTGGGGTAAAGTGGGGTGGGGTAGGGGAGATGTTGATTGATTTAGTAATTTAGTGATAAGAATACTTTACTTGCCTGGCACATGCAAGCCCTGGGTTCAAGCTGAAAACCCGACAAAGAGCGAATAATGCATCTTGTCCTCTAGTTGGGAGAAAAGTTTAAAGAAAAGCCTCAAAAAAAAAAAAAAAAAAAAAAGGAAGCCAGATCTAACAAGCACCCCCTGGAACTGTGGCGAACCAGTACTGACCCAGAACTGTAGGAAGAGACAGTCCCTGTTTTCAGAGTGCTCACACCCTAGACAGATAGAGACAGAGGAAACACAATGCCAAGGAAATCATGACAAGTACCATGAATAAAGATGGATGAAGGAACAGGGAACAGGAGACTTTTGGCAGCTCCTGCTGAGGTAGTAGCATCTGACTAGAGATCTAAAATGGAGAACATCCTTTGGAGAGAATAGTGGTGTGTCCACCTCCAGCCACTGGGAGCAGGAGCACACGGGAGTCCAGGGGCCTGAGTAGAGCCTGGGCCACACGTGAGCTTCAGAGGGAAGAGAAGCAGAAAAGGAAGAAAAGGAGAGGGGAGAAGAGGTGACAAGATAAGACACAGCAAAACTCTGGGCGTTAGTTTAGGGCTTACTTTGTTGAAGGGAGGCAGAGAGCCACAGACTCTCTCATACTTCAGTTTCCTGTGCTCACTGTGTGACACTCCAAAAGTCCTAGACCGCCACCAAAACAAACAAGACCAACAACTCTCTTTTTGCCTCAGTCATTTACTACCTGCTTGATGTTGAGGGCTACGCAGAGGCTGAGAGTTGAGCAGCACAGAGGGCCAGTGCTTCAGGCCTTCGGGGAGCACTCAGCCAGACTTGTTAACATGCCATGGCTTGCCTCGCACACAGGGTAGGAGCCTATGTCCTTCATGTTCCGTTCTCACCTCCAGTGCATTCCAAGTACTCTAAGGAGAGCTTGCAGCGCCTTTGTTGTTTGAAAGCATGAGCAGAACGTGTACACCAGCCACACAGATAAACTGCCCAGGAAGACAAAGCCAATACCAAAGGCTGTGTCCTGTATGATAGCACATATGCCGTCAAACTGTGTTAATCCAGTCAAGACATCACCCATGAAGGAGAGGAAGGGAAGGGCTGTCAGTATCTTGGCTATAAGGTAACTAGAGTGAAATAGTGAACAGCTTAGTTTAGATGGCTGTCTAAGTGGCAGCTCTTCTAGTCCCAGAGTTTACAAACAACTGCATAGACTAGTGGACAGATCTGAAGAGGCACATTCACTATGTACTGTCTCACAGCATTTATGTAACAGACAAGAGCAAGTGCTTGTCTGCCATAGGCTGCAGGCGAGGGCGAGGCAAATGAGGTTAGAAAGGTACACTGTCTCCATAGTTATGGAGAACTCTACAAAACTATATATATGCACACATACACACATACAAATAAAATAAGATCCATGGGTTGTATCATTGTCATCATCTTACCAGTTTTACCACTGGTAACTGGGCTAAAAAGTATATGGAATTCTTTTGTATTATTTCTTAGAACTGTACCTGAACTTACAATTATTACCAATTCAATTTAAAAAATTCAATTTAAAAAAAAAAAGAGCATCAACACTGACTCATCTTTTGTTCCCCTAATTAACACATTTCCAAGGACCTATACTTAAAAAATATTTACTCACTTTATTTCATGTGTGTTTTGCAAGTATGTATATATGTGCACTACGGGCAAGCTTGGTGCTCACAGAGACTCAGGCAGCATTGGATCTTAGGAACTGGAGTTCTGGATGGTTGTGAACCATCATGTGGGTGCTGGGAATTGAACCCTGGTCCTCTGCATGAGCAACAAGTACTCATAACCACTGAGCCATGTCTCCAGCCCCAGGATTAAGCCAGTTTTCTCAACCTTCCTGTTGCTTCAACCCTTTAATACAGTTCCTCATGTTGTGGTAACCCCAACCATAAAATTATTTTCATTGTTATTTCATAACTGTAACTTTTGCTACTTTTACAAATTTGTAATGTAAGTATTGACGTGAGATCCCAAAGGAATCGTAACCCACAGGTTGAGAACCACTGCTTTAAACCATTTTAAAAACAGCTATTTAGCAAAGTTGTATTTGAGAACTTCAGAACAATTTTAGTTGACAGTCCTAGATACTTTCTTCCAAATATATTCTAGACTCTACACCCACCCTACCATGTTCTAATCGTTAATAGTTCTCTGTTAGCCACGTGTTTCTTGTCTTAAGTATATCAGATGCCATGAGGCCACTCAGAGCGCTTCCCTACCACACTGCTTACAGTAATTCTTTTAGCTGTTACTCCCTTTGTGATGGTATGTACCTCAGCTCTATTAATGCCAACACCAGTCCCTTCTGGCTTATTTCCCAGACTTCCTCATGACCAAAGACAGAGCCATTTATGTTGCCATAAAGAACACCTATGTGCAACTTCAATGGGGAACACAAAGGGCTCACATCCTGCCAGAGAGTCGGACAGGGATGATGTGATCCTGAAGCCTACAAGTGTTACAGAAGTTTCCTGACTGTGCAAGAGGAGGAAGAAACTCCCCTGGAGCCTGACCTGACAGCTTCTCAAGGACCTGGGAGATGGCATCACCATTTAATCATTTCTGTCCATCAAAGGGAATACATGCCACTCACTGTCTGCCCACCAAGAACTCTACTCAATACAGATTTAAACAGAATTTTTCAAAACACATCTAATATCTGTGATTTGTCAAGTATGTACTTCCTTAAAAGACAAAAGGTAATCCTTGCAATTTATATAACAAAGAAAATAACTAGGCACAAACCATTACTAATCAAAACCTATTAGGGATTAATGATACCACATGAATATTTGGGAAGAGAAAAAGTGACAAAAGAAGTGAAGTAAAAAGAGCTAAATAGTGCTCCATGTACTCACTGGAAGTGTTTTTAATTTCAATGCCTAAGAAAGGGAGCCGCTGGAATACATCCATTTAGGCAGAGGAAATTATATAGTAGGCTACTCCAAATATCTGTGTTGGATTTGTTCTTAACATTTTTTCATGTGTTGGATCTGACCGAAGGAATTTAATGGGATGCTAATGTAATTTGTACATGATATTAAATTAGAACACACAGCCAAACATTGCTAGGAGATAGGAGTCATTTTGAGACTAAATGGTTCACAGGAAGAAACATAACATTGCAACCACAAAACTTTAATAATGCATTTCTGTTTAATCCAGACAGGTACAGATATTTCCCCTGCCTTCAGCTGCGTCTTGTGACATGATAGGCAGTAACATGCAACATCATCTAGCGTCTTTTGAGACCTGTGTAAAATAGTAATAATAATAATGTACAATGTTGCATGTATCAAAACGTCGCACAGCAGCACTCCACTAGTAATACACCCTGACCGTACTTACTTTGCATTAGCAACTGCCCTGTCTCATAGTGGGGCTATGAAATGATACGATCATTCTGCGAAGCAATTTGGCAAACTCTGAAAGAGTGAAGCATGAACTTGCTTATGGCCAGCCATTGCACTCCCAGAGAAAAGTGTTACCTCCAACAAAGATTTTCAAATAAATACTCATGACAGCATTCTTTGTAATTGCTGAAAATTAGAGATACCCAAATATATTTTTAAGAGTGAATGGATAGGAGGTGGACAGATGGCTCAGAGGTTAAGGGCATTGACTGTTCCTTCAGAGTTCCTGAACCACATGGTGGCTCACAACCATCTATAATGAGATCTGATACCCTCTTCTGGCCTACAGGTGTACATGCAGCCAGAACACTGTATCCATAATAAATAAATAAATTTATAAATAAATCCTTTTTTAAAAAGTGAATAAAAAAAATTTTAAAAAGTGAATGGGTAAATCATGATACAGAATACAACAGACTGCTACTCAGCAACAACAGGAATGAAGTACTGATGTACACAACACAAATAAGCCTCAAACTAATGACAACAAGGAAAAGAGGCCAGGCTAGAGGATCTGATGCATCAATCTACTTGACTACAAATATCAGGAAATGCAAATTAATCTACAGTGATAGAAAGTAGACAGATACAAGCACTGACTGGGGTTTGGCAAAAGGCAGGGAAAGATGAACAGGAGGGATGACAAATGGTAAAGAAGACATTCATTATCTTTTGCATAGAAATCAATATGTATCATATGGAACAGTTCAAATGCAAGCAGTTTATTTTGTTTTATTTTATTTTTTGGTTTTTCTGAGACAGGGTTTCTCTGTGTAACCTTGGCTGTCCTGGACTCACTTTGTAGACCAGACTGGCCTCGAAGTCACAGTGATCTGCCTGCCTCTGCCTCCCCAGTGCTGGGATTAAAGGTGTGCGTCACAAGGCTCAGAAGCAAGCAGTTTATTATATGTCAATTTTATCTTACATAAAAGAAAAATAAAAGAGGTCTTAAGAAAGTTCTTAGATGAAATTCCTAACTGGCTTCTGCTTTCACAGCAGGACAGTACCTCCTCTAGTCCTATGAACAAGGTCTCATTTTAGCACGTGGGAGCCCATCTTCAGTGTGCACACTATTTTTCAAGGTCACAAACTTCTAGCATGGAGGCTCTGCGCCAGCAGCATCCCCCTGGTAGGCATAAATGTCCACCTTTCAACACCTCTTATGAAAGGTATGGTGGAGACTGAGGCAAGCAGATGTCTATGAGTTCAAGGCAAGCCTGATATATGTAGTGACATAGCAAGTTCTGGGCTAGCCAAAGAAAGGGAGTGGGGGTGGGGGAGTAAGGAAGGAGAAGTACCTTACCTTAAGGTATCCTAACATTACCTCCCATTTTACTCCCACAGTTCTTCCTCATATATTATGATTATGGCGAGCTCGTGAAGTCAGCCTAACAGTAGTAGTTCTACTGATATCCAAGAAGGCTAAGGGACAGCACTGTGACAAAGGCTATACCACATGCTCTAATATTTATAATCTGGAGCCACTAAAAACTGTTTAAAACTCAGGGACCAAAAATCCCACAAACACAAAAAGTGACAAAGTCAGAAACAGTCTACCCTCTACATCTGACACCAAGAAACTGAGAAGAAAGCTCTGGAAAGAACTACAAGTGATAACTAAGTCTCTACCGAGGCAAGAAGGTAACTCACCCCTTACTCCACACCACCAAGATGCGCACTTGTCTCACACACACACACACACACACACACACACACACACACACACACACACACACACACACACGAGCCTGAATGCAATAACAGTAGATGGGGGTGCAGTCACACTCAGGTGTAGTCATCTTGTGCTGCAATAGTTGCCTCTGGGCATGGCCCTATGTACTTCTTATTTTATATTAAAGAGAATACACAGGGCTGGTGAGGTGACTTACAGGTAAGTGGTGTGAGGAAAGGAAGGGTCTCAAAGCTGTCTTCTGGCTTTGACATCTGCACTGTGGCACATACATGGCCACAAACACAGTAACAACAGAGCAATTAATTTTAAGAAGATTAAATAGCTGGGTGTGGTGACTCATGCTTGTAACCACCAGCATTTGGGAGGCTGACGAAGGAAGATGGCCACAAGTTCAAAGCCAGCCTGGGCCACAGAATAAGATCTTGCCTCAAATAACAACAGTAGTAATTTGCTTTTGAAATACATTGACTGTCAGCAATTTCATACCCAAATTAAATTAAGTTGAAACTCCACTCAGTGTTAACTGTAAAGCAATTCAAGTGTGGTGTCTGACTAAATTTATGTTCTCAAAAGGCATCAGTGGCTAAGATCTGAAAAAACAGAAGTGCTTTACCATGGCTACACACACCAGGGCCTCTTTCTTCAGATGCTGACTGGAAGCTAGGAGCTGAGCATCCTGAGGGAGAAAGAGGTCCACTGTCCTAGGGCACCTCTTGTCAAAAGTGGAAGGAGCCTTGGCCCTCCTCTACCACTAAGCTGCTCCTTTTCCAAGGGCTACACTCACACACAGAAGAAATGAGCCTTAATAATGTTGTAAGAGTCTTTTAAAGCAACATTACAATTTGTGGAACCCATGTGAAGAAATTAAGACAGTACACTGACTCTTGTCTGAGCCTATGTCCTCAACCTAGCCCTGACAGGTACCACGTAACAGACACAGGGATGATCAGCAGAGCCCAATTATGTCTGGCCTTTAAAGTAATTTACACATTCCTCTAGGTTTGTGCCTTGAAGAAAACCAAACAAATGTATGTTTTTATGCTAGAAATTGAACAGAAGAAAAATGGACTTTATCTATAAAGGAACATGGCAAGGGAACCAGGCAGACACAATGTAACACAAGCTTCTTAGGGAACCCAGGAATGTTTTATGAATGACCGAGGCTTATAACTTCCCAAAGACAATCTCAGTCACAGCTCGCTTCCTATCAGTCCGCACCATTCCCATTTAGTTTGTATCTGCTATTCTAATTCTGGAAATGCTACGAGAAAGGGTGCTATTTGTGACACTTATCTTGGTATTAAAAAAAATTAGCACAGAAGAAAAGCAACTCTGAATTCAAGACTCCACAGGTGACAGTTGTACCCTACTTCTCAATGCTTGCAATTTGTACTCTATTTTCAGAATGGTAAAAATGGAAAGCCATGTTCTTGTGCACCAGTAGTTGTTATGTAAATTTAGAAAGTTGAATGATAATTGAATTACCAGAAGGAAATGTACATTTCTGAAAGATAAGCATATTTAATAGTAATAAGTAATGAACTATAAAATAAGGCTGCCTTGTGAACTCATATGACCCAGTTCTTCCACTAAAATTACATACCAATGGGAAAATAACTCAAAATCTAAAATATGAATTACATATAGCCTTTTGTAATAGCCATGGCAACATTTAATCTGTGAGGTCAGATAGAGGATGCCTAAGCCATTCTAAATGACGCCCAAGTCTCTACAGAGACAGTGTTTAGTAGTGTACTAGTAATTTAATTAGTGTAGAACACATAATTTCTGCTTAGGTAACCTGACAAGTGTTTAAAATGAATGATCAAACCTTGTAGCTGTCCACAATCTCAGTAACAGCTATGTGTAAACTTTATGTTTTTCTAGGAGACACTTTCATACTACTGAATAGGACCTTTTCTCCTTTGAGTAAAATATTCTTTTTATGTGTATTAGTTACTTTTCTAGTGCTATGATAAAACACATGACCAAAAGCAACTCAGGGATGAAAGGACTTGTTTTGTAGGATCAACATCCAGGAAGTCAGGGCAGGAACTTAAAACCAGGAGCCTGGAGACAGGACTTGATGTAGAGACCAAGGGGGAATACTGCTTATTGGCTCACTTCCCATGGCTTACTCAGGCCGCTTTCTTATACAGCACAAAATCACCTGCTGCAAGGGTTGTACTGCCCACCCAGGCACTGGACTTTTCCACATCAATCATCAATCAAGAAAATGCATGCGAAGGCTTACCTATAGGCCATTCTTATAAAGGCGTTTTCTTTTTTTTTTTTTTTTTTTTTTTTTTTTTGGTTTTTTGAGACAGGGTTTCTCTGTGTAGCCTTGGCCATCCTGGACTCACTTTGTAGACCAGGCTGGTCTTGAACTCACAGCGATCCGCCTGCCTCTGCCTCCCGAGTGCTGGGATTAAAGGCGTGCGCCACCACGCCCGGCTTAAAGGCGTTTTCTTAATTGAGCTTTCCCACATCTCAGATGACCCTAACCTGTGTCAAGCTGACATAAAAGCTAACCCGCATACTATGTTTTGCTCGAATCTAGGGATTCTATTAATGAATGCACATAGTACTTCTTTAATTTGGAAGTGTTTCAGGACTCTCAGCCTCCCAGGATGTACCTTCCAAGTTCTTTTGAATTCCTGTCTCACAGCCCTACACCCAAAGGCAGCCGATCATGACAAGCAGGCCCTCTCCCAAGGACCCTCCCCTTTTCTTCAGGGATAAGGAAGAAAAATTCAGTTTAAGATCACATTGTAAGGCAAGAGACATGGCTCAGTGGGTAAACAGTGCTTGCACGAAGCCTGATGATCAGAGTTGGATGAGAGGGAGAACAAAGCCCTGCAGGCTGTCCTCTAAGCTTTACTTGTGTGCCATGACACTGTTCACCTATACAGACATACATATATACCACAAAGAATAAATGAGTAAATAAGCAAAATGTGATATAGAAAGATTACATTGTAGTTTGGACATTAATGGCAAGAATTCTGGCAAATTACCCAACTTTGAAGTCAGGTTTCTATCTAGCAGGGGGTATGAAGTACAGACCATGGAAACAGCTGATGCTGACAAGCTAACTACACCAGCACAGGAGCTACTGCTGCCCCAGGCGCTCCCACACCCCGCTCTTACCTGCATAAATCAAGAGGAGCAGCTATAGCAGGAGACATTCCACGCCCATGAAAGCACTTGCCTCTATAAAGTGAGTTCTGTACATCTCACTCTTTGTACGGAAGAACAAACTCCAGATGGGTAAAGAGGAAAGAGAAGGGAAGGAGAAGGAGGGAGGGAACCGCTCTAGGAAACAGCACAGAATTTTAAGAATAGAACTAGGGAACAGATAAGCTTCTGACTATGACACAAACTTAGAAGCCACAACAAATGACAACATATCTGACCATGGAAAAACCTTTAACACAATTACCAGCTATAAAATTCTCTGTGAACGAAGTCAGAACTGTGAGAAAACGCCAGTACCTTTTATTCCACATTATACGAGCTCCTACAAATCAATGAGGAGATAACCCAGTGGGGAAATGGAAGAAGTGGACGGTTGAGAAAGGAGACATTTGGGAATAATGGTGTTTAATCCACAGACACCACTGCTGGTCAGAGTTTAACCCCGACTCAAAATCTCTACGCAAAACACCCTGGCAGTTATTTATCAAAGTTACAGTACAATCTTTGGAATTTATCACAGGAAAAGCATTACTCACGATACACGTGTGGGATTTGTATTTGTAAAGAACACTCACTGCAACAATGCATGTAACGGCAAAGATATGGGGGACTGCCTAAATAAATTATATATATTTACTCAAGGAATACTATGTAATTGTATAAAGAAGCTCTTCTTGCACTAATAAAGCTAAGTTTTCAGGGCATAGTTAAAACATGGTTCAGGTAAAAGAGAGTTTATATAATCTCTATACAGGGGCACACACCCTTCAGAAGGAAACTATTGCTACTGCTATTCTGAAGAAGATACCTGTAGACAACTGTACAGCCTCCCCTCCCCCCCCCCCAAGTGTGTGTAAAAGCTCAGGCATGTGTGTGCCATAGTGCCTATGTGGAGGTCAAAGGCCAACTCTCCAGGGTCAGTTCTCCCTGCCATCTTGTGGGACCCAGGGATCCAGCAAAGGCCAACAGAGCTGCACAAGTCCCTCTACCACATGAGCCATATTGCCAGTGCCACTGTGTACAAATTTTTCATGGTTGGTATGTTCAATTTTTACTTTTCTTATTTTTTAAACTAGTTCTCTCAAAAAATTTCAAATATTTGTTTTTATTTTATGTATATGTGGGCTTTGTCTGCATGTATGTGTGTGTGCCATCTGTGTGCCTGGTACCTGTGAACCAGGAGACAACACCAGCTCTCCTAGAACTGCAGTTAAAGATAGTTATAAGGCATCATGTGGGAATTGAACCAAAATCCTCCCAAGAGCAGCTAGTGTTCTTATTTACCCACTGAGTCATCTTCCAGCCTCCTTAATTTTTTTACATTTATGTACTGTGTATGTGTGTACCATATGCGTGCCAGAGGACAATTTGCAGGCCTCAGTTCTCTCCCTCACCTATACAGGCCCTGTAGACTGAACTCAGGTTGTTAGGCATGGTGGCAGGAACTTTTACCCACTGAGTCTCTTGCCAGTCCAAGTTTTAAAAAAATATTACTAAAAGAAGGCATCACTGGAGACACTGGATAAAAGGTGCCAGCCACTGTATGCAAGCACACAATTCTTTCAAAATAAAAACATAGACAAAGATAATTATTTTATTTGAGTTAAATTATCCCAATATCTGGGAGGAAGTAAAAGGAGTGGTCAAGACAGAAACTCCATGTTCATAAGACGCCTGAGGTTTTACCACAGGGGATTCAAGATTCCTGGTAAGAGACATTTCGATGCCCTATTCAATCCCTATACCTCTTGAACTCTCTTGGCTCATGTAGACACCACCCAGGCAACTTCCTTCCTCCTTTATTCTTATCACAGTCAAAATATCAAGTAATTAAGAAAGTTCTCATTCACTCCTCACAGCTCAGCACTGTCTAGTGAGTGATTCACGGAGGTTAAATGGAAGTGCCTCAAACATGAAAATGCAGACCACTCACACGGTCAGCCAGGCGAGAATTAAATCCTCTTCTGCAACAGGCTGCCAACAGAACACTAAGAGGTCCCAGGACTCCCCACATCACCTCCAAGAGGGGTTATGAGGAAGTGTGAGAATGGAACACCACACACAGGAAGCCAGAACAAGACTCTGCTGGTGTCTACTTTCCCTAGAGCAGAAAGTGCCTCTCTTAGTAGGTATGAATCACCTGCCTCCTGGATAGATCTTAAATGGAAAGAGCTGGCTGGGACAGGACACCTTCACATCAGGACACCATTAAGATCCTTCAATAAACCAGCCCATAAAAGGCCATCCTGCTCACCAGGCAACATCTAAGTCTCAAACACAGTATACCTAGGCTAAGGACAGTCATAGGCAAAATGCCCAGTGACAGTCTCTGAGCAGGGGACAGCAGGAAGGTAGACAGGGAGTAAATAAATAGTAACTCCAAGAAGGCAGTCACTTCCTTTCCTTCCTTCAGAATTCTAAGCAAGTCAGTCTGTATGTACCTGCCTCCCTAGCCCTCTGCTGAGGCAGACAGAACACTGTTCCTGAAACAGCAGTTGGACCCTCACTCTGGACACTTGAAGTTTATTTTAGGAGTCTAGGTGTGTACTAGACAAAGAAGTAAACAAGCTCTGTCAGAAAGGAAGTTCTTGTCATGCTGAACTACAGAAAACGAACTATCATCTGCTAAGTACTGACCTGGCCTGAGTTCTCGCAGAATGGGGAGGGTCCCAGGTACTTGGAAGCTGCTCCTCAGGCCTTCCAGAGGCTTTAGATGGAGTCCATAAGATGGGCTGAATGTCCAGGATTTGCTTCCTCCCCAGCATGCCTACTTTAGCTCTATCTTTTCTGTTTACTCCATTTGCAGCTCTAGGCCCTCACCAAATTAGTCCTGTCACATAAAGCCAACATTTGCTCTCCAAATATGCCAATTTCCTTTTTTCCTAACACAAAGGCTTTAAAAGGGAAGAGAAAGTGAAGAAAGAAAGTGTGTTTGGCCTACCAAGTCTGGCTAGCTTAAGGTTTCCACAATACTGCTTTCCACTTCTGTGTGTGCATGTTTTTTGCTAGTTATATATTAAAAAAAAAAAAAAAAAAGAATGGCAATAAGAAATTTGACACCACGCAGTAAAACCAAGTCATAAAGGGACAGCCAAAAAGACTCAGCAATTTCTAAGACAGAGTGTAGAATGTTCATACACTGAAAACTATTAACTGCCTCCAGCTGAGCAGAGTCAAACAGTCCTCATCCCAGCCCCCGCCAGCCTTCCTTCCCATTACTCTCAAGCTAACAGTGCAAAGGCTTCTCACTGAGAGTGGGACGCGGTGAGAGCACAAGCACACGACGCCCCTCACCCTCAAGTAGAAATGCATGTAACACACTTTTTGGTGTGTCTTCAACCCTGGTCCCAGGTCACACTGGTGTTTTGGACCATGGTTCAGACTGCAACCTGTGTGTAGCCACCAACAACATGGGGCTCCTTCAATGAGCATTCTTACTAGAAGCCCCACGGCCCTCACAATCAGAAAGCTCAGACACTAGGTGCTCAGTTAGAGCAGACATTCTTAAAATCCTTTCCATTTGTACCATTTTGCTTGAGAAAAAAAAATTTTGTTTGTTTGTTTTTCGAGACAGGATTTCTCTGTGTAGCCTTGGCTATCCTAGACTCACTCTGTAGACTGGGCTGGCCTCGAATTCACAGGAATGTGCCTGCCTCTGCCTCCCAAGTGCTGGGATTAAAGACGTGATCCACCACGCCCGGCTAGCCAGAGAAATTTTTATGCAAGCCTGGGTATATAGATATGTAAAACAGGCATTACAAATCAAACATAGTAAAACGTATTTAAAAGCAACTCTTTGAACTTTTCCCAAACATTTATTATTTACTGGAGGCAGGGCACACTTATTATGAAGAGTGTGGTGGTCAGAGGATCAAACTCAAGTTGTCAGGCTTGGTGACATGCTCTTTTATCCAAAGAACAGACGCTCTGGAGCTTTGGAGCACTTTTTAAAGACAAAGCAAGCCTGCATACTTATGCATATTTATTTTTACAAAATGAATTAACTCGGCTGTATCTGATGATGCAGAACATAGAGCATCTCCAGTGCTTGTTGTCAGCACAGACTGATACCTGGACTTTACAACTGGGAATGTTGAATCCTGCTCTGCATAAATACATATTCAATGTGGCAGAGATATACTTAAGGGTCATTTCAGAAATTATGGGAAGCGGTCTTAGACACAAGTCAAAATTCACTTATTGATTCGGTGTGTGCATGAGTGTGGTGTGTTATGTACATGGTGTGTATGTGCACACATGTGTGGGTATGCATGCCCACATACATACACAGTTAAAAGGCTGGGTGAGGACGTCAGGTGTCCTACTTTTTCACCTTATTCCACTGAGACAGGATCTGTCACTGAATCTGAAGCTAAACTGGCAGGCCACAGACTATGACTTTCCTGACTGTCCTCTGCATTCCTAAGTGTGTGTGGCCCTGCCCTGCTTTTTACGTGGATGCTAGGGATTCAAACAAGTTCTCATGCTTGCAGGAAGTACTCTTAATAGCTGAGCCATCTTCCCAGACCCCCATAAACCAGCTGTCACAAAACTCAAGTTGGAGACTCAAACAGTAATTTTGGGGAGAGGGATTGACACAGGCCCTTACTCTGGTCCAGAACTCATGGCAATCCTGAGTGCTGGTGTTACAGGTATAAAGAATCCCTCCTAGCTTTCAAACAGCAACTTCTAAAATCAAACATTGCAATTGAAAGGTATACTAATTTGACATTTACTGATGGATTATGGTAAGGAAAATATTAGAAGCCTTTGCTTTCTGCAATTAAACCATTATGCTTCTGTAAGAGCAGGAAACACGTAACAAACATTATCAAATACAAGCTGAGGTGTTTTAGGCAGCATCTGAAGGTGTGACAGCATGCTCAGTACAAAGTGCACATAGTATGTGCTCAGAATCAAGGCTGCAGTCCAGCCAAGTTGTGTAATGCAACATCAGTAAAAGCTGCAGAAACACTTGAAATATGTTATGTGTTTGATTTTATGCTAATTTTTGGCCACTGAATCTTTAGAAACCCTTTAATGTTGCTAGGTTTTTTTGTTTGTTTGTTTTACAACACCCACACTCAAAGTACATGAACCCTCTATGGGATGGTGACCTATAGCTTAGAAGGGCCCCACACCTGTTACAGTAGCCAGTCCTCAAGGACATCAGTTGTAAACATCTTTATCTGCTGCTCAGAGGTTCCTAATGTTTACAAACAGTATTTAAAACAAAGGTAGTACTGGTCTAGTCACCCCCACCCCCCACCCTGACACTCAGCGCCTCCTATAGCCTGTAGGCCACAACTTGTACACAGAAAAGTAAAGCATAACAGAAACTGGGCTTACATTCCAGAAAAAGAACACAGGCAACCCCGATGACCTCAGCAGGCACCAACATTGTAGAGAAATGAACCAGGAGTTGACAAGGCAGAATGTAGGCAGGGCAGAAATCTTTTCAGGTAAGCAGTATGGAGGGCTTCTGGTGGAGGTCCATATGTGAGCAGAACATGTGGATAGTCCTCTGGGGAGAGAGAGACAGCCCAGGGAGAAGAACTAGCCCCAAAAGCACAGAAAGCATATCTGTGTGGCTGTTGGTAACTTCAGCTTCCCCAGCCAAAGTTGGTGGTGCAGGAGGTCAGCCATGCCTAACCAGTACAAAGGCGTCAAGTAAGTTCCCCCATCATTTTGAGGATGTTCACTTTGCTCTGGCCTCCTGGGGGAATCACTCCATCCTCAGTTCCCAGCCCTCTCTGCTGGAGTTCCTCCCATCCAAGATCCACTTTTCTTTAAAAAGTGTTCCTGAGGACCAGAATGCTTACTCCTCTTTTAAGGAAATAGTCAATGCCTACCTACTAAGTGCAGGTGGTAGCTGCCAGGGTCTAGGGATAGAGGCTTAGCCTGGTTTCCCTGTAAGGATAGGTAACCAAACACATTCTCTATGACTGGTAACTGTAACAACACAGGTACATTGATATTTCATCAGATAACTGCCTTTGGCAGCAACTTCACTCCAGCATATGATGTCACCTGCCCAGACCAGACTGAAAACCCAAGCGACAGATTGGGCTTCTTCCCAGAATGCCTTCCAAGATCAGATTTACACCCTCAAAACATCAAGGGCTAGACAACAACATTGTCTTTCCCATCAAAGCCAAAGCCAAGTGTCCGCTCCCAAGCCCAGTTTCTGACTCACACCCCATTTCCTCTACTATGTCTCCCCCGAAGAGACCTGCAACCAGTACTGTCAAAACCCAACAGAGGCCATGCACAGTGCTGCACGCCTTTAATCCTAGCACTTAGGAGGCAGAGGCAGGTGAATATCTCTGAATTCAAGGCCCGTGTGCTCTAAAGAGTGTGTTCCAGGACAGCCAAAAACCAAAACTGTCTCAAAAACCAAAAACTAAATAAAACAAAAAACCGAATTTGATAACTTACTACCCTCTTCCAGTCACAGATTCATGTTTGGACCAAGAAAGGTTCTTAATAAACCTCTGCTTGTTAAAGCAAAGGAAAAAAGGTCACTGTCCACCCAAGTGTGCTTGGGGTGCAGGTCTCTTACCAACAAAGCTCTGCCAACAACGTTTCCTCCCTCTACATCCGCTACCACTTAGAATCAGTAAGGTGTGTATCACAGGAGCTAAGAATTCTTTCTAGGGCTGGGGTGTATATATCTCAATGCTAAAATACTTGCCAAACATGCACATGGTCCCATGTTTGGTCCCCAGCATGCATGGTGGTGGTTCTAGTGTGTTAAGTCACTATCTCTAGGAATATTATAAGCAGCCTCAAAACAGCTTTACTCTAAGAAGTATGCAGAAATAAGTCTACTAAAATATGTAATAGGCAACAATTTGGGTAAAATTTGCAGACACAATGTCAAATGAAATAAGCTTAACACAGAAAAAAAGGACATGGCATGTAGTACCATAGGCAAATTCATGAAGCACCCACCAAAGTGGGATGGTGGTTGCCAGGAACTGGAGTAGGCGCACAGGCAAGATGAAATCTAGATCTGTTGTGCAGCACTGTGCCTATAGTTAGCTGCACTCTGGCTGAAAGCAGACTCCTGTCAAGTGTTTGTGCTACAGTAACTATAGTAGAATTTATTAAGGCTGGTTTGGTTTCTTCTTAACACTGTCCTAGTTCAGTCCCTGGCACTCCCCTCTTAGACTACACAGTACCTAGGACATCTTTTTTAGTAATCTGGAGGGAGTAAGTTCTAGGACTCAAATCTAGAAATAAATCACTTTACATAGCACATGCATTTTGTCTCAACACTGCTTCACACATGACTGGTTTGTGGTTGTTATAATCACCAAAAGCACAAGGCAGGTGTTGGCATCTCTGGCCCTGCTTGGACAACCCCATAGAACCCAGACAAGCCACTGACCAGCGCTCCCCGCCCTGCCCCCTTAGGGGAAAAGGAGCAGACCTCCTGGCCACAACATCAGAGCTGGAGAAGTCCTGGAGGAAAGGAAGGAAAGCCATGGCTGTATTAGGCACAGTACTGCAACAGGAGCCAAAGTTCTGGAGGAGCAGGAGCCTATAACTGTGTTCATGTTGCAGCAGAGTGTCTCACTTGGGACTAGTGGCAACTCTCAAGAGCAAGCTGGGAGACTTTGTACCCATTATTTAAAGAAAGTGGGTTTCAGAGGGTGTATAGAGTTTTATAGTTCTTTTCATTTAATAGCTAAGGAAGGCAGCAAGCTGACATTATGACTTCCTTAATAAGTGGTCTCTTGCTCATGGTTTCATTCCCAGGCAACTGCGAGATGAGACAGGTCCAGTAGACCTAGTAGATGGGGCTGGATAGCTCATGGCTCTGTAGGCTTCATTAGGAATGCTCTTTTAACCTGGGCGCAGAAGCCTACTGATGGTTAAGTGGGTGAAACTCACGTTTACATTTCAAAAGGTCACTGGCAGCAGAGAATGGAGTACATGTGAGAGATGCACACATGTAGGGCATGTTCCAACTGGTGGGCCTATAGGGCAGCTATCAGTTCAGGTCCACCCAGGAGACAGAAAATTTAACATAAAGGATAATATAAATAATAAAGTTATTAACTAGTCACTGGCCGGTGTGGGGAGAGAGAAGGCAGAACTTCCCAGGGCCAGGGGAAACAAAGGGAAGAGGTTCTAAGGAAAGGCCAAGTAACTCTGAGTAGGGGACTTTGATTCAGTGCCATACCTCAGAAGGTGCCATGGTACTGATCCTGCAAGCAGAAAAAACTAGAAACTAGATTTGGCCGACGCCCAGGAGGGAACTGCTGTTGCTGGAGCAAAGAAACGTTGCCCGGTGAGCCCAGAAAGCAACCAGGGCCTTCTTCCTTCCCTAGCCTCGCCCCTTCTCAGTACGGCACAGCCAAGAGTCAGGTGACAAACTGGGCGGAGAGAGAGGTAGGTGTGGAACTAAGAACTCAACAGTCGGTTACTGGCAAATCAGAAAGCTGTGCCTATCAGACTTTTTGCCATTCTACTCTTCTCTTCCCATGGAACCAACAACTCACTAATCAAGGAAATCAAATCTGGGAAACCAAAGGCAGTAAGACTGCAGGATTTTACACAGCACTGAGTGAAAAAGAAGCACACCAACCACGCCCACTCGATGCTGTGTCCGTTTGAACTGTAAGATATTTCCCCATTGTAAAATGCTCAAAGGTGAAAGGCCAAAGCAGCCACATATTATGCAGCAAAACACCAAACAAAATATAGTTTCTGAAACTGGGATGTGGCTCTGTTAGGAGAGTGAATGCTTGGCCCTGGGTTGGATGCCTAGTACCACATAAACCAGGTAGGTGGTGCACGCTCCTAATTCCAGTTGAAGGAGAGAAGGCCAGGGGTTGAATGTCACTCTTGGCTACCTAAGGTTCAAAGGCCAGCCCATGATATAGAGGACCTTTCTTAAAATCATCAAATAAACAAAACCCACCACTTTTTCTATGTAAACTTCTATGAAAGAAACAGGGGGGAGAAAAAATACTTGTAATGAGTATATAACTCAAAGGCATCAAAATGTGCACGTGTAACATTCAATCCCTAGCAGAAAAGGAAAAAACCAAAAAGGCAGAAAATATTTAAAAACAGGAGCTCCAAATACAATTCTTTTGTTAACTTTGTATTCTGGGAAAACTGATATACATGTGCAACTTTAAGAAATGTTAGAGCCAAGCACGGGGATGACTTCACCTAGGTGCTCCCACAGGTAACATCTTAATTACAGTATAGCACCGCAGCCACAACACTAGAATTGATCAAATTCCAGCAGTGTTCAGATTTCACATAGACACACACTCACTGGTGCCGAACTTTCGTACTGCATTCTGTTCAACTTCTCTTTGCACATTCACACAACCACAACCACCCAGAACAGCTTCATCATATAAACATTGAGATGTAACAAGAATAAATTAATAAAAAAAAAAAAATAGAAAAAAAAAAAAATAGGAAAAAAAAAAAAAAAAAAAAAAAAAAAAAAAAAAAAAAAAAAAAACAAAAACAGCTTCATCACACACTGCCCTTGCACACCACAGTCAGTTCTCTCCAAGACATGCCATGCCACCCCTCAGGAAAAGGTTTATCTTAGTCTGCAAGGATCCTTTCTTCAATGAGCAAGATACTTTACTCAGCTTTTGGGCAACTATTTCTATGTAGCAATGCAATGGAGAGATTCCTCCAAATGAGGAAATCACTCTGGGCCCCATATTTCATAACAATTACAGCTCTGTGAGCTAGTTGCTGCTGTTGTCATTGTGACTGACTAGCCTGTCTGTCTGTCTGTCTGTTCTAGAGTCATCGTCGCCTGACAGATTTTCCACAGAATAGCCAGTGACCTTTATAAAATGAAGTAATGTGCTTACATAAGATCTCTTATGGCCTTTCATGGCTTTCCTAACCAAGTCTTCTATAGTTGGCCTGCAATAGCAGGGTCTTCACGGCCTGGCACCTTCACGCCTGCTCTTGGGTCCCCCACAGGCCAACATCAGGAAGCTAGCTAGCTATATATCACCTGTTTTCCAGGATGTTTGCTGATTACCGCCAGACTCATGTACTGCCTCCTCCAAAAAAAGCCTCTTTGATGGCCTTTCACCACATTGTTTGTCCCCTCACAACATGTACACAATCCTATTGTGACAGATCATATGACAAAACTTTACTGTCTTAATTATTTCAGTGTATACTTCAAAACTACCAAAAGCCATTTCTTGCTATCTGTGGAAACTGGTTTCAAGAGCCCTCTGGTCTTGTATATAAAACGCTGTAGCCTTTGTGCATGGAATATGGGTATCCTACATACCTCAAATAATCCCTAGGTTACTGCTAGTCCCTAATCCAATGTGAAGGCTATGTCAGTAACTACTGTATTGCTTATAGAATAATGACGAAAAAGCTTACACACGTTCATACAGATGCAGTTCCCATCTCCCCCCAAAATTTTCTGTCACCCTTTGATTGGTTGAATCTAGGGGTATGGAACCCATGGATATGATGGGACATGGTGCTTATCCAATTTCTCTATCAGCTGACCACAGCTAGCTGCAGCAGGAAAAATAGTATCTAAGTTTTCTACGGAGGAACAAGAACATTTGAAGCTAAAATCTAGAAAATATGAAGTATCATTTCATGAGAGGCATGGTGGCACAGCATTTAATCCAGCACCTGGGAGATAGAGGCAGACAGATCTCTGTGAGTTCAAGGCCAGCCTGGTCAACGGTAGTGAATTCAAGGCCAGCCAGGTACATAATGAGACCCTGTCTTAAAAAGCAAAACAAAAAAAAGCCCACAACCTAAATGAAACAAAACCCCACAAAACCAAATAAAAAGCTAGGTATACAGACTCATACCTATAATCTCAAAGAGCAAGACCAGTCACAAAACAAAATCCAAAACTCATTCAAGACTCGAGTGTCCAGGTTCTCCCATCATCCCTCAGTCCCAACCTAAGCTTTCTAGCTCAAGGGCTAGGCTTCCTCTCACCCAGAGTTCTTCCCTACAGAACCCAGACATTTTGGTTCTCCCCATCCCTCTCCCTTGTCCTCTTTATGCCTCCCCCACATCTCTGTTTCCCTGCCTACATGGCCACCTCCCTGGTCCCTGGCCCCGTCCCTTGGGACTGAGAGCTGCCCCCAATAAACCTGTCTTTATACTTTAATGTGGCTTGAATTGGCTCATTTCACTGGTCTATCAGTTACTAGCCAAATGCAGCAACTAAAATTGAATTAAACAAACAAACAAAAAAATGGGTTCCTTAGTCACACTAGTCACATTCAAATGTTCAAGTTATATGCATGTAATGGCCAGGAGAGGAAACACATACCTTTAATCCCAGCACTTGGAAGACAGCCTGTTCTCAAACAACAACAAAGATTTAAACCCTGTTTCTCAGGGTCTCTGACCCTTGCCACTCTCCTAGGCCCAGGAGCTACAGAAGTAAAGTATGAAGGGTACAGTGGGAGTGGTGACTGGTAACTGAGGGAAGCTGAGACTCATCATTCAGATAAGCAGGACTTGTCTTTCAGGCTGAATCTGAACTTTATCTGAGGTAGGAAAAACTAAGGGAATGTACTAAAAAAGTAATTAGGCAATCCAGTTTAAACTTATGTGGCAAAAGAGGAAAGTTGGAAGAGACAGCAATGGAAAGAATTGTGACTGTGGAGTCAGAATCTAGCCCATGCATCCTAATATAACCTGGGCACAGGTCCCCTCTGAGATTCTTCCTTACACGTAGAATGGTGTGCGGCTACACATTTCTGTTGGAGATGGAGGACTGACCCGCCAAGCCCTGCTGTATGGGGGTGCACCCTCCTGCCGTCCCTCTTGGGGATGAAGGGCTGGTAAGGAAAAGTAAGCGTGGAATAAGCCATACTGAACACAACCTACAAATAAGGGATAGGAGTTCAGGGCACCCAGTGTTAAGTACAGTTACAACAGGCTGTTGGTATTGCTCAGCCCACCTGACCAATGCAACATGAAGTCAGTTTCACCACAGTTCAAAACCCTAATGAAGTCAGTTTTTGACCTGAGAACTCAGAGAGTAGGAGGTTAGTAGCCAAATCTTCAAATAAACAAGTACTATCTAGCATGACAGGAAAATATCCTCTATTTTTTATTTTATTTTTTGGAGACAGGACCTCATTGTTGCCCAGGCTGGCCTGGAACTCACCATATAGATCAGGCTGTGCTCTTTACATTCAGCAGTCCTCCTGTCCTTCCAAATTAACCTTTACAGGGAAAATAAGTTTGAAACAACCAATGTGCTTTTTGCTCTGCTTCTGCCTTCAGCTTATGAACTAGCCTCTGCACACCTCACCAGGCACGTTCTAGTTTATGGAATGAGGTATTGCTGATCCTAGGATCACAAATAAAATCTAAGCAAGATCTTTCAATGTGATGCAATTCCTCTTTTCCTCCTTTCTTATGATTAGGGTCTTAAGATTAGTGTCCAGGCTAGCCTCAAAACCATTCTCCAGCAGCTGCAGCCTCCCACGTGGAGGAATTATACAGGTATACAGCCACCACCACCATCTCCATCATCAAAGCTTCATCTTGTCTCTTGATAGTTTTGGTGACTGTCAAGGAGATAGAAAGGACAAAATCTCTTAAGGAGGGCAAGGGGTTGTGGTGCACTCTAGTGGAGTGCGCTTCAGTCTCCCTCAAGGAATCCTGGGAGTCTCTATCTCTTTTTGGCTTTGAAATGCACAATTAGTTTGACCTTGAAGAAGGTAGAGAGCTGCTAGTACAGTGAAGAGATTCTCAAAGAAAGAACATTGAGACTGCCCATTGAAAAGGTATGCCTTAGGGGTTACCCTGCAGGGAGCAAGTTCCAGCTAGACTCTTCAAAATTCCCGAAGAGTTTTGGTTCTATGTTTGTTACTTTTTCTTGCCTGCTTAGGTAAGAGAAGCCTTGGGTGTATGGGCCAGAGAGTCTGGGATACTATCGGTCAATGGAATTTCAGAGAGAAAGCTACAACATGAGGGTGGGCAGTTTAAGCATGGAAGAGGTGTTAAGAGTTCACTACTAAAGTCATACAGCTAAACACAAATAATTAAGGCTTGGCCTTAGGGCAGACTTGGTCACAAAATATGCTAGGTGACATCAGGCCATCTGGCAGACACAGAGAAGTGTCCACGGACAAGGTACACTGTGAAAACATGTCATCACCCAACCCCGTGGCATCTAATCTTTAAGTTCCAATCTCTGGGAGGGACCCTTTAAATTTCTAAAGAACTGCCTTCTATTTTCTGGCTGTCTCCCCTCCACCCCTTTTTAAAAATGTGTAAAAACATTAGGCCCTGACCTACACCTACTTAGAAAAGTAACGAGAACAAGTACTTATAGAATTGACAAAAAAAATCTTGGAATAGATCATTTAGAATTACAATTATCATTATTATGTACTCTAAGTGATCAGCTCAGTAGTAATTCTTTCTCTCACATAGACTAATGTGGCTTTCTTGTTTTGCTGAAGACAAACAGCTTATCAGGCCTTTGTGTGTAGGTTGGCCCCAAATGTTTGTGCTGGTGGTTAGTTTTAAATGTCTAGAATTGTGTGGGTCTGTGGGCATGTCTATGAGGGATTTTCTTAAATAAGTTAGTTGAGTGAGAAGAAGTACCATAATGTGGCACCATTTCACGGGCTGGTCCCTAGCTTTGGTCAAAAGGAGAGTGAGCCAGGGCCCACGCATGCTTGCATTCATCCTCACTCTGCTTTTCTGTGTGGCTGTGACTAGCTAATTCAAATTGTAGTTGCCCTAGCTTCCCCTCCCCACAATGATGAATTGCAACCCGAACTGTGAGCTAAAATAACCCCCATGTTGCTTTTGTCAGGGTATTTTAATCATACCCAACACGTGACAAAACTTAGTACCTCGTTTATGGCTAGTGTAATATAGCCAAACAAAAATATACATTTTAAACTTTTTTCCTTTTCTTTTTATATTTATTTATTTTATGTATATCAGTGTTTTGCCTGCATACATGTCTGGGTGCCCCGGTGCCCACAGAAGTCAGAAGAGAATGTCAGATCCCCTGGTCCCTGAGTTACAGACAGTTGAGAGTAGCCATGTAGATACTGGGAGTTGAGCCTGGGTCCCGTGCAAGAGCAATAGTGCTCCTAACCACTGACCATCTCTGTAGTCCCTAACAGCACATACCAACTCTTTTCTGGGGTGGGGTGGGGAGACAAGGCTGGCCTCTAACTTTCTGTGGGAGGAGCCTGAACCCTCCTCCCAAAGTTTTTTAATTGCTAGGATTACAGGTGTCGTGTCCAGCTTACTTGGTGCTAGGCATTGAACCCAGGACTCCATGCATGTTGCACAAGCTCTCTACCAACTGAGCTACATCTCAGCTCTACCACATCAACTCCTCCTACCACCTCTCAAAATGCCTCAATTGCCTTTGGAAGTGACTCTGGATCACTGAAAGGCTGGCATGAGCCACCTTTCCTCCGTGCCTTTTTGTTTTAACTAGGATTCATAGTGAATTTTCCATGCTGTTTTCTGTAATAAAGGTTTGGGGTTTTTCATCTAAGTAGATAACTACTGTGATACTGTGTTCAGATAGGGCTTGAATGAAACAAAAGCTGGCTTTACTTATTCCAATCTATTAACTATGTGATTTCAATAGAAATGGGCAAGTATAAGCTATCATTAAGAGAACTTCAAGGGAGAGTCAATGCTCTAAAGCACGGCTGCCCTGAGAATGAGAATGGCCTACAACCAACTTTGACTAGAATAAATTGGAATTTTAAGTCAAGTACTCACATTCTGAAGCCTTAAATTAAAAGGCTGACAGGTTGCAAGAGAATCTAATGTTGGCCCATTTTCCATCTGGCTCAATTACTTAGATGCCAAGGGAACATAAAATGAACAGGAGATGGGCATATTGATGCTCTGAGGAAAATGTGAATAAGCTCTGGATTCAGCTAAAAACCCCTTCAACTGGCTTTTGGGACACTCACATCTACAGTGGTGGGAGCTACTTTAATGCCCAAGTATAGGATAAATCACGACCACCAAGCCTTCCTCCTTCCTGTTTCAAGTTTTTCTCATGTATAAAGAATTCAAATCACATTTTAAATTACATGTTTAGCACTTGAATTACTTTTTTGGACTGAGATGGGCATATCTATTAATCTCCCATTCTTGAAAACAATTTCTAATCATTTTTTTTTATTATTAAGCATTTAATATATACAAAAGAAATTTGTGGAACTTCCACTCAACTGAAGAGAATGTTTCTAGTACACAGAAGCCCTTGTATAATCTACCTTTTCATATTCCACCCAAGTTGCACCCCCTTTGACTTACCATGTTATACCTTATATCCTAATATTTTCATTTTATAAATGAAATTACATTACTTTATTCTTCTACAATTGGCTTTTCTCAATCACCTCTTGCTTATCCATATAAATGTCACAATAAGGATACCACGGTGCAGGTGAACACAGAAGTGTACACTTGGCAAAAGGAGTCAGAAGTATCAACTGCTCAAGTCATTCTCAGCTACACAGCTAGTTCAAGGCCCACATGTACTACATTACAACTTGAGATCCTGTCTGTTTCATTGCTTTGATGGGCATCTAGGCTTTCAGTATTTATCACTGCGAGCCATGTTGTCACAAACAACCTAGTACATGGCCTTTGTACATATGTGCAGGGGAGTTCATCTCTTGGAGGGACACGTACACGGCCACAACTGAAAATGCTGGACACAAGGTACCTAACTTCACTTCCTATCTAATACAACCTACACTATTGCCCAAAGAGCTTACAATTTATACTCCTGCCAGAGAGTAAGAGTGCTCACCGCCTCACAGGCTCAAATAGAACTGGTTATTTTAACACTTTTCAATTCTTGTCAGATTAGTGGGTATAAAGGCATTCATTGTGGTTTAACTTGCATTTCTTTGGTTACTAATTGACTTCCCCAACCCCCAGCTTATTTGGTCATTGGGAATTCCTCTACTTTGAAATTACTATTTGTCTAACTTTGTGCTTCCTACTAGGTTCTTTTTAACCAACTTGGAGTTCCTTATTGTTTGTATGTGTGTGTGTGTGTGTGTGTGTGTGTACATACACACAAATCCTTTGAAGACAAATCCTGTGTTGAAAGTATTTTCTCCTAATTTCCCTATCACTTTCATCAGTGTCTTTTAGTGACTCTAAGTCTTAATAATGAACATAAATGGATCACTTTTTTCACTCACTTTGCTTGTTGCTGTATTTAAATGATCCCTGCTCCAAATTATAAAATCCCTTACGTATTTATTCTAGGGCTAGCAGAAAATGTCCTATTTACCTCCATCTAGTTGGTATTTATTTTGTGTATGGTGCCTGACTTGATCCACACACAGAGAAGAAGACATTCCTGTCAATGAAGGCAGAAATTAAAGTGATGCAGTTATAAGCCAAAGAACACCAGAAGAACCAGGCAAAGACTAGATGCCAGGAAGAGAAGAGGACCACTTCTTCCCCAGACTTCAGAGGGAGCAGAATTTTGGACTGCCAGCCTGCAAAACTGTCAAGAGGGTAAACTTTGGATGTGTTAACCATCCAGTTTGTGGTATACTGTATAACAGCACTGAGAGACAAATGCAGTCCGTTTGCACTATTTCCAGCATTTGTTGGAAAGCCTGTTATTCCTTTGCTCCTTAATTTTTGGCGTCTACTGTCACCTCTCCCAGGCAACAGTAGGGCTAGTTCTGTCATGGAACAAGATTACACACACACTGGGGGAGGGGGATGTGGATCCTAAAATCTAGACTTCCTCCTCTGACCCTGATCCACCGCTGCCTTCTTCACTAGAGCTTTTAAGAAACAGTGGACTTGGCCCTGCTACCTTCACCCCTCTCCTTTCTCTATTGCATATAAACTTTAAATCACCTCATCAGGTTTCAAAAAGGTTACTGTAATTATTAAAATGGGTTTGAGTTTATGCACTATTTCAAGGAAACCTGACATCTTAAGCCATTGATTCCTCTTTATTCTTGAGCTGACAGAGCTCTGCTGCTATTTAAGTAGACATCTAGTACTCTATAATCTTTACACATTCCCCATGGATGTCCTATTACGTTCAATACCAAATGTATTTCTCAGATTCCTTGGAATATGATTCTGTTCATTTTTACTCATTATTATTTTATCTGTGCAGCTACATACATGCTATGGTACGTGTGTGCACATGCGCATGTTCACGTGCATGTTTGTATAAGCAGGGTGTCCAAGGACAACTCACACTATGAATTCTAGGCATTAAACTCAGGGAAGTCATCAGGCTCGTGTGATAAGAGCTTTTACCTGCTGAGCCCTATCACTGATGCATAAAAAAACTGTATACTTAAAAGGGGATAAGAACATTTTTTGAGATGGGGGCTCACCACATAGCTAAGCCTGGCCTCAAACTTCTGGTCCTCTTGTCTCTACCACCTAAGTGCTGGGATTGTAAATATATGCCAGCATGCTCAGCCTCTAAAAGTCAAACTTTAAAAAAAATTATTTGCGTGTGTGTATGTTTGTGTGTATGTGTGTGTGTCCTGGGGCTGGACTTACAGGCAGTTGTGAGGCACCTGATACATACTGGCATCTGACCTCTAGTTACCTCTGAAACTAAGTTCTTCTAACCACAGCCTCTTGACATGGGTGCTGGGAACTGACCTTCAGAGGGACTGCTGAGACATCTCTCCAGCACCAATAATTAAATTTGAAAAATAATGAGATCATATAGAAAATGGAGACTGTCATAAGACTACTATTTCTGAGCTGGGGGTACAGTTCTAATGGCAGAGTATGTGTCTTCATGTACCACAAAATCAAACAATTATTTCTGCTTCTAATGATGATTGTTTTCAGATAATCTATAATTAATTTTTAAAAATTACTCAATGCTTGCTGGGTGGTGGTGCACAGGTACACACGCCTTTAATCCCAGAACTCAAGAGGCAGAGTCAGACAGATCTCTGAGTTTGAGGCCAGCCTGGTCTACAGAGTGAGTTCCAGGACAGCCAGGGCTACACAGAGAAACCCTGTCTGAAATAACAAAAACAACAATAACAATAACAACACCAAACAAACAAAAATCAGTGTTTAACTGTTAATTTTTGAATTAATGATTCTCCAGTAGAACCAATCAAATCTCAAGCTTCCAGGATAATGACTATTCCTTCTTTTCTGAGGAACTTTCACTTGACCATGTTCATGATTGTCCAGTGATTATTGTATCTCAGCTCTCTTTAAAGTCAGTCAGAACCAGTCCTCTTTCATACTGGTGCAAAACCGTGTACCATTCATAGACATTGAGTACATCTGTTTGCTTGTTACAACACTATAAAGCCTAAATTACTATTAGGGACTTGGGACACATGAGTACACAAAACAGTTTAGTTTAAAAATTCTCCAACAAAATGCCAAGCAATGGAGAAACCAGGGACTCAGTGGCCCTGGAGAGGTCAGAAGAGCCAGCTTATCAACTCCTATTTAAGGAGGATACCAGAATTAATATCACTGTTAAAACTGGGGAGTGGACTCATCTGTAAAGTGATTGTCATGCAAGCATGAAGACCTGTGTTTGGCTCTCCAGCACGCATGTAAAAGCAGTGTACAGGGCACATATATATAATCCCAATGCTGGAGACAGGCAGCTTCCTCGAGCTTGTTGGCCAGCAAGCCTAGCCAAACAAATGATCTCCAGGTTCAGTGAGACAAGGTGGAGAACAATTATGGAAGACATCCAATGCTGACCTCAGCTCTACATGCATACATGTGCACACATATGAACATGTGCATATGCCACATACAAATATGTATGCCAAGAAACTCTCTTTATATAGTTTTATAGTAACTTCAAAATGGTGATGAAAATGGAACTGGTGAACATGTGAAATAAAATTAGAGAAAATTTTCTCTCACAAATTTAAATACGAATACATGTACATGCATACACACATGCATACATACATACATACATACATATATGTGACATGAAAATAAAATGGGATTATGAATGGAGAAGAGTTGGTCTAAAGGGAAGGAAAAAGCAAGAGAAGGTACTAAGGGCAAACATGAAATACTGCATGTTCTGTCTCACATGTAAAACCTATATTTAATTATATATATTTATCTATATAGACAAATATACAGACATAAATACTTGTATGCATATCTACGTGTATGTGGCATGAGAGCAGAAAGGGGACTTTTGGGAGGGGGAGAGGACAGAGGATAGTAATAGCGAGATATATGACATGCATATGAAAATGTCATAATGAAACACATTATTCTGTATGCTAACAAAATTTTAAATGGTGCTGAAAGAATAGTAAAAAGAATGCAATAAACATAATACTGCTGTTTAGCAAGATAAAAATGCATCACATTTTCAAAATAATAATTGAGGAGAATCTTTCCTGTTAACTGCCCTGGTAAATGAGAACAAGGTTAGGAACCAACCATTTTTTCTCTCGTGTGCTATTTCAGTGAACTACTGGCATCACTACAGGAATCAAGTAATTGGCAAAACAGAAAAAGCAGCAGCAGCAGCGCGAACACCGATGAGTGGGAACAATCGCAGGTGCTGTCAGAGCGGCTGTGCTTCTTCATAGCCACAGGCAGCTCTGTAGTCACCAGAGTCAACTATTCTCACAGAGACCTGCAGCCTCCACCCCCATGCATAGGGCACATGCTTACAATCAATGTTGCAAACGTTAAAACCCAAGTTCCATCAACTGCTCTGTAACACAGAGAATCTATTTCATCCAGTCACTTAGCACCTTCTGAACACAAGCAGGCTACAGGAAGTAAAATACCAGGTTGAGCCAGGAAAACACACTGCTTGGGCTCTGCCAATCTCTGGGAAAGCAATGTGGCTGTGGAGTGACTGGCTTGGCTACTGGCCACAGCATCCTCATGTGTATGTGTGTGTATGTGTGGTTTCAACCTGAATGACTTATTTATTCTAGTGACCCATGAATACACAGTAGATGGCAACATTTCATAAGATTGACTGGATTTGCAAGTAAAGCTTGCATGTAAAAGTTTCTGTCCCTTTTCCTACCTCTCATGATTAAAAAACAAAAAAGCCACAGTTGATGGGTTATAAAATATGACAGAAAATATTAAAAAGTTCTGAGACTTTAAGATGTGGCAACAAAGGACAGTTAAGGTACTAAGGAAATGGCTTTATTGGTAAAGTGCTTTCCATGTAAGCATAAGGGCCATGTTTAATTCTAATCACCAATGGTAAAGCTTCACTGAGCACTGGCTGCATGCCTATAATCTGAGTGCTGTAGAGGCAGAGATAGGTGGGTCCCTGAAGCTTGCTGCCAAGTCAGTCAGTCTAGCTGGAATCAGTGAGCTCCAGCTTCAGTGAGAGACCTTGCCTCAAAAAATATGAGGACAGTTGGATCAACTCCTCTGCCTCCACATGCACAGGCGAGCGCATGCATGGACACAGGCAAGTGCTCTGAAAGCCAAAACAAACAAACAAACAAACAAGTTAAACCTGAGAGACTGAGTCAGGACGATAGTGAAGTCAAGGTCTTGGGCCTGGGCTGCATAACACAACAAGACCTTGTTTCAGGCTAGAGACAGTTCAGCTAGTAAATCTGTTTGCTACCCAGTGATGCAAGCCTAATAAACTGAGTTGATACCCAGAATCCATGATAAAGTGGAAGGAAAGAACTCTTAACTTTTCCATGAGTGTCTACACAGACCATACACTAAATTAATTTTCAAAAGACCTTTTCTCAAAGTATTCTGCTAGAAAAAATTGCATTATAGAATGTCTCTTCTGCAAGGTGTGGCTGTGTCCACCCATCTTACACTAGCACTTGGGAGGCTGAGGCCCTGTCTCCAGAAATAATAACATCGATTCCCTCCTTTCTCTGTTATTTCCTTTTTTCTTTCTTTAGATTCTCTTTTACTTATGGAGAGGCAAACAGGTGAGAAGTAGAAAGCTAAACAAGATGATGTTGGAGACAGGAACTTGGGATAGAAAGCTAGAAAGAAGCAAGCCTGAGGAAGCAGAGAGAGAAATTAGAGGCACACAGAGAGCAGGCTTCGGACTGAAGTTGAAACGAGCTACCATCCTCCCACCCTGTGACGAGTGGCCACTCTAGATTCTAGGTCATTGAGCCCACACAAAGATAGATGAGGCTGCAATTTTAAGTAATTTCTAAAGGTACTTCTCAGTTGCTCCTGCCATGTGGAAAGAAAGGAAAACAAAATGAAATAAAACACCAGCAGGCAGCCTCACAGCATGAGTTGATCTGCTGAACTGAAGATGAGAAAAGAAGATACTGGGCCTCAAAATTTTTTAAATATGGAATTTCGTGTAACTGAAGGCCAGGACTGTGGCTTGGTGGTAGAGCATTTGCCTAGCATGTTTCAGCCAGGTTCTTAATTCCCAGAACTAAGAAAAACAAAAATGAGAAAGAAGCCAAGGAAAAACCAAAGGAATGCTTGAACTATAAAGGGATGCCATAAGTGGCATTTGTCAAAGTAATCAAAAACTGTCTTCCCAATTCTATTTTTCAAAACAACTGTACATGTTTGTATTTCCATGACATATCTGGAAGGACAAATGGTAAGACATGAGTGAAGCAAAGAGGAAAATGGGTCATACAGCCAGAGGACCCTGGTGGGAATCTACAGGGTGTGCTATGTGCTATGTGACGTCTTTATGATGCCCTAGAGTGCCTGAGGATCCAGCTAGAAAGCATCAATAGCTCAGGACTGAAAGTGCGTTTTGTTTTTAGCTATTGTCACGTCTGTTAACAACAGCAGCTAGATTAGGGGAAATGTTTTCATTTGTTTGTTTGTTTATTGTGTGAGAAATGTGTTCATGTGGAGATCAGAGGATAACTGTATAACTCAAATTCTACAAGATGAGTGAAGATAAAACAGAGTTGGCAGCAAGTTTTTTACCCAGCAAATCATCTCCCTGGCTCCTTTTGTTTGTTTTGGAAACATGGTATCATTTATCCTAGACTGGCCTCCAATTTGATATACAAAGATGACTGATCCTCCTGCCTCTACCTCCGTCACTGCTATAGTAGGCACGAACCAAAATGCCTCATTTATACTGTTCTAGGATTCAAACTCAGCTCTTCATCCATGCTGGGCAAGCACCTACTATCAATTGAGCTATAACCTCAGCCCAGCGGTTGACATTTTTTTAAAACGCATTGTAAGCCAGTGACAACCTACAAAGCTGAAGCCCATTTGGCATGCAACTCAGCCTCATCACAGTCTAAGTGCTATCCTGTGGGGAAGTGGCGGACGGAAGCTTGTTACAGGCAATGAATCTTGAGATACACAGCAGCACACACTCCCAGAGGGAGGACTGGAAGACCAAGGTTCCCACCCACCTGCAATTACTGGCCCTATTCAGGCCTCTTGTCCCTACTTTGGCACTCACTGGAGAGAGGGGCCAATTCAGTCCCAGTACAATGGTTTACTTATAACTCTCCACTAGGTGCAGGGAAAGCAGTCTATCTGCAACTATTGTACCCTAAAATAAGATGTTGGGTCATCCCCAATATAAAAGATAATAGAAGGCAACATTCTTGCTAAAAGCTTAAAAATAAAAAGTTGGTCATTTACAATTTTGAGGTGGCATCTCATGTAGCTCAGGCTAGCCTGTACTTGTGGTTTAACTTTTAGTTACTTTGGGGATTGACTGGTGCACAACTATAGTCTCAGCAATCAGAAATCAAAGTTCTGGACCAGCCAGTGCTACATAATGAATGAGATCTTGTCTCAAAAAATAAAATAAAATGCTATTTTAAAAACTCTTTCAAAGTTTTGTAATTATCACAAATTTACATAAAAGTTGCAAGAACAGTACAAAAACAAACACTTCTGCAGACCACTATGCTAAATAGTCAGTCTGATGTCTATTCATTCCAAATATGTTAGTATATGTTTTCTACTGTCCCATATAACTGTAATACATCTGCCTGGCTCATAAACTAACCCACATTTCTACCATTCATTCTTCAAACCCCATTCAATTTTTGCTACTTTTCCTAGCAGTGACCCTCACACTGAAGTCCTGTGTGAGACTTCTGTGCCACATTTCATTCTCTCTTTGGTTAAGACAGTTCCTCTGACTTTTGCAGCCTAGAAATAGTTTTGAAGATTATACTCGGTTACTCTGCACTCAAACTTTGTGATTTGATTCAGGTCATACACCCTGACAGAAATATCACAGAAGTAATGTTGCTTGTCTTTGCATCTTAGGAAGTAACCAGTTCAAACCTGTGTGCCCCCTGCACCTCCTTTGATGTGGCTAAGTCTGTGTGGACGGTAGAGAGACTGGTCCCTCTTGGCGATCAATAGGTGCTCAGTGGAAAGATCCTTTGAAACCTGAATAGTCCGTCCCTCAGACTGAGCTTATTTCTGAGTTTACCCATAAGTTTCTTATAAAATGTGTACGACATTGTATGAGAACCTTAGTTTTCTTTTATTCCATAGGCTTTAATTCATAACTGACATTTCTTAAATTGAAACTCAAGTTATATCGCAGCTGGCCATTGAAAGCACCTTCAAATTGGATCCCACATTCTTCTGCCATGTCCCTATTATTCGTCACAGAGACTTCCTGGCTTTCTAGTAAAGGATGCCTCAGCTTTACCTTAAACAAAATCCCAACTCCACAATTACCCATTTCTCAAAGAGACCAAGATTCTTTTTGGTGGCAGTGGTATACAGAAGTCAGGATTCTCACTGCTGCTTTTAGTGAGCAATCCCACTCTGACGTGGACAGAGGCAGGTCACAGACACTGATGTATATGTACACGCCCGCGCGCGCACACACACACACAAAACCTACCACATATATGCACACCATGCTGACATTATTGGTGCTTATTAAAAAACACAAACACACACAAGTTATTTTTTTTCTTATTACTAAGGGTCAAACTTAGGGACTTGTACATGAAAGGGAAATGCTCTACCTCTCAGTTACATCCCCATTCCTCCACAAAACATTTCTGCTTACTATTTAACGTTGCAGGGGCCATTCGAGTTGTCTCTTCATTGGTTTCTGTAATACCCTTCTCCATGAGAGCTGCTGGCTCCCACTGACCTGAACATGCTCACTTATATTTGACTACTCTTTCACTGCTGCCACCAGCACAGCCGCCAAGGATGCCTCCACCTCTCTTGGGTTCTGTTATACCACACCACCCTCTTCTATATGAAGACTGCCTCAGTTTACCTGAGCTCTGTCTAGGCCTCTTCCATCTTGCTCTTCTTTCTTATTAGCAGTTACGACTAAAGTACTCAGGAGGGGGAAAAAGACAAGAGCACTTTTATAATTAAAAGAAAAACCCACTAACAAAGAAAAAAAAAAGATACCCATAAACTTAAAACATGTGATCATTTAGAGAGGCAAACTGAAGTTCACCTCTGCATCATCTATGAAGAACAGGTTTGCTAAGTAAATTAACAGAATAAACAAGCTTGTAACCCAGATGTTTAACCTACTTAAGGAAACTAATTGTTTTTCAAGCACTTTAAAAAAAAATCACTGGGCATGTACTGGCCTTTAATTATTGTCTAATTACAAATGATTTCTATTTTCTTCATTATAGCTTTGATAAACCCTATTTGATTACATTTTAAGAGTGGCAACTTAAGCCCGATACTGTTAAGATCCTTTAAAAATGCTCATTAATGAGCTTGGTTTTATAATTAATCCTCTAAAATAAAGTTTGTATGTAAACCCACCACTGAATATTCTCTCCCTCTCTCTCTCTCTCTCCCTCTCTCTCTCTCTCTCTCTCTCTCTCTCTCTCTCTCTCTCTCCCCCCCCCCTTCTCCTCCCCGCTCCTTCCCTTTCTCTCTCTTAATCTGACATGCAGCTAAAAACAAAAAACACAGAAATGCATTCCAATGACCACAAAGGACTGCACCTGAGGCATCTTTTGCAAGCCACCAACAAAAGCAACAAAAACTTCCTCCTCCCAGTGTTCGCATGAATGCAGTGAAGATGGTACCCATAAAGCTATCAGTACCCAGAAGCCTTATGGGCTCCTACCATTTGCATCCTTATTTTATCTAAGAGATTCCATTTTATAAAACAGGATTTTCTCCAATCAATTAGTATATTTTTAACTAAGAAAGGCTTGGAAAAAGTGCATCCCCTGGAGTTACAGCCTCAAGTTCCCCCATTTCCTTGTTTGTGGGGCCTCAGCCTAATTACTAGGTTTCATCACTTCATTTTCCTTATGAAGATAAAATCTCCCTGAAATGTTGTCAAGAGAACTAAGAGGTGAGGGAACGTACCTACTATATGAATGAATAATTAATATTACTCAATGTCCTTTCCCCAACAGTTTCAATAAAAATAGCATGATTCAGAAACTGAGAGATATCTCTTAACTACCAGCATCATGCCTGCATCACTGATGAAGGCAAGGGGAGACAGGGAGAAGCTCCATAACCTCGAGTGACCCAAGAGAACAGAATCAGTATTGTGGCCGGGGGGGGGGGGGGGGGGGGGGGGCAGGGGGGTGAGGATGGGGGGGGCGGAGAAGAAATGAACAATAAACAGGTGACATTTTCTACCTTGACTTCCCCATGGCAATAGCAACTAGTCCCAGAGATCCAATCAACCCCAGCCTATGAGTCTCCAGATCATGAAATGCAATCTAAGTGATGGTTATTTGAGTTTTTACCTATTAACTCTTCAACTTCTAGTGAAAAATATTAAGATTTTTCATCTGGCAGAGATGACACTTTTAAAATCCACCAGGGGCAATCAATTTAAAGCTCAAAGTAGTAAGAATGTCAGGTACTACAGACCAGAAGCATCAAACACAAATGTGAGACAGGCAGGACAATTTACTACAAGTTTGAGGCTAGCATGGGCTACAACAGTAAGTTTTAGGATAGCTTGGGCTACGGAGTGAGAACCTGTTTCAAAAACCAAAAATAACTGATTAAAAAAAACAAAAACAAAAAACAAAAATACAAAATAAAACAAAACACCAACAACAAGAAGGACACGGACAATCCAAGCAGCTAACATATTTCATGCCATAATCTGAGTGTCTCTAAAAACTAAGTAAATAATGCTAGATATGTTTGCTCTAACTTTCAGTATTTGACTGAATTTTCTTAGAAAGAGTAAGAGTTTCTCTTTGTTGTTCTAAAGCTCATGCCTGTAATCTCTAGGAGGGAGAGACAGTATTATAAGGCTAGTCTGGTTTACAAGGAGAGTTCTGGGCCAGCCAATAACTATATAGAAATAGAAGACTCTGTCCCCGGAAAAAGGATTGACATACATGCAAATTTTTTTTTTATGTTGGAAAGATAGGAGACTGGCATTCTTTCAAAATTGCCACAAGAATAAGCCCAGATATTAAAAGAATGCATACAAAATACAAAGGAATCAAGAATAATAACCACTGTGGTCTCCACAAATCATTCTTTCTCCATTCGGGTTGCTTAAGCTTATAAAAGCCCCCATGCTTTTGAGCAGCTTCTGGTAAAACTTAAAGGGGTCTCCCTGGGCAAAGCACAGGGCCAGGGGCTAACGTCCTTATCCAGCATCTAAGTCCATGGGCTCTCCAGAAGGCCTGCTCAAGGCAACAGCCAGAGAGGAGTGCTCTTCGTGAACACTACACAGGCTTCTGTTGGGAAGAACAAAGAGCCCAATGTAGGGCACATGGCTGTGGGGTACCCTTGACTGCTGGTAGCTGTGGGGACTGGTTCCTGCACCAAAATCCACGGACACTCAAGCTAGAAACTGGTGTGGTATTTGTGTGTAGCCTATAACGTAGTGCTCGCACGTAACCTAGCTCAGTATATCCTCCTACGTGTGCTTCAAAGAATCTCCAGATTACATGACATACCTCACATGATGTAACTACTATGTATACTGGATAGCTGTGGTATTGTGTTGTTTAGGAAATAATGATTAAGAACAAAAAGCTCTGCACATGCTCAATATAGCTGTTAATTTATTTCCATGGCTAAGTAAGGCCACATATGCACTGTTGTCTCAAGTGCAGACTCTGATCCTAAGGTGGTGGTGCAGACCTTTAATCTTAGTACTCCTGAGGCAGAGGTAGGAGGATCTCTGAGCTCCAGGCCAGCCAAGGATACATAGTCGAGACCCGACCTTCAAGGATATAGATACATATTTTAAAATATATGGGGAAACAGCACACAGTCCGCTTCTACATCCTTGTAAATGGTTTTTTAATAGAAGAAAAGCTGGCTCAGATATTTTAAGAAACCTCTGAAAATGTATTTGGCCTAGGGCAGCACTTTCTAACCACCTTCCCAGATCACAGAATATCAGTGCTTAAGGACACAAACTCAACAGCTAAGGCTGTTGGGATCATTTCCTATTTAACCACTTAGCAGCAAAGTTCGCCAGATCTTTAAGAGTTATGTAAAGGCCTGTCAGAAATTCTATGCTATCTTTCAAAGCAGATCTTCATCAGGGCTCGGACAACACGCAACTATTTTTCACCTTGACACAGCAGCAGAGAACCCTACCTGTGCACAGCAATTACCAGCAGAGCCTTCTCAGTGGGGCTTTGGAGCTGGCAGATTGTTCTTTCTTTAGTCTTTTTCTTATCAGGAAGAGGGGCTGCTCCAAATGCCATCTCCCTTCATTTAACACTTTACCTCCTATTAAACAGAGCCAGTGAATGACTGGAGGGTGTGGGGTGGGGGGTGAGATGACGGACAGACAAACACCCCCTGCCCCCCCCCCCCCCCCCCCGTAATCTTTCCCTGCTTCCAAAGGTGTATTTCTCTCTAGGGCTAACTGGTCCCATGCCTAGGTCTCTGTGACTCACTCTCTCCCATGCTCAGGTTAGTAACTTTACAATTTACTTTTATTATTATTTTTATATGTGTGTGTGTGTTTGAATACATGCAGAATCCAAAAGAAAGTACTGGATCTGCTGGAGCTGGAGTTACAGGTGGTTGTGAACCACACAGTGTGAGTGATGGGAACTGAACCCTCTGGAAGAGTAACAAGCCTTCTTAATTGCTGAGTCATCTCTCCAGCTCCAGGTTAGTAACTCTGGGTGCAAGGTCAGTTCATAAATGATGAACAGATACCTTTGGGTGCCTTCAGACCTGTCTACTTTCTTTCTGACAGCTTTCCCATCCCTAAGAACAAAATCCCAACAAGGGCAGGGATTTAAAAACTCCATTTCTGCCCACAGCTCTCTACCTAGATAGTAGCATAGCTCCTGGCACTCATACCACACTCAATAAACATCAATGAGGGGAAGTCATCCTTGATTCACTTACCCACTCAACAACACTGAGAACTCTCTGGTGTTTGAGACTGTATGGATGCTAGGTAACAGAACCTGCTCAAAGCAATGGCAGGAAGAGGTGAGAATGTGCTAAGACAGACAAGCAGCAAACATGACAAGCAATGGTCCCAGGAGCACCCCACGCACTGGGGGCTTTCCTCGGCAGAGGTCTAGGCCCGGGGCCTTGATGCCATTCTTTTCTCCCTTCAAGCCCTATCTGTCTGGGCTTCTCTTGCACCATCCTTGTTTCTGTTCCCACCCATTTGTGCTAGGTAAACTAAGAGCTCCCAAATTTGCTCTAACTCCAGCCCCTTCCTTTGTCTCCTTAGGTTATATTAACCATCTAGTACATGTACAACATGCCCAAAGCTTAATGTAAACCTCTTTCCCCAGACCACAGCTTGATTCCTTCCCTAGCCTGGAGTATGCACACCCCACCCCCGTCCCTACTCTCCCCCACAGACTACACTTCACAAGAGCCTCTAGAAAATGGTCTTTCCGTCTTTCTAGCCATGTCCCAGCCACTCCTCTTGCTCTCTCACTTGTCTCTCTATAATCTCTCTTCTTTGTCAGATCTTCAACATGGATATCAGTTCAGGCAAGCTAATTTTAAAAACTCTGCTTTCTTTAAAATTCAGTTAAAAACTTATATAAAACACATCAAGACACAACTCTAGCTGAGTGAGGTGGTATGTGCTTGTAATCTCAGCACTGAGGAGACTGAGAGTCACTCACAAGTTCCAGCTAGCTTAGGCTAAGTGAGTTCTAGGACAGTCTGAGCTATAGTGTTGAAATTCTGTGTTAAAACCATATGGGGCCAGAGAAGAAAAACAGACTCTAAACCACGCTTCCACTCCGCCAGATAGCCAGTGCTGATCCCACAAGCGCCCCACTCACCTCCTTAACTCTTTTCCTTATTGACAGTACTTCCTCTGCCTGGAATGATAGCGATAAACAAAAAGTAAGAGCCAACAACATTCTAAATACTTTAAAACAAACTCTTACACAACCCCCAGAGCAACTTCCTGAGGTGCCACTGCCCTAGTATCTTAGGAAAGCTGAGGCATGCAGCATGTGACTTGCCCAATCCTGGGCTAACGGCACCTACAGCAGCCCTGACTTCAGAACTACTGGAAAGGCTCAGGCAGGAGGATTATAAGTTTAAGGTCTTGCTGATAAGCAATCCCCGCAAATGGCTGATAGTGTCAGCATGGCAGTCAATGTGACATGAGCTGCTGGCTAGGGCCTCAGTTACTGGAGTGAAGTGCATCCAACATTTTATCTTTCAGAAGGATACAGCGACAGCTGATGTGGAGTTGCCAGAATTAAGTGCTTTGCCATTTAAAATGCACTAGTGAAGGAAGAAAATTAAAATTAAAATGTAGCATGTTGGCAACTCTGCCATGCCATTATCTATAACTCATTAAGGGCTGACAAACAGGCTAGCATGAGCATACATAAGGTATAGTCTTTAATCCTAGCACTCAGGAAGCTGAGGCAGGAAGAAACTGGAAGCCCAACCTGGGATACAGAGCAAGATTCTGTCTCAAAAACAAAAAAGCAAGTTGGTGAAAAGGCTCAGCACATAAAGACACTTGCTGACAAGCCTCCCAACTGAGCTGGATCCCCACGACCAACAAGGTAGAAGACAACTGATTCCTGCAAGCTGTCTTCTAACCCCACATGCATGCCATGGCAGACATGTTTCCCTGAGTGCACATACAAAAACAAAAATGAAATTAAAAATAATGTCTGTACTATTACTTTTATAACCTACTTGCCACTTTCACATAATCACCAAGAGCCATACCTACTGCATCAGATAAACTTTGCCATAGTTAAAACAAACAAACAACAAATAAATAAATAAAACTTTGCCTTAGTTTCTTCTAGATTCTACTAGCTAGATAGATAATGGGGTTCACTCTCTCCCTCTTTGCCTTATAAAATATTAATGGTTACCTGCTCACAGTTCATTCAGAGAGAACAAAGTAATTAAAAAGTTTATAGCATTGTTTTTGTGGCACTGAGGATTGTGCACACTAGGCAATCACTGAGTTACATCCGTGGCTTGTAATTTCCTTAAAAATTTTTTTAAAAAGTGTGACTCAATGAAATCACTATTGTAGTCACTAACAAAGAATTCTGAAGAAGGTAGTCCTAGAACTTGAAAAAAGGTTTATTCCTGTGAGTGAGGCTAATAAAATCATCAAGCATATAGTTAACAGTGATACACCTTGAGTTCATCTGTAATTAAGATGCAGTTCTCAAATCCTAAACTTAAGCATCTATGCTGACCAATAGAGGGAAGGGAGAAAAAGTAAACAAAGTAGATTACTTTACATTGCTATATCACAAGTATATATTCAATTTAATGATAACACTTCTTAGTCTGAGACTATCCATGCATTTGTTGTCATTCCATCATCATCATCATCATCATCATCATCATCATCATCATCATCTTTAAGATGATGGTAATACTGGTGAGTTTTACTTGGCAAATTCACACCAGTGATTCATACTGGAATTTAGCATGCCCCCTTCCCTTTTCTTTCCCTTCCCTTTGTTTTGAGACAAGGCTTTATTCTTACAACAATGCTCCTGCCTCAATCTCTGGAGTGCTGGCATTACAGGCATAAGCCACCACTCAAGGCTCCAAAATTGTCTTATTTAAAATTCCAGTTCAAAGGCCAGGCAGTGGCCTTTAACCCCAGCACTCAGGAAGCAGAGGCAGGCAATTTGAGGCTAGACTGGTCTAGAGAATGAGTTCCAGGATAGCCAAGACTACACAGAGAAACCCTATCTTGAAAAATCAAAACAAAACAAAACAAAAATATGAGCACTTTAAAAATTATATCATTTACACACTGCCTATACACTGTCATTATAAACAAAGTCAGCCTACAGCAACCAAAGGATAGTTTAATTCAGCTTAATTGAGAGGCCTCCTCCTTGGGGAAGGCACAAGCAGATCTATTAGTACAAACAACAAAAATAAATACTGGAGGAAAATGAACAGTCATTCTGAACATATCTGAAGACAGACTGTCTTATTCTGAGTGATGTGGTCTCACGAAATCTGGGAAAGTTGGCAATGGTGTCTTCTGTCTTCCCAAAACCATGGTGGTACTTTCTGTGAGGTTTTCTAAGAAAATATGCAAGTAGGGATATAAGAAGTGTTTCCTACCTGAATGTCTTTGAAAATATGGCTGAGAGATACAGGAGCCCTCTCAGCTACCAAACTCCATGGCTGCTCACTTGTAGCTCATGCAAAATGTTGTGCTTGTATACAGCCTACATGCATGTTCACACATCCTGGTAAATCATCTCTAGATGATAAACTGGCTTAAATGTGATTTCTTTAAAGATTAATTTTGATGCCCAGACTACTGAATCCATAGGTATGGCGTCCTCAGCTCCAGAGGAATCTCTATGTGGACTTCTATGTCTTGTGTGTCTAACTGGCCCACTGCCAAGCAGGAATGAGGATATTTTAAGGAGACAAGAGTGACCTTCCCTTCAATGATCAGACTACTAAGAACAATACACTCTAAGGAGTTGGTTTCCACTAGGAACCTCACACTGAGAAAAGGAAAAAGCTAAAGCTGGGGGCCAGCCAGATGGGAACTTATCTCCTAGAGAGATTCCTCACAATACTAGCCAGCTAACCTTAGAGTGGACCACATCCTGGCCAGGACTGCTTAGCCATGCATACCCGTGGCCCTCCACCTAGACCTAAACCTCATTCCAGGACCCCAGAGGAGGAGCTGTGGACGGGAGAGGTCACTGGATCTCTTTGTCCCTCTTCTCAATGTGTCTACATTGAATGAGTCTACATGGCATAAAAAGAACAGCAATTATTTCTATAAGCGAAATAGTAAAAGGAACAACAGCATGCAGATGCAGCTACTAAGCATAGTCTGCTGCTCTGACTCCTGAAAGGCAGGAGTCATTCATAGGCCTCCAGTCTTATGGAGCAGAAGACTTTATTTAAGCCCACCCTGATACAATGTTAACAAGGGCAGACATGGAGAGCCAGAACGCCCTTCTAAAGGAAAGCAAAGCTGTGGCGATTATTCTCAATATTGACTAACAAAACAAAACAAAACAAAACAAACAAAAACAAATGGCTGGGTGTAGGAGCCCCTGTCTGTAATTGAAGCATTTAAAAGCTAAGGTAACAGGGTACCTTATGCCCAGGAGTTCAAGACCAAAATGAACAACAGGAGGAGAGTCTATCTTTTAAGAAAAAAAAAATTAAAGTAAAACAAACCAAATTTAATAGCTGACATCCCAAACTCTTATAGGAGACTTAGAAAAAAAATAAGCTGTCAACTGATAGAAAAATTGTGTAGAGCTGGGCATGGTGGTGCTTGTCTTTAATCCCAGCACCAGGGAGGCAGAGGCAGGAGGATCTCTGAGTTCACAGCTGGCCTAGTCTACATAGCAAGTTCCAGGACATCCAGGGTTACATAGAGAGACCTTCTGTTCCCCCATCTCAAACAAAAACAAAAACAAACAAGATACACACACAGGGAGACAGAGAAAAAGACACACACACACACCCAAAAAAAGAAGAAGAGTAAGCAAAGAGCAATTACTTTCCAGCTTGAACAAGACTCAGTTCCTAGCAGACTTCAAGGTTGTTTCCATCTTTACTGATCACTACTTAGATCACTACGTAGCACGGTCAGCGCTGCAAAGCAGCTCAGGCCGACAGTGAACAACGCAGTCTCACAAACCTTAAGCAGCACCCATCTCCAGGAAATCTTAGTTCTACTGATGCAGGTACCTGTACCAGTGTTTTTCTGTTGACCTTCACTACAATAGTGCTTATGTTTGAACGTTGTGTACTTTGGTAAAAAAATTTGCCTTTTCACACATAAGGATAAGAGACTGGACTCTTCCATTTTCAAAGTCTGCCAACAGGCTAAGCTAGCACATTTCAGAGAGTGCTCACCTTGTGAAAGGCCCTGTGCCAAGTGAAGCCATTTTGGATATTTAAAAAGTACACAGCACCAAAACCAGCCTGTTTTACTTTGCATAATCCTCAAGTGATACTACAGCAGCCATGGCAGCAGCAACATGTGGCCAGTGCCATTCAAATTTAATTTACTATAAACACTGACAGTTATCTTCATCACTGGAAAAATTTCGTATGCTTGGAAAAGACTTGGGTGTGTGAATATACTTTTTCATGAGAAAGTAGTAAATTTTATGGAATCTAAATACAGACAAAGTATTTCCAATGAAAAAGTTATGTTCAAACTGCAATGTGTTCTAACTGTAAAGCACACACCAGATTTCAGACTTGGTATGAAAGAAAGTAAAACATTGCACTGGCTTTCGATCAATTTACACATTAGATTGATAATATTTTATACAAACTGGTTTAAATAAAACACTGTTCCAATTAATTTGATTCTTACATGGTTTGTTTTCTATTTCCCCTGAACTGTACTGGCATTACCTAACAACTCCCCAAATGGAGCACCTTTCAACACCAGCTAGGAACAGCGTCATTACCAGATACCCTCTTTCCGGTCAAGCATCTGAAACAGCTAGCCACTCCTGCGATGAATTGAGAAGCCCTTCCCTCATCCTTGGTGTCTGTGACTGACTATACACCTTCCTTTTAATTCTTCCCAGATCTTCTTTCTCTTCCTGTCCCCATTCTCTTTTCTTTTCTACTGTTTAGACTCCGGGGTGACCTCATCCACTCCTCGGCATCCACTATCACTTCAACAAGGAAGCTATCCAACTCATCTGCGTTCTGACCTCTTTCGCAGGCTGTAGCTCCACAGAGCCAGTTCTCAGCCCAATAAAGTCCCACAACGTCTTCAACTCTGTACGTCAGGAAAAATTCACTGTAGTCATTCACCTGGAAAACCTGGAGTATGCCCTTTTGTAGTTCCAAGGTCAGACTCAGTCAGAGGGGGGAAAAATTTTTTTTTTTTTACCATAGTCCTTTCACGAAACTCCTCCCGTCCCCCCTTCTCTGTGTAGCCTGAGCTGACCTGGACCAGGGATTATCCTTCCTCTGCCTCCTGAGTGCTTATGATTAAAGGTGTGCACTACCATCGCCTGGCTCACCAAACTCTTCTAATTTGCCTGCCAGACTCTGAATCCTCTCCCACTGTCCTCTTGTGCCTACTGCTTTTTTACTAGCCCCCAAAACCACTCTGCTTACACTGTCACCAAGCTTACGGCTCTCCATTCATGGCCTAACAGTCATGTGAACTACTCAGCAGGCATCCAGTTCCTCTTCACCAACCTTCTCGGACAGTCCTGCTTGTGGGGGAGCTCCCTCAAGGTATAATGGCCCACCTTAAGACTTCCCTGAGTCCAATTCTGTCCAGTCTTAGGGCTCTGTATATGCAAAGGCCTCATAGAACATTCCCTGACCAATCCAGCTCAAACCAGTGTTTTTCCTCTCTCAAATGCTCTTGGGTGCCAGGATTGTCCAACCTTTGATCCCAGTACTCCAAGGCAGGGGCAGGCAAATCTCTGAGTCCAGGGCCAGCCTGCTCTACAAAGTGAGGTCCAGGACAGCCCAGGGATACACAAGGAAACTCTTGTCTTGAAAAACAAAAACAAACCTTGATATGACTAGTACCACTGTAATGAAACTATATAGCTTTTATCTTTTTTTTTTTTTTCTTTTTTTTTCTTCTTTGGTGGCGGGGGGTGGGGTGGGGGTGGGGGGGCATTGAGAACAGTTTCTCTGTGTAGCTCTGGCTGTCCTCCAACTCAAGAGAAATCCACCTGCCTCTGCCTCTAGCTTGCTGGGATTAAAGGTATATGCCACCTCTGACCGGCTGGTTTTTATTTCTTTATAAAACAATGTCTCCTACTACCTCTGTCCCCTATACTACACATTATAGGTGTGTCACCTTTGGACAGCTTACCATGGAAACCAATTTAAGGAAAAATTTCAAAACTACAAAGGATTCTCCCTCCTCTCCTCTCTCTCTCTCTCTCTCTCTCTCTGTTTTTTTGAGACAGGGTTTCTCTGTGTGTAGCCCTGTCTGTCTGTCCTGGACTTGCTTTGTAGACCAGGCTGGCCACCACGCCCAACTTAATTCTTAGATCCTTATCTCAGGCTAGATCTCTAACTTCTGCAGATCTTTATTTAAAAGTCACAAAGTAAAATAACTCCAGAACAAAACTCATGGCCTCAACCCCACACCTGCCTCTCTCATCTACATGGCCTCTAAGTCTGAGTGGCACTCACAATTCCCCATGGGAGCCAGCCCAGAGTCTGTGAAGTCTTTCCAAATGTCCCTGGGAATCATCTACTTCTTCCCAACTCTACTGTCGACTCTGGCTAACACCACCTGGAATGCTTCCTGTATCAAACGGTCAGAATGGTCCCATGCCATACCCTGTCAGTCATTCCCCACACACCGGGTCTAAACAAGTGACACTCCTGCCTAGAACCTTTGCAACTACTTGTAAGAAACAGACTCCCCATACAACTGACAGACTCCATTGCTTCGGGCCAAGATTTAACTTTCATTCTCCATTTCCCAGATCATCTCTCTCCTTAAGTATGAATACACCCTAGTGATAAACATGAAGCTCTCCAAACACACCGCTGTCTGCTCTTGTCCGAGCTTACTTACATTTGGGGTTTGTTTTGTTGGTTTTTCGAGACAAGGTTTCTCTGTTTAACAGCTCTGACTGTTCTGGAACTAGCTCTGTAGTCCAGGCTGACCTCGAACTCATGGAGATCCGCCAGCCTCTGCCTCTCAAGTACTGGGATTCAAGGTGTGCACCACCATCGCCCGGCCCATTTGGGTTTTGTGATCTTCCTTTGTAATCAGGTGAAATCCTGAATCTGCCAGCCTCCTCACATTGATATTCTTTCTAATTCAGCAGTAATGCTTAGAGAAATTTTCATATTACTTTTTGTTGTTTTTTATAACACATACGATTATGTATACTAATGGGTTTCATAATGACATTTTCATACATGTTCATAATGTATTTTAATCATATTCACTACTCCATCTCATCTTGCCCCCGCTCCAGGTATAATTCTCTTCCTCTTCCCAACTATATTTCCATTTTCTTTCATGGGCTGCTCTGCTTTAAGGCTCAGTGATTTTTATTTGGATTGCTGCAGGAGCACGTGTAAGGGAGGGTTTGTTTACAGGGGTATGGGCAGCTCACCAGTGTCTATACCACACAAACACACATGCACACATCCACACATACTTGAACATACACATATATACACTGAATATGTACGTATATGCACATAAGTCTTCAGGGAGGGGTGAGGCTCCCAAAAGCCTCTCTTGGTTCCATGTCAGGATGTCCTCAGATCAAATCTTGTGTGGATAATCACATGTTTATACACTGTGAGTTCAACAGGTAGCCAGCCATATCATGCCCAGAAACATGCATTCTACACCCCTCCCTGCTTCCTCTAGCTCTTATACTCCTTTTGCTCCCTTTTCCAAGATGCTCCCTAAACTTCAGAGGTAGAGAGGCAGATGTCCCATTTTTGCCTCTACATTTAATAGTCGTCACTGTAAAGCAGCAAGTTTTCTGCCCACAGCTGACAGCGGTGCTCAGCCATGAGCATACACTCAGTTATTGGAAGGCAGTTTGATAGGCATACCATGTCCATTTAGCAAGCAGCAGCAGTGCCTATGGCCTTCCCAAACACATTCTTTTGACTAGGCTTACAGGATCAGATTTGAATTCCTCCCCTGTGGACTAGAACAGGCACTAATCAAATCAATCAGAAAGGAATTGGTTACTCCGTACTTTCTATGATGCTAACATTTAATACTAGGCATGAACTCTGATTATTTGCTGTATTAATGATTAACTTGACAATAATATTCTTATGATTTTTTAAAAAATCCAAGATTAAAGGGTGAAAGCCATTTCTGTGTCATTTATAATTCAACAGCATGTTGTAAAGTAGACAACTGACCCGTATTTTTATTTAATATGGCTTCTGAGTAAAAAAAAAAGCAGTAATAGTTTGATTAAATACAATTTATATGTATGGACTCAGAATATTGAAAATGAAAGGAAATACTGTATTCTACATTCTCCTTTGTCTTGTCAATGCTAATAATAATTCATGTAAAATTAACTAGAAATTTTTGATACAAAACAGAACACATGAAAAGCAGCCAAGAAAGTGGATATGGAGACTATATCAGCCAGGTATGATGGCACATTCATGTAATCCCAGCAATCTTAAAGAAGAGGAACGCAGATCTCTGAGTTCAAGACCAGACTGGTCTATGCAATAAGTTGCAGGCTAGCCAGAGCTATATAGTGAAACCCTGTCTATAAATAAATAAATGCAACCAATCAGTAAAATATAAATAACAGATTACCTTGAGAAAGAGGAAGGGGAGATAACATCAAAACATGGGACTGCAGGGACTTTATTAAAAATAAAAGGCTCTAGCTGTCCCTGTCCTTGTCCACTCACTAAACAAGCTTCATGACCCAGTAGTGACAAGAAAGAACAGAGGCCTTTTGCAGAGACCAGCCTTCCTGGTTTATTTTAAGCCATGGTGTCTCACACCTGTAATCCATGCACTGTGGAGGCCATGGCAGGAACACTGGCATAAGTTCTAAGCCAGCCTGGGCCACAGATTGTGACCATGTCTTTATAAAAACGCCTTTCTGGTTTCTCAACTAAGGCAGATTCTGTGAAGGTGAAAGAAACAAGACTAGGTTATCTGCTGTCACACAACATTTTCTTATATTTCACAAGAACCTATTCTCTCCATTTTTATACAGGAGGAGGCACACTCCGGTCCTAGTGACCTTACACGTATTCAAACTCAAATAGTTACAGCAGCGCGCGCGCGCACACACACACACACACACACACACACACACACACACACACACACACACCCCAAGCCAGAGTCTCCATAAGAAGCCACAGCTGCCTCTGAGCCTTTGCTCTTCCTGCCTTAGCTCTGGTTGCTGAAATCCTAAGCACACCATTGTGCCCTGCACTCAGATGCATTTACCCCTGAGCACTTCTTTTTGGTCTAGGCTATGGGAACAGAACAGTAAGCAGGTTTCTCTAAACTGACTGTTCTGGAAAGGTTATTTTGTGTAGAGTGTTCTATATACAAGGAGTATAGATACTCAGCGAAACAACTAAAGGGAATTAAAAAAAGTAAAAGCGAGGGATGTTACAGAGTAACTAAGAAGGCAACTGAGGTCACACGGTTCTCAGAGACAGCACCAAAGGTAAGCTTGAAGAGACTTTGCAGGGCTATAGAAAACAAAGGGAGAGATTAAACCAACTCTCCAGAACAGCAGTTTCAACCCTGGAGGGGGGGGGGGGGGACGACGACAAAGGATCCCTCCTAAGACCACGGGAAACCATGGATATTTACATTATGGTACATAACAGTAGCAGAATTATGGTTATGAAGTATCAATAAAATAATTTTATGGTGGGAAGCCACAACATCAGGAACTGTTTTAAAGGGTGGCAGCGTTAGGAAGGGTGAGAATCACTGCTCTAGAACGATCAGAAACAAAAACTACCATTCATTCCCAGATTATGAGTTAAGGAAATTATAGAAATTTATCCTACACATAACCCTATTTGTCACCACAGTCGCCAGAGTATCTCCACAGGAACCAGATGGCTGTTAAGAGTGAAAGGCGGGTCAAAATTCTTAGGTTCTTTTAGCATGTCCATCAGGATATAACAAATGATTGCTGAAGAAGTATATAAAGGAAGGAAAAGCACATTTAACCCTCGTGGGTTAAATCCCTCTTTAGGCCAAGTGACTACAATTCACTCAGCGGTCTTAAGCATAAGAAGCAGGTGAGACAAGGGGGATTAGGATAAGCCCAGGAACAGAACTATCCTGGGAAACAATTAGCTTACTATGTTACCTCACCAGCCAATGCTCAAAGGCCCCATCTTGAAATAGTAAATTCCACTTAAAGTCTAATATCTAAAGGGTGACTCAAAACTAACAAAGGGGCAATTATTTGAGTTCTCCAAATAAGAGCTTTCAATAAAAACACTCAGGACACTTGTTCCGAATGCTGCACAGACACATACGACCAAGTTACTGGTGGAGAGGTACCAAGTATTTTCTATACTCACTGGTGTCACTTCATTCTCACCTTCTCAGCCTTGGGTAACTGGTGGAGTGAGGACCACTCCATCACTATAGCTGGCCAGCCTGTTCTGTAAGCCCTGATGGCTCACATTTCAGTGTCTGCTAAAAGTCAGAGTCAGAGAAGTCTCTGCTTCAATTTTCAGAAGTTTCTTTTTAAAAGACTGTCCTAGCAGTGACAGCAAATAGCAAAAGGCCACTCAGAGCTGAACAGCAGAGTTATATTTGTCCCACCTATCAAAGATGCCAATGCTTTGTGCAGACCAGATGGAAGGCCAGAAAAACCTCTGATAAATATTATCAAATGCTGGGATGTTTGGTGGTGAACCCAAGCCACCTCTTTCTGAGAGAGTAGTGAGGAGAACAATGACTTACACTTCAAGCCACAAGAAGCATAAGGAAAAAATGAATGAGGGCTTAAGGATTATGTTTACTTTCTCCAGCAAGACACTTCCTCTGCATAAACGGTGTCATTTGAGGTCTAATACGGCTGGGGTTTGCTCCTCATAGCACCAAACACATCTTTAAAGTTGTTAACCCAACAGTTCACAGCATGAACAGAAAACCTTAGAGAAGACACACTAAGCACTATTCACCTGCACTTTGGATGTGCTACTCTTCTTCATTTGCTCTGAATTATCACGATTTGGTGAGAATAAAAATTGGCTCTGCAGGAACTTAGACCCAAAATGGCAGCTGTGTTTCAGAAACTCGCCAGAGCCATCAGTCTTAGCATCCATGAGACCAGGTCTTGTTTATCTCACCTCTCCACTGTCCCTGGGAAAGAGTACTCATGAGAACATGTCCGGGACTCTCTCTGACAGCATTCTGCCAAGGTGCTTAGTATCGTTCTCCTTTCTGCCCAGGAAAGCAGGCACTGCTTGGCTTCCTCTCTGCAACAGGGAATAAACCTACTATTCACATGTTTACAGCCCACAAAAAGAAGCTGAAGGCAAAAACATGGCAAGCTGAGTTTTTTCTCTCATCTTCAGCCACAACTTAGGAAACAAGAGTAAAATAAATCACCCACCAAGTGAAGCTCCAAATAATTGCTTTCATTTTCAGAGAAAACAACACAAAACAGCTCTAATTTTCCCCAGGCCCAGCACAATGCAACCCTTCCTCTATCATGGAGATAATTTCTATTAATCCAAACTGTAAAGATAATTCAGAGTCAAATGTGTCTTCCTCTTAATGTAATGTTTCCAATTCCTAGCACACAAAAGCTGAATTTATGTCACCATAAAATTTACATGGAAGCCTTTAGCACTCTAGGCACTTCTCTGCTTATAACCATTACTAATATAACAACAACATTACTTTAAAAAAATAATAAAATGATGACTCTTCTGAGACAGAAGACTAATTATCCTTACTATTCAAATGGAAAGTCTTTTTGTTAAATTGGCGTGAAAAGTCCCTTCATCTACACACAATTGGCCCAAAGAAACAACCCATTTACCAGTGAATAAAGCTTCTGAAAGCACTACACACCCTCTTCCACACTGTCAAATTTTCAAAATGGTCCAGCAGTTTCGCATATCGTAATTAAATTAATTAAAAAGGAAACAACAACCAAAAAACTGCTCCCTTCTGATCAAAATTATTCCATTTATGCTTAATTAGCTTTAATCCAAGTCTATATATTTAATGATGGAATACGATAATTCAATTGTCTGCGTATTTTAAATGTCTTTTCTAAACTATACTTTGTAGCAGAATTAGAAGAATGGTATCTTTCTCTTGCCAATACCAAGAGGACACAAATTAGGAGAAAAAAGCAAAGAAAACAAGGTTTCTCAGAGCCAAGGATGTGCTGGGGGGAGCAGGGGAGGGATTTCGTCAGGGGTGGGGTAATTTACCCCACATCACAAACTACAGTCCTTTCAGCACAGCAGACCGAGAGGCATTACATCACACTCTCACAATGATAGGGGGAGGTGGCCCTGGGAAAGCAAGTTTTCGGCTTTCTTTCCAGCCTGCTTTCAGCCGCCCAGAACCCTGCAATAGGAGTACTGGAATTTAACTTGAGGCACAGCTCTTTCAGGGTTACTAGCAATCACAGACACTCATTTTTCTGATCCTAAATGACCACTTTACAACAAATATATGTCCAAAAAGACACACATCACACACACGCACTCAACTGGGGTTGGAAATGTAGCATTAAACAAAATATTTAATTTCATATGAAATGGAGACCAATGTATAAGGAGAACTGGTAAAGGAATAATTTCTAAACAGAGTAAAAATCAATTTATATTTTAAAAATAATCGTGTTTACGAGACAGTCCTACCATTTGGTTGAAGGCACGATCAAAATAAAAGCGCATCTGGCTGCACATTTGAGAACACACACTGAGACCCAGAGCAAAGGAGCCCGCGCAGAAGAGAGGAGTGAATACTGCTTGCATTTCAAGCAGGGGGAATCTATAACCCCAAAGCTGGTGTGTTCGGCAACCATCCGGCGCTATTTTAAAATGTATCTCACTTTAGCTTCTACACATCTCCAGGAAGGACAGCCCAGTCTGAGAGAAAGAGAGAAAGAGAGAAAGAGGGAGAGAAGGAGAGAGAGAGAGAGAGAGAGAGAGAGAGAGAGAGAGAGAGAGAGAGAGAGAGAGAGAGAGAGAGAGAAGCCTTCCCATTCTAGGGCTAGTCCTCCCGGATCCTTTGTCGGCCTTAACAGCCGAAAGAATGCAAACCCATTTATATTTATGCAAATTTTTGCAGCAGATTTAAGGGGGGAGGGAGAGGTTTGTGTTTTTAAAAAACCTCTTTCTAAATATCAAATTTCAATTACTCACAGCTTCGTTTGTTTGCATGATAGAAACGATTAAAAGCTACATATAAACTAAAAGTGCAATTAAATCACTTCAGAATTTAAATATTTTACCAAATCTTTTCCATTTCTAAAATGCTGAACCAAAAGTACATCACGGGTATGATTTACAGATTCGCGAAATGTCTGAAGCCAGTCTCCATGCTAGAGAAATGTCGATTTGCAACAGCACTAGTGAAAACGGTTAGACATGATCCATATAAATCAATTGGTTTTTAAAAATTTAAAATATTTACCAACCTCATAAAGTGCAGCAGTGCTTAAATCCAGCAAATTGAGGCATACAAGGTAGAAATGGAAATGAAAAAGGTCCAAAAATTGAATTCTTTTTGTCTATCTGTATTTTGTATTTTAAATATTCAGAAACCAGCAGAGACTCTGTCGGCCATTTTGGCTTGAACTAACTCTCTCGCTCACTCTCCCTCCTGCTCTCTCTCTCCCCCTCTGTCTCTAAAGGAAGCAGCTTTTTGTGACCTTCAAATAGAGGCGGATCACGTGACTTCGGGTAGGTTTGTCAATCAGGAAAGGGGCGGGAGCTGGAGTTGAAGCTGCCTTAAAGAGAAAGCAGCCTTTTTCCACTGCCTTTCATTTGTCCAATGCTGTTATCTTATACTCCCGCCTACAGACACTGCATGTGAAAGTGGCAACACCATAAGGGTAACAGATGAACAAAATCGAAAAACCTTTATTGGTTTATAGAAATATGCTCAGTTGCTAACGATGCTTGCAGATCCTGGATCTGATCTTAGTTACCTGGCTAGTTATTCTCGAGATGTTTGGGCAAGAACAGACTGGCAAACTGCTCTTTAAAAGGGGGCTCAAACAAAGCTTTACCTAAACAAAAAGAGAATTTCGTTTTTACAGTAAGATGAAACAGGACACAGCTGATTTCTTGCCACCTCTGAAATACACAAAAAGACAGAAAGTTACTGCACCCACTCATGAACTGACAGGCAATTCAGAGAGGTTTAGCAGCGCCCCAAATCACACAGCTCAGCATGGACAGAACAGTGGCGGCTTTCCACCCTGAACTTGGCGCCTATTGTGCGACTTACAGCACTTAGCAGCCTCTCTCCCAAAGCCAAGTACAGCCTAAGCCAGGGATCCCTCCAGGCTGGACAGCTCTGAGTCATCTTTAATCTGCTCCCAGCCGAGGAAGTCGCCCAGAGTCTGGGCACTCAATTAAAGCCTACCTAGCTTCCTGCAGCAAGTCCCTCCTCCTCACAGACTAGTGACTCCTCCCTCCTAGAAAACCTACCCTGGGCTTGAAGTAGAAGTCCAGTCCTGGCCTCCCTGGGCCACTGTTTTGGCAGGTGTGGTGTGGAGATTGGGAAGTCATGGTACCTTAGTTGTTTCTTTCTTCAGCTTAAAAAACAAAACAAAACAAAAAAGCCAAAAAACTTGTATGTGCATTGGTGTTTTGTCTGGAAGTATGTTGGTGTGAGGCTGTCGGTTCCCCTGGAACAGACAGCTGTGAGCTGCCATGTGGGTGATGGGTATCGAAGGCAGGTCCTCTGCAAAAGTAGCCAGTGTTCATAGCTACTAAGCCATCTCCCCAGTGCTTGGTTTCTTTGCCATAGTGGCTCTGTTCACTTTATCCTGTCAAGTTAGTCACAGGCCAGGAGTGGTGGCGCATGCTGCTAATCCCAGGACAGAGGTAGGTGGAGCTCTGCTTTACATAGCAAGTTCTAGGTCAGCCTCAAAAAGTCAGTCACTACCCAAAGCAAGCATCCTGCACCACAGAGGCCAGGCCCTTTCACTGAGCACTCCTAGGACACACTTTACTCCTGCAGTTGTTTAGTTTATAACAGAAACTGCTTGATGTTGGTCTTTGTCAACTGTCTGAAGGCAAATACCACCATCTTCATCATCTTCAGTGAGGTGTCACACTGAAGTCCAAACAGCAGCTGGATCAGTGAACCAATGAAATCACCTGGAGCTCTGTTCGGAAGAGCTGAACTGAACAGAAGGTAACAAACAAATATAAGTAATTTAAGGCTGCCAGAGAGCTCCAGGAACCCCAATCCCATTTAAGGATTCTTTACAGCATAAAGAAACAGGCCAGGCTTTTCTTGCAAAAGAACCTGTCAATTCAGTCTAAACCCTAAGTGTTTGTCTTTCTAGCTTTCTATGCCTGTACAATGTCCCCTCCACTTTCCCACTCAGGAAAGAACAGGAAAGGAGCTGCTTCAGGGCAAGCAGAGGCCCCTGCCCAGTCAGTCAAGCAGCTCTAACACTCTGTGGTGTGAAGCGCACCCACCGCCTGCACTGGCCGGGAGGACCGCTGGAACCTGGGCTGGGTGAAGACGGGAAACTCCGAGGCTGGAAACTCTGAACATTCATCTATTTCTATCCTTCCAATACATTTCAGGTAAGTTACAGAAACCTTACAAGGAGCATCCTCAATATGTGAAAAACATGTGGAGACTGACCATATAGCCATGTTGCTTCACTTTCTGATGCTCACACATTTGTACTCTGCTGTCTCTATTCTCTGAGGCATAGTATTTTGCACAGATGTTTAAATCTATTTCCTGTTTTATTTGAGGCTACACAGAGATTCTTATGCTTCTCCCTCTTATGATCTTTCTTTACCTGACCAATTTTTATGCAACCCAGGTCTATAGATATATAGCTATATAGATCATGCGGTACTGGTGAACACCTATAATTCCAACATTAGGAGTTCAAGGCCAGCCTCAGGCAACACAGTGAATTTGAGGCCAGCCTGAGTTACATGAAACTCTGTCTCAAAAAATAAAAAATGGTCTGGGAAGAAAGCCCTGTTAGTAAAGCGTCTGTCATGTAGGCCTAAGAAACTGGATTTAATCACCCATGTGAAAAAAGCACCTGAGCATTAGAGGCTGGCCTCAAGCCTCCACATCCACCAGCACATATGAGAAAACACACACACATACACACACACACACACACACACACAAAATAAAATAGGTATGCAAATAAAATATTTACTGAAAATAAATCATGAAAAATATTTTAAGACAATTCTTTGTTATATTTGTAACATCACCGTTTATTAAATACCAAAACAAACATTCATACTAATGATAGAGGTATGTTCAATTTGTTTTTACATGAATTAAATGTTAGCCAAATATTTAGTATTGCAGGGCATGGGGAATCTTTAATATTTTCAGAGCTGATCTATATTTTGATTTTATAATCACTGATACTGGGAACACTTCATTTCATATATATATATATATACACACACACACACATATATATGTATACATATATATATACACATTAGAAAATGCAGAAATACATTTCAGAAACTCTTAAGAGTTCTCTCCTAATCTCAAGACAACATTCATCCAAAGATATATATTATTAACTGTGATTTACACAGCAATCTTTAAAATCTAACACTCTAACATAACAATACAATCCAGAGATGCACCAATTTATACTTAATGCTGAAAATGACAATAGGAAAATACACTAAGTCTTTGTTTTCCATAATTAAACCATTATGTTCTTATAAGAGTAGAACAGTTTGTATGAAAGGAAAAACACTGCAATCAGAACATACAATAGTCCTGAGTCTGGGCCAAGGTGTTTCAGGCAACATCTGCTGGCAGTGCATCAGGTGAAAGCACGTGTAGTACAAAGCACACATGCTGTGTGTTCAGAAACAAGGCTACAGTGAAGCCCCACACTGTAGTAGAGGTGAGCACTGCTGTAAACCAATGCAGATTAGTTATGCATTTAGATTCTGAATCAATTTTTAGCCACTGCATTCAGAAATGTTTTACTGCTGTCCCCTCACATTCAGTTATATAATCCTATATGGAATCACAGCCCGCAGTTTCAAGAAGTTAGGGTTTGGAACTAAACTCAGCAGTTAAGAGTAGTCACTGCTCCTCTTCCAGAGTACCTAGATTTGATTCCTAGCACCCCCACGAAAGCTTACAACCATCTGTAACACCAGTCCCAGGTGTTCCCATACCCTCTTCTGGCTTCTACAGGCACCAGGCCCACACATGCTACACAAGTGTTCATGGAGGCAAAACACTTACACACATAAAATGTAGTAATAAATTTTAAAAGCTAAGACCTAGCATACATGAGATCCTGGGTTGAATAACCATTACTCATGGCACACACCTGCACTGGAAATAAAGAGAGGTAAAAGCCAGCCAGCATTATACACCTACATAGTCCTGTCAGAAATGATGAAGAGGATTCAATTTAATGGATGGTAGGGAAAATACAAAGTGTCAAAATCAACTCAAGAAAAATTAAGGCACTTGGTGTGATAAAGTATAAATGCAGTACTAGCACCTAGGAGGTAATGGGCAGATCATCAGGAATTCAAGGCCGGTTTCAGGTATACAAGAGTTCAAAGTCAGGATGGGAAATGGGGAGAGACTCTGCCTCAAAACGATCAAGCAATACAAAACAAGCAAAAAGCAACAAAACAGTAGCAAAAGAATTCAGAAAAAGTCTTAGGGTTTTTTTTTTGTTGTTGTTGTTGTTGTTGTTGTTGTTGTTTGGTTGGTTGGTTTTTCAAGACAGAGTCTCTCTGTGTAGCCTTGACTATCCTGGACTTGCTTAAATTTCAGGATTTCCTTGTTTTTAATAGCTGAGTAGTATTCCATAGTGTAAATGTACCACAGTTTGTTTATCCATTCTTTGACTGAGGGGCATTTAGGTTGTTTCCAGGTTCTGGCTGTTATGAATAAGGCTCCTATGAATATGGTTGAGCATATGTCCTTGTTGTGTGGTGGAGCATCTTCTGGGTATACTTTTAAGGAGTGGAATGGCTGGGTTTTGAGGTAGCCCTATTCCCAGTTTTCTGAGAAGGCGCCAGATTGATTGCCAAAGTGGGTGTACAAGTTTGCACTCCCACCAGCGATGAAAGAGTGTTCTCCTTTCTCCACATCCTCGCCAGTATGTGCTGTCATTTGAGTTTTTGATCTTAGCCATTCTGATGGGTGTAAGATGGAATCTGAGTCATTTTGATTTGCATTTCTCCGATGACTAAGGATGTTGAGCATTGCTTTAAGTGTTTCTCAGCCATTCAATGTTTCTCTGTTGAGAATTCTGTTTAATTCTGAGCCCCATTTCTTAATTGGGTTATTTGCTTTGGTGGTGTTAAATTTCTTGAGCTCTTTATATATTTTGGATATTAGACCTTTGTCAGATGTAGGGTTGATGAAGATCTTTTCCCAGTTTGTAGGCTTTCACTTTGTTCTGTTGACAGTGTCTTCTGCCTTACAAAGCTTCTCAGACTTCTGAGGTCCCATTTACTAGTTGTTAAGCTTAGAGCCTGGGCTGTTGGAGTTCTGTTCAGGAAGTTATCTCCTGTGCCAATGAGTTCCAGGCTCTTCCCCACTTTTTCTTTTAACAGATTTAGTGTGTCTGGTTTCATGTTGAGGTCTTTAATCCTTGGACTTGAGTTTTGTGCATGGTGATAAATATGGATCTATTTGCATTTTTCTACATGTAGACGTCTAGTTAGACCAGCACCATTTGTTAAAGGTGTTATCCTTTTTCCATTGAATAGATTTGGCTTCTTTGTCAAAAATCAAGTGTCCAAATGTGTGTGACTTTATTTCTGGGTATTTAATTCAATTCCAATGGTCAAGCAGTCTGTTGCTATGCCAGTACCATGCTGTTTTAATTACTGTTGCTCTATAGTACAACTTGAGATCAGAAATGGAGATTCCTCCGGAGGATCTTTTATTGTACAGGATTGCTTAAGCTATTCTTGGTTGTTTGTTTGTTTTTCCATATGAAATTGAGAATTGATCTTTCAATGTCTTTAAAATTTGTGTAGGTATTTTGATAGGAATTTCATTAAATCTGTAAATTGCCTTTGGTAAGATGGCCATTTTTATTATATTAATTCTCCTGATCCATGAACAAGGGAGATCTTTCCATCTTCTGACGTCTTCTTCAACCTCCTTCTTCAGAGATCTGAAGTCTTTTTCAAACAAGTCTTTCACTTGCTTGGTTAGAGTTATTCCTAGATACCTTATATTGCTTGTGTCTATTGTGAAGGGCGTGGTTTCTCTAATTTCTTTCTCAGTTTGTCATTTGTATACAGGAAGGCTACTGATTTTTTTGAGTTAATTTTGTATCCAGCCACTTTGCTGAAGGTGTTAATCAGTTGTAGGAGTTCTCTGGTGGAATTCTGGAGGTCACTTATATACACTATCATATCATCTGCGAATAGGAATAATTTGACTTCCTCCTTTCCCATTTGTATCCCCTTGATCTCCTTTTGTTGTCTTATTGCTCTGGCTAGAACTTCAACAACTATATTGAAGAAATATGGAGAAAGTGGGAACCCTTGTCTGGTCCCTGATTTTAAATGAATTTCCCTGAGTGTTTCTTCATTTAATTTGATGTTGGCTATTGGTTTACTGTATATAGCCTTTATTATATTTAGTATGTGCCTTGTATCTCTAATCTTTCCAAAACTTTAAACATGAACGGGTGTTGGATTTTGTTAAATGCTCTTTTGGTATCTAAAGAGATGATCATGTGGGTTTTTTTTTCTTTCAGTTTGTTTATATGGTGGATTACATTGATGGATTTCTATATACTGAACCATCCCTGCATGCCTGGAATGAAGCCTACTTGGTCATGGTGAATGATATCTTTGATGTGTTGTTGGATTCAGTTTGTAAGTATTTTATTGAGTATTTTCACATTAATGTTCTTAAGAGAAATTGGTCTGAAATTCTCCTTCTTTGTTGGGTCTTTGTGAGGTTTAGGTATCAAGGTGACTGTGGCCTCATAGAAGGAGTTTGGTAATGTTCCATCCATTTCTCTTTTGTGAAGTAGCTTGAAGAGTATCAGTATTAACTCTTCTTTGAAGGTCTGATAGAATTCTGTGCTGAAACCATCTGGGCCTGGGCTTTTTTTCGGTTGGGAGACTATTAATAACCACTTCTATTTCTGTAGGAGAAATAGGACTATTTAATTTGCTTATCTGATCTTGATTCAACTTTGGCAAGTGGAAACGATCAAGAAAGTTGTCCATTTCCCTTAGATTTTCAAATGTTGTGGCATACAAGCCTTTGAAGTAGGACCTTATGATTCTTTGTATTTCTTCAGTGTCTGTTGTTATGTCTCCCTTTTCATTTTTGATTTTGTTGATTTGGATAGTATCTCTCTGCCTTTTAGTTAGTTTGGCTAATGGTTTATCTATCTTGTTGATTTTCTTAAAGAACCAGCTCCTGGTTTTGTTGATTCTTTGAATTGTTCTCTTTGTTTCTAATTTATTGATTTCAGCTCTGAGTTTGATTATTTCCATCTGTCTACTCCTTTTGGGTGTTCCTGCTTCTTTTTTTCTAGGGCTTCAAGATGTATCATTAAGTTGCCTATATGAGATGTTTCCAGTTTCTTTATGAAGGCACTTAATGCTATGAATTTTCCTCTTAGTACTGCTTTCAATGTGTCCCATAAATTTGGGTATGTTGTTCCTTCATTTTCATTGAATTTTAGGAAGTCCTTCCTTTCTTTCTTTCTTTCTTTCTTTCTTTCTTTCTTTCTTTCTTTCTCCCCTGACCCAGTTGTCATTAAGTAGAGAGTTGTTTAGTTTCCATGTGTGTGTGGGCTTTTTGTTATTTCTGTTGTTGTTGAAGTCCAGCTTTAGTCCATGGTGATCTGATAGGATACAAGGTATTATTTCAATCTTCTTGTATCTGTTGAGGCTTGTTTTGTAACCTATATGTGATCAATTTTGGAGAAAGTTCCATGAGGTGCTGAGAAGAAGGTATAATCTTTCGTATTTGGGTGAAAAGTTCTGTAGATATCTGTTAGATCCATTTGATTCATGACATTGGTTAATGTCATTGTTTCTTGATTTAGTTTCTGTTTTATTGACCTATCCTTTGGTGAAAGTAGGGTGTTGAAGTTCTCCCACTATCAATGTGTGGGGATCGATGTATGGAGTAAGCTTTCTTAATATTTCCTTTACAAATGTGGGTGCCCTTGTATTGGGAGGATAATGTTCAGAATTGTGATGTCATCTTGGTTGACTTTACCTTTGATGAATATGAAGTGTCCTTCCTCATCTCTTTTGATTAATTTTGGTTGAAAGTCTATTTTGTTAGATATTAAAATGGCTTCACCAGCTTGCTTCCCATGTCCATTTGCTTGGATTACCTTTTTCTAGCCTTTTACCCTGAGGTAATGCCTATCCTTGTGACTGAGATGTGTTTCTTGGATGCAGAAGAGTATTGGGTCTTGTTTATGCATCCATTCAGTTAGTCTGTGTCTTTTTATTGGAGAATTGAGACCACTGATGTTGAGAGATATTAATGACTAGTGACTGCTAAGTCCCTTGATTTTTATGTTGGTTGCAGTAGAGTGTTTGTGTGGTTATGTTTTTGTGATGGTGTAGTTATCTATTTCCCATGTAATTTTGGTTGTAGTTTGTAACTTTGGGTTGGAGTTTTCCTTCTAGTAACTTCTGTATGGCCAGATTTATGGTTAGGTACTGTTTGAATTTGTTTTTATCACAGAATATCTTGTTTTCTCCATCAATGAGAAAGTTTCACTGGATAGAGTAATCTTGCCTGGCATCTGTGGTCTCTTAGGGTTTGCAGGTCTCTGCTGAGAAGTTGGGTGTAATTCTGATAGGTTTGCCATTATATGTTATTTGGCCCTTTTCCCTTGCCACTCTTAATATTTTCTCTTTATACATTCTCCACAGTTAAGTGGAGACTGGGGACTGACTGTCACAGGATCTCTGGTGCCCCATATTTGGCCATGTCCCTTTGGTGGGGAGGCCCAATGGCACTCGGAGGAAGGATAGAGGACTACCAAGAAGAGACTTGATACCCTAGCACCATATTCAGGGGGAGGAGGTCCCCCTTGGTCAGTCATACGGAAGGGGGATTGGGGTGAAAGTGGGAGGGAGGGAGGGAGGAATGGGAGGATGTATGGAATGGGATAGAAAATGAGATATAATATGAATTATTTTATCTTTCAATAAAAATGTGTTAAAAAATATTTTCTCTTTATTCTGTATATTTTGTGTTCTGATTATTATGTAGCAGAAGGATTTTCTTTTCTGGTCTATTCTATTTGGTGTTCTGTAGGCCCCTTGTATGTTTATATGCATCTCCTTTCTTAAGTTGGGAAAGAAGATATTTTCTGGGCCGTGGAGCAGGGCGTCTTCTCTTTCCTCAATTCCTATCATCCTCAGATTTCGCCTTTTCATGGTGTCCTTGATTTCTTGGATATTTTGTGTCAGGAATGTTTCAGATTTAGCACTTTCTTTGATGGTAGTTTCAAGTTCTACCATAGTATCTTCTACTGCTGAGATTCACTCCTCCATCTCTTGAATTCTGTTTTCTCTTATATCTATAACATGGAAAGAGCCTTCAAAGTCTCCAAACACAAGCACACCAAGGACCCAGGCAGTCCTACAGCTTCTCTGAGAGAGATGGGCTGAGATTTGTTTCCAGAAACTTATCCTGGGTCTCTTACTGAGAACACACCCTTGATCGGTGTTTCTCAACCTCTGGGTCAAAAGCCCTTTGGCAAACTTCTCTCTTCACATTAAAAATCTAATACTCACATTAAAATTCCTAACAGTAGCAAAATTACAGTTATGAAGTAGCAACTAAAATCATTTTATGGTTGGGGGTCACCATAACATGAGAAACTATACTCAGGGGTCGCAGTATTAGGAAGGTTGAGAACTACTGCTTTAGGGTGAAAAGTATTTCCTTCCTTTGACCACTTTCCAGAGGCTTCCCACATTCCATGGCTAGTGTCATCTTCCTCTATCTTTACTCAGCATGCCTGAGATCCTGGGCTTGATCTTCTGGAATACCTGTAAAAGCTAGGAAACTAGAAAGAGACCACTGAGGGGAGGGGAAGAAAGATTTTAAGGGAGAAGGAACAGTAGAACACATATGAAAAAAGAGTGACGAAAAGGGTAAGTGAGGGAGGTGTGAGAAGGTAGGGCAGAGGAAGAGAGAACACTAGGTATATTTGAAAAAGCCATAAGCCTGAAGAGATGATTCAGTGGTTAAAAGCACTGGCTTTTCTTGTGGAGCATCCAGGTTCAGTTTCCAGCACCTACATGGTGGCTCACAACTATCTGTAACTCCAGTTTGAGGGGATTTGACACCCAAAAGTCTTGTGCTGCTGGGCAGTGGTGGCTCACATTTTTAATCTCAACACCTGGGAGGCAGAGGTAGGAAGACCTCTGAGATTGAGGCCAGCCTGGTCAAGAGAGTGAGTTCCAGAACAGCCAGAGATAACCTGTCTCAAAAAAAAACCAGTCTAGCACTAAGTAAGATATCTGCCCCTCAAGATGTGAGATATCCTAGGGACCCCCAAAATAATACAGGCTATTGGCACTGCTCTTGACTGTCCAGCAGGTCTTGATGGTAATACCCTATTGCTCAAGACTCTTTGGTCACAGGACATGAAGAAATCAAGTTGATACTAACAGAGAAGTTTCCTCTCTTGCTGGCTAGCTTTCACAGTAGTAGAAGGTGCTATGTAGCCCACTGCTGAAAGAAAGTTATCAACAGTATGTTACCCAGCTATGAATTCTGTAAGCTACAATAAGGACCAGACTGGCAAGTTATGCCAATTGTCACAATAGTGGCACATATAGTATAGAAGTAACCAACTTTTCTGATTGAATTTCAGGCCTGACACTTCATGAGAGGTAACACATACCTAGTATTGTAAACTGATCCAGAACCCATCGGTGAGGAGACCATAGGCTCTATGGTGTTAACCTACTACTATTATTTTGCTAAACTGACATGGTTTCAAATTGTTCTCTAAAAACCTGTATCTTAAGCTGGGCGTGGTGGCACACACCTTTAATCCTAGCACTCGAGAAGCAGAGGCAGGCAGATGATTCTGAGTTCGAGGCCAGCCTGGTCTACAAAGCGAATCTAGGACAGCCAAAACTGCTACACAGAGAAACACTGTCTTGAAAAACTAAAAAAAATAAAAATAAATTGTATCTTTACTTAAATTAGTGCAGTTCTCAGCTCTCACTAAAGAAGCTTATTTGTGCAGTAGAAAGTGGTTAATGTTGAAACTTTTATCTGGTCAAAGTAGAATATATGTCTATAGAGTTTTCAGCCATAAGTGGGACATCTATAAGATATAACCTCCTCCTCTCACCCCCCCCCCAAAAAGATATAACCTCCTACTGAGTCTCAGGGAAAATCTTGGGAAGGGAGTAAGAAGATTTTAAGAGGCCGAGAGGTTGGTAAGGATCAAGGGAAAACGGTGTTTCTTGGCATACCATTATCAATATACTCTTGAATTTCTATTAGTGAGGGTATCAAGTCTTTCAACATTATAGTATAGAGGGGCTGGGGGATCATAAGCTCCATCCCTAGCTGAGGAATGATCGACAGTTGATGAGTATTAGGGAAGAGAGAGAATAAATCTTCTTTAGCAGTGTGGTCCCTCAAAGGTCAACCTTGCTCCAGTATAGATGGTAGCACAAATTAGACATGAAGTTGGTAACAGATGGTAGGATGTGTCCAGGAAGAGGGGAAGGATAGGAAATGAATATGACCAAAATACACTGTATCAGCTGGGTTTAGTGATGTACACCTTTATTCCCAGTACTAGGGAAGTAGAGGTAGGTAGACAGCCTACTCAGGGCTATATAGTGACTCTGTCTCAAACAAAGTAAAAAGAGTACATACAGAAAGTCTCAAAAAATTAACAAAAAATATTATATTAATAAAAGAAAATTATTTGGTTCAAACTCATTATCTTGTATTTTATAGTGGAATATCTCATAATTGTAGAAGTTAGGCTTAAGCCCATAACAATTTTTGAAATATGTTGCATGTGTATGAAGTGTGGATTAAAGCGCATACTCTGCATAGAGATATTTCATTTTTTAGTACTATTTTTGGAAATGCCTTTTAATTTTATTATTGCATCTTTGTTAAAGCTTACTGTCCATATACATGAAGGCTCATTCCTGGACTTCATTATTTGTTCCATTGATTTATAGTCTCTGTTTTGGTACTGATCACACCTGACTTTGTTCTTTTTTAGAAAAAATTTTGTTTTCACTATTTTATTTTACATTACATTTATTTTCTTCTGTTACACAAAACATAAAAAATTACACATTTGCAGTATAACCCATGTCTCATAGCATGTATACATTGCGTAGTAGTTAAATAAAGTTAAACATATCTACCCTCTACATACATACACACACACACACACACACACACACACACACACACACACACACACACACACACACACACAGAAACCATACAGAAAGGCAAGCTCGGTGCTCAACAGTCACTATTTTGCACCTACTATGTAGCAAGTATTTTGTTCAAAACCAGGTCCTGGAAGCTGTAAAACTATTTATTATCATCTGGAAAGACAGTGGTCAAACACTTGCCTAATGTGTCTGAGGCTCTGGCTTCAATCTACTGCACTGCACTGCAAAATCATTCACTCACTCACTCATTCATTCATTCAATCATGATGTCATAATGAAAATGAGAGAAAAATATTTCACAGCAGAGGTGAGATGTAAAATTCTGAGTTTTTGAGCCTTTACATGCCTTTAATCCCAGTACTTGAGAGGCAGAGGCAGGTGGATCTCTGTGAGTTGAAGGCCAGCCTGGTCTATAAAGCAAGTCCAGGTTAGCCAGGGCTGTTACACAGAAAAAAGCCCTGCCTTGACTGTGTGGCTGAGCACAGTCCTCCTCCCTCTGTCTCCTGAGTGCTAGCCTTACAGAGGCAGGCCACCAAGCCCAATTTTACTAGGTGCTGGGGACTGAACCTGGGACTTTGCATTTGGTAGGTAGGTGCTCTTTCAATTTAGCTATGTATGCCTCTAATCCCGTAAACTGAGTCCTAAAGCAGGAGGTTTGCCATTTGTCAGGTAAAGGAAACAAAAGTAAAGGCTTTCCTAAATTCTATTAACTTCAATAATACCAAACAATGACGCTAAGAAGGAGGATGAGAAAAAATGTAGTTGATTCTATGGTATTACCCTCAACATAGTTAGAAGGTGGAAATAATACCCCAAATGACCCAAGATTTGGGGTCAGATTATTGTTGGAAACTAGAATGCCACTATTATACTCAATTATATTTATAAATTAGAATTTCAAAGATGTTTATTTTATTATTTTTCTTTTCTCTTTGTTTTTTCCTCTTTTTTCTTTGTTTGAGAGAGGATCTCTATACGTAGTCCTAGCTGTCCAGTAACTTGGTACTCAGACCAAGTTGGCCTCAAATTCAGAGAGATCTTCCTGCCTCTACCTCCCAAGTGTTGCATGTACCACCATAACCACCTTTATTATTATTTTGTGTGTCTATATACACATTTGTATGGGTGTCCAAAGAGGCCAAAAGAGGGCAATGGATCTGATAGAATGGACCTACATGTAGTTATAAGTTGCCCCAAATAGGAACCAAACTTAGATCAATGAAGTGCTTTTAACCATGGAGCCATCTTTCCAATTGCAGCCCTCCTAGAGTAGACTGTTAAATCATTCTCACACCACCTCATCTGGCAGGAAAAACTTTCTTAACCCCACAAAGGGCTGGAGAGATGACTCATTGGTTAAGAGCACTGGCTGTTCTTTCAGAGGTCCTGAGTATTCCTAGCACCCACATAGTGGCTCACAACCACCTATAACGAAATCTAATGCCCTCTTTTGGTGTACAGGTGGAAAGAGACTGGGGGTAGAGGGAGAGGGAGAGAGGAGGAAGGAAGGAAGGAAGGAGAGAGAGAGAGAGAGAGAGAAAGAGAGAAAGAGAGAGAGAGAGAGAGAGAGAGAGAGAGAGAGAGAGAGAGAGAGAGAGAGAGAGAGAGAATGTACACACACATAAACAAATCTTTTTTAAAACCTGGGACTACAAACGCAGTTTATCATTAGGGTGCTTTCCTGCTATGGCCCTGGCTTCATTCTAGCACAACAAAATCAAAGCAAAACAAACCTCAGATTCCATGTGTGGGTACATATGAACATGTGGGGAGGTCAGAGGGCAATCTCAAGTGTCCTTTGCATATACTGTCTGCCCTTTTGATTGTTTGTTTTGAGACAGGGTCTCTTTGTGGCTGGTCTGGCTGGCCAGTGAGCCCACCTGCCTCCACCTCCACAGTACTAAGGTTACAAGCACACAATACCAAGATGAACTTTTTATACATAGATTCTGGGAACCTAACACAGATTCTCAAGCACTTTACTGGATAAGCTATCTCCTCAGCCCAAACCTTAATTTAAAAACAAAACAAATACCCTAAAATTTTGTGTGTATAGTTTTTTGTTTTGATTTTTAATTTTAAGTGTATGACTTTTTCTAGCACATACATCTGGGTACAATGTCTGTGCCTGATACCCTCAGAAGCCAGAAAAGGGTACATTATCTCCTGCTGTTGGGTTATGAAGAGTTATGGGCTGTCATGTAGTTATTGGGAATCAATGCCAGGTCCTCTGGAAGAGGAACAAAAGCGTTTAACTGTTAAACCATCTCTTCAGTGCTCAAGCCTCCTTAAAAACAAAACAAAATCCTCAAGAACTTTTCAGATCAAAATCTCAAAAGTTAAGCCGGGCGTGGTGGCGCACACCTTTAATCCCAGCACTCAGGAGGCAGAGGCAGGCGGATCGCTGTGAGTTCGAGGCCAGCCTGGTCTACAAAGTGAGTCCAGGATGGCCAAGGCTACACAGAGAAACCCTGTCTCGAAAAACCAAAAAAAAAAAAAAAAAAAAAAAAAAAAACCAACAACAAACCCCCCCCCCCAAAATCTCAAAAGTTAAACTCTAATACTTTCCTCTGTTTCCATGGTCCAAATAAAAACCTCCCAGCAGTAACTTCATACACACATTGGTATTTGTCAACTTTTTTGGTTTTGTTTTGAAACAGTCTTTCCTTTTTTTTTCCCCCCATACAGGTTCAGCTTTTTATTGGGCATTTTGACAAGAGATTTTGTCGCAAAGACCAAAGCCCAAAGCCCATGTCATCATCAGACCCCTCAGATTCTTCCTTCTTTGCTTCCACTTTCTTCTCCTCAGCGGAGGTGGGGGGTCGGGTGGGGGGCAGCAGCGGTGGCTGGTGTGGGGCCTCCTGCTGGTGCAGCTGCAGTGCTAGAGCTGGCCCACCAGCCCCTACATTACAGATGAGGCTCCCAATGTTGACATTGGCCAGGGCCTTTGCAAACCAGCCAGGCCAGAAAGGTTCAACGTTGACACTGGCTGCTTTAGTAAGGGCACTGATCTTATCCTCTGTGACCTCCTCATCCTTGTGAAGAATGAGGGTGGAGTAGATACAGGTGAGCTCTGACACTGAGGACATGTTGTGGACTGCCAGCACGGTGCTAGTTGTTGGATGAAGTGAGGGCCTTACCCCAACACAGCCTTAGCTTCTTCGGAAGGACCAAGCACCTTGGTGGTAGCTGAGGAAAAGCTGAAACAGTGTCTGGCTATGAAGCCCAGGCTAGCCCCAAACTTAGGTAAATATTCATTGTTGTACACACCATAAAAGATGAAATCTTGTCATTTGTAACATCGGTAAATCTTTGAAGACGAGTTAAATTAAGTAAGCCAGTGTGGTGTTTTGAAAGAGAATGACCCCAATAAGCTCACACAATTGAGTGTCTGGCCCAAAGTTGGTGGAACTGTTTTGGAAGTATTAGGAGGTACATGTGCCACCTAATCTAAGAAAAAGATATGCCACTGGTATGGGCTTTGAGGTTTCAAAAGTGTCAAATACCTAAAAGAAAGGATTTTTAAAGGTCTCATAACAACAATAATAAAAAAATGTTTAAGGTAGTGAGTATGTTAATTACCCTTATTTGATCATTGTGTGTGTGTGTATACACACACACACATATAACACACACACACACACATATATATATATCACTGTACCTATAAACATACCAATTTTAAAGTAATCATTTAACTTTTGGATGCAGTTATTTATTTGAAACTAATTATCTTTTCCCTAAAGAATATCTTTATAAAATCTGACTTATCCTGAATAAGTCAGGCACTGGTAGCACAGGCACTAAAATCATGGGACCTCATTAAACTGAAAAACTTATGAAAGACAAAGGACATCTTTGATAAGACAAAACAGCAGCGTACAAAATGGGCAAAGATTTTCACTAACACCACAGCTGGCAAGGACTAGTATCCAAAATATATAAAGAACTCAAGAAACTACACATCACTAAACTAAATAAGCCAATTAAAAATGGGGTAGAGATCTAAACTGAATTCTTAACAGAGGAAATCTCAAATGGCTGAGAAATAAAGAAATGTTCAACATCCTTAGCCATCAGGGAAATGCAAATCAAAACAACTCTGGGATTCCATCTTACACCTGCCAGAATGGCTAAAATAAAAAACACAGTGACATCTCATTCAGGCAAGAATGTGGAACAAGGGGAACACTTCTGCATTGCTGGTGGAAGTGCAAATTTGTACAACTACTGGAAATCAATATGGCTGTTTCTCAGAAAATTGAGTATTGATCTACCTCAAGACCCAGACATACCACTTCTGGGCCTAAACCCAAAGAACATTCCATTCTACCAGAAGGACACTTGCTCAACTATGTTCATAGCAGCTTTTTAAAAATAGCCAGAAACTGGAAACAACCAAAGAATGGATTTTTTAAAAAAAGTATATTCAAACAAAGGAGTATTACTTAGCTATTAAAAAAATGACATCACGAAATTTGCTAGCAAATAGATATTACTAGAAAAAAAAATCGTCCTGAGTGAGGTAACTCAGACCCAGATAAACAAACAAGCATAATATGTACTCACTTATAAGTGGATATTAACTGTAAAATAAAGGAGAATCATGCTACAATCCACAGACCCAGAGAGACTAAGTCAAGGAGAGCTTAGGGGAGATGCAAGGATCTTCCTAGGGAGGGGAAATAGAACAGATTTCTCTGGTGGACTCAGGGCATGTGGGAACAGAACAGGAGGGATCAGGTTGGGGGAATGGAAGGAGAAAATATGAGGACAGACAACTGGAACTGAGGGCATTTTGGAAGTAGATAAACCTATTGCAATGGAAACTCCACAGAATCTATGAAGGTGACACTAGTGAAGACAAATACACTAGTGAAGATTAAGACTTCTATTAATGGGGAACACGGAGCCTGAACCAGCCAGCCTCTGTAACCAAGCAAAGCCTCAAGTGGAGGGATTGAGACATCAACCCAGTCACAAAACCTTCAAGCTACAGTTTGTCATGCCTGCAGGATGTGCTGGACTGGAGCCTAGCATAATCAACATTAGAGAGACTTCATGTAGCAACTAATGGGAGCAGATGCAGTACCACAGCCGAATATTAGGCAGAGCTCAGGAAGTCCTGCGGTGGAGGGGAAGAAAGATGGAGGAGCCAGGGGGATCAAGGACACCACAAGAACACAGCCCAAGGATCACTGACCAGGACTCAAGTGGGCTCAGAAAGTCTATATGAGTCTGACCTAGCTCCTCTGCATATATGTTATGGCTACGCAGCTCGCTGTTCTTGTGGGATTCCTAACAGTAGGAGCAGTGGCTGTCTCTGACTCTTTTGCCTGTCTTTGGGGGCCTTTTTCTGCCTACTGGGTTGCCTTGTCCAGCCTTGATGTGAGAATATGTGTCTGGACTTCTTAAGCTGTATTTGGTTGATGCCCCCTGGAAGAAAAGGGAGGTGTGGAGGAGAGACTGGGGAGAGGGAGAGAGGGGAGACTCTAGTTGTGATGGACTATATGAAAGAAGAATAAATAAAAAGAAAAAACCCTAGCTCTTCCTGTAAGCAGCCGGAGGTGACCTGCGAAGATGGGTTTGTTACTCACTTGACCCAGAAAACCCTACAAAATCACGAAAATCAAAAGGTTCTAATCTTCGTGTTCACTTTAAGAACACCCGGGAAACTGCCCTGCCCAGCAAGGATATGAATATCCAAAAAGCCACCAAGTATCTGACCGATGTCACTTTAAAAAAGCACTGTGCACTGTTCCAGCGGTGTAATGGCAGAGTTGGGAGGTGCACCCAGGCCAAGTAGTAGGGCTGGACTCAGGGTCGGTGGCCACAAAGAGTGCTAAATTTTTGCTGCATGTACTGAAAAATGCCGAGAGTAATGCTGAACCTTAAGGGTTTAGATGTAGATTCTCCAGTCATTGAACACGTCCAGGTGAACAAGGCACCTAAGATGCGCCAACGAATTTACAGAGCCCATGGCCAGATTAACCCGCCCATGAGCTCCCCCTGCCACATCCAGATGATCCTTACTGAAAAGGAGCGCATTGTTCCAAAGCCAGAGGAGGAGGAGGTGGCACAGAAGAAAAGAGATCCCAGAAGAAACTGAAGAAACAAAAACTGATGACACAGGAATAAATTCAGCATAAAATAAATGTAGATAAAAGTTAAAAAAAAAAAAAAGAAAGAAAGAAACAGGAAAGGAAAAAAATCTGATTTATTATTGGCAAGAAAGTAATATGGTTTTGCCTGAACAGAGGCAATGGGAGGGTAGACCACCTGTGCAAGGGGCAGCACAGGCACAAGGAAGAAGGTCCTCAAACAGCAGTACAGATCTGTGGGCAGGCTACAAGTGTCTGAAAGAGGCCATTAGAAACCAAGAAATAAGGAAATAATCCTTGCAGGGGGGTGGGAGTGGGGTGGGGAGAGGCAGCCAAGAGGCTAGCAATGGCAGGCTTATAGGTAGAACAGTTGAAAGGGGCAGTACTGAGCTAACTTATCTTCTGGGATAGTCAGGAAAGCTCTGGATATCAAATATGGGGGGGGGGCGGCGGGGGGCATGCACACTTTTGACCCCAGAGCTCAGGTGGATCTCTGAATTTGAAGCCAGCTTGAAATAAACAAGGAAGGAAGGAAGGAAATGAAAAGAGAGGAAAGGAATGGAAAGGGAGGAAAAACAGAAGAAAATGCTTACTCGCTCTGGATATCAAGTTAAACTATATGCCACCACCCACGTTTCTTTTGCTATTAACAAATAACATCCTAGAAATTCAAGGTTCTTGATAAACCTACTACCTCAGACTTTCACAGAAGGTATGTGGAACAGGAGTGGGAACTCAGGGCTATCTTCATCCATTCAGCATGCATTTATTGGAGCTTTTGTGTGGCAGGTACTTGATGGGTACAGGCCAAGGCAATCAAACTCTCCATCCTGGCCTGCGGAGCTGGAGGTCTAGCAGAAAGCCTCACAGAGCCTGGCCTTTTGGCAGCATATACCCAGGATGTATGTTCCTAGCATCCCTACATCATCTACAGATTCCTGGTGGGGAGAGGAATCCAAGAAGGGTGCTAAGGGCAGAACTGGGTGTCCATACCGTGAAGTGATCAAAAACATGCACCAGCTTCTCCTCAGGTACTCCAGGAGATTCTGGATGTGGACATAGACCTTCGCCTATATTTATATAATATTAAAGATTCAAAACATTTTTACAAGCACATGATAATAATATCTCTGGGAAAGAGCCTTAAAATACCACTTTCTTTATTCCTTTCCATTTTTCATTTCTTTTTAAGAAGTTTTATTTTTGAGACAAGGTCATTATGTAGGCCAGGTGGCCTAGAACTTCTCTATATAGTCAAGGATGCCCTTGAACTCCTGATCCTTGCCTCTGCCTCCCCTGTGCTAAGTTTACATGTACCCCCACATGTAGCTCTCATACTTTATCTTTCTAGTAAAGTATTATATAAAGTTATAATATTTATACACACACACACACACACACACACACACACACACACACACACACACAAAAGGGCAAAGTAAGCCAGGTGTGTTGATACAATCCTTTTAATCCTAATATTCAAGAGTTCAAAGCCAGCCCTAACTATCTAGTAAGACACTGTCTCAAAAAAAAAAAAAAAAAAAAAAAAAAATCAAAATAAAGTAAGACTTCTATTAAATTAACCACAATTGCCTGTGAGCTACGTGAGCCACCCTCTCTATTGCTGGCTGATATCACTACCTCAGTCTACAAGAGGAGAGCAGTCTCAGACATCCAGGGAAAACCTTACAACACAGAATCCAGGGCTTCTTTACTATTAAGAGACACGTGAAAGACAAAAAGACATTTTCTGGGAAGCAATTCTTTTAAGCAACTTCAATGCAAATTAGAAAATGTGTTAGCATTTTTCTTTCTTGCCAAGGTGGTGCCAAAAACAAAGAAGGAGGCTCCTGACTCTCCCACAGCCGAAGCCAAAGTGAAGGCCTTGAAAGTTAATAAGGCAGTGATGAAAGGTGTCCACAGCCTCCCAAAAAAAGAAGCTCTGCACCCACCTTTGCGTAGCCCAAGACCACAAGGCTCCGAAAGCAGCCCAAATACCCTCAAAAGATAGAGCCCAGGAGAAATAGGCTTAACCACTCTATTTGCCATCATCCAATTCCCCCTGACCACCGAGTCAGCTATCAAGCTAGAGGACAACAACATACTAGTGGATGTCAAGGCTAACAAGCACCAGATCAAACAGGTCGTGAAGAAATTTTATGACACTGAAGTGGCCAAAGTCAACGCCCTGATACGGCCTGCCGGGAGGAGAAGGCGCATGCTCGGCTGGCTCCTGATTATGATGCTCTGAATGTTGCCAACAAGATTGGGATCATCTAGACTGAGTCCAGCTAGCAAGTTCTAAATATATACTTTCTCACCATAAGGAAGGAAGGAAGGAAGGAAGGAAGGAAGGAAGGAAGGAAGGAAGGAAGGAAAGAAGGAAGGAAAATGTATTAACACTGGAAAGTTTCCCACAGAAAGTAAACAAACTATTGTTTCACTCAAAAATTTAAAAGCACTTTTTTCATTAATATAAAATATCTAGTCAGGCGGTGGTGGCGCACGCCTTTAATCCCAGCACTTGGGAGGCAGAGGTAGGTGAATTGCTGTGAGTTCAAGGCCAGCCTGGTCTACAAAGTGAGTCAAGGACAGCCAAGGCTACACAGAGAAATCCTGTCTCAAAAAAACAAAAAAAACAAAAAAAAACAAAAACAAACAAAAAAACTATATACATACATACATATATATATATCAGTTAACTTGAAAACAAAATTCATACTTTCTCTTTCCCACGAATCTGAGATTATATAAAAAATTAAACTACTTTTCTCCTGATGTCCAGCTTCCTGGGTACTTACTGTGTTTGTAGAGTTCAACTTAGTATTTCAGCATTCTCATGTTTTAATGCTCAAGAGGAAAAATGGAGTGGGGGAGAGGAGGAAGTGGCAGAGGCAGAAGCAGAAGCAACTGTCTGTGAAAACCTGGTTCTACAATACACAAAATAGGCCTGGCTTGGTGGTGCACACCTTTTATCCCATCATTTGGGAGGCAGAGGCAGGTGGATTTCCCTGTGTTGGAGGCCAGCCTGGTTTACAAAGTCCCAGGTCAGTCAGAGACACACAGTGAGAACCTGGCTCAAGCAAGCAAGTGAGCAAATGAAAACAAACAAGCAAACAAAAATCCCCAAAAACCTCCCTGTGGTGGTTGGAAAGATGGCTTGATGGTTAAGAGCATTTGGTGCTCTTTCAGAGAACTTTGTTTCAGCTCCCAGGAAACACACAATGGTTTAAAACTATCTGTAACCCCAGTTTTGGGGGTTTCTGATGATCTCTTCTTCTTTCTCCAGGCACCAGGCACATGTATGATACATATATATACATGATTCTTCTGTAATCAAACATGCATACAAATGAAAAATACATAAAAAATGTCTGTTAACAGCATACACCCTTAACCTCAGGGGTATCTCTGTGAATTCCAGGGCTACATAGTATATGTAACTTGTTACTAAAACAATCAACCAAAGATAGATAGATACATACATACATAAATAGATAGAAAGAAAGAAGAAAATTCCCCTATAGCCAACTAACAAATGTTGCATCTGAAGATGAGGTAACTGTAAATTTTGTTCTTTGGGACATTTTTATTGTTTCTGCATCTAGGAAATGCTAAGGGGTTGTCCAAGACTTTTAAACAATCATCAAAACATAATTCCAGAGGCTGAGGCAGGAGGATCACAAACTCAAGGCCCTCCTTGGGCTACACTGTGAGCTCTCAGGAGAGACCTATGCAATTTAGCAAGCCCTTGCCTCATTATTTAAAAAGTAAAAAGGGCCAGGTAGTGGTGGCGCACGCCTTTAATCCCAGCACTCGGGAGGCAGAGGGAGGTGGATTGCTGTGAGTTTGAGGCCAGCCTGGTCTACGAAGTGAGTCCAGAACAGCCAAGGCTACACAGAGAGACCCTGTCTCGAAAAACCAAAATATAAAAATAAAAAATAAAAAAAATTTAAAAATACAAATAAAAATAAAAAGTAAAAAGATGACTGCAGAAACAGGTTCAGTGACAGATTGCATGGCACCCATGTATGAGGCACCCTGGGTTCAATCCCCAGTACTATAGGTTAGAAAAATAGAGAAGAGATTAAAAAAAAAACAAAAGAAAACAAAACGGCATAGTCTTAAATACAGTGGCCAAATATAAAGCAAAGAACAGTACAGCAAATGGAGCCTTCCCTCGCCCCCCCTTGCCAAGCTTGAGATTGAGTTGAGGACCTTGTGTGTGCTCAGCAACTGCTCTCCTACTGTGCTCCAAGGCCAGCTTATGGATCTTAGTCTGATCTAGGGTAAACTTTTAAATTCTTATCTATTTATTAGAATGTGAACGATATGTGAGTGAATGTGCACACAACACAGCTCATGTGTGGAGGTTGGAAGACAACACTTGGAAGGTTGTTCCTTCCTTTTAGCTCTACATGGGTTTCAGGGGTTACACTCAGATTATGGGAATTGTGCTTTTATCTATTGCATCCCCTATACATATATTTTATATAAGTTGTTCTGTGTTTTAAGACGAATTCATTCATATGCTGAGACTCTTTTGTTGTTGAGACAGGCTCTCCTGTATCCTAGAATGGTTGTGAACTCACTACACACTTGAGCACGACACTGCACTTCAGATCCTTCTGCCTCCATCTTTGAGTGCTAGGCTTCAGGCATGATGCACAGCCGCTTCATGCTCTGTGGCGCTGGGGATCGAACCCAAGGCTCTGGTGCACGCTAGGCAAGGACTCTACCACACCATCCCCTGCTCTCCTGACTACTGTGAGCAATACAGCAACCCGCAGTGAACACAACTATGCAAAAACATCCTCAATAAACTATGCTTTCACATATTTGTGTCGTGCTTCCATAAGTAACACAGGCTATTTTACAGCCTGCTTTACCAATAAATAAATGAGCAATTTTGGGAAATCAACCTGGAAAAGTTAAGAGTATGTCTAGGAGCTGCGTACAGACCACAGCGCAGAGTAGTTAGTTACCTGACATTTGCAAAGCCCTGGTCCAATCACCAGCACCACAGGAAACAAAAACAAAAACAACTCCCCACCCCCACAAACCACAAAACAAACAAATGAAAATTTTATTTATTTTTCCCGAAACAAAAGAACCCAGGTACTCTGCTCTTGACTCTCACAGAGGTAAGTATATTCAGGAAGAGAAGATACATTCCTACTTAATTACTTCAATATAGGGTAGCAGAGCAGACCCAGAACTGATGAATCAACTAACAAATGAAAGAAAAAAAGCAAACAAACAAGGCTGGGACTGTACTTTAGTGCTCACCTTACAAACCCAAGACTCCTGATTCCATCCATAGTCCCAACTAAAACCACACAACATCTCAGGGTTTAGGAGCTTCTAGAGAATAGTAAAGATACCACACAAGCTAGTGAAGCTTAGTAGTGCTGTCTGAAACTCTCTGAAAGCAGAAGACCAAGAACGTGTGCAGAAACTGCCCTCCCACCCCCACCCGGCGAGGATCCCTGAGCATGGACACCCTTGACAGAGTAAAACTTTCCTCAGTGTCTAGAGAGTAGTCCTCATGCTCTTTCATTGTTTTCCCCACTTCCTATTCCTTCTGAGACTCTGGCCTTGACTGATGTTACTGTGTTAGCCACAGTTCCTTCAGGAGCACTGCTCAGGGACAATATGATCTCCCAATAAAATGGAGACAATATGCTACAAGTGGAAATGACACTGGGGCTGAAAAGATGGCTCAGTGGTAAAGAGCCCTGACTGCTCTTCCAGAAAAATGACAATTGATTCCCGGCATTCACACAGCAGCTCACAACCACTTGTAACTCCAGTTCCAGGGGCTCCGATACCTTCTTCTGGCCTCCATGGACAGTAAGCATGCATGTGGTGCACAGGCATGCATGCAGATAAAACATCCATACACTTCTTTTTATTAAACAAATCTTTAAGGAAAAAACAAAACAAAACAAAAACCTAACTGATTCAGTAACGGTGGCATGTACCTACCTTGAATACAGAAAGCCCTTGACAAATGGAACTGTGATTTCTATAGGACAATATTGTGGGGTAGGAGAGTGAGTGGGAGCCATGGAGAAAATTGCCTGGAGTATTTCTCCTGCCTTTTCACTGAACCAAGTAGATGTCTGGCATTCTAATTCCCTAAAGAGGAATTGGTGCTATCAGTCCATCTAAAATAAAAATGCATTAGACAGAATGGAGCAAAGTTAGGATTTATACTATGAGCTATTTTTAAAACTGCAAGCTTAGCAAATTAAATGGCTGTGAAGCTCTCCTGCTTCCCATTCACAACACACACAAGGCGAGGTACTCTCTTTAATGATCTGGCCTCCTGGCAGCAGGCTATTCTGCATAATTCATCTTAAGGATTTGGGAAACATCATTTTCTTAAGATATACCAAAATAAACTATTTTCTAGGGAAAAAAAGGGGGGAGAGGAGAAAGACGAAGAGAGTTTTCTTTAAGATTTTTGGTAAATCTCATGAATCACCATCCCATTCAATTTAGGGAACTCCTGCCTAAATAAAACCTGGAGTTGTCAGTGCTTCAAGCTCATCTTAGGTGCTTTTCCTTTAAAAGGGCACATGAAAAACCAGTCTGCTTTGAAACACAATTTCCCAAGTTCTATGACAGATCAAGGGAAAATAAGATCTATTACCGCCACTAAAAAGCTACACCAAAGGTACCAAATTGAAGTTTAAAACCAGCTACCTTTTCAGAAGTTGGAAGTAAATCCTGAATTACCGAGACTGTTGGCTAACCCGGACTCCATCAGATAAAAACTTTGTTATTTTAATAGTGATCAGAAGTTTCAATTATTACTGAAAATGAATTTCAGGAAGTACTATGCAGCCAAACCCACACCTGGAGTGTGCAGACAGGCCATTAACTGCCTCCTTCATGAAGACATTGCAAAGGAAAGGAAGCATCATTTCATATTTTCTTTGGAAAACACCCAAACTTAATTAGTTCAATTTGGAACATCCTGAGCCTTAAAGCCTTTGCTTAAGCATAACATAAATTTTGATTAGCCAAGTGTGAAAAACAACAAAGCCAACTGTCCTGTCCCTCTGCTTAGTCTATAAATAGAAGCAACGCATCAACCAAGCAACTGGTGTGCTCTGCAGTATCTCCAAAGCCCAGCAGCATGCTCTCAGCACACTGAGCCAACTGCTCCTGGGGATCAGTAATAGGACCCTTTAATAAACTGTGACTCACTGTTTGCTCTCTTCTCCAGGAGGTGGAGTCTTGCCATGCCCTTCCATTACAAAATCCTCCTGTTCCACCTGCAAAGGCAAGCACCACAGGTCAGCAGCAGTCAGTACTACGATGCGAAGTGCTCCAGTGGTAGGCCCTGCTCTGTGCACACCTGGAGGGCCATGCTACCACAGTGTCTAGCACAGAGTGAAGGCCTGAGACTCGCTTTCTCCAGGTGTGCTCACGGCACTTCTCCTTGGGTGAACAGGGTACAGGAGGAAAAAGGAAGAGTGTTGGTGAGCACTTCAGGCACCGTGACAAAGGACTAGCATCTGGAACATAAAAGACTATCTAAGAATCAATGAGAAAATACTAGCCCATGGAAAACCTGCAAAATGACTGGGTGAGAATTTCACCGAAGAGAACATATAAATGGTTCTTAAACACAGGAAAAACTGCTTAATTTCTTGTCAGTCATAAAAATGCAAATTAAAACCACAAAGAGACACCATTTCACAACCACCACACTGGGTAAAATGACAAAGCCCAGCAACATGGAGTGTTAGCAGAGGTGAGTAGCGTGGCAACTCTCTACTCCTAGTAGGAGGGAAAACTGGTACAACGACTTTGAGAAAGTTTGCCCTCACTTGGGAATTTGAATACCGACTTACCATACAAGCTTCAAATACATTTCCAGGTATGTGCTCTAAAAGAACTTTTATAAATATACAAAAGTATCTATTTATTATCATATTCTCTCTCCTCCCTCCCTCTCCCTCTCTCTCTGAGAAATGGTTTTCTCTGTGTAGACCAGGCAAGCCTTGAACTCCCAAAGGACGGCATGCCTCTGTATCCCAAGTGCATACACCACCACTGCGCAGCAGACAGTAACTTTTTTTTTTTTAAAGGTTTTTCGAGACAGGGTTTCTCTCTGTAGCCTTGGCTATCCTGGACTCACTTTGTAGACCAGGCTGGCCTCCAACTCACAGGGTTCCACCTGCCTCTGCTTCCTGAGTGCTGGGATTAAAGGCGTGTGCCACCACGCTCGGCAACAGTAACATTTTTAGCAGAAGAAAATACAGCAGAATAAATAGGTTATGACATTTTTAGCTACACACTCAAGCCAGCTAAGTTACAAGAATGTAACCTTTGTTGAGAGAAGCGAATCATAGAGAGTGCCTTCACCCCTTAGTGTCTACAGACGACCGCTGCAGGACTCGCAGGGATTCCACAGTCCAAGGAGGAGCAGTACCAAGAGGTAAAAGATTTACACAAACCGATGCTAAGATAAGATAGTGTGTACCACTGGGCCCAGAAAGATTTATTTTAAAGTTGTACTACTAATTTGTTTAGACATGAAAGTAAACATGTACAGACATACATATGTGGGGAGGTCAGAGGACAACCTGTGGGAGCTGGCTATCTTCTTCTACCATGTGGGTCCTGAGGGCTGAACTCAGGCTTGTCAGCTACAGTTGCTACCCACTGAGTCATCTCACTAGACCAAGATATTTGTGTTGTTTTGTTTGTTTCTTTGTATCTCATGCCGTCCTGGCTGCAACTGAACTTGCTATGGACCTGAGGCTGGCCTTGAACTTTTAATCCCCCTGCCTCTAATCACTCAAGTGCTGGGGTAACATGTAACCACATGCCCAGCTCTAGATTTAGCACCTAATACAAAACAAATGTTATGTGAATAGTTATAGTGTATTGCTTATACAACAACAACAACAACAACAAGTGAAGTGCAACCTTTTCTGCTATTTTTCTTTTCTTCTTTATTACAGATTTGTTTATTGGGCTGAAGAGATGGCTCAGTGGTTAAGAGTGCCTCCTGTTCTTCCAAAGGTTCTGAGTTCAATTCCCAGCAACCACATGGTGGCTCACAACCATCTATAATGAGATCTGATGCCCTCTTCTGTTATGCAGTTACATGAGGACAAAACATTGTATATTTAATAAATAAAAAAAAAATTTTAAAGGCCTGCAGATGTACATGTAGGCAGAACATTGTATATATAATAATAAATAAGTAAATCCTTTAAAAAAGATTTATTTATCCTTTTTAAAAAGATTTATTTATTAAATATACAGTGTCTGCCTGCATGTAACTACATAACAGAATAGGGCACCAGATCTCATTGCAGATGGTTGTGAGCCACCATGTGGTTACTGGGAATTGAACTCAGGATCTTTGAAGAGCAGGCAGTGCTCTTAACCTCTGAGCCATTTCTCCAACCCCTGTAGAATCCCTACCTATTTAAGTATTTATTTTCCTTCTTTCTTTCTCTGCCTCACCCCCTTTTTTGTTTTTTTGTGACATGGTTTCCCTGTGTAACCTTGGCTGTCCTGGACTCACTTTGCATACCAGGCTGTCTCGAACTCACAGAGATCCACTTGCCACTGCTTCCCTGAGTGCTGGAATCACGCAGTGCACCACTACGCCTGCCTCCCAACTGGTATTTTCTAATTGTAACTGGTTCAGTGTTTTGAATAAGGAACTCACACAAAGATGGTCTAAACAAATAGGGTATGACTTTATTTATGAATATGTATAAACACACACACACACACACACACTTGTTAAAGTAGCCCAAGCTGGCTTCAAACTCACAATCCTTTTTCAGCCTGTATACAATTATTTACTTAAAGATGTATTTATATTTTATATGTATGGGCACTGTGCCTAGTGCTCATGGAGGCCAGAAGAAGGTGTTGGATCCCCTGGATCTGGAGTTACATATGGTTTTGAGCTGCCACATGGGTATTGGAAATCAAACCTGAGTCCTCTGGAAGAGCAGCCAGTGCTCTTAACTGCTAAGACATTTCCCCAGCACTGTTACAGTTTTAAACACAGCTTGAATATTCCCAATAGGAAATTTTATTATATTGGTACCTGAAGCTTCAGTGTTGAAAGCATTTCAGATTTCAGATTTCTAGATTAGGAATGCATAATCTGTAAATGCTTTATAAGTATCTCAAAACCCAAAAGCTCAAAAACCTGAAATACTTCTGGTCCCAAGCATTTAAAGATAATGGAACTTTAGCCTGTGCATATGTATAGATACATCTACATAAATAAAGCTTTGATTATTAATGGAGGGAATGACTGAGATGAAATTTAGGGTAGTGATTATTTTAGCAAGGGAGAGAGTATGATCAGGGAGGGGACTGATTTAGGGAGGACACATGGGGCCACCTAGGGCACCATTATCTTCTATTTCTTGGCTTATTCTATTCCCTGCACTCAGGAAGCAGAGTCAGGCCAGTCTCTCTGAGGTTGAGACCAGCCAGAGCTACAGTGTGTGTTGGGGGGGGGTGTTCTTCATAATTATTCATATATGTTTATATACATTTCTAAGGAAAACAGACATTTTACTACCAGGTGTTTGCTGGTCACAAAGGAAATGACAGAACTGGAGATACCTCTATTAATGGGCTTATCAGTCTTATGAAAACTACTCCCAAATGCATAATTGAAAAACAAAAGAAACAAAACACAACCAAGGACTGGGGTGATGGTCCAGCGGTTAACAGTATTTTTGCACGATTCCACATCTGTGGTATACATTCATGGAAAGGCCCAAGGAGTCATCCTAGCTCACTCTTCCAGCTTATTCACTGAAACAGGATCTCTCTCAAACCCAGACTGTTGATATATTAATCTCACTAGCCAGCTTTCTATAAGGATGCTGTCTCCACCTTCCAAGGCTGGCATTACAAATGGGCTGCCATGCTCACCTGGCATTTTTGTGTGTTCTGGGAATCCAAACTCCTGCTCTTGTGCTTGTGTACCAAGTACTTTAACTACTGAGCCATCTCCCTAGCCTCCTATATCTCCTAATTCTTTTTCATTTCTTTTTTTTTTTTTTTTTTTTTTTTTTTTTTCAATACAAAGTTTCTTTGTATAGCCCTAGCTGTCCTGGAACTTGATCTGTAGACCAGGCTGGCCCTGAATTCACTGAGATCCAACTGACTCTGACTCCCCAGTGCTGGGATTAAACGTGTGTGCCACAACCACCTAGCAATATGTCTCCTAATTCTCTTGTGAATAGCATCACAGTTTACTAAGATCCCTTAACAAGAAACCTTTAATTACCTGAGACCCTTAATCTCAGATTCAATGAGACTCCAAGATGAGAGGGGCCTATCTGTACTTGAAGCACTGAGCAGGTGTAAAGCATTGCTAAAGCACTTTAAAAACTGTTAAAAATCATTATTGTTGTTGTTGATAAGTTCTTCAAATTTTTATCATAAGCACTTTGCCTGAAGTTCACTTTCTTGTAAATAAGCAAACACAGGGGGAGCTTGTTGGCTCACTGTGGTTGAGCTTCTGTACTCTCCCTCGCTGCCCTGCCCACTTCCCTGAGCAAAAGGACTGCCCACCAGCCAGACGACTTCTCTGATTCTAGCACCAGCTGCTCTAAACACTTTTCTGACACATTCAGGAAAACACATGATGATCCAGCTGCTTGCTTGGGCTTCTGAAAGTACAAGGCCCAACAAGGACAGTTTCAAACTGTTTGTACAAGATGTTTTGCTATCACTACTTGAACTCCATGTGCAGGCAGAAGGGTGCACTTTCCCTAGTGGCCTACTAGAGGGAATTGTGACTTGTGGGAAAGGGACACTGCTATCTAGTGCAAACACAAACCCTCATTTGCACAAGAGGTTTGCTATGATGGCTACAAATAGTCCTTCTCTGACTATATACAAAAGCAGGGTTGCTTTATATACTCGACGTATAATGTAGTTTGCCTTTGCCTTTCCAGGCTCAGGTGGAAATGAAAGAAACAACAGACAGTAAAGTAGTGGCAGAGGCAGTAGAGGAGCAGCAACAGAAGGACGCTAGAATACAGAACTGAGACGTCATGATGAGTAGCCAGATGCTTGAAGATAAACGAAAGACAAAGCTGAGCAGTGGGTAGTCTGAGCTGCACACACAGGAACACATGCATGCACAGATGCACAAAAACAGCAATGAAAGGTAGCTGTCATCTGAACAGAGACAGCTGAAGTTAATCCTTTGGTCTTCCACATACATGTACTTGCACACAACAAAAACAAGATACCACAATTCATAACACAACAGTTTCCATCCCAGGTGTGGTGTTTTGATCAGCAACTGTTGGTTTTGCATGATACAACAGCATCTGCACTGCAAAGCACACATGCTATGTGTCAGAATCAAGGCTGCTCTGAAGCTGGGTAACGCACAGTGGCAAGCACTGCTCAACATACCCTGTGTTCATTTTACATTTGATTTTGCATTAATTTTTGGTTGATATATAGTTAGAAATCTTTTATTGTCAATTTTTCACAACCTCACACTCAAACCTGTCTCAAATGGGTGGCTCTTCTCTTTTACCTCTGCTCAGAAACAGGCAGCCTAGGCTCTGGGCCTCACCACCAATTCACACTGCTTCACCCCAACATCCATTCTGAAAATGAAGAAAATTCTAAAACTTGACTGACTTGTGTTTTCAGGGTGCTATTTCCCGAAGTCTTTTTGGATCTTAACACACAGGAAGACAGAATATTTCCTTCTCAATTTCCAAAATTTGTTCCTCGGATGACTTGTTCTTAGGACATTACTGTGTTTCCACCCCCCTTGTCTCATCTACAGGACACTGCTGTGGAAAGTGACAGAGTAGACCCTCTGCCATGTCAGTCCCTGGCATTGCCTGGGAACCTCCTGCCCCTACCCCCACCCCAACCCCAACCCCGCCTCTCTGGGACCTACTCACCAGTCATTTCATTCCCTAGAAGCGGCTGCTGGTATCTGGCACTGCCTTCTCCATCGTCCCCTGCTCCCATACCTCTATCCTGAGAGTACCTCCTGAAGTGCCTGCTACAACCCTTTGCTCTAGCTTCCCTTTGGGTGAGCTTGGATAGACAGAAACACAGTGATCTTTGTGGATAAACCACAGCCTCCCACACAGGCATTCATTCAATACACTTTCCACAGCCCCTTTCCCAGAAGACAGACACTGGAGTGAATGAGCGCTCCATCTTCACAAACACATCTCTCCTACAGTCAGCAATGTTTCTACAATTCCCAAACATAAAGGGTCCATCCACCAGGCAGCTATTCCTGCTCCACAGGCCTAAGGTTGTCTTAGGAACTTAGTCTACTCAAAGCCTCTCTTTTATTCTTCTGACCATAACTACAAACCTGTATCTTTCACTCATCACCCTCCCCCGCCTCTAGGGTTCTGCTAGGCCAACTTCGTTCTCTGAACCCTGTACCCATCAGCTACACTAACCTCTCTGCTTTCTCTGGATCTTCCTATCTAAGGAACTCTTCTTTCTCTTGCACCTGTTCCCTAGTTTTAGTAAGTCTGTCTCTTCAATTGACACATATTTTGCATCTCAATCTAAAATTTTTGGCTTTGTGAAGCCTCAAACATTCCCTATTACCTTTTTTTTTTTTTTTAAACTACCCCATCTTTTACCACCTGCAACTCAAATCTTCCAGCCTCCCACGTGCTGGGATTACAGGTGTGTGCCACCACAGCCAGGTTTTTTGTTTGTTTGTTTGCTTTTGTTTTTTAATGTACATTGGTGGTTTTTGTGTTTTGCCTGCATATACATGTCTACATGAAGGTGTCAGGTTTCATAGTTATAGACGGTTGTGAGCTTCCATATGTGTGCTGGGATTTGAACTGGGATCCTCTGGAAGAGGTGCTTTTAACCACTGAGCCATCTCTCTAGCTTGATTTTTCCTTTTTTCTTTAAAGACTTACTTATTTTCATTTTATGTGTATGAGTGTTTTGCCTGCATGTACAGTGTAACATGATGCAGTGTCTGTAGAGGCCAGAAGAGGGTGTCAGAGCCTCTGAAACAGAAGTTAGTCAGCTGTGATCTGCCATAGTGCTAGGAATCAAATGCCAATCCTCTGCTGAGCCATCTCTCAAGGCCCCATACTTGCTTTTAACTGCCTAAATTTTTAAGAGTAAACTCAGCCAGTATTTCCACTCCTTACAAGTAACTTTTTTTTTTCCTGAGACAGGGTTTCTGTGTAGCCTTGGCTGTCCTGAACTTGCTTTGTAGACCAGGCTGGCCTCAAACTCACAGTGATTCGCCTACCTCTGCCTCCCGAGTGCTGGGATTAAAGGTGTGCGCAACCATGCCCAGCTCAGTAACTTGATTTTTTAAATTATTTAAATATGCAGTTGAAGCTGGCTGACTGCCTGATTAAGTGATTTCTACAATGCTAGGCAAGTGCTCTATCATTTAGCTACACCCTGGTTCTTACATATATGTCTTAAAATATCAAGTAATACTTCCTCCTCAATCCTGATCCCCCTTTGCTTTCTATCCTCCCACCTGAGTCATGATTTTTCCTTAAGCTGATACTCATTTCAAACAGTGCTATTAGTAAGGAAATAACACATGCAGCTGAATCCCATGGGATGGTAGAACTCAATTTTCTTTATTGTAAAGTTTTCCCCTCTAGAAGCAGCAGAGTGAGCTGTGAGTTCCCACAGTTGCCACATGGAAGCTGCATGTCACTCTAAATTCTGTTTGAGGGTACCTGCTGTTTTTCTAAAACCTTCTGCAATTTTCCACTATACTTAGTTCTCTCTCTCTCTCTCTTCCTCTCCCCCCGCCCCCCCTTCCGGTTTTTTAAAGACAGGATCCTTCTGTGTAGCTCTAGCTGTCCTGGACTAGCTCACAGAGACCCACCTGCTCCCGCCTCCCTGAGCACTTGGATTATAGGCATGCCTGGCTATGCTTAGTTTTCTTAAAATGTAAACCCCTGAGTGGAGCTCTCCCTAGTGAGTTACTCCCTGAGTTCTACTGCCATTTAACAGAGTAGCCACCGCTACCCTTCTGAAGTTCTTTTGCACCTTGAACTCTCATATAGATTTCCATTTTATTTCCTGTTCTCTCCCTTACCCAATATTGGGGCCTGTGGATTCGTGGGACTCAGAATGCTTTTTACAATCCTGTTACATAAAAGCTTTCTTGCCATCGTTTAGACATCCACTTGGGTGCCATCTCTTTGAGCAGAGTGTCCCTGAAGCTGAGGCATCTTCCATATTCAGTCATTCTCTTGAGTAACACACATCACTACCCAGAAGGACCTCTTATTTGTTCATGTATTTTGCTGTCTGGCTCCGTACCAACAATGCAAATACCTGAGCCAGACACGCTGAATGTCTTCTACACTGGAGGCCTGGCACAAACAAGAGATCTGATAAAGCTCTGATGACTGGATTCTGTTTCTTGTTTCCATATTTCCTAAGCAAGCACTTCTCCCAGCATCTGTCCCTGAACTTCTCTCTCTACATTCTGCTACTGCAATTTAGTCTAATCTTACTAATTCAACTATTACATTTGGGTGATTCCAAATTCTGTCCTGCGTTCTGAACCATCCTGTCTTTCAGCCATGTACCTTTACCTGGGAGGCAGATTCAGCAGTACCGATAGTATAGAGCACCTCAAACCTCAAGTGGGAAACAACATTCATTCTCTTCCTTTCCAAATCTGATTTTCTCATGGGTCCTATTGTTACTGGAAGGGTTAGGTACAGTACAACTACCAGGGCTAGGGCCTGCCTTGACAGCCCTACTGGGTGAGGCCCAGCTGCCAGTCCTCACTAAGCCAATCAAACAGGTAAATACTGGTGAAAAAGAGAGAAAGGAGATTTGGAGAACCAGCCACATGGAAAAGGAGGCAAAGAGGATTACTGATTGGCTCACCCACTCCAGGGCCCTGACACGAACATGTTTAAATAGAAAGTTTTAAAGTTCTACATCTATTTCCCAAATGCTGGAATTAGAGGCACACACCACCATGAAAGTTGAAAAATTAATGAAATCCAATTTAAAAACTGTCCTGCTGCTGTTTACAACCTACTAAGAAACTTCCATAACCTTCACAGGGCCATGAAGACATGTTCTATATGTGTCTTCCAAAGGTTTTTTACTTTTGACCCTCATATTCAGAGCTATGGACCACCTCATATTAAGTTTTATGTAAGGTATATAACTGAAAGCCCAGGCACTTACATATGGCTACCTAGTTGTTCTCGCACTCTTCCCTCTCCTGTTTTTGTTGTTGAGAAATGGTTTTACTATGTTGCTCAGGCTGACTTCAAACTCACTACCCTCCTGCCTTAGCTACTTGAATCCTGGGATTATAGGTACAAACCACCACATTTTGCTTTCTTTTCTCTTACTACATCACGTTAGCCTTTTGGTAATTTTTTTTTCCATTGTGAAGCCTTATACATCAGTTCAGTGAATCAAGAGCACAACTACAAGAGGAACAAGGCCAGCACAATAGCAGCGTGTTGGACAATGTGTCTAACTTCTTAGACAACGCATGACTGTGGTGGTTTGACTGAGAACAGACCCCATAGGCTCATATATTTAAACGCTTAATTACCTGGGAGTGGAACTTTTGAAAAGATTAGAAGGATTAGGAGGTGTAGCCTTGTTGGAGGAAGCCACTGAGGGTGGGCTTTGAGGTTTCAAAAGCCCACTAGGCCCAGTGTCTGTCTGTCTCTCTGTCTCTCCCTGCTTTCTCTGACTCTGTCTCTGTCTGTCTGTGTCTGTGTGTCTGTCTGTCTGTCTCTCTCTCTCTCTCTGCCTGCAGATCAGGATGTGATGTTCTCAGCTAGCTCCTCAATGCTACATGTGCTGCCATGCTTTCCAGCATGATAATGGAATAACTTATGAAATTGTAAGCAAGCCCTCAATTATTGCTTTTTTTTAAAGAGTTGACTTTGTCATGGTGTCTCTTCACAGCAACAGAACAGTGACTAAGACAGTGCTGCGAAATTGTTAAGTTTCAAAACAGACCAATGTGCCATTTAACATATCAAAACAGACCAGGCTGCCATTTTGATTACCCACCCTTTTAGTGCCTTTGGCCTCCTGGCTGCTCCACTTCAGTCCCCTTTCTTCCCTCTTCCATCTTCCCCCTCTCCTCACATACCCCAGCTCTGTCTGGTCATGTCCACTCTGGACTCTCCCAGATGTCCCTGCCTCTGCCTATGCTCTCCCTTTTATCTGTAATAAACTTTCTTCCACCACACCTAGGAGTGATCCTGTCCTGTCCTGTCCTTTATAGTTCTTTTTTTCATTCAGTAATAAACCCAAAAGGCCTTGTTTATACTTAACTCATGTTCTATCCCCAAGTTATGCCCCAGCCCAAGAATCAAATTTAGACAAGAACCACAAATTTAAGTGAAATAGCCATTAAAGAAAGATCACTTTGAAAATTCTTAGAGAGAGAAGGAAAACTTCTAATGCATAGGAAATAAAGGAAGTTAACCCTGAGCTCCTTAGGAAGCTCCTGGGACATCCAAGAGCCAAGAGGCCCTTTCCCAAGATCAAGTAAGTGAAAACTACTGGAGAAGCCACTCTCACATACAGGCTACCTGCAAGCTGCAGAGGGAGCTCTAGGGATGCAGGTTTCATGAGCTGGCACCCAGGCTTTCTTTTTGGTGATGCAGGGGCCAGTGAGTCACCTATGCTCTTGTAAACAACCTCAATAACCTCAAAGGCTCACCAAGCAAGACTTGAGTGGGAACATTTACTTGGTCTGTTGTTAGTGCCCTATCTGTGGTAAACAGATGTTTGCTCACATCTCCCCCAAGAAGTCATAACAACAAACTCACTGGCTCTTCTTCCACTGTTTCTCTAGGTCAGCTGCAATTTACCTATAACCTGCATGGTACTCATATGGGATGCTTATAAAGAAAATATTGGTTGCAGGATCCTAACTCTTAAAATCATATTTCTGCTAACTCGAGGATGAACCCATTCACCTTCATTTAAAAAAAAAAAAAAAAAAAAAAGCATGCATGGAGCTGCATAAATGGCTGAATGCTTAAAGCATGTGCAGACCAAACATGAGGACTAGAGTGTGGAACCCAGGTAAACCTGCTGTAGTCCAAGCATGCCTACTGCAAAGCAAAAGGCGGAGATGAGAGATTCCCTCGAAGTGTGCTGGCCAGCAAGGCTGACATTCTCAGTGGTAAGCAACAGCGAGTAGTTCTCACTTAGCAGTCAGAGACTGACCCTGGATGTTGTTCTCTGACCTCTACACATGTCCTGTGGCATGCATGTGTATACACATACTCACACAAGTATTTGAAGTGCAAATCAAAATTATAAACACTCACATTCATAGTGGAATATAAAATGGTATAACCAATTTAGAAGATAGTTTGGCAGTTCCTAAAAAGGCCAAATATAAGCCATATAGCTAATAATTCTACTTCTAGATATATAATTAAGAGAAAAATATGTTTACATAAAAGCTTATACACAAATTTTCACTGCAACATTATTTATAACAGTAAAAAAGTGGGAATAATCCAAATGTCTATCATCTGACTAATACATTATTTTGTGTGTGTGACTTATTCAAGCAAATAAGGGAATAAAATACTAGTAATATACCATAATATGTAGGAGTACTAAAAACATTATACCAAGTGAAAAAAGTTTCACACACACAAAATTATGAGTTTATGTATGTAAAATACCCAGAACACATAATAGCATATAGGCAGGAAGTTGACTAATAGATGCCTGAGGCCAGAGGAAACGAATAAGAAGTAATGGCTAGTGAAAATGTTCTGAAATTGTACTAAATATTGGTCTTGGTTAGTTTTGTTTTGTTTTGTTTTTCACTGTGGTTTTTTTTTGTTTGTTTGTTTGTTTGTTTTCTTTTTAGAATGTACTACTTAATGTCCAGGTTAATTTTAACTGTCAACTTCACACATATCCTGGGAAGAGACTCTTAATTGAGGAAATGCCTACACCAGATTTGTCTCTGAGTCTGTCTGTGGGAGACTTGTCTTGACTGTTAACTGAGGCAGGAGGTCCTGAAAGAAAGCTATCTGAGCATAAACCTGTCTGCCAGACAGACAGCAAGCAGCATCCTCCACAGTTCTGTCTGGCTTCTTTGGCTTTGAAGTGAGTTCCTTGGTTGGAAGCAATTCTATATGGAATAACAAGCAAGCCCACTTTCAGGATCCCGCCTTGACTTCCCTCAATGATGGATAGTGAATTGGAATTGTAAGCTAGAATGTCTTTATCACAGCAAGAGAAATGAAACTAAAAAGTGGCTGTATAATTCTGTGACCATAGCAATGCAGTGAGAATTGAACTCGGGGCTTTCTTTACAAATGCTAAATACCTGCTTTACCACTAACTACGGCCCCAACAAATGGATGAATTTAATGGCTTATGAAATAAGACTTCAATAAAGCTGTTTGAAAAAGTAAAGAAAGGCACCCAAGGTAATTCTTGCTTATACCAGGGTTTGATGCAGTCTAAAATACTCCCTGTAGGACTACACTGGCTCCACCTGTCCCTGCAGGCCGGGAATGCCCCCAAACACTCGCAGGTTATTGCCCTGCTTCCCTCCCCTATGTTCTTTGTTTCTATCTCTGTCTCTTATCTCTACTGAAGCCCCAAATGCCTAGCAAATATTTCCTCTGGGATGCCTTTAGGCACCTCAATATTTCAAAATCAGAACCCACCCATACTCAGTTTAAAAAAACAAGACAAAACAGGCTAGGGCTACAGTGGCAGCCACTTGACTGGCCTCGGAAGGCCTGGGCTCAGTTGCAGAATTGGTAACACCAGCTACAACGGATTCACCCTCTCTACTATTTCTTACCATCCAAGCCACCCTCCTTTTCATGACTGTCTCAGCTACTCCCATTCCACTCCTGCACATGTTTCTGTGTGTCCCCTAACTCTTCAGACCCACCATTATCACCTGATATCAAGACCCATGAAGCCTTATTATAATTTGCTAATGCAGACTCAGTCTAAGGTAGAGATACAAAAACTTATTTAAAAAGCAGGACATTTTTATTAAGGTGTCTGAACTTTGTAAAAGATAAATGCTAGCATGTATTCATGTCCAAATCATCTTGTTTAACTGTCATTAATGATAAGCAAATCAAAGGATCACTGTATTCCCTGTAGAAAAAGACTAAATTTACTTGTTAATATTGATAATGATAAAAAAAACCATTATAGCGAATATGTAGGCTTCATTCAGTCAATATTTTTATTTTGTAAGAGGGTCTCATGCAACCCAGGCTGGCCTGAGATCACTATATAGACAAGATTAACTTTAGAACAAAAGCTCCTCCTGCTTCTACTTGCCAACTCAGTGGTAAAGAGCTTGTCTGGAATGCAGGAAGCCCAGGCTGCCAATCCCTAGTATGAGAGATGGAGAAAAATATGATTTAGAAAAAAATAGCTACGAAGTTGAAAATGATTATAATAGTTTGTTCTTCATAAGAAATATAAAGGAGAAGCTAGGCATGGGAACATAGATCTTTAATTCTAGCATGCAGGCAGGTGTTCAAGGCCAGCCCGGTCTACACTGAAAGCTCAAGACCCTAAGGAAACTGACATACAGGCTAGGCGGTTATTCTCACTTCCTCCCTGCTTTTCTGAAAGTCTTCCTCAGTTACCCAGATTGATCTTGAATTTACAACTCTCCTGTCTCAGCCTGAGTACTACCATGTGGGACTCAGATTCTTTCTTTGGAAACATCAAGGTCAAGATACAAATGTTTTAGTCTATCTCCTCCATCAAGACTAGTCAAAGCAAACAGAGTGAAGCGAGGATTTCCTTTCCCTTTTCATCACCTACTGCCTATTCTGGAAACTCTGCAGTCTGAAATAATCCAGTCTCTTGTCACCCCTCTTCTTCAACCTGGCATTGAGCACTTTAATCACTGTGTGGTAGACTAAAGACAGCTTTGAGTGTTTTGCCAATCTTCTCACTGAGAGGCAGTAATTGTGCCCTTGCCCTTTAAATCTGGAGTCATTCTGCGACTTGGTTTAATTTGACAGAACATGGAGGACTTCTGCGGCTGGGCCTTAAGATACCCATGGCTGCTGCATTCTTGGAACATACCCTGGTGGATCCCAGCCACCCTAAGGCTGGTAGAAAGGTCACATAGAGATGCACCTCCATGCTTAGTCAACAGCCTCAAGCTGAGCTCCCAGCTACCAGCTGCCACTGGCTGTCAGCCATGCGATGAGTTGTTCTGGATGTTTCTGGACAACTGGGCATCCAGTTGACTGCACAGGCAGCCAGTACAACACTGGAGCAGAACTGCTCTACTGAGCTCAGCCAACCACCAAGTATTAAAGACAGCACAAGGCTCTTGTCCTAGAGTCTTAAAATATGGAGTAAAGAAACTTCATTTTTTTTTTAAAAGAACAAATTCAGAATTACAAGAAAGTTGCAAAGATAGAACATTTCCGTATGTACCCTGAACCCAGTCTATGCTCATCGTCACCCTGGCTGGTCCTAATCTGGTCCATTTATCACAATTAAAGAGCCATAATGACACATTATCATTTACTAAAGTGCATATCCCACTGAGATCTCATTAGTATTTACACATGTGGGTGGGTCCCTCTGAGCACCGCACACTGCATGTAGCCGTGTGTCTCCTTAGGCTCCTCTTGGCTGATTCTCAGACACTTTCATTTTCCTTGATAACTGCTGTCAGATATTTTGTACGATCATTCTGGTATTTTCTTGAGTAAGGTTTAAGGAAAAAGTGCTACTTCACACTACCTCCAGGGCACATAATGGAAACATGGCGTCACTGGTAATGTTGAACTTGGTCCTCGGGTGGTTGTGAAGCCACATTCAAGGAGTGGGAAGTTACTATCCACATCCCTTAGAGTGGAGTAGCCACAGAAATCACTTGGGATTCTTGTGCTCTGGACTGATTTAATAAATGTCAGTGTGAGTTCAAGACATAGTAGGCTATCTGAAACACATTCAAAACGATTGAGCATCTTCTGTCATAGTTACTATCTATGTGTCACACAGCTCCATTTACTTGTAACCCTCTTCTGCCTCTACCCACCTCCACACAAGCCAGGACAACAGAGCCTTTTTAATCTTCCTCCAAAGCCCAGTCCACATGTTCCCTCTTCACTGTGGAACTTCCTTCCAGGAAGAAGTCAATGCTTTCAAGGAGATCCACATTTAATAACAGTGCCACGGCCCATGGAAGACTCTCAGGGAGACTCAAGTTTCCAGGGTACAAACACTAACCCTGCCACAACTTGGCACACCTATAGCTAGAATACAATAAATAGTAAGTGCCCAATAAGTGCTTTTTAAACTTAGTAACTAGATTGCCTATGAAAGTATATCATTTTTCATAATATCTCAATAAAAGAAAGGGAGGATATGCCTAATAGCTAAGGTCCAAGATATGTCAGGAGATCTATAGCAGAGCTAAACATCTCTGTTAATACACAGTTCCACTCTGTTATAGCTAGGCAAGGCACTAGAGGAAAGATTGTAACTTTTGATGAGTGAGAACCACTATGACAGATGAAATGCAGTCAAATGAAGTAGGTCACATGAGCCTCTGAGGGAAAGGAATCAAGTGCATACCTCCTACCTTTACATTTTCTGATGTGCCATTAATGACTTTACAGAACATAATTCTCATTCTCAACCTCTGCAAGTGTGGAACAAAAGACCGACTCATGGTAACTGTATTAAATGTATTCAGTGTTCTTTCTTGTACACAGCAGGGAAATTCACTAAGAAATGGTCCTTGGGAAAAATAAGAGATAGTCACTAAACCTCTGAAAGGAATATTTAGAGGCTTCTAGAGTTTTACTATGACAACTGTTGTTGAGTATGCCTTTAGTATTTATAATAGATACTTTCACTAAAACAACTAAATTCACTAAAATTACAAGGCTGTGTTGTTAGCCATATACAACTGCATTCCAGTTACCATTCGGGGCAAAGGTAGGCAGTAGTCATAAACTAATGTGCAACTGACATTCTTCTTGTTTGCACTTAAAGCACTTAATGCAGTAAAAAACAAATTACAATTCAATGGACAGCTCAGTGTGTGTCAGCACCCAGGACAGTTCCTGACACACAGCAGTGATCAATAAATACTTGCTAAATTAACAGAGAACTAGAAGAGGAGGAAGGTGGTGGAAAAAAAAAGATAAGAGTAAAAATAAGCAGAGACAGGTGCAGTTTGTACCTATAATTCTATCATTTGGAGGCTGACGCAGAAGAACTGAGTTCTAGGCCAGCCTGAACTGCACAGTCAATTTAAATAGCACAGTGAATTTAAGTAGCAAATGAAAAAAGCAAGTACGTGTGCAAGTGTGTGTGTGTGTGTGTGTATGGTGGCGCATGCCTTTAATCCTAGCACTCAGGAGGCAGAGGCAGGTGGATCTCTGTGAGTTTGAGGCCAGCCTGGTTTGCAGAGTAATTCCAGGAAAGTCAGGGCTACAAACTGAGAAACCCTGTCTTGAAGAAAATAAAAAAGTAGACTACATAAAGTTGTGCTCTGCCTCCCTAAGTGTACTGTGTCATGTACGTCCACACACAATCATATAAATAATAATAATAATAATAACTTTTTTAAATTAAAAAGGATAGCAAACAATAATGGAAAGAACAGTTTTACATAATTTAAGAATTATTTATGATTTACCTACTATGAGCTTCTGGTAGCTACTGTCTGTTTCATCTCTTTTTGGCAGAGAAAAAAAAATCTTCCTAAACTCAAAGAGGCAGAACCTACAGTTCCCAACTCTGAAGAAATATATAATAAATATCTAACCTCTCTGAACACAAGCATCTCTCTCAGGAAAAGGCCTAGAAAATACTACACCATTCTAGAGACTCTTCATGCTCCAAGAAGCTGCCCCTCCCCAGGCCACCATCAATCATCATTGTTTTCAATCTGCACATTCTCTTGGTATCTTGTCAATGTATTGGCCAGCATATTCACATTTAATATTCCTAACGTCTACTCCATAATTTCAACTCCAAACCTCCTTCCCCATCAATAAGAAATCTTGTTATTTGAAGTCCTCAATTATGCACTGCACTCTCTAGATCAGTGGTTCAATTTCCAAGACAATACTACTACCACCACCACCACCACCACCTACTAAATACTACTAATACTACTAATACTAATAATAAACTCGATCTGCTTCCCCCAACCCGTCACCCCTACCAAGTAGGAGCAGGATCTGGCCTGAGTTCAGATAGCATCCTTCATATTTCTACTCTGTTCCTTCTACTCATTGTTCCCCTCTTTTCTTAAACAAGCACAGCCTTCTCCAGTCTTTTCTTTTTTCTTTTTCTTTTCTTTTGAGACAAGGTTTCTCTGTGTAGCTTTGGATGTCCTGGACTTACTTTGTAGACCAGGCTGACTTCGAACTCAAAAAGATCCTCCTGCCTCTGCCTCCCAAGTGCTGGGATTAAAAAAAAAAAAAAAGCTGGGCATGGTGATACACACCTGTAATCCCAGAAGCAGACGGATCTCTGTGAGTTTGAAGCCAGCCTGGTTTATAGAGCAGGTTCCAGGACAGCCAGGACGACATAGAGAGACCCTGTCTCAAGAAACAAAAACAACCGAACATACAAAGAAAAATGTATAAAGCTTTTAGAAAGTTTTATTACAGGAATTTTATGTATACACACGGTAAAACACAGACGAACCTCTACATGACCACCCTCAAACTTCCACAGGTGTCCATAGTCTGCTATTTGTCTCATCTAGACCTCAACTCACTTGTCACCATATTCAATAGCTATTACTTTACAATTTTATTGGATAAAATAGATCTGTATTTTTATTATCATTGTAAGTTACAGCCCTATAAACAGAGCATCTCCTTCACCTCTCATAGGTTTTGTCATGTTTTCCTTTTACACAAGTCATTTGTTGTTGATCTAATAGGATGTGGGCTCAAGTAATCATTGTCGGCAGTGCTAGAACTACAGGCGGGGATCTTCCACAGTGACTACCCTATGCTTTTGTTTGTGTTCTGAGGCAAGGTCTTGCTATGTGGTTGAGACTCATGTAGAACTTCTATGCAGTCCAGGCTGGCCTCAAACTCACAATCCTACCTCACCCCCCAGATACTGAGATTACAGGTGTAAACCACAACACTAGCTTTTATTGCTGTTTAAAAAACAGATCTATCTAGGACTGGAGATGCAGCTTAATTTGTAGTGTTCGTGCTTAGCATGAAGGAAGTTCTTGATCTCCAGTACCACATAAACCAAATGTGCCAGTAATCCCAGCACCTCAAAGGTTTGGATGTCGCGCACATGCACAGGTCACATGAGATAGAGTCTTCTCACTGAACACAAAGCTCACCAATGCAGCAAGACCAGTTGGCTACTGAACTACTGAGCTCCAGGATCCTCCTGGATTCTAGACTTCCCAGGGCCAAGATGACAGGTGGATACCACACCTGGCTCTTTATGTGGTGCTGGGAGTCTAATCTTGGGTCCTTGTGTTTTCATGGCAAGGACTTTGCCAACTGAGCCATCTCCCGTTCTCTGGAAGTCTCCCTCTTTTGTTTCTTTTGGTTTTTTGTTTTGTTTTGTTTGTTTTGTTTGTTTGTTTGTTTGTTTGTTTGTTTGAGACAGGGCTTCTCTGTGTAGCTTTGGCTGTCCTGGATTCGCTTTGTAGACCAGGCTGGCCTTGAACTCACAGCGATCCGCCTTCCTCTGCCTCCTGAGTGCTGGGATTAAAGGCGGACGCCACCACGCCCAGCTCTCTTTTGTTTTTATTAATAATTTAATTTATGTGCATTGGTGTGCATGTGTGTGTGTTAGATCCCTTGAAACTTGAGTTACAGACAGTTGTGAGCTGCCACATGGGTGCTGGGAATTGAACCTGGGTCCTTTAGAAGAGCCATCTCTCCAGCCCACTTGATTTATGATGCAAAAGGACCTCAAACCCTCTTAGAGTGAAATCACTTTAAAACACACCTCAAATCTGTCTTTCTTTGTCTCAAATATTACCACAGGAATGTGGGCTTCCCTCTCCCCTGACAGCTGCAAATCAGGGTTCCTAGCCCTCTCCTAGCAGGCTCCAGGTGGTTAGGCTGACCTCTCAAACAGTCATCCATCATGCTCCTACCAGAGGGAACAGCTGTAGACAGCTGCCCAGTTCAGAGACTAGGTCCACATGTGGCCTTTGAGGAGCGTAGTCTCTACACTCTTCTCTAATCTGCTATCACACTGGGCCACCTGGGCATCCGGTAGTTCCAGGAACAGGCTGGGGGCCTCTGCAGCCACTTCTGTCTAGAACACTGCTCCTCTCACTTTTCACGTAGCTGGCCTCCTGGTCCTTTAGCTAAGACCTGTCTCAGAGGCCTGTCTCCAGTCTAAGCTCTTCTTCCTTGTCACCTTTTAACCTATGCTTTAGTTTCGTTTCTTTACAGAACTTACAGTGGTTTATAATTAATCTTTTTATTTGTCTCTTGTGAAAATGTGGCCATCTTGAGAATAACCACTCTCTGATATACCACCTTATAACATGATTAAGAAGTATTTATTGAGGCTAGAGAGCAGGCTCAGTGGTTAAGAGCACTCACTGCTCTTGCAGAGGACTCAGGACTGCTTCCCAGCATCCACAAGGTGTTTTGTAACCATCCTTAACTCCAGTTCCAGGAGGTCCTACACCCTCTCCTGACCTGCTTATATACCAGGTACACTAGGGGCACACATATATACATGCAGGTAAAACATTGAAAAATTATTATTGAATAAAGAAATAGACTTAGTTGAAAACCACATTTTACAGAAAATGCTCCACTTATCCTCAAAGCCTGCTTTCTATTCACAAATATCCATCAATTAACACATTTTAAAAGATTTATTTATTTATTACATATACAGTGTTCTGCCTACATGTACACCTGCATGACAGAAGAGGGCATTAAATCACATTATAGTTGGTTGTAAGCCACCATGTGGTTGCTGGAATTGAACTCAGGACCTCTGGAAGAGCAGTCAGTGTTTTTAATCTGTGAGCCATCTCTCAGCCCAATTAACATAATATTATGATAAGCCAAACCTGTGATTGGGATTAATCAATAATCATTACAAATATAAGATTTTATATATAAAAGCAAGGCAGGGAGATAAAATGTTTGATGATGGTGAAGTTAAAATCCAATTTCTCTTGTTTGTTGCAAGGACTTGCTTTGTAGGCCTAGATGGCTTACTATTCACTGAATAGCCCAAGCTAGCCTCAAATACAAGGCAATCCTCCTGTCTCAGCATCCCAAGCAGATTAAAAGCATGTGTCACTGTGCCCAGCTGTGTTCTCTTATTTTTAGTCTAACTGATTTTGAACTAATACACCATTAAGTAACTGAAAACCAAGAAAGCCAATGTTTCCTTCACAAAATTTCTCTTATATACTTTTGGTTTGTTTCAAATTTTCACAAGTACATACAACTTAATCACAACCTTTACCCAGCCTTAGGAGGCTGAGGCTTTAGGATCACAAATTCAAGGCTTGCTGGGCTGCCAAATAAGTCCATGGATAGCCTAGGTGACTTAGCCTGACCCTGTCTCAAAATAAAAATTTAAAAAGGGAGATGAGTATATCTCAGAATTAAAGCACTTGCCTAGCATGAGCCAGGCCTTGGGTTTAATCCACAGTAACACACACACACACACACACACACACACACACACACACACACACACACACACACACACACCACATTCATTCATATTCTCTCTCTCTCTCTCTCTCTCTCTCTCTCTCTCTCTCAACTCAGTAAAGGTTACTGTTAAATTATCATGTAGCGCAATGAAGATGCATACTGAGAAGAACGATCTCATCACTCTACTTTCTAAATTCACCTACAACAGAACACCCGCTCTGTCCACCCACTGCCATTACTGCTCAGTGTCTGCTGCAGCTGCCCCTCCATTGAGTCAGTACTGACCTGGGAGCTGGTTTCTTCCTCTACTTCTCCCTCATTGGTTTGCATGGGAACAGCCTCTGTGCAAAACTCTGCAGACACACACAAACACTGCCTGGAAAGCAAACAGAAAAAACACACGTAAGTACTTCAAGGCAAAAGTCTGCTTTTTCAAGTGCATCGACCCTGGGTGCTGTGAAACAATGACCTTAATTAGGTGTGCCGCTCAGTGTGCATATATGTACAGTAAGGCACCTGAGAAAAGAGAGGGCAGCTGGGAAGGTTCAAGGCACTGGGGTGTTAACAGCTTTCCATTTCTTGACCTATTTGTTTGGCTTTTGGGAAAGGTGATAAGGGAAATTCTCAATGACTCTTACAGCAGATATCTTCCAGAAAGGATGCCAATGAACAAAAGTGTGATATCACAGCCAGTCTCGCCTCCTGGGTATTAGGCTATGCTACAGGAATTGGCTGCGTTTCTTGGGCTCATAGCTATGTTCAACATCCTTGGTCTTTGTAACTGATGTACTCTAATCAGTATACTTTTTAAAGAAAAGATGTCTAAAAACCTAAATGTCAGTTCATTATTTTTACAGAAGTTGGCTATTTATAGAATAATATAATAAAAGTAGTACTATTTCCTCTAAGAATAGAGACCAGTGCCACTGCTGCCAAGCCTGACAACTTACGATTCAATTCCTGGAACCCACATGGTTCCATGCACATACCATGCAGTGTATGCATACAATCAGTAAGTGTAAAAAAATATTTAAAGAGTATGCATCAAGAAGTCTGTTAAAGCCGGGTGTGGTGGCACTCGCCTTTAATCCCAGCACTCGGGAGACAGAGGCAGGTGGCTCTCTGTGAGTTTAACACCAGCCTGGTCTACAAAGTGAGTCCAGGACAGCCAAGGCTACATAGAGAAACTCTGTCTCAAAAACAAAAACAAAAAACAAAACAAACAAAAAAGACAGTGCTGGGCATGGTGGTATATACCTTTAATCCCAGCACTTGGAAGGCTGATACAGGTGGATCTGATGAGTTTTTGAAGTAAGCCTGGTTTACACAGCGAGTTCTAGGCTAACTATTGGTACGTAGAGAGCACTTGTCTGGCATATACAATTTGGCCTGGGTTTTATGACCAGCACTGAAAAAACAAAAACAAAAATAGAGTTAAACTTTCCAACCTAGTATTCTTAGTGACGTTTTCTTTATCTACTTTTATGTGCATGAGTGTTTGCCTGCATGCATGTCTATGCACCACATGTGTGCCTAGTGCTTACCGAGCTCAGAAGAGTGTGTCTGACCTCCTGGAACTAGAGTTTTTCATTAACTTACGAACTGCTACACAAACACTGGGAATGGAACCTGGGTCCCTGTAAGAGCAGTAAGTGCTCTTAACTACTGAGTCATTTGCTCAAGCCTTTCAAAGGTAATTTTTAAAAGTTTCCTTTTGACACTTTTTATTTTTGTAATTTTCCTCAAAACTATCATTAATCCTGGTCCCATTCTTCTTCTTATATAGTCTGTTTTTTTTTAACCTACATTTCCCAAATGAAAGAACGAATACAATATTTGTCTTAAAATCTGGCCTATCTTATATTTTAATGACTTTTTAAAAGTAAGTATTAAGAAAAAAATAGTCAAACCAACAGAAAGGAACCACTATGAGTGACCACCTCAGTGGACACTACAAGTGACCATCACAATGGACATTACAAGTGACCACAACAGTGACCACTACAACTGATGAGCACAGCAATGGCCACTATCTGACCACATCAATGATCAACACAGTGAACACTACAACTGACCACCACAGTTTTGACAGTGACCACTACAGTTGACCACACCAATAATCACCACTGTAACTGACCACAACAGTGAACACTACAATAAATACCACAGTGGCCACAGTAATAACCATCATGGCTGACTATCTTAGTTGGGTTTTATTGCTATGAAGAGATATTATGACACCATGACCATGTCAATTCTTTGTTTATTTTGTTTTTTGTTTTCGAGACAGGGTTTCTCTGTGTAGCCGTGGCTGTCCTGGACTCAATTTGTAGACCAGGCTGGCCTCAAACTCATAGAGATCTGCCTGCCTCTGCCTTCCCAGTGCTAGGATTAAAGGCATGCGCCACCACCACCCAGCACCACGGCAGCTCTTATAAAGAAAAGCATTTAACTGAGGCTGGCTTACAGTTCGAAGGTTCAGTCCATTGTCATCAGGACGGAAAGCATGGCGGCATGCAGGCAGACACGGTGTTGGAGAGGAAGCTGAGAGTTCTGTATCTGGGGCCACAGGCGGCAGGAAGAGGCAGTGAGCCACTGGGCCTGGCCTGAGCTTCTGAGGCTTCAAAGAGCACCCCTCAATGACCCACTTCCTCCAACAAGGCCATACTTACTTGTACAAAGCCACGCCTCTAATAATGTCGCTCCATATTAGTCAACGGGGGCTGTTTTCTTTCAAACCATCACATGGACAATCAGTGAACACTATAAGTGACCACCACAGTGACCATTATGATTGATCCTCAGAGTGAACACTGCAGCTGACCACCACTATGCCCATGATAGTGACTACCAGTGTCCACGATGACTAACCATCACAGTGGACACTACAGCTAAACAACACAATGACTACTATGACTGACCACCATCAAAGTGCCCATGACCATTATCTTTATGGATGAACATCATACAACTGACTAGCACAGTGACCGCTATGCTACAGCTAAAAAGATGCTCTTAGTGCATGCTTACGTGCAGAGAAACCCTTTAGGAATGTACCCAGGCCCGGAAATTTGCTCTGGTGCAGCCCTCTCTACATAGCCAAGCTATAAGACCGGAGGCCAAGAAGAGACTTCTACATTTCCACATTGGTTACATGGCAAGGGGATATCAAAATATCTATGTTCTCACTTACAAGGTTTTAAAGAACAAATGTATATCTAGGTAATGGGAAATGTAAACTTGTCATAATAGTAGCTGGCAATTTCTATTCACCCAGGCCCTCTGTGCTCACAAGTGAAACAAGGTGCCTGGAATTATCATGCCCTTCACTTTTTATGGCAATTACACATAAATGGAATTGTTCTTTCTATGAAATTTAAGTCAGTGGGGCTACGGATGCAGCTCAGTTGGCACAGTGCTTGCGTAGCATTTTTGAGGCCCTGAGTTCAATTTCTAGTACCCAATAAAATATGGTGTGCATACCTACAATCCAATATTTGAAAGACTGAGGCAGGAGGATGTTCTAAATTTGAAGCCAACCTGAGAGACAGAGTGAGGCCCTGCCTCAAAAGCAAAAAAAAGAGAGGATGAGGGAGAGGGGGGAAAAAAACACTAGAAAAATGTAATAACCTATCCAGAAAGATGTTCTACGCAAGGTGCTTCATACGCAAAGTGTATCCCTCTTGGTTAAAGGGAAGATTGCATTCATGAACCATGTATCACAAGCACATCTCAGATCTTCTTCTTGCTCCCAGGTTTCTGCGGCTCACAGGTGATGCTGTTACTCTCCAAAGGCCTCTAGATCCCTGCTTCCTCCACAAGGGGCTCAATCCCTGGCCTCTCTTTTAAAAAACATTTTATTTGTGTGGGTACTTTGCTTCCATATGTCTATGTGTCATGTGTGTGCCTGGTGCCCAAGGAAGCCAAAGGAGTCTATCAAATTCCCTCGACTTAATTACAGACAGTTGTCAGCTGCCATGTGGTTGCTGAGCACTGACCCCTGGTCCTCTGTAAAGAGCAACAAATGGTCTTAACTGCTGAGATATCTCTCCAGCCCCATCTAGGAGGTATTATCTTCACCTTGTTATTTTTTAAAAAATATTTTACTTTACTTTATGTGTATAATGTTTTGCCTGAATGCATGTATTATGTACCATTCATTTGCCTGCTGTATCCCCTGGAAATGGGGTTATGAATGGTTGTGAACCACCATATGGGTCCTGGAAATCAAACCTGGGTCCTCTGCAAGAACAAATGCTTTTAACCGCTGAGCCAGCTCTATAGCCCATTTCTGGCCCCTTTTATCTGCTGGTCACTGGTAGCCACGTGAGGCTCTCTGACAGGGAGACCAGCGGTGGCTGATCTGGCACTTGTCCTCACCAGGTGAACTTCTTCAGCTACAGATCTACCAGCTTTCCCTTTTTGGATTCTCCTACTTAGTCTTCTTTTTTGTTTTTAAGCATCTTGTTCTAGCCTGACTTACGTGTCTCTATCAGATACCCCTTATCTGTCAGCCACTGCTCTTCCCCTTCAATGATTCCTCTTTCCTGTCCCCGGAGGACACTCGTCTGTCTTCTGCCCTTCTATCCCTACCTTCAAGGTTTTAGCCTCAACTTCTGTCTCTATATTCACTTCTTAACCCATTATCTCTTCTCAAGCTCTTACCCGTTCATCAGGCCCACTTAAGTCTGACGTCTCCTTGTTAGCATAGAAATGGTTAAAGCCGACCAACAAAGGACACTGAACGACCCAGCAGCTGGCAACAGCAGGAGATCTTACCGTTCCTTACTAAGCATGAAGGAGACCAGAGCAGTGACCAGCCTGCAGAGACAGCTGTAGCTATAACCACAGACGCAAACACTAATGCTTATTTATGTGTGACCTTGAGAAAACTGGTGCTCTTTTCTGGCTCAGTACCCCTAAGGAACCTTGGGAAGAACCATTTTTCTGAGGATTACTGGCAATACATTTGCACTTGGCACATAATATTGATGGCCCACTCAGGAAGCCCCTCTACTCTGAATTCCTGCTTTCCTATAGGCTCACACTCTCAGCTACTGGCCCTTTCCCCATGACTGTGCACTTGGCGAGAAGGGCTTCTTCATCCTTCCACACCTTCACTTCTAGCTGCTCCCTGCCCCAGAGCATGTACAGCAGCTTGCCTGGGAGCTCAGAAAGACAAGCCATGGGGCACTCAACACTTTCCTCTTCAAGCTGCCCAAGAAGCCGAGTCTGGTCTTGAACTCCTGATCCTCCTGATCCTCTTGTCTTCATCTCCCAAGTGCTGGGACTATAGGCACACACCACACATCTAGCAAGTCTGTGGAGTCTAGTGCTAGAAACGCATTGCTCTGTATATAGGTTTAGTAACAGAAGCATCATCATGGCCCCTTGATGATGTCCTCTTTTATCTCATTTTCCCTCGGGAGAAGGTCAGCGCCTTTCTTGTGCCTCAACAACACTAACCTCTGGTGTACGGAACTGAAATGTGGTTGGTTTTTTATTTGTTTGGTTTTTGTTTATTTTTTGTCTGACATCCTCAGAGGTCAGGAGAGGGCATCAGGTCCACTGAGACTGGAGTTACAGATGGTTATAAATTGCAATGTGAGTACTGAAAATCAAACCTGGGTCCTCTGCAAAAACAACAAATGTTTCTAACCACTGAGCCAACTAACTTGCCAGCCCTGAGACTAAAATCTTGATAATACGACATAAAATGACATTTTAGGGCACTTTACATTTTGAGGCTTCTGTTGCAAGCTGGGCTTTAGTGAGGGACAAAGTGTTTTCTTGAACATTAGGCCAAGTGAATGTTTATAGCTGTACACTAGCTTTTAGCTACTGAGCCTTATAAACTATAGGCCACCCAGCATTTTGACCTCAGCAGTGACTGTAGTTATGGCAACTTCGTCGTTAGGTAAGTGGCTGTTTCTATAGAGACAAGGCTGCATGCATTAGACTCAGAAGCCTTAGCAAAAGCTTAGGGGTTTTCAGGTCTCACCAAGAATAAACCACAGCTTGTCACAGTGGTTGGCACTGAAAGCTCATGTACACTAAATGTCAGCTGTGCGGGTAGCCTCAGCATACACTGACCACTCTGGCCTAGCAAGCAAATGCCAGCTGTGCTGGTCTCAGCAAAGACAACAGGGCATTAGCAGGCTTGGGTGGCTCCCGGGTACAGAGATTGCTACTTGACCTTGAATTCTCCTGCCCAGCTTTTCCTAAGCCAGCATGGCTGAGGCAAAGGTTAGATGGTGGAGAGGAGACTTCCTTCATACAGGCCTTTTACACATCAGAGAGTGGGGCTGTTATCTATTAGCTATCTATAAGCTACAAAGCAGCAGAACTTCAAACAGCACATGCATTACAAAGCCAGTAAAGTTCTAGGTTAAATTGATTGTGCTAGACATATGTAGGTGTTTCAAAGAGAAAATGGAAATTAAGAGGTTTTTAACTGTACCTAGCATGTCTAAGAAAGGAAGGAAGGGCCTGAGCATACCCGGGTTAAGGCCAGTGCACTGAGAGACCAAAGGGCACACCCTAAGAAAGAAAACCCCTTCCCCAACATTACCGAGACTTCTTTTCACACAATACAGTATCAATGTTTTAGTATTAGGGGTGTAAATCCTTGAATCATAGTGTCAGGGAGAAGTGCTAATCTGACTAGTGTGTTTAGAAGAAGCTCAATCTGGGTGCGCACAATCCAGCCCCTCTGCTGCTCCTTCACCTCGCAGATTCCCACTCTACTCTGGTGCCACTGCCTCCTCCTCCTCTTCTTCCTCCTCCTCTTCTTTTTAAAGATTTATTTATCTATTTATTATGTATATGAGTGCTCTATTTACATGTACACCTGCATGCCAGAAGAGGGCATCAGATCCCAGTATAGATGGTTGTGAGCCACCATGTTGTTGCCAAGAATTAAACTCAGGACCTCAGAAAGAGCAAACAGTGCTCTTAATCACTGAGCCCCATGTTGTCCACTCTTCTAAAAGGCAGGCTTACTTCAGACTAGGGCTGCCACCCCAATATACCTATGAAGTCTAGAGTTCAGAATAAGAGGACCAGTTGCCCTCAGATATAAGCCAGCTCTCTAAAGTCAACTGTATTCATTATGGGAGGGAAACTTTGATCACTACTTGTCTCATTCCTATGTCCTATGCCTGTTAGCTGAGGACTCGGTAGGGAGAGTGCTATTTATTGGGTCCTCTTAGCCACAATCCATTTCCTTAGCACCAGCCACAAACCTTTACTTCCCAAACTCTTCACTAGCCTTGTCTCTTCCATATACGTCCTTTTCTGCACACCACTCAGACAAGCTTCTCTCTTCTCTCCATACAACATGCTAGTGCCTCTCTGCACACCCCCAGGTCACACCTGCTACAGTCTGGATCTTTCATACTCCCAGGGTCCATGTAATAGGAGCCTGGTCCCCAGAGACTGACCTGGAAGGTGTTAGGGCCTAGGAATCTTTGGGTCTCTAAGAACAAGCTCTTGGAATGGAGTGAGAGATGCTGGCCTCTTCCTTCTTTTATTAGCACAAGGTAAACAGTTCTGTTCTGACACATGCTATTGTCACAATATACTGCCTGACTCAGAAGCCTGAGGCTTATACATCGAAAAAACGCTGAATCGAAACAAATCTTGTTCTTTGTATGTTAATTACCTTGTGCATTTGCATGGTGACAGAAAGCTAACAATACCCAATTAGAAACCTCTTGCATTTATTCATGTCCTTTCCGTCTAACAGCCATCTAATTTTATTTCTACACCTCTTCACTGACTTGCACTAGCGTACCTATGTGCTGTAAATCATCTGGAACCTCTTTTCCTCTTTGCCCTTTATCTTCACTCAACTTTTGTTGTTCCTTTGGGATTAATTTTAGTGGTTTTAAATGTGTTTCCTTTAGTCAGGTATGGTAGTGTGCACCTTTAATCCCAGTGCTCAGTAGGCAGAGGCAGGGGAACTTCTGTAAGTTCGAGGCCAGCCTCGTCCACATAACTAGTTCTAGGGCACCTAGGACTACTGCCTCAAAAACCAAAACCAACCAAATAAACAAACAAAAACAAGTATTTTCTTTTAAGTCCTGCCTAGCTAGGGGTATAGCTCAAAAGTAAAGTGTGTGCTCAGTAGTTCCTAGTCTCTGGGCTCAACCCCCAGAATCCAAACAAACCCTGCCCCTAAAAAAATCCACATACTGGGCTGGAGAAATGCCTCCGTGGTTAAGAATATATACTTCTCTTGTAGAGAAACTGAGTTTGACTCCTAGCACCGGAACTGGGTGGCTCACAAAACCTATAATCAAGCTGTAGGCAATCCTACACCTCTGGCTTCTGAGGGCACTTTTACTCACATGCACATACGCGTGTGCACACAAACGCATACACACACATCATTAAAAATAAAAACAAATCTTTAGAAAAAAATCTGGCTGCAAACTTTGATGATGTACTTGCATCAAAATGTGGCTTACAATCATTCTTAAGGATCTAGGTCAGTTTTACTATCATTTTGACAAAAAATAATAAAATAGGCCAATACTTAAGTATAGAGTGAACGAAAGGTGTGTCATCTGGGGACTAATGAAAGGTGTGAAATGTCAGTACTAGAAAAGTGATGAAAAAAACCAATACAAAAATTCACTGGACAGGGTAGCCAGAGGTGGCAAAGCTGTCCTGAGATGTCCGATGTTTTTTTGTTTTTGGTTTTTGGTTTTTCGAGACAGGATTTCTCTGTGTAACAGACCTGGACTTACTCTGTAGACCAGGCTGGCCTCGAACTCAAAGAGATCCATTTGCCTCTGTCTCCCGAGTGTTGGGATTAAAGGTGTGTGCTACCACACCAGCTGGCATGTGGTGTTTGTTTGACTGGTTTCAGCAGAACATTCCACTATTTTATCATACATTTAAATGATGGCTCGTCTTGACCTGGCACTGTGCTCAACACACACAGGACAATAACTCAGTAACTGTTAGTTACTATGTAAGTAATACCATGCATTCTGTGGATGTCTTCTAGAAAAACAGGCAAATATGAGCAGGGTGATGGTGGTGCACACCTTTAATCCCAGCCCTCAGAAGGCAGAGGCAGGTGGATCAATCTCTGAGTTCGAGGCCAGCCTGGTCTACAGAGTGAGCTCCAGGACAGCTAGAGCTACACAGGGAAACCCTGTCTCAGAAAACAAAAACAAAAACAACAAAACAACGCAAATCTGCTGGAGATTTCCTCAGTGGGGCCTGTGTGAGTTCTATGTTATGAAACTTAACACCTTTCTGAATTTATTTGCTCACAGAGATTCTCTATGTAACAAGGATGTTCCTGAACCCTTAATACCAGATATTAGAGCTTGTTAATCTCTGTATTCAGTACTTAAAATTATGCACTTCAGCCAGGCATAGTGGCGCATGCCTGTGATCCTAGCACTCAGGGAGGCAGAGGCAGGTAGATGTGAGAGAGAGAGAGAGAGAGAGAGAGAGAGAGAGAGAGAGAGAGAGGGAGGGAGAGAGAAGACAGAGAGACAGAGACAGACAGAGACAGACAGACAGAGACAGACAGACAGACAGACACACACACACACACACACAGTTCCAGGACAACCAGGCTGCCCAAAGAAACCCTGTCTTGGAAAACAAACAAATAAAACACTTAAAAACAGCAAAAACTGTGCACCTGCCATTTGACAGGTATTCAGTGAGTTTCTACGTAGAAATAATTGAATTAACTACCTGAAGTGCTTTTTATTTAAAATCCAGTATATTGTGCTAGAGATAGAGCCCAGCAGTTAAGAGCATCCATGTGGAGGATCAAAACTAGCTGTAACTAGATCCAGGACAACAGATACCCTCTTCTGAGCCCTGTGGGCACAAGGCACATACATGACATATTTGCAAGCAAGACACCCATTCTTACAGAATGAAAATAAAGTTTTAAAACATTGTTTCCTAGCTCTGATATGCTATTGTGCAGCAGGGTAACTGCAGATGATGACAACACACTGTGTATTGTAAAAAGCTAAATGGGGGCTGCGAAGATGGTCAGAAGTTAAGCGTGCACACTGCTCTTGCAGAAGACGGACGTTCCCAACTCCCATTTGCAGCTCACAAGTACTTATAACTCCAGCACTTGCCTCAGTCCTCTCGGAGTGCCTGCATTCACCTAACTTGACCCTCCCACATGTAACTAAAGATAAAAATGAATCTAAAAAGCAAAAGCTAGATTCCCATGTTTTCATCATAACAATGAAAACTGTTGGTGTGGGCAGGTTTGCTAGCCCTGACTTAAATATTACACAATGTCTATATGTGTCAAAACAGTGCACGTGTCCCCCTTAAGTGTGTATGCTTTTCCTATTTTTATATATCTGTTTAAAAAAAAAAACCCTTCAAAGTTTTTAAGACGTCTCAAAGAGTTTACAGACAAATCTGTGGATGCTCAGTAACATTAGTGTAAAACAATGGGTGGTGACTAGTACAATAACAGCAGGGCCTTTCCAATTTGGATGAGGAAGATCCTGCAGAGGAACCAGGAAGAAAGGACAAGAGGTAAAGCAGCAAAGTGTCTCCTCCCTCTTCTAAAGAAGAAAAAAGCAGCATCAAAGCCACAAAACCACAACAGAGCGCTGTTTATCTAGGGAACAAAAAAGGTCTTACAAAAGGATACAGGCAAAGTTGGTGGTAAGGAGCTTGTCAGGCACGAGCAAAGCCCTGGGTTGTTGCCAGCACCACTGAATAAGAGAATTTTAAGACTTGCCCCTCCAGCCGGGGCGTGGTAGCGCACACCTTTAATCCCAGCGCTTGGGAGGCAGAGGCAGGTAGGTGGATCACTCTGAGCACAAGGCCAGCCTGGTCTACAGAGCAAGTCCAGGGACAGCCAAGGCTACACAGAGAAACACTGTCTGAAAACCAAAACCAAACCAAAACAAAACAAACGAACAAACCAAAAAGACTCCCCTCCCTCCCCACCCCACCCCTACCACCCCCGTTTTTCAAGAAAGGGTTTCTCTGAGTAGCCTTGGCTGTCCTGAACTTGCATTGTAGACCAGGCTGACTTCGAACTCATAGTGAGGACTTAAGATTTAAACATAGGGATTTCCTACTAAAAACAAAAAACAAAAACGCAGACTCAAAGACTGAAATTCAGGTTTGAAGAGGTCAATAGGCCCCAAGATGCCACAGGAGCAGATTCAGCAGAGTGACATTAACTCTCTTTTAGAAAGCAAATGTGGGCTGGAGCAGTGAGGACTGTCCACTTAGACCTGCAATTGCTTAACCTAATAACTAACTTCTCATCACAGGATGAGGCACCTAACATCAGCGTCAACATGAACGCCAGTGCACTTTGTGAGTGTGTTTATGTGTGGTGTGGGGACTGAACCCAGGCATCAGGCAGTATAGGCAAACACTACAACTGAGCTATCTTCCCAATTTCAATACCAGTGTATTTTAAAGGAAGCAACTAAAGCCAGAATACAAAAAGCTGCTATTATGGGCCATATTTTGCCTTTCTAAAAGAATGCAGAAAATCTGGGGCCAGAGAGGAGGCTTAGTTAATAGCATTTGTTGCTCTTACACAGCTAATAACCATCTGTAATTCCAGTTCCAGAGGATTCAACACCCTCCACAGGAACTACGTACATGTGCACAGTCACATATGCAGGTAAAAACACTCATACACATGAAATAAAAATAAAGTGTCAAATGTGGCAGCGCACATCTTTAATCCAAGCACTTAAAAATGCTTGTTTATCTATATGTTTGCGTACATGCTCATCTGTGAATCACATGTGTGCCTGGTGCCAGAGGAGATCAGAAGAGGGCATCAGGTCTCCTGTAACTAGAGCTACAGACAGTTGTGAGCCACTGTGTGGGTGCAAGGAGTCAAAGCCAGTCTTCTGAAAGAGCAGCCACTGTTCTTCAGCAGTGAATCATCTTTCTAACCACTAAATAATGTTTTAAAGGAATGTAAGGAAGAAGCCCTCCCATACAGTTTCCTTCTTTTTAAAATGAAGACTCCTGATTCACTGCTGATGATGAAAACTTACCTCTGACAGTATCCTGCAGCAACACAAGCCTGAGACAACCAGTCTAGGTTACATTCAGTGCAAAAAGCCAAAACCCTGAAAAAAAATCACAATAAGCCATACAGACAGCGTAAGATGTCCGAGGAAGCAGCAGAGTAGGCAGTGCTGTCTGAGTCCACTCTTTCATTCAGAGTTCACGGGCCAGTGGCCTAACTCCACAAACATACTCCTCAAGGGTTCTTCTAAAGTTAAATGCAATATGAATAAAATGCACGGATAACACAAGGTGCAAAACACCTATTTAATAAACCAGGTCATAATAGAAAATGTGGAGTGAGGACTTGGGATGAAGCTCCCTGGTACAGCACTTGCCCTGGGGTCCATCGTAGCCATACACGAAAACGGAATAGCTTCTGAAATGACATTAAAATCTGTATCCAATCTTTACTACTTTCTTTTTCGACAAACTGATCTTTTTGTTATTAATGTTGTGTGTGTGGTGTATTCATGTGAATGAGTGAAAGCATGCAACAGTGTTCATGCAGAGTTTAAGAGGACAGCTTTCAGAAGTCAGCTCTTTCCTCATCTTGATGTAGGTTCCAGATTAAACTCAGGCTGTTAGGCAAGCACCCTCTGTGCTGATAATCTCACTGGCCCTAGTACCTTCCCACATGAACCACAACAATGACCAGCATGGCATAATAACCCACAGTGACATGCAGGCCTTGGCGGTAACCAACAGCCTTCTAATTGATCTTAAGCCCTGTTCAACAAGAGGGAAAGTCATGCCCGGTACCGGAAACTTAGCCAACTACCTGGAGCTAGTGAGGTCATGGATCTTGGAAAAGATCCTACAGCTGCCACTTTACTAAACCAGCATAACCCCTGACTACATCGTAGGCATCCATCCTTAGACCCACAGGTATGTGTACCTCCCACCCCTCATCAAAGGAACTTCTCTTTGCAACTGGTGGAAACCATCATAAAACCACAAGTAATCAAAATGCAGAGAACAGGAGAACATGTGAGGCCCAGATACAACAGTTCTTATACCTAAGGCTCAGGGCTCCTTTTGGAAGAGTGGCTGGAAAGATGAATTGCTTCTCCTAGAAGTTTAGAGAGACTCCACCCCTTAAGTCTCCTAAACAAGATCGACACAATGATGACACCAACGGCCACGCTATCAGGCAGTGGGTAAAGCTTGTGGAGCCTCAACCCTAGACAAGGAGCTGTGGGCAATGAGGGATGCTCAGAGTAGGAGAAATATCCTTCCCCTAGGAAGAGCCCCATACAGTACCAACGGGGAGCCCTGAGATCACACACACATATAGCTAACGTTACATGGACTGAGCAGGTTCCATTTATGTGTTTAGAAACATACACACAAAACAATAATTAAAGACAAAGCAGCCATGAATTTAAGAAAGAACAGGGTGGCATACATAGGAGAGACTGAGGGGAAAAGAAAGGTTGGGAAATTATGCAATTATATTGTAATTTCAAAAAAATATTTTAAAAAGATAAGGTTTTTCTACATAGGCCTAGGCTGCCCAAGAATTTACAATCCTCTTGCTACAGTCTCCCAAGTGCTAAGATTGCAGGCATGCCACAATGCACAAACAAATCTTTACTATTTCTTATGTTATTTGTTCTATGTGCCTCAAAAATACCAAATTGCACTTTCAATGTCTGGATGTCTCATAATCACTTCAGACTGATGACCCAAACCCTACCTTCACCCTGCCTAGTCTTCTCCTTTCCTTCTCCACTGTCTTCCCCAAGGCCCAGATCAAAACCTACGTTCACTTCAAGCAATCTCACCTTCCCCAAGCCCCTCACACAAGCCCACCAAGTGCTAGCTAGTATTTATATTTTCAAAATTTCCATCTCAGATCCACCCACAATTCTTCATTTTCACTGTCGTCATCACTTCTCCTTCAAAGGCTCTGTGCTACTCTTGCTCTTCCCTAGGCTTCTGCCAAGTAATGGTTGGCATGATGTCTTTAATTCAGTTCATTACCAGCAGCTAGTAAATCCAGAGGTGACTTTATTTCTGATAAGTCTCTCTCCTGCTCAGGATGCACCGACTGTGTGTGTGGAGATAGGCAAAACAAGTGCCAGTCTAGGCTGTCAGCAAACTGTCTCCATCCAGAAGTATGCACTCTGCTTCACAACCAAGCTGTGCTCTGTCTATGAGAGGGCACACCATACCGTGGCTACGCACTATAAGGGATAGCTTTAGGTCCCTGTACCGGATGACCATGCCTGCCATCACCTCTGTTTACTGCACTCAGCACTGTCTGAATCAATACACCTGTGGTATTGCTAACAGAGTTAGGACCATCTCATTCACTCTCATCCTTCTGCTACAGCACACTGTTGTTACAATCTCAAAAGCACATTTGACCTTTGTGTACGCTGTAGCTTAAATTGAGTCAGGAAGTACCCACTGCCTTTAGTGGAGGCACTGTGCATACAGACTTCATCTGGTCTCTTTGTCCACCACACCTGCTCTAATTTCTGCTGAAGGCCCTCTGCTGATTCCCTTCCACTCCTCTGGCGCTGGTGTCCTTTCCAGAAACCTTTTCTGGACCCTCCTCTGAGATAAATCATGTTATATTGGTAATATACCTGTGTCTCTCTTCCGTACACAACATGAGAACCCTGACAGCAAAGATTAAGACTTACATGTCTTTTAATTTGGTGAGCAGTCCAACAAACATGCTGAAGTGAACTCCAACTGCATCACAGGAATTTAATGCATAATGCTGGCCGATCCCCATTAAATGGCACTGCAAAGGTAAAGGAGCTGGCTGCACCTTTGAGACTGATCTGGTCCTCCTGGAAGACTCAGGGCTATGTAGTTGCATGTGACCCTTGGTACTTCAGAGAGTGATCAAATTCTTCAATTTGTTGTCAGCCTCTAATTATCAAGAAAACTACACTGTCTATTCTTAGTTCTCTATTCTGATTAATTTCTACCCAGACTGAATCATGACTTCTCTCTAGATCCATTATCAGACCAAACTCTACACCAATGTCATAACGTAGCTCATTATTACATATGCTCCTGACAGACAACTTTAGGTGGAGATGGTCATCAACAAGTTCCACTGTCATCTTGGACACCTGTTAACATTTAAGGAAGACAAAAGGACACTACGGCAGAGGCTAGATGAGCAAGGGAAACTAGGTAATTTTCCAGGGCTGCTCTCTTCCTTACAAGGGACAGGGTATCTCTGTACTCCTGGGCTCCAGTGACTGTGCCACTTCCACCTCCCAAGTAGCTGAGATCACCCGTGTGCTCTACCACGACTGGCTTCCAGGGAGTCTCAGACTGAGTTTCTCAAAAAAACGTCTTTATTTGCTCTGTACCAAGTACATGAATATCAAAGGTAAGCATAAACACTGAATCTAAAACCAACAGCTTAAGTTATCTACAGCAGTATATTTCTTCTAAGAGATGAATACCAGAAAAACACCCTCAAACAACTATTTTGAGGTGCTCAGGAGTAATCTAATCCTACCACCTGATCATGCACTGTCACGGCAGAAAGCTGCCAACCAGTTTCCTCTACTCTCTTAAGGTGCCACTAGAGTAACCTTGGGACTTACGACCAGATGCCAAAGACCTCTGACTCACCCATCTGCAGGTCTTGCTAAACTGAAATAGGCTACAGTCAAGTATTTAACTAGACTCACACGATGTAATTGCAGCTAAGTGTTTCCTAGAGAATGTGGCAAGCTGAAAGGCATATATATTCAACAAATGACACTTACTTTCCTAGTATCACCTCTGATGTGACAGGGTTTTAATTTTCAAACTTAACTATTCAGTGCAATTCAATTTAATTCTCATTTTAAAAATTCAAGCAGCACAGAAAAGCTCTTGATCATGCAGTCTCTTCCTTCATCCTTGGTTCTCACTGCTGTCACCAGCATGTATCTAGCACCTTCTTGGAATGCAAACTGTTACGGAATATACTATTCTCTATCATTGTAAAATCAAAGCAAGCAAAAGGTACTCAAATAAAACCACCAAAACAACAACAAAATACACTGTTACATTTTTGTAGCAACATATTTTATTGGTTTATTTTCTGAGATAGGGTGTCACATAACAGAGGTTGGCCTCACCTCCCTCTACTGAAGGACCTTGAATTTCTAATCCTCCTGCTTCCACTTCCCAAGTGCTGGGGACTGAACCCAGGACTTCATTTTTGTCTTTTGTTTTCCAAAACAACAGGGGTTTTTTTTTTGTTTTTGTTTTTGTTTTTTGTTTTTTGTATAGCCCTGGCTGTTCCAGGACTCAATCTGTAGATCAGGCTAGCCTTGAACTTGAGAGATCTACCTGCCTCTGTCTCCTGAGTGCTGAGATTAAAGGAGTGTGCCATTTTCACCCAGATGACCCAGGACTTTGTGCATACTAAGCTAGCACTCTATCAAGTGACCTACATCTGAGACCCCTTATTTTTGTGAGATTTTGTGGAGGACTAGGGGTATGTGAGACAAGAGCTTCCTATGTAGCCCAGGCTAGCCTCAATACCTTACCTCATCCTCCCAATTACTGGGATTACAGGCCTGTGAAATCAATCAAACACTTTAACTGAGACACAAATGAACACTGAAAACCATGTCTGGCTGCGTTGGTGGCAACCAGCTATCAAGAGGTCCACAGGCAGTATTTTAAGTGAAGCTATAAATGTAAGAAGTACAGAACACCAGCAAGGAGGCTGGGGGGGTGGGGGGGGCGTTGTCCTTCCAGGCCAGTTGTGTGAGGGGGCAGCTAGCCCAAGTAGAAACAAGGTTGCCTGCTGAATTAAGTTCCACAGACAGCAGAAGCCTAGGAGCACAGGTGCAAGCAGACCTGTGGCAGGCAAGAGTATTGTTCAGCCACCCCAAACCCAGGGTTTGCTTTGCCTTAAGACTTGGAAATGCTAGTTTTACAGCTTCAAACAGGTCCAATTTAGCTCAATGTTTTAGAAATTCTGTAAAAATGTTCAGGCCTACCCATTCCTAAACACATACCCCTAAAATCTTGCTGGTGTCCCTCTTTTCTCTGCTAATCATTTTTGCTGAAATTTTTTTTCTTTTAATTTGAGTGAGGGTCCCACTATATAATCTAGGCTGGCCTTGAACTCGAGATCCTCCTGCCTCAACTTCCCGATGTAAGTGTGTACCGCTATGCCCAGCTCTGAAAAAGAAGCTTGTATTTGTAGTTCCAAGGTTCCTATCTTTTTTCACAAATGTAACTACCAACTCTGAGCTGATGATCGCCAACTCCAGTGCTGACCTTTCTTACCAACCTCTAGAATCAGATGCACTACTGCCTACGCCAACAGATGTCTCTGCCTCCTCCTGTGCTACAGGTCCCTAAAACCCCGTGCAGCTACCTCTGTCTGCCCCCAATGTGTGCTCTCCCTCAGCCTCATCTGCAATGTCATCATCCCACTCAAATCAGAACTCTGGTGACATCATCAGCTCCTTCCTAGCACCAAACTCTACTGATTTTAATCTCTAACCTTCTGGTATGTTTTAATCTCACCTGTGTCTACTGCTACTGACTTTGACTTCATCTGTTTTTCCTAGTCTACTCCCTTTTTAAAATTTGATTTTCCTAGCCAGGCATAGTGTGGCACTCACCTTTAATCCCAGCACTCAGGAGGCAGTGGCAGGTGGATCTCTTGAGTTTGAGGCCAGCATGGTCTACAGAATGAGTTCCCAGACAGCCAGGGCTGCACAGAGAAACCCTGTCTCAAAAAACAAAGCAAAACAAAAAATTGGTTTTCTTATCTTCAATACCACCTACCTTCAACATTAGAATGATATTTAGAATAAAATCTTGACTAAGAAAATATAATTTCCACCCCATGCTACACCAGATCCAGTACCTACTCACCTCTCCTGCTCCATCTCACAAAGCTACATTGTGTCCTGTTTCCCTAGAGCACCCAAGGTTTCAGGTGCCTTTGTGCAAGCTACTTCCTCTTAGAAGCACCCACGGGCCAAACTTCTCAACTTGCAGGCAGATGCAGGTTAGGCCATCTTTTCTGTGAAGTCTTTGACCCATCTCACAGGCAATCTGGATATGCCTCCCTCAGTTAGGAACTGCACAGGCACTACTCCCTAGTTTATAAGCTTCCTGAAGGCATGGTCTGTGTGGTGGTTTGAGTAAGACCATGCCCCACAGGCTCATATATTTGAGTGCTTGGTCATCAGGGAGTGGCACTGCTAGACAAGGGTTAGGCGTTGCAGCCTGTGGGTGTCACCAGGGATGGGCTTTGAGGCCCAGGGTAGCCTCTCCTGCTGCCTGTAGATCTGGATGTAGAACTCTCAGCTCCTTCTCCAGCACCATGTCTGCTGTGTGCCACCATGCTCCTCGCTGTGATGATAATGGGCTAAACCTTTGAAACTGTAAGCAAGCCCCAACCAAATGCTTTCATTTATAAGAGTTACCTTGGTCATGGTGTCTCTTCACAGCAATATAACAATGACTAAGACTGTCTGCATTTAACACTTCATCAGTATCATTAAGTCCAGTGTCAGCTAAAGTGTAACATTCTCAATAAATCCTTGTGGGATAAGCACACATTTTTAGAAATAAATAAAGTCACCTAAATACAGTATTCTGAGCTTACTCATAAGGATTCTACTCACTCATCTCTTTAAAAACAAACAATGGTTCATCAGCACATGTCATCCCCATGGTACTTACAGTAGAGGAAGTCTTGGGACTGGTTTGGCAGGAGCCTAGAACTTGCTATGTAAATCAAGCTGTCCTAGACTCACAGATTCATCTGCCTCTGCCTTCCACACCTGGCTATAAAACTCTAAAGTTACTCTTCTAGCTAGGATTCAGGAAAGGCTGCCAGGTGTAGGGCGCAGGCTAAAGCGGGAATGATAAGAAAGCCAGGTATCCTACCTTGGGCTACTAAGCCAGTCTGTTCAATTGCTATATCCTCCAGCCTGCCTCCAGGACAGAAAAGGCCTGAGAAAATAAGGCTGCATTCTGAAAACCTAAACACACAGAACTATGACCCTCTTGGAAGGAGAGGCAGCACTGGTGGGGAATGTAAGGGCTGCAATAAGGAACGGGGGTACTTCGACTCAACCACCTTTTCAGAGTTTATGAAGTACAGCATTCTGTCCTTATCAGAACAAGAGCATGAAGCAGCGTTTCACTGTAACTGTTGATCACACAAGAAAGTTATTTGTCATGCCTATTGAGAGAGACAGACAGACAGACAGACAGACAGTGTGTGTGTGTGTGTGTGTGTGTGTGTGCCTGTGTGTGTGTGTGTACACGCATGTGTGCTGGGGATGGAACCCAGGGCTGTGTGTGTGTGTGTGTGTACATGCATGTGTGCTGGGGATGGAACCCAGGGCTGTGTGTGTGTGTGTGTGTGTGTGTGTGTGTGTGTACATGCATGTGTGCTGGGGATGGAACCCAGGGCAGTGTATGTGTGTGTGTGTGTGTGTGTGTACACGCATGTGTGCTGGGGATGGAACCCAGGGCTCTGTGTGTGTGTGTGTGTGTGTGTGTGTGTGTGTGTGTGTGTGTGTACATGCACGTGTGCTGGGGATGGAACCCAGGGCTTTATTCAGGATAGGTAAGCACTCTACCAATTGGGCTACATCCCGCTCCCTATGTTTTTGTTTTTGTTTGGTTTTTGAGAGGCAGGTCTCACAGAGCCCAGACTGGCCTCAAACTCATTGGGATCCTCCTGCCTCAGCCTCTGGAGTACTTGGCTTATAGGTGTATGCCACTATGCCGGACTGTTGACACTGATATGGATGATAAAAATGATACAAATGATCATGAACACATTTCACCTAATGTCACTCACTCTGTGACAGAAGTGTACAGAATATACAGAAAGTGGAGGGATAATCTGTGCCTCTAACTGAAACGACAGAGTTAAAACTACTTCTCAAACCTATTCATCTGAGGATCTCACTTCCTCCTAAAATTACAGAGGGCTCCAAAGAGGTTTTATGTAATTAAATTACCAATATATATCATACTAAATGGTTAAAAGTATGAAACATTTATATGTTTGTTGGTTTATTAAATGCTACCAACAAGGCCAGGCATGTGGTCCACACCTTTGATCCCAGAACTCAGGAGGAAGGAGCAGGCTGATCTCTGAATTTTAGGCTAGCCTAATTTACACAGTGAGTTTTTGTCCAGGGCTACATAGTGAAGTTCTTTTCTTTAGAAGAAGGAGGAGGAGGAAGAGGAGGAGGAGGAAGAGGAAAAAATTACCAACAATAAGCCATTAATCTTCAAAATTCACATGATCACATTTCAAAGGCTTAATAACATGAGAAAGTGCTGTCTTGCATTTTGGCAAGGTTCTTTAGAGCCTGGCTTAAGAGGTGAGAGCTGTATGTACACTAATGTTTATTTTACTTTTGGTCTTGGGCAGTAGTGAATATCTTGTATTCTCTGGAAAATTCTATGCACTAAAGAAAGAATGATTTTTAAAAGTATACTGCTGGGCTGGAGAGATGGCTCAGAGGTTAAGAGCACTGACTGTTCTTCCAAAGGTCCTGAGTTCAATTCCCAGCAACCACATGGTGGCTCACAACCATCTATGATGAGATCTGGTGCCCTCTTCTGGCCTGCAGGTATATATGCAAGCAGAGCACTGTGTACATAATAATAAATAAAAAAGCCTTGAAAAAAAAAAAGGCATACTGCATCCCCAGAAGTACATAAATTAGTTGAGACCTGGAGGACCCCTTGAGAGACACTTAAGTATGATGGCTACTTTTATGTCAACTTGATACAGGCTAGAGTCATCTGGGAGGAGGGAATGTCAAATGAGAAAATGCCCCCACTGGCTTAGCCCATGTGCAGGCCAGGGGTGCATTTATTTAGTGGCTGACACGGAAAGGCCCAGCCTATTGGAGGGTATGTCACTGCTGGGCCGGTGGAGCTAGAGACTATATGATAGCAGGCTGAAACCTGCTAGAGTTTATATGAAACCATGAGGAGCAGACCAATAAAGAGCCACTCCTCCCTGGCCTCTGTTTTAGCTTCTGCATCCAGGTTTCTGCCTTGTGTCAGTCACTCCCCTGGATGAAGGACTACCAGCTCTAAGATGAGAGAAACCTTTCCTCTCAAGGTTGCTTTTGGTCATGGTAGTGAGCTCAGTAACAGGAAGCCATTTTTTAAAAAATCTTTTTTGTATTATAATTTATTCATATTACATGCCAATTATAATCTCCTGGCTCTTATCTTCTTGTTCTCACCCTTTCTCTACTTTCTGCCCTATTCCCCTCCCCTAGACCTCTGACAGGTGGGGGTCCTCTTGCCACCCCACTGTCTGACCATAGCCCATCAGGTCTCATCTGGACAGCCTACATCCCCTTCCTCTGTGTTCTCACGGAGCCTCTCCACCAAGAGGAACCAGAGTTCATGTCAGAGGCAGTCTGCCACTCTTCCCGCCCGCTTCCCCATGTGGAGAATGCACTGTGCATCAGCTACATCTGAACAGGGGTCTAGGCTCTCTGCTTGCAATGTCCTTGGTACGTCAGCTTGTGCAGGTCCTCACCTGTGGATCCAGATCCGCCAGCCTTGAAAGGCTCCTTGTGGAGTTCCTGACAACCCACCTCTGATCCGCCATTCTTCCATCCCCCCAACTCCTCCACACAACTCGAAGGTCTTCGCCCACTGAGACAGGGACCCAGGGGCTATCCCTGGGCCACACTTTGAGACTCAATGAAAAGGTATTAAGTATAAACCGAGTGAGGGCTGATCAAGAAGGAAGTGTGTGGCCAGAGGTACAGCCAAACATCTAAAGGCAGCTCCAGGGCTAATTCAGCCCCTGGGAAATCTCACAGCCTAAAAATGCCAGCCAGGGCAAGACAGGCTCACGCTGACAGCAAGAGGACCAGCAGTAAAGTCTCCGGCATGGCAGTCTCTCTGCCTTCACTGCCTTGAGTAACATTCCCTGAAGGCTGAGGGAGGCAGTGTTTCCTCTCTAGAGTCTCCTAGTTCTGCTGCTAGAAGCTGCAAAGGGCTTAGAAGCAGGAGCAGCCTTGCCACATCATCCTGCTGCTGTTTACTAACTGTAAAACCCTCTCCCTGCTGCAGCCTCAGTCTTCAGATATTTCTTGGTCTGACTGCCTTCAAAAGCAAATTTAACATCAGCCACGTAGCCAGTTTTTCCTTGCCAACGATCATGTGAGTTTGTTATTCTGTCCCTGTGCATCTTGAGCGCTGTAAAAACAGTTCCTGGAGCATCGTATGTCACGGATCTAGCTGCCATCAACCAAAAACATTTTCTTCATATTTTGTGGCACAAACTGTAAGCATTCTGGATGCGGTTTGCAGAGTCCATCCTTGGCCAAGAGAAAGGCTTAAATTTCAGATAAATGGAGAAAGGGGGATTACCAGTGACCATGGTAATGGTTAAACTGCTGTAACTGTCAAGTCCGTGTTTGGGAGTATATATTTCAATTTCCATCATGATTTGAATTCCAGAAATATTCTGCCATAAATACAGTTGTGTTCTGTTAATGTAGCAAGTTCTTGGCTAACAGAATTTTAAATATAGGAGAAGTTCTGAAGAAACAGAAACTTCTTTTGGTTGCTTAAATGAAAAAGCAATATACAAATATAGGAACTGGCATCAATCTATAAAATACAGTCTTTCAGGCCTTTAAAATTTTTTTAGTAAAACATATTCAGTGAGGCTCCTTAACAAGACAGAACTTTTTTTTTTGGGGTGGGGGTGGGGGTAATATGATGCCAAGTAAGCCCAGGGGCTTGCACAAAACCAGATAATTTTTAAAGACAAAATGAAACTAAAACTTCAAAAGATATTTCTAATACTGGGAATGTAAATTGCATGACTCAGACCAACTGCCCTGCCAGAAAAAATCTGGATAAAACATAAAATAAAAAGCCCTTAAGTTAGAGAAGCACTAATAAATCCATCAAAAATTACCAAATATAGAAGCCAGTTCCAGGAGCTGGAGACAGATCAGTCATTAAGAGCATACACTGTTCTTGCAGAGAACCTGAGTTCTGTTCCCAGCACCCACATCAGCTGGCTCCTGGCAGTCTGTAACTCCAGCCCAAGGGATACAACACTCTTCTAGAGTCCATGGGCATCTGCATTCCCAGCACATACTCACACAGAGACACACACATGTACATGTAATTTAAAAGTAGTAATAAAAATAAATCTTTTAGCTGGAAGTAGTGATGCACACCTGTAATTCCAACACTTGGGGAGGCAGAAGCAGGAAGATCACTGTGAGTTCAAGGACAGCCTGAAAGACAAAGGGAGTGCAGGACAACCAAGGCTACACAGAGAGACCCTGTCTTGAAAAACAAAACAAAAACTTAAAAAAAAAATTCCAGATAAGCTACATACTTAAATATGAAATATAAATAATAATGTTTTCAGAAGTATTATAGAATAATGGTTTTTAAATTTAGAAATAGGGAAAGAATTTACAAAACAGCACATAAAAGGTACCAGTTATTAAAAACAGATATGGATGGAACTAAAGATCAGTTGTAAGGGGATATATAGCTTACCTAGCATGCATGAAGCTCTGGGCTACATTCCTAGCATCAAAGGGAAATTAAGAAGGCAAAATTAAATAAAGATTATTATTATTTTTGTATTAAACCAATGTGATTTTTGTCCTTTGACACTCTCAATTATGACTATCCCAAATATTCTCAACAGCAGAACAGTAAATACACTGTAGAGTGTTTACACCATAGACAACCACAGAGCTTGGAAACAAAGCACAGGCCACACAACATGAGTGAGACGTAAAAGCACAGTGACCAGATAAAAGGAACGCACAGCATATGGCTCATGTGTTCAAATCCAATCACAGTGTTTGTTTAGGGGTACACAGGTAATTTAAGTAGAAAGGAAAATAAAACAGAAAATAGCTAACCTGTAGGGAGGAAGGCAGGGACTATGACAAAGGTTACAAAGGGGCTACTGAGTCACCACAAAGTTGAAAATGTGATTTTTAAAAGTAATTCACTAAAATTACATTTGCTTCTTACTTTGGTGGGAGGGTGCTGGGGATTAGCCTGGTGCCTCCTGCATGCAGTGGAAGCTGCCACCACTGAGCCACTCCATGCCCTTTTGCACATTTCTGATTGTGTGATGTACTTTACAAAAAAAAAAAAAAAAAATCAAAACAAAGCAAAACAAAACTTACTTCCTGAAGTCTGAGGCAGATGGAAGATAAGTTTGGACTGCCTGGGCAACTTTGGTGAGACTCTGCCTCAAAACAGATACAATAAACAAGTGAAGCATTAAGTAGTATGGGTGACAAAACTCTACAAACTAAATCTCAGAACCTAAATTCTCCAGCTAGCTGAGCTCTTCCTTCAGGTGCCCAGGCCTTTGTCACTCACCCTTTCCATAACTAGTCTGACACACTCACTCCCAACCATGTGCTGTCTCCACTTTCAGTCACGATAGAAAACCATACAGGCCTAGTGATCATACTCCTGCCGGTGTCTTTCCTATTGGAAATCTTTTTACTAGGGACTGAGTCAGACTGCCTTGTTCCAATTCCAGATCTGCCATTTTCTAACCATGTGACTGTAGTAAAGAGTGTGGTGGCATACACCTTTAATCCCAACACTAGGAGACAGAGACAGGAGGATCTCTTGAGTTCAAGGCCAGTCTGGCCCACAGATAGGTGGCTATACAGAACAGGTAGAGGGCTACGCAGAGAAACCTTGTCTTGGAAAAAAAAAGAAAATGAGATAAAAGTATTACCTGTCTCAAGGAGTAATAGTGAAGGCTAAACAGGCAAATATAAGTAAAGTCCTTGAACTATAGCAAGGTCACAGAAAGCACATGGGTATTGTGTGCTTAACAGCCACTGCTAGAGACCCTCAGCAGAGTTCAGTTCCTGGGCCCTCATGCCAGCTGTAAGTGATTCGGCTCCAGTGTACATGGTCTTGGGAGATATATAGTAAGTTGAAGGTTAACAGAGAAAGAGCTCCATCTATGCAACTATGAGGAAGTTGTCATGCATGCTGAGGTGAGACTCTGGTGATGGAGCTGTTCTGGAAAACCACCCATGCTCTTATAAGCAAGCCCATAAACTAGCTTGTTCACTAGGCTAGACTTAGGTAGAATCTTTATTTTGTTTTTGTTTGCTTTTTTGAGACACAGTCTCATTATGTGGCTCATTATGTGTCCAGTTTCAAAGATTCCGACGCCCTCTGGGGCACTGCACAAACAATGCATGCAGAAGAGACAGCCACAAAATAACTGAAGTCTCAAAAAAAAAATTGTGGGGTTTTTTGAAATAGGGTTTCTTTGTGTAGCCCTGGCTGTCCTGAACTAGCTCTATAGACCAGGCTGTCCTGGAACTCACAAAGATCTGCCTCCCAAGTGCTGGGGTTAAAGGTGTGCACTACTACTGCCTGGCTGTCAAAAATTTCTTAAAGAAGAATATAATCTAAAATTTCTATCTGATGTGGTTTGAGATAAAACATTTAATTTTGGGTTAAATATGTCTTATCATGAAAATTTCTAATTTTTAATTTTAGACATTTCTCATTTGGCTAATCAGTGATTTATAGAACATTAAGTAAATCCTTATACACATTAAAGTTCACAGCAATATTATTCATGATAGCTAAGGAATATAACCAATCTAAAAGCTCACCAACTGGTGAAAGGACAAATACTGAGCAGGAAGCAAGCTACTATTGACACACACTCCCACGTATTTCCTCAGAAATATGCTAAGTAGAAGTAGGCTTGAAGGATCACAGATTATATAATCAGACCATGAACTACAAGTTTCTTGGGGCAGAGTGTAAGAACAAAGATTGACAATGATACGACAGAAGAGATCACCTGTGGTAAACAGAGACGAAGCCCTAGAGTTGAGTTGTGATGAATATGCAGCTGGCTAAGTTTACTGAAAACAAAGGTGGGGTGTTTGTTGATGAGAGTCCTGCAATGTAGCTGTGGCTGGCTCCTCATTCCCTTGGTGCACACCCAGGCTGCCTTCAACTCATGGCAGCTCTGTCTCTGCCTCCTACACGCTAGGATCATAGGTTTGTAGCATGATTCCCAACTCTTAAAAAACAACCGAGGGGGGGGGGTCATGTGGGAGGATGTGCTTATGTGGAGGCCAGAAGTTAACTGTGAGTGTCATTCCTCAGGAGCTTCCGCCTTGTATTTTTAGAGACCTCTCATTGGGAGATGGGCCTCATTAAGCTAGGCTTGCTGGGCGGAGAGTCCCTTGGATTTATCTAAGCCTTCCCAGCTCTGGGATTACAAGTGGATGGATCACACCTGGCTATTTTACATGCCCCACTTATTTCCTTATACTTTTGTGGGAAGTACTTTACCAACTGAGCTTCCTAAACTTTTAAATTTTACACCTAAATTGGTGAATTTTACAGTACGGAAATTGTGTCCCAATGAAGTGGCTTTTAAAAATTGCAAACATGATATTCTTTCAAAGCCGCCTGTAAGTTTGATAACCTTAAGCTCTCACCTACATATAAGGATAAATATAACAAGAACTCAGCTTTTAAATAAACTAAAATGAGCTGGGTGCAGTGGAACACACCTGTAATCCCAGCACTCAGGGGTCTACAAATCAACTCCAGGACAGGCAAGGCTACACAGAGAAACCCTGTCTCAAAACAAACAAACAAAACACATAACAATCCCAAATTTCAGATGAGACAGTAACTCAGTGGTGAAGCATATACCCTGAGGATTCAAGCCCTAGCACCACAAAAGAAAATGAAAATAAGTAACCCCCCCCCCCAAACAGAAACCTCCTTCCCCTACTCACTTCCCAATCTGGGAGCAATAGGCAATCAGGCTGACGAGCGAGCAGGCTTTCACTGTTGTTTACCTCATCCGCCTGTACAGACACACACACACACACTCTAGCTTTGGCTTTATAGCTACAAGTACAAGAGTGGAAAAAGATTTTAAAAGGTATAACTACAAATACATGTCACACAATGGCCCCACTCTTGGGTTTTTTCCAAACAGTAAACATAAGAAAAACTTCAGAGCTGAAGAGACGGCTCAGCAGTGAAGAACTCTGGTTGTTTTACTCACAGGTCCTGGGTTTGAGTCCCAGCACCCATGTGGAGGTCCCAGTCCCCAGGCATCTGATGCATTCTGGTCTCTGTGGACACCATGGTATACAGACATATATGCAATCAAAACACTCATACACATAAAATAAAAATTTTAGTAAAAACAAAAAAGGTAAATGAGAAAGATAAAATGAGAAAGATTAAAAAAAAAAAACAATAACAAACACAGCACAAGCAGGATTCTTAAATTCGGTTCAGGAGAACCCTAGAAAGTACCTTTTACACGAACGGCCTACAGCACCTCAGCGAGATCCTACAGTATCATCAGATTGCTCTGCTCAACTGGAATTGCTAAACTGGATACTGCTTGAAGCAGGTCACCAGCCAAGTCGTCAAAGTATTTGGTAATGCAGAGATTGACTTGAAAGTCATGTCACTGTGAGGTTTGGCTTGGACAAATCAAGAGAAACTACACTGGTTGTTGCTTGTCAGCTGCAAGTTTATTTTATTAAAACAAATCTCATGTTAGATGTATCAGATTCCTCAAAACAGAAACAGCACTTAGAAAGTGTAGTCTCACTTCTTTTATGTTTAGAAAACACCTGGCCTGCTTCCTGCCTTTGGACTGCCCCTCTACTGTTGCACTGTCAAAAACCCACTGGTAGTCATTCTCTGTCCCCTCCCTCTGTCTGTCTGTCTGTCTGGACTCTGGCTTGTTTCCTTTCTTCTTCCCTCTACTCTCATCATTACAGTACTAATTTGGAGGCTGGTGTGAAAGGACTGAGAAATGGGGGAAGAAGGCAAACTAGAGAGCACTGGAGCAACAGGAGGAGCAGTGGCTCTTAATTAAGGTGGTCCTAGATGTGTGGCAAGGGCATCAGCTGGGATACTGGTAGACAGATCAACCCCTTAGCACCTACCCAGACCCACTGACCCAGAAGCTCTGTTTTGATTAGCAGGCTCCTCAGGAAATTCTATTATAGGCTAAAGTTTGAGAATTGGTGGTTTATCAGGTAGAAAAAGGAATGAACCAAGAGAACTTAGAGACAGAATTTCTACTGCAAAGCCCCTCCCCCAGTCTCTAATCCATTTGACTAATGAAAAACTCCCCTCAAAAATCCTAAGTTCCATACATAGTTATTGACCCCATGCATTGCTGAGGCTCAGTCTTTCTCCCAGTTGCCTCCCAATATAGTACAAGTTTTGCTATTTCACTGTTGGAGCTCTAGTCAGTCAAGAAGAAAGGAAATGCAGGAATAGGAAACTGTGATTCAAAGTTTCAGGGATATTGTCTAGCCTAGCAAGTGTGAGTTCAATCCCAATACCATACAGCCCCTTAAAAAAACCTGAAAAACATACTAAAGGTGGTTTTTTTTCTTAAAATTTTTTTAAAGATTTCTTTATTTATTATGTATACAATGTTCAGCCTGTATGTGTGCCTGTCCACCAGAAGAGGCCACTAGATCTCTAAAGACGGTTGTGAGCCACCATGTGGTACTGGGAATTGAACTCAGGACCCCTGGAAGAACAGTCAGTACTCTTAACCTCTGAGCCATCTCTCCAGCCCACTAAAGGTGTTTTAAACTAGTAAAGATGGATTTTTCAGCAAATGGTATAAAATAACTGGTTGGTCATATGTGAATAGAGAATGAGAAGATATATTCTTTATTTCATGGATTTTGTTCCATATAAGAAAATAAAACTCCAGAGAAACATTTCACCGGTCTTGGTAGCTCATGCCTTGTAATCGCAGAACTTGCAAGGCCAAGGCAGAAGAACTGCCAGTGTTCAATGACAGTGGCTACAGAATGAGACCTTGTCTTAAGGAACAAAGCAAGCAAAACGAAACAGCACAAAAAACCAAGAAAAGAAAAAAAAATCAAAAGGAAGTTGGACATGGCGGAGCATGCCTATAATCCTAGTACCTAGGGACTGAAGCAATTGGGTCCTGAGTAAGCGGTCTGCCGAGGCTATATTAGATACTCTATATAGAACAAAAACAAAAAACCTACCACAAAAGGACTGTGAGTTATGGATAAAAGTCATTTTGTAAACTGGATTGAGGAAGTTCTTCCCAAAAGCATGATCATTTCTCTCTAAAGGCATAAAAGAAAGCCTGCCTCCCAAACCTGAGACCTGAGTTAGATATCCAGAACCCAGGTAAAATGCTGGGACAGTGGCACACACCTGTAACCTCAGTGCTGAGGGAGTAGAGCCAACAGGATCCCTGGGGCTCAGGGGCCAGCCTAGCCTAATCAGAGAGCTCTAGGGCAGTGAGAGACCTCATCTCAAAGGAGGTGAACAATATTTTATGACACTAGAGATTGTTCTCTGGTCTCCATATACATACTTAAATGTGTGTGTGTGCGCGCGCGTGCGTGCGCACACACACACACACACACTTTTTAAAGTATGGACTGGCAAAGTTATGGAGACAGAGACACTAGCATATGCTGACGATGAGATAGAATGCTTGCAGACCAAGATTGGAAATGAGGTGAGAGTTTTTGACCTGTTTTGCTTTTGGGTCAGGGTCTTGTGTAGCCCATGCTAGCCTCAAACTTGTAATATAGTTTAGCCTGACCTTGAATTCTTGACCTTCCTGCCTCTATCCACTAAGCACTGAGAGTATAAGTGTGCATTACTATGCCCTGTTAGGTAAGTTTTTGCTTTGTTTCAATATTTATTTTTCCTATTTCTGTGCGTGCGTGTGTGCGTGCGTACGTTTGTGTGTGTGTGTTGCCAGCATAAGCCAGAAGAGGGTTTTGGATCTTCTAGAGCTGGAGTTAGAGGCAGTCCCGAGCCTCTTGACACGGGTGCTTGGAACTGACCTTGGGTGCTCTGCAAGAGCAGTAAGTGCTTTTTAACTGCTGAGCCATCTCTCCAGCACTGACATGGTCTTTGAATTGGGTTGGAGTTTAGGTAAAATCATGGAAGAAATTCTCAGCAGGCTCCCAAATTCTCTCATCTTGGTACATGTCTTCTTCTACTGCTTTCCTAGAGCACAATTATTATAACATCTACCAAGACTACATATTTATTCTTGGGACTGGAGATGGTTCTGTCTTGATGGTCTTCTAGAGGGCCTGGGTTCAATTCGCAGCACCGACATGCTGGCTCATAACTGAAACTCCAGTTTCATGGTATCTGAAACCCTCTTCTGGCCTCCTCAGGCACCACGTATAAGCATGGAGGTACATGGAGACAAAACACTCACACACATAAAATAAAATTTAAATTAAAAAAATTTAAAAGTCTGGTCGTGTTTATATGTTTCTAAGATAAGTCAGCTCATCAAAGTATAAATACTTATATTTTGACATGAGAGGGGTTCAAGGGGGCTACCATGTGTGGAAGGCCTAGGCTAGAGTTACCAGCCCAGTTACCTAGTGCTGACCAGGATGAGCCCCTTTAATTATCAATGATATCTGCCTGGTACATGAGGGTTACAGGTTAGTTTTTACAACCTTTGCTATTGTATGTGGGTTTTGTTGTTTATTTGTTTGGGACTTGCAGGAAATCACTGTACAGGTGGGCCTTGAATCAGCCCAGCTGTCTCCACCTCCCAAGCACTAGGCGTACAATGTGTCAGCAGACCCAGCTGGTAAACTTTGTTTTAATTTTCATTCCCCCACCAAATGGAAATGGCTGGTACTCATAGAAGGTAGTCTGGAAATGTCTGCTAAATAAAGGAAGCGTGTGTGCACATAGGGAACTGGTACTTGCCAATACCTCCTACTGGAATCCAGACTTAGTTAAGGGTAGCACTGGGCTCAGTCAGAACCTCTCACGTGTCACAGCCTCTCTTGTGAGTAGGTGTGACCACAAGCCACAGCTGTGGCCGGCGAGATGCACGTTTGACTAGGCACACTGAGAAAGTGAGGTGGCAGTGAGAGTGAAGAAGGGAATGGCCTCGCCACCATCAGGAGACGCACATCTAAGGATGAACTAAAGGGGCAGAGGCGGCAACATGCTGTGCAGTTCCTGCATCCAACTCTACTACCTCTCAGTTTTCTGATGTGCAAAAGAAAATAAATCTCAATTTGGCTAAGACAAAATTATATTTTATTATAAACTGTCTGGTTTATTCCTTCCTGATAAAAGCACACAAATGTAGGGGAAAGAGTTTGAGGCTGCTGTAACAAACCAAAGGCCATTTCCTTTTCACCAACGACAAGTGGTCATCTGCTTTTCTATAGTGTAAGTGGTAATAGCTTCTGTAGTATATTATATCATTAACTGACGACACTCTAGCTAGCAGCTCAGAAATTATCTAAGATGGTCTAACCAAATTAAAATGTTTGGAAAGAGTGTTTATGCTTATACACTCTAACACATATTTCAGTATCATCAGCAACAAGACCAACTAAAACAGATCAACATCCATGCTCACAGAAAGTTAGCAAAAATTTCCTAACTGCATGGAAGTGGTAATCAAAACTGAAAACAAAATGGGAAACATTTCCGAAGGCACCTGCAGAAGGCAGCTTTTCTGACTGCACATTAAACTTCCATCTTGCCGACTACATTCCATGTTCACCATCTGGCTCTGCATGAGCTGCCTTCTAACGTGATGTTTTGCTTCCCCGCCCCCTAATTTTTTAAATGTTGTATGTGTGGGTACAAGTGGGCTGAAGCTGGAGGTCAACATTTTGTGTCTTTCCTCTATCTCTCTCTACCATATTTTTGAGACAATGTCTCTCACTGACCCTTGAGCTCACCGACTTAAACAGACTGACCAGAGAGCAATCCTCTCCAGAACCAGCTGTCTCTCTCCCATGTACACTGCATGGACATTACAGATGCACATGGCCACACCTGGCCTTTATACAGGCACCAGGGATCTTGTGCTACCGGTACTTTACCCTAAGCTCCTACTAACATGATGTTGTAAAGAACATGATGTTTTTTGTTTTGTTTTGTTTGAGACAGGGTTCCTCTGTATAGCCTTGGCTGTCTAGACTCACTCTGTAGACCAGGTTGGCCTCGAACTCACAGTGATCCACTTGCCTCTGCCTCCCAAGTGCTGGGATTACAGGCGTTTCCCACTGTGCCCGGCCGTGAAGAATACTTTTTAAGTAACAGTGACTAGGAAATTTTCACTCAATAAAGAGAAACTGTAGTTTACATTCACAACAAAAGAGGGAAAGTGAAGCAGCTGTTGAATGGCCCTTTTCACCTCCCAACACAGTAGGCTGCATGGCTCTTCTGGCTACTTGTACAAGTACTCCTTTGAAACAACTTTGTAATTGCCATGGTGCTGCCTATTCCTGGCCCCATTTTCCTCTCCCTTCACTTAATGTTTTCTTAAACTTATATTTCACAGTTTATCAAATAACCCAGGAAGGATCTCTTAATTCTCAAGGTTCCTCCTCTCAGACACCATAAGCCTTAGCAAGGTAGTTACTTTTTCTTTTCTTTCTCACTGCTGAGATCAAACTCAGGGCTTCAAATATGCTCCAAATACTTTGCTATGCTACATCCCCAGCCCCACTATTCCAGACTCAGGAAAGTCTGGGGTTGTGTTTTCTCCATGCCAGGGGCAGTGATAAGCAGTCAATTCAGTTGCTTACAATATTTACTACATATTCAGTGTTTGCTATATCTCAAGGGTAGGAAAAGGACACTTAATCTTAATCTGTAGTCTTACCAAATTTCTCTAGCAAATTGGCTTTCTAATTCCTCATTCTCCCAAAAGGCTATATCTTATCCCTTCCTCTCCCTGTACCACAGCACCCTCCTTGGCCTTTAAGCTAATATTCTTTTTTTTTTTTTTTTTCTTTTAGTTTTTTCGAGACAGAGTTTCTCTGTGCAGCCTTGGCTGTCCTGGACTCACTTTGTAGACCAGGCTGGCCTGGAACTCACCGAGATCCACCTGCCTCTGCCTCCTGAGTGCTGGGATTATAGGCATGTGGCACTGTGCCTAGCTTAGTTAATATTATTGATCTTTCACTGAAAACTAAAAAGTCACAACACAAGTAGTGGCCTGTCTTCTGCTCCTGACCAGTTCTGTAACCCTGCCCAAATACGTATCCACCCCTACTTCTTATCCATACCACGGATACTCCTGGCCATCTCTTCATAAACTCCAATTTTGCAATCAACCATCACTCACTCTGTCTTAGAACATTCTCCCCCACAACCCTGAAGCTCAAGAATGTCTCCTCTAGACAGGCATGGTATCGCATACCTGTAACCCAAGCAGTAAGGAGGCAGACACAGGACTGAGAAGCTGAGGTCAGACTGGGCTACAAAGTTAGATCCTGTCAAGAAAGGAGGAAGAGGAGGCAGGTAATGAGGGGAAAAGAAAGGAAGAAGAGTGATATCTATAAAGACAGAGGTGATTATGAATTATGAGAATGTCTGCTTGGCCCTGTATCACTCTGTTATCACCTTCGGCTAAGACTCTATTCCTCTGCTCCCTTCACAGCCAAACTGTCAAGTGCCGGAAGTCGGCTGCAATGTGCACTTTCCAACCCCCCTGCACACGCTGTTCACTCCACTCCAGCAAGAGCTGCCTCCATCTCTAGCAACACCCAGGCAGTCAATCCAATGAATAGTTCATGCCCTCCTTTAGTGGCATTACATTCTGTGAATTGTTCCCGTTCTTTAAATGATACCGCTCTATTTCATTCAGTCAGAAGCACTAACAGCAGCACTGGCCAGGAATGCAGTGGTTTCTACCATCCTTCATTCTCCTGATTCTCCTTCATGTTTTTTTAATTTCTCTTCTCTCTTTCACTCTCCTCCGGCTTCATGCCTAAACTTTCACAGTAATTCAGAACTCAGTACTAAGCCTCCCTTAATTTATTTCCCCAATAAACGGCATCATCCACTCCTGTAGTTTAATTACTAGGTTTCTCCCACAGTGAAAACTTTCACATTTGTATCAGTAGCTGGGAACTTTGGAACTCTAGTTCTCTTATGTTCACTTACTTACTGGACATTTCCACAAGGTGCCTCAGAACATCTCAGACTTAACATGATCAGATTTTCCCCCTGACTGTCTGCTTTGCTAATCTCAGTAAATAACATATAGCTTTTCAAGGCAAACATATTGGTTTGTGGGCTTGAGCAGGGTCTTCTATTACACAGACTGGTCTGGAATCCACTATGTAATCAAGGATGACCTTGAAATCCTCATCATCTTGCCTTCACCACTATATGCTGGGATCACAGCACACACCATATAGGATTTTCAGGCAAGATACTTGATTCCTCACCCTTCTTCTCTTATACAGTCTGTCGGCAAGTCTGGCTTAGACTGGCTTAGCCTCTCGTTGAATGCTTCAACAGGATTAGGGTACAGCTCTGTGGTACAGCAAGCTCTTAACATGCCTAAAGATCTGGGTTCCATGCCCAAGACCAACAGAAAGGCGTTTTCCAGCACCCTGGGACTGAGTCACCCTGCCAGCCCTTTCTCTTGGTCCTCCGGGTCCTGGGTGGCACAGGCACCACTTACCTGCTGCTCTTCAGCGCCACTCACTTCCTCACACTTCCTCACTCCTACAGCCACACAGCATGGCTGCTCCTTGACTCAGCCAAGGCTCTCCCCATGGCTTGGTACCCGTTACTCCCTCTGTCACAGATGCCCTCCTCTGGCTGCTTCTCAATTTCCAGTCTCAGCTTAGAGGTAAACTCCCAGGGTTTTCCTGACCACTCTCTGAAGTAGCTCCCTGACACACAATGTTTTCTAAGTATTTTCTTAAAACACATTCTGAAAATTTATAAATATACAAAAAAAGAGAGCCAGGAGTGTTCTTGTTTTCTTTTCAAATGATGTTCCCCATTGTACCACAAGTCCCAGTGGGTAGAGAATATATGTTTCTCTTTACAGAGCCAGGGCCTTGCATAATACCTGGTTCATGATAAACAGTAAATTTTTGTTTTGATATGAAGAAAATGTAAAAATGACGCTGAAGAGAAGGACAGTACCACTGAGAAAGTAAAACAGGAAGGGGAGAGTTTTGAGGACAACCGGTAACTTATTCATCAGGCTACTCCCTGCCAGGCTCCGGGTGAAGGATTAAGTTTCAGAGATAAATAAAAGCAAGTCTTATAAAAGTCTAGTAGGGACAGATATAATAGGCAGGTGTATTGGGGGCTGAAAGAGGGCTAAGCATTTCAGAGGTCCTCTCTCATTTAGTTCTCATAATAAACTTACAAAGAGGAAACCACAATTACTATCCCCGTTTTGTACCTACAGAAACTGAAGTTTAGAAATGTTAAATAATGTTGCAGGTGACAAAGTGTAATGAAACAGAGCCAGGTTGAGCACTTAAGTAATGCAACCTGAATGCCAAGCAATGCATAAAGCATCTGAACCTCCAGGCACACTGTACTGCAGACCACTATGGAAAAACGTACAGGGGCTGGAGCCGTGGCTCAGTGGTTAAGAGCACAGACTGCTCTTCTAGAGGACCTGAGTTCAATTCCAAGGACCCACAAAGAAGCTCGCAACTATCTGTAACTCCAAGATGTGCCATTCTTGAGTAGACATACCCGCAGGCTAAACAATGCACATAAAATGAAAATAAATAAAATTTTTTTAAATGAACAAACACACAAAAGGCAAAGAAGCAGGGAAATCTGATGAGGAGACAAGGAAGAAAGGCTCCTTCCACAGGGTGCTCTTGGGCTAACTAAGCCTCAGAAGTTTATACAGGAAGACAGTATGTGCAAAACAGCATGCAGGCACTTAAGGAGGATCAGGTACCCAGGCACTTAGAAATATCCCAGGCTAACCTGTTTTCATTGATTATTGTACGTATCCGGGGGTTTTGCCAGCATGACCATCTGTGCGCCACACCCGTGCCTGACAGCTGTGGCGGCCAGAAGGAGGCATCATCAAACCTGCGCTGTCTGGAAGAGAAGAACCGCTAGGCCATCTCTCCTGTCCTTCAGTCTAAGTTTTAAAAAGTGACATCCTCCTGTATCCTGCACGCTTCTGTAATCCCAGCACTGGAAAGCCTGAGGCAGGAATGATGTGAGTGGCAGGGCAACCTGGGCTACATCATAGGACTCTGCCTCAACCCCAAGTCCCCCAAACTGAGTGTGGCAGGTACTTTGGACACAACAAGGCAAAGGCACAATAGGGAGTTATGTGTGAGGCCCTCAGAGGCATTGTGTGTGTGGGTGTGTGTACGTGTGTGGGTGTGCATCTGGGTGTGCATGCAAGGTCTGCAATGTTGTCTCTTAGTGGTATGCTGTCCTTCTCATTCAGCTCCTACAGATTTGGAGGAATGAGTTTCAGGAAACAACAAGAAATAAGCAGCTGAGTACAGATGTGATCTTCAATGTCACTATATGTAATTTTAAGAAATTTAATGTTAAAGGTGTTTATACTGGAAAGGGGCACAATATGACTAGACGCTGCTTAACAAACACATGTCAAAGCTACAACATTAAAATAGTATGGGCCCTCACTCAGGAAAATGTAGCCAAACATCACTTAAAATATTTCCAAGAATATTTCTACCTAATGAAAACTTGTATATAAGTATGGCTTTTTGGAAGTAGTGGAATATGCCTCTAATCCCAGCCTTCAAGAGGCAGAGGCAGGACAATCAGGGCAAATTCCAGGCCAGCTAGCACTACATATCAAAGAGTGATAACAGGGAAGGGCATCGTGCTGCAGGCTTTAATCCAAGCACTTGAGACTGAGACCACTGCATCTCTGTGAGTTCAAGGTTGGCATGGTCTACCTAGTGAGTTCCAGGACAGCCAGGGCTATGCAAAGAGACCCTGTCTAAAAGAAAGAAAAAGAATGACAATAGTGACACACACACACAAACACATGTATCATTAATACTGCAATGGGGATAATGATTTGTGTATTTGTATAAACACACACTTGCACATGCACACACACACCCCACATACACATATATATGCAGTCACCAAAATCTTAACCATGATTATTATGTCAGCAGAGCAAGGAGAATAATGAGCAATATGTCAATGATAAAAATATTATAACTTATATAAATGAAATGCTTTTAGTATTCAATCCCTATTGTATAAAATCAAAATTAATGAAAACTTCTAGTAGCCCAACAAATATAAATATACTGAACCATAGAACCTTATGTATACAATTCTTACTATGTTGGCTAAAAATAAAAATGTTAAATTACATTTACCTTTAGCATGCATAATAATAATAGTAATAATAATAATAGTAAGTATAATTTTAAAAGAGGTAGACTTAGTGGGAGGCCCTTACTGGCCCTTCCCACCTCTATGTTATGGCCTTAAGTCTCACCATATTCTCTCTCTCAATATGTTCCCATCCACCAGTAGCAACTGAAGGCATGCATCACCATCACCAGATTAAAATTTAAAAAAAAAAAAAAAAATCTTTAAAAAGTTTTTTTTTTCCCTCAAACTGACCCATGTAATGTCTGAACAAAAGAAATACTCAGTTTTTTTTTTTTTTTAATAAGATCCAAACTGCTACAAAACAAGTGGTCAAAAATAAAGGGGGTAAAGGAAGTGTGGTGGCACATGCGTTTAATCTCAGCCTAGGGAGGCAAAAGCAGGCAGATCTCTTGAGTTCCAGGATAGTCAGGACTACACAGAAAAACCTTGTCTTGAAAAACAAACAAACAAATTACCCCAGCATGGACTTCTTTTACAAAGATTTGAATATTTACAGTGCTATAGTTAATCTAAGGCCTCTCACATGCTGGGAAAGTGCTGTACCAGAAAGCTACACCCAGAGCCCACAGAGATTTATTTTTAAGCTACAACATAGACTGACAATAGGAAAGGTAAGTCCAGAGAAAGTCAGCCAATCCTGCTTGAGTAGGAAATCTACTAGGTGATGTGCGGGTATTTAAAATCTGTCTCCAACTATTTATTATCAAGAGCACCTCTGAATGGAGTATGTAGAAGAGTGAGCCTGCAGTCCTTACTTGAGTCCGAACAGGAAGAGCTGAGAAGGTGCCACAGCTGCCTAAGGTACCAAGCTTTGCAAAGAGGTGTCCTAATTACTATTAACTGGGCTGTAGAGAACAGATTTAATCCCGTACATTCTTGAAGAAAAAAGAGGAATGCAACCAAACATGAGAACTATTCAGAAGGTAAACACAGTCCACATGATCTCCCTTACTCAGTCCCCAAATGTAAAAACCTGTAGAAACTAAAAGTTTTCTCTTTTGTTGGCAAAACTCAATGTGATTTGCCTAGCAGCATAATCTGACCTGAATTGACATGAGACTATTTATAGTCTACCCAGTTTATTAAGAAAAGCTATACTGTGACTGCCAAAACACTAATGTATTTGAGTGGGAAGACCTAGCCTGACCCTGACCCTGACCCTACAGGGCACACACTATATGGTACAAGCTTTTGATTTCCTCTCCTGGGGAGCAAACCCAGGGCTTTGCATGTGATAGGCATGTGTCTACCACACAGCTGCAGCATTTCCAGTCCTAAATGGAGGATTATTAGCTTTCCAAAGTTAAAAAAAGGCAAGTCTGAATTCTAAACACATGGCACTTTAGAGTTTCCAATCAGGGATTACTGACCTAAATAGGGTTTTATCAAAATAGTCTCTAGAGAGATGAGCAGCTAGAAGCACGTACTGCTCCTGCAGAGGACCGTGCTCAGTTCTCAGCATCACAAACACTCCTGTTTGAGGGTATGTAATACCCTCTGGTCTCCATGGCTACTATATGCACATGGCACACATAAACTCATATAGGCACACACATACACACATAAAAATTTTTTAAATCTTTGGTCTATAACTGTTAATTTTTAAAACTATCTCTCACTCCTATCCTCCCCTTTACTACTAATAAGCTAGAAACGATGAAGCCAAGTACCTCACTTCATTATCTAAACATGAGGGAAGCAAACAGCTCTCAGATGGAAAAGAACCTCACACTACCTATATTCAAAAGCAGTCATGATGTTATACTCAAGAAGCCAAAAACCAAAAAATACCTCAAGATACTCCTTAAACATTAGATCTGGGCATGGTTAGAACAGGCCTGGTACCTCAGCTACTAAGGAGGCAGAAGCTGGAGGATTTGTGAGGCCACAGCCATTGTCTATATAGAAAATCCTGCCTCAAAACCCAACCAAACACTCAAAACAGAGCCAGGCCTCATGGTACAACCTGTAATCCCAGCTACTTGGGAAGTTATGCCAGGAAGATCACAAGGACAAGGCTAAAGTTCAGAGCTAAAGGCCTTGGCAACTTAGTGTGACCATGACTTGAATTAAAAAGTAAAAAGCACTGGACATACAGCTCAGTGGCATAACACTTGCCTGACCTTGAGCGGGGCCCTCAATGCAATGCCATGTACCTCATTTTATCTTATTGTCATCTTATCTTTATTTACTTATTTTGGGTTTTTTTGAGCCCTTGCTGTCCTGAAACTGACTGTTGGAGGATGGTCTGGTGTACTTTGATGCTAATTACTGCTTGTTGTCTCTGTGACCCACCTTCAGACCAATAAAAGGCTGTTGCACCTGGGCAGGGCAAACGAGAGGTGTGGCTAAGGTTCCTGGGCTTAGAGAGACAGGGAGAATCCTGGGAAGAAGAAGGACAAGAAGAAGGAGAGAGACCTGAGGAGGCGAAGGGAAGAGAGGAAGGCTGCCATAGGTTAGATTGAAGAGAAGCACATGGCCAGCATGGATGGAGATTGACCCAGATGAAGAACATTAGCAAGTATTTTGGATTATGGATGGGAGGTAGCTTGACAGAAGTTATTAGAAGCAGATGGCATGGGATTGGGGCAGGTATGGGATAGCTGCCCCACTATGGGAAATAGTTTACAGGATTGATATCTGCCCTGCCCCAGGTTAACTAAGGCTATCTTAAAATATAACAAGTGTCTGTGTCTTGCTTGCTTGCTTGCGGGTTTTACTGAAGTAATAATAATTATAGGCCTGATCATAAACAATTATTAGGCCCTATTGATAATTAAAAACAACAAGTGGTGCCCAACATGGAGTTCAAACCCATGACCCTGAGATTAAGAGTTTCATGCTCTACCGACTGAGCTAGCCAGGCATACTGACAATACAGATAATTAAAAACAAAAAGTGGCACTTGATATGGGGCAGGTATCTACACTCTTAAAAATCCTATTTTGTTATAGTCCGAAGGGAGGTGGGAATAGCTCCCAGAGAGCGTCCATGGGCCAGAACATTTCACAGACCATAAACACTGCTCCCTGGCTTCCTGTGGGCTCAACTCTTACAGAGCAGGGATGGCTGGTTGGAGAGGTGGACCTAAGTTTTCTAAACTGGCCTAGGGAATGGAGTTAACTGCCTAAAAATAAAAATAATAAAATAAAAACTACTATGGTCCCTTTCCAAGGCACCACGGCAAAAGGCTTCTGGATCTTTTTTGGCTTTGTTTTGGTGTTTATGAATTTGTTTGCAATGTGCTCAGTCACAGTCACACTTCTTAACCTCTCTTTAAAAAGTTCAGGGAAAAAGGCAAGAAGCCGAGAGATGTGAGGCTAAGTTTCTAACAACTAAGGAACTGCACTCTTCTCCATAGAGTTTATAGCAGCTGGGATTCAAAGCTCCTTAGCTGCAAGGTGTTTATCAGGGCTTTTGGGAAAAGGTCCACCAGAAAGAGACATCAATAACTAAATTCCAAGGAATGATGGACAAGATTTCACTAACTGAAGCCTAAATTGACACAACTGATCCAAGACTTAGAATTTTCTTGTTTCCTTACTTGATTTTTCCTTGAGATTTCTAAAGATTTTGACTAAATTGAGATGAAATAGTTGAACAGGACACTGGTGGCACACACCTTTAATCCCAACACACAGAGACAAAGACTGGTGGAACTCCTGAGTTCCAACCTGCAGGACCCCTGCTGATAAGATAAATTACTTGCAGAGACTGACTAGGGTTTAAACTGACAAATTTTCCATACATTCCTTTTTCTTAACAATGGATTATATGTACTTACTGATCTAAAGGATGAATACATATCAATCTTAGGTTTATGTAAAGAAAAGTGATGTAGCTGCTCTAAAAAAGGCCAGCCAATCTCCTTAAAAGTGGAACGTCCACAGGAGATATGGTGCCAAAGGATAAATTGGCCTAAGAAATATATTTTGTTGGTAAAAGTAAGGATCATGGTTAAAAGGGGAGACAAACATGCAAGCTGCATGCCTCCCATCGATAGGGGTGAGATGAAAACACCCACAACAAATGTGAGAAGCCAGGTACAAGATACCTACAATATACATAAAGCCTAAAATAAAATGAGAGTCTATCTGATTTTTTTTTTTTAAAGCTTAATGTCTTTATCTTTGCTCAAGGTAATCAGCTTGTTTCCAAAACAAGGTAGGGGCCTGACCTATACATCAGGCGCCATAGAGCCTAGAGCAGGACATTTAGAACTATTCAATCTTGTTTTGATTTCAGTATGATGATAATTGTATGTTCATTGTTAATGGTGATGTTATATTTCGTCTTTGAAAGAGGTCAAAATAAAACAGACCTAAATAAAAGAGAGACTGCTAACTTAAGAAAGTCTTATGTTTACATGAATTCAAACTACACAACAAGCAGTTAACTTATCTCGCTAATCATACTACATGGGAATAGCTCTGAGGCTAGCTGAGACATAAATGTCTATGCCTAGCCAAAGCTTCTTGTTGGTTAAAAAATCCTCATGATAGCCGGGCAGTGGTGGCGCACGCCTTTAATCCCAGTACTTGCAGCACTTGGGAGGCAGAGACAGGCGGATCGCTGTGAGTTCGAGGCCAGCCTGGTCTACAAAGTGAGTCCAGGATAGTCAAGGCTACACAGAGAAAGCCTGTCTCGAAAAACAAAAACAAAAACAAAAATCCTCATGATTTATTATTAGATGCCATTCTTCGTATGGCATGAATAAAGATTTACAGATGTCTTTCTTCTGCTCATACAAAGAGCAGAGAACTAGCCTTAATTATTCTGTTAATCCTGCACATCTAATACATTCATAGTATCAGGACTGCATAATGCTTGTGAGAAATTATATATTTTCAAAATAAAAGAACCGGACACTGATGCTGGATCAGACCTGACAGGATTCATTCCTCCAGCATGCTGAAACGCTGACATCCTGCATCCTTCATGTTCTAGCCCCAAGTGCTTTGGTTGCTGTTCCTCATCAGAAAAGACAATTTCAAAGAAGTCTCCTGATCAAATTTGTCCAGCATTTCGGACCATCCCACACAGGACTTACATTAAGCCTGGAATTTCTCAACATTTAGACATTGGACCACAAATACTGTTCCCAGCTTGTTTAACCATTTTTTAAATTTGGGCCCCCTACATAGGTATTCTCTGTCCTAAATCAGCCTGAAAAAACCTTAAGAGAAGAAAGATGCCCCATTTCCCTTAAGGGGGGTTGGATAGGTTTTTGGTTGCTTTCTTGGGCTACAGATGTATATTGTCATTAAGAGGTATGGAGATAAGGGTTGAAAAGAAAGGGGAATATAGAAATATATAAGGATGATAAGACAAAAAATAGATTATTGAATCTATTCCTCAACTTAAGGCCTTAATTCTTAGTCACAAATAAGGTCTCAAAATCAAACAACTCTTTGGGAAGAAAAAGACTAGAAAGTATTTTAAACTAGTGAAAATAAAAACTGATTATAATTTTGGGGATGCAGCTAAAGCAAAATTTAAGGGTGATTTATAGCATGCCCAATGTTGAGTTCTCAATTAGCTTCAGTGTTTAGCCAGAAAAATGAGAGACAAACAGAACCCAACCCAATCAAACAATAAGATAATAAATATCAGAGTGGAAATTAATAAAATAAAACACAGAGAAATAATAGGGAAAATGTAACGACATTCTTAGTCCACTAATCTGATGCCCTGTGTTAACAGTCACTCTGCCATGCCGAGTTGAAACACGCATGATAACAAGTTCACACTGAAGCAGGCTGCTTTCTCAAGGAGTACAATCCAGCTACTTGGGAGGCCTATGTAGGAGATCATAAATTCAAGGCCTGTCTTAGCAGGAGAATTAAAGGACACTCTAGATTAAATTTAATGAGACTGTCTCTAAATAAAAATTAAAAAGAAGGCTGGAGAGATGGCTCAGTGATTAAGAGCACTTGCTGCTTTCCCAAAGGCTATGTTCAGATCCCAGATCCCACACTGAGGGGCTCACAACCACCTTAACTCCAGTTCCAGGGGACTAGACACTCTATTCTGGCCTTCCTGGGTACCTGCACACACATGGTATTCACTTACACAGACAGGGACACATTAAATAAAACATGTTAAAAACTGCTAGAAATGTAAGCTACAGTACTTGCCTAGCATGCACAGTACTAGGTTCAATCCCCAGCACAAATAAAAATAAGTGATGACAAAAAATAATAATAATAATTTATCATTGAAATTAAATGATGGCAGACATGCCCAATGAATATTGCTGAGATCTTTCATAAAGATTTCTTTATGAAGTCTTTTGGTGTATGACAGCTATGAGCAACAGAACACCACTGGGATGAAATGAGGAAACAGCAGCACACTGGAAATCTTGGAATGAAAATATAAATGGCTGTATTCAGCAGAAAGATCAACTGCTTCCACATGTCCGCTCTTCAGTGCAAACTCAAGTCATGTACATTTTCATATTAAACCTTTGAGTGAATAAAAAAATTAACCAAGTGTGGTGGCACACTCCCAGAAGTAGAGGCAGGAGAGTGCTGAGTTTAAGGCTCATCTGGACTATATAATAAGAAACTGTTTTACAAAACCAAAACTTAAATATATTTAATCAATGAAAGCAAAATCTGGTTCTTTGTGAATAGCAATAAAATAAATATATATCCAGTGAAACAAAGACAAAAATACAGAAGCATAATTACCAATAAGAATAAAGGATGCCACACCTCTACAGATGGTACTAAGATATTAAAAGACAGGTAAGGGGGTCTGGAGAAGGTTTTGCAGTTAAGAGTGCACACAGCGCTTCCAGAGGACTCAAGTTCAGTTTCTAGCACTCAGGTTGGGTGGCTCACAACTACTTGAAACTCTAGCTCCAAAGGATTTGATGTTCTCTTCTGGCTTTGTGAGTACCAGCACTCAAATGCACAAAACCAAACACAATTACACCTCAAAGGAGAAAAAAGACAGGTAAGAGAGAATAGTGTATAAGCAGTGTCATACCAATAAACTTGACAACTTAAAACAGAGAAATATCAAGGCTCACTGAAGATGGAGAACTTGAACGGTTGCTAGATAATCTGAATTTGGTACCAAAACATTTCCACAAAGAAACCACGATGTCAAGACAGCGTTGATGGGGATTCTCTCAAAAACCTAAGAAAGGAAAATAGTAAAAGAGTAAGGAGAGTTAGAGAAAGAGGCTAGAAGAAATGACTCAGGGAAAGAGGAATTAAATAATTCTGTGAGGCATACTGGAATGTGCCTATACACCTAGTAGTCAGGCATAGCGGCAGCAGTATCAAGAGTTCAAGTCCAGCCTTCGCTACACAGTAGGTTCAAGGCCAGTCTGTGTTGCATGAGACTTTTCCTCAAAAGTGAATGAATGAATATGTTATGACCTGGTAAAGGATTTAGTAGTACAAAACTAAATGTTCTTCACCTAAGACTAAGAGAAGAATGATCAATCTCATCACCTCTGTTCAATATAACACCTAAAGTCTAAGCCAGTTGAATAAGGAATGGAATCAGGCTCTGAAAAGTGAAAAATAAAACCATCTTCCTTTGTAAACTATAAATAAACATATATATGAATATATGAGTTTAAGTTATAAATAAATATATGTATGCTTATATGCTTATTTTTATAAATATGTATATAGTTTTGGTGGTGTTTAATTTCTTGAGTTCTTTATATATTTTGGATATTAGATATTTGTCAGATGTAGAGTTGGTGAAGACCTTTTCCCAGTCTGTAGGCTGTCGCTTTGTTCTGTTGACAGTGTCTCCTACCTTACAGAAGCTTCTCAGCCTCATGAGGTCCCATTTATTAATTGTTGACCTTAAGACCCCATATTTGACCACATCCCCTGGATGAGGATGCCTGGTGGCACTCAGAGGAAGGCTAGCAGGCTACTAAGAAGAGACTTGATACGCTATGAGCATACCCAGGGGAGAGAAGTCCCCCTCAGTCACAGTCATAGAGGAGAGGAGTAAGGGGAAAATGCGAGGGAAGGAGAATTGGGAGGGTACAAGGGATGGGATAACAATTGAGATATTAATATGAATAAATTAATAAAATATATTTTAAAAAGATAAAAAGAGGGAAACAAACAGCTACAAACCAATAAATAAATAAATATGTATATATAGGGGGGAGTTTTTTTTTTTCCCAAGACAAGTTTCTTTGTGGTTCTCTGGCTGTTCTGGAACTCACTCTGGGGACCAGGCTGGCCTCAAACTCAGAGATCCATCTGCCTCTGCCTCCTATGTGCTAGGATTACCGGTATGTACCACCACCACCCAGTGTACACATATATATTTAACTTATATTTCTTATATCAGGTACCGGTGTAGAAGGCAATTTGTAGGAATCAATTCTCTCCTTCTATCTTGTGGGACCCAGAGATTGCCTGAGATCATCAGGCTTGATGACAAATGCCTTTACCTATCATCCTGCTGGCCCAATATTTATATTTAAAAATATAAAATCTGTAGGGGCTGGAGAGATGGCTTTGTGGTTAAAACCATGGGTTGCTCTTCCAGATAACCTGTGTTTGATTCCCAAGATTCACATGGCGCAGCTCACAACCATCTGTAACTCTACTCCCAGCAAGAACTGATTCCCTCTTCTGGTCTCCATGGGCACAGCCTGTATGTGGTACACAGACATACATGTAGGCATGCACAAATACAAATGAAATGTATCTTTTAAATAAGTAAATATATATATATATATAAAATGTAAAAATGTCACTAGAACAAATAAATGAAGTTAATAAAGTCTGCCTAGTTCATGATACTTTCATTATACCAATTAAAAAACAAAACAGCAAAAAACTAAAGCTGGAAAAATGGCTCAGCAGTTAAGAGCCCTTAAGGCCCTTGCAGGGGCGCAAGCTTGGTTCTGAATATTCACTGGGGCTGCTCAGAGCTGCCTATAATTCCAGCTCGAGATTACCTAACACTGTCCTCTTGTCTTCACATTTCACTCATGTGTACACATACATACACACACACACACACACACACACACACATTTACAAATAAACTCTTTTAAACAGCCTCTAGGGGGGCTGGCGAGATGGTTCAGTGGTTAAGAACACTGGCTGCTTCCAAAGGACACAGGTTCAATTCCCAGCAACCACATGGTAGCTTAGAACTATCTGTAACTCCAGTTCCAAAGGATCTGACACCCTTATGCCAACATACATTTTTAAAAAATTAAGAGCTAGGCATGGCAGCATATGCCTTTAATCCCAGCACCTGGGAGGCAGAGGCAGGCGAATCGCTGTGAGTTCAAGGCTAGCCTGGTCTACAAAGTGAGTCTAGGACAGCCAAGGCTATACAGAGAAACCTTGTCTCAAAAAAAACAAAAAAACAAACCAAAACTCTACAATAGAATGTGGTAGCTCATGCCTGTAATCCCAGCACTTGGGAGGCAGAGGCAGGCTGATCTCTGTGAGTTCGAGGCCAACTTGGTCTACAGAGCGAGTTCCAGGATAGCCAGGGTTACACGAAGAGACCCAGTCTTGAAAAACAAACAAAGACGCCTCTGGGTATAGCTCAGTGTAGAGTCACTGACAAGCATGTGGTGGATCTTGGGTTCAATCTTCTGTACCACATAAAAAATTGTAATTCAAATACTCAATTTTGAGCAAAACTATGTTTTGCCACATGTTCATTTCTTCTTTCACTATTCTTTAAGTGGAGTGCCTAAAGTGTCTTCTCTTGTTGACATTTCTTCTTTCTCTGTCCTTTAAGTGGAGTGCCTAAAGTGTCTTCTCTTGTTGACATCGAGCAGGCTCTTCATATTGATCTAATGTAGTGACCTCAAAATATAATACCTATCACTTTGTATTATTGATAACATTTGCACATGTATGTCATAATAAAGTGCACCTATTATCTTGCCTAGAACAGCACCTCTGGATGCACAATGAAGAAGGACTTCAGTTAAGAAATATTTCAATAAAGAGAAAAGTTTACAGAAACTTTGTGTATGTATATATATGTTTGCACTAGCCCATCTGTGCACACGTAGAGACCAGAAATTAATACTGAGTATCTACCTCCTTTGCTCTCCACCGTTCTTTCTGAGACAGGCTCTCATTGAACCTGGAGCTTGCTGTGTCTGCTAGCTTGGTGGGCTGGTAAGCCCAGGACCTGCCTGGCTCTGACCTGAATACTGGAGTTACAGACAGGCACTAACGTCTGAAGTTGGGTCCTCATGCTTGCAGAACAATGCTTTATCCATGGAGCCATCATCTCTCCAGCCTAAGACAACTTGAGAGTAAGAGAAAAAAACAGACTGCAAGCCAGATGCAGAAAGATTATTTCACATAAACCAAGCCTTCAAGAGAGAGCCACAAGGGGGAAATCATATGGAAAATGGAGTAAAGATTGTGCCAGAGAAGTCAGGGGTGGGAAAACTAGGGAATAAGAGTTTCTAGATTTGAAAAGTGAAGGCACCTGGCTCAGATAGGCACTGATTTCCTAGAATGAGAAAGCACGTGGTTTTCAATGAGGGGAAAAGTGGGTAGGAAATGTTTTCTGAGCAAAGAGAAACAGGACAACAGCTACTTGAATAATCTAGACATGGCCTGAGGATGACTTCAAATCATGGTGGGGGCTTGGAAAGAGAAACCACACTAAAGCTGCTAGAGTGCACACGAGGAATCCAAGCCACCTTTGAGGCTGACGCAGGAAGACCTCAAGTACAAAGCCAACCTGGGCAACACAGAAATCCTGTCTCAAAAACCAAAGCAAAACAAACACAAAACAGCCCAAAGCCACAGGAAAAAAACAAAATAAAACAACTAAAGAACAGGGCACCATTTGTATCAGTATCACCAGATTTCAGGATCCAGGCAGTGAGAAGATAAGTGACTAGGGAGGGCACCCAAGAAAGTCAGTCAACAATTAGCAAGAGAGTAAGGCAGAGGATGTGCTCCAGTCTCCAGACTTATCTGAGAAGCAACCTGAATGAGTGAGTCCTCAGACTTCAGGATGGGAAAAGGTTAAAGGTAAACGAGAAAATGCCATACACATTCTTCCATGCAGTAAATAAGCTGAGCGCATCAGCTTCCAAAGCAAACACAGCATCGGTGCAGCGCTGGCACAAAGTGCTGAGGCAGAGTCACAAGTCATGCAGGGAGCAAAGGGTCCCCTGCTCACACATTTCAAACCAGCCCTTACTGGCTTGAAATGTGATGTCTTTCACATTTTCATTCTTGTTTTGTTTTTGTTAGTCCTACAAAGAGCCTTTCACTGTGTTTTGAAGGGGGGGTGGGGGATAGGGGGGTGTAAGGAGGGGGAGGAAGTGGGGGAGAGGGGTGTGTGTGTGTGTGTGTGTGTGTGTGTGTGTGTGTTTATTTTACAAGTAACATTTCGCTCTTGGCCAGCCAGCCTGCCATGTATTAGGAGCATGGAGTACACACAGACCTCCTGTCTGTAGCAACTTGCGGCTCCCAGCTCCCCACACTGTGTAAGTGCAATAATGAATGTGCTGCTTTTTTTAAAGGGGACTGAGCCAAAATGCAAATAAAGCATCTAAATGTTAAGCATATTGTTGCAAAAATACAAAGCTTTTGGAGTAAAAGGCAAAAGTGTAGATGGTGAACAAGTATTTTAAAGTGTGTATTCATGGTTCATTTAATCAAAGACTATATTTAGAAGTTGGACAGAGACACGTGCCTGGGTAAAACATCCCATGAAAAGGCTATCACTGAGCCTGACGCGCCACCAGCAGGGCTTGTGCCAGAGGAGAGAGGCAGTTCTTTCAGAACAGCAGCCTTCTTTTTACTTGGGTGTCTTCCTCCACAGCAGAATCCTGGGCCTAGCAGCTGCTTTAGACATTTCCCAGGCTCTCATGTGAATGTCAGATAGCCAGGGTCACTTTCTACTTTGTACACTGGTGGCCCATGCATATCTGTGCACATGTGATTGGTGGACTCTTGGCTGTGCATGTGGAAGCCAAAAATCAACTATGGAAAAAAAAAATCAACTATGGGTATCTCCTTCAATAACATTCCACCTTATTTTGAGGCAAGGTCTCCTACTTCTTTGTTCACTGTTTTGGCTAGACTGTCCAGCCGTGAGCCCCTGGGATCCTCTTGTTTCCTCCTCCCAGTCCTGGCTTTCCTGGAACTTGCTTTGTAGGCCAGGCTGGTCTCAAACTCAAGAGATCTGCCTGTCTCTGCCTTCTGAGTACTTGGATTAAAGGTGTGCACTACCATGCCCAGCTCACAACACTATGAAGAGGTGTGGAAGTAAATTAGGTCATGGGGAATGCTCCCTAGAACAGTACACCGTGGTCCGGGCCCCTCTTCTTCCTCTACTTTCTGCTTCTCATCCCTCACTCGATGAAAGCTGCTTCTCCCATACACTCCCTCCATAATGTGCAGTCTTGCCTCAGGCCAAGAGCATCAGGCCAACTGACCATGGACCAAAACCACCCAAACTATGAGACTGTGACATACAAAACATTTTCTTTTTCTTCCATGTTACATATCAAACCCAGCACTTCACACTGGGTAGGCAAGTTCCCTTCAGTCCAAACCTTTCCTTTTTTTTTTTTTTTTAAGTTGATTTATGTCAAATCTGTTATCGTAATTTAAAGCTAACACAGAAGAGGACCAGAAAGAAAAGAGCTGTTGAAATTAAAGAGGAGCAGTTGAAGGAAAATGGACTTTCTACTGTTATCTCCCTTTCTTCAACTCTGCTTGAGCATCAAATCTAGCTTGGGAGATTGGAGATAAGCAAAGACCTCCAAGACACGTGCCCAGAGGCCCTTCAGGGCAGTCCTTCCTGTTCAAGCTTTCACTCTTCAGTGTCTGGCCCTGTAGAGATGGCATCAACACTGACAGGTGATCTAGAGGTCACTTCTGTTGCACAGCTCCTACAGATAAGCCGATATGAGTCACCACTTTCTAATTCCACCTGACAGCATTTGCATAGTTTACAGGTACTTCACTCAAACAAGTGCATTAACCAGAAGACAGTACCGTTCCCTGAATAGGTCTTTAGAATGTCTGTAAGTGTTTCATATAGGGAAGGAGGCTAGAGAGATGGGCCAACAGTTAAGGGCACTTGCTGCTCCTGTGGAGGGCCTGAGTGAGTTCAGGCCCCACCCTGCATCCACATCATGTCACTCACAATTGCTTTAACTCCAGCTCCAAGGAATCTAACGCCTCTTCTGGCCTCCATGGGCACCCACACTCACATGCACACACATATGCATAAATAACCAAAATTAAAATAAATCTTTCTTTAAAAAGGTAAAAGTTGATTCAGGGGCAAGCTTAGTGGTAGATGCTTTCTTTGCATGTACAACATTCTGGGTTTGATCACAACAATAAAGAAGTAATAAAGAGACTGGATGGATGGTTCAGTGGTTAAGAGCACTTGTTGCTTTTGCAACGGACTTAGGTTCAGTTCCTAGCATCCACATCATGGCTCAAAACCACCCATAACTACAGTTCCAAGAGGTCTGATACCTTCTGCTGACTTCCAAAAGCACCAGAAACTACATAGTGCACAAACATACATGTAGGCAAAGCATTCATACACATAAATACATTTACATTTTTTATTTTAAGGTTATAAAAATTGGGCATGGTAGAGCACATCTTTAATCCAGAGGCAAAAGCAGGCAGATCTCTCTCAGTTTGAGTCCAGCCTGGTCTACAAAGTGAGTTCTAGGACAGCCAGGACTACATAGAGAAACCCTATCTTAAGAAGAAGAAGAAGAAGAAGAAGAAGAAGAAGAAGAGGAGGAGGAGGAGGAGGAGGAGGAGGAGGAGGAGGAGGAGGAGGAGGAAGAGGAGGAGGAGGAGGAAGAGGAGGAGGAGGAAGAAGAAGAGGAGGAGGAGGAGAGAAAGAAAGAAAGAAAGAAAGAAAGAAAGAAAGAAAGAAAGAGAGAGAAAGAACAAGAAGAAGAACAAGAACCTGGCTGGGACCTGGGCATGATAGCATTATGTCCATAATCCCAGCATTTGGAAGGCTAAAGCAGGAAGGTTCCCAGTTTGAAGTCAGCCTGGGCTCAAAAACAAAGAGGAGATAGAGACGGTTCAACAGCTGAAGGTCCTTGCCACCAAACCTCATGACCTAAGTTCTATCTCTGGGACCCATATGGTGGCGGAGGAGGAGAAACCAACTCCTATGGGTTATCTTCTGACCTCCACATGCGTCAACACAAAGAGGTAAATAAATGTAATCAAAATGTCAAAAGAAAGGGAAGAAGGGAGGGAGGGAAGAAGGGAGGGAGGGAGGGAGGGAGGGAAAGAGGGAGGGAGGGAGGGAGGGAGGGAGAGAGGGAGGGAGGGAGAGAGGGAGGGAGGGGAGAAGGAAAGTTTTATCTGTGTAATGTGGAAAGTCCTTCAGTTGCCCGGAAGCAGCAGAAAGCAGCTGAGCTACCTGGAAGAGAGGTTTAAAGCAGTCACTTAGAAAGTGACTGTAGAACTGCCTAAAGATTGTACAGTGGGCTCCAGGCTTTCCAGACTTTGTGAACTGTTGTTACCCATGCTGGGGTGAGCCTTGATGATCAGCGGTCGTTGAGTCATTTCTGCTCCTATAAACCAAATAAAACCTGTTGGTTCACCAATTGGATTCGGGTGGTATCTGTGCTTTGGTCTGTGGTGGGATCCTTATCTGGAGTGAGTAGATGTGTGGGTTGCATCTCCCCAGGAAAAGCTTTGTCACAAGCATGCACTCCTGACTAAATTTGTTTTACTAAGTAAATGTTTTCCATTAAGGTAAAACACATACAAAATAGATCTGTAATTTTAAAAGACCATTTTCACTACAACTGCATAGTTTTCACAGGTACAAAGTTCTCTAGCTGGTTGGGGAGGAAAAAAAAAGAAGGCACTACAAAGCTAAATAACTGGTTGTTGGTTTTGTTTCTTAAATACGGTTTCCATGTTTCCTGGGCTAATGTTAAACTTACTACATAGCTGAGGATGACCTTGAACTTCTAATCCTTCTGACTCCACTTCTGAATGCTGGGATTACATGTATAAACCACTACATATAGCTTTTATTATTATTGTTATTATTTATTATTATTATTTCTGTGTATGTCTGTGTGGGTTTGTACACATGCATGCATTGCCTGCAGAGGCCAGAGGTCCAGTTTGATCCTATGAAACTGGTGTTACAGACAACTATGCTAGAAACTCAACCCAGGTCCTTTTAGAAGACCAACCAGAGCTCTTGACCACTGCGCCATCTCTCCAGCCCCCAGACCTGATTTAAGGAAGTGTTAAGCATCAAAGCACCTAGGGCTTTGAGTAATGCTAGGCAAGCACCCTACCAACTAAGCTACATCCAGCCCCAGAACTAAGTAACTTGTCTGGGGCATTCACTAGATTTCTGAATGCCAACAATAAAGCAGGCACAGGGCAATGAATACTTGGAAACACAGGGATAAAATAGTCTTATTCTTCCAAAGCTTAAACTCTGGACTGGCAAGATGGGTCAAGCCTAGACAACCTGAGTTCAATCCCTAGAACCCATAAAGGTAGAAGGAAAGAACCGACTCTACAAGGCTGCCTCAGACCTCCAAGAACATGCTATGGCAGAGACATAAGCACACAGTAAACATTTGTTTTCTTTAAAGCTTAGAATCTAGTAGGACAGACAGACCTAGGAACATGACACGATATACCCTGAGGTATAAAGCAGTAAAGTATAAAAGAACAGTGAGAAATGAAATCTTCCTTCCTAGGAAGAATGAATCTCTTCACCTCTGTATGAAAAGAGCTTTTTTTTTTTTTTTTTTTTTTTTTTTTAAAAAAAACCTTTTCACCATAGTTTTTGAATTCTCAGTCATTTCTGTGCCTGGACCACAGCTGGCACTCAAGCAAGTATCAGCTACACAAACAAACACAGGGCTTCTGACTTCTGGTTCAGACTGCATCTTGGCCGCGGCTCTGCAAGGGCATGTGCACGGGCCAATACCCATGGAGCCACTCTGGAGCCCTGCTTCTGAAGCTGCTTTCACAGCCAATCTACATGCCACAAGGGAACCAAGTCTCAGGAAAGGTAAACATCTTTTTTTGGGTGGTGGTAGTTGAGACAAGGTATCATTATACAGACCCAGAGCAATTTGCAATCCTCCTGCCTCTACCTTAGACTGCTGGGATTACAGATATGGACCACCACACCAAGATGAAAACAACAACTACTACTACTACTTTTATTATTTATTAATTCACTTATGTATTTGTTTGTTTGTTTTAAGATAGGGTCTCACTATGCTGCTATGGCTGGACTCGAACTTGCTATGTAGAGCAGGCTGGCCTAGAACTTAGAGATCCTCCTGCCTCTACCCCAGGAGTGCTGGGATTAAAGACAGGAACACCACACACTCCTGCAAACTTTATTTTTGATCCATCTGAAAACTGTAACATCTAAACAGTTATTTGTTTTTGTGTTTTTAAAAAAATTTTGTATGAGGGAACTGTGTATACAAACATATGATACATATGTATAGTACGCGCAGGCCCCCCACCCTGTGTGTGTGTGTGTGTGTGTGTGTGTGTGTGTGTGTGTGTGTGCATGTGCATGCATGCCTATATCAGGCACCTTTCCTCTCCTGCCCTCCATCTTTGCTTTTTTCTGGCAGAGTCTCTGCTGAAGCTCACTGACTCAGCTCTGCTGGCTGGTTGGCCAACGACTTTCAGCAATCCTTCTCAACTTCCCTCCAAGGCTAAGGCTGCAGGCATGTAGAGCCAAGCCCAATTGTTTCTATGTGTTCTTGGGATTCAGACTCAGGTCCTTACACTTGTAAAGGCATCTTACTAAATGATCCATCCCCCCAGCCCTACAGAGTTTTTGTTTTTGTTTGTTTGGTTGGTTGGTTTTGGTTTTTTGAGACAGGGTTTCTCTGTGTAGCCCTGGCTGTCCTGGAACTCACTCTGTAGACCAGGCTGGCCTCAAACTCACAAAGATCCACCTGCCTCTGCCTCTGAGTGCTGGGATTAAAGGTGTGTGCTACCCATACCTGGCTAGCACAGCTATTTTTAACTTTTTTTTTTTTTTTTTTTTTTGAGATAATGTCTCACTGTGTAGACCAGGCTGGCTTCAAATTCATAAAAGATCTGTTTGTTCCTGTCTCCTGAGTGCTGGGATTAAAGGCATCCATCACCACACCCAATGTGAACAGTTTTGTTTTAAAAAGAAAAATCTATTCCAAATATACAAAGTTGCATATATTAAATATCCTAGCCTTCTGGAATGTCAGTAATACCTAAATAAAGGGAGAAGAGCACAAATGTACAATCAAAAAAGGAATATAAAAATATGCCAGAGAAAGCCAGGTATGATGGCACACACCTTTGATCCCAGCACTTGGGAGGCAGAGGCAGGTGAATCTCTAAGTTCAAGGCCAACCTGGTCTACAAACTAGGACAGCCAGGGCTGATATACAGAGAAATCCTGTCTCAAAACATGCATGTACGCATGCACGTGCTCCAGAGAGCTAGGATTTAGCTCAATGGTAAAGCGACAGTGCTCAGCATTTACAAAGCCCCAGATTCAATTGTTCCTTAGCACTGCCTCTAAAGGCCATGTATCTTTCACAGTTCATGATAGGTTGTCTTCAAAGGACACCATATTAACTACTATCTAACTAGAAAGATTTAAAAAGCAAATATAGGCTAGGCATAGCAGCACACACTTTTAATCCCAGCACTCAGAGGACAAAGACAGGGGGATGAGGGAGGGTTGTTTCTGAGTTTGAGGCCAGCCTGGTCTACCAAGTGAGTTGAAGGCCAGCCAGGGAGGGCTACACAGAGGAACTCTGTCTGGAAAAGCAAGAAACAAACAAACAGAAATAGATATGTAGATATGTAGATTTCCTATAACAGGCCAGGTCAGGGGCAAAAATGAGGAAGGCAAACCTGTTCTCAAAACATGCAAGGGGAATGGTGTCAACACACACAGCCCAGGACAATCAAGCTGTTACTTAGCAGGCACACACTGATGAGAACACTGAGGCCATGTGCTGTTGGCATTAGTTCTAAGTCATCACATAATCATTAGTCAGTGCTTGTGCCTTATCACCTGTGATTATAACACAAAGTGATTCTAACCAACTACAATATTAAAAAAAAAAATCCTTTGAAAAGGCATTAAATCAGATACAGTGGTGTGTTACCTGTAGCCCCAGCTATTCAGCAGACTGAGTGAGGAGAACCATCTGAGGCCAGATGTTCCAGGCCAGCCGGAACAACAAAGGAGACCTCGTCTCAAAAAGGAAAAGCAATAATGCTAAAAATTTCCACAGAAGTGGTCGGAGAGATGGCTAAAGAGATTAATAGCACCTGCAGCCTTCCCAGCGGTTGGATCCCAGCACCCACGTGGATGGTTCACAACCACCTGTGCCTAGCTCCTGGGGCTCCAATACTCTCTTCTGGCCTCTGTGGGCACACACATACACATACATATCTGTACACGTACACACAGTTCCAGAGATGAAAAGAATTAAAAATTAGAGTTCTCGGGTTCCCCTGTGTTTCTCAGCAAAGAAATGTAGCATGTTTGGATAATATAGCTGCTTCTAGATGAAGGAGACTGAGTTATGCAAAGGACAGTGGCTGGAACTGCCTACATCTGGTCCTTCCACTATGCTGAACACATAGCTTAGGTCTGTTCTGTTCAATAAGGTAGCCACCAGCAATGCTAAAATCTTATTAGCGTGAATTGAGATGTTATAAGTAAAAGATAAATGGCAGATTCCAAAGACAACGTGGGAAAAAAAGTATTTTAAAATATCCTAGTACTAGTTTGGTTTTGGTTTTTGTTTTGTTTTGTTTTGCTGATTACATATTTAAACACTAAAATGTTGAATATATTGAAGTGAATAAAATGTTACAAAAGTCAATGTCACCCTTTCTTTTTACTTTTAAGGAGGCTACTAGAAAACTTTAAATCGCATACATGGTCCGCAGTTGCGGATCGCTTTCTATTTCTATTGGGCAGTACTAATCCAAAGGTCTGTAAATAACAGCCTAGAGCACTTAAACCCTTTAGGCAACCAAACACCACTGAGGATTTCCAACCTAAGTGTTTGTGGTAGATTTGGGACAAGGCACAAAACATAAAGCAATCTTTCAGGAAGGTTAGTGTGGAGGCAATGTGTAGGGGTGAAACACTAGAGGCAGTTGTCAGGGTCAGAGGCAGCAAATGTCAAAAGGCAAGCAGGCTGCTCAGCTGGAACCTATACAAGGTCTCTAGAAGCAACATGCTGCAGAGAAAGAGACCAAGAGCAGCTGAGACCAGAGAAGGACGACAGGTGCAATGCTGACCCAGCCCAAATAACCAGGGTGCAATGCTCATTCAACCAGCAAGCTTGACACAGTAATTTCAGACCTATCTTTATGTGGCAAGCTCTCTTAAGAGAGGCACCAAATCCCAGACACTACCAGGAGGAGGCAGGCAGACAAGGCTATAAGGAATTAAAAAAATAACAATAATTAATAAGAGCAAAAGCCCAACACATAGCATAGCCAACAAATATTTTCTAGTTTTCTGGCGATGTGGCAAGCAAAACAGACACAGCCCTGAATCACAAGTTGGTAACTACAAAAAATGAACAGGAGCTCTAAGAGACCTGAGTGGGAATAAGGAATTAGTGGGCAGAGATCGAAAGAAAAAGTCTTCAGAAGCTGAGCATGGTGGCTTGCACCCATAATCCCTGCATTCAGTAGGCTAAGGCAAGCCAAGAGTTCAAGTCCAGCCTAGGCAACAAAGTGAACTCCAGGGCATCCTGGACTACGGTGAGATCTTTTCAAAACAAAACAAAGCAAAACAAAACAGCATACAAAAAGGGGAAAAGGAAGATGGGTTGACTTCTTTGAGGTGGCAAAGGTCTGTGATTCCTGCACTGCGCAAGTTGAGGCAGAGGATCATGAATATAAGGCTAGGCAGGCCACCAAAGCAAAAAAAAAAAGAAAAAAAAAGAAAAAAGAAATTAAAAATACAAACAAAAGCAAAGCTTTGCAGTACTGTGTATAGTGAATTAGTCAATTTAAAAAAAGGTTGGAGCCGGGTGTGGTGGCGCACCCCTTTCATCCCAGCACTTGGGAGGCAGAGGCAGGTGGATTGTTGTGAGTTCGAGGCCAGCCTGGTCTACAAAGCAAGTCCAGGACTGCCAAGGCTACACAGAGAGACCCTGTCTCAAACACCCCCCAAAGTTGGATATATTTCTCTTTTTTTAAAGGTGCTTAATTCTAAAACAAGAATAGTCTCAATTTAACATTAAATTCTTAAGCCAGGTGCAGGCAATCCAACCTTAACAGTGGAGTCGGTGGATTCTCCTTTCCTGCCTCTCTCTGCTTCTCAGCGTTCTGTCTTTCTCCTTCTAGATAATTCAGGAGGCACAAGGGTAAGAAACCAAACAAACCGGAGATTAAACCTAGCTGTATGGTTCTCGGGAGCCCTTGTCCTCATCCCTGTAACTGAGAGTTTCTGCTCTGTAGGCTTGAAGTAAGGATTTAAAAAGCAAAAGAGAGGCTGGCATACTGCAAGCACACAATAAGCATTAGTCCATAGTGACATTCGAAGAAAAGTATTGTTTTGGTTTTAGACCATTTAAGAAGCCCTGTCTCGAAAAACAAAAATAAAACCCAAAAATCATGTAACAGTTTCTATTTGAGGGGGAAGATTTGACGAGAAGGATGGATTACCACTAACATGCAGTGTGGACAGTTTTCTTACTGCTTTAAGCACCATCAGAAACTATACTGCTCAAATAATCAGGCTTAGATCATTAAACAGTAAAGAACTAAGCTGGACTATTCCAGCACTCTGGAGGAAGAGGCCAAGTGGATCTCTATGCGTCCCAGGCCAGCACAGCAGGCCAGCCAGGGCTACACAGTGGGACCTTGTCTCAAAAAACCCAACACTCCCCACCCAAAAATATCAAGAAAACACACACAGACAGGCACCATAACCCTCATCACTTGTGTCCCAAATGGGTCAAACCAGTCTCATCTATAGTCTGTAAACTGGTTATCCAGTATGTGCCAATCTGTAGAGACAACTACACTGAAATCCCTCCCACTTATTACAGCGATAGTCACACTGTACAAGTGCAAGCCAACAGTCTACACGCTCTGCTCTTTAAGGAGCATTTACAAACCACCGTAAACACAGTTTTAAAGAACTGAAATCTCCCACAAACGAAGAAAAACACCGGATTAAACTTTCACAAAATGCTAGGACGTGTGATTTTTCGTACAGCTTACTGCTATGTTTAACTGTTAAGGAGATACAAATGATGTTTTATTCAAGGAGTCTTGGTTGGGACTCTTTAATTCACTGACTGACGAGAAGCAAGCAGCCAAAAGACACATGAGAAAGCATGGAGTTAAAGTCCTAAACGTGTGACCGGTGTATTTCGCTGGGCCGGATATTTGTTTAGCCATTATCGACTAACAAATCCCGTTAGTTTGAAATTAAAGGGCACCGGACCAGCGGAAGGTGGCAAACCCTCCCCAGGGCTGTTTCCATCCCTGCCATCCCTCCGTCCCTCATGCAAAGTGAGCATCGCCTCTCCCCACAGCCCCCACCTCCACTCCACGCAGCTCTCGCGGGATGGCCGTGGGACCCCTCCATCAGGTTCCGCACACAAGCCTGCGCGCCCGCCGCGCGGGGACACAGGATGCTCGCGCCGCACAGCTCGGCGGGGGGGGGGGGGGGGTGCCGCGCAGTCCGGGTCCCAGGGGCCCTAGGCGAGGTGAAGCGCTCGGACAGCCGCCGGCCCACCCGGAAGCCCGTCCTCGCCTCACACCTGCCGGCGCGTGACGCCCGTCTGTCCCTGCCCCAATACGCGGGGACACCTCAGCCCCCGCGCCCCTCACACCCCACTCCCCCGCCTCATGTCTACACTCCGCGATCCCACAGCGCGCCCTGGGGGAGCGCCCCAGCCCGCCGCGGCCCCCACCCAACCCGGGTCCCGCTCGCTCCCGCCCCGCGAGGGCCCCCTCCCTCCCCGCGCCCGGCTCGCTCCCGTCGCGCGCGCCCTCGCGAGGAGGACACGCACACGCTGCGCCTCAGCGGGCCGCGCCGCGCGCCCCCGACAGCGTCCTCAGTCGCCCACCCTGGTCCGCCCCGCTCGGCCCGGCGGCTCGCGAGAAAGGAGAAGGCCCGCGCGGCCCACGGTCTTCACTCACCGCCGAGCCGCGCCGGCTCCGAGCGCGCGTCGTTCCGCCGTGGAGCCCAGCGGTGACCGCGGTCCCCGCTTCACCGCAAGCTGTCGGGGGTGACGTCGCGGGGAGGCCGAGAGGCAAGGGGGGTCGCTGTCGCTCGCTTCACCTTCCCGAAGCTCGGGGGACCCCAGAAACTAAAAACAAAATAAACAAACTTTCCCCTCCGCCTCCCTCCCCCAAAACCACAACACAAACACTCGGGGTCCCGCCCCCAGCCCCACTCCATTGGCCGCAGGCAGGATGCCTCTAGCTTTCACTGGCTAGCTCTCGTGCCCGTCAAGCTGCTGTTCCTCCTCTCTTAAGTCCTCGCCGCAGCCGTCGCCCCTCATTGGCTAAGGGCTTCCCGTTTGCCGAGCCGGGGTTGGCTGAGCGGCCTGCGCCAATCATGAGGGGACACACCCCCTGAGCATCCCAGAGGCCGCTTCCTCGGTCGCGGACCCAGAGAGACGAAGGGGAAACTAGAGCATGATGGCGGCCGAGCTCGCCTAGCGCAGTCATCGTCTTTTCCCTCTTTTTAGCTCATTTAGTGCCTTTCTCAGGCGCTGTTTCTCCCAAGCTCCTTTCTCCATTCGAGACTGAACTAATAACGGAATCTATACGTGCCGGCTCCTTGATTTAGCCCCTCCGAAGAGCTGAATGTGGGTTGGTTGTGCGTCATTGGACTGTCGGGGTGTCGCTCCCAAGTCACATCCTCAAGCTATTGGTGGAACAGTGAGAAAGCGGCCAACAACAAGGGCCCATGCCATTGGTTTGATTTCACTGTAAGCCCCCCTCCCCCTTGGTATCTTATTGGGCACTTCAGTGTTGTCCGTCAGATCCGGATTAGCCTCACTACGTTTTAGCTGGGGGGGGGGGGGGGTGTGGTGTGTGTGTGTGTGTGTGTGTGTGTGTGTGTGTGTGTGTGTGTGTGTGTGTGTGTGTAGGGGGTGTCTTTAGTTTTTGGTAGTTGACAGTAATAACTGCTATCATTTATTGTGCGTTTATTTTATTGCCAAATACGGTGCTCAATCCTTTACCGAAACTATCTGATTAAACTTTAATTTTCCCAGAAAGCAGGGTCAAAAGAGGTTAAGAGATTTACCCAAGGTCATCCATTTAGAAAGGAGCTGTTGGGCCATACACTGGTTCCTAGGCCTGTCTGACTCGATAGCCTTCATTCGTGTAGCTATGCATTAGTGTCTCTGAATAATACCTGTCAGTCAACCCAACATCTTAAACTGTTTCCTTCAGAACCTAAATTCCTTACTCAGTTTCTGGCAATAACATTATTGGAGGCTAACAATAGGAAGACTGTCATTAGCATTTTTGTAGACTAGCTTCGGAGGGATTGTCATTTTCTCCAGGACATCCTTCTCCTCCTAGGATTCATTCCTCCCTATTCTAAGTTAAACAATAAATATTTCCTGACAAGAAGCTCATATAGGTCTATTTTCAGTTTCTTTGGCTTTGTAAATGACTGTTTTTACCATCCTTATGTGCCCCGGCAACTCTCGTACCCACCTCTGACCATCTTTAGCTTGTTCCTTTGGAAGACTATCCGAGAGTTGGAAATGAGGAGAAATTAAGTCTAGAGTAAGATAAAGAATAAGTCCCTTTAGAAATAATTGAGTGCATGCAAATGGAGCAGTCCTCTGGCTCCTGGAAAGCTTCCAGAGATGCTGATGTCGAGCAAGCCTTGTGTGTACTCCTGGCTTCTGGCCACTGGATTCTTTCTCTGTGACAGCTTTTATGGAAGTGAATCCACATTTCAACCAGGGAGAGGAGGATGCTTAAGACCCACTGCCAGAGTGCCAGCCCCAAGCCTCGGGGACTAAAGTGATCTCCAGGAGCACACTGCTGGACTCGAGCCCGCATGTCTCCTCCGGTAATTAGCATTTTACCGTCCCAAAATCCCTGTGCCTTGTAGCTGAAGAGGATCATAGCCCTTGCTTCCGCTTCCCTATCCAAGCTGTTGTGTAATCTCATTGGCAGGGATCTAACAATAAAACAGCCATTGTTACACAGCCATGAGCTCAGCACAGCCTTCCAGCAGAGGAAGAGAAGGTATTGCACAAATGTCAGTTAAGAGCATGTGGCAGGTATTCCTAGGATAATTCAAGGCAGGAGGGAAATCAGAAGCCAGAGCCTAATAAAGGACCTCAAGGCTTGAACCCTGATAACTCCGTGCACCTAGTTCATTAGCATTCAAAATGAGGAGTTGGAATCAGAAAACACAGTGAAAAATGTCAAGAGTTCAGATCCTTCTTAGTCTTCAAAGATGATTGCTTTTGTAGCATTTAAAAATATTTTTCAAGCCGGGCGTGGTGGCGCATGCCTTTAATCCCAGCACTCAGGAGGCAGGGGCAGGCGGATTTCTGTGAGTTTGAGTCCAGCCTGGTCTACAAAGTGAGTCCAGGACAGCCAAGGCTACACAGAGAAACCCCACCCCCTCCAAAAAAAACCACTTCTATGTTTGTTTACACACACACACATACACACACACACACACGTATACATACATATATATGTATACATACGTGTGTGTGTAAACATATATGTGCCCATGGAGGCCAAAAGATGACTCCAGGTATCCTGAACTAGAGTTAGAGGTCACTATGAGCTACCCCAACATTGGTGCTGAGAATCAAACTCAGTTCCTCTGGAAAAGCAGCAAATGTTTTTAATCACTGAACCATTGTCTCCATCCCTTGTACCTCAGTTTTGTGGGGGTGTTTTGTTTTGTTTGTTTGTTTGTTTAGTTTTTCGAGACAGGGTTTCTCTGTGTAGCTTTGGCTGTCCTGGACTCACTTTGTAGACCAGGCTGGCCTCAAAATCACAGGGATCCACCTGTCTCTGCCTCCTGAGTGCTGGGATTAAAGGTGTGCGCCACCACTGCCCGGTTTGTACCTCAGTCTTAACCCTCAAGATAATGCTTTGTTTTCTATGAATTATTGGGCAAATCTCTGTTGTAAGGTCTTTGAAATAGTTTTCTTTTTCTTCTTTGTATCCCTTTATTATGATATGTCTATAAAAGGTAGCCCAATAAACTGTTCAGTAGTTACTTAGCGAGCTTATTAAGAACTTTCTTCAGGCCCAAGGGTTGCTCCACAAATTAAAAACACCCTCTTTGTTGACAGGGACCTCATTGTTGTGGAGTGGACAATAGGAAAACTCATAAGCACAGTGTACTGCTCTGATACAGTGTTCTGGCAGAGTTTTGGAGGGACTGGGGACCCAGTCTTGGAAGGACAGGGCCCTCGACTTCCAAGCAGAGTGACACCTATAAGAACCACAGGACAAATATGGTCAGCAAGGAAGAGGGTGGTAACAGGTGGGGACCCGCTCCATACGGGGAAGGGAAAGAGAACGTAGGAGAGTATCCAGGAGTGGCCCAAAGTCTGTTCTTCCTATAATCTTTGTCTTTGACATTTCCATATAAGATTGCTTTTCTGACCTCAATAGTAATGTTGAAAGGCCAAGTGTAAGAGCGCATACTTGTAATCCCAGCATTTGGAAGACGGAGACAGGAGGGTAGAAAGTTCAAGGCCAGCCTAGGCTACATAGTAAGCCTCTTGTCTCAGAAAAATCTAAAAAGTAGCACTGAATAAATGGAACATTTGCTCAATACAACAACACAGAATGTTCTAAAGTAGGAAATCAACACTTCCCATAATCCTATCCTATAGCAACCTGCCCACAGAGGAGTATGCCTTCCGGTGACCTGTCAGGAACAGAAACACACATCCCCCATGACAGTGGGATGTGATGCCGTCTTGCCTGGGTGCTGAGACCCCTCATTCCTCCAAACTACAGCTTTGGCCAGAATTAGTCCTCACTTTCTATAAAGATAGGAAGGAGGCCAATAAATTGATAAAGTATTTATGGTAGAAGACAAAGCTTTCAAATTCCTGCTGGAGTCAATGTCAGGACTTTTGGGCTTGCTAACCCTGGTGTGAGGGTAGAGTTACTGAATCAGTCCAAGGTGTTTCCTGGGCTCAGTGTCATGGCCAGAGGGCTTCCCAGCATGCTTTGTTGGCCGTGGAATCAAGTGGAGTCCAGAAAGGCAGTCCAGACTAGCATGTTCTCTTCATTTCCTCTCAGGATGCCACTTGGAGACATTTTGTTTGTTTGTTTGTTTGTTTGCTCCAACCCACCCAGATTTGAAAGCAAAAAGAATCCTCAGCCCCTGCACATTTGTATGCTGGCCACGTCGCTGTGTTCTTGGAGCCCTGTACTATTCTGGGAGCTTCGTATATGGCGTTCTATAAGTTGGCTTTCTGTTGGAGGGGAAGGCAGATTTAATGAGTGACAGTTGCCTTGGATGGCTACCAAAAGTATTCCCAGCCATCCCAAGCAGCAGACTTCCGTTATGTCCCGTGAGAGACCGTGCTGTGGTCTCTCTGCCCTCAGCCTGGATGAGATCCAAACCAATAGGAACTCTGCTCCGCAATGACATGCAGGCTCGGGGCAGTTATAGCCAGCTGGCTCTACTCCAGTCCCCAGTCCCGACTCCTCACTGCGGCACAAGCGAACACTCTCCATACTTCAGCCTTTCGTTGCTCTGAGACTTTTGGCAAGATTTGCAAAGCACTCTCCAATTCTCAAATCTCATAACAGTGAGGTGATCCCTGGAAAGGAACCTAATCCAAAAGTCAAGGTGACAGCTGACAGCTGATGCTGATTAGCAGAGCACGGATGTGTTGGTAACCAATGACCTACCAGGAGGGTGTAGATGACAAAGGACAGGCTCCTTTATTTCAAGTCTGGCAGCATTTATTATGCAACAAAAGTCCTCGAGGTAGATGCTGTGTCACTTTCAAATCACCTGTAGGTTTTTATGACTGCGTTTCCTGAAAAGCAAATCGGCTGAGCAGTGGACACTTGGTCCTTTCGGTGTGTTGGCCGATTCTAGACACACAGAGGCCGTTCACAGAGGACCTTAACATGTGGCTATCCGCAAGCCCGCTGTCACTGACACATGCTGTGTGTTAGACTCTGTGCTGAGGGCTTTACTTGGATTACAGCAGTTAATCTTTCCCACAATGATAGGTCTCATTTTTCACATGGAATAAACAGAGGCACTAGAGGGCTAACAAACTTGTTCCAGGTTACCACAGGTAGTAGCTAAACCCGGGCAGACTGATTCAACTGAGGAAACCCTTGCTCATAGTGCTACAGTGGCCTGAGAGCTCGCAGTACATCTGGGGAGATAAGTCCCTTGACTACCCATCCACGCCCCCGTCCTAACCCTCAGCCACCCTACAGGCTCGGGTTTAAAAAAAAAAAAAAAAAAAAAAAAATGCCTCTTCCTGGCTAAGTTCCGCCCTCTGGTGGCCTTTTCTTGAATTCCAACTGGGCCCCGGCTTTCCTCTTCAAAGATCCTTTCTTCCCTCTGTGTGCTTTCCCCAGCTTTTTAGATAATATCCTGTGGCCCTGTCCACCTCCACCTCTGTTCCCTCCTTCTCAAACGCTGGCTTTCCCTGACTGAAGCCGGGTTCTCTAAGCTCGTCTGTAACCTGTTTCGTGGCTGAGATCCAAGAGACGTTCCCGGTCTCGTTTCCATGGCTTCACCACTATGTTTTACTCTGAGAATTCGCTCTTTCTTCACTTCCCAAAATAGCCAGCTTTCCTCCTACCTCCACAACCGTTCAGGCTCTTTTTTTTTCCCTCTGCCATCTCTTTCTGTAGCCTCTTTCAGGGGCCCTGCGTGTTCTTCTGGCGTTCTGTGGACAAGGGCTGGGTCCTTACTCCGCCTCCACCCCTAAGGTCACCAGTCTCCTTGTGCAGGAATAAGTATATTAAATCCAATTTGTTCCTCTTGACTCTAAGATAATAATACGACCTGACAAGGTCTCATGTATCTATCCCAAACTGCCCTCTGATTCCCTACGTAGCTAAGGAGGACATTGAACTTGTGATCTTCCTGTCCACTTCCCGAGTGCTGAGATTACAGGTGTGCACCATCGTGCCCAATTTATGAAGTGCTGGGGGTCAAACCAAAGGCTTCATGCATGCCAGGCAAGCGCTCCACCAAGCTTCATCTCTAGCCCAAACTTAACATTTTAAAGCAAGAATTTTGCAGGCAGGGCTGCCTATGTAATTTATAAGGCTGGTACAAAATAAAGATGCAAGGGTCCTTACTTGAAAATTATAAAGATTTTCAAGGTGGTAATGGCAGAATATTAAATATGGCCACATCATTTTCTGGCTGTGTGGGACATGAAGCTGGCTGTCATGGCTCTAAGCATTTTATGTACATTAGATTGTTTGTCCTTGTGAGGAAAAGTAAGACAGAAGAGGGAGATGAAGTAATTGCCAAAGGACACAGGGTTTTTAATTGATGAAGCTGGAAAACAACCATCACCACCCAAAACAAACCAGACTTACCATGTCTTCCTGTCCAGGCCGTGTGAGACTCACCAGAAAGCATCCTGTGAAGGAAGCATGGCTCCCTTTCCAGAAGCTCTCAGCCTGGCCACAGCATCCCCTCCTCGATCATGTTATCTATGGTTTGTGGTTGTTTTGTTTATTGTTGTTTTCTGTGGCTCTGCATGCTCCGTCCTCCTTGTCCAGTAAATCTCCACTTTCTTCAACACTCTGTCTGAACTGCCCCTTTCTGAAGGGCTTCTCCCACGCACTCCAGCTTTGGGCTTCTCCCACGCACTCCAGCTTTCCTGTACATTCTTTGTAGCCCTGGGTGGAAGCAAGTCCGTGCACAGGCTGGCCACAGGCATCAGTTAGACCCAAAGACACTCAGCTGTCATTGCCCCTTGAGGCAATCACACAAGGAGTGAGGGAAAAATGGCTTCTATCCGCCCCCCTCCATAAATCCAAAGCAACTTGAGGCCGAGAACAGAGAGGTCTTGGAGACAGATAATTGCATCTGAGCCCAGCTGTGTCCTTAATTTGTGGATCTTTAAAGGTTTATTTATTTATTATATATTCAGTGTTCTCGCTGTGTGCATGCCTGCAGAACCAGATCTCATTACAGATGGCTGTGAGCCACCATGTGGTTGATGGGAATTGAACTCAGGACCTTTGGAAGAGCAACCAGTGCTCTTAACCTCTGAGCCATCTCTCCAGCCCAATTGCAGGATCTTTAATGCTTCCAATTCTAAAGGATTTCTCTCTAGGCTTTTCATGGTTCCCTCAGGGGTATCTCAGGAACCCCCTCTTCTGTCGTGGAGTCTCCTCGGAACTCCACACCCAGGGCTAATGCCTTCTCTGGGCTTCCACACCCCTTCAGCTTCCCCATCTAAACACTTGTCTCCCTCCCTTTGTCCTTGCTTACCAACCAGATATAACAAAGGACCCGAGATACAGTGAGTTCTCAGTGAGTTGCTTTTTTGTTCTGATTTTTTTAAACATATAAAAGTAAATATTAAAACTCTAGGCTCTCGCATGTTCCCTTAGCACAGGGCATCTCTGTAAACATACCTGTAAACATGAGATGAAGGGAAAACAACAACAGCTCCTAAGTTTCCTCAGGGAGAGGAGAGCTGGGGATTTCTCTCACTAGAACGATGACACAGATGTCAAACGTGATGACTGAGAGTCAATGGGAACGCAGGTGTGAAGGGGTGTCCTGGGCTACATGCCAGCAAAGTAGAATTTGCAGTCCCAATCCAGCCTGCCACCTGTCACTACAGCCTATGAGTTCAGAATGGCTTCTACATTTTAATTAGATTTCTGGTGCTAGGAATTGGCTCAGGAAGGACCTGCAGAATGCCAGGCTCACAGTCTACAACTTAGTTGTAAACCCTTAGCTTGAGTTTTTTTACATTTTCATTTAAAATTTGTAGTTTTAGCTAGGCAGTGATGGTGCACATCTTTAATTCTAGCACTGGGGAGGCAGAGGGAGGAGGATCTCTGTGAGTTGAAGGCCAGCCTGGTGTACAAAGTGAGTCCAGGACATCCAGGGTTATCACAGAGACACTCTGTCTAGAGAAAAAAAATTCTAGTTTTATTTTAATTACTTTATGTACATGTGTGTGCAGGTGCCTGCAGAGGCCAGAAGGGGTCAGATTCCCTGGAGCTGTAGTTACAGGTGATTGCGAGCTGCCTAATGTGGGTGCTAGACATCAACCTTGACTCCTCTGGAAGAGCAGCAAATGCTCTTAGCCAATGAGCCATCTCTCTAGCCCTAAGTTTTTACATGTTTAAATGATTAAAAGAATTACAATGGGCTGGATAAATGGCTCAGAGATTAAGAGCATTGGCTGCTCTTCCAGAGGTCCTGAGTTCAAGTCCAACAACCACATGATGACTTACAACCATCTATACTGAGATCTAATGCCCTCTTCTGGCGTGCTGGGGTGCATGTGGGCAGAACACTGTATACATAATAAATAAATAAAATTTAAAAAAATAATTACAATACTAACAATATATTTGTGATATGTGACAATTACATGTCTGGCATTTTCAGCGCCTGTAAGTTTTACAGAAATTCGGTTGTGCCCATTTGTTTATGTATGGTGTGTGGTTGCTTTAGTGCTACTCTGTAGTCATGACAGGCACCACATGTCTTTGCTTTTTACTTATTTATTTTTTTAATGTGGGGCACAGTCTCACTACACAGACGGGGCTTGCTTGCTTGGAACTTGCGGCAATCCTCTTGGCCTCAGCCTCATGAGTGCTGGGATGAGAAGTGTGTGTCACCAGGCTTGACTGACCCTTTACAGAGCTCGCTTGTCCACCCCCAAGCCTGGCCATCTGAGCTAGAGAGGTGTGTGATGCAAGCTGCCAGCTGGCCACAAGGTGTCAGCCGTTCTCCACCAGTGTCTCCACGTGTGCTCCCTGGGCGTCTCAGCATCCAGAGTGATCTTGGGGTGGGCTGGAGGCTCCTCCTAGTATAGTCGCTGTGGGGGTAATGAGGCAGCCACTGGCAGGGAAGCTAGGTGAACACAGCTAGCTGAGGGACTTTGGAGTTTATGGGGCAGGTGTGAGGGAGTACTGTGCTGATGTGGCACCAAGTTGGCCCACTTCTCCACAGCACAGAATCCTGGCTTTGGGCTAAGCTTTATTTGTACTTTGTATTTACAGTATTCTCTCCAGACAAGCTAAAATTGTCCATCTCACCCAAAACTACCAGTCAAGAAAAGTAAGGTTTTCATGAAACCAGCTAGATCTGCTGCCTTCTGAGGTGGGGATATGGTACACATGGGGAACACAGGTCCCTGTCCAACAGTGACTCCTAAGATGGAAGCTTTGGCGGGTTTTCTCCTCCCTTCTTTCAGAACCTGGGCCTTAAAACTCCCTCTAGGTGAACAAGTACTTAGTCCAGTGTGCCAAACAAACACCATCAATTTGACCAATCACCAGGGTAGGTGCACAGGAGAATCTGCCATAAAATACTTCTGGTAGCTCCAAGCCTGGATGGACCTCGTTATGCTAGGCTAGATGCTTTGCCTCAGGTGAGTGTCCTCCATCTGACATATAAGGAAACCCAAATTCCATAAGTAATCCTGCTGGGTCCCTCTCCATACAGTGAGCCACCATGTGGTTGCTGGGAATTGAACTCAGATCCTCTGGAACAGCAGGTGGGTCCTCTTAACCACTGAGCCATCTCTCCAGCCTAGCCATACAGTGGCAGAGCCAGGATTCTGGCTGGGCCCAACCTATTCTACTTCATGTCCCATGAAAAGTCACCACAAGTAGCATTCATCCATTCTGCTTTCTTTTCTTTTTCTGTTGTTTTGGGTTTTGATTTTTCAAGAGTCTTGAAAAGTCGAGACAGTAGCTCTGGCTGCCCTGGACCGCATTCTGTAGACCAGGCTGGCCTCGAACTCACACAGCAGTGGGATTAAAGGTGTGCGCCATCACCATATGGCTTCATGCACTCTGCTTACAAACATTGCATTCTTCTGTCACTGTGTGTCCCCAGGCCTGGCACCCAGTAATTATCCACTTACTAAACAAGTCACTGCAGACAAGCAGTGAGCGGTCCTTCCCTATCCAGTCCCCTAACCTCCAAGCTACATCCAAGAGCCACACCAGGGAGTTAAAGCTGCCAGTGGGGAAATTTAAACCACAAAGGAAGATTCTTGGCATACAATGGATTTTCCGCCTTTAGAGCCATGGGCGCTGTGGGCATGCTTTTCTGTGCCTCCTGTGGGCTCCCACATGCTTGCTGGCTTCGGTGGCAGGTCCTAGCTCATCTCCTATGATGCAGGCATCTGTCCCTGAAGCTGCTGCTGGGTGTCTTCAGACACTGCTCTAGCTTCTAAGCATTGTTCCTGGATTAAAAACTTGTCCCTGAATGGCTGTCATGGAAGGGCAGAGATGTCCGGACTCCAGCCTTTCCCATGACCTTTGGGTAACTTTGTACCAACCTGCTAATCTCAAGGTCCTTCTCAGTTTCTTTTCTTTTTTTTTTTTTTTTTAAGATTTATTATTATTTATACAGTATTCTGCTTGCATGTGTGCCTGCACACCAGAAAAGGGCACCATATCTCACTATAGATGGTTGTGAGCCACCATGTGGTTGCTGGGAATTGAACTCAGGACCTTTGAAAGAACAGCAGTGCTCTTAACCTCTGAGCCATCTCTCCAGCCCTCGGTTTCCTTTTGAAAGGACTCAGATATGTATATATGAATGACAGTGACACCAGTGTGCTACTGTGTACATATGGAGGTTAGAGTATAACTTTTGGGAGTTGGTTCTTTTCTTCCACCCTTAGTTCTGAGTTTGAACCTAGGTTCATCCTTGTACAGCAAGGGACCTTACCCACAGACCGATCTCGCCGGCTGCAGCTGTCCAATTTTCAACCATTTAGCCAACAGATATTAGGAAGATACTATGGTGATGGCACTGAGCCAGGCAGATGTGGCGCTTGTGCTCAGAGCCTGGCCAAGAAAGAATAGACACCCATTATGCTAGACAGCAGAGCATGTTACTGAAAGCAGCGCCTTCCCTGCTCCGCAGCTGGGAAAGAAGCATTGATGGGAAGGGTGGGAAGTCGGGGTGATCCCACAAGGCCTGTGGGTCTGCCCTGAGAGTGCTGCACCTGTGAAAACACTTGCTTGCCTGCACCTGCCACCCCTTGCTTCTCTAGCGTGCGCTCTTCCGACCTTGGTCAGGCTCAGCTCTCTGAGCTGAAGGTGCCATTCTGAAGCAAATCTTGTGCTGCTGGAAAGGCAGTGCCGCTGGTTCATGCCAGTCATTGTGCCCTGTAGGTTGGCAAGAAGATCTGAGTGCAGGGAAGTGCCAGGTGATAAACTGCAGCCATGGGACGAGCAGGGCACGTTAGCTGCTAGGTGGGCTTTGTGATGTTTACTAAGACCGTGGCCATGAGAGTTGGATAGCAATTCCCACTCCGTCTTGCTTGAGTTGGAAGGTTCTCTTGCTGTCAGCTCTGGCTGTTTTTGGAGAAGGCCACTCCGCAGTACACAGGAGGTATGTCCCATGGTGCTTTCCGTGGCTGAGACAGAAAGGGGGAGAACAGATTGGGAGGAAATCTGACAGAGAGCTGAGTGGAAGGAGGCATATGTGTGCACATAAACACACCTGTTCTGAGGAGAACAAGGTAGCGAAGTGTTAAACAAGGTAACTAGGACAAAGGTGGAAGATGTGGCAGGATGGGAAAACCTCAGGCAAGCCAGCCAACCGCAGAGCCAAAGCCACACAAGGGAGGCTAGCTGCGGTGGCTCTAACCCCAGCGCTCAGAAGAACGGGAGCAGCCATTGGAAGCTAGCCTGGGCCACCTCCTACAGCGCATGGCACAGCCCCTCCCCAGACTTTGCAGGGATGGCCACTAGTATGTTTGTGATGTGGGACTTGGGGCTGGCAGTGAGCCGTCCCTTGATGGAGTCTTTTCTGAGCTAGTCTTTGAAGTTTCACAACTAACGCATGTGTCTCAGTGAGAGAGCAGCACTGAGGAAAGAGCACCCTCTCCAGCTGCTGTCCAGGAGGGCTGACCCAGGGACAGGGGTGAAATAGGCTAGCCTCCCTCACTAGGGACAGAGATGGCCTCAGCAGAATTGCTTAGGAGCTGGCCTCTTTCCTAGTCTCAGGCGACCAATCTCTATATGGAGGGTCATTTTTCCCCCCATGTTTGTATCTTGTATCGCATTGTCTCCAAGGTGACCACCGCAGTAGAGGTATAACAGTAGCCCATTGCCTGGGTCACCTGGGCCTCCCCGCTTTCTTCCAGAATAAGCACACACCACACTGCCAGCCTTGTATCAGGAAGCACTTACCAGAAGTGTTTAATTCTTGCAAAGGCTTGGGAAGCCATGGTAGGGGCCCTTTCCCACTCCTGGAAGCTAACATCAGGGTGGGCAGAGGGGACTCTGGACTGAAGCCATCTATTATTTCCCTTCTTCCTCCCCACCAGCAGGGAAGCCAGGCACCAGCACAGGCTGCTATGTTGCCCCACTTCTATAGTCCACAGTGCCTCCTCCCAGCCTCTGGTCAGCTGCTTTTTGTAGAAGCCTATGTCCCCTCCCTGGTACTGGTGGTACCCAAGAGCTTGGTTCTGAGGCCAGGAAAAGCTTCTGTGTGGCCCTCTGTCCCTGTCATTCTGTCCAGGAGGGCTGCCCCGGAGTCTGCAGTTAGATGATGTCTTCTGTGTCAATGCTCACTCCCCTTAACCTGGACAGGTCACTGTGAGGGGAGGTGGCTGCTTGTCCCGGCAACTAGGCCAACCTGTTTTCAAGAAACTGAGGCTTCTAAGAACAGCCTGACATTTTAAAGGAGGCTAAGGCTAGTCTTTGGCTGAAATTTCACTTAGGAAGCCCTAGTAGGTGAAGAAGGCCACAGACCATCAGGGAAGAAACGCTAATGTTCTTGTCCCAGGCGGCCTCCTCCCCCAAACTCCCATCCTCCATAGCATCTGTAAACAAAAGCTCACGGAAAGGAGCAGGCACAGGGAAAGGCACTCCACTACAGAGGCCGTTTTCAACAGCACCATCCAGGGAGCCCCTGGGGGCACTCAGGCCAGGCTTGCTATGACAATGTAGGAGGGAAAGGGGCTCTTCGCCAGCACGGTCAGATCCTGTCACTGGTTGGAGACTTTAGTATCCCCAACCCTAAGCCAATTCCACTCAGAGGAGCCAGCAGGAATGGATGTCCTTAAGGTCACAATAGCCAATGGCCCAGCATTTCAGCTTCATCTTCTTCCTGGAGTTTCAAGGCTGGAGCAAGGCTGGCTCAGAGTCCCACCCTTTCCCCCCATCAACCTCTGGGGTGTGGGGAACTGGACAGCACCAGAAATCCAAGGAAAAGGCCAAGTGGCTGGGGCTGCCTTGCATGTCCTGTCTTACCAAGGCAGGAAAAAAATGGCCCTTGTCCCACCTGTGGACCTGTAGAGCAGGCTGGCCCAGTGGAGAACAGACACAAAGGAGTGCAGACACCAGGAAGGCTTCTGCTTCATGTAAACAAGGTAGCGGTAGGTGTCACTTGTCCGGCCACTGCGGTCTGCCACAGTTGTACGATGGTTGAGATGCTTCAGATCCTGCCATCTGGGATTCCAGCCCTAAGACTGGATAGAGGCTGCAGGGTAGGAGGCCTGGTGAGGGTCTGATGTGTGGCCCAGGGCAGCATACAGGCCACATTCTCCTCAGCACAGGACAGGATGGGTGGGCATCTGCAGGTCCCGCCCACCACTACCCTGCAGCTCAGGAGATCACACAGTTGTTGGGCTTGGAGACACTGGGGCTTCCTTTACCTGCAGAGACAGGGCGCAAACATGGAAGGCATGATGAGTAACAAGCCGGACCTTGAACCATCCATGCTGCCAGTGTGAAGTTCAGAGCTAATACCTCTCTTCTAAGCTGCTGATCTGGAATCTAGTTCGACAGGGCGATTAGGGAAGCAAAGGTACTATCTGCTCCAGCAGACTCACCACGCTCAGGGGATCCCCATGGTTGGAGACATCACTCTGTCTCCTGACCGAAGATGATGGGGACCCAGGAGCCAGCCACCCATGACTTAGAGACGCCTGGCACTAGCAGCTAAATGGCCAGGCAGCTTCAAGCTCTCAGAGGGAAATCAAGGGCACCCCAGGGACCCTAACAGAAGAGTATGGGGGCAACAATGAGGAGAGCCAGAAAGACTGTAGAGCTGAAGCAAGTAGTAGCCCTGTGTTCCTGAAGTGGCCAGTTGACAGGGACAGTGCCAGGCCCTGGCCTCCTCAGCTCCTTCTGCCCCGCAGGTAACTGAGTTGGAGAATCAGAGCTATGCCTGGGGAGAGTGGGCAGGGTGGGCGCACTGCTGTGGAGTGAGGCAGGCAGAGGGTGGCACAGCACAGGCCCCGAGGTTGCAAAGGCTGCCTTTCTCTAGCCTGTCCCCCCTCTCCCCTTTCTGGTCTCTGCATCTATTTCTACCTCCTTCACAGTCTGAAAAGGCTGAACCCTGCTCTGAACTCTGGGAAAGCGGGGGAAGGGGAGCTGTGAGGCAGACCTCACACCTCGGGCTGGCCCTGGAGGCACTGGACACTTGAAGGCAGAGTCCGCATGCTCAGAGTGCCTGCTGGCTGCTTTTCCCAGGTGGAAGCCACTGTGCTACTTCCTGCCTGTTCCTCCTCTTCATACAATGAAGACAATCTCCCTGGCGCTCACACCACCTTCCATACCACCTCAGCTGTGAATTTAATTAAGGTGACGACTGCCTCTTGTGAATTGTAGTAGCAGGAGGCGCACGGGCAGGGGTAGACCCGGAACTCTGGTGCTTCAGCCCCTTTGAGAGTCCCCATGCCTGTCGAAGGCCACACTGCCCACACCTGCTGTCTGCGAACTACTAGCCACTGCCTCACTGGGGCTACAGTGAACTCACCCCTCAGGGCTTAACTGCAAAACCAGCCCCTCCTTCCTGGGTGTCCCTTAGACACAGACAAGTGACTGCCTAGGAGGCCGCAGAACAGGAAACCAGAGGCTTTCTGTGGTGGTGCTGAGGGCTGTGTCTGGCGTGGCTCTGTGAAAGTCATTAAATTCTACCACGCTGGAGCCCCTCGCTGCTGCAGCAACAGCGGATGCAAGGTTCCCACTTCCTCTCCTAGGTAGCTTTTTCTGTTGGCTTTGGCCTGGTAAGCAGACACCCAGTGCCTCCCCAGAGGCAGCAGCATCTCGAAGGCAGGTAAGCCAAATCAACCTCTGGATCCCAAAGGTGGACAGGAGTGTGCCAAGGGCACAGGAGCACGCATAGCCCCTGTGCCTTGCCAGATCCTTCCCAGAGAAACTGGTCTTTAGCAGGTCCAACACTTCTGTCTGTAGGGTTGGATGACAGCCTGCTGATATCCCTTACCCTTGGGATTCATTTCCATGACTCTGAGAGAGAAGCAGGCCTGAGGGGAAATTCTCTGTGTTCCATCATTCCTTCCATGTTAATTTACCAGGAAACTGCCAAGGGCAGTTGCCTCAGACCCACTCAGATTAATGTGGAAGAATTACGCCAGGCAACCAAACAATTTCTTTTATAACGTATGTGTGGCAGGGAGGCGAATGGCCCAAGGAAGACTAATGTGAGAAAGCCAAGCTGCAAAGAGGATTAGCACTGCCAGGCAGGTGGAGCTGCTGCTGCTGCACTTGGGAGGCAGAGGCAGGTAAATCTCTGAGTTTGAGGCCAGCCTGGTCTTCAGAGTGGGTTCCAGGACAGCCAAGGCTACACAGAGAAACCCTGAATTGAAAGAACAAAACAAAACAAGAGAGTGGCACAATTGGAGGGGCTCGGGATGTGACAGACAGCCTTGGGCATGCAGAACAACAGCTAGCAGGCAAGATGCTTCAGGAGAAGGCGTGGCCAGGCCTATGACGCCAGTAAGTTCTCTCTTCCTTTAGCTTTTAGGCCTTCACATTCTTTGTATCTGGAACATTCTTTCCCTGATGTCCACGTGTCCATTTGAGGCACTACTCAGTGCTCCTTAACCAAAGGCCTTCCCTGGGCACCGTGTGACAGTCAGGATACTCCCTGCACTCAACTGTCTCTAGGGCAATGGGCACCACAAGAAAAGCCTTTTGATCTCCGTTCTCTGCTTACTTTAGAATAGTGCCCCACTGAGCAAACATTCCAAAACCATATTCTTTTTTTGTGTTTGTTTATTTGTTTGCTTTCTTTTTTGCTTTTGAAGACAGGGTTTCTCTGTGTAGCCCTGGCTGTCCTGGACTCGCTTTGTGAACCAGGCTGGCCTCGAACTCACAGATTATCTGCCTGCCTCTGCCTCCTGAGTGCTGGGATTACAGGCATGTATACCACCACGCCTGGCTCAAAACCATATTCTTGTTGGATAAAATAAATAAGTAGGCAATGGTTAGCTATTTGGAGTTCAGACCAGTGCAAACAACGCTGGATGATGCAAGGTACTTAGCACCTTCCTGAGAGAGTGAGCAGAGGCCCAGGCAGCCTCAGAGGAACTGGGAAGAACAGTACAGCTGAGCTGGAGACACAACTAAGAAGCTAAGAGCACCTGTTCTCTTTCAGAGGACACAAGTTCAGTCCCCAGCATCACTCGGTGGGCCACGAACACCTGTAAACCCAGTTACAGGGGCCTAATGCCTCCTTTTGAACTATGCAGGCACCAGGCACACATGTAGTACACATATATACATGCAGACAAAACAGCCACACACATGAAATGGAGTAAACCATACATATATGAACACTAGAGCTGCCTTGCCTCTGGAGCAAAGCTCACCTCAGTCACATGACCAGAACCCCATGCTGGTCACAGGGCCCAGAATAATCAACTCTGACTACAAATTCTACACAGCAACTGGGCCTTCCACACATGCTCCTCAGGAGCAATGCTTGAGTGACATTCCTAAGTAAGGGGCACAGATCCTCAGCCCTGGAGGCACCTCCCTACCACTCTGTCCTTGGTTAGGACTCAGATATTCAACAAAGACATCCAGCCCTAAAGGACAACACTGAAGAGCCTGACGTCATCACCTAGCAGCCACAACCCTAAACTCAGAGAAGGGATGCCTGGCAAGCCAGCCTCTAAAGAGGCAGGGCAACCACAACATCTCTAACCAACATCTCTAACAGTTTAGAGACAGCTGCAGCTGCTTTGAGGAGTCTCAGAGACAGACCATGCTGCACTTTCCTCACAGCCTGTCTGTGGTCACAAGGCTGTCCCCTTTTGGAGTTCAAGGATCTTGTTCATGGGGTGTCATTAACATTGCAAAAACCACCTGAGTTCTGAGTGACAGAATTTCACATTACGTCGCTTTAATACTTGAAAACCATTGTCCATTTACCAATGATCCCCTAGGGGTTCAAGAACAGCCCCAGGGAATCCTCTCCTCTAACCCAGTGAGGGCAGAGCTCAGCGGGAGTCTCCCGTAACTAACAGCGCTGGCTGGCGCTGGTCTGAAGAACACTCCTGCATCGGGAGAGCAGACATCAGCCCAGCGTGGTGGTGCACACCTTTAACACCAGCACTCAGGAGGCAGAGGCAGGCAGAGCTCTGTGAGTTCTAGGCCAGCCTGGTCTATAATGTGTTCCAGGACAGCCAAAGCTACACAGTGAAACCCTGTCTCAAAAAAAGGAAAAGAAAAAGAAAGAAAGAAAGAAAGAAAGAACAAACCCAAACCAAAACGCAAACATTTACACTCGGTGCTTCAGGGCCTGCTAATGTGTCTGTTACAGTGCAGCGTGAGAAGCGGACAGGGCAAGGTAGCATTGGAGCCATCATATGCTAACCCCACAGGAGCGGGCACAGTCTTGTGGTGGAGATCCTGACGTCCACTCTTTTGCGGCATACATTCCTTTGACACTGGAATCCCTGTGCTATGCTTCTGGTTTAATGTAGTGTTGAATTTTAAATTCTTGGCAGCAGGGATTGGTTAAAAGATGAAATGGATCTTTACAGCAATAGCTGTGATACAAGTTTTGGTTTCCAAAGCTTTTTTTTTTTTTTTTTTTTTTTTTTAACTGTCAGCACCACTAGCATTCGACATTTTGCTGAACGTCATCAATTCCTTAGTCTTTACCAATATGGTGAATGCTATCCAGAGAATGGTAGATTTAGTTGACTAAATCCTGTTTCATAGTGGTTTAAAACAAAACAAAACAAAATGCAGATTTCTGTGCCCAGCCCAGCAGTGCAGACTCTATCCACAGGATTTTTAAACAAGAACGCCCCTAGCTGTGCCCTCCTGAGACTGGGAAATCTCTGCCTCCAGAGAGCCTGCCCAGAGATCCTGTATGAGCGCAGGTGGCAAGTGGCCAGGAAGGCAGGAGCTAATTACCTAGTGCAGGGACAAAGCTTAGTTAGAGAAAAAGAAAAAGGCAAAGGACATCAAGATTCAGCCACTAGAGGGGGCTCTGGGTCTTCAAACTACCAGGCTAATTCCATCGTGGCCTCCCCCCCCACCCCAGCCCCCTTCCCCCAAGCCCAGCCCCAAAGAAGGCGATTCTGAGAGATTCTCCCTAGGGCCACACCTGGGTTTGCAAAACTTTGCATGCTGTTTGACAACTGTATACTTCTTGTCAAGCAATTTTACAGGCTGTCAGCTCTCGGCTTTTCCTATCTTTCTCTCTTTCACCCACCCTGTCATCCACCCACCTCCGCTCTGACAAGAGGGTGCAAAGACAGACAGGACAGTCAGCATCTACTCTGAGGAACCTCAGAAGCCCTCCCCAGCTCACCCCTCCTCCTCCAGAAGAGGAGACAGCCCCTGGGGAGGGGAGGGCAACGATCAGGCCACCACTGCCCCTTGCACCTTGAAGGTTCCCTGTGGGAGAGGATTCTTTCCCCAATGGCTCTCTTCTCTGAGGAGTGAAGAGCTTCCAGCTCTCCCAGGATTGGGGTGTGTAGTCAGCTGCTCAGTGGCTGCCACCTTGAGGAAAGGTACCAGAGGCCCATGAGCCTAGGGCTTGGTAGGTAGAGAGGGTGCAGGACGGTGCCTTTGGTGGGAGAAACCCTGCTTCTCAACTCTGCCTTTGAGCAAGAATGAAACAGAGGCCAGTGGCTTCAATAGCGATCTGGGACTTTGGGGCCTTGATGGGGTGGCAGGGTGCATGTGTGAGTGCTACCTCTCTGTTCCTCCCCAGGCTGGAGGTGGGACACACTTCAGACTTCCCTACCTGTGTTATACACTCTTACCTTAGCCCCTCTGCTCAGGGGACTGGCTGCTCTAGAGAGGGAGCTCCCAAAGGCACAATGGGGTCTGCTTGTTGGCCCCAGGACCCTGTGTACAAGTGCTCAAAAATAGGCAAACACTAACTGCCCAAGTCATCTAAGCGGGACACCAGAGGCAGCGAGGACAATGGGCTTTGTGTTTCTATGGAAACAGCACCTCAGGGTGAGGGGCAGGGGAAGAGAAAGCTTCCACTTGACTGCCAGTCAGGAGTTGGGAAACAGCCCCTTTGGGTTGGGCTTACCCCCCTCCTCTTCCTTGCCAGGTGTTCACCATGGCAACCCTCTTTCCAAATCAGAGCCACAGAGCACATCCGGCATCTGGTGCTATGGAGCCCCGGGGAGGCCCAAGGGGAATGAGGATGAGGGACCAGCCACTGTTCCCTTGACAGGCCAAGGTCCAGGCCTGGCTTTGAGTCTGCCTGCGGTCATTTCCATGCCAGACACTTAATGTGCTTTTCCCAGTCTCCACCCGAATCTGGACTCAAAGAGCCACCACGAGGGAGAAGGGAAAGGGAGTCCCCATGCAGAACCTGCCTGCAGAGCTGCTCAGGAAGTGTAGCTCCACTGGAGGCAGGGGTGAGGTCCTGGCGATCATATCACAGAGACCCCAAGACCTGCTCTAAGAGGCAGCTACATTCCTGGGTTCAACAGGAGAAAAAGTGGTGTTTGATTGGATCAAAGCCAGGTCTATGGGATATCTGTGTCCTGGGAGCCTTGGGCTGCTCAGGACACGTCACAATCAGCTTTCACCTAGTGAGCCAGCCAGGGAGCTGAGCTCTCATCACCGCAAAGCCCTGCAACCACAAAAGAAGAAGAAGAAGGAGAAGGAGAAGGAGAAGAAGAAGAAGAGAGAAAGATCGCAAAGCCCTGCACCACAAAAGAAGAAGAAGGGAAGGAGAAGAAGAAGAAGAAGAAGAAGAAGAAGAAGAAGAAGAAGAAGAAGAAGAAGAAGAAGAAGAAGAAGAAGAAGAAGAAAAAAATCCCAGCAAAGAGTCCTCCCAACTCAGGGATGCTGAGATGAGCAAGGCTCCACAGCAGCCTGTTTGTCATCACCAGACTCCTGAAAGGTCATATTGATGACTGCTTTGGGGGAAAAAAAAAAAACAAACCAGGGCTTCAAGAAGTTCCAGAGAGATGGTTAGAAAAGATGTCACCGCATCACCAATTTCTCCCAGAAGGCAAATTTGCTTTTCAAACAGACATGGGAAAAACCAGTTCTAACTTACCACAGAAACTGGGAAGCTGGCTCAGGGCATCAGTGGGACCAGGAGAAGGTGGGATATGTCTGACCAGGTCAGATTGTGAAGACAGCAAGGAACAGGGTGGCCCAGCAAGAGCCCTAGACTCACAGTCAGGGCTGTGCTGTTTCTTCACACAGTAAAGAAAAGCTGGTCACACTTCGTTCTTTCACTGTGTGCCTATGAAGGGGACACCACAGGGGAGTAGAGAGAGTCCTCCCAGAGCATCCTGTGCCCACTTGGTGCTGAACACCAAGCAAGGCATGTGTCACTCCTCCTTCTCAGAGGCGAGGAACATGAAACTTGGACCTGCAGTGACTTGCCCAGCCAGGGTCACCAGGTTCAATGACCAGAGGTAGGCTGGGAATGGAGGCCCTTTTGACCCAGGAGCTCCTGCCTGCTTCCTGCCAGCAAGTTGTTCCCTGTAGCTGGGAGGCAGAGCTTCTATAAGGGCCATAAGCTCACCTGACATGTTGGCACTGGAACCCTCGGTGGGCCTCTTCCCCAAAGGAAACTCTACATCAGTCTCAGTGGAGGGGGAGCTGGCCGTGTTGTTGGGTGCCGCAGGCCTCTTCACTCGTCGGCTGAACAGCCTGCTGCTCAAGCGTTTGCCTTCCTTGGCTGGGGTGGCCTCTCCATTGGCAGCTTCTGCTTTGCCGTTCTGGGGGAGCGCCTCTCGGGCTTTGTGCCTTAGGTCTACATGCACGTGAGAGACCATCCTACCGTCCTTTGGTCTCAGCAATCTCGAGGGAACGGGCTCCACTGTGGGCAATATCTGTTCTACTGTGGCCAGGTCATTCAGAAAGCTCTCCAGACGCCGGGCAGACTCACCACCACCACTACCCTCCTTCTGTCCCTCTGTACCAGTTTCCCGCTGCTGCTGAGTTGCCCAGCGCATCATCTCTCCTGGAGGACAGCGGCTGCCTGCCACTAAGGCATACTTGGGGTTGATAAGCTTGCGAGCTACAGTAGAGGAGTAGTTGAGGCCAAGCCTGCCTGCTAGGCCCAGGTGCTGGGACAAGTTCACCTCCTCAGAGATAGCGTACAGCTCTCGGAACTCTATGTCAAAGGGCTCCACGTTCTGCCCCGTCAGGAGCAAGAGAAGATTCCGGTCCACATAGGAGGAGCTCCAAGTAAAGCTAGGAACAGAAAAGCAGAGACATGGTTGGGCCCAGACCTCCCCAGTGTCCTACCAGTAGCTCCCTCAACACCCTGCACTGCCTCAACCTGCCCTGTTGCCGTGGGCAGACTGCCTGACACCTGGAGAAAGGTACCTCTTGCTCTCACACTGGACCACTCTCCTTTCAAAAGGCCAAATTCTCCCTCCCTTTCCTTCCCATGGGGCTTGAGAAGTCAGACCTGGATCCACATCTACCCTGTCCTGTGTGTGTGCCTTGTAGAATGTGGAGTATAGGACCTAAGGCAGAGCATGCCATAGGGAGATGGCAGGTTCTTGGGTTTTGTTTTTGTTTTTGTTTTAAAGATTTATTTATTTATTATATATACTATGTTCTGCCTGTGTGTGTGCCTGAAAGCCAGAAGAGGGCACCAGATCTCACTATAGATGGTTGTGAGCCACCATGTGGTTGCTGGGAATTGAACTCACGACCTCTGGAAGAGCAGCCAGTGCTCTTAACCTCTGAGCCATCTCTCCAGACCCCCAGGTTCTTAACTCAAAGGCTTTGAGGCTCAAATGAAATAACACATGTAATACATAGGAACTAAGCTGTGCCATTGCTAGCACTGGTCCACCTGTACTGATCCTTCCCAGAGTGCAGTGTCTATAAAACCCACACTTCAATTACAGAAGATGACTCGGGTCATTTATTCATTGCTACAGTGTGCTCAAGTCTTAGCTAGATTTTTATGTTCTCAGAGGAAAGAGATGGCTCACATACAGGTTCTCATGTACCTAGGACTTCACTTTTCAATTCAAATTGTGGAGTCGTCTCTCTGTGCCCCATGCATGGCGCTTTGGATGAGAATGGCCCCCAAAGGCTCATCACCTATTTGAGTGCTTAGTCCACCATTGGTCAAACTGCTTGGGAAGAGTTAGGAGTGTGGCCTTGTTGCGGTAAGGGTGCCACTCAGGGTGGGGTTTGAGGTTTCAAACACCCATGTCCTTCGGTTAGCTCTCTTTGCCTTGTGTGCATAGATAAGAGGTGAGCTCTCAGTGGCTGCTCGAGCGCCATGCCTGCTTGCCTGCTGCCAGGATCCCAGCTATGACAGTCATGAACTCTAACCCTCGGGAACTGTGAGCCCCCAAATGAAATGCTTTCTTTCATGGTGTTTTGTCACAGGAATAGAAAAGTAACTAAGACATCTCACATCTCAACGTACAACCAGCTGCCAGGGACCATGACGAGCTGGCAATGCTTAATGCCTGGGAAGAGTTGATCCTCTCTCTGGACTAATCAATCCATCAACAGAAAGTCTGAGGAAAGAGCTGTGCAGGGAGCTATCTGCCATCAGGACAGACGATGACTTTTAAAAATGCATGACTGTGGCTAGCCCATTCCTGAACAACTACCATGAACACAGGTCCCCTGAGCCCTCCCCTGACCTGGCCCAACCCACCTGTAAGATCCAGTGGCTACTTTGTCCCCATCCACCATCAGGAACCTCGAAGAGAGAGTCCCCTTGATCTTCCCCATGGGCATGTAAAAGCCAACTCCTGTCACAGAGCGGACACGGATGTTCTGTTGAGAAGAGGAGAGAGACACCATTGCCCTGTCTGGGGAGACCTCAAGGCTCTGCACCAAGGTCTTTCTTGCTTTGGGAGAGGTCCACAGACCCTAATTGCTGAGTCTACCAAAAATTCTCTGCTTCTTTCAGCCTTACATATTTTACTTTCAATAAGCCCAGGACGTTCTTGCTCAATGTTCCCCACCAGAGAACTACAGCCCTGTGTTGAACCTGACAGGGAAGTCTGTGGTTCTACAGGCTGAGCACCCCAGGGTAGGGTTAGGGGCAGGGTCAGGGCGGGGCCAGAACTGCCTCCTTCAGCCTCAGCAGCTCCAGGATATATAAGTAAGCATTTACAGGTTCCTGAGTCACGGCTTCACAGAGAAGGAAAAAATATTGGGTTCTTGAACTTCAGCCTGAGCCCCTGAGCTTGGGAGGAGGCAGAACGAGGAGCCAGAGGAAAGGGCCCACAAACCTGGGCCAGGGATGAGCTCACCCGAATGCGGAAGTCTGCAAGCTCCAGGCCCTGACACATCTCCAAAAAGTACTTCACCCCTGCCTCATCCAGGATGATGTACACGGGGACCCGGCGCTTAGAGGCAGCATCCACGATGTCTTGGAATATATCCCCATCAGTGAAACGATCCATGACCACAGCAATGACCTGGACAGAGAAGGTGCTGCTGAGACATGTTGTGACTGTTACGTGTTCTGAGACACACCTGCCCAGAGAGGACCACCTTGCCTTGGAGCGACTGATGGCCAAGAGTCCAAACCCCTACCTGCCACCGTTCCTGGGTTCTTCAGGTACTCTAATTTCAGAGCACACTGAATTCTGGTGAAGGGCCTGAGGGAGCAGGCTCTGCTGCTGGTACTTCATACTGGGTAAACCCCAGCCCGCTCTGGAAATTTCCAGAACTCTTTAGAAGCCATATCAAAAGAGGACTGGGAGCCTGGAAACAGCTGCCCAGGGAAAGAGCAGATGTGAGGAGATGCTACGGTCGAGGTGTAAGGGAGGAGTTCACTTTCATCAGCCACAGATCCGCATGCCCATCGCTCTCTCAGCGGGCCTACGTACTCTGTCTCCCTGAGCTGGCAAAGTCCAGGGCTGACAGTGGTAGAGCTCCAGTTGGCCAGGCACTCCTGACCTCTGATGTTCAGCCTTCCCTGTCCCTCATCATCAAATTAAGAAGCGTGCTCAGGAGGCCTCGCCTACCCTGATTGGTCCCCACTGAAACAGAGGCTTTTTTTTCACCCCGGGGAAGACCCAATTTTCTAACTTGGGCTGCTTCCATTTTCCTTCACAAATCGTCTCCCGTCCCATCTCTAAGGGTTTTCTTGGGGGCCCCTAACACTGTAGACCCACCACTTTCTACTTATATGATCTTAGGCAGGATACTAGATCTCAGTAAGCCTGTTTCTTCATCTGCAAAGTGCAGATGCCCTGAGGATAAAGGATAAGGCATGTGAGGTGCCACACACCCAAGTACAGTAGTTGAAAATACAGACTCTTCAGCCAGGTCAATTCCACACGTGGCTCGTTAGTACCTGGACTCCTTGGCAGGAAAATGGAGTTAATAATGGCACCTATCTCAATGTGTTGATGACTCAATGGCACACATTAGCACTTAGAGCAATGCTGGGAAACAGTATGTTCAATAAGCTTCTATCACCCATAACACTGTCACCATCACATCACCATCTTCACACTATACCACAAGTCTAGCCTTTGGAATCTCCCTACCGCCTCACTTCCTACAGGGTCACTTATGGCTCTGCCAGTTCTTTCATTTGGCAATCATTAACATCCGCATGATGAATCCTCGGCCCCCTTAGGCCCAGTGAGGATCTAGAGACAGGTAAGAAGCTACAATTGCCACAGGATGATAAGCCGCTTACACAAAGTAACTAAGGCACAAGGTGAAAAAGATAAATGCCTTAAGAGTTACACAGGTGACATGTGGTGTGCAGCAAGAGACAGGCAGGTACTGCTTCCAGCCAGGCAAGGAGAATAAAGCAAGCATTACGATGAATAGGATGTCCTAGTGTGCCATGAGAAAGAAGTAGGGAGAAGAAAGGAACAGGGGGGACTGAGCAGGGGACTTGGCTGGGCTGCTGTATGTGAGAGTACCCTGGCAATGAGTACCCGGGCCAAGTGGAGAGGGAATGTGCCTTCCTTGCTTTGAGGGAGCTACAAAGTGAACATTTCTGACAAAAGGCACAGCTCCAGCAAAGACACTCTGAGGCACCATGGACCTTAATTTTACGTTAACTTGCCTGGGCCACAGGGTCCAGATACTTGGTGAACTTCCATGGTGGATGTTTCTATGAAGGTATATTTTTGGGTTTCAAATAGAGCAGACCCTCCTCTATTGTGTGGGGCCTTCTCCAATCAGCCTAAGGCCACCACAGACAAAGGCCAACGTCTCCCAAACAAGAAGAAATTCTGCTTCTGAACTTGTACAACTCTCCCCTAGGTCTCTAGCCTGCTGGCTTAGCCTGAGGTTTTAGACTTTCATCTAAAAAGTAATCTCCTTAGCCCAGTGTGGAGGTACATACCGCAATCCTAGCACTTGGAGGGTGGGGGCCAGAGACTCAGGAGCTCATGGACATCTCTGTATATACAGAAAGTTCATGACCAATCTGGGCTGATGTAACCTAGTCGTGGGATCATCATGCAACAAGACAACCAAAAGCCAGGAACCAAGTTTTTCTTGCTTCTCTCTCATCTCTGTTTACACACAGACACAGACAGACAGAAAGACAGACACCCAGACACATACACACCCAGACACACACAGACAGACACAGATACACACACACACAGGCACACATAGACACAGACACACACACAGGCACAGACACACATACACATACACACACACAGACACACACAGGCACATACAGACACACACACAGACACATACACACATACACATACACAGGCACACACAGACATAGACACAGACACACACAAGCATACACACAGACACACACACACAGACACATACACAGACACACACAGACATAGACACAGACATACACACAAGCATACACACAGACACACACACACAGACACACAGGCACACACAGACATACACATAGACACAGACACACAGACACAGACACAAACACACAGGCACACACACAGGCACACAAAGACATAGACACAGACACACACACAAGCATACACACAGACACAGACACAGACACACACACACACACACACACACACACACACAGAGCTGATTCTCTTTCTCTGGAGAACCCTAAGTATCTAGTAAACATGCACTAAACACTCCCCAAGCACTCATGCACTTTGGGTAACTTTTCTGATATGATTCTTCACCACTGCTCTACTGGGAGGCCCTGTTAGTCCCATTTCACAATTGAGGAAAGTAAATGTGCAGGAGCCAAGGAATGTGCCCAAGGCCACACAGCTTGTACACAGCAAAACAAAAACAGGCCCATCTGTCCAAGACCACATTTCTCTGCTGCATGATATTTTAAAAACATCAAATCAAAAAACCTCTTCCTAGAAAGGACTAAAGCCAGACCTATATCTAGCGAGACTGACAAGAAGAGAAGAATTAACTACAGATATGGTAGAGAGTTAAGAAATAATAAAATATGAGCTAGGTGTGGTAGAAGAACTTTCTAGGTCCAAATGTGTGCTATAAGACAGTAGAACCACACCAGGCCGAGCACCAGGGAACTTGCTGGATCTTGGCACACAGGTCTATAAAGGAAAAGAAATGAGATATTCACTGCAGCGCCCCTTGGGAAAACAAAGAATTGGTAACAATTTCAGTGTCTTTGTCTGGAAGACATGGTAAGGAAACAGGTATAGAGTAAGCCGTTCCATAGCTGACTGAAGCAATGGGTGAGTTTCATCTTCAGTTCTTTTTGAAGTCTTATTTTATTTGTAAATATGTGGATCTAAGTATGTACCACATACATGCAAGTGCCCAAGGAGGCCAAAGAGGGCACAAGATCTCCTGGAACTGGAGTTACAGGAAACCTCCTGAATTGCCTGATATGGGTGCTGGGAATAAAACTCAGGTACTCTGCAAAAGCAGCAAGCGCTCTTACCTGCTGAGCCATCTCTTCAGACAGTTCCTCTTAAAAGAGTGGTGGCTCAGCTGGGCAGTGGTGGCGCATGCCTTTAATCCCAGCACTTGGGAGGTAGAGGCAGGAGGATCTCTGAGTTCAAGGCTAACCTGGTCTACGGAGAGAGTTCCAGGACAGCTAGAGCTGTTACACAGAGAAACCCTGTCTCAAAAAAACAAAAAATCAAAAAACAAAACAAACAAGCAAAAAAAGAGTGGTGGCTCACTTCTGTAATCCCAGCATTAGGATGTAGACATAGAAAAATCAGGAATTCAAGGTCACCCTTGGCTACAAAGCAAGTTCCAGGACAGCCAAGCTCACAAGAGGCTGTAGTGACATCTATAGCCTAATACTATTTATATAAAATAGTCTTATGATAACACACATTTTTCTAGGATACAAACATGTCCGAGAACTTACACTGAGCACAGGAGAAAGGAATGGGAAGCAACGAGGATGGGAAAAGGGGAGAGAGCCTTTGGTTGACTGGGGACAGTCGTGTCCTGTGAACTATGGAATATGGCACTTCTTTTGCATGTGAGGCCAACCAACCAACCAAAACACACACTTAAGTCCTCCAGTGGGGCTGACACAGCCCAGGGTTGGTACAGGAGGGTACAGCGTGGAGGTGCATAGTCCCACAGAGAGCACTCTTTATTCCAGGTGGATACAATCTTGATGACCAGAATGTGATCCCTAGAACCCATGTGAGAGTGGGCAGAGCAAATGTTTGACCTCCACATCCGGGCCACAACTGACCAGTTTCTCCTGCCAGTGTTCTCTTAACGCCACAGTCCACTGCGCTCTCCTATTTCTAAACTCTTCCCCAGTATCCAGAACAGGGTCACCTCACATCACCTAGGACTGCCTGACCAGTTCTCAGCTGACTTCTTGGATCCCACTCTTACTTTTTTTTTTTTTTTTTTTTTTTTTTGTAACTGAAAAAGCAAGCAGGACAGTTAAGACTGGTGCATGTCTAAGAATGTGAAAGGCCTTTAATCCCAGCACTCGGGAGGCAGAGGCAGGCGGATAGCTGTGAGTTCGAGGCGAGCCTGGTCTACAAAGTGAGTCCAGGATGGCCAAGGCTACACACAGAGAAACCCTGTCTCGAAAAACCAAAAAAAAAAAAAAAAAAAAAAGAATGTGAAAGGCAGAGAGTTCCCAGGACCAGGCTGCAGGAGGCTGGGTCTTAGACACCCTGGTGAGAGTCAGCCATCTGTGTCACTACCAATTAAACAATGAAATATCTGTGGTAGGGGGAAAAAAAAAAAATCAAATGTGCCCTGACTTTTGCAGTGTAGTTGTGGAGGGTGATAATTACGCTGTGCTTTGGTCTCCGAGGCCCTGCCTGACATTCATCCTCAGCATCAAGCCCAGGAAAACCAGCCCCCTAATCCCTCTGCGGCAGCACGGACCGCACCCATGATTCTCCATGCCAAGTCTAACTTCAAGGCTCCTGGTGAAGGTGGAGGCCTGGGGTTTACAAAATATATACATTACAAAAAAAAAAAAAAAAAAAAAAAAAAAAAAAGACTTTACAGACTCAGAATCCAAGGAAACCGATTTGGTGAGGAGAGAAAAAATCACTGCCCCTCCTGCCTGGCTCTGCATCCAGCATCCTTCACCTGGTTACCTACTGAGGCGAGACGCACAGAGAGAGGGAGAGAGAGAGGTTAATTCGAGCTGGCAGTTGTTTAGAAGCTGTTGTAGGCGCACTGGCAAAGTGGCCCTGATGCGGTAGGACTCCTCATGGGGTGTTTCTGTAGCAGCTCACCATCTCCTCCTTTGATAGTCTGCCTGAGCAGCAAGGGCCGGGGAGGGGGAGGGAAGGGGAGGGGCCTTAGAATGCCCTTCGTGCTGCCACTCAGCTTTAATGATTCCTCTCGCTTTCCAGCTTTTCTTTAATTGCCATTAGAGAACAGAGAGGAGGAAGGCTCTGCTTTGCCCTGCAGACCCCATATGCTTCGATAACCCAGACTACAGAAGGCTCTGACAGATGTCTACACCCACACAGCTGATGGCTGCTGGGACATATCACCTGCTCCATGGGCACTTCCAAATTCAACATCCCTCCAGTCACAGACAAAGCCAAGTCTACTGGCTTTTCCTCCTCGTTGATCAGTTGATCAAATCCTATCAGCCCTCACCCCTCACAGTGCTCTATAAACCCTCTCTGGGTCACTAACCTCTTGTTCCCTAGCATAGGAGGTCTCTACCTCTTGTTCAACTTCTGGAATAGCTTTGTGGCTGGTCCCTCCTGTCACTTCCATAGCATAAAACAAGGCTGATGAACTAGTTGGTCTCGTGACCCTCAAAGGAGTCCAGACTCTTAAGAGACCTTGCATAGGCAGGGCTCATCAGTGGGGCAAGTCTCACCTCTGCCCTATGTTTTGGGTCATCAGAACGACCTATAGTAACCTTAACCTGGACTTCTCTGTTGCACCAGTGACCGCTGAGCCAGAGCTGGAGCACTTTGCTGTGACGTAACAGCATCTTTGGTCTCTACTTAACGGTACCAGCAGCATCACCCCAGGGATGAAAACTGAATTATTTCTAGATACAAACAAGTAATGCCTTCTTGTGGATGTAACCCATGTGGCTCAGATCCTTCTGTTTTGGAACCTTCCATAACCCGATGAAGCATCTACGCAGCTTCTAAAACTCCCAGAATTTCCTGAGTCCCTCCCCTCAGAAATGTCAACCATGTTCAGCTTCCTGCCCATCTGTATTCTAAGCAAACAACAGAGGCTCTGGGCACTCCAGTGTAAAGTCTGCCCGTCCTCTCTCTGTCCCCTGCAGGCTGTGAGCTTCTGATGGCAGGTGCCTACAGAGTCCTTTCAGAATCCCCATCCTTGGCAAAGAGCTCAGGACAGGCCATTCTCCATACCTAAATGGAGATATGTGTGTGTCTGTTGTATCAGGTGTATGTGGCTACAGCTTTGCACTGTCTTGCTAGAAGGCAGAGTTGAAGCTCTTCCTCAAGGGCAGAGAAAACAGTGCAGCTGCCTCACCAGCAGCTCACAAGCCCTGGTGGCTCTCTACTTCACTCTGCTGACCCAAGTCCTGAAGGAGCAGCAGCCCTGGCTGAGAACAATACTTACTCAAGGGGGAGAGTTCCTACGCCAAGGAAACCAGGCCAGAAGGCAGGGCCTTCCCCAGCATACCAAACAAGCGCCTTTGTGCAACTACAAAAGGCAGCCTCCTCCCTGATAGAGCGCAAGGTCAGAGAGTAGAGAGCATCTGCATGTCGGCCCACACAAAGCCGCCTGACTGCATCCACACGCAGGGTGCCATTGTGCTCGGCCCCCTACGTTCAGAACTATTTCAAACTCAAGAATCTCTCAGAGAGACTCAGATAGCAATTAGGCCAGTCCCAGTGTTTAAGTCATCCAGTGGGGTCCTAGGACAGCTGGGACTAAAGTTCAGGGATCTGACTGCAGGTCTGGGCTTCCCTGCGTCAGGCGTTGTTACCCCCAGCCACTATGGACATAACAAGCTACCGATCCCTAGGCCACCTGAGGGGACACAAAACCAGGATGCCAGTGGAAACTGTGGGTAGAGGAAGACAACACCGTTCTCTCCACATCCTTCCCCAGCTCACATAAGATAAACTAATGTCTCCGTGGGCAAGCATGGCTGCAGGTGTACGTAAGATCACAGTCTTCGCCACTTCTCTGTGGAGGGAAAACCAAAGGCCATGGGACTAGCCTTCCGACCTCAGATGAATGCTGGTGAAAGCCATGTGTCTTGGTGGGGGAGGGGTAAAGAGGAGGGGTGCTGTGGCACTAGCGCCCTGTTGGAGACTGGGGCCCAACTTTCAGCCCACATGTCGGCCTTGAGGGCTGTTGTGAGGTTTGGGAAAGGTAAAGACTGTAAAATTCCAAGATTACCTGTGCAGTTGGGGGTGAAATCATTAAACTCACTTGCTATCAGGCTAACTCCTCACACCTTTAGCCTTCTGGTTAAGAAGGGCAGAAGCTGGGCAAACAGGTCCAGCTGCTGCCTCCCAGAAGAGCCATCAATCTGGTTATTCTACAAGGGATGGGAGGTTGGTTTGCCGGGGTTCAGAGGGCAGCCCCTCCTTTCTCACTGCTGAGGGCCATGCTAGCTGGGTCTGATCAAAGCAGCCTGTGCTCAGGTACCTCCGACTGTGGAATCCCCCAAGAGGTCAAGGTTTGCAGGACTGGTACTCATTTATTCGGCTTTCAGTTCGTAAAGAATCAGAGGGACATTGGGCTCAGCACTGGGGAGGCAGAGGCAGGTGGATCACTGTGAGTTCAAGGCCAGCCTGGTCTCCAAAGTGATTCCAGAACAGCCAAGGCTACACAGAGACACCCTGTCTTGAAAAACTAAACCAAACCAAAAGAACTGAAACCAAAGGAAGAAGAGAAACAAACAAACAAACAAACAAACAAAGCAAAACAGAAAACAAAAAACAATCAGAGGGAGCCATGCCAAGGACAGGGCATCAGGAGCAGTTCAGAATGTGGGTTCCATGGCCGAAGAGTCTGATACCTGGGTCTTGAGAAATGTGGAAATGCACGGGGTCAGCGCTCCTCCCCTCCCCCAGGTGGGCTGATCACTTTGAGTCTCATCGAGGTGTTTGGATGAGAATATATAACCTTTCTGCTGTGTGGCTTTGGGCCATTTACTCATTGTTACAGGGCAAGGGGACATCTCCACAGGGCTTTTCTGGTGTGTGTACAGCACACGCGCATGACTGTGTGCATGCCCAGAGCCTGCTGAGCTCACTGCCCACAGTTTAGGAAACTTCCAGCACATGGAAATGATTCTCCTGGAAGTGGAAAGCGTGCTGGGTCCATGACAAGGACGCACCTTTGTCATCAGTGCTGCAACAGGCCCCATCTGGATGAGTAGCTTTGACACTATAAGCTTCCAGTTTATGTAACCTCGGGCAGGCAGCTATAAAAGTGGTAAAGCAGAGCCAGAGAGCTACAGGAAGGAGGGACTCAAGCTGCAGGACCTCATAAAAGAACAAACACTCTACGACCCAAACCACAATCTCTTTTGCTTCCTTCCACCCTGGCTTACATCTCCACAGTCCAAAAGTATAGTCAGACTTTGGAATTGGGAATTCCACAACGGCCGTGAGACAGAGATAAGCGGCTTGATTTCTCTGATGTCAATCTGGAAAATGTGGCAATTTCGTGGTCATGAGAAAAATAGATGCAATAATATCTGGACAGAAATGCCCCCAAAGGGTGCCCTCCTATCCTTCCTCCTTGATGGGGTCTGGCACAAGTAGTTCTCAGCGTTGACTAACTGGATACAGCTCCCCTCCTGCATATGGCTCCCATAACATAACCTAGGTATGCCGTGCCTCTACCCAAACGCTCCATGGCTCCCAACTGCCTACAGAAGCAAGCCACAGCCCCTCAGACTGGCTGAAGGTGTGCCACCTTCCCTGGACCTGAAACTTATTCTTCTGCTTTCCCCCTGACAATGAGTTCACAGGGATGATTCTGCTCTCCAAACACTTGAGCAGGCTAGGGGCCTTACACCTCAACTCCCGCTATCAGCACCCCGTCCGTGTGGTGGCAGTACTGCTCTATCTCCATCCGGGTCTGAGTTTCGCCCTCATAGAGGCTGTTCCAGGATCATTCTCTGTCTCTAGTGTCCAGTGCAGAATGCAGCCTCCCTAGGATGCCTGTCAGCTCAGGCCTATGCTCAGGCCTGCTAGGCCCATGCTGAGGTCTCCAATGTGCACACAGCAAATGTGCTAAGCAGGTGCCTCCACACAGGGGATTCCCTCCAGAGAGGATGACGTGGTTTGGACCTGCCCACCAAGAAGGCAGAACCAAAGCCAGGCTTTCAACAAGGTCCTGTTCCCTGTGTGGCTGCCAGGCTGCCCCCCACTGCACCAATGGGACCTCTGAGCTTTCTCAGCCTCAGCTTCCCAGCTGTCTGGAGTCACGTTACATTGTTTTGGGCTCACTAATTAGACATCATTAAACAGGAGGCTCCCTCCCTGGTTGCACTGGCAGCCACTGGAAGCCAACTGTGCCCAGGTAGGCCACTTCCTCTCCAGACTCCTCAGCCTCAGTTCAGAGGCCTGTCTCTGATCCTGCAGGGCAGGGCTCACTGCTGCATGCTGGAGCTCACTTCCTGCTGGTCTGACCCTGTGACATCTGTACTGACATAGGCTGACTGAAGGGGACATACAAGGGAGACTTGATCCAAGCCGGCTCTTGACTGACATATATACACACATGATCAGGATCAACTCATCCAACCACCGAGAAGCAGGCATGACCTGCTGGGGAGTAAGGCCAGCAGTTCTTTTTAAGATCCTAGGCCAGCTTTCCTCTGCCCCAAGGCATGCTTCTGGGATGACTTCCCCTGCACTAAGTTGGTGTTAATTAGTGAAAATTATCTAATGCAAGCTCGTTTTAACATTAGCTTAAAGCCAAACATAATTAGAAGATAAATCAGCTACTAAAAAAAAAAAAAAATCCAATGAAGATACACAAACGAGTTTTTGAATCATCCACTAGTTTGGGTATGTCCTTGTACCCAGAGCCCTATGCTAGACACTGCAGAGCAAGGCAGGTCTCAAGAAACGCCTCACCAGGTGTTTCCTGATGGACCTGTCAGAGTGGGTCAAGAGGTTGGCAGCTTGCCTGGAAGGTTCTGAGGAGTGATTTGAGGCCATTGTCAGGTGATGTGGCCTTGGGAGGGCTTCCCCCAAAGAGGTGGGGTGTGTGTGCAGAGAGATGCCTAACTGGAAAAAAAAAAAGAGGTGTAGGCTCAGGGAGGGACTGGCGGGTGAAGGTATGCAGGCCATACATTTGGGGAAGGGGAATTGTGAGCTCACAGTGCTCAGGCCTTCAGCTTCACGCTCAGCTCACACACAGCCTGCCCTGCCCTGTGCAAACAGCTGACTTAGCCATCGTTTTGTAGGAAGCATTCTCATGTAAGCTTTTTTTGTTCTTTTGTTTTGTTTTGTTTTTCGAGACAGGGTTTCTCTGTGTAGCCTTGGCTGTCCTGGACTCGCTTTGTAGACCAGGCTGGTCTCGAACTCACAGCGATCCTGCCTCTGCCTCCCGAGTGCTGGGATTAAAGGCGTGCACCACCACCACCCAGCCCATGCAAGCTTGGACCTCAGCCCCATCTCAATTACCGATCAGCTCCACTAATGACCAAAGGTGTGACTTCATCCTCTCTGACCCTCCGTTCCCTGGTCTGTAAAATGCTAGATTGCCAGACTGGTATCACACAGGGCTGTTGGGGGCCGGAGATGTAGTTTGGTGAACAAAATGCTTCCTCAGCCCAAACACAGCCCTGGCTTGCATCTTCACCATTACAAAAACCAAATATCGAGCTTAAGTACCCAAAAAAATAATAGTTATCCACACCATATCCCACTCCTCACTGTACTGAAAAGTAATTCCTTTTTTGCTTCACCCATGTGATCTAGGTAAGGCTCACATTTAACTCATCTGTCGATTTCTGGTACCTGGCACATAACACCTTCTCAGTAAGACACGCTGAGTGACGGTGTGAATAAGGGGATTGTCTGGGCAGTTTGAAAACCCCTTGGGAGGAGAAGTTAAGGTCTTACACAGTCTGCCCTCTAAGACAGGAGCCACAGGAAGGAAGCGTACTGGTCTCTCCCTCCAGCCCACCACCACTTCCCAACTCATCACTTGACGGGGGTGGGGGGGGGGGAATATGAGAGAATGAGAGAGAGAACACTTATCCAGAGCCTCCCACGTGCCCAGCACAATGATGACCAGCTTACAAACTGTATCCAGGATGAGAGTACAGATCATCAGGAAGCTGGGCCAGAGACGCTAATCATTAGAAAGCCATCGGCTCTCTTCCAGGGCTAAGATTCTGGTATCATTAACAAGCGCTGACTCCATGGAGTTCAGAGAAGGAAAGGGAAAGCCGGAGAAAGCAGGAGCTCTGGCTTAGGCTGGCTGCTCAGAGCACCTGGGGGTGGGTGAGGGTGCGTGGTGGGAGTGGGGTTGAGGGTGGTGCGGGGGTAACTAGGATGTGCCAGTCAGTGCCAGGAACCAGAGCAGGCAGGCATCCCTGCAAGACCTCTGTTTCTGCCCTGCTCCCTCCCAGCTCAGATTTGGCAGCTAGCCCCAGAACAGCCTCTGCTTTGTATACTCTATGAGGGAGGCAGGCCTGGCATGCAGCCAGCCTAAGGGAGGCAGCGGCCTAAGGGCTGAGAAGGTAGAGAGAGAGGGATGTTAGTATGGGAATCCCTAAAAGGGTCCTTGCCTTTTAGGAAAAACACAAGTCCAGGGGCTATGGCCCTGAAGAGAACAATATAGAAAAATCTACCCACACCCCCCCCCCCCATGCCTGTGTTACTTGCCCCAACACTGCCTTCTCGCCCTGACTCAGCCCAGATCAGGGCAGCTAACAGTCATGGACTTGTCTGCCTCCAAAGACAGTTCACAAGCCTCCAGGGCCGGACTGGCAAAGACGACTGATGACAAAGACATTCTGAAGGTTTCTGGAAATTTCAGAGAGAAGAGATGGTTCCAAAGAACAACTCTCAAGAACAGCACACATTTGCCCAAGGACACAGCTGTGACCCTAGTCTGGGTGGAATTTCAGTCAGCCTTTTCTAAGTCTTAGGACCTCATGCTTCCCAGGAGCCTCAGGATTAGCTAAAGGAAACAGGCCCTCTCCTTTCTCAGCAGCTTTAACCTTGCTTCACAGAAATTCTTCTGTCTGCCAGTATTACTCACTCTTTTCAAGGCACAGTCCTCATGATTCTTAGCACAATCTTGTAAACAACGCAGCAAGAATCACCCTCCAAGTTCCAGATGCAGAAACAGAGGCCCAGCTAAGTGGAATAAGTTGCCCAGGGATAACCAGAAAAGCAAGGAAAAGAAAGAGACAGCAGCGTGAGCAAGAATGAGGATTCTGCCAAGCCTGGCTCCCAGCTCTGGATGCCTTTCTCTGGTCAAGGGCTTGGACCATCTGAGATCTCTGCCCAATAGACCCAGCTTTACAACCACAAATCCCAGAGGTCACGAAGAGGCTTACCAAGGCCCCACGTCCTGTGTTCTACTCTGGGACTAGTGGAAGAGTACATACCACTGTCAACATGTCAGGAACCCATAGTGTAGGGTTTCAAAGACACCCCCTCCCACCCCACCCCCCATTAAAAAAAAAAAAAGGTTTCAAAGCTACAATCAGCTCAGCAGCCTAGCTCACTCCTGGCTAGTGACTCCTCTCCCTGGAATCTGAAGGTCTCTACCGTCAAAGGATCTAGGGACTCCTTCTAAACTCTGGCTGAGCCCATGCAGGTAGTCAGGCCCTTCCAGGGGACCATCCTCAAGCGCACCTTCCTTTCCCAGTTCAGGAAAGGGCGTGGGGTGGGGGTTTCTGTGCTTTTCCGTCTTATTCCTTCCTACTCATAGCAGAGTCCAAAGGGATCCCAGCCTAAGGGTTTGGCTGGCATAGGCAAACAGCCAACTTCCCTTACCTCCATCATAGCAAGGCCAGCAGGTGAACGGAACTGAGTAGCTCCTGGGAGCTGGGACCTTGAGCAATGGAGACCCAGCTCCCATGACAGTGCTAGAAGCCAGGAGTAGCTTCTGGGGGGTTGGGGGGGGGACTGAGTAGCTCCCTATAAGGAAAAAGAAACACAGCTGGCCAGAGCCTCTGGCCTGAGTCTCCCAACTCTAAGTGCAGCCCCCTCTCCTGCTCAGAGAAAGAAGCAGCTATTTATCAGGACAGTCAGCATTTCTGCTTCTGGTAACCATAGCTTCCATGGACAACCCTTCCTTTTCTTTTTTGGGTTTTTTGTTGTTGTTGTTGTTGTTTCGTTTTGGTTTTTTGTTTTTTAAGACAGGGTCTCTCTGTGTAGCCTTGGCTGTCCTAGACTCGCTTTGTAGACCAGGCTAGCCTCGAACTCACAGCCATCCTCCTGTTTCTGCCTCTCGAGTGCTGGGATTAAAGGCGTGCACCACCACGCCCAGCTGACCCCTCCCTTTATAAAGCAGCTAGAAACCTAGACCTTGTTCTATCTGTTTTCTTGGTCGGCAAACTAAAGCGGGAAGAGATTTGTCTAAAGGAGTGCAGCTCGGAAGAGGATGACTGGGTGGAGACAGTTGCAAAGACCCTTCAACTCCTGGCTTCTGGCACTGTCATGGGAGCTGGGTCTCCATTACTCAAGGAGCTGAAAGACCAACTTAGAACTCCACAGCCAAAGTGCCCAGAGATTTCAGAGGAAGCCCAGACAAGCCTGGGCAAGAGCCAGAGGCCTGTGGGGCTGGAGCTGGAACTGCAGCGGGGCCACTAGCTACCAGTCATCATGGGACAAGGACCCCAGAATGGCCTGTGTGTCTGAAAGCAAGCTCATGTAGAACCGACACTTGTGGGAGGGCAGAAGAGCTGAGAGAGGGACAGTATGTGGGACCTGCAGATCCCTGGGCTGTGCAGGGCCTGTCTCTGGCTCTGTATATTTAAACCAGCTTCTAAGAGCAGCTCAAGCTGGGGCACGGTGGCACATGCCTATACTTAGGAGGCTGATGTGGAAGATTCATTGCAGGTTGGAGGCCAGCTTGTAGTATGTAGTAAATTCCAGGCTGACCTGAGCTACAATAGGGAGGACCTGGTTGTTTTGAAAGGCAGGAAAAAGGGGAGCAGGGACACAGGGCTCAGAGTATCCTAATCAATTGCCCTGCTGAGGATGAGACAAAGGGAGCTAGGAACCGGACCAGTGTCGGGTAAGGTACAAGTAAGCATACTGTCTGACTCTACAATTTTATAAACCAGTAAGATCTTAAAACATTATGGAAGTCTTTGTTTTCCCCTTTTCCAGTTTTCACACGTATGTAATGTGCATGTATATTAGCACACGTATGTGTGGGTGGGTGGGGGTGTATGTGATGTTGGGAATCATCCTTGACAGCTCTTCCACCTTAATTCTTTGAGGCAAGGTCTCTCAATTGAACTCCGAGCTTGTCAAACGCCGGTCCTTGCTAAACAGTTTGTTCTGGGGATCACCTGTCTCTCTCTACTTTTGGTTGAAATTACACAGAGGCCACCACAGCCACCCAGCATTTACATGGGTTCTGGGCATTTGAACTCTGTTCCTCCTACTTGCCTGGCAAGTGCCTTAACCACAGTCATCTCCCGAAGCCAGTAAACACCCACTCCCTTCTGACAAAGTGACATCTACTTCTCTGTATGTCACTGGCTAGCCCAGTACCTGGTGCAGAGAAGGTACTCAACTTGGTACTATTTGCTTAATGTGGCTGGAGACTGATGGTCATGGGAAAAGTCTACCACCTGAAAATCCAGGTCTCTTGGTGACTCTAAGACCTTGCCATATCCCTTGGGCACTGCATCCCAGCTGTCTGTTCACCCTTGCCTCCCACCACCTGCCCAGATGTCTGGCCAACGGTGCTGCATCTACCATACCCTGTGCTTTGGGGCCTCTCTCTAAATCTCTTTGGCCTTAGTCTAAAAATGTTACTTCACTCTTTTGAACATTAGGTTTCCTCAGTGACCTGAGGACAATGGCCTGCCCTACAGTGCCAAGGAAACCAAACAGTTCATGGAGAAGTGGGAAGAGTAGCTGGTACATTTAGAATGTGGGGCTGGGGGGTACAGGAGTCAGGATTCAAATGGATGCCATCAGTCATAAGGACAGGCATAGGCTTGGTGCCATCTCACCCTACCTGCTGGATCAGATGTTCAGACAGCTTCAAAGAGCCTTTCCTAACCTGGCCTAGGGGTGGGCCTAGTGTCTCTCTGGCCACTCCTTCTCTCTAGCATTTGTCATACTGAATTATAAGGATGGATTGGCAGATGATTAGGCTACTTAAGTGTGGGGGTGTGTCTCATCTATCTCTTCCATTAATGCACGCCTGGCGCGGAGGGATGCAGGACCTTCCGAGTGGCCGGCCAGCCCAATGGGTTGAGGTTGCTTGTTCTTCTTACTCTGGTTTCCCAGCTTTCCCAGGGGGCAGCAGCTTGCCCTTGCCCTCCTTGTTAGCGTGCCACAGGCCAGGGTTTCTAAAAGGCTTGGAGTTTAAGAAGACAAAGGAAATTGTTAACGACACTAAAATAAGCAGATCTCTCTCAAGGTAGAAAAACAACAGAAAACCCCACCCCACAAGCAAACACAGCTGGATCTTTGAATGTCGGGTACCAGAGCAGCTTAGCGGAGCGTTTCCACCATTTGCAGAGGCCCAGAAAGCAGTTAGTTCATTTAAGTCCTTAGAGGCTTTTCTCCCATGCACAGGAGGCACCACCATACTGACCTGTATGCTTGCTGTGGGCATTCCTCCCAAAGCCATAATTGTGTTTTCTTTCTTTCCTTCTCTTCCTCTTTTTTTTTTTTTTTTTTTTTTTTTGTTGTTGTTGTTTGTTATTTTGGTTTTGGTTTTTTTGAGATAAGGTTTCTCTGTATAGCCCTGGCTGTCTTGGAACTCACTCTGTAGACCACGCTGGCCTCAAACTCAGAGATCCACCTGCCTCTGCTTCCTGAGTGCTAGGATTAAAGGTAAACTTGTGTTTTCAAGCCTAAGAAGGCTCCTTTTTCTGTTTCCCTTTCTCTTCCCTGGAATGGAAGAGTTCCTTCTGTGGCTTCTCATGAGATGATTCTGAGGATTAATTGAAATACAAGCCAGTATCCCCCAGCACCCAGGTGGGCCGCCCTCCCTCCAAGGCCATGGACTCTTAGCACATAAACCATCTCTCAGCCTAACAAGGGAATCTCCCTCCCTCAGGCTGAACAGGGAGGAGAATCCAATTTGATTGCCAAGGAAATATGCTTGCCATTTGGATAAGCACGAGGCAGGGCCAGGCAGTGGTCAGGTTAGCTGTGTTTGGACTACAGGGTACTTATAACGACACAAATAACCTTTGGGGAAAACTTGTTTCCTGCTCTGTGCCTCAGTTTCCTTACCTGTAAAAGAGGGTACCCACACCCCCTACCAAGACTCACAGAGCACTCAGCTCCCTCCAATACAACTTCTTTGCATCTTGAGGCAAAAGAAATCTCTCACTTCCGGCTCAGTCGTCTCTAACTGAGAGATTGTCTCTAACTGAGAGATTGTCTCTAACTGAGAGATTGTCTCTAACTGAGAGATTTCCATGCCAGTTTTTTCCTCATTCTCCCCCTCCAATCCTGCAACCCACCTCCTACAGGGAGCCTTCCCAGGCTCAGCCTCAAACTCCTTTTTCCTCCTAGCAGAGTCTCAGCACTTAAGCAAAGTCTTGGAGGGCAGAGTCCAAGGCTTGGATCTTTATGGCTAGTGCCTGGCAGACAGTGCACATTCTGGGAATACATATCAGGCCCATCTACACATATAATACTGGTTCTGTTAAATATTTATCTAAAGAGTTACGAAAACCCCACACTATAGGACAGACCGGTCACAGAAGCCTCAGTGGAGCCTGGAGTCTGCCTTCTAACAGGAGCACACGATGGACACCACAGCTTGTTGAGCCCACTGGATCCATTGCAACTCCTTGCAGAATCCCGTCCCACCATGGCCAAGGGCAGTGGGCAGGGTAGTACAGTAAGCAGCTCAGAGCAAGGGCACTGGCCTTTGGGTTCAGGCTCAGCTGTGTACTAAGTTTGGCATGTAACTTAACTGTCCCTCATCTTGATTTCTCCTTCTGCAAAGATAAGGGAACCATCTGTCTCACCTAGGGGCTGTGAAAAACAAGGGGCCAGAATGTGAGGAGGCTTAAGCAGGCAGTAAAGGCGTTTGCCCCCAAACCTGACAACCTGCGTGCTAGCCTTGCTCTGTGCCTCAGTTTCCTTACTGTACAAGAGGGCACTGTGTACAAGCCTACTAAGCGGCTCAGCTCCCAACAATCAAACTGCTTTGCATTTTGAAGCAAAAGAAATCTCTCACTTCCTGCTCTAACTGAGAGATTGCCCATCCCATTTTTTTTTTTCTCTCTGCCATTCCATACCTACAACTCATCTCCCACAGAGAGGAAGGAGAGACAGATTCCTGCAAGTTTTCCTCTGACCTATACACACACCACACACACACAAAAATAATAAATGCAATTTTTAAAGCAAATGAGAATGTTATTAACACGGTGGGTGACATGCCATAGGCATGAAATACATCAAGATTTAGTGACTATTACAGAATATTACATCAGTCTTGACCCTTGACCCCAGCTACAGTCCACTGCCCAGCACTGCCACCCACTTCCGTTTCCTCTCTTTTTTGTGTTTAGCTTTTTTTCTTCAGCAGTGTGCAGTACACAAAGAGAGCTTAGCAGACAAAGGACAATTATTCTAGAGGGAAGGTGGAAGAAAGGACAGTGAAAAGTTAACTTCTCTGGCCACAGCCTAGGTCACACCTCCCAGGGAGACGAGCCCCTCACTGCCCTTCCTAGCATCTTTTCTCCTGTTTGCCCTCCAGGGTAAAGATGGCTGTAATTACACTCATGAAGCTGAGTAAAAACAGTGGACCCAAGCCTCTGGTTGCATATTCAGTTGGAGCTGCTTAATACATCCCAGTGGAGGGTTGACTACACGGCTTCAGGGAGTGGAAGCATTGGGCCAAGCCTGACTACCTTCAGTAGCCCACGTTTTATCTGGAAACGACCCAGGTACAAAGGGCACAGAGGAAGATTAGTCTCTCACTTACCCCACAACCAGCTGTCTAACTGGTGTGCTAACCAGGCTCCTTGGAAACACCTTCTCTCAACACCCAGGCAGAGCAGATGGGCTAAGTAGGAGCCTCTTCCTGAGCGCCTGAGCCCAGTGCCTTGTGGGAGCATCCAGCATTGGGCCATGCCACAGCTAGAGCTCAAAATAGCTTCCTTCATTCATTTGAGCCTTCGTGGGCTCTAGTACCAAGCCCAGGAGAGGGTGGGAATGGGAAAGCCGGGCTGTTTTGGGGGGAGAGAGACTCCTAGGAAAAGCTCACCTGGTGTGGAGGGTGTAAGGGAGGTCATCACCAACCACCCCACTACACGATCAAACAGAGAAACGGCCAAGTAAATCCCCGGCATAGGTCAAGATCAAGCCCAGTTTGGCTCAGGGCCTCACAACCTTCACCCTGCCCAAGGATAATGCGTGTGACAGAGGTACACAAACACAACGCCAACGCCTCTGGACAAGGCAGTAAGACAGCCCAGCATTTTGTGATTTGCCACAAACGGTTCACATCCATCTTTCAAAAGGTCTTACCACAGCTCTACGAGGTGAGGGCGAACTGGGGACCATTTCCCATTGGGTGGAGAGAGTGGCCAGGCAGTGAGAGCAGTTTGGGGCGGAGGGGCGGGGGAGAGCGGGGGAGAAGGGCCCATTGGTGCAGGATTAGGGCCGAGGCCTACCTTCTGGGCCTGCTGGATCATCTGTCTGACCACCTGCTTCAGGTGCGGCGCCTTCTCTTCTTTGGGCGGGTGGGTGAAGAGCGTGACACGGCTCACGCCTCGGTAGAAGCTGGAGTCCGTCCACCCTAGGTCCAGCGGGGGCACTTCGGTGTCCGAGCGGTCTGGCCAGTAGGCCAGGGACTCGGTGGGCTCGGCTGGGGTCTTGGCCTTGACCTTGGTACGGGTGTTGGAAACGGCCTCCTCGTAGGGGCTCCAGGCGGCGCAGAGGGCTTGGCGCTCCTGGCTGGAGAGGAAGTCCCGCAGCCGCTCCTTCTTGACCCATTCTTGGTAGGCCTGCTCGCCTCCACCCAGCAGCGCCTCCAGAGCGGCCCGCCGCGGCTCGCAGTAGTAGAAGGCGGCCTGCGCCTCGGTCACCCTCTCGTTCACGTGCGCCTCGTCCAGGCAGCTCAGCTGGGACTCGGCCATGGCGCCCTAGCCCTGTCCTGGGGCCCCAGGCTTGGACCCTGCAGTCCCCACCGCTGCACCTGGAGCGGCCAAAGGGCGGGGCGCCTCACCTGGCCGTGAGGCCCGCCCCGTCCCGCCCAGCGATCGCCAGTTGGCCAATCGGCGCGGACCCCGGTGCGGGCGCGGCCGTCGGGCGTAGGGACAGCCACTTCTGCAGGGAGTGCGGGAACCTCGGCGGTTGCCCTACCCGACGCCGTGCGGCAACGGGCCATCTAGCCCTGCTGGGGTGTGGAGCCTCAGAGTGGAAGTGAACTTGGAGCTGAGCAGTAGTCAAAGCCACTTGCGGCCTTTGAGCCACGCCCGCCTCCCAGCTGCGACCCATCGGTGCAAGAAAGGTCGGCGATTTGACCCTTTAGGCATCCAGCACCCTCCGGATTCAGCCCGGCGGGTTCAACCTCATCTTCCCTCGCCCAGGGCCCAGAGCGCATGTTCCGGTCCGGACGCCGGCGGGGTTTAGCAATCTGACCCCTCTGGCCTTCGGGATCCTAATGTGTATGCTGTTGGGCTAGATCTTGCGGACTGTATAGAGGGCAGTTGGTGTGGGAAAACAAAGATGGTAATGAAATCCCTTGTTTTCCCGCCCAGGCGTCCCAATTCTGAGATGAGAGGCCTCCGGGGGCTGTCAGTTCAACACAGTCACTACAATTTTTTTTTTTCCTCCTAAAAGAACCACCCAAACAGAAAAGATGTAAGCAGGCGGCAGTGAATTTGCCCCTCGTTTTAATTTGAAGTGGTGAGTGCGTGTGTTTGGGCCTGATAGGCTGCCAGAGGCCTGATTACTATATTAGCGATTCAAAATATATGTTTGAGCTCAAGGAAGGAAGCTGAGCACAGCCACGCGCACACCACCACCGGAGGATCTGCCGGTTCCCATTGGATTAAATACAATCTTCTTAGTCATTATCATATTATTTTGTTCGTGTGCTGCTGTACAATTTTGATTCTCCACGTTCAAAATATTTTCAGATCATAGCAACCAAAGGTTCACATTTCTCTCATTTTGTAGCACAGCGACTTGGAGCTGGAAGGAGCTTTAGAAATGAGTCCAACCCCCTCATTTCACAAACGAGGAAATTGAGGCCTAGAAATAAGCGCTTTTCTGTATCTCCGGAGAAAGGAGAGGCTAAGGCGGGGGAACCACTAGGCTCTCTGCGGTGTAGGAGGTCCTTCCCCTACATGTGGTCTCCTTTGTTCTTTCTGTTCACAGGTTATTGGGGAACCTTGTTTTAATCTAGGATATGTGTGGGGAGGAATCAGTGACCATTTCGAAGGCGCTTTATCGCTCCCTGGCTCCCTCCCACCTCCCCCCCTACCTCCCATCCTCCACCTCCCCTCCCACACCTCCCACCCTCCACCTCCCTCCTTCCTCTCTCTGTTTCTCTTTTTTCTCTCTCTCCCTTTTTCCCTCTCCCTCCTCCCTCCTCGCTGCCCTCTGTGCTTGGGATAAAACTCAGGGTTTTGGCAGATTAGGCAAGAGCTCTTTCACTGATCTACGCCCTAGAGCCCCACTGAAGGTTTGGGAAAACGAGTGATTATATTGTCTGCAGACACTGGAGAGATGGTTAAGAGCACTGGCTGCATTCCCAGAGTACCTGGGTTTAATTTCCAGCACCTAGATGATGGCTGGCACACAACTGTCAATAGCTCCAGTCCTAGGGTATCTGACACTCTTCTGTACTCTGCGGGCACCTGGTATGCGTGCGGTGCACAGACGTCAATGCAGGAAAAAACATCCATATGCATAAAATAAAATAATTTTAATTAAAAAAAAAATAGATTGCGGAGTTTGTGCTAATAGTCACTGCTGACATCATCGGTCAGCCCAAAGACTGTCACCTCACATGTTCCTTTCCACTCTTGAGATTCAGAAGGTTTTGCTCCTGGTAACGCTCCATTCTAAGTGTGCTATAGGCATAGTCTACCTTCAGTTGGGAGAGCATTTGCTTGCTTTGGAGGCCCTGTGAAATGCCAGGCCCTCTGCTTAGGGAATCCAGAGGAGCTTGAAGCAGAGGAAAGGAGGTACCGACAGTCAAGGAAACACAGCTGAGGAGGACAACATGGGTGTACCAAGGATGCTTTAATAAACGCAGTCAAGCCAGATGCCATTGACCTGTCACCCCAGCACCGGAGAAGTTGAGGTAGGAGGAAGGTAAGCTTGAAGCCAGCCTGGGCAACATAATAAAGCCATGTTTCAAAAAGCAAACAACTCCTACAAGAAAAAGGCAATCATGTAACTCAGCATTTACTTACTATGCACCTGGCACAATTCATGCTCACTGAATTTTATTTTATGAGACAGAGTCTCATCCCCGGGCCGCAAATGCATTGTAAGTAGAGGAGATTTGACTTAACATTCCTGATCCTCCTTCCTCCACCTCCCATGCCAAGATCAGAGTGTATTTCTTAAGAAAACGAACCAGGGATCTGGGTATGGTGGCTCATGCCTGTATTCTCAGCTGTTGGGAGGCTGAGGCGGGAGGATTGCTATGAACTGAAGGCAAGTCTTGGGCTGCTGTGGTTGTTTGAATGAGAAATGGCCCTTATAGGTATGGTCAAACACCTGGTCCTCGACTGGTGGCGCTCCCTGGGGAGGCTTGGAAGGTGTGATACAGTGTTACTCTTCTATTGCTGTGTTAAACACTATGACCAAAACAACCTATAGAGTTCATTTGAGCTTGTGCTTCCAGAGGGTTAGTGTCCATCATGGCAGGAGCAGGAAGCTGAAAACAGGAAACAGAAAGCAAGCTTAAAATCAAATGACACCAGTCTTTAAATTTACAAAGCTTGCCCCAAGGGAGGGACATCTTTCCTCCAGCAAGGCCACACCTCCTAAGCCTCTCTCGAACAGCACCGACTGCTGGCCCAGTCTTCAAGTGCCCAAGACTATGGGGGATGTCTCATGCTAACCATGAAGAGCTTTGCTGGAGAAAGTACATTGCTGGGAGTGGGCTTGGAGTTCCCATGGTCTCTCCCAGCTTCCAGTTGGTTCTCTGCTTTGTCATTGCAGCTTCCTGCTCAGGCTGCCTGGCCTGTTACATGTTGCTATGTGTCCCTGACGCAGTGGATTCTTATCCCTCTGGACTGGTAAGCACAAATGAACTCTTTCTTCTATAGATTGCCTTGTTGTGGCATTTTATAAAAAACAAAACAAACAAACAAACAAAACCGGAAAAGGAACTAATCTGTATTAGTTGGTATTGACAGTGGGCTATAGCTGGAAAGAAGCTGGCCTTCCTGAGCTTTGGAGAAATGTGGAAGACGTGGGAGCCTTGGACAAGAAAAGCAGTTGAATGCTGTGAGCAGAGGTCAAGTCTGTTGTGTAGGAACATGGAAGACAGCAGAGCTGATACTAACAAGGATGGTAGAGCCCCGGCTCAAGCGATTTCAGGTGGGAACATTAGCAATGAGCTACAGGCCATTTATGTATTTTGGCAGAGCATCTGGCTGCCTTCTGCCCAAGTCATAAGAACTTGCCTGAGCCTAAATTTTAAAGTAATAGACCGGCTAGTTCACTTAAATTGCTTTAAAATATTTTTAAAATTATCTTCTTATTTTGTGGGTATGGCTGTTTTGTCTGTATGGTATGTCTTATGTACCATGTACATGAAGTGCCCTTAGAGGCCAGGAGAAGATATTGGACCTCTGTAACTGGAATGATAGACAGTTGTGAGCTGCCATGTGGGAGCTAGGTTCACATCCCTGGAAGAGAAAGCAGTGTTCTTAACCACTGAGCCATCTCTCCAGCATGTGGCAGAAGAAATTTCAAGGTACCATAATGTCGAGTCTGTGGAATGGTTGTTACCGGTAACACTTAACGCAAGTCTACAGTGACAAAAGGAAATACAAACTGTACAGCTTGGTGGAAAAAGGAACACCAGGAAGCTCAATGCTACAGCCACGGGACATGTTGGAGGAGGGGCTGTAATTGTAACAGAGATCAGCTGCACAAAAGAGCAGCCCGCTCCGCACTGGAGCCACATGGTAAAGAGGTTGACCTTTCATGACCTGGGGGTTAAACAAGATGTACTGAGTACTTTGGCAGAAAGTGATTTGTAGTGATGCTCCAAGACTTTAGAGGGCCGGACAGTCACCTGGGCAAGAAGTGTCTGGTTGGTTAAAATACAGGTTTGGATTCAGTAGGTCTTAGGGGAGGCCAGAGGCTCTGCAATTCTAAAAAGTCCCGGGCTGACTGACAGGTGGGGTTTCTTGAGGGGTTAGCATTTCAGGGCTGAATGAATGAGAGCATGAACGAAATTCAGCTTGCCTGATAGTCGCTGTGTGTCCCTGGGAAAGTGAGTTCTCCTTGCCTTGGCTTCATCCTTAGTTAAATACTGATTTATTTAATACTGGGCAAGTGTTAACAATTATTGAACACTGGGCAAGAAGCCCTAGAAGGAAAGATTCTTGGAGAAGGCGAGCGAGGTGGTGGAAACGCAGTGCTTTGCAGAAGGTCTGGCACACAGCGGCTGCCCAAGCAAGGGAGTCTGAGAGCCTGGGAAGAGGAGACTAGAGAGAGAGGGGGGAGTGGAGAGAGAGACAGAGAGAGAGGCACTGGGCCCACACCAAGGAAACCTCAACTTGTTACTTATTTGAGCCAGGGCTTTGCTATCTGACCCTAGCTGGCCTTGAACCCAAGATCCTCCTGACTCAGCCTCCAGACTGAATAGGTTATAGGTGAACTGCCTCATCTGTCTGGGACATGACTATGGTAGGCTCTATGCTATAGCTACAGCTGAGGGTCGAGACAACACAGCAGCAATAGCTATGCCAGGGCCCATGCTAAGCCTTTGATGCCTCCTTCAAATGCACCGCAAATCCTATCAGAAAACTCCTTGCTCATTCTCCATGTCGGTTAATTAACACACAGAGAAGTTTAGAGCTCGCCTCAGCTCTTTACAACTAGTAAAGAGGAGAGCCAGAATTCAAACCAGACTGGTGAACTTCAAGGCCTACCCCGTCCTCAGGGTGTTGTGCTGCCTTGGTTGAAGAGATGAGAAAAAGAGTAGAGAAAGTGTTCGCCTTGTTCGGTAGTTTACCCATTCAATAGACAATTACTAAGGACTTAGCTTTGTGCTTAGAGTTAGAGGCCACTCAGCCACTTACCAGCTCTGGTTTTTTGTTTGTTTTGTTTTGTTTTTTAACATTTTATTGTTTCTTTGTGAATTTCACATCATGCACCCCAATCCCACTCATCTCTCCACCCCTTCATATCCGCCCTCTGCCCCTGTGACCTCCCCTGCCCACCCCCACCCTCACGAAAGGTTAATAAAAGATGTAAAAAATACAAAAGGAAAATCTTGTCATGGAAGCTGTAGTGTGCCACAGTGTGTCACACAGCACGCTCTTTTGTTCACACGTCTTTACTTGCAAATGTTCATTGCAATGAGTCGTTGGTCTGGTTCAAGGCCCCTGGCTACCCTATCAATACTGGATCCTCACCGAGACGCCTCTCTTATATCCTCTTGTTGGCCTGGGTCATGGAGATCCTGCCCCTTTGGATCTGCCGGACAGGCCCTTCATGCACTGCAGCAGTTCATAGATGAGGTCGATGTTGAGGTGGGTCTATTCAGAGCCCTGGATCTGGGCCTGGATGGTAGCTGAGTTGGTCGGCCAGATAGCTCTCCAACTCTTTATTAAGCCTTACTGACCTCTGTTCCAGGTGGAACAGGGAAGTGGGGAAGAAACCTCGAGCCAAACCAAGCTCACCCAGGGCTTACATTGAAGTAGAAGGATTAAAACATATTTTCCCCCACTCAAGGGGTACAAATATGTGATAGGACTTGGGTTTGGACAGAGGGTTAGACTAGTTTAGAAATAGTTCACATTAGGGAAAAAAGAATCTCTCTGCATCTGATGGGAACCATGTTGGTTATTTAGTGATGGCTCACTTTTACATGCTGAAAACATACTTATTCAGTCTACATTTTTGCGAGGTTAATAAGTACTAGGCAAGACGCTTGCCACTGGGAATAAGAAGGAAGAATGGGACATCACAGGTGGCTTCTCTGGTGCCTCCTATAGGTAGTTCCAATGGATGCCCAATATTCACAGTGACAAAGAGCTGGGGTCATAGCTCAGAGGTAGATCACTTGCCTGGTACGTGTGAGGCCCCCAATTCTATCCCCAGTGCTGATCTTCATAAGGTAGGTGACAAGGGGACATAATGGCAGAGAGGCTGTGGGTAGGGAGGCAGAATGTACAATTGTGTAACGTGTCTTGTCTCCTCTTCCTGAATCTGTTAAAGCCATTTGTGAAAGGAATTCGTGGTGAAACAGTATGGGTGGATAAACTGAGGCTTCTAGAAGTGAGATCTCCCCTTTCAAGGTCATCACTGCCAACTGGAAATGTTGGGGTACTTACTCATATGGTCTCACCCCCAAGACTTTCCACCCCCACCCTATAGCTAAACACTGTAGATTACTGTATAGTTAAAATAAAACAAGCAAAATAATACAAACAAATAAACACCCTGGTTTCCTTTAGGTACCTGTAGATTAAGCTATCTAATTTAGGTCCCTCAGCCGGGCAGTGGTGGTGCATGCCTTTAATCCCAGCACTCGAGAGGCAGAGGCAGGCGGATCGCTGTGAGTTCGAGGCCAGCCTGGTCTACAAAGCGAGTCCAGGACAGAGAGACCCTGTCTCAAAAATAAATAAATAAATAAAAATTTAGGTCCCTCTAGACCAAAGGACACCCCGGGAAAGCCTCTAACACTCTATTGGCCCCTCTACTTCTGGGCATGGAGTTTCCCCCAAGTTAGGTGGGATCTACCCTGATTGCATTTCCAGCTCCACAGGCCACCTTGCCCAAGGTGACTGCTGTCTTCTGAGAACTGTGCCTCCCTAACAAGTCCCTGCCTGCTGCCTCTCTGCTCCTTCCTCTGGAGGACCAGCCCTCTAACCCGCTAGATACTTGGCTCTAATTCACCTTCCTCTCACCCTCCGCAGCCCTCACTGCGGGCTGCGCTTTCTGCATTCTGTAAAGATATGACACCTTATAGTTAACATTAATTGTAGCTGTGTTCAGCCCCATGCATGTCTATTTTCTTAGGCCCTCCTGTGTAATTTGAGTCCCAAAATAACCCGTCTCATGATATATTCTTAGATAAGTTTCCCAAGGGTGACTTTTTTCCTCTGTAGCAATTTGTGTCACGAACCGCCTGTTATAAAACTTTGGGGGACTCACTCACACCTTGGTAAAAATTTTTTCCCTTGCTGCTGTTCCCAGAGAAGGTGAGAGAGTGAGGAGAAGAGCTTTCTGTTGCACAAGGAGAAACACAGATCCTGGGACCCCAATGGGGTGGCCTTTTCCTCTCGCTCACTCTGCAGCTCCAAGAAACAAATACTTGGAAACCTCTCCCATGACCCTAAAACTTTTAGCTATCCATTTGGGGAAAAATTTTTTATGTGTATGGGTGTACATGAGTCCATAGAGCAGAACCCCATATACCAGATGTCTCACTACCCTCAGTGTCAGTCAGCTTTCTTGCCCCTTCACTGGTCCTCGGGTGAGATGGGCTGCAATTGCCAATAATCCTGTTCGGCTGGTTTTCTCCAGGACCCTACACACATACCACTAAACCATTTCCTCTTAGTTGTTTTCACAGCCCCACCCCCCACACACTACTCCTCAGCGTCCCCACCTCCCCAGTCTGTTTAGAGTTCAGCCCAATCCCTCTACCCCAGTACTTATCTTTGCTTCCTCCATTTTTTTCTCTGTGAATACGGTTTCCCTTAGCATGCTTTAGCTCCTATCTGTGAATGAGATCTGCTTCCAAAAGACGTCATCCCAGTAAAGGAATTAATCTCAAAGGGGAAGCACCATCCCGGGGGCCACCAGTAACATTTCCTACGCTTCCATTATTTTACAGAGTACCCCGCCCAGAGCACCCCGCCCAGATCAGGCATCTTCTTGCTCAGGCAGCTTTTCTCTCTTTAAGTTTCAGGCCTCTTTCTTGGGACTGGGTGAGGTTGAGGCAGGTCATCAAGATGACTCTTAGCCCCTGAACTTTGCCACGAATTGTCACGTATTGCTCTTCTTGATGGTTGTGTTGAGCAGGTCCCCCCCACCTGGAGGTGGCCTTCCTTTCTATTTACCTCCTCCAGTGGTTCTCAACCTTCCTAATACTGAGACCCTTTAATGCAGTTCCTCATGTTGTGGTGACCCACCCCCCACCCCCCCGCACCATAAAATTACTTCATTGCTATTTCATAACTATAATTTTGCTACTGCTATGAACTGTGATGTAAATACCTAATATGCAGGAATCTGACATGCAACCCCCAAAGGAGTCAATGACCCACAGGTTGAGAACCACTGATCTACACCCTAGCCAGCTCCCAAGGCTTCATAGTCATCTTTGACTCCACCCTCACCCTTCTGTCTGACTCTTCCTCTGACGTGTACTCTGCTGCTCCTAACCTACAGGCTGTGCACTCAGGACCTCTAGTGTGTGACATCCAGGTTCCAGGCCACTAAGACAGGGATCAGCAAGCACTAAGGAAGTAATCATGCTGGCATCCGTCTTTCAGTAGGTGCATGGTTAATCTTTATCGTACCCCGGAGTCACATCTCTAGGTATGATTGTGAGGACATTTTCAGAGAGGTTTAACTGAGGAGGGAAACCCCACCCTGAGTGTGGGTAACACCATCCAGAGGGAGAACTAGAGAGGCCACAGCACTTATCTGTCTCTGCCTCTGAGTACAGATGCGTTGTGACCAGCTGCCTCATGCTCCTGCTGCCGTGCTTTCGCTGCCATGATGGACTGTGCATCCTTCAACTGTGAGCCACCTCTAGAAAGCCATCCACTTATCTCCCAAGTTTCCAAGGCCTTTAAGAACCAGCTTGAAGCTGGTGGCACACTAGCACACCCAGCACTTGGGGAGGCAGAGGCAGGTGGATCGATATGAATTTGAGGCCAGCGGGGACTACAAAGTGAGTCCAGGGCAGCCACGCCTACATAGAGAAACCCTGTCTCAAGAAGAAAAAAGGAAAAAAGAAAGAAAGAAAGAGAAAAGCCTTCTTACCTTCCACCCCTGCTCTCCTGCTACCTGATCCCTTCCCCACTCCCTTTCCCACCCAGTTCTCTCTCTTCACCTACTTCTGATGTCTATTTCCCCTCTGAGGGAGATTCAAACAGCCCCCTGCCCTTAGGCACTTCCTTTCTTAAGTTGTCAGGCGTCTGGTCACAGCTACAGATAAATAACTGATACAGATGGGAGTCAGGGCTGTTTTAGAAATTGTCTCCCAGTGGGGTGATGGTGGCGAACACCTTGAATCCCAGCACTAGGGAGGCAGAGACAGGCTGATCTCTGTGAGTTTGAGGCTAGTCTGGTCTAAAGAGTTCCAGGACATTAGAGCTGTACAAAGAAACCTTGTCTTGAAGAACCAAAGTTTTAAAAAAGACAAAGCGAGTTCAGGTCAGCAAAGGCTACACAGAGAAACCCTGTCTAATTGAAAAAAAAATGAAAGAAAGAAAAGAAGCAGAGAAAAGAAAATAGTTGTTGCTGGGCGGTGGTGGCACATATCTTTAATCCCAGTATTTGAGAGGCAGAGGCAGATGAACCTCTGTGAGTTCGAGGCCAGCCTGGTCTACAAAGTGAGTCCAGGACAATCAAGGCTACACAGAGAAACCCTGTCTCGAAAACAACCACCCCCAAAGGGAGGAGGGGAGGAAGAAAGAAAAAGAAAAAGGAATTGTTTCTGATGTGTCCAGGACCACTGGCTTTCAGGGAAGGGAGACAGTGGGCCATAACAGCTCTCTGCCAAATCCAGTTAAGGCTGGTTTCCATCTACATGAGTGCTCTGTCCTTCAGCACACACACCCCCCTCCCCGTTTTGTGTTCCTGCCTACTGGAAAGAAAAAAAAAAAAATCAGTCCTCTTCTGAGGAGTCCTTCCTAATTGCTGTCCCCTAATCTCAGAAGGGGAAACACCGTCTTTTTGTACCAATAAAATTGCTAGTCTGCCGTAGGCTCTCCCTGCTTCTGTTCCTAAGCTCTTCTGTTGCTGTTTTTGCTTTGGGCTAAGATTTACTATGTAACCAGGCTTGTCTTGAACTTGTAGTGAGCCTCCTGCCTTCGCCTCCCATGTTCTGGCATTACAGAAGGCTGTTAATATACCCCTTTTCTAAAAAGGGCAGAGAAGAAAGGGGGAAGAGAGTGGGAGGGTGGAACCGGGAGATGGGGGACTGTGATAAGGATGTAAAGTGAATAAATAAACTAATTAATGAGAAAAAGGAAAAAAGAAATCTAAATAAATAAGTAAGTGAACTAGCTTGAGGTCCACCTTCTTGGAAAAGCCTTCCCAGCTTCCGGGCCTCTTTTAGCACCTCTTCCTTTGAATTTCTTTAGCAGCCCCTAGAACTTAAAAGAACTTTCTATGACAATGCACAAGTTCAGCATCTGGGACACTCCCGCCCCTGCCCCCACTCCTCCTTTCCCTGTTGCTTACGGAGCCAGCGGCAGTACACTTGCAGGAGGCCCGGAAGCCCAGGGGTGGAGCTGCGGTTAGAGGCTTATCCCCCCCCTTTCAGTGAGCCCACCCTCGGTTAGGGTCTTGCATTCAAAAGTTCACGGAGGGAGGGCTGACTCTGACGGATGCCTGGAGCCAGGCTGGGGGAGGGACAGAGGCAGGGGACCTATAGAAAGGCTTCACTCTGTCCTTTTCTGATCCTGATTCCCCCTCCTTCATCAGTCAGAAGAAGGGCCTCCCTCGGTCTATGTTTCACAAATGCTTGCTGCTTTTCTTCTTCTTTGTTTTGTGTTCTGGCTTAGACAACATCTCACTATGTGGCTCTGGCTTGGCTTCTTCCTCTTTCTCCCAAGTGCTGAAATTACAGATGTGAGCCACCTGCTCAGCACTCTTTTTCTTTAAAGATGATTTAAAAAGTACATTGTGTCATATTTCTGACAACACAGCCTTTCTCCCTAAGTGTGTGTGCACACGTGCACGCACGCACAAAGACACACAGTTCCCTGTTCAGTTGAATGGCTGAAAAGGCATATGTTCAGGTGAGCTGTTTGCCTTCCATGTCCTCACTGTGCACTCTAGCACCGAGCTCCATCCCAGTTCCCTAGGCCGTCAGGGACCTTACCCTTTGCTGTTAGGGATACAGACTTTCAGGCCCTGGAGCCTGAGCACTAACACAGAGTTAAAGTATGCAGGAAGGGACCAAACCCAGACCTGGAAGCTTAGGAGAGACACTTTGGGGAAAGTAACAACTAGGTGAGGACAGAAGGACCTAGGGAGCCAGGGCTAGACAGCGGAGACATGTGTTTTCACAGTAGGAGGCCCCAAACAAGGAGAGCATGGGGGACTTCAGCACCCAGCAGAATGACATGAGCTACAGAGGTGGAGGTTGGAGTGGGAGACTGGAGCAGAGAGTGGCGATGGTGGGGAGATGCGGGAGGGCGTGGCAGCAGGGATGGATGGGACTTAAGAGAACAAGACAGCCTAAGGCATTTATTTATTTATTTATTTATTTATTTATTTATTTATTTATTTATTTATTATCCAGTGACTGTGAGGAGAGGAAGATGGCAAAAAGCAGATGTTTGTGTCATTTTGGATGTGAGAAACCTAGGAGGACCGGTAGAACCCTCTAGAATATGCAACATTGGAGATGCCATGGGGTATCCGAAGAGAGAGGCCTGAGAGGCACCCTGATACGCTGGTGTGAAACTGAGGAAGGAATCCTGGGGTGAGTGTAAGAATCCATGAAGCAGCCGGGACTGGTGTGGCACACGGCTTTAATCCCAGCACTCAGGGAGGCAGAGGCAGCTGGATCACTGTGAGTTCGAGGCCAGCCTGGTCTACAGAGCAAGTTCCAGGACAGCCAAGGATACAACATAATGAACTGGTGAGGCCGCTGAGGCTGTGGCTCAGTGGTCGTGTGCGTAGGCCCTAAGTTCCATACCCAACAGGAAGAGAGAGAGAAAAGGACAACATAAAGAGAGAGAAAGGAAGAGACAGCCTAGCCCCAGAAACAGAGCTAGAGAGCCCCAAGGTCTTTTCAATAGAAATCCTTGAAATGAGGAGAGCTTGGTGGCATACTCCATTAATCCCAGGATAGGAGAGGCAGAGGTGTGGGTCTCTTTGAATTTGAGGGCAACCTGGTCTACATAAAGAGTTCCTAGCCTGTCAGGGCTACATGATAAGATCCTGTCTCAAACAAACAAACAAACAAACAAACAAAAATTCAAGAAGTTTACCAATAGAAGGCAGAATCCTCTGAAGTTCTGTTCGGCTTAATGTAAATACCCACTTACTAATTCCTCTATTGCTTTTCTTTCTTTCTTTCTTTTTTTTTAAAGACACACTTCATTCCCTGACTGCACCCATCATTAATTGAACCTTGTCGTAGAAGGGTCTATGGACTAGTTACTCACTGAGCATATGCTGTCTGCATGGACTAAGAGCATACGCGTGCTCTTGAGCAAGTAGCGAGCCAGCCACCCTTCAGTTTCAGAGAGATTAAAGCACGTCCCTGAACTCTAGTAGCTCTGGAGAGAGTGAGAACAGTCAAGACTGCTGTGTGTCCCCCTCCCTTTTTCTCCGCACCCCCCCCCACAAACCCATCTGGACTTGCCATGGTAACTAAGCCTCCTCCAGCGTGGGAAGCAGTTACCTAGCAACTCCCCATAACCAGGTCAGAGCTGGGGAATGAGACGCCACTCGCTGCCTCCCCTGGGGAATTCAGACGTAGAGAAATGGGATGGCCACAAATGACCTGCTTAGAGGGCTAACTGGGAGCACCTAGGTATGGGAATTTCACATCAGGTTCAGCAAAATGCTGGGACTATGGCGTAGTCCAGGCTAGCCTGAGCCTTGTCCACAGAGCAGACAGAGCCTCCTCCCTGGGTGCAGTGCTGACTCTTTGGAACAGCATGGGACCCGTCTCCATTGACTTTCTAGTGTGTATGACGGAGTCTACAGAGAAAGGCTGGTTTGGAAGGCTATAGGCGTGCATCTGTGTAGACACTTCACTTTCGGAGGGAGCTGAGGGTTGTTCACTCAGCCTCCATCTTGTCCTTTTATTATGTCAAAAAATGTTTATAGAATGGCCTGTTGGCCATAAACAAGCCGGTTCCTCCTCTAATATCCCCTGTGTACCTGGTTTCAACTGCCATTCTCCACCCTGCCCACACGTATTTCCTCCTGCCTGTGGGCAGAGCCCACCTGGGATCCCCAGGCTCTGCCTCCTATAGGATCCCTTCCTAAAGACTAGGCCAGTGATGGCTGGCTCATTCCTAAAGACTAGGTCAGTGATGGCTGGCTCATTCTTTTGGACATGGCAAGTTGAGGAGTGACATGTGAGCCAGTCTTACTTGTGGAATCTGGGAGGATGGCCACTGCACTGAGAACTTCTGGGTAGGTTTGTTTTACTAATTAAACTTGGGGGTGCCTCTTCTTCAACGCACATTGCCGTGTCTACATGTCATGCTGGGAATTGCAACAACGCCACCGAGAGGAAACACAGTGGGCGCTTGTTGTTGTACCCCTGAAGCAAGCAAGCAAGGCACTGCCCACTTTTGCACTCCTCGTCCTGGTAGGTCATGACACCCTGTGTTCAAGGTACTTCCGGTCAAGTCTCCGTGTTCTCATTTCAGGTTCAGACCGAGTGGACCACTTAGCAGATGCCTGGGGCAAGTCTCGATACAGACAGGCAAACAAACAAACAGAACAGAAAATACCAAACATTCTTCTACCTGAATAAGCCCAAGATATGACAGACTCCCTGATCTTTTACCTCCAGGCTAAGAACCATGATCTACCGGCAGCTGCATGCCCAGTTTCTTGCAGGTCTGACTGCCCTTCCATGCCTTCCCATGCCTAGGACGCTCCGTTGGTACAGGAATGAGGTAATCCTGGAGTGGCTTTCCATTTTTTTCCCCTAGAGTGAGAACCACACGTCTCTTTCCCACTGCAAGTTCAGTGAAGTCAGAATTGGTGGCAGTGGGTTATTTTTTCTTTATCTTTTAAGTAGAATTTTCTTCTCAGCAATTTTAGGCTCACAGCCAAGCAGGAGATGCAGAAGTCCCCAAAGGGCATGTGTACCCTCCCCTACTGTCAACATCCAGCGACAGAGTAGGGTGATGGCTACAACTGATGAATTGTCACCAGAAGTCCATCGCTTGCATCAGGGTTCATACTTACTGCTGTACTTTCCATGATTTGACGGAACAGATGCACCGGCTCTCTGTACCACAGAGCTTACCTGTACTAAACAGATGCACCGGCTCTATGCACCACACAGAGATGACGTGTACTAAACATTAACCATGCTTGGTCTAGTCATTTCCCCTTCCCCTGTGACCCTTGGTAAACAGACCCTTTTAGCTTTATTTTATTATTTTAAAAGTTTTTTTTTTTTTTTGCTGCTGGGTGTGGTGGTGCATACCTGTAATCCCAGCACTCTGGGAGGCAGAGGCAGATGGATCTCTGAGAGTTTGATCCCAGCCTGGTCTACAAAGCAAGTCCAGGAAAAGCCAAGGCTACACAGAGAGACCCAAAAGACCCTGTCTCAAAAACCCAACACCTCACCTCCACACACACAAAGCACTGAGCAGTGCCTCTCTGCCATTCCTAACCTGCTTCCTTCCCAAAGGGCCTCATGCTTACTTCCATTTTGAAAATTCTGAATACAGCTGCTAAAATAATCAGTGTGTAGGCTTTTGTGTTCACAGCTTTTAGCTCCTTTGGGCAGATGACAAGCAATGTGGGTGCCAGGTCACGTGCTAAGATGCAACAGTCTGTCTTTGTTTTTGTTTTTGTTTTTCTTTTGAGACAAGGTTTCTCTGTGTAGCCTTGGCTGCCCTAGACTCACTTTGTAGACCAGGCTGGCCTCGAGCTCACAGTGATCCACCTGCCTCTGCCTCCAGAGTGCTGGGATTAAAGGCGTGTGCCACCACGCCCAGCCCAACAGTCTGTCTTTGAATGTGGCCTTGCCTGTTGCATTCCTACCAGCAGCAAGTCCCCCTATTCCACATCTTTATCAGCGATTGCTGTCTGCAGCCTTTGGATTTGAGCATTCTAATAGCTGAGTAGTGTTGGCTTGGTGCTGTTTTAATCTGTAACTCCCTAAAGGCACACGAGCTCAGGTATCTTGAAAGAACACTTGCTGCTGTCTGTACATCCTCTTCAGTGATGTGGTCTTTGGCTTTTCCTGGACTTGCTTTGTAGACCAGGCTGGCCTCAAACTCTCAGAGATCCATCTGCCTCTGCCTCCCAGAGTGCTGGGATTACAGGTATGCACCACCACGCCCAGCAGCAAAAACAAAAACAAAAACAAAAACAAAAAAACAAAAAACTTTTAAAATAATAAAATAAAGCTAAATGGGTCTGTTTACCAAGGGTCACAGGGGAAGGGGAAATGACTAGACCAAGCATGGTTAATGTTTAGTACACGTCATCTCTGTGTGGTGCATAGAGCCGGTGCATCTGTTTAGTACAGGTAAACTCTGTGGTACAGAGAGCTGGTGCATCTGTTCCGTCAAATCATGGAAAGTACAGCAGTGTTTGGGTCTTTTGTCTTTTTTTTTTTTAAGACTAAGTCATGGATTTCTCCTAATTAAGTTTCAAAGGTGACAGTCCTGGGGACTGGAGAGATGACTCAGTGCTTAAGAACACCGGCTGCTCTTCTTCAGGACCCTGGTCAGATGAACACATGGTGACTCACGACTGACTGCCTGTAACCCCAGTTCCAGTGCCCTCTCCTGGCCCCCATGCACGCCAGGCACACACGTGGTACACAGACAGACATGCAGGTATAACATTCAGAATATAGACAAAAATAAAATAAAAATTTTAAATTATACTTTAAAAGTGGCAGTTCTGCCTCTGCACTGAGCTCCCTCTTACTCAAGTTTGTGTGGTAATGCCGTATCAGACTTCTCTTTCTCTCTCTCTCAAGGCAGGACCTCACATGGCCCCAGGCTTTCCTCAGACTGACCCTAGTTGACGAGAACTTTGAATGGTCCATCCTCTTGGCTCCACTGCCCCAAGGGCTAGGATTATGAACATGTACCGCACTGGTTTTTGTGGTGGTGGGGTTTGAACTCAGGGCTTCATGCATGCTAGGTAAAACACTCCACTAATTTAGCTTCAGTCTCTGCCTAGATGTGTCTTTTTTTTTTTTTTTTTTTTAAGTAATTTTTTTGGTTAACATACAAAGAAATTGGTTTTATTGTGACATCTTTATTCATATGTACCATTACATTTTGTTCTCATTCCTTTTTCTACACTCCTCCCCTTTTCCTGCCTCTGCCCCTCTTGCTGGTCATCTGCCTCCCACACGTAGTTTCCCCTTTAGCCTTCATATTATGTATAAGTATAATATTAAAACTTAAGATACTTTATATCAAATTATAGATATATTTATTGCCTTTTCCAGATTCTCGCTCCCCTAAGATTTGTCTTCGGCAAATGTTTTCTTAAAGGCTGTGTCTCCTCTCCTCATTCTTTTGACATGCAGAGTCTACATCACAGAATTGGAAAAGAACGCTAATCAGGTCTTTTCTCTCTGAGCCGCTTGTTAAGCCCTCTCCCGCACAGCCTGCGTTTGTGTATCAACCACTGGATGAGTGATCTGTTTGCCTTGAGCTATTCAATCTAAGTGTGGGGGCGGATCAACAAATCATCCACTGTAGTATAGTGTTTTGAGTACTGGGACAGATGCAGAGCAATGAGGCTATAGGCAGTTAAGGGGGGAGAGGGGCATTATGTCAGCCATGACCATGGGGCAGTTTTGCAAGTGGGAAACATGAATTCTGAACTAAGCTTAGCGTCTGGACCTATGCTACCTAGTAAGGTAGCCACTAACGACATAAGTCTATTTCATGCCCTTGTTTTAATCATATTTCAGAGATTCAGTTGTGAGCTGGGTACGGTGGCACATGGGTATACTCCCAGCACTTCAGACATGGAGGGTCAGCATTTCAAGGTCATACTGTGCTACGTACATATCCAGGTCAAGGCTGCGTGAGACCCTCTTTCAGACAAACCAAGAAAATACAAATCTTAAAATGTAACAACCACGTGTCTAGCTACACGTGGTGAGTGGCCACCATACTGAACAGAACAGTTGGAAACTAATCTATCGTGGCTCTAGTCTAAACAACAAACACAATAACCACAAAGTAAGAGGAAGGCATTCCAAACAGAAGAGACAGAAGGTGGGACAGTCAGAGGCTGGAGACAGTATGACTCATTCTGGGACCACTGCGAGGTTGATTGAGAAGACTCAGGAGAGAAAAGCTGGGGACGTGACTGAACAAATATGCAGCAGGCAGATGACAAATGCCTCGAGTGGAATGCTAAGGACTTGGCACTGAGAGCTACGGGAGCCCCTGAAGGATTTGAACAAGAGCCTAATGTCATCTGCTTTACATGTTCATAAGATCTGTCTGGCAGCCATAGGAGGCTAGATCACAGGAGGCCTGGGTTGGATAGGAAGCAAAGGAGCCAGTGCAGAGACCAGGGTAGCCCGTGGGAAAAAAATGTGGAAAACGAGGGCAGTAGCTGTGGTATAGGCATGGCTTGAACAAGCAGGGAGAGATGCAAGTGAAGAAACCTCTTCAGTGATCTTATCAGACCCCTAAGAGGTTCTATGTAAACACGTGATGATTTAATGACCTAATTGCAGCCCAGCTGCAACATAATACTGTGTGCCGTGCCTTGGCCCCTGAGTACTATGTACTGTCCAAAAGAAGCACAGTGGGGCATCTCTCTTCACCTGAAGAAGTGTGTACCAAGGAGAGAGAAAAGACAAGATGGAGAGAAGGGAAGGTTGGCATTCCTTTTCTGTCTGATGGAGAGAGGGCTCGGTGAAAAGTGCGAGGGCCTCTGGGCCCAGTGGTGGCACACTTTAAGAACTGGGCACGGGCCATTTTTCAGCCTGCCCCCACCCCATTCTCCTCACCACATGGATTACTGGGTACCTTCCATAGTCTGAAGGATCAGACCATTTCACCAGCAGACACATGTGATTTAGAGCCATCCAAAACATAGTGAGTGGACGATGCAAGGCATGAGCAGACGAACCAGGACGCTCAGAAACACCCAGAGGAGAATCTGAGGGCAGTGGCAAAAACTTCAGTCACATGAACATCACAGGGAAAATCCCCTTGTTTGCACCTGTAGGTCTGGAAAGCTTGAGGCGTTTTGGGGTAAATGAATAGACAAGATGGGGCAGCTGGTACTTGTTCATTGTTGTCTGACGATTCCTGGGAAGACAGGAACAGATGTCTACTCAGCACAGACAGAACCAGTGACAGGCCGAAGCACAGACACCACCACCATCCAGTGGGTTAAAGCCATGAGTTGACTGAGGCGACTTACGCGAGTATGGGTCAGGGCAACTTATAGGAGCTGATGACTCGAACACAGCTCTATCACTAAACCCCACGCCAGCTCATGAAAACTGGAAACCTAGAGCTCACTGTACAGTCCGCAGGCAGCCCAACATGTTGGAGAGTGTCCTTTCTGGTGGCTCAATTGGTCTGAATCTCTTCCAGGCAGTTCAGCTGGTCTCAGCTTTCTTTCAAGCTCTTGGCTGGACTTCGCTTATTCTAGGCTGCTCTTTTTGAGGCTCTTCTAAGCAGCTCAGCAGTCTTAAGCACTTATGTACTATTCAGGAGGAAGGGGCCTCGTTAATCTAGTCTGTTTCAGGGATTTCCTGAAGCTATTTTGAGTTGTTCACTTCCTGTCTTAATGAGCTTCCTTGTAAGATAGGTGTTTGACTTCCATTTAGAACATCTGGTTTCACCTTGTTTCTCATCCTATGCCTGAAAGAGTTTCCCTCCAAGATGAAGGTTTTTTTTTTTTAAAGATTTATTTATTTATCATATACAGTGTTTTGCCTGCACATACACCAGAAGAGGGCCCCAGATCTCATTATAGATGGTTGTGAGCCGCCATGTGGTTGCTGGGAATTGAACTCAGAACCTTTGGAAGAGCAGATGGTGCTCTTAACCGCTGAGCCATCTCTCCAGCCCCAAGATAAAGGTTTTAACCTTGGAGGAATACAACATCATTCATTAGACACATGTGTATTGACACCCACCCCACCCCACCATGTGCCACACACAATGTGAGACGCTGGGCATACAAGAGTCTACAAAACACAACGGTCACTGCTCCGAGACGCGTACAGCCTAACTGTCACACCACTCCAGTGCCCCCCATCTGTGTGCACACTGTTCAGGAAAAGCATAGGACTCATGAGGTAATCTGAAGGGATATTTTATTTCACATGGGGGTATGAGAGGTATGACATGTGAACCTGGATCTGAACAGCAGTCAGCCGGGACACAGGAAGTGCATCCTGGAGGGGGCAGGGCTCGGGAACAGACCTGCAACTTTGAAAACCCTGGGGACATTTCTTGACTCTCTGGAGGCAGAAGGAAGGACTGTGGAGAAGGGGTATGAAAGCAAGAGAAGGCTGAAGAGGAAATCCCGTAGGTGCCAGACGCAGGACCAAATTAGGACTTTAGGTTCAAGGCTAAATATCTGGGAAGAAAAGCGGTTTGGTTGGTTTTGTCTGTCCAAAGACTGCCTTGGTGTCTGTGTGGAGGGTGTACCAGGCACAGGAAGGAACGCAGGGCAACAAGTACAGAAGACAGTGCAGTTGCTATGGGAAACAGAAGGGTGCCACGGCTGGGAGAGGAAGTAGAAGGACTCGAAAAACAATAACAAAAATAAAATTTTTAGAAAGGAATTGCAGTGGTAGATTTTCCTCGTACTCTTGCCTTACAGAGAGTCATGTTGAAACTAGACAAAATAATCGCAGTAATGCAACCACTTTGACCAGACCAGTCTGCCCCCGACATGGGCTGTTAGCTGAGATCCAGTGATGCCCCTGCCTTGCCCATAGCCCAGCGTGCTAGACATTGGTTTTCTCTTTACGGATTTCCTGAGAGAGCTTCTGCACCTTCCACAGCATCTGCTCCTGTTTAGAGCGGTTTCTGTTAGGGAATTCCTGTTTGAGTCTCAGGCAAATGGCCTGTCACTTGGAAAATATCTGGTTCCTGATGAAGATGCAAAAAAACAAGTCCCTGGGCCGCCAAGCAGGAATGACGTCATAATGACAGTAATGAGTCTGCCTGTCCCAAAGCCAAAGTGACTTACTCGCTAGCAACAAAGAATGGTGGTTGAATATCCCCAGAAAAAGAATCCAATTAGATTTGTGAGGCCAATGCCCTTGCTGATCAAAGCGCCTGGGAGCTTGTTAGAGATGTGAGCCTGAGTCAGAACCCGCGTTTCAACATGGTCCCCAGACAACGCAGATACCTGAGATTTTCAGAAGTATTTCCTTCGATCACCCTGAGACCATGGAAAGGTGAGTGGGACAGCTGCTGGATATTCGAAATGAAGCAAGTTCCAGTAAGTGGGGAGGAAGCCCCAACTGGTCCAACAGGAACTGGCTGTTCTCTGGAAGTTCCCCCACTCAGGTGTCACGAAGCCACCTAGGGCGTGGTGGCCAAAATCAGAGACAGCTTGCTGGCTGCTGGCTGTGTAGCTGGTGAGAAACACTGGGTAAGGCACACTCCCTTGGCTCTGAGAGGCTGGCATGTGGAAAGTAGATAAGAGATGAGTTGGGGGGTATGACTCCTCTTGCTTTCCTCCCCCTGACCACCCCCCCCCCAGCCACCACTTCCCAGGAAGCAGCAGCAGATGCCAAAGAGATTTGAGTCCCTGGTGGACAGTTTGGTCCTGGTCTTCTTGGCTCAAGGTCCCTGTGAGTCCTTGTTTGGTGCCTCTCGGGTTCCCTTCTGAACTAAGCTTCGCGCCCTCCCCACCCCCCCCCCCCGCCCATTACGTATAGCAACGCACCTCAATAAAAACGCCTCCCATATGGGATTTTTAGGGGCTCTGTCTCTCCAGGCCTAAAACTCCCACCACCCCAAGTTAGAGAGTACCCCCTCCTCCTAGGGCTGTGCCACGGAGATAGCAGAAACAGGACTGGCAAAACTTTATCACTGTCTTCTCATGTTTCAAGTTATAGTAACTAGACCAAAGCCATGCTAGTCATCGCCGCCTCAGCCAGGGCTGCTCCTCCCACGGAATCAGCCAAGTGGATGAAGTTTGTGGGATGTTTAAAGCATATGGTTTGCAAATACTGTAAAACCAAACATCACTTCTGGCTTTTATTTACTGTAATGTTTCACATCACCAGGCTTGCTGATCAGGCCCACTTCTGCCCCAGCTTCCATTCTCACTTTTCTGCCTTGGGCCTCCTTCTCTGCTCTTTGCCTATTTCTGATGCACCCTTTCCCCCACCTGCATTGGGGGGTGGGGCACAGGGCTCCCTCCTGCAGCAGCTGCCCATGCCTCCTCTTGCTGCCCCACTTTTGGCTCCCTTCTCCCTGTCTCTCCTCTGCCACTCATCTTCTGCCACTTTCCCTGCCCTCCTGTCCCAAAGCTTCCGGCAGCCCCTCACTCACACTTCGCATCCCTGAACTTCCAGGCTATTTTCTTTGACTTCCTAGTTAGTCCCTCTCTTCCTCTCCATCTCCAAAGAATCAGAGAATTGATGAATCAGAGTCACAAGGGACGGAGTGTATGCCACACTGCAGTGACTTGTGAGTCACAGATTGTTCTTTTATTGCCTTCAGGAGCAGATGCCCTCCGGTCCCTCCCTAAAGCAGGAGGGGACACAGGAGACAGGTTCCCTCACCACATCCCTTCACCATCACTTCCCCCCCAGTGCCTGTTTCCTTATTTCAGAATGTGTGTGTGTGTGCATGCACACACACACACACACACACACACACACACACACGTGCACACACACGCACAGGCACATCCACATGTGACTACACTGACACCCTTGTAAGTGCCTTCTGTTCTGACAATTTTTACTCCCAGGCACCACAGAAGCACGGAGCTTCCTCCCCAGTGTCTCTCCTTGCTCAGGCAGGATTCTCTGTGCTTTATTCCCCAAGAGGGACAGAAGCAGTGGGGTTCTTCGTCCTCGGCTGAGGGACACTGAGGGAGGCAGAGTGTTCTGACAGAAGGGGGAACTCATTTCCATGAAGTGCCTTTCCGGGTTAGAGTCAGTCTGTCAATCTATCTATTGATCTGCAGTCAGTGTGCTTGGCTTTCCTCTGGTCCACTGGCAAAAATACCTTCAACCACAGGAAACCAGGAGCAAACCCTGACAGAGCTCCACAGAGACACTCTCGTTGTCACAAAGCGAGGCTGCTGACACATCCCACATTCTTACCCAGGGCTTCTCCAAACACTTCGCAGAGTTTAGGCTACACCTTTCTTTGCAGCTGGGGAAACAGAAGTTACATTCAAGTAAGCCACAAGGGCTTGTGGGGGACCCCTGGTGTCTCCATGTTAGAGACACTCTTTCTTGTCAGGCGTAGATGAAGAGGATTGCCCAAGGGACAGTCATGGGTGGAAAGTAAAAGTCTCATTCAGACTCTGACTAGGCCCGAGGCTTGCAGGGCCCTCCCACACCAAGCCGACTCCTGACCACGCCCTTGCCGGCTCCCTGCTCAGACTTGCTTGGTGCCCCTGGCCCTGCATCTGCTACACCTTAATTCTCAGGGTGCATTGCCTGTCCTGTGGAGAACAGGAGCAAAGCTGCCCTGTAGGTGGATGGAACCAGGTGAGCTATTTAACGTGCCTCACCAAGCCCAGCCTCGCCCCTTGCGTCCATCGTTGGGGTGTGCTCTCTGCTTAGCCGCTTGCTCTCTTGGAAAATTCCCAAGCTAGGAAAGAAGCCATGAAGAGAAGTCCATTTACCCACCTTGCTCCCAGCTCCCTACTGCCCTCTCACACAGAGAAGAGGTGGAAAAACACCTACTCTTCATGCGAGTCCCTTCTCATGCCAGCCAATGAACCAACCCGCGTGCCCATAAATCATTATCATAAAACGTTGGGTGTAGACATAGGCATACATATACATATTTTGTGTACACATGGCCACACATGCACATGTATGCATGTATGTGTAGTTATGAAAGTCTAGCTCTTTCCCCTTGTCCCGGTCTTGCAGGCAGCTTCAGACAAAAAGCCCCTAGCCAGCCCCACCCCAACAGGATTCATCGCATCATGGGGGCCACGTAGTTGGCAGGGAAGAGACCCAGTTTGTTATGCAGACGGCCGGTCCACCAAGACGGGTTGGAACTGTCCAGGACTTCAACCACCTCTCCGCTTCGGAATCCCAGCTCATCCTCCTCCAGGGCTTCAAAGTCATATAGTGCCTTGGCCCAGCGCACACGCTGTAGGGGAAATAAGAGACGCTCCGATGAACTCAGTAGGCTGGTCTTTGGAGCAATTGTCACCTAGAGGAACCATGAGCTTCTAGATTGATCCTGAGTCCCCTGGGCCCTTCCGGAAGCCTGACCTTGCAGCAATCGAAAGCAGACGTGGCATGTACAACCCTGGGCACTAAGTTACTGGGACCCACCAGCTTTGCTCTTGATATAAGTCTTATTTTGATTTTGTGGTACAGGGATGGAAGCTGGGCCCTCACATATGTTAGGTAAGCGCCCTGCCACTGAGCCAATTCTGAGACCAAGTACACTGGATCATGGGGATGAAGCTTGCCCATCTCTCACTGCCAGAAGAGTGAGAACAGTTTGAAGACAACAGCCCGGATGAGCCAGGCTGAACCCTCTCCTGAGAATCCGCTGAAGCCACGTGCTCTCCGCTCACTCACCCCTGCCACTTGGAGCTGTACTGGGTCTGTGTGTCTCCGGTGCATCAGGGTGGTGTTCATCTCACTGCCAATGCCACAGTGTCCATCGTTTATGTCCAGGCTGCCTCCACGGCGGTCCTAGAGACATGGAAAAGAGGGCCGCTACATGAGCAGTAGGGAGGGGTGCCTCTCACAGCCCACCTAACCTTGTGTCTTGCTTAGGGTGCTGTCTACAGAAATAACACCCAAGAATACTTGCTGACCATCACCTTTCATCTTGGAAAACAGACAGGAGGAAATGTGAAGGGACCTTAGATTCTGAAGGCAAACATGACGGCTTTCATGTAGTCAATGAAATAAATAGCAGTAGCTTGGGAAGTCTCATGTATCCAGGCCTTGGGAAAGTAATCATCATCACCACCATCACCATCATCAGGATCATCCCCACCATCATCATCATCACCATCACCACCATCACCACCATCATCACATCCCCATCATCACCACCATCGTCACTATCATCATCACCACCATCACCATCACCATCATCATCACCATCATCACTACTACCATCACCATCATCACTATTATCATCCCCACCATCATCACCACCATCACCACCATCACCACCATCATCACTACCATTACCACCATCACCACCATCATCACCACCATCACCACCATCATCACCACCATCACCACCATCACCACCATCATCACTATCAGTGTGTGCATATGTGTGAATGTACAGGCCTGAACTTGGCATGGGGTGTCTTCTTGTCACTCTCTGTCCACCTGATTCTGGAACTCACTGATTCAACTAGACTTGGTGGCCAATGAGCTCCTGGAATCTGCTGTTTGAACCTCCGGCCTCTGCAGTGTGAGTGCTGGGGATCTGGTTTCAGGCCCTCTTGTTTGCCCAGCAAACACTTTACCCATTAAGCCATCTCTCCATCCCTATTTTTTTTCTTTTAATTTTAAGACAGGTCTTTCTTTGTAGCTCAGGCTGACCTTGCATTCAGTATGTGCCTAGCCTAGAGTTGGGCTTTTAATCCTCCTGCCTCAGTCTCCTAAATGTTGGGATTACAGGCAAACATTGCCGTACCTAGCTCGTACGGTTCTTTTACTATTTAAAAACAAATCAGAAACATTTACTAGTAAGCATTAATTAGCTTAGCACATATACAGTAATGTGCTAGAGTGAGCAGATGGAAAATGTCCACGTGAGCCTGGGAAGATCATGGAAGGCATCCGGGAAGAGGCGATGCCTCGGCTCCAGCTTGGTGGAGAAGCGGCACCGGGCTGGAGAGACCTGTCAGACAGACAGAACAGCTTATAAAACTCCAAAAAGAGAGAAAATGCACTGAGCCATGCCAATGATAAAATGTGGTGTCGGTTACTGGAGTGTGTGTGTGTGTGTGGTAGTGAGGGTTGGTAGCAGGATATGGGCCTGGGAAAGTACATACAGGCAGTGCACAAAGGACTCTGTGCCCTGTGGAGGAATTTAGACCAATGTTAGCTTATTGTATTGTCCATCTCCGTAAGTCTCCTGCAATTGCCTTCTGGGACAGGCACGGGTAGATAAGTACACAAGGCTGCAGGTGTTAATCCAGTTTTCTTTTTACGGGTTAAGGGGCAGGAATTGAAATTCTGCTGACAGGAAAATTAGTCTTCAGGGTGTGTTTGTGTGTGTCAGGGGTTGGGTGGGGGGTGTGTGTGCACGCGTGTGCGCCTCTCTGTCTGTCTGTCTGTCTGTCTGTATATTTCATAGAGAGTTTCCATCACGGGACCCAGAATCTTTTCAGGAGGTTGGTCTAGGCCTGGGCGTGTAGACTAAATGTGATCTACAAAATAGATTTTATTTGACCCAACTGGTGTGTGGTGAGTGGGTACAGGAAGTCAATACCAGGTATCCTTCTCTATCCCGATCTGCCTTGTGTTTTGAGAAACAAGTTCTTCACTGAACTTGGAGCTTACTGGTTCACTCTTTGCTCTTGTCCCTTCCTTCTCTTCAAATACCTGGTGGAAATGCTGGTGTGGCAGATACCGCTGCTGTGGAGGGGGCTGGGGCCCTGGTGGGAACTGAGGTGGCGGTGGCTGCTGCTGCTGCTGCTGCTGCTGCTGCTGGTACTGCTGGGGACCTGGAGGAAGGTGGTCCGACAGCTTCCGGTTCATCAAAGGTCGGATTTCTTCTCCTAGGTTTCCACTTGGGTGAGGGCCTCCCTGGGACCTCCTGTCCAGGCTGTTGCCTCGGTGACCCTAAAAAACAAAAACAAAAACAAAAACAACAAGGGTTTGGATCTCCACATTATCAAAAGTGTCCTCCGCATTCTCAAGTCTTCCCTAGTTGAGGAGTGCAGGCCTCTGGGTGACAATCTGTTTTCACATGCTTTCCACCCAATCCATTTTTACTGGGTTTGTTTTCTCTCTGTAATCAAGCTTAAATATTCTATTTTACGCGCATAAAGGGATAGGTGACTTGAAAAGGACATATGTGCTTCAGGAGAAGCAAACCCCTTCTTCCTCAGCTGTTTTCAAGACTGGCAAGCTCCAATCATCAGAGAAAAGGGTTCCTACCCAGAACCCACAGAAGTTAAGAAAAGAAAACAAAGTCAACCGAGATCTCCTGGGTTATTTGTCACATGTTGCTGAACTGTTGGACAGCCCACCCTCCCGATAGCTCTACTCTTGACTTTTCATTGTCTGGAACTGTCATTTACAGCCCCGTGACGGGGTCCCAAGACAGCAACATTCTAGCAGAGCCATAGAAACCAGGCCTGGTGCCCCGTGTGCCAGGAAGGAACAAGGCCTCTCTGCTTCATGTTGTAACCGCTCATGGGACAAAAATACTTTATTGTTATTTTTATTTAACAAACATCTACATAAAGCCTTGAGCTCGGTATATGCTAGCACTGTGCAAATATTAACTCATTTAATCCAGTTTAATGAAAACTTTATACTGCCTCTCTTATCTCTGAGCACTGCATCCTACTGAGTTAATACTTCTGTCCGTTTCCTGGTTAAAATAACCCACAAGATCTTGGTTGACCTTTATTTTCTTTTCTGAACTTCTGTGTGCTCTGGTTGGGAACACCCTCTTCTCTGATGACTGTAGCATTCCAGCCTTGGAAGCAGCTGGTGTCTTGGAAGGCAGGGCTTACTTCCCCATGGGCACACCCGTCCTTTTCCAGTCACTTCTCCCGGGGACCCCAGCTCTGCTAGTCAATGCGTCCTCCTTTACTCCACCTATTTCTTACAGCCACGTTCTTTTCTATGAAAAATAGTTTGTGCTTTGTGTGTGTACATATGGGCACACGTGTGCTGATTCCCTTGTGTGAAGTAGTAACTTCTTTGGTGCCTGTCTGTTATGGACCAGACTCTGTGGCAGGGCCTGTGACTGTGCCCTGAGTCATACTGAGTCCACTGAGGGGGCTACTACTTGGCTTTCCATGCTAAGATGGGAAAACAAGATACTCAGAGAGCATCCTTTTGTTTGTCTGTATGTTGTTTGTTTTATTATTATTTTTCAGTGTCTTGCTTGCCCTAGTTGTCCTGGTCCTTGCTATGACGGCCAGGCTGGCCTTGAACTTGCAGCCCTCCTGCTTTTACCCCTCAAATGCTGGGTACAGTCATGTACCACCATACCCAGCTTCAGAAAGTTATATACATTGTGTGTGTTTGTGTGTGTGTGTGTGTGTGTGTGTGTGTGTGTGTGTGTACACATGCATACTACACGTGTGTATGTACCCCCAGGAGACCTGAAGAAGGCATCGGGTCCACTGGCCCCAGAGTTACTGACATGAGGCTGGGAGCTAAACTCTGGTTCCTCTGGAAGAGCAGCTAGTGCTCTTAACTCCTGAGTCACCTCTGCAGGCCTCAGAAAGCGTTCCTAACCTGACTAGGTGACACAGGTAGTTAGGAATTAAGTTGGGATTAAACCTTTGCAGTCCCTGTACTCCTTGAGACCATCAGGAAATTGCCCTGGCCCCTAGGCTACCCATTCTAGCACCTACCATCTATTGTTCTGATCCTCGAGCAGTTCCAGACCTGAAAACACTGGAGTGAGATCCACAAATAACCAGACAACAGCACCCCCAATGGGAGTTAACATTTACAGTCATGTGCGGTGTGATTAGGACTGAAGAGATTGGGAAACATTAGACTATCTTACACTCGAGACCCCCACCCCACCCCCTTTTTATGCTGTCTTAAGGGATAAGGAAACAGGATCTGAGAGCCACACAGCCAGGAAGTGTTCAGATCGGATTAGGCCTGACATCTGACTACAGATCAGAATACCTTTTTTTTTTTTTTTTTTCTTTCTTTTGGTGGCTTATACAGGAATTCAGGCTACCTAAAATCCCTGGCCTGGAGTTTCTCCGGACCCGAGGCATACCTGATCCTCTCGGGTTCTATCCCGGAGGAAGATCTGCTTCTGTTTGGAGATGGAAGTTGTCCTGTAGTGGTCCACCAGCTTATTTAGGGATGGGAACTTCTCAGTCCACAGGAAGTAGTTGCCCTTATTGTCTCGCATGACTTTGAAGTGCTGAACATCGTCCTCATGCCTGGGGGTCAAGCAAAGTCAAGTTGTATGTAACCTGGTGACCAAGTCCCTGCTGGGATGGCTGTTTGTACCCAGGGACAGTGAAATTCTGTTTGGGTAGGCGTTTTATGAACATTTCTTGGAGCCTGGTAGTGACTTAAGCAAGCATTATACCCAGGTAGTACACCAATGACAGAACAAAGTAACAATTCCACTCAAGTCTATCTTGGTCAACCAGTGAGTTTAATTAGGGAGACTTAAGGTACCATGGACAACATGAAAACAGCGACGCCACTGAAGAGAATGTTTCTTTACTCCCAGCCACTATTAGTTGCCTTCATATCATCATGGAGGGGTGGGTCTTGTGATCTTCTCCCAGTGGCATGATGGGATGTTATTAGGCCCATCTTGTGTGGGTCTCACGTGGATAATCATAGCTGCTGAAAGTTCAAGATGGCCGTTGGCACATCATGCCATAGACTAGCCGTTCAGTCTACAACAGCAGGAGACATAGGTATGGACAACCTGAACCCAGCTCTAGTGGCAGGTTTGTGGGAGGGACCATCAACAGAAGGGGCTGGTGAGATGACTTAACAGGTGAAAAGGCTGTTTACTCTTAAGCAGTTTGATCTTCAGAACACACATGGTGGAAGAGAAGAACCAACTCCCCCAAGCTGTCCTCTGACCTACACACACACACACACACACACACACACACACACAAATAAATTAATAAATAAAATGTAAAAAAAAAAAATAGTTGGTCAAGAAAAGGAAATGTTCCAAACACCTTTATAGCTTTATTTTATTTTGTAATTATGTGTCTGTCTGTGTGAATCCACGCCATGTGAGTGCAGATGCCTGTGGCAGCCGAAAGTTGGGTCTCCTGGAACTGGGGTTACAGGTGGCTGTAAGCCCCTGCATGGATGCTGGGAATTAAGCTGGGATCTCTTGGCAGAGCTCTATGCTATTAACCACCACCGAGCTACCTCTCCAGAGTTGTTCCCAGGAAAGACTAAGCAATCAGACACCATTCATGGTGTTTATCTGAAACAGGGCAAGATCAGAGTTCTCCACTCACCTGAGGACTGGCAGTGCAGGGTTATTTTTAAGCCCCTGTTGTTTTCCTATCACCAGAAATGGCTTGACCCATCTCACTTCAGTCCATGAGCTGAACCAGCCAGCAAGAAACGATCCTTTTCCCTAAGAAATTAATCACTGGGTTTGTTTTTTTCTCAACATAATGAAGATGTCTTGATCTCTCTTAGTTTATGTTTTGTATAAGCAAGATTATAAAGCATTTTGTACTTTGAGAGGAAACACATTATACAGAGTTGTGGATTTTAACTGGAGAAAACCTTGGGGGCTACTTCAGCCTTCTCTGACTTACAGGTGAGGATGCTGAGACTGAGAGGGGTCCAAGGGCTCAGTTAGGGTCAACAGGGGGCAAGCCTGAGGGAGAGCGCCTGGCCTGATTCCAGCCAGGCTGCTTTTAGGTCCGTGCCTTTTGCTACCAGTCTGGATGAAGTGGTCAGGTACAATCGCACTGGGTTTGCACAAGTCAGAACTTAGCCATTTGAAAACAAGGGAGCAGGTTTTACTACCAGCTCTGGTCTTTCTTCACAGCCAAACCGGCCTTTCTCAGTTACAAAGTTTTGTCGTTTTCCCCCCACCCCACCCCCAACATACTTGCATCTGCTTGTTGCGGGTGCATGAGTATCAGTGCTGTCAATGGCTGGTTCCAGCAGAAAGGTGAAGAGTTTAATTCTTCTAAAGGTCAGTGGGGCTTTCTTAGGGATGGATTTAGGGGTCTGTGTTTGAAGGGACCAGGTATTCTGGTCTTTATTTTCATCTGGTTCTGCTCATAGCTAGGGCAAGACAAAGGTTGTACAATCACTTCTTGCCCAACTGATTGGGGTGGAAGCTGACACGTGGCCACCATTGCTAGTATTTCCCCAGGAGTTTGGACACTATTGACTTTTCTTCAAGATTCGGTAGCTCAACTCCTAGAAGAGGAAGCATTTCTTGTGTGTAATAACCACCTGGTCCTTTTCACCAATCACATCATGTTGCTGCTTGACATCTGTGTTTATGACATAGAATGACCTGCTGGTACTGAGAAATGGTACAGAAAATTATGTGACTCAAGTCTCCAGATCTGAAAAGCTAGCATTTTAGTAAAGGCTAAGCAACAGCCATGATGGGCTCTTAATACTCTGTGTTTATGCCAGACAGCAGTTGTAAGACTGAATGAAAATGATTTTGCCTATATGGTACATGTCTTCAAAAGACAGTATGGAGAGCACTCTAATGCTCGCAAGAAGTTGCCTTGTCTCAGTACCTGGAAAGACTGTGGCAGAAGTCTAGACCAAGTGTCGTATACAATTCATGTCGACCAAGGAATATGACCCAAAATTTCTAGCTGAAAAAGTCAAGGTCATGGTTTTGAAAACCAAAGGCACCAAGATATGCACTCCAGTCTAACAAAGTGCTTGATGCAGTTTGTAACCAAGGTCTTTAACAATAGGTTTGAGCCGGGCGTGGTAGTGCCTGCCTTTAATCCCAGCACTCAGGAGGCAGAGGCAGGTGGATCTCTATGAGTTCAAGGCCAGCCTGGTCTACAAAGTGAGTCCAGGACAGCCAAGATAACACAGAGAAATCCTGTCTTGAAAAACTAAAACAAGGCTGGAGAGATGGCTCAAGAGGTTAAGAGCACTGGCTGCTCTTCCAGAGGTCCTGAGTTCAATTCCCAGCAACCACATGGTGGCTCATGACCATCTATAATGAGTTCTGGTGTCCTCTTCTGGCTGGCAGGCACACATGCAGGCAGAACAGTGTATACATAAATAAATAAATAAATAAATAAATAAATAAATAAAAATATTAAAAAAAAAAAAAAAGAAAAAGAAAAAGAAAAACTAAAACAAAACAGACAGACTATGAGACTGTTCTTTCAGAGAACTCAGATTGGACTCCCAGTATCCACATGGTGGCTGACAGCCATCTGTAACTAACTCCATTTTCAGGCGATCAGATGCCCTTTTCTGGCTTGCACAGGTACTTCATACAATGTTATGCAGACAAAAATGCAAAGCACCTACACACACACACAACACACACACACACAACAACACACACACAAACATACACACACACATATTAAAAAAAAGTTTTGATTGATAAGGCTTATTTAATTTCCTTATTTTTGAGACAGGGTTTCTGTGGGATTACAGGCATGTGCCACCATGCCTGGCAATAAGGTTTATTAATAGAGCAAATTTTCATTGATGAAGATCCAATGAGTTTAGAATTTGAGATACAATAATATTTATGGCCAGAGCTAATATTTATGATTATCCAAGATATGAAGAGGTTTTAGGTAAGGAAAATTAAGAATATAGGGCTAGGGGCTAGAGAGATGGCTCAGCAGTTAAGAGCACTGGCTGCTCTTTCAGAGGTCCTGTGTTCAATTCCCAGCAACCACATGGAGGTTCACAACCATCTATAGTGAGATGTGGCGCCCTCTTCTGGTGTGAAGGTTTATATGCAGGCAGAACATTGACTATGTCATACGTACGTACATACATACATACATACATACATACATACATACATACATACATACATACATTTTTTTAAAGAAAAGGAAGAAAGGAAGGAATGAAGGAAGAAAGAAAGAATATATAGCTAGCCAGGCATGATGGCGCACGCCTATAATCCCAGCACTCGGGGAGCAGAGGCAAGTGGATCTCTGTGAGTTTGAGGCCAACCTCAAACAAAGCAAGTCCAGCAGGACAGCCAAGGCTACATGGAGAAACCCTGTCTTGAAACCAAGAAAAGAAAAAAAGAAAGACTGTACAGCTAGTGACATGGCTCAGTGGTGTGATGGTTTGAATAAGAATGGTCCCTCATAGGTTCATACATTTGGATGTTTAGTCACCAGGGCGTGGCACTCCTTGAGAAGGATAGGAGGTGTGGCCTTGCTGGAGGAAGTGTGTCATTTGGGATGGGCTTTGAGGTTTCAAAAGCCCATGCCCATCTGTCTCTGTCTCTGCCCCCTTCCCTTCTCTAGGCCTACAGATCAGAATGGAGCTCTCAGCTCCTTCTGCAGCACCATGTCGGCCTGTACGCTGCCATGCTACCCACCAAGATGATAATGGGCTAACCCTCTGAAACTGTGAGTCAGCTCCCAATTGAATGCTTTCTTTTTTATAAGAGGTGCTTTGGTCATGGCGTCTCCTCACAATAGAACAGTGGATAAAGGTGCCTGCCGCCAAGCTTGATGCTCTTGAGTTCAGTCTCTGGGACCCACCCACATGGTACAAGGAGAACTTCAACTCCCTAAATTTATCTTTTTGTTTTGTTTTTTGTTTTTCGAGACAGGGTTTCTCTGTGTAGCCTTGGCCATCCTGGACTCACTTTGTAGACCAGGCTGGCCTCGAACTCACAGCGATCCGCCTGTCTCTGCCTCCCGAGTGCTGGGATTAAAGGCGTGCGCCACCACACCCGGCTTTAAACTTATCTTCTGATCTTCCCATGTACATACATGACCCACCACCACCACACATGGAATACACATATGCATGTGCAATAAATGAATATATATGTTCTTTATGTTTTAGCAAGATGTCAAGGTTGGTGACATTAAGGAGACTGGGGTATTTGCAAGTACACTTGAGGTGCACAGGCCTATAGATGGCTGGTCCACTGTTTATTAATCCTTTGTATCTACGTTTTGGAAGATCCTCTCATTTTCTTTCTTTCTTCTTGGTTTTTCAAGATAGAGTTTCTCTGTGTAGCCTTGGCTGTCCTGGACTCACTTTGTAGACCAGACTGGTCTCGAACTCACAGAGATCAGCCTGCCTCTGCCTCCCTGAGTGCTGGGATTACAGGCATGTGCCACCACAGCATGGCTAAGATCCTCTTCTTTCTAAATCACAAAGCAGCCACTGTTTATCACCAGAGGTTAGATTTCTGCACTGGAAGCAATAAAGTCCCACACCTTTTGAAACCTAGCAACTAAGGCAGGCCAGTGCTGCCTATCAATCCCCCACCCCCACCCCCAATCGCCCCATGCCCTATCCCCCACCCCCCCAGCAGGAAGGAGGTGTGTCCTCTGTAGGCTCTGGCCTCCTCTTCCTCTGCTGTGAGCTGCATTTCTTGAACTTTAGTTATGTGATCACCAAGTCTGACTTGCAGCCTTTGACACGCTGACCACACGCATTGCATTCAGACCTGGGGTTTCTCAGTTTAAGTCTGTTTCATGTCCCTGCCTGGACTTAGTCACTTCCTGTACGTTGCGGCATGAGAGTGTCAAGGTTCTTTCTGATCCCCTTCTCTAGGGGCCCCCCTCAGCTCTACCCTGCTCTTCTCAGTTTTGCTTTGCCATGACCTTGCTGTGGGGAAGCAGCCTATCTCTGTGTCCAGCAGCTTCCGTGGGATTTCTGCTTTTCTGTGGCCTTTCTTCAGACCTCTATTGACAGAAATAGGAAAGGTTAAGATACAAACTTCCGGATGGAAGACACAGTCAAATGAGAGTTCTCTTTCCTTCTTCTTCCCCTCTTTCCACAGATACGTCTTGATATCTGCAGGCTCTGTTAAGAGCACACACATAAAACAACAACAACAACAACAACAAAAAACAGATCAACTTGCTCTCTGAAAATATCTGGGCTAGATGGGGAAGCAGATAAATACATACTTCTTCTTCTTTTTTTTTTTTTCTTCCTTCAACTGGTTCTTAATATGTATCCCCGACTGTCCTGGAACTCACTCTGTAGATCAGGCTAGCCTTGAACTCACAGAGATCAGCCTGCCTGCACCTCTTGAGCGCTGGGATTAAAGGTAGGCACCATCACTACACACGTCATTTTGAACAGAAACCAGTGTATGGAGGAGGAGTTGGGGACACATGCTCTGAGGAAGAAGCAGTGTTGTAGTTAACAAGCTGCCACCACGCCTCTGGCCATGAGGTACCGTCCCAGCTTCCGCAGGCTGAGAAGGATCAAGGCGCGTTAGGACAGCTGGTACCTGACAGAAATGGAGAAGTCTCCTGGGGAGCTCTGGCTGGCTCTGATGATGAAGAATCCAATGTCTTTGCCCATGAGTAAGTTTTCTGCTTGATGTCGAGAGAGGCCTTCATGGAACCACCTATCACAAGATAGAGAAAAAGAGTTCCTTGAGACACGGGATAGTGGTGGGGAGGGAGAAGGGACATAGAAAAGAGGGGACTCACGGAAGGAGGCCAGAGACCCTGAGTCAGGGTTTGGGGCGTGCACTCTAAACCCTAGCAATGGCAATTCTCAGCTTTCAGGGATGCAATGGGCTCTGCATATGCTCTCTTTGTTCCCTTTTTTCTGGAAGTTTCTCTCTAGCTTGGGAAACTTGAATCATGGAATTCTGCTGCTGTACCAAAATGAGGCCACATGAGAGTGACTCGCAGCCACCTGCCACCAGGAAAGGACGGCAGAGAAGAGAATGCTTGGCATGCTGCCGGCATGGGGGCAGGGCACCAGGCCAAGCTGGTGGACAAGGCCTGGGCACCCGTTCCCTTCCTGAGATGTCAGTGCAGGGCACTTCTTCCCAGGAGCTTTCAGCACAGTTTCAGCTCAGGGGTTCAGGCTCTTTGGGCTAGCATGGGAGCCTCAGGGGGTTTGACGATTGTGCCCAGCAGAGACTGCCAAGTGTCCAGGAAATCTTGCACACACTTGGAGATGAGCAACTCTAACGGCAACAGTTTCTTCAACTCTTTTGTGAGCCGTCCCCTGTGCTTTGACGTCACTCCCTACAAAAATCCAGGTTGGGAACGTCTTTACTGAAGAAACAAGAGACATAGAAGAGAAAGAAACCAAGCTTCCCAGAGCACAGGCAGTCAGGGTGGCAGCAGCTGGAATGTCAGAAACAGTCCCACCCTCTGGCTAGGCGGACAGTGGCTGCAAGCTGCTAGCAGGTGACCACAAACCCCCCCTCTGCTCCAGAATGAGGGTTTCCATCACAACTGGCAGAGGGGAGACCTTGTCACATTGCTTTAATTGCTGCCACCTGAAGGCTAATTAACACCCAAGTCCCATTAGGACAAATGCGGGGCAGGCCTCAGGTTCCGACTTCATAGAACCCATAGAACCGAGACCCCTGATTCCAGACTCAGCGGGACGGCCCAGTGGTGCCCAAAGGGCCTGGAGTCTGGAGTTTCTGGTGTCTCACACCTCTGCAGGGCTGAGCAACTGATTGCCACAGGAAACACAATAGTGACAAGTGTGGGAAGGCCATGTTCTCCACAGCAGCCATAGCTCCAAGGGAAGTTCTTAGCAGAGGCAACAGGCAGACCAGGGCATTTAGAAAAGCTGCTTTCTCTAACTAAACTTGGGAATGGTTAAAAAAAAAAAAAAAAAAAGACACCCAAACAATTTCACACAGATACAGGAGGTTAGGACTTTAATCTTCCTTATTATTCCATAGCTATTCTTTTGCTTACTTTATATCTTTTATTTATATTTTTTTGGGTTTTAAAATTTTGAATTGGTTAATTAAATACTTTGAGATAGGGTATTTCTATACAACCCTGGATATCCTGGAACTCACTATATAGACCAGGCTGCCCTTGAATTCACAGAGATTTGCCTGCCTCTGTTTCCCAAGCGCCTGCAATTAATAGTGTGCACCACCACACCCAACATATTATTTCTGTTTTTTGGATACACGGTTTCATGTAGCCCTGACTTTCAACTTGTTATATGTTAGAGGCTGGCTTCCTTTAACAACAAGTACTGGGATGACTTCCTTTATTCCACCCCACCTTGGCAGGGTCTGACAGCTTTTATTGACCATCTTTTTTTTTTTTTTTTTTTTTAGGCAGAGTTTCTCTGTGTAACAGTCCTGGCCATCCTGGACTCATTTCAAGGCCAGGCTGGCCTTGAACTCACAGCGATCTACCTGCCTCTGCCTCCCAAGTGCTGGGATTAAAGGCGTGCACCCCACTCTTGGCTTTTATTGACTATCTTTGAACACATGGGACTGTTTTCTTGGCGCTAGGAAAACAGTGATGAACAGAACAGACACGCAACTTCACTCTCAGGGAACTGACATTTTAGGTGGCCTGGGAGACGCACACTAAATAACAGAATAATCAAAATGGCATGCCAGGGGATTGTGAGGCAGGAAAGAAAATGGAAACAGAGTGGACAGGATGCTGGGAGAGGAAAGTCATTTAAAATAGCCACGGGAAGATGGCTTAGTCAGCAAAGTATTTGCTTTGAAAGCATGACAACCTGAGTTGTCACTTTCCTTGCACCTCGCAAAAGCCTGGCATAGAGATGTGCACCTGTAGTCCCAGGACTGAGGAGACCAACTTGGGAAGATCCCTGAGGCTCACTGGCCAGCCAGCCTAGCTTAATTAGCGAGTAATAGACCAGTGAGAGACTCTGTCATGAGAGATGTGGATGATGCTCCCACAGGGGACACATAAAGTTGTCCTCTGGCCTCCTCATGTATCCATGATCATACACACCACCACTTGGGGGAAATGGTGATACAACATGTTTATTGGAGAAGAGTGGGGAGGGGGAGCAGCCAGGGCACTGGAGGACCAATGGGAGGAGGCTGGAAAGAGAGGAGGCATTGCTCCAGTCACAGAATATGTTACAGTGGGAAGGAGGTCCCACCATGCTGGGATGCTGGCTGAGTTCGAGCAGCTGCAGTCTGTAGCTAGCTGGGACCTTGTTGGCAGGAGTCCTGGGGGATCCACAGAGAACGGGAGGGTGGAGTTGGAATTAGGGGTGCAAACCCTTTTGAAGAAAGGAAAGGAAAGGAAAAGTAGAAGGAGTTGGGACTGACAGTTTCGTGGCTTTGTTTTTCGTTTGTTTCCCTGGCTAAGGTCATGGGTGATTCCAGCAAGCCTGTTGTCAGCTGGCAGGAATGCTTCAGCAGAGGGACGGACAGTACAGTGGTGGAAAGGGGTCCTTCTCTGCTGGAGGCGGGGGACAGCTGCGCCTGAATGTGGCTGCAGGCGGTGCTGGTCCAGTGGGAGGGGGCCTGAGGGTGGGGGAGGGGATCAAGGAGCTTCCCTTCTGTGGTTTCCATGGTCCCCCATCCACGTGGGAGGACAGTGGCAGTGCTGAGAGGTAGGTGGGAGAGTGACTGGCATGAAGTGACCACTTAGCAGATGACAGTGGCAGCCTTTTGGTTCAGTGGTCTCTCCTGGGTCATAGAAAGTGACACCACTGCCCCTCATCTGAGTCATCACTGCTACTATGATTTTTCTTACAAAGACTATGCTCTTGGGGCTCGACCCTGGCTGTGTGATTTCTATCTAACCCTTGTGGTCAAGTCTTGAGACAAATACAGCCCAATCTGTGTTTCACTTCCTCTTTCTGGAGGGAATTCCCCCCCCCCCCCCCCCCCCACCCCTGAGTGAGCAAACAGAGATAGTTTGGGATCCCTGCTTAGGGTGGGAGGCCGGCAAGAAGAGCTTTGCAGGAATGGCTTTTGAAGTGGAGTGTCCAACAGCACCCCCTTTGGGATTCTTGGAGATCCTGCTGGCTCGCTCTCTCTCTCTCTCTCTCTCTCTCTCTCTCTCTCTCTCTCTCTCTCTCTCTCTCTCTCTCTCTCTCTCTCTCTCTCGCTCTCTCTTCAGAAAGGAATGTGATGCTGTGCAAATCAACCTTCCTCCCACCCTGGCCTCCGGCTGTGGGTTCTGGAGGCCGGGTTCTGGAGCTCTCTGGAGGCAGCCATTTCTGACAGTTCCCTGGGTATGCATGGATAATTTTAGTGACGACTGAAAAAGTAAGGGGAGCGTGTGTGGGTAGATCCATCTTGGCAGGCTGGAAATACTTACTCAGGAAACTCGATATCTATAAAATTCTTCGGCACATATCCTTCTTGGCTCCCAAGCTCCGCCTTGAGCCACTCCTCCTGGTTGCTTAGTATCTAGGTGGAAGAGAACAAAGGACAGGGACTCTGATGAGAGGACACCAAGGGACAGGAAGGGGCTGCAGGGCCCTGAGGAAAATCAGCTAAGGAACTGGGTGGGACATCAGCTCTAGGGCTTCCTGGGGAGGGAGGGAACACCAGGCCTCAAGTCCCTACAGTTTGACTTCTTCTCACATCGTTATTTTTCTCCACTTGTGCGCCCACTCGTGTCACCCCAGCATAGCTCAGACCTAGCACTCAGAGACTGCCCCGAATCCTTTCTTGTCATTTTTTTACGTTGATTTGCTTATGTGCGTGCATTTGTCTGTGTGTATGCCCAAGTGTGCCACAGCATGTCTGTGGAAGTCAGAGGACAATGTTTGGTAACACTCTCCTTCTACCTTGTGGGCCTCGGGGAGCAAAAGTCACTTACTGAGCGGTCTCATCAGCCACTCATTTTCTAAGTCGTTAGTTATTTTTTACTTTATTTATTTATTTACTTATTTATTTTGAGATGTGTTCACGTGTAGGTCAGGCTGGCCTGGAACTCACTATGAAGGATGGCTTTGAACTCTTGACCTTCCGTGTTCTGGGATCATAGCGGTATAACACCACACCTCAGCAAACATTTATTTTTAAACAAGAGGACTAAAATGTACCTATCTAAGTGAGGCCAGCTTTATAACCTAGAACGCTTTATATCCCCATTTTGGATCTTGAAAATGGTTGGGATAGAATTGAAGATACTTGGGATGACAGAACAGGTGTGGTGTCTCAGGCCTGGCATCTCGGCACTCAGGAAGGTGAGGCATGAGTGTTTCTGTCAGTTGAAGGCAAGCCAGAACTGTGTTGTAGTGAGTTTCAGGTCACGGAGTAAGAACTTGAGAGGGCCGGGGCCTCTCTACAGAGACACCTGGGATGCATTTTGTAAACTCAGAGTCAGATCCTAAAGAGCACTAAGAGTCACCTGCCTTGGGGTTGGGGATTTAGCTCAGTGGTAGAGTGCTTGCCTAGCAAGCCAAGGCCCTGAGTTCGGCCCTTAGCTCTGGGGGGGGGGGGGGAAGAGGACAAAATAAGAGTCCCTTGCCTTGGTCATGCACATGACTCTGCAGACACTGCTGTAGGCATCTTCATTGATTTCAGAAAATGTGATGCCCTTGAAAGTATCTGCCATCTCCACTGAGAGGCTTTCAAAAGTATGTGGGCTTGGACTAGAACCCCTATCCAAGCAAGGGTGGCAGCATAAGAGACTGGGAAACCTTTGATGGCGCCCACCGAGCCTCCTGAGTCACTTTCAGACAACCCCTCCCTCATTGCTGGGTTTGGAGGAATATTAACTCCTTGCTGTTGCTGAAGTCACTGTCTCTTTCTGGTAGCTGAAAATGTTTTCATGGGTGGAGATGCTAGGGTCGAGGGAAGAGGAGAGGGTGGATGGAAAAGACTGCTGCAGACCTTGCCCGGTGATGCAATGAGCTAAGTGGGCGACATGTGATGATGGAAGACCCTTGTCCATCTTTGGTCTTTGGTTCTTGGAGCTCAGTGTCTTCCCTCTAGCTGGGGAGGTTAGAAGCATAGGGCCTTGTGGCCCATGATTGAAGACTCAGGATTTTTTGTTTTCAGATTTATAGAGAACCCTCAAAAGATTTTAAGCCAGGAAATAACAGTAAGAATGAGAGTTAAGGAGGAGCTTTGCCGGTGAGCTGGGGGTGGGGTAAACCCAGAGGAAGAGGAAGGAAGATGGGTGGAGCCCACCAGGTAAGGGATGAAGAGCCAGGAAGACCTATTTCAGAGGATTTGAGGAAGTAAAACCAGGCAGGATTTTGTAACCATTTGGGGAGGGAGAAGGGGATTCTGGGAAAACGTTGGGTTTCTAGCTTGGGAGACTAAGTGGGTGGTGATGTCTCTACTGAAATAGAGGCACAGGAGCAGGAGGGACTCGTGGGCTTCAGCTTGTAGCGGGTGAATTCCAGCTGCAGTTCTTCAACTGAGAAGAAACAGTCAGTGAGCGGTGACTGCTGTGGATGTACGTGTTGGATGGGGCTGGTGACTGGGGTTTTCCAAGCTTTACCCAGAAAGAGTAGGCCAGGAAGTCCTTGAGTCCCTTGGATTTCTCTCTCCCACAGCAAAAACTAATGCTGGAGGAGCCAATCCTCCCTCCCCCCCTCCCTCCTCCCCCTCACTCTCACTCCTTCCCTCCCTTTTCCCCCACTCCTTCCCTCCCTCCCTTCTTTCCTTCTTTCCTCCCACAGAGTTTCATGTAGCCTAGGCTGGCCACCAAATTCCTATGCAGCTGAGGGTGGTCTTGAATTTCTGATCTCCCTAACTACATTTTCTGACTGCTGAGATTACAGGCAAACTCCACCACACCGTGCTTATGCTGAGTTGGGCTCCCTGCATACTAGGTGAGTGCTCCACCAGCCGAGCCTCATCCTCAGGTGTAGGCTTCACTTATGCTATTTTTTTCTCTTTCAAAAGAGGGCCTCACTGTGTAGCCCTGGCTGCCCTGGATCTCACTATGTAGACCAGGCTGGTCTTGAACTCATAGAGATCAGCTTACTTATGTCTTCCAAGTGCTGGAGTTAAAAGTGTGGCACCACTATGCCTGGCATTACCTGTAATACCACTACTGAGAAGGAAGAAAAGGAACAGTGCCATAAGGTTTGGAGCAAGAAAACATGGTTTCTAGCTTCAGCTCTGTCGTTAGCTTTGTGACACAGGACAAATCAATTAGCCATGTAAAATATTGGGATAACAAGAACCCCACTTGAGCCTTATAGAGTTTACGTGAGGATAGATAGAGCTCTGGCACATGAAGACCTATCTGAAGGAAGATATATTTATATTTATTTATATTTGTTTTTGCCTCCCAAGTGATGGGATTAAAGGTGTGTGTCACTACGTCAAAAGGCATGTTGGCATGCATTCTTTATGTGTGTGTCTGTGTGTGTGTGTCCTGCTCAATGCTGTATCTTTATGAGGGAGGCCTCCAGTTCTGAAGGACACGGAAGGGTTTGTAATTCTTGCAAGCATTGTTCATGAATGCTTGGGCTGTAATCATTTGTTCTGAGGCAGTAAAATCATGTCCCACATTTGAGCTTGAGAATTGCTGAGAACAGAGAACTCTGTGACATCAAATGTGGCTCTCGGCTTTGCCGATAGGTGTGGATCTGCGTACTCCGTGTATGCTGCTGAGGGGGTGGGGGAGCACACGATCTAGGTCAAGGGAGGGCGAAGAACCTCAGCAGTGGCATCTTCTACCCACTTCAAAAGCACAAGAACACCGCCCCCCCCACACACACTGCTCCCCAATCGACAGCTTTGGAATTAGTTTTTCCTAGCACAGGGGACTTGGGGGAGGGGAGGTGGTTTGGCCAGAGTAACCAAGGTCAAATTCTAAGCGAGCAGGGGTGAGGTGAAAGACGCCATTTGGAAATTGGCTTATCACAGTTACGAATCACACTCTGTACTTCCCTCTCTGACCGGCAACAAGGTGCAATCTGAGTAATCAAGGCTGGTGCGCTTTCTGCCTCCTCCAGAAACTAAAGATTGTCCCTGACTGCCAGCCATTTGTCTCCACCACCTGGGGCTGAGCTGCTTGAGACAGTGTTTCCAGAGAGGTGAATTTACAGGCATTTTATAGTATATAGAGGGTTTTTTAAAATCTTATTTTCTTCAAAGAAAAGTGATACTTTTTCTTTTCTTTTCTTTCTTTTTTTTTTTTTGAGGGGTGGTAGCTTCCTTGTGCCTCGTGGGCCCTGAGCCTCAAAGCTTCCTGTTCTGTCTCTCCATCAATTCAGCTCCCCCTGTCTCTTGTACACATCATGTAAGCCTGAGCAAGGAGTTCAGCTCAAGCACACGAGGTTCTACACTTAAATTGCTGTATCGTCTTTCTTAAAATGTTCCCTAGGAGAATAGTTTTCTGGGTTACATGGTCTGAGAATAAGTTAGATGTGGGAAGAGAAAGGCCAAAAGTACAGCTGGGGAAAAAAAAAAAAAAGTAAAATTGGATGGAAGTACAGCTCTTAGAGGCACAGCGGAGAGCCGACACATTGAGGAAGTTAATTGTGTGAGATTAAGTCAGTGCTGTTAGGCCTCTCTTAGTAAGGGGAAATGGGGTCGGCTTGGACACATTACACAAACAGGTAGGAACAAATTGGGTCAAATGTGTTTTTTCCCCCAAAGCTGCTGGCAGATTCCAATGTAGATCTGTGCCCTGTGTAGCTACAGGGTATGAACATGATTCCCAACATCCTTTGCAGCTGTTTATTTTCCCAGAGAACATGAATCAAGCCACTTGGCAGAGGTTCCTCACCCACCATCTTACCTGCGATTCCACGCACATCAGCATCTAGTAAGCACCTATTGTTTTAGCTGGGATGCAGAGAAGAAGTGGGAGAGAGCAGCTGGCTGGTGAGAGCAGCCAGGCACGTCTTTAAAAAGTTTGCTTAACCTTTAGCACTGAAGGCCAATCAAGAAACCTGAGCACCTCACAGTGACTTTCTGGGGCACTCAAGAGCTGGCCTGGAGATGGTTTGCCGTAACCCTGGGTGTGTTCTCTGACTTAGGATGGGGATGACTGACACGTACACTAACGGCCGCCATTCAGATGGGAGAGCTTTGGAGCAGGCTCTCTGTGGCTTATTTACCACTGCAGCCACAACAGGCAGAAATGGAAAAAGTGGGCAGGGCTGGCTTGCCGGGAGGGGGTTGGTTCTACGTGGCCACATAGATGCCATTTCTCAGGTCAAGGCATATGCACTGGGTCCCTGTTTGGGGATATGACTTGTGGTAGATGCTGGGAAGGCACAATGCTGAACTGGAGTCTCTCTGGGGTCAGGAAGTTCATCAGTGGACAGACCCACCATTCATTCATTCATTCATCCATTCATCCATCTAACATCGGTGAGAAGCAATTTTCTGCTTCTACAGATCTGAAGTACATGTGGCCTTCATCCCTACAAAACTCTGGCTCGGCTAGCGAGGTAGCCAACAGGGAACCAGCAATTAAGGTCACGTGTGGTAAGTACCTGTGGTAGTGAGAGCCGGCCCTGGAAGTGCAGTGCTGGGAAACAAAGAAGAAGGTTGGTTTTGCTTGGGACCGCGGTGGTAAGGAGGGGAGAGGATAAGTAAAGAGGGGGTGGGGTCTCTGGAAAGATGGGCAGATACAAGAGGACACTTGGAGACCCGGCAGGGGGAGCCTGAGGTAGGCGAGGTATACCACAAGTGGGGCAGGAGCAGCGTGTCCTCAGGGGCGTGTGCTGCGTGTACGTGTGCACATGTGTGCTGGCGTATGAGGGCGATGAGACTGGACAGTGAGCTGGGGTCAGTGGGAATGGGAGCCACGAGTGCTTTTGAGCAAGGAAACGATATGATCTGATTTGTCTTCTAGAAAAAGCCCTTTTGGGACCAGTATGCAGAGTGACTGAAGGAGGAATTGAGGGGGCTGTGAGGAGCAAGCAGGAAGCCACCATTTGCTCAGTATATGCTTTGGGCCTGGGCTGTTACTTTAACTCCTCCCCTGGACTCTGCAGGATAGGCGATCCCTGCATACACAGAGGCAAACACTGACGCTCAGATCCTGCAGCAACCTAGGCCCAAGCCACAGGGCTCAGAGGCTGGGAATTGAATGAATATTCATATGGTTCAAAGCCTATGTTCCTTCCCTTCCACCTCCATCGCCATTTTTTTTCCTAATGACGAAGAGCCTCTCTTGGGGGACTTAGTGAAAGAAACTTAGGATGGAGATAGCGTATAAAGAACAACAGAGTGCTACCCAGGCCTGGGCTCAGTCACTGTCTATCTATGTGATTTTGACATGTTGTTTATTTTCTCAGCCTTAATCTCACATTTATGGATTGGAGAAAGTACTCTCAAGCTCCTAGGTTCACTGGGTTTCGACAATGGTATGTGCATCCCCTGTGCCAGCCCTGGCAGTAGTGACCACTGGGATTTGGCAAGAGAGATGTGCAGTGACTGAACTTCAATGGTACTTGGATCACGGAGGAACTGGTTACATGGAATTTCGGTTAAGTGGGTATATGGGGGTTGTGCAAGCCTGGTGGTAGGGGCTGGGGGCTATGAGGTGACATCCAGCAGGCAACTGGTTTTGGGGTTCAAGGTATAGACTGGAGGATCTTTAGCATAGAGCCAGAGGAGGGGTGAGGTTGTTCAGAGCAAGAAGCAGAATTGGAAGGCCAAGGACAGAGCTTCAGGGGTGGGGTGACTAGCGGCTTAGAGGCGGACTGGAACATTCACAAACAAAACACACAGGAGAGCTCAGGGGAGGAGAAGGTAGGGGAGGGGAGGGGAGGGTGGGGGAGGGGAGTGGGGGGAAGGGAGGGCCGGGGAGGGGAGAAGACAAATAAGACAGGAGTGCCACCAAACAAGGGGATTAAAGAGCCCCAGGAGAGGGGCGCAATAGAGTCTCATTCCATAGGTGTCTGGGTAGAACATTCTAGACACTTGAAGAAGGTTGCACATGCTGGGTTGTTTTTGTTAACTCGACACAAGCTAGAGTCATTTAAGAAGAGGGACTGTAAACTGAAATCAGATAGGCCCATAGGCGAATCTGTAGGGCATTTTCTTGATTAATGATTGATGTGGGAGGGCTCAGCCCACTGTGGGTGGTGCCATCCCTGAGCAGGTGGGTTATATAACAAAGGTAGCTGAGTAAGCCATGAGTCAGAAAGCAGCGTTCCTCCATGGTCTCTGTTTTTTCAGTTCTTGTCCAGACTTCCCTCAGTGGTGGACTTGGTTGTGGAACTGTAAGTCAAACAAAACCCTTTCCTCCCCAAGTTGCTTTTGGTCAAGGTGTTTATCACACTACCGGGAAAACAAACTAGGACACAAAGTGAGGGGCAGACTTCAAAGGGCCGTGGAGCCAAAGGGGAAGTGGAGGGCACCCAGTGCAGATAACTATTTCCTGTTTGAGCAACAGAGGAGAGGAAATACATAAGGAGCCAGGCTGGGAAGCAGGGCTGAGGGAATTCTCATTTGCTCTTTTTTTTTTTTTTTTTTTTCCTTTCATTCTGCTGGACAATGGAAGACAACAGGTGAACTTAACAAGGCATTAGGTTCTATGTGTGCTGAACATAAGGGTGAGAGCTAGTCAGAGCAGTGGCTGCTACAATATGCTTGGCATCTGAATGGTCACAATGCCCTATAGAGGAGGAAGGGAGAGATTTATCACATGACAAGTGTCTGCGACCCCAGTAAGGATCCAATGATGCAAAAGCCACATTCTCCTCAATCGGTAGCCTAGACATATTTGAGCTTCTAAACTTCAAACTTGGGACACCATGGGGTCAACCACAGGACTAGATCCTTCAAGCTGAAAGCAGTGAGAAGGTTACACAGTTGGTGCGGGGTGGGGCGTGGATGTTAAATGAGAAATGAAGCCTTCTGTGCTACATGCATGTGCTCTGTGGACACTTTCCACGTTGCCCTCTGACACCTCCAACGAGGGCCTCTGTGTAGGCCATTGTTCTCTGTGGCAAGGTACAACAGTGGCCTTGGTGACTACAGACCTGTGAGAGGGAGGGCCACCTGGATAGCTGAGGGGAAGAGCTGAGGCTTGCTCTTAGAGGGTGCCCCTGAGCTCAGGCAGGGGTGCACTGTCACCACATACTCCGGAATATCCCATGGACAGGTTTACAGTCGTTTGCGAATGACAAGGGCTGGCTTTTGGAGTATGTAGATGGACATCTGCAATGTGGAAGAGTCCAAGGCCACTCCAGCTCGGCAAGTGGCCACTACAACTGGAGTAGGGCCTGAAAACAAGTTTTAAGAAGCCTCTTAGTGGCTGGGTGTGCATGGCCTCTGTCAAGCCGCCTCGGGGTCTGCTGCCTCTCCCTGGCGACCTCCACCCGCACCCTTTCCATCTGAAGCCTGGCCTTGCATTTCTATGGGTTTGCTGTTTCCTGACACCCACATTGCCACGATTTCACACTGCCCGCCCTTCAAGGTGGAATCTCATATCCCCACCTGTGCTCCTGAGCACTGAGAGGAGAGCATATATGAAGGCCAATCTGAAGCAAGTGATACCCACTCCATGCCACGGGCATGGCAGGAGAAAGAGGGTGACTTATGCCAGCTCTGAATTTCTCTCACCCAACCTGGTGCACATCGGTGCCCAGAAGGAATGCTTTGGAGGGATGTGAACTTCACTGGGCTATGCTCCAAGCAAGGCTTCTTAAGGATGGCTCTCCGAGCCCCAGGAGAGCATTCAGGCAGTGAATAATACACAAGGTCTTGAATTTAGACCTCTAATATCCACATAAAAACCTGGGTACAGAGGCATGCATCTAGAATCCCAGCACAGGGGAGGTAGAGACAGGTGGATTCTTGGAGCTCACTGGTCAGCCCGCCTCAGCCAAGTCAGGGAGCTCCATCCAGGTTCAGTGAGAGACCCTGATTCAAAAAAATTAAGCTGGTGAACAAAGGAGGAAGACAGCTGATGCCAACTCCTGGACTCTACACTTATGCGAGCACATGTACATGGACATGCAGACACATGTGCACATGTACACATTTGCACACACACCTGCATACATATGTGCGTGCGCATACACATGCAAACACACACATATACACATACATGCACATATACACAATGACTCTTGTTTACCCAACTGGGCTACTATTGTGATGAGGGACATAACATTTGTGTCCTCCCTATAGCAAAGGTCTGTTCCTCTGCATGTCTTCCAGGCAGTATTAGTGGGTTAAGGCTAAAGAGCTGCAGTATTTGTCTACATGTGGGTGGTGAGTAGATAGAAATAAATCTCTCTCTCTCTCTCTCTCTCTCTCTCTCTCTCTCTCTGTCTGTCTCTTTCCTCTCTCTGTTTTGAGATAGGGTCTCATGTAACCCAGACTGACCTCACAAACTCACTATGTAGGCAAAGCTGGCCTGGGACTCCTGCCCCTCCTGCCTCTACCTCCTGAGTGTTAGGACTATAGGTATGCTCTCACACCTGGTTTTGAAACTCTCTTGTAAAGAAAATATTAGGAATAAAAAAATAAAAATAAAAAAGGAACCATGCACACTTTTTCAGAGACAAAGGCATGGGTTGTGAGGTGGCGTTGGTGGCCAGGCTCAGGGACCTCACTCCTCACCGTTTCCCTGGGACCCCCACATGACCTACCTTCAGAACATCTCCAGTGTGAAAGCTCAGTTCATCCTCACCCGAGGCCATGAAATCAAACTTGGCGATAGCTTCCATGTCTTGAGGAGAAGCTGGAAGAGAAACAATGTGGTCATTATGCCTTTCCACCAGGGATGGGCTGGAGAGCAGATGGCGCTGCCTGGCAGGCTCAGCAGTGGGCAGGAGGGTGGCTCAGCGGATGTCTGCAGACTGGAGAGCTAGGATCAGGCAGCTGAGAGGGCTGTGCTGGGCCAGAGCTCATGTTTGCAACAAGAGCTGCTGCAGCCTTCCAGATCTGGTTCCCAAAATCATTCTCTGAACCTCTAGACACCAGAAGTAGGAAATACAGCCGGGGACAGGCCAGGCCACCTCCCTCCAGCTCCCTTACCCCCCCCCCCCCCCCCACTCCCCACCCCCCTGTGGCCTGTCACTGCTTCTGGGGGTATCTCTGTTTCTCACTGATAAGGACAGAGGCTTGCTATAAACTGGAACTTGAGGCCCAGGGGCCTAGAAAGGCTGCTCAGTAAACACTGTCCCTCGGCTGTCTCTGGGCAGCTATATTTAACCAGGCAGTGTTAATTAGACAGATGCCATTTTCCCTTTTACGTCTGAATCATTTAAGAGAATTAGACAGTATTGGCCAGTGGGGAACTCAGCGTCCTTCTGTCCAGTTTGACAGTAGGAAGCGTTTTTGGTTTTTGAGCCGGGCAACTCAGTTGGTCCAATAGTTTATTTTAACATCATGATGTAACCCGAGTAACATTTCAAAAATCTCAAATTTGATATTTCTGAATTGAATTAACCCACCTCACAGTAACACCCACGTACTTGATCTGTGTCTACTCATTAAATATGAAAAAAATTCAAGAGGCTGTTGGATATGTCACAGAAAGGACTGAGTGGAAGTGGGGTGTGTGTGCGCATGTGTGCATATGTGAGTGCATGTGTGTCTGTGTGTCTCTGTGTGTGTGTTTATGAATCGCTGTATGATATTGGCCAAGTACTTAAGCCTCTGGGAATCTCATTTTCCTTATCTTTCGAATGGAAATCTTAATAGTCAGATGTGAGTTAAGTAATAGTTGCAAATGCTATACACAACAAGCTAAGGAGTATTGATGTTTTCAAATGATTTTATGGGTGAAGAGGTGGGTCTACTGTCTAGCATGCATGAGGAGTTTGAGCCCCAGCACCACATGAACCGGTCATGACAGCACATCCCTGTGATTCCAGCACTCAGGAGGTAGAGGCCGGAGGAGGATGAGAAGTTCAGGGTCATCCTCGGCTACATGTCAGTTGGAAGCCAGCCTGGGCTACATGGCATCCTGTATCAAAATAATATAGTCCTAATTTTATGGAACAAAACTCTCTCCAGCCAAGGCAGCATGAAGCAGGGGGAAAAAAAAAAAAAAAGACCGTGCCCCACATCTCCTATAAACTATTCCCACTGACTGTGGCACTTAATCAGCAGAACTGTCACATTCTCTGATCCTCTGCTAAGACAGCTTACTGTCAGGGCAGCGTCCGGAAGACTGTGGTTTGGCGTTTATGCTTTACAAACTTTGACTAATTCTCAAGCCCTTGGGGTGAGTTAATAAGTAAACCCTCAGACCTAGTGGGCTCTCAGTGATCAGGACGCGGGAGCTACAAATAGTTTTCTCAGAAACTTCTATCCATCTCAGCGAGATCTGGAGCCATCGGGGATGGTTGCAGTAGGTGGCAGGGTGCAGCAGGGAGCTCTTGGCGGATTAGCACCGACTGTAGCAGGATGGTAGTGAGCCGCTCAGGGTGCTGGCCTCCTACATCTGCTTTGTGAGGTGACTAGTACCGATCTCCAAAGGCAGAGAGTGAAGCATCCCTCGAGAGCCAAATAAAATGCCATCTTTAGCTCTGTGTGCCCTCCCACCAAGTCACAGCTTAGTTCCACATAGCAGCAACACAGATGCATTCCTTTTTGTACACTTTCTTCAAGAGGTGTCTATCTGAGGCAAATTAACATGTTGGTGGCCTGAGGCCAACTCCCTGAGCACCCTGAGCAGGGAGGAAAACCTTGCCCTTCCTCCCTAAGGCTAAATGCTTTTGCTGAATTGACTCACCCCTTTGCCTTAGCACTCAAACCTTTCCCTAATTAAAGCCTTGCCTCTGGTTTGCTGGGAGATGTGACTTCTGTAGGTCACCATCGTGGTAGCCACAGTGGACACTTGGTCACCTCAAGAGTTCAGGTGTCGGGTGAATGGGTCCTGAAAACCATGATCCCATTTCCACACAAATTTACCTTAATAAGGAAAGTGAAAACAGGGGGAAAGGCAAATACTAAATGTATCAGAAAGTCACATAAATTAGAGAGGAGAAAAGCATGCTCTGGGTGTGACCTTGAGTTTGGGAAGGCAGAGCCTGGGCGTGGGCTGGGTTCCCAACAGCTGTAAATCACTTGGGCTAGAAGGCCCAGATGGAAGTAAAATTGCTACTGAATAGAGTCACTTTTCCATCTTCCCCCAGGGAAGGTTGACAGTGTGGAGGAGCCGGAGGTATCACACAGCTCCCCAGCTTGTAATATTAATCCTGGCTCCGAGAACTCAATTAAACAAGCCCGCTCTTTGTGAGATCCACTCCCATTTCCATTTGTGAAATAAAATCTGCTGTTTTGTGAGAAGGAGGTACTCAAGGTGGGGAGGGGCTCTGCGCTCCCTCTCATCCTCCTGAAGAAGAGAACAAACAGCACCAGTTTGACTGCTGAAGCGTATAGACCTTTAGATCTCGATTCTTCTGTATTCATTAGTGTTGGTTTGGAAAAGTTTAACAGGGACCACTAGGGAAGAAGAAAATTGAACTATCGATATAGTTTATGCAGTGAATATCGATTTCTTTTTATTTATTTGTGTGTGTGTGTATGTGTGTGTAAAATAATGTGCACCTGTCACCACAACATTTTACATCTGGAAAACAAATGTATATCTCTATATATGACTAGATTAAAAAAAAAAAACTGAGTAGCAATGCTGAAGGGAAGGAGGGGAGTGGGGGAGAAGAACATAACTTGAATTCAAAACTGCCTTCATGCTGTTATTTGTAATTTCCGTGCTCCTGACCTCTGGGAGAAATGAGGAGAGAGACCCCTTTCCAGAGCACTTCATCCTTACAGATGGACTCAGTGTGGGTTCTCTGCCAGGGACTGGCTCTAGAAATGGCTGAAATGACACCTGCCACACAGTATGAGAAGCTGCAGCCTCCAGGGGCAGCCTGTCACCTCCAGCAGCCTTCCCCTCTTCCCCAAAGCCACACCCCACAGATGATGCCATTTGTGGGGCTCTAATGCTAGTCAGCTTCCCTCCAGCCCTTTTCCGGCTTTTGCACGCATTATCCATTAGCAGCCCTGAGACACAGATCAGCCTCACCACAGGGTGACGCCACACAGGGATGCCTGAGCTGATCTTCTCTGCCCTTGAATTTCCTTGTAAGCTGCTTTTACTAGGATCAAAACAAACAAGCAAATCACCCTGGAAAATAGTCAAGTTACATATGAGGAATGTTTGTCTACTTTTAAACACCGTCACCACAAGATGAAAACAAAAGGCACAAGGCAGTTCTTTAACTCCATTTAGAAGCCAGATAGAATAGATTTGTTCAGAAAAGTAGTTATCATCAAAATGGTACCAGGCAAGAAACTTCTTGCACAATTCCAGCTCCTCCTAAGTTGGCTATGAATAGCCAAGGCTTCCATTTTATGTCTCTCTTAAAAGGAGCAATTGCATAACAGCACAAGGCTAAGTGAGACTCAGACTCAGGACCCAATAAAAGAGGGAGGCTGGGTCCTAAATTGAAGCAGCCATACCACTTCCTATTTTGCTGGGGACAGCTCTAATTTGAATGCATGCCCCAGTTTGTGTTGTAATTCAGACAGCGTAATGTCTTGCAATGAGAGAGAGAGAGAGAGAGAGAGAGAGAGAGAGAGAGAGAGAGAGAGAGAGAGAGAGAGAGATTTTATGGATACTGCTGACCACACATTTATCAGAACATTAGCTACAAATGTAATTTTTATTAGTTTATTTGCAATGAAGAGAACAGTGAAGAGTTTACCGTTTTTGAACTTAGGGTTTGGGTACAATGAAGAGCTAGAAAAATTGTAAAATTGTGCCCCTAATGCTACATAATATAGACAGTTGGGGGCCACAGCCTTTATACTGTTGTTACTATTATGTTGAGGTAGGGTCACCTGAAGTCTTGCTATGTTGACTGGGCTGGCCTGGAACATCAGGACTCAAGCAATGCTCATGCCTCAGCCCCTTTCAGAGAGAATCAAAAGTCAGCTTCATTACTCTTTAGAAACAGAAACCCTTATGCTGCTGCGGGGGGGGGGGGGGGGATATTACAGCTGAGTCCCATTGCACACAATAGAAAGCTTCTTGGAAAGCTATTATGAATAGAGTATTTGTAAATGGAATGTATTAGCATGTACTGCAGAGACTCAGCTCTGCAAATTAAGCCTGCGGTGAAGCCTTTATGACAGGAGAAGAAAACTTTGTTATGCAAATAACTACCTTTTAATTGATCCATTTTAAAGTCTGAGTTTGTTGGCATCACGTCTTAAGAAGAACACACCTGCATATCACCCCCTAGCTTCCCCACACTGGGGGCCAAGTAAATATTAGTCTCCACCACGCTCAATCCTGAAAATGCTTTTAAAAACTACTGATAGAGACAACATTCTACCTTGGAGTGTAGACCAGGGGTCAGGGGGCTTTTTTTTCTAGAAAGGGCCTGTAACAAATACCTTTGGTTTTGGGGTGGAATGGTCTCTATAGTGTATCATTGTAGCCTCTCCGTCAGCCACAGATGACAAACGAATGGGAACAGTTGTGTTCCGGTCATACTTTATTTGCGAACACCGGCATTCATTTCTTCTTGTGTGGTTGAGGCAGGGTCTCAAGTATCCTAGCCTTTCAAACTGGCTAGGGAGATGAAGGTGACCTTGAACTTGTCACTCTCCCTGCCAGTCCCATTGAGCGCTGAGATTATAGGCATGTGCTGCCGCGTTAGACTTTGTTACTGGCTTCTGGAAGGGAGGGGTTATAGCTAATGGGGTGAAAATCAGGAATCCACTGGCATGAACCAGAATCTGTAATGTGCCATTTGCTTCTTGGATGGCACGTTGTCTCATCCACAAAACTGCAACAACCACAGGTCCTTCGTGTGTAGACCCTAACCAACATATATGTAGTCACCATGCATGTTATTCTGAGAGCCCCCACAACCTCCAGGCAATGCTTAGTAGGTATTTTGTAAGTGTTTGTTGCATGCACAAAAGCATAACAAATGACCTGCCACTAGAGTTACAACCACATTGGATTGCATCAGGGGAAGAGAACTACGTATCTAAGTTTACAAGGACCAATTAATTTCCCACTCCAAGGTGCCGTGACTTTTCAGCAAACTCAGCTAGAGACAGTGAAGCACCAGGCAGCTTTAAGAAGTCCAGCCTACTTAATCCAACAGAGGGCAATGGCGCACCCCAAACTGTGGCTTGTAGTTTGTAACTTTTTTTTTCTTTTCTTTTTTCCTCCTGAGGCCTTGTAATCTTTATCCAGGATGGTTTGGTGACTCTCCTCTCATTGTCCCTTCTGAATTGTGAGGCTTGTAGGCATTAACAGTTTCAGAGTCTAGCACCTATAAAACCCAGCCTTGCTTAGATGGAAGAGAATTCAACACCATCTTCTCCTGACATTTTCTGAGGTTTAAAATCTTTCTGAACACCATGGCAAGAGGGCCCCTTTCATCTCAAGGTCCCCTACTCTGTCTCCTCCATGCACACTTTGCCTTTCAGAGGCAGTGTGTCTCACTTTGCAGCTCAAACTTTCAAAAATCCTTCTGCCGTAGCCTCCGGAATATTTGGATTCCAGGTGCTTGCCACTACGCCTGACTTTTAGTGTGCTTTTGATCTTGTGTTGAAATCTACATTGTGTTGTTTCTTTCTTTCCTTTATTTATTTATTTATTTGCATGTGTTTGTGTGGTTTATGTCTCTGTCTGTGTCTCTCTGAGGTGTGTGTGTGTGTGTGTGTGTGTGTGGCACACACGTGTACTAGGTATTTATGTATTTAGGCACATTTATGTGTTTACATGTGGAGGTTTATTTTAACATTTATTTATTTTATTTTATGTGCATTGGTGCTTTGTCTGCATGTGTGTCTGTGTAAGGGTGTCAGATCATGGAGCTACAGACAGGTATGAACTGCCATATGGGTGCTGGGATATGAATCTGGGTCCTTTGGAAGAGCAGTCAGTGCTCTTAACCACTAAGCCATCTCTCTAGCCTTACATATGGAGGTTTAAAAACAAAATTGGGTGTCTTCCTCACTCACTCTCTGTGTGTCTCTTGCTGAACTCAAAGCTCACCAATTCTGGCTAGTCTTGCGGGCCAGCGAGCCTGCCCCAGGGAGCACCTCTCTTTTGTTTCCAAGAATTATAGGCAGCAGTGATGCCTGCCGGGCTTTTAAGTGGGTTCAGGGATTCAAATTCCAGCCCTCACTGAAAGTGCCTTCTCCACTGAGCCATCTCCCCAGATCCTAGTGTGTGCATTTGTAAAAATTTTATCTTATTCTGACTGCTACAGCTGTGTCTGGGCCTGTCTGCCTTAGTGGACATTGGGCTTAGCAGGGGAGAACAAAAGGCACAGATAGATGCCTCTTGAAAATTTATAATCATTGGATGGACAACGACCTCTCAGCCCGCCTGTCAGCTTCTGTTTAAATATTCTCCTAGAGACACAAACCAATTTATTCTGGAGGAACATGTGGGAGGCAGAAGGCTTGGCTTCTCTGTTTTTGGCCTCTCAGATAACAGAAACGTTAGCCTGCTTGCCAAACAAGACATACATTTTTCTTTACTGTGTCTTCTAGAATTGTCTCTAACGCATCCTCTGTACCCTTTAAAACAGTGCTCCGTGAATCCCTTCCTAGTAAGATTCCACTTCTATTTCTTCAAAGATTTGAATCTAAGGCCAGGTCCAGAGTGTGGAGTGGGCAGAAGAATGGGAGAGCCATCACCAGCTCACACAGGGCTCCCTGGTACTCCTCCTCTGCCCCCTCCATCATCACCAGGTCAGGGCTGCAAGTGGCCCTGCTTCTGGGGGTGGCCCTCAGGGTTCTCTCCATTAGATTTGCAGCCAGTGGTTCCCCTAGATGTTGGTCCTCTTATGTGAGACACTCCATCTTTTTTTTTTTGCTCAGGATTTTAGGAGAATAAACAGCCTTCTCAGTGGAGACAAGTGATCTCTCTCCAGGGAATAGAGAAACATTTCTGATTTTTACTGCAACCGAAGAGAGCAAGACTAGCGAAGTACATCCCACCAGAACCACTTCTGTCTAAGAGACTGAGATCCTGTCCCTTCTAAAGCAACTCTGCATACAGGGCATTCTTTCTGTTCTCCTGCCCTCAATTGACTCACTATTTTCTCCCTCCTATGCCCCAGGAAAACACAAATCCCGCATCATGGCTGGCAGGGGTGAGCACACGGAACTCAGGGGCCCTCTGCAGCTTGTCTAAGAACAACAATCCATCAACCCCAAGCCGCTAGTGCCAGCCTTGGAGACCCAGAGGAAGTGGCTTATGAAAGGAAACCTCCGGGCCCCACCCCCAACTTCCATCCATTTCTGTCCTGAGCGCAGGTGTGTTTCTCTGCGCCCTCCTCCCCCCGCCCCCCAATAACAGTTCATCTTCTTGCCGGCTTCTCTTCTGCAGGAAGCCACCAACAGTGCTGTCTCTAGTGACAGGCGACAAAGGGACAGCTGGTTAGGCAGCGAGGTGCTGAGCGGGCAGGCGGGGAAGATGCTGCTTTTTCCTCCTCATCTGGAGAAGCCTGGGGCTCTGCCCATCATCGCCGTGGCATTCAGGGAGGCGAGGCAGGTCATTCCAGACTTTGCCTTACATCTCGCTGCTCCCTATTGCCAGGGCCCCTCTTGGAGAGCTTTGCCAGTCTGGGATCTGGGAGCCCCCTGTCTCGGTAGCTCTCTCTTGTGATTTTTCTAATTTCCAAATGGGAAGCAGCTTTTCTGTGATTGGAAGGCATTTGGCATTCAGGTTTGCGGGAAGCATATAAGCAGGATGTTTTTCAGATGTACAGACAAACTTAACACATGGGGAGAGCCCCTAAAATCCCTGATGTCCTTATTTAATCTAATCACTGTTCTGTGGGTCCCTGTCACTAAGGACTATGGTGACTGCATTACTCTCAGGGCTAGGGCATCTCTCATCTTAAATTAGCCCTCCCCACCCCCTCAGTTGTTGGTTTTTTGTTTTATTTTGTTGTTGTTGTTTTTATTTTTTATTTTCTTATTTTTTGGTTTTTGTTTGTTTTAGAGGAAGGACTGGGAAGAGAGGAAGTAAAAGAAGGGAAGAGACATGTGAGGACTCTGTCCCCAGGCAGGTCCCCTCCCCTCTTCCCAAATCCCAGTTTCATCACTGGCTCTCATCATCTTCCTTCTCTTTAATCCGTTCAGCCTGGCTTATATAATCAACTATTTTTTTATGCTTATCACATAACATTTCACTCACCCCCAATCTTTATTGGAGAAAAATACTCTTTTCCTTTTTCTTTCACTGTAACACGCATGCTCCGTTAAACTCAGACAACTCCCACCTGTCAAACTGTCAGGTGACGCTGCCTCTGAAGCAGGGATGCTCACCAAAGACTAGGGCCAGGGTCGGACAAACCTGCCTTCAAACCCCTGTTGCTTATGTGGTGGCTGAGGAATCTTAATTCTCCGTGCCTCAGTTTTCCCTCGGAGAATTCAGACGACACACTTCACTCCGTCACCTTCCAGGGAAAGCGAGTGCAGAAAGCTTTGCTCAGCCCCTGGCATTTGCCTGCGCAGTGTCTTTCCCCAAAGCGTTTTGGCATCTGAGTATTCTACCAACATTTCTTGTAGAGAAAAACAAATGTCAAACTGCTTTTAAAAGTGTAAATCCACCAAACATATGCTCCTTTTTTCCCCCTCGTTTGAAGCCTCTGTTTCCCCTCACTTCCCCTGGGCAGGCGCTAACTTCTTTCTTCTGGCCACAAGCCCTGGCTGTGGTGTTAGCCAAAGATACAGCAGTGGCGTGGGATGGAGACCACTCGGTAGGTAGAGAGAGAAGGCCGCCTAGCCAAGGGGAAAGGAGGAAACCGATTTGGTTTCTACACTCTGCCCAAACACCCAGAGCGAGATTGTGGTGTGGCTGGTTTAAAACAGGAAGGCCCGGGACAGCCAGGGAGGGAACATGCCACCCAAGTTTCACCAATGCCTAGAGACAAGAGCTGGCCAAGACTAAGCTGCCATTGCGTGCTGTGGTCTATAGTGTGCCCAGGGTTCTACCAGTGGGCACTGCTTGTAACTCTGGGGGAGGGGCAACCCTGGGAATTGAACCTACTGCTTCGGGCGTGCTAGGCAAGCTCTACCATCGAGCTACATCCCCAGCTCAACATTTATTATCATTGCTTGTGACTAGACACAGGAGAAGGACGCAAGCTATTGGAGTACGCGTCTGATGGGTCCTAAGGCCATGTGCTCTCTGCGCTTGGTTTTTTGGCCTCTATTGGGACTAGCAAAATCATAGGCCCTTCTCCCACCAGGTCAGACTAGTTGCTAACTAGCTGAGGCTTGCTGAACCTTCCTGGGTGGCTGTCTGTCAGCTAAGAAATTGACAGTAGCAATTCTCACATACCATGGAAATTCAAGCCCATTACTTCTCGGTCAAAGAGGCAATGACTGCAATAAACTGGCTGACCTCAGAACGGGCAATCATGGGCTCGAAGGCAGTTTTGGAAATAGGAACCATGTAACTTCACACACTCACAACCTGACTGCAGCTCCTTCTACTTCCATCCCCCTCCCCCCTTCCTCCCCCTCCCCCTTCCTCCCCCTCCCCCCTTCCTCCTCCCCGCCCCCCACCCCACCCCATCTTTCCCTCCCACCTCCTACAATATATTCAATAGTTTTTCAAGTTCACTTTCTCCTTTAAACACTGGTCACTTATCAGGGCTCTATTTAGAGTGTATGTTTTAAATTCTCCCGTTGTTTTAGTAAAACAACACTATGAAAATCTCAAAGCAACAACATCCAAATGCCAGGCTCCCACCAGCCCACCCCGACAAGAGAGGGCCCTGACAGCCCCACTGTGCTGTCTGATAGGCTGACTTCAGACCCAGCAAGCCTGTGCTTTAAAGCGACTATGGAAATGGGAGAACGGCTGATGCATTTCCGGACCGACTGCTCACTTTATCCTTAGTGTTTCCTAAAGCCACAGCAATTTTCTGCAGACACACCACGAATACTGCGGGCAAATCCAGATGGAAATGAAGCATCACAAATACCACTCCGACTCAAAAATCATCGTGTGAACCCCTGTCAGACGGGCATGGGGAGCAGCTGGGATGGATGAAGGTAAAGGACGAGAAAGGGACAGACAGACAGACAGATTTTTTTTTTTAACAAAAGCCAGACTTTTTTTTTATCCATTTCCTATTCACGGCACGCTTCCCCTTCCAACACATCACTAGGATTTTATGGGGCCTTCATGCTCTTTTCTCTTTTCCCCTTCTGCTCACTTCATGTTTGTTTTTATTGATCTGGGCTCTAAATGTGCTAATATTTATCATGTATTTGAAAACCTCCATCTTCTTGCTCTCTGGTCACTGGGGCTGTAGCATTGCTCAAGCATGTGACAAGTACCCCGCCTGCTGCCTTCCCTTGCTTCCTTCCCTATCTGCGCCCAAGGCTCTTGTCACTCTCATTTGACCAACACACAAGAGTGTAGCTCAGAAGACTCCCTGATCACAACTACCTTAATCTTTTTGTCACTTTTACTTGTGTCATCAAATTCCTATTTATCACCGGCGCGCTGGCCATTTTTCAGCTCACTGGTTTCCAAGCTTGCAAAAGTGAACATTAAGTCAGACAGTCACTTACCTACCTTTAGTCCATAAGTCTATCCCTGAACATCTAGAGGCGCTGACAGCTTCATACAGCAAGTCAGCCAGGAAAGGCACGAAAAGTTGCCAATCAAAGGGATGATATCAATTGGGTGTGGTGGTGGCATGCATGTGCTGGTAATCTTAACACTTTGTCAGGTGAGGCAGGAGGATCACAAAGTCAATACTGCTTTGGAATACATAGTGAGTGTCTGTCTCAAAAAAAAAAAAAAAAATCAGAAAATAAAACAAGCAAAAATTCAGACAAAGGGATGCTATTTTGAATTTTGCTTGTCAAGTAAATAATTAGAATTTTCTCATTTTAGGAAAATGTAGGCCTTTCTAAGTTGAGTTTGGTAGAATACAGTTCTCTCCCCCCCCCCTCGCCCCAGCTCTCTCTCTCCAGCAGGATCTCACATAGACCACACTGGATACATAGTCAAGGCTGGCTTCGAACTCCTGATTCCCTGCCTTTACCTCCCCAGTGGCAAGATTACCCTGTAAGCACCACACCACTAGTCTCTCTTTCATTTTTTTTTTTTTTTCTCAGCAGTTTTGAGCCAATCCTGGGCTCACCAAGTTGGAAGCAGCTCACAAAGCTGGTGGATTTTTTCCTCACAGAGTATGTGGGTGCAAGGGAAGTGGCCCGGATGGCACTTGGCGAGTCTGTTAACATTGAACAAGAAAAGTCTCTTCATTCCAAACACTGCTTGAAAAACAAACCACCAAATCACCACAGATCCAGGATTCTTGTTCCTGAACTTGACTGTTGCCTGGGTCCTTCACCACCCGTACTTGATCTCTTGCCATTTCAAAGGCTTCATGTCAGTCTTCTCCTGCCCTCAGAACATGTCACTCAGCTGAACTCAGTACTCAGGATGCGGCTGAGCATGGCTGTGTGAACTACATGATCGAATTACTCTCTCTGCTGCTAGCACCGGGTAATTGTGTTATACACTGCTGCTGGCTGGTCCAGAGGCAAGATACGCTAAGAACGCAGGAAGATGGCGAAGCTAGGCCACTTGTGTTGTGGGGGTGTTGAACCAGAATGCAGGGCTTCACATGGCCCCTGACATATTGTTTTGTTTCTTTCTGTTCCTTTGGGCAACTGCCAGTCCAGTTGGCATGCAGGCGTTTTGATTTCTTTCTAGTCGCTTCCTTCATGTTTTCTTTCCTCCTCCTCTTCCTCCACCTCCTCCTCCTCTTCCTCTTCCCTGCACCTCATTTTATGAGACAACCTTTCACAGGGCTGCACGAGCTCACAGCGATCTGCCTGCAGTCTCCTAGCACTCAAGAGACAGAGGCAGGCGAATCTCTGTGAGTTTGAGGCCAGCCTGTGCTACAGAGCGAGTCCAGGACAGCCAGGGCTCTGTTACACAGAGAAACTCTTGTCTTGAAAATCATTCTCTCTCTCTCTCTCTCTCTCTCTCTCTCTCTCTCTCTCTCTCTCTCTCTCTCTCTCTCTCTCTCACACACACACACACACACACACACACACACGCACACACACAAAGGAAAGAAAATAAAAAAACAAGCCTAATGTGCCATGTTCACAGTGTCTTGGGATGAAGTAAAGTGTCTCTCACAACCATTTAGTGACATGCTTGGTACAGAGTAGGTGAGCAGTGAGCATTAATCATTGGGGCTTTTAAGACATTAACATATTTATTTTTCTCAGCGCCTACTAAGGAGGTAAGAGTGTGAAAATGTAACTCCTTCAGCCAGGTTGCCAGGTAAAACAGAAAGTGCCCAATTAAACTTTCATTTCAGATAAATAAGTTGTTAGTATGCGCACATCGCAAATGTTTACCCACTCCACAGGAACCTCTTAAAGCGCAGACTGGAGCCCTGCTGAGAATAATGGCCAGAGCCCTTTGCCGCTGCCTCCCTCTCAGCTCCACACTCCTCGCTATTCTCCCCTCACACAAAGTCTGCCCCTAAGGCTGAGCAGAGTGCTAGCAATCAGATCGGCAGCTGTGGAAGGAAGTCTGTAGAATTCTTATTATAAAAATTTCTGCGTTCTTGGGGCAGAACTCAGGGCCTTGTGCGTGCTCGGCACACGGCCTGCCGCTGAGCCCCATCACCAGGTGTGAGGGGAGGGTTGCATGCTGCATCCTGCAGCCTATGAGCCACAAAAGGCCATATTTCCTAAGGTGGTCATATCTCTACCTTGGGTGATTTGCTATTTTTAATACTTGTGGGTCAAAGTTGAGCTGTAGCCGTAGGTTTTCTGTGTTGCAAATCCTGCTCTCTACACTCGTAACCCACCCTGGGCAGAGCCGGGGTCCTCCAGGCCCTCTCTGTATTCCTGACACTCCCTTGTGATTACTCTGGCATTTCATGTCGTTATTTCCTCATACCTATAACTTCTCACACGCTTTCCTGTTGGCACTTGCACCACAGCACAAAATTCCTGCCTAATCCCGGGAGGTCATTAGTAATCCCATCACATAGCCGCCAGGTTGACATTGCCTGTGTCACCCATGTATGTACTCCTGGTGACAAATACTCCTTGAATGGCTGATGACACCACATCCTATGTGATTTGTGTCTTCCTAGAACTTCGCTTCTTCCTGAAACCATCTTAGAGGAAGTTACAAAACCACCAACAGTCCCAAATGTGCATCTGTGTGCTGCCCCCTTTACTCCTCCTCCTCTTTTTTTTTTTTTATATTCTCTCATTTCTAATGTCCTATCACTGACCACCCTGCCTAGTCCTTTCCTTTAATTTCAGGAAGTGACCTTTTCTTCCCAGGTTATTTCTAGTGGCTTGAACTCTTTCGGGGACTTTGTCTGTCTGTCTGTTTTGTTTTAGGGAAAGTCTCACACAATTGCCCTGGCCCACCCAGAACTATGTAGCTCAGGCTGGCCTCAAACTTGCTATTCTACTGCCTTGGCCCCCTGAGTGTCCACATTACAGATATACATCTCCAAACTGAGCAGGAACATCTGACTGTCGGTATGTCTGGGGCTTGAGGCCTGCGTGGTGATGCTAGGAATTACAACCCTGGGTCTGACTTGCTAGGTCACCTCTTTACCCAGTAAGCTACATCCTCAGCACCAGGAGCATCTATCTCGACACCTCATGCATTCGTTCAACAACCTCTCCCAAGCTTTACTCTGTGCCAGGCCCTGTGCTGAGCATGGAGACTCAGAAAGCACTATGGCTTGGGGGTGGGGGGGCTCACAGCTTTATCAGAAGGGTAGATCAGTCAACCAGAGATGTGAGCCAAGTTGATAAGGGAACCCAACTGCTAGTGTCGAGAAGTTCATAGGCCAGGTTTCCACAATCACCTGGCCACTAGAAGGCAGGCAGAACAGAGAACCGAGCACGTGCGACACATAAACAAGAGAGTGCCATGAGCAAGGTTGATATGGGGACCCAATCTTTTCATTATAGTGCTTGTGCAGTGGCCAAAGACAAGATGACTGGTTGGGGTGGAGGCAGGTCACAGTGTGAAAGGCTTTGGACCTCCTGGAAAATGTACTACAGATACAAAGATTCCATTAGCCTCTGGTGGCATTATGGAGATTGGAAGGCAAGGGCACCAGAAGACGGAGAAACTGCTCGTTACTGTGGCTAGACATAATGACAGCAAAACCACCATAAGGACATTTTAGCTGATGGCCCTGGCACTTCCTGAAACAGGGAACATGGACAGGAAGTGATCCGGGAGGAATCTGAAATACAAGACTCTAGTCAAGGGTTAGTCAGGTAGACGCATTTCTCAACAGCAACAGACCACATAGAGATGGAAACTTGGGGGCTATTCCAAAACAGATAAGTGCTGTTAAGGGGTGATGGTGGTGGTTGTGGGGCTGCTGCTACTGTGCCTTCCTGGCCATAAAGAGCTCCATTCCCAGAACTGTAATCCAAAACAAGCCCTTCCTCCCCTGAACTACTTCTTGCCAGGCAAGGAGAAAAGTAGGGAACAGACCTGGCCTTTTCCAGGCACTTCTTCCACTGGTGACATCTTACTCACACAGTGCAATGTCAAAACTAGAAAACGCTGTGCTGTAGACCACGGCAGAAACTACCTGTGTCATCAGCTCTGTGTCTCCACCTGCTTGTTTATTCCTTGATAGCCAGAAGTATCATGGGTAGAAAGGACCAAAATGGTGTAACCTGTAAGGTTCAAGGGTTAAGAGTTTGGTATGTTCAGGAGGTTTTCTGTTCCCTAAACCCTGAGGCCACAACATCTTTCCCGGGACCACATGCAATCTGCACCAATATTCTGTGGTCAGACCAAGTGCCTCACGGTTCCCTTGGCTTTAGCTTTGTCAGGGAGGAGGATGAATGCACAGTTTCTCTGTGGCTCTCACCAGTGTCGTGGTTAGGACACAAGGATCAGAAAATGGAGGTAATGCACTTCTGGTCACACCCAAGCTCCTGTTAGGACATTTCTTTAGTGAAAGGCAGTTTCTGCCACTGCCTGCACAGCAGAAAGCCAACAGGTTAGGCGGAAGCCAGAATTCCTATTGATGACTCCATCTAACTTGCCAGTAGAGAAAATTTCAGAGGGACGTAGAGTCCCTCAGCCTCCACCCCAACACAGTAGACGCTCCATAAATGTCAGGGATAGAATCAGACTGATTTCCAGCCAGGTACATTTCTCAAAAGTAGAGTCAGACAGAGCCAGTACCCAGAAGTCTCTTTGCTTCTAGGAAATAAATGCACCAACGCAGAAAATGACGCCACCTTGCTGGAAGTGGTGGCTGTTTATCCACCAGGGTTCAGTAAAGGCAAATAACCCATTGTTAATGGAGGGAGATAGAGAGAGTTCCCCGTGTTTCAGCTTTAAGCAGTAATTTGCTAACGGGTAAATATAGAATGACTTTCTTTCTCCCTTGGAGACAAATGAGTTCTGGCTCTCAGGAACCAATATATCTGGCAAGAAGTAGAGAACAGAAAGTAAGAAGCAAACAAACAAGGTGTTTTGCCTGTTAAGCTTTCAAAAGTAAAGGGAACATTTATTTTGGACAGCTTGGAGAAAGGGGTTACCCTGGGCACCTCTGAGCTGCTGGAGGAGGCTGGACATGAGTGGCGAGATATTTTTAGGCAGAGTGAACCCTCTAAGTGACATTTCTGCCCCTTGAGCTCTTGATTGATTGATTGAATATGGGTTTTAAGTTTTTATTTTAGTTTTCACGTGTGTGTGTGTGTGTGTGTGTGTGTGTGTGTGTGTCTGCTTGTGTCTATGTGTACCACATGTGTGCTGGTGCCCCAGAAGCCAGAAGAGGCTGTTGGACTACCTAAAGCTGGAGTTACAGACCGTTGTGAGCTGCTTGATATGGGCATCGGGTACAAAACCTGGGTCTCCGGCAAGAACAGCAAGTATGCCCGAGTCATCTGTGCAGCCCCCTAAAAGATGGCTTTTTGGTTGCTTATTTGTTTGTTTGTTTTCGAGGCAGCATTCCATGGAGCCCAGGCTGGCCTCCACTTGATATGCCGCAGAGGATGATCCTGAGCTTCTGATCCTCCTGCCTCCCCTTCTCAAGTGTGAGGATGACAGGTGTGTCCCACCATGCCTGGGCTCTGGGTGCTGGGGAGCTAACGTGGGGCATCGTGGATGCTGGGTCTGAGAGCGAACTCCTGGAAAGAAGCGGTGTCTGCAGATACTGAAGGGCTGCTTGGAACTGCAGTACTGTAGGGAGGTTGGAATGTTGCAGGCCCAGAGGCTAATCCTTATCCTGGGCTAGTTCCAGCCCTCTGAAATAGCAATAGCCATCCCTTGTCCACCTCTGTGTCAGAACCAACATCTTGTGACTAAGAGATAAAGACCCTTTAGAACCTATTAATTTAGCCGACCACTAGCTTTCACCAACCCCAAAACTAAGCTAGCATCTTGGGCCTATAGAAAAGCTTCCTCAGCAGGTGGATCTCTGTGAGTTCGAGGCCAGCCTGATCTACAAAGTGGAAGCTTTCCCACGCCTCTGTACCTATTTCTCTGTTGTACTCACCAATGTAATTTAGATCCGCCTTGATTTATGACTGACTTTGTTCTGCAAAACCATAAGACTTCATGAAACTGCTTCCACATTGGAACATAGAATTTGGGGGTAATCTGTCAGTGTTCCCAGGCCACGGTCACTAAAATGGCTCCAGAATAAAGCATCTCTTGTTTCCTTTAAGATGAAAGCTGTGGTTTTTGCATCGACATGGGCAAGCACTCTGGCAACTGGACCAATTTATTTGATGTGCCTGTACCTTCCCACTGACACACAGTGTCACACATGATGTCGGCAAGTTTAGGAAGGGAAGTCTGAGAGCAGTCTGCAGTTATAAGGACAAACTTCCAGTCCAAATGTGATGGGCCTGAAACATGGGGTCTCCTTACTTTGGTGGTACCGTTGCAGAGACATCAGCCATCAAAGGGCAAGAAAGAACAATGCATGTGTGACAAAGATAAAGAGAACAGCTGAAATCAAAGGGTGAGAAAAAAAAATGCCATGCCTTTGATCGGCTGCATTGTGGTAACATGGTTCTGTCCCTACTACCCTTTTGAACAAGGCAGCTGGGACATTTGCATCTGACCCCAGCCATTTATTGAAAGGAAGAGACACAGCCTGCACTTCAAAAATGTATGTGGTGGCCTCTCCAGAACCCGCTCTCCAGGCTGACAGGAACACTGCCTACAGGACAGAAATGAACCTCCTTTCTTGCGCCACTTAAATTCTGGAAATTCCTCCTGATTCTAGACTACTGCGGGGGACTGTTTTTACCAGGGTCTTTCAACCCTAGCTCTGAGACACATCAGAGGGATTCTCACAGAAGCACCACAGCAATGGAAGTCTTCAGCAAAGCCAGAAGCCCACTGCTGCACGGTGGTGGAGGGGGTGGGGGGGGGGGGGGGGGGCGGAGGGTGTGTGTGTGGGGGTGAGGGAGCATTGCACTTTGAGCTGCGGAGAAGCTAAAGCAGCACTGTGGCCAACAGGACGGAATGAAATGTGTTCAACTTGGCATCTGTTTTCTTTCTTTCTTTCTTTCTTTTTTTAGCTTTTACAGGAGAGAGGGAGGGAGAGAGAGATGGGGAATGGGGAGGGAGGGAGGAATGAAGGGGGAAAGAGGGGGGGAGAGAGAGGGAGGGGGGGAGAGGGAGAGGTGTAAGGAGGGGAAAAAAGCAAGAAGAAAAAAGGCCCCTTCTTGAGGTGAGGTGTTTCATCCTGAATTGTCCCTGTGCCTCCGCCTCTGAAAGCCAGTGTCCACTTTTTGCTGAACTGTGGTTGACATGCTGGGTTTGATCCTATCTGGGGCCAGCACAGGGTGGTAGCTTCTGCTTCAAGCTTTCTGCACTCTCCCTTCCCCATTCCAATCATGATAAATATATTTATACTCACTTGATTATGTCAGCCAGACAATGTTACCCTAATTGGCAGTGATCAGGGTTCCAGAATTGCTCAGGTGAACCTGCTGTCTCTCTATCAGGCAGAGCACTAAGGGGGTCCGCTAACACAGTCCCCATTAAGAATTTCCAGGGGAATGAAAAGCAATCCCAACTCATGCATGGCAATCAATGCATTTTCCAAACAGTTCCTAAGAGCCTGCCTGTGAGGAACTCAGGGTAACACGGACCCTCCCACTTCCCTTTCACTTCACCCTCTCTTACCCTCTCCCCCTCCCTCCTCCCCACTGTACCCCCCATACCTCCCTTTTACCTACCTCCCCACCCCCTGCTGGTGCATTTAGAATAAAACAAATGAACCCTGAACTATTTCTTTTGCTGGAGACTCTTTTGTTCTTTGTCTTTTTTCTCTCTCCCTTTTACTGGGCTTCTGGATCCAACTGTCATTTTTGGTTCTTGGGTCTTTGTAGATTTCAGGGACAGCTGGCATACACTTTACTGCGCTTGCTAGCTCTGGTATTTGTAGCTCTGCTTGCAGCGCTCTCTGTGCCTGTTAACGCACCGCATACATAATTTATGCATGCATAATTTGGAACTTGAGTGCATAGGTTTATTTTGACATTTGTGGAACTTCACAGTGCCCATCATAGGTAATGATGCAATACATACTCATGAAATGAATGACTGTACCAAGGAGGCACAAGCAGGCAACCATCATTCATCCGTCCGTCCATCCATCCATCCATCCATCCATCCATCCATCCATCCATCCACCCATCCACCAGACACTGAATGCTTAGTAGGTACCCAAGTACTGTGGTAGATGATAAGAATTTAATCATGCACGCCTAGAGTTCTACCTCTCAGGAAGTTCGTTACTGAGGCATGGGAGGCAGACACATAAATAGACAATCGTTATTTTATTATTATGAATGGAGCTGGGCATAGGGGCACACACTTGGAATTCTAGCATGTAAGAGACTGAGGCAGGAAGATCCCAGGTTTAACACTAGCTTGGGCTACACAGTGAGACCTTTTCAGGAGTTCAAGGCCAGCCAGGATACATTAGTGAGGTCTTGTCCCAAACAAACAAAATACAATAAGTGACATCATAGAGACTAAGTGACAGCACCTTGTGCAGGCAACTTGCAATTCCAGCAAGGGAGGTTAGTCCCCAGCAACATGCAGTGAAGTACACTCCCCCAGCATGACAGTGAAGAGGCAGATAAATACTTTGTGTGTGCATATATATGCATGTATGTGCACTTGCCTCTGTGTGTGTGTGTGCATGCTTGTGTGTTGGGTACATGTGCATGTATGTACAGAGGAGACAACCTTGAGTGTTGTTCCTCAGGAACTGTCCACCTTGCTTTTTTTTTTTTTAGACAGGTTTTCTCTCTGGTCTGCAGCTCATCAAGTGGACTAGTCTGGCTCAGAGACCCCCTTGTCTCCAGCACACAGCACTGTGCCTGGCACTTTTCCGGGGCTTTAGAGATGAAACTTAGGTCCTACTGACTGACTGAGCTGTCTTCCCAGCTCAGATAGGCACTTCAAAGCACAATTCTATGTGAATCCTTGAGGCATATTCACAGGAAGGCACTAAATGATAGTGACCCACTGTTTCCAGCCTGGGTCAGGGTCTAAACTTAGATAACACCCCAACACACACACACACACACACACACACACACACACACACACACACAATCAACTCATAGCTAAATCCTGTTAGACTTGCTGTCTCTAAAGTGGTGGTTCTCAATCAATGTGGTTCCCCTAAGACCATTGGAAAACACAGATACATTTACCTTACGATTCATAACAGTAGCAAAATTACAGTTATGAAGTAACAATGAAAATAATGTTATGGTTGGGGCTGACCACAGCATGAAGTGTATTAAGGGATTGTGGCATTAGGAAGGTTGAGAACCGCTGCTCTACAGCATTGCTCAGCGCACACCTGCTCTACTAAGAAACTCAATTTACATAGAGAACAGCATTCAGTGTGACACTCAGGCTAAGCCATACCCCTTACTCAATCAGTTGGGACAGTGTTCATGAATGTTCCCTCTACCCGGCCCTGTCTCATTTGGTGCCTCCAGTAAAGGTCGGACTTGGATTAAAGGCCATTTCCTTTAGGTCTGCTGTCTGGCCAGCCTGTCTTCTTTCAGACCTTGAGGTGCGTTTACTTGCCATGTTGTTTATGAATAGCTGTTCATTTTACATTGGAGGTTATGTTTTGTTTTTTCCTAACTTGTAAGCCCCAGGGGACAGGAACCAAGCCACACCCTTTCTACAGTTAAGGGCTTGCACAGTATCCCATTTGAGGTAAATAGTTGACACTGAACTTGTTTATAACGTGATAGATATAATTTTCTAGGTATTATAGAGTTGCAGCCCATAGTTCTTGTTTTCTTCTTGGAGGGAAAAAAAAAAAAAAAAAAAAAAAAAAAAAAGAAAGCTTGGAGAGAGTATGGCTGGGTGCAACCATTTTGGAGTAATGACAATATGAGGCATTCCTTCCACAAATCGTAAACAGTATTTTACATGTGTTTCTGGGGAGCTTCAAGTCTGCCCAGGAACGAGATATTTCACAGATCAAAAGGAGCATATGTGCAGCCCGCCATGGGGGATAGTCACGCTGCTAAGTTTAACAGAAAAATGATCGAACATGCCAGCCTGAAAGTGGAACTGGTTTTGTAGCACGTGGCTAGAAAGAAACATGAGTGACTTAATTTCTGGCTCTCAGGGCACATGTGCCGGTGAGTAGCACACGGGGTTTTTCACAAGGAGAAACTGGCATAAAATCAATAACAAAAAGCAGCATTTCCTTACAGATCCAAAGGCACTTAAGGAAGCCAGTTCTGCAAAGGCACACAATGGCATGGAATTTATAACTGGGCAGTTAAAACCACCATCTAAGGTGGCAGCTGAGATTTTCCCAGAAGAACTTTGGGGAGGAAAAATAGCTCACTACTTCATTTCCATTTGTGGTGTGTGTGTGTGTGTGTGTGTGTGTGTATGTGTGTGTCTGTGTAAAAGTGTTCTTATGGTTGTTGCTGTTGTTGTTTTTCTATTGTCTTTCCTCATGGCCCAAACAAATGACTGCTTCTTTGCAACCACGTGGAAATCCACTCATATACCAATACTTGTCACTGACTATCCATCAGAAGTCAAACACGGGGTCAAACCCAGGTATGGCACCATGTTTATGATTCTAGCACTTGGGAGGCAGAACCAGGGTTATAAGTTTGAGGTCAACCTGGGCTACCAAACAAGACCTTGTCTTTCCTTTCCCTTCCTCCCTCTTCCTTCCTTCCTTTCCTTCCTTCCTCTTTTTCTTTTTCTTTGAGATGTGGTCTTCTGTTTGCCTAGTGGTCTCAAACTCTCTCTCTCTTTCTCTTCCTCTCTTTCTTTGAGATATGGTCTTCTGTTGCCCAGGTTGGCCTCAAACTTTCTTTCTTTACTTCTTTCTTTTCTCCTTCCTTCCTTTCTTTTCAAAGGTTTATTTATTTATGCATCTTCATGTATATGAATGCTTTGTCTGCATGCACACCTGCATGCCAGAAGAGGGCATCAGATTCCAGTCTAGATGGTTGTGAGCTACCCGTGTGGTTGCTGGGAATTGAACTCAGAACCTCTGGAAGAGCACTACTGTTCTTAACTGCTGAGCCAGCTCTCTAGCCCCCTGGCCTCAAACTTTCTATGTAGTGAAGAATGACCCTGGACCTCCAAGCATCTCGTCTCCACATCTTGCGTGGGATTATGGACGTACAGCACCATGCCTGATCTTATGTGCTGCAGGGAATCAGGCCAGGGGATGGGTACATGCTAGGCAAGCGCTCTATCAACAGAGCTATAGCCTCGCCTTGAGGTCTTGTCTTTAAAAAACAAAAACAAAACCAGCCCCTGCCCTGTAAAAACACCTCTGTGGTTTCAGGTATTGGGAATGCAGATGGAGACAAGAGAGACAAAGTCACTGACATCAAGAAGCGTGTTTGGTAGAACATGTGTGCATGACCATGATCATATTGGAAATCCATGCCAGACATAGACAACCAAGGTACTGCTAATGTCTTTCTGCACTTGAAAACCTAACTCGAGGCTCTGTAGCTCTGTACTTGCAGGATGAAGCTTATGTGTCTTGGACCAGCCCCAGCTGACCTCACCAGCTGTGTGCTCCTACTTTCTCCCTAGACCCCAGGCCCCAGTCGTACCAGCCCCAGCCACAGAAGGACATACATATAGAGACGTTTATAAGTCATAAAAATCAACCACAGGCTTTGCTCCCTCCAACACTTTCCTTTCTCCTTACTTCATTCCATCCTCTATGCCACTCAGCCGTCACTGCCCTAATTAAGGGTGCTTAATCCACACCCCTTTGGCCTGCGAGAATCCTGGCCTTACCTTCCACCTCACGAGCAGTCTAACAGACAGCCCCTTGCAATGTTTTGCTTACTTGTGTGTCTCCCTTACAAGGGGCTCTCTTGAGGGCACATCCGCATAGAGAGTAACTTATTTGTGGCCCAAGGGCATAAGTACAGTGCCCGGCACACAACAGACACTCAATAAACGTTGAATGAATGAGTCACCAGTGGTCTCTTCTGGTTTGGCCAGTGACCTACACATATGTGCATCAGTGGCTTTGACAATACAGCATTAGTCAGCATAACAAAGAATTCGACTGTGTTCTTCAGAGCAATGAGTTTTAGACACTTGAGCTAATGGGATGCAGATGATAAAATATTTCAGGACCCCATTTTTCTTGACAATGTTTCTGTGTGCTCTGCATCTGGAGATGTTTGGGAAGTTCAAATAAACAATTAGAGCATGTAAAACGGACCCATGAAGTAATCTGCATCATTTCCTGCAGAAGACAAACTTGAAGAGACTTAATAATGGTCCTTAATGAAAGGAAAGATTGTGATCCAAGGATAGCTAAGCTTCTCCATGAAGACAAAGAGAAGACCAAGGCTGAAGTGCCTGCAAATGCAAATTTAAAATATAATAATAATAATAATAATAATAATAATAATAATAATAATAATAATAATAACCTCACAGGTTTCCTACTGGTCCTGTAGCCCATTTCAGCTTACTATTATAAATTACTCGCACAGGGCCAGCAGGATGGCCCAGTGGTAAAGCTACCTGCCACCAAGCCTGACACCCTGAAGTTGATCCCTGGGGCCTGCATGGTGAAAGGAGAGATCCAACTTCCCACAAGTTGTCCTCTGCATCTGTGCACGCACATGCATATATACTCGCACACAAAATGATATATCTCAATGTAATGAAAACAAACAAATAGGGCCAGTGAGATGGCTCAGTGGGTAAAGGCACTGGTCGAGCCTGATCACCTGAGCTCAGTCCCTAAGGCCCACACTGCAGAAGGAGAGCGATTCCTGCCAGCTGTCCTCTGACCTCCACACGTGCCTGGTGGAGCACACGGATACAAAGAGAAAAAGCACACACACACACACACACACACACACACACCACATACAAATGACTAAAAAGAACGCTCCCCTATTACATCATCTGACCTGTCAGCCTATGCCAGCTCTTCTTATTTTACTATTTCCATTTTATAGGTGAAGTTTTGGAGCTTCACAGAAGACAAGTTGTACTGCGGGGGAGGGGAGACTACAACTGTGTCGTTGTTCTGTCTTATGGCCTTGCTAGAGGCTGAAGTATATGTAAAGATCCCACTGATGGGAGCCCAAGGTTGAGCTCCAGAAAACGCAGTAAGTCCACATGGCTGTTTTAAATCCCCCCCCCACCTTTTCTCTTTGTTTCTCTTTGTTCTTGTTTTGATTTAGGATCTTACCATGTAGCCCAGGCTGACCCCAAACCTTCAGTGAAGCTCAGGTTAGCCTTGGACTCAAGATGCTGCTGCCTCAGTTTCTTGAGTGCTGGGATTATGAGCAAGGACCAGAAAGGCCGGCTTACAGTAAGTTTAGACAAGGAAATTCGTGGTTATACCAAGAGTTTGTCATTGGCAGTGTGTAGAAAAGTAAGATTATTCATTTATATATACATAAATATATATAAATATATACATAAATATACATATATACATACACATATATGTGTGTGTGTGTGTGTATATATATATTTGACCTCAAACTCCTGGGCTTATATGGTCCTCCCGCCTCAGCCTTCTGAGAAGCCGAGCCTGCAGGTGCACGCACAGTGCTCTCTTCATTATGGTGGCCTGCTCCTCATCCCATTCTTTATCCTGGAGAGTTGGCCTACTAGTTCTCAGTCTGAGAATGAGACAGATGTTGCTTTCTTGTTCTTCTGCTCTGGGCTGTCGGGGCCTATATGTCTCAGCGTTCACATGTGTGCGTGTAGTTATAAGAGCTGACATCAATCCAGCCCTATTTAGTTATTCTGACTTTACCTCCAGGGTGATGGCACTTACTGTAGGGGTGGGAGAGCCAGCATTTTCTTTCTTTCTTTTTTTTTTTTGCAAGGCAACCTTGTTTATCCTGCCTCAGGGACACGCACAGTAGGGTCATAATGATATAGAACGGGGGCAGCTCATCATGTAACTCAAAGGCAACTCCGAAGTCTACACCAAACAGTAAGCATTCATCCGTGGGAGGGGAGCCAGGGTGATGGAGGGCTGAGCTGCGCCGAGCTGGAGCTGCGCAGGCCTGGGCCCAGTTCAGGGGAACTGCAGCTGCCCACGGGAGCCCCTCAAGGAGGATATGAATGAGTCACCCGGCTTCTCGGGTTGACTGAGATGACTTCTGCAAATTTTCTTCGAATCAAGTCACATCATCAACATTTGCACATTGGGCATAGCGGGAAGAAAAGTGGGAATCGTTTTCTCGACAGTATTTGGACCTCAGCAGGGTGATGATAAGATGCAGGGTTAGATGTGATTTAGCAAGAGTGTTTGAGGCAGCGCATGAGTCCCTTGTGTGTGCTGAGGGTATAGTAGCAAGTAGGTCTTCTTGGGTCCCTGGAGCAAGTGTCCTTTGATATAGCCTCGTTGGTACAACAGAAGGCAAGGCTAATTTGTCACACTTTGACCTCAAAGTCTAGGGAAAGCATTTGCTTTTTAACATTGAGTCCCAGGATATTCAGATGAGTTATTGACATCCTGTTTAAGGCCTTGAGTTTTAGGAGTTCACATAATTTTTCTGGCCTGTTTTTTTGTTTTTTGTTTTGTTTTGTTTTTGTTTTTTGTCTGTCTGTCTGCCTGCCTGCCTGTCTGTCTCTCTCAACGGAGTCTCATTATGTAGCCCAGATTGTCTTCAATTCACAGAGATCTGCTTGCCTCTGCCTCCTGGGTGCTGGGATTAAAGTGCAGCACATGCACCACCCCGCATGGCTGTCTTCTTCTCTTTAATAGATGTAATCATGGCCCTATTCCATAGGGTAAGATTAAGATCAGCGCATGGAGTAGGCCTGGATGGTGCCTGGTACATAGCATTAAGCTTGTATTTATATTAATGTACGTGTTGTGAAGGGTAGACAGGTGATAACAGCTTGAAAAAAAAAAGGGTCTGGTCCTCCATTAGGGTGTCTTCATAAGCATGGTCTCCAGAAACCCTAAGCCAGGGGATTCAGAACCTGACACCACGGAACTGGTGATCCGAGCTCACAAACAGAACTTAACTTTAATCAACTGGGGCTACCCTTATTTCACGTCCATTACTTGCATAGCTCTGATTTGCATGCCAGAGATTATGTAACAAGAGATTAGGAGGGCAGCTTATGCTAGACTTCTAGAACCATCATCAGCCAATGCCAACTGTTATTGTTCACATGGCCCAGATTACAGGCCAAGAAGTGATGCAGAGAGACCCATGCCCATGGAAAGGCCACATCGTGCTGCCCTGTACTTCATATATTTCATGGTATCTGCCCTTTCTAGTACTCAACAGACTTTTCTTATTCAGTATTTACTAATTCTCCCCTAGTTGCTGCAGTAGCTGGCATCAGCTGGATGGATGCCTCTTTAATGAGGTAATTTAATATTTGCTAGGGGGAATAGGCCCAAGCCTATTAAAGGCAGATGTTTTGTACTTAAGTCTATGGTAAGCATTGAAGAAACTGAGAGGGCGCACTTAGCGGGATGCTTGGTTTAGTCTCTGAAGAGAGGCGTTGTAGGGAGAGAGAGGAAGCATTTCTGCACAGTGGGTGGGAAGGGAGCTGATGGGTCTGGTGAAGACAACACGAGGCGTTGTCTGTCGCTGGAGAGTTAGGCTGGGAATGCCACACAGAAGGCAGGCAGTGGGGGCAACGATGCTTAAGCAGAATCCAGGGCTGGGCCTAATGTAATCAGAAGCTCTAAAACTGCAAAACGTAACCTATTAGTGACTCGGTACTGACTAAATATAAAACACCAAGGGCCACTCCCCCGCCCCCGACCTGTAGTCACCTCCTAGGAGCAGACGTCCTTACAGTGGTGGCTTCAACCAGTAATGAGCCATTTAATATAATGAGATATAAAGAAAATGAAAGCAGCATTATGTTGTAGGTATTGGGACAGTATGTCAAAAAGGACCTTTGTATAAGGTCGAATCCTAGCAAATGGCCACTTTGGGGGGGTTAAAAATTAGTCAGATTTCATCAATTTCATACAGCTCAACCCAATACATTGAGGTTAATTGACACTAAATCAAAACACTTATATGACCTTGCCTCTTACTGCCTTTTAACTATGACCATAAAATGAAATTGGCCAATTTTATGTCTCAGCCTCTTTGACCTTCCAGAATTTTTCCATGCTAGATGCTAAATAAGTGTTTTGTTAATTGAGTGGTATTTTCTGTTGTCTCCTCTCAAAAGTTAGGTCTGAATTTGCTGTGCTACTTACATTCTTAGACTGTCCCTAAACTATAATTAATAAAGTGTTGGCTTCGTTTCAGTTTTCATGATTTAGATAAATCTTTCCTGTTTCTTGTTTGGGCAGTGCTGGGAATCTAATTAATATATTATTAATATATTTCACAGGCAAACAAGACTCTGCTTGCTCACATGGCCATGACAAGAATAAATTCAGGTCAGAAATATTTTTGCAATTACGGGAAAATGTTATTATAATAATGAAAAATTATTGTTTATATAACACAACCCTGAGCATTAAGACACATTATAGACTAACAAACAAGGTGAATGGCAACCAGGCAGGCTCTTTCCCAAAGGCGCCAATTACTCAGAGCCTAGTTGGAGCATCAGTGCGCCCTGCAACAAACCTGAAGAGATAACTTTTGGGCATCCCAGAAGAGCCTCATTATTATCAATTGTTATTATTCATAAAAGGTTTCATAAGAGTTGTGGTTGATTCCAAACTTAGCAGCAAACTCTGACATAGCCGGGATGGTAGCATGAATTCATTTTCCACTCACAAAATAAAAGGCTTCTGGGCTGGGCTGTAGCTCAGTTAGTTGGTAGAGTGCTTGCCTGGCAGGCCTGAAGTCTTAGGCTTGATCCCTAATGCCACGTAAACTGTGTGTGGTGGTGCATGCCTGTACTCTGAACCTTTGGGAGGCAGGAGGATCAGAAGTTCAAGGTTTCCTTCAGCTATATAGTGAGTTCCAGGCCAGCCTGGGCTACAGGAGGCCAAGTCTCAAAAAGTGAGAGTGAGTTGGGAATAAACAGGGACTGTCTCAGTGGTTGTCTGTTTGCCTAGCTCGTGTGAGATCCTACATCCAATCTTCTAAGAGATATGGGCTGGTCAAGGAAAGCTAAACAAGCCAGGAGTTACAGCACCTCTTCTGGACCCTAGTTACCCCTCATGTGTTAACTACCTCTGATAGAATATTCCTTTTTTTTTTTTTTTTTTTTGGTACCATTTGCTGTTGTGTGAATAAATGAGCAACATCTTAAAATGCTTCAGGAGCTTGAGTCAGAAAGGATATTATTGAGGTTTGGTTGACCTGGGGTTGGGACAGCAGCCATGCCGTACGCACAGTTCTGAGAAAACAGAATTGCTTTCAGTTTTGAGGAGAGCCACAAACCCCTCTATGTCTAAATCCCTTATTTGCACCGAACCTGTGGGCAACGCGACATGTTCAGTACCCATTTGAACTCCTCCATCACGACCAAGGTTGCTCCTTGTATTTTCCTTTTCCTTTTTGGATAGAGCATTCACAGTTCTGCCTGGTTTGTGCAGTCCAATGGGGTCCTAAGCCCAAAGTCATGGGCTCTACAACGACATGACAATGCCCATGACAGCTCTAAGCTGTCTCGCTCCAAACACACCTAGAGGTCATCAATGGCTGCTCACACAGTCCCGAGGTGAGCAGTTGGAGTAGCATGAGAGAATCAGCGAACCTCAGGAGGAGCAAGTTCCAGTGGTTTTGTTCAAGTTCTGATTCAAATGGGCAAAGATATGGGAAACACTGAAAGAACTAGGCAGTTCTGCGTTGCTCCCTGGTTCTAGGGGCTTCAGGGGTGGCGGGGAACAAGTAGCTGCTGGCAGGTGGTGGGGAGGTGTGTTGCAGGAAAATTGCCTGGGGTTTGAGGGTAGGGGTGTGTGCCAGGACTGTGTTATGTGGAATTACTGAAGTCTGAGGGTGCTGATGAAAGGGCAGGAGGATGCATCAGAAGTTGGCTCGGGGGTGAGGGCCCTGGGCCAGTCCCTTATTATATTAACAACACAGTTGTAATCCAGTATAACAGTAAGTTGCATCCCATCACTACTGACATAATCACAATCTGCTCTCAACAATGCTGGTACTGTAACACCTCTGGATCCTTTCTCCAACTTCCCATTTCTGAAAATGGTTTCTAATGTGCACCGAAAAGAGAAGCAATCAGAAGCCATTCTTGTTGATTGCTGTTTTAAATAACCCGAAGTTATCCTTTGTCTGAGAGTACACAGTCTTAAACAAAAAAAAAAAAAAAGCATGTATTGAGCACATATCATGTACTTGGCCTTTGCTCTATCGTTAACCTTTTAAAAGACGACTCCTTAAAACGTCATCCAGCCAAAATAAAAAGTGTCTGCTTTGCTAACACATTAGGAAAACAAGGACTGGGGAGATGTCTTAGTGCCTAAAGTGCTTGTCACACAAACGTGATGTCCAGAACCCATGGTAAATCCCTGTAATCCCAGAGTTGGGGAGGTAGGGAGACAGAGGCTCCCTGGGGCTAACCAGCCAGTCAGGCTAGCTCAGTCAGTGAGTGTCGGCCCTAGAGAATGACCCTGCCTCAAAGATTCAGTGGACAGCCGTGGAAGAACACACCCGTCACCTTCCTCTGGCCTCGACATACGCTTGCTCATCTGTGCATTCTCCCTCCCTCTCTCTCTCTCTCTCTCTCTCTCTCTCTCTCTCTCTCTCTCTCTCTCTCTCTCACACACACACACACACACACACACACACACACACACACGGGGGGGGGGGAGAGCAAGAGAGAGACAGAGAGAGAGAGAGAGAGAGAGAGAGCGCTTGTGAGTGTGAGGTGCCTGATATGTGTCCTCTGAAAAAACAGGCCATGCTTTTAACTGTTGAGCCATTTCTCTAGCACCAAGATTTTTTTTTATGTGCTAAAAAGTAACGTTTTCTCATATTCTGTACAGGTTCCCTTCAGTAAGGGAGCAGTGTAGCCTACATCGTGTGCAGTGTAACCACATTCAGCCAGATAAACCACAACCAAGCTGGGAAGCAAAGAGTGACACTCACAACTCAAAGTGTGGCAACTTTTAAGTAGAAAATCAAGTTACAAGAAAACATGTTCTGCTGTAACTTTTAGATCTGATGTGGTCTTTTTTTTTTTTTTAAAACATTATTTATTTATATATTGTATGTGAGTGCTTTATCTGTAGAAGAGGCCATCAGATCGCATTATAGATGGTTGTGAGCCACCATGTGGTTGCTGGGAATTGAATCAGGACCTCTGGAAGTACAGGTGGCTCTTAAGCACTGAGCCATCTCCCTCGGCCCCCTGATGTGGTCTTATTATGCTCAGTCTAAAAATAGAAAACATACAGATAAATACAGAGAATAATTTTTATGTTCATAATATTTATGGTTTTTTTTTTTTTTTTTTTTTTTTTGAGACAGAGTCTTGCTATATAGGCCAGGCTGGCTTGGAAATTACTAAGCAGCCCAGGTTGGCCAAGAATTCCAAGATCGTTATGTGTCTGCCTCTCAAACGCTAGGATTGCAGGTGTGCGTGCCACCACACCTAGCTTGCTTTTTCTTGCTGTGTAGCCTGGGCTGTCCTTGACCTTTTTTCCCTTGCCCTCCCTAGTGCTGGGATGTTGGGATAAATATGTACTTTTTTGAGACATGGTCTCATTACATAGCCCTGGCTAGAACTGGTTATGTAGACCAGGCTGACCTTAAACTAATAGAATTTGGCCTGCCTCTGCCTCCCGAGTGCTGGGGTTAGAGGCATGAACTACCCATGCATAATACTCAAATATAATTTGGCTCTTTTTTGTTTTGTTTTGTGCTTCACTAGTCATAGGATTTTCACGTGCTGCTTTAGGTCTGTTTAATAGACCCTGTTTGTTTCAGAAGTGTACAGGCTTCCAAATCTAGTACCAACCCTTAGGGACAAGCCCTTCTGCAGGACTCTTTTGGTCAATACAGTTTTCTCCTTTCATTGATTTGAGCTGTTTTCTCCATTTACCTCCGCTGGGGCAGTATAGCAGTGCTGGGGTTAAGGGCTGCAGCACATGCACAGGAGTCTGTGCCCACCAGCAGTTCACAGTTGATTCCAAAGTGGTACATATATGCCTGACTGTGACCTGAGATTGACAAGACCAGCTGGACGAACAGAATCCTTCTATCTTGGAGGCGGGTGGGAAGAGGGTATGGGTTTGAGGCTAGCCCTTGAAGGCTGCCTAGGATTTTGGAAGGTATTGTGAGGGTCCTGTGAGTTCAAGCAAGAGCAGAGGCCCTTTGTCCCGGAGTTGGAGCAGATGAATTCCTCGGAACTGTTTGTGTGTCCTCAACTCCATGGGTGTGCTTTCACTGTTAAAACCTGGTGAGGAGCCCGCAGCTTATGGATGGAAGGGTTAATGTTCCACATTCTGTAATTTTCTATTTCAACTGGGCTATGGAGGGAGCCTTGCTGAATTTTTATATATCATCCAGTTGCCTTCTAACCTCTAAAGTCATATAATACAGTCATAATTTCTTTTGGAGAGCATGTTGCAGTTTACAGATTGCTTTTTTATACCCATTATTACATTTGCTCTATATAACAGCCCCGCGCCATCCCAAAAGCGCTTCCTTTTGACGGCGACTGCTGGCTAGAAAACCTACCCACTTGGGATAGCAGTACATTCCACAGAAGCCATGACACACTAGAAGCATGGGATAGCTAAAGCCAGCAATTCAGGAGAAAAGAAGGAGAGGGCCCAATACACACACACACACACACACACACACACACACACGCACACACCAGGAGTCCCTAGAGGCCGAGATGGTAGTTTTGGGAACTGACTGGTGTGGAAAGGGACAAATGCACAGCAGATGGGAGACCCTGAGCCAGGCAGAAGTCAGCTCCTCAGTGTGGTGCAGGTGCAGAGTAGGCAGTCGCCTCAGCTACCAGTAGGGCTAGCGTGTAGCTTGAATTATAACAATTAAAAAATTTCAGAAACATAGGGGGGAGAGAAGGAGACACACACACACACACACACACACACACACACACACACACACAGAGAGAGAGAGAGAGAGAGAGAGAGAGAGAGAGAGAGAGAGAGAGAGAGAGAGAGAGAGAGAGAGAGAGAGATCTTGATAACTTTTTGGCTTTGAGACAAGGTCACATGTAACCAGGTTGGCCATGAACTTGGTAGCTCAGGGTGGCCTTGAACTCCTGATCCTCCTTGCCTGTACTTCCCGAGTGCTGAGATTATGGGTGTGCACTGCCACGCTCAACTCTAAAGAAGAACAAATTTTAAAAATTATGTTAGAGGACCAAGAGCTGGACGTCAGGGTTTGCCCAGAGAGGTGCGCTTGTCTGCTTGATGTATCTGCTTTCTGCCTCATTCCAGAACATTCCATCTATCATTAAAAAAAAAACAAAAAAAATCCCATGCTAAAGTGGGGCACTTTGGCAACTGCTTTGTGGAAGGGAAAACAATCAGGACGCTGTTATTGTTGCAATATAGCCAGGATAAATCTGATGGATGTTGGCAGCATCCACATACCATTTAGCCTGCCGAAAATCAGTTTACTCCCCTACTTAGAGACACGATGTGAAATGAGATTAATCCAGTTGCGTAGAGTGAGTTGAGCTGAACAAATCCCTCTGCAGCTCATTTGAATCAAAACCCACATGGCAGTGGAGTGTTGTCTTTAGCGCCTGAGCAAAGCCATTGATCTCAGGTTTATTTACAGTGAAATTCACATCACATCGATGACAGCAAGCTCTTCTGTCCCGAGATGAGGGTCACAAGGAAAACATTTGCGGGACAATCGAGATGTTGCCTAAGGATGATTGTACAGGCTAGACTATAAACTCAGCCACGATCCACAACTCCCTAGAGGAAGACGGAATAAAAAGCAACAAAGCTGCAGATGCTCTTTTCCAGTCTCCCTTCACTCTCCACGGCCAAAAGGGCACTCTGTACACAGGATATAGTTAATAAATATGTTTTGGTGGTAACACTTGCGAGCAGGCAAGACTTAGAGGGGGTCCAGAGGGTCACGGCGGGGTGCAAGGGTTGTTGAGAGATGCTTGGGGTGGCAAGCTAATGGAACTGTGATTCTGCAACTTGACAAAGGGTTGCCTGGGTGGGTCACTGTGGGGGTGTGCTGGGAAGGGTGAAGGAGAGCTGCTCAGGTGAGGGTGAGGGGAACATGGGGCTCAGGAACGGAGGACACCATGGTGACTTGGATGGATTCTAAGGAACCCACGGGTCCTTGGGAAATCTTTCATTGTCAAGTTTAAAGCTGAAGGGGAGATAATCTTTCTGAAGTGTCTCAGCTCCTCTATTGGAGGGGAAGCAGCCTGGAGGCACCTCTCCAGCTCTCTCCAGGCTCTCATCCTGTGGTTCTGCAGTAGCCAGGGTCAGGACTCGGCTTGCTTCTTGGCTGCCTTTCCCCATAGCTCCGAGCACTCCGCCCCTTCTTGCTGTGGACTCAGCAGAAGCCTCTCCTTGGTGAAGAGTGATTAAGAAGCTCACTGGAGCTGAGCGCTTAGCTGACCCTGCCACGGGTCACCCTCTGAGGCTGGCGTGGCCGGCCCAGTTTTGCCAGTGGAGTCGGCTTCCTCCTTAAGCCTCTTCTTACTGGATTTACCTGAAATCCCTCCTGGCGCTCCCTGCTAATGCTCAGCACACTTTCTTGTTTCCCAGGCCTTACACGATGTTGGGATCATAAGAAAGTATTCACTCTACTGCCTGCTCCTTTCCCATCTCTTCAGCCCACCCCACTCCCAGCCTCCTGTGGCACTCACCTGGCATTTGGTCCCTGTGTACAGACCTGACTTGCAGTAGGATTCTCTACTCCCTGTCCTCTCTCCAGGTCCCCAACATTACACTGGCCACTGTCAGTTTATTTTATATAGCCCCCCCCGGCCATATGCACAGTTCTATTTTCCTATAGCACAAACCCATGAGTCCCCTAGAAACCATATAACCCTACAGAAGGCTTTCTCAACTTTGTTGCCACTGACATCTAAGCCAGCGACTGTGGGGACCATTTTGTGAAGTGCAGCTTCCACCCACTGAGCAGCATCCCATGTCCAAATGATAACAACCAGAGGTTATCTTCTGGCACTGCCAAGCACCCCTTCTAAGGATGGGTGGTGGCAAGCACATGATCTGCAGAGACCTAGCAAGGCAAGGGTATTTTAAAGCCAGTGCTATAAGCCGTGAGAAAAGGCTGTGTAAACTGGGCACATTTAAATCTGGTAAGGTCGTAACTAATGACTCTTTGTACTCTCAAAAATGCCAGAGGGGGTAAACAGTGTTAGGATAGAGCTTGGGCAAACCCAGTGAGATCACTTCACCCTATATCAGGCCTTCCCAGATGTCACTGTGCACGACAGTCACCAGGAAAATCTTTTGGAAATTCAAAAATCAGATTCGGGAGGTTTGGGAAAGAGACCAAGAACCTCTCTTTTTATTCATTTATTTATTTCTGGCTTATTGGAGGGAACTGACTTCAGATCTTTTCTCTCAGGCTCACAGGCAGCTGATGATATTGACCCTGGAACATGTTGCTGCACTAAGCACAGAGGCTTCAGGTCCCGGTCTCTCCTGAGAGCGAATGGGGAGAGCATTGCACTCGATAGTCCTAAGGTCACAAGAATAAGCCTGCACTAGAATAACAGGTTAGAGAAGTAGGAGACATTCCCTGCACCTTCCTGCAATGGAGCAAACTGCACATGGGCTATTTTGAAACAGACACTTGCATTAGCTTGAGATGGTATGTTGTAACTTATCCATGAGCTCTCCCTTTCAGCCTAAAATGATGATTTTCAAATCTCTAGTTTCCTCAGACTTTCAAAGGTTTCCAGGAGTCTGACAGACACCCAAAGCTCAAGTTGTTTGTCATTTGTGCACACTACTCACAGAAGACAGCGGTGTTAGGATGGGGTGACAGAAGGAGTGCAGAGAGCCATTTGACTTAAAGTTTTTATCATTTTTCTGTAGTGTGGTTTGGGGGGGGTGTGGTCTCTTTTCTCCCCTCAGTACATGGGATGAAATCCTAGGGCTTTGGGTATGCCAGGGGAGAGTGCTCTGTTACTAAACCACATCCTAGCCCAAAAGATTAGATTTTACACACATATATTATATATAATGTACATATTATATATAATACATAATGCCTGTGAGTGTTTTGTTTGCGTGTATGTTTGTATATCATGTGTATGCCTGGTGCCCACAGAACCAGAAGAAGGCAATGAGGTCCCCTGAAACTGGAGTACCAGGCAGTTGTGAGCCACGATGTAGGTGCTGGGAATTGAGCCTGGGTCCTCTAGAAGAGCAACCAGTCTCTTGGCTGCCGAGCCATCTCTCTAGCCCAAGTTTGAATGTTTTCTTTCTTGAAGTATTACAGCTCTTGGCTGGAGAGATGGCTCAGCCCGTAAGGCACTTGCTGCACATGAATGAGGATCTGAGCTGAGTCTCTCAAAGCCCACGTAAATGGTCTGAACCTGAAATCCCAGCATGAGAGACGGAAATCCCAGCGGAAGGACTCCAGGGCTTGCTGGCCAGCCAGTCTAGCCAAAGCAATAAGCTGCAGATTCAGTGAGAGACTGTCTCAACATAAGTGGTGGAGGACAATTCAGAAGCACACCCGACATCAACCTCTGGCCTCCGCAAGTGCACACCTGCACGCACCTGTACACTCCTGTGTGTGTGTGCGTGTGCGTGTGCGTGTGCAGAAATAGAGAGATTGCTGTTCTCTTTTCACATCAATCCAATATAAATCTCTTCTTTCTTCCTTCCTTCCTTCCTTCCTTTCTTTCTTTCTAATACAGATCTTACTATGTAGCTCAGGTTATACTCGAATTTGCTATCTGGACCACGCACGCCTCTACCTCCCAACTGATGCCCATTTTCTTATGAACCTAGAATCCTCAGTCATGTTGGAGAGTCTCCAGGAACATGACAAAGAAACTCATCATGGAGATGAAAGCGTGGCGAGCTCGTGTTTCTGGCCCAGGTTACACAACAACCATTCCTAATTCACATGCTCTTTATACCACTCAGGTGTCAACTTGAATCGATCTTACAAAGAAGAAAGGCCTTATGGCATTTACCCAAATGGCAAACAATTTTACTAAAAAAAAAAAAAAATCATATTAACCCCATACAGTGCTGTTACAACACCGAGTCAGATAACCCAGTCATATCGTTAAGGCAGTTGCACAAGTGAATGCCCACTCGCTGTAACGCATCGTGATAAGTGTAATCAGATCTTCTGAAAGCTGCCCAGAGCCTGATACAAAATGTTTTCTTCTCTCATATAATACTGCTCATGCTAACACTGACATTGGGTTTTGTAGACACCTAAGTCTTTGCTTAACCTGGGAAAGAAAATGGCCACGCCCATCTGTTACTGTTTTACAGTGAGGTCCTAGCATGTCTAAAGATACAGACTTCCCCGGCTGGGGCAACTTGCAAATAGGAAAGGGAACACAGCTCCAAAGCCTTTGAGATTGCCCCTGCTGCTACACTAGCACCTCCCCTGAGGGAGGGAGAGCTAATCTGCCTGGTCTGTTCTGGAATATTCTGACAGATTGCTATCACTATGACCAGATGTAATAAGGATAAACGTCATTACTAAACCTCTGTCTAGTGTTCCTCCCCTCTGTCTCTGCCTCTGTCTCACACAGACACACACCACAAACACACAGAGGGTGAGAGAGAGAGAGAGAGAGAGAGAGAGAGAGAGAGAGAGAGAGAGAGAGAGAGAGAGAGAGAGAGAGAGAGAGAGAACACAGCACATGAGAACTCTGTGGTTCTAGCTGACCAGTTCAGGTATGAGTCAGCAGTGTGAGGCTAATGCAGTCATGGGCCGTATTAACAGAAGCAGAGGGAGAAGGTCTGGGGAATAGTTACCCTGTGGTATTTGCACTGTCAGAGCTCTGTTCCATGTTGGACACCCTGGCTGAAGAAGAGTTCGAAGTTGGACTCCTTCTAGATAAGGCCACTTCAGACGATGGTGGCATCCAAAACTGCAGCACAAGGAGTTAAGCCAACCAATACTTCCGTTTTTTGAAAGAAGACTCCAAGGGACATGGTGACATGGAGGAAGAGAGAGGCTCCTCTGAGAAAGAGCTCCAGCCACAGAAACTTAATTTCGGATCCCTAATGTGAAATACCTCATGAGGGCCTGCTCATATTTTGCTTGTGAAATAGACATTTTCAGCAAATTATACTCCATTTCTCTCACGATTTCCTTGATGTCATGTAAGAAGTTCAGGATGGGTCAAGGGAAACGGCTCAGTCGGGAAAGTGCTTGTCTCTCAAGCATGAGGACCCGAGTTCAGATCCCCTAACATCCTCTCGAAAGCCAGGCATGGAGGCTGTGATCCCAGCCCTGAGGGGAGCGGAGCCAGGTGGATGCTGAGTGCTAGCTGGACCACCAGTCTGCTCACCACTCAGCTCCAGTTCAGTGAGGGATCTTATTTCTCAGGCTAAGGTAAAGGAACAGAGAGCTGGCTCAGGGGTTTAAGGGTGCTCTGCTGCTCTCACAGAAGATGGGGTTCTGTTCCCAGCACTCATACTGTGTGGTTCATAGCTGCCTATAACTTCAGCTCCAGGGAACCTAATGCCCTCTTCTGGTTTCTGTGGGCACCACACACGTGTGCACACACAGAGAGATACACACCCATATAAATAATTAATAAAGTAAAAACAATGTAGAGACCAATTAAAGAAGACATAGTGTCGACCTGTGATACACACACACACACACACACACACACACATACACACACACACACACACACACACACACACACACACACACGGCCTGGATGCATCAGTGCCTCCTTCTGCCCTCAGGTATGGCTCCTCCAAGAAGCCTTTCCTAACAATCCCTACCGCCAGCCATTTTCTCTGTGGTCTCCATGTCACGGTTTCCCACTACTATAGCATTTTCTTCCACTTCTCCTACCTTTCCCGAGATTATCCATTCCCCGGTGAAGAGGACTTTGTTATGGTTTTGATTTCTATCTTCCTAAATGTTCTCGGTTCATCCGGGTCATGATCAACAAGAGGCTGAGGGAATTTCTGCAGACAGCAGCCAAAAGATGAATTAAAGTATCCGGACAGGTAATCCTTTCTAACATCTACATGACAAAGCATTGCGGCTACTCTCTTGATGCTAATAAGGGAATCAGCCCTTTGGTTTATGATATAATGTGAGCTGACAAAGCTGGCTGTGCGCATCTGACTCCCTTACATCTCTATTTCCGTGTGGGCGCTGCTCATCCATGCTGTAGAAAACCCACCGAAAAGCTGTCTTTCCCTTCGTCCAGGCACCAGGGGATGTCTCTCTAGCTAGGGGGCCCCTTCACTTCACAGTTGCCCTTTATTTACTTGGATATTTGTGGGGGTACTGCGTGTTACAATGCTGTACGGGGCCCTCGGTTCATAAAATGTACTGTGGTCTGTTTATAAATATTGATCTAAGGAATCAGAATGCCACAGAAATGAGCTTGTTTAAATAAGAAAGGGCTGTGTAAGGCATTTCCCAGTGAGATGGTACAGGTTTTACAGCCTAGAAAAAGAGAAGCAAATGGTTTTGGGTTTGTCACGCACGGACATTCCAGAGTCTCCTGCATGATCTGGGCTGAGGAACAGTGTCCCTTTGTTCAAGGACAGAGCAGTGTGTATGTGTGTGGGGGTGGGGGGTGGGAAGGGGCATCCTGAGCCATCAGAGAAGCCAAGAACAGAACACAACCTCCAGGTGCTTCATTCATGTGCCGTCACTCTCTTTGTAGGGTTAGTGTTACCTCCAGTAGCCCAGGGACCTGGCACGGTGCAGAGTATACACACCCTTGGAAGATGTCGATGTGGCCTCATGACCCAAAGTCAATTTAGAAAGTTTAAAAAGCAGGATGATGAGAAACACAACCTCGGCTTCCCACCATCGGTGGCAAACCAGCAACACTGGTGGTCACTTGCGTGGCTAGCCAGCCTGGCTTTGCCAATGGCCCTTGGGGAAGGGATTCCTATGTCCTTCCTTGGTCTCAGGGCTTTTGAGATAAGAGCTCCTGATTTTCCAATGGCCAAGGCCATTTCAGAGCTATTAAAGGCTGTAGGGAGTGGGTGGGCATGCACATGACCAGGTATGTGCCTGTGTGTGTGTGTGTGTAGCTCAGAGGTCAATGTCAGAGTCTTCCTCAGTTGCTCTTCACTTTATTTTTTTGAGGCAGGATCTCTCATTGAACTCCTTGACTCAGGAAACCAGCTAGTCAGTAAGCTCTCCAGATTATTTTCTTTCTCCATTCCCAGAAACAGGATTATAGACATGCACGCCTACACTTAACCTTTTCTGTAGGTCCTAGAACTCAGGTCCTTAGGCTCCTATGGTGAGTACGTGACTAACTTGAGGCATTTCCTTAGTCCCAAAGATATAACTTTTAATGAGAAAGCATGTGGACCGCATTGCGTCCTTCCAGAAGAACAACCTCTTTACAGAGACAGGGCCTCTCAGCCCTGAATCAGCCCATCAGCATTGCTTATGTCCATGTTGCACTCTGAACTGCCCATGAGGGATAAGAAAATAGTGTGCTACAGAGCAAAGGTCAGAAGATAATTGCTATCAAATAGCCCTGCGGCAAATGAGGTGCCAGGCAGAATGACACACAGTGGCCTGCAAAGGCACTACTGATATTTATTGTTCCTAATAAGATTTGGATCTTGCAAAGGAATCTATCAAGATGGAGAGAGATGCCAGCCCTCATGACTTACAGGGAAGGGTGAGGGGTCTTGCCACATAGGGCAAAAAGAGTCATTTACCATCTGTTCCCAGAGGGATACTTAATTCTCAACAGAGAATTAGAGGGTGTCAGAGGACATGTGCTCCGACCTCTCACTTGACTAGAGGAAACAGAGGCCCAGGGGAGTTGTGACCTGCTCAAGGTCACATAACTAGTTCTGTTAGGTACAGCCAGAACCCAGGTCTGCAGACACCAGGCAAGGAGGGCTCCCATGATGGGAGAATGGCAAGCTCAGAACTGCGTGGAGGAGGGGTGTGTGTCCTGCAGGTGTACCCTGAGGAGCTTAAACTTTGCTTTTTCCTTTCTGCAAAATAGAGGTAAGACCTTACCCAGATCGAATGAGATAGTGTGTGTGTGTGTGTGTGTGTGTGTGAAGACCCGTTTTAAAAATCCTGTTGGGCTCAGAGTAAAATAAATCTAGAAAATTTTTTCCTGTTGGGCTTGTATGGGTGGACACACACACACACACACACACACACACACACACAATATGTGTGAGGCATGGGAGGCTGAGTGCAAGCATGGGCTTCCTCCTGGTGTCACACTCCACTCCTCCTCCTCTCCCACCACTAAGAACTTTGAGTTGTTATTTATGGGCAATTAAAAAGTTGATATATAAGGTGTCGGGTTTGTTAAATTTTCCTAGACTCAGTATATGATCGGGCTTTGCTCGCTTCAACCACTTTCTGATTCAATAATATACACATTGCTATGAATAGGGGAAGAGAGGATTTTCAGCTATGTGCGCGCGCGTGCATGTGTGTTTGTGTGTGTACAAACATATGTGCTCCTGACGTCAACTCAGGTACCTTTATCAATTACTTTTTATCCTATTTATCTTATTTACTGAGACAGGGTCTCTCACTGAACCTGAAGTTTGATTCTGTTAGGTCGACTGAGTGGTCAGCAAGTCCCAGGGGTCTTCGCAGCTCTGGGATTACATGTGTGCACTGGCAAACCGCGCAGGCATGCTGGGAACCCAGACTCGGGGGTCTTCCCAGCTCTGGGAATACATGCATGTACTGGCAAACCACGCAGGCATGCTGGGAACCCAGACTCAGGGCTTCGGGCTTCAGGAGCCAGCGCTTTACCCAGCAAGCCATCTTCCTCACCCCGACGTCACACTCTGCTCCTTCAAAAAGAACCAAAACTCCCAACTTATAAAACAGAGCAGAAACCTCAAAGTACAAATCAACCATTTTTTCCTATTCGTTTTCTCCCCTGTTACTATTTCTTAGTTATTTAGGTTCTTCTTGAAATTTATATTAAACAGGAGAACTATCTACTTGCTGTTGACTAAGTTCCCGCAGAGTTCTGAGCAGTTCGTGTCTAATATTTTCCCATAAAATCACTAGACAAAAGACTCAAATCACAAGCCATTTGTAGGCGGACACATTGAAACCGTGCTTCTAGAAGGCAGAGAGGTGGAGAGGAAAAAACAACAACAAATGAAAAAGTATTCTTTGTGACCAATTGATCAATTAGGCTGCTTTTTCACCAAAAAACATGACAAGGCAGAAGCAACGGGGCAGTGACGGTCCTAGGAATGTGTAAAAGTGTTAATAATGCTAGGTTCCTTTGACTCACTTATTTTTTGGTTCTCTTTAGAAAATTACACTGGAGAGCCTTCCGTAATGGCAGTTTAAGGAGCAGATAGGCACAGTCCTGGAACCCGCTGGCAATGCTAATGAGGGCTCAGAGCAATCCCTGGCTGGGGAGGCTTCTGCTGGATAAAACTGTATGTTTCCGAGAGATTTGGGCCAGGTCTGAGTGCTTGAGATAACCAGCCGGGGGCATTGCTACCCACAGCAGACATCCATCATCCATTGGGTTACAAGGAAACCCAGGGTGACCTTTATGAATTGGACAAAAACACCAGTGTTTTAGTGGTAAAATTCTTTACAGTACAGAAATGTGAAAGATGAGGAGGATCCCCCATCGCCCCCCCCCCCACCTCTATCAAAATATCATGTTCTGCCCCGAGGCTTTGAGGTCTCATAACTCCTTTCTTGTATCAGTCTTTTTCATTTCCTGCCCCTGCCTTCTAGCTCTCCCTTTCTCACTCCCAACTCTTGCGCGTCCTTTCGTTTCTCAAAGACGGTCCTAAGTGATGTGAATGCAGTAAGTAAACCTATGCCCCACAGAATGCCATTCTCAGTCAAAAGACCAAAACTTGCAATGTGTTTGGGTAGCCATGCTAGGTTTTCAACGTCAACCCTGGTATATGCAGCCCCTTTTGCTCATTTCCATTCAATTCTGTGCTATCGTTCCTCCTTCCACACGCCAGCCTTCACAGAGAATGTTCTGGAATCTGCTTGGTATCAAACCCCTGGCTCTACTGTGAGTTACCTTGTGTGAGGTATTTTGACCTCTTTGCACTTTACTTTATGTGAAGGAGCTATATCGCTAGCGCTTTCTTGGCTACGTTAGGGGAAGCGAACAATTTAATACCTGCGAAGCGTTAGATTGGCACCGGAGGTCTTGAAGTGGAGTTTACAAGCAATATGAGAGGTAGAGCAACAGATTGGCCACAAGGCAATAACAGCAACCGCACCAACAACACACTGTTTTGGATACGAGTATAAATTATTTGATCCTCAGACAACCCCACTAACATCCTTATTACTCTCCCTTTGTGGCTCAAGAAACAAAAGCAGAGAGACTGAGCTTTGCTCAGCTCACTCAGAAAATGGTAGGCTGGGCCCAGATTTAGGCTGTTTGACTCCACAGCAAGTACGCAGCCAGTACAGCTTATTATTATTACTGCGTGTGAACTTATGCACTCGCTAGATAAATACAGCTGCTGTCACTGGTGACTGAGCACAGCTTATGTATCTTCAAAATATATTAAAAATAGATATGAGCGCCGATGGAATATTGATTAAGGCAAAGCTAGCATCTAAAATCATCAAATAGAAGCAGTTGGAAATAGGATGTTAGCACGGTGCCAAAGTGTCACCCCCTCCAATTACTTGCTAATTGTAACAGGGAAACAAGTACCTTTCTAATGAGAGAGAGAGAGAGAGAGAGAGAGAGAGAGAGAGAGAGAGAGAGAGAGAGAGAGAGAGATCCCCAGAGCAAAATCAATGCCTAGAGCCAGGACCAAACTTGGCATCATGAATGGTGGAACAATCCAGAATGATGTGCCTCCTGATTTGATGCAATATGGAGCACCCCATGGCACCGTATGGATGGTGTTCACTGAGCATCTCAGTGTGAGCCGGCGAGAGCGGGTGAAGATGCTGGCTGCCGAGCCCAACAACCTGAGTCTGATTCCCGAATTCCACGTGGTAGACGAGAACCAACCCCTATAAGTTACATCCACACAGAGTAAATAAGTAAATATGCTTTCAGTCCTAATATGGAGTTTATGTGACAAGCAAGAGCAGGGTGACTGAGTAGCCACGAGGTAAGAGCCGATTCAGAATGCAGGGCATTTCCATAAGATCACTGGCCTGACTTGGGAAAAACAATTCCAGTGTTAAATAGAGAGATATAAAAACTAGATCCTGGGGTTTTTTTTGTTTGTTTGTTTTGTTTTGTTTTTTGTTTTTTGAAGTAAAGGTATAGGTGACAGTTGGGGACAAGATGGGGGAGGTTAATATAGACTAGCTACTAAGTAGTAGATATTAAGGACTCCTACCTTCGTAGACACAATGATGGCCTCAGGATTACATAAGAGAATGTTCTTGTGCTTGGGGTGTGAACTGAATTATTCGGGAGCAAACTGTCATTCACCTACAACTTACAAGAAATTCAGAGAGAAATACAGCAGACGGAGCAAGTGTGAAGAAGGTTATGTCAGTAAACCTAAGTGGGGAGCATTTAGCATTTCAACTTGTCATTAAGCTTGAATATTCTCGATAGACTCTTACTGTGAATCTGGCCTGGTGGCCTTGAACTTGCAGCAGTCCATCTGCCTCTGCTTCCCAAGTGTTGGGGCTCCAGGCATGTGCCACCACAGCCTGCTTAAGTCTGTATATAAGTTCCCTTTCTTCATAAGACACGCACTTAACATCTATGGCGAACATAGAAGGTTTCTATCATTGTGTATGCTGCCGTAGTTTCATTAACTTCTCTAAAACTTTGGGCTATGCTTATATACTTAGAAAGAAAACCACTTTTAAACAGTATTTACTGAATTCTTCTTGGCTCAAGTCTATTGAAACCCAATGTGAGCTTTGTTAGAGTCCTTGGCACCGTAGTGCAGGGTGTGGAACAAGTTTTGGCACAAAGCAATTGCTCAATAAATGTTAGTGAAATGTTTGTTGAAGCTGTGATTTCCTGAAAAGTCTCAAACTACAACAATGTAATAACAAAGGGGAAAAAAAGCAGAGACACACTAGATTGAGGTGCTCCTTTGCATATGGAGATATGCAAAGATTTCAGTTATACAAAATGGGCCTAACCTACTCTACTCTTTGATTCAAATAACTATGCTAAGTGACCACTCTTGCGCTTTTAAAATATTAATTATTATCTTATAGTCTTTATTATTTACATGTGCCCCACATGCTACAGCATAAATGTAGAGTTAGAGAACAACTTGTAAGAATGGCTTCTCTTCTTTTACCATGTGAGTCCCAGGGATTGAATCAGGCCATTAGATTTGGTGGCAAGCATCTTTACTCACAGGGCCACCTGGCTGTCCCCTTGAGCTTGCTTCATTGGAGCCCGAAGAGTCTGTCCCTTGGATAGACCCAGCAGCAACTGTTACTTAGCTAAGGAACCCTGATGGAATCACACTTAATGACATGTTTGTGGACAATTATAGACTTTTCTAGAGCCAGGAAAATGGGGCATGCTTGCTCAAGTTCAGGCATGAGCTCTTTAAGCCGCCGACACCAGCAGGCGTTACTCTCTGGGAATCAATGAGCATGTGGAAGTCAGGATCATTGGCAGCTCTTCCAGAAGGCAATCGTTCCAAAAGAGATGGCTCTGGGGCAGCAAGAGAGATGTATTTTGTGCAAGAGATGGGAGGAAAAGTGATTAAGATATAGGCAAACAATAATGTTCCCATTATGAGTTTTCTCAGTGCCTTTCCCTAAGATGCATGGCGTCCATGTTAACTCTTTTATTCTTGCCATGTCCCTATGAGGTAGGTCTGAAACAATTGGAGGCTAAGACATGGAAGCTATTGTTAGCAACCAAAGCAGCTCTTCATATTGACCAGATCGATCGCCTCCTTCCCCTCTGCTTCAGCAGTCATTTTTAAAAGATGAAAGCTATTACAATCTAGGGAGAATAAGATTACAGCTCACTACGTGGGAGACTCTCTGAGTTGAGTTTAATGGAGGTAGTTTTCTCCAGTGATGTGGGCTGCCTCTTTTTACAGAAAACCGAAACACAAAACACAAAAGAGTCTCAAAAAGGGTGTAAGTCAGAAGTGTTTAAAACTTGGCATTGAAAGGTACTACACTGCAGGCAGATCTCTACGAGTTCAAGGCCAGCCTGGTCTACAGAGTGAGTTCCAGGACAGCCAGGGTTACACAGAGAAATCATGTCTTAGAAACAAACCAAACAAACTAGCTTTTTGAAAGAAGACCTATGTAAAATTATCCTATGAATGTCAAGCTTTGTAGGCCATGTCAAGTCACTAAAGAAGACCAAATTCAACTAAATGTTCTTTCAGAAATCAAAAATGAAGGGGGGGGGGAGGAAACAGACCTACTAAAAAACTAAAGGTTTATGACAAATGTACCCGCATGCAAAGCTTGTCCATTTTCTCACACTCCTACAAAGTGTGCTCATGACTGCTTTACCCCTGTGGTGTTCTAGATCCCAAGTAGCCCCTTTAATTTGCCTCTGGATGTGAGCTTTTAATAATACGGAAATGGCTACATATGTCTTACTAATAAGGCTGCATTTGAGGTAAGTAGATGCAGTCATTTTTAAGTTAGTGAAAACCCGGTCTTTGCATTCCTTCCTCATGTTCTGGAGCAGATGGGGACAAGAGTGAAAATTGGAGATGGACTTAAGAATGGTACATAACTATTAATAAAGAGACAAAAAAAGGCGACACCCCCCCTCATATCTTCCCACGTGAAGTTTTCTCTTATTAAAGGACTCCAAACCAGTGTTCCTCATAAAGAGAGCAGGAACCACCAGAACTGCATTTTGTGCTGGTGGAGAAATTGAGTGAGCCAGAGGGTTCCTGACCTTGGAGTCCAGGCTCCAGTCACTGATGCTCAGTCCTCTGCCACCTCCCACTCCCCAACTTGGATTAAATGCTGAACCTTCACTGGTTTGTTGTTGGTTGGTTGGTTTTTTTGTTTTTTGTTTTTGTTTTTGTTTTTTTGAGACAGGGTCTCTCTGTGTATTCTTGACTGTCCTGCACTCGCTTTGCAGTTCACCTGCCTCTGCCTCCCAAGTGCTGGGATTAAAGGCATGCACCACCATCGCCTGGCTGAACCTTCACTGTTGAAGGGAGATTTTTACCTCTGGGACTCCAAAGTCTTTTCCAGAGATTGCCCTCAAGCCGGTTTGTGGACATGCTGTTTTCTTTGTTATGGGCCAAGTAAGGACCAAGTTTTCTCTAGTTCATTTGACAGAAGTTGAATCCAGTCACAATAATCCAGTAACATAAGCCAAGTAGGTAAGAGGCCTGGGCTGATGGACAGAGTATTGACAGCAAAGTTTAGCGAGCCAGTGGGACTCGATTTCATTAGATTTGGCTCCTAGGGAACAGAATCTTAAAAGCGCTGAAGGTCTCTAAAGGGTGTGCACCCACATTGCATGACATACCTTTTGGAGGTGAAGAAGTTGAGAGTGTATCTCGGCTTTGACAACGAGTTATTAGAATCTTCGTTTGCTGGTGGGAAGATGCGTTGAAATGTCAAGATTGCCGCTCTTCAGCCTACAGGTTTGCCTTGGGCTGGCTTCTGAGCACCCGCGGAAGCAGGGTACAAGCCCCAGATCCATCAATACAGCTCCCTCCTCCCTGCCTCTTGCTCTCCCTTCAAGCTCCCCCCAGCCAGTCTGCAGTCTGTAGGCAAACCACACAGGAACTAGCAGATACCCGGCTGCACAGAGCTGGGCGTGAGCCGTAGATTATGTGGTTTTGTTTTCTTGCTGCTAGAGTCGAACCAAAACGCAGGAGGTTCACCGAAACATGCCTGCTTCTTTATGTTTCAGTTTTAACAATACCCTCCCTCCCGGCCCCAACACTCATATTCACATAAGGAAATCTCTGATCCTGGATATGGACCATTAACAAGCTGTTCCCTCCATCCCGAGAAACAGAGGGCCACTGGGGAAAAAGTTAAAATCACCCTGGTCAATCACAATGTTAAAATCTCAGAGAAATCGCTTGCTAAGTGTATCCAGCCCATCCCATAACTCTTAGCTTGTGATAAAAATCTTGACCTGAGAGAAGAAAGAAAGGGGGTGGGAGACTCTCTGAGCAGGCGTTCTGTTAGAGACACACACTAACCCACTGTGTTAGCCAGCGGTGAGCTAGGGGTTTGAAGTCCAGGTTTGCCACAGTCATGAGCAAGGGTCTTCCCTTGGACCCATGGGATTTCACATTCTCTTAAGCAAGCTAGACTCAAGGCTTTCTGAAGACTCATCACCTCCCTCAACTTCCCTACTTCTCACCCGCCCTGCCCCCACACCACCTGCAGCCTGCGAAGGCGGCACAGGCGGCTTCCTTTCTCTTTGTTCTTCTGTCTTCTGTACAAAAAGGAGACATATTTCAACTGGCTAAGCAACACCTTTAGGGGTTGGAGGTTGGACCCAAAGTGAAGAGGGAAATAATTGGGGCCTCACTTCCATTAATCTTTGGATAGTTTTCTCTACTTGATTCTATTCAAAGTTCTAAAATTTTAACTTATTCTTCATTCTTGCCTTCTGAGGTGGCATCTCATTGCTCCTTTACATGATGAACTTTGCTGAAGCTTTGTTTTGTTCTATTAATTTTTTAAAAAAGTTTTTTCTTCTCCTTGAGACAGGGTTTCTCTGTGTAGCCCTGGCTGTTCTGGAACTCGCTCTGTAGAACAGGCTGGCCTCGAACTCAAAGATCCCCTTGCCTCTGCCTCCTGAGTGCTGGGATTAAAGGCGTGTGCTACCACCCTAGGCTTGAGGATTTATTTAAAAAAAAAATCTTCTCATTATAATCACTCTTTCTACTTCTTCTTCCTCCTCCTCCCCTCCTCCTTCTCCTCTTCCTCCTCCTCCCCTCCTCCTCTCCCTCCTCCTCCCCTCCTCCTCCTCTTTTCTATTCCTCCTTTTTGGAAACAGGCTTTCTTATATAATGTAGCCAAGGCTATGCCTAGAACTCTCTAACTTCTTGTTACAACCTTAAGACTTGGGTCCCACCTGCTCAAGTGCTGGGTTTAAAGACGTGTATTATCACACCTGCTTGGTTAAGCATTTCAATTGAAATGGAAAGGAAGAAGCCTGCTATAGAGCTGGCAAGCTACCTTGCTCATAGTAGGTGCTCAGTAAATATTCATCAAATGAGCTAAAAGAAGAAATTTGCATCCCCCAACTCCTTAGTAATGGGATTTAAGAAAGATTTTATTTTAGCTTTAATTATGTGCATTTGTGTAGGTATGTGCATATGAATTTTGTGCATTTGTGTAGGTATGTAAACAAATGCAGTGCCCATGGAGACCAGCAGAGTGCTGGGTCCTGTGAAGCTGGGGTAACAGACCACAGTGAGCTGCCAGACATGAGTCTCTGCAAGAGCAGACCCAGTCTTCTCCACTGGGTCATTTCTCCAGCTTCTTTTTTAATTAATGAAAGTCTGTACAATTTCCTTAAAGCTAAGTTGTGTGCGAACAGGATGGCCATCATTTTCACATTACAAAGAATTTTAAAGATAACACGTCACTGATTTTAAAACAGTAACTCGGGCTTCAGAGTCCCACCTTTGTGCTCTAAGGACCTCCTTGGGTCCACTGCCGAGAGTCAGGGGCATGGAATGGTCAGCTGTGACTCTCTCAGCTTGCATAGCTGGGTTGTGGGCGGGAAGAGAAAATGGTGAATGGCTCTTTCTATCTAGAACCTCTCAGAGGGTTTTCAGCGTGTCCCCTAATGGGGAATCCCTCTCCTCCCAAGTAAAGGGCAGACTGCAGAGCTGAAGAATCTCAGGGGGAACGAATTTTGCCAGCGAGAACTAACTGACTGGCAGACACGAGATGGGGTGAAGCCACTTCAGTGGTTGGTTTGGTGACAGCTCTGTGACTGAAGGGGGACAAAGTCACAGTTTAGGAATAATGACCCCAGTGTAAGGACATTTGCATTTCAGCCTTCACTGTCAGGAGACACTTAGAAAAATAGCCAGTAATTGGGAGGACTCAGGATGTGTGAAATCCCACTTATCCTCAATGGAGAAAATGTCCTTAAAAACCACAGTTGCTTAAAAAAAAAAAAATCCAGCAGCTCCTTTTGAAGGGTCACCATTCCTAACATAACTTCTTATGTGCAATCGTGCTTAATTTGATTTTAGAGTAAAATATATACTTCTGATTCAGTGGAGTGCATTCAGATGTTCAGCCACTCAATAAATAAAGTCAGGACACCTCTGTACATGGCTCTAGGGGTGTGCTAGGAATACACTGGGGAACGTAACACAGCCTCGACCGTGGCCAAGGGCAGCGAAGGTGTCAGGGAACCAATGCGCTCTGCATATAAAGGGTGAGCATGAAATTTAGCCAGTTCCAGTCCTCAGGAGCCCAAGGCAGAAGAAATACCATGAGTTCAAGCAGAGCATGGGCTACCGTGTAAGTTCGAGGCCATCCCGGGTTACAGTGTTGAGCCCCTCTCCGGAGGCTGAGGCAAGCAGACTTCTGTCAGGTCAAGGGCAGCCTGGTAACGTTATTGTATCATGCACTGGAAGTTTGGCATCGGTACCCCATTTATTTGGTAGCCATCTTGTATTTCAAAAGGAACCTGATGATTATGACAGGAAGTAGATAGAAGACAAGCATCCAGAAGGACTCCACGGCTCACGGCCTGAGGAACTAGCACAGGGTGGTGCCACTGCGCGCCGCCGCCGGGAGACATTGTGAGGGAGCCTGAGTGGTGGGAAGGATCAGGGTCTGGGTTTGGAAATGTTAGGGAGACATCCTAAGGGCAGCCAGAGCCCTTGACAGATGAGTGTGGAGGTCAAGAGAGGTAAGGCTGCCAATGAAACCTTGAGAGCTGTGGGCCTGGAGGGGGTTTAAAGCTGAGAGAACCATTTGGAGAAAAGACACCTCCACAGGAGAGGGAGAAGTGAGGGGCTTGCTGGATCAGAGGAATCGACACCCTGGAAGCCAAGCAGAGTAAGCAAAGTCTCTTGGTTTTTGTAAAACTCCAAGTTTGGAAAATTAAAATCAACAACAACAACAATAACAAATCACCCCACCAATCAACTCCTTATCAAAGAATGACATTTGTGCTGGGGAGATAATACAGCATTGCAACTAAATTGTGACCCTAATGGAGGGAAACAGATAGAAAGGACCCCCTTATCTAATACTCTGTCAGGCGTGGTACCCATCCCCCACTCCTGCTGGGCCTAACCAACTCCTCTGCAGCTCTCCACTTAATGGGGGCTACAGTCTTTGAGGGTGCATAATCTTATTTCCACCTGCCTCACTCATCACTTTCTGTGTGTTGATTCCCCTCAAGGTTTCAAAGTTGGCTGTAAACCTCCTCCCTTCTCTCCACTAGCCTGTTTTCTGGTGGCCTTCAACTCAGGGTCCTCATATCAACACTGTCAGACCAGATTTTATCTCTCATTCCCGTTAAACCACCTCATATAATCTTGATGAACAACAGCCATTTACAGTCACCCAAGAAAGAAATGGAAGGATCACCGCAGACTCCCCTTTTTCTCTTATCCCTATATGTTTTAGAGTCAAGCCCAGGAACTTTATAGCTGTAGTACAACTGGAACAGAACACACAGCATGCCCATTGCAGCCACTCCATTTTAGTTGGAGGAGACACGCTCAGACTTAGATGGATGCTTGACACTGCAATTGTACCAAGCCCGTTAGGTACTGTGGTTTTTCCTGTACATGTATATCTATGATACTGTTAAACTTACACATTAGGCATAGCAAGAGATGAATAATGGTGAAGAACAGTGGTAATATACTTCAATAAATGATAGGTGGAGGCCAGGGGCGTCGTGCTTAATCCCAGCACTCAAGAGATGGGCAGAAGGCTCGCCATGAGTTCAAGGCCAGCCTGGTGTATAGAAGTTCCAGGTTGGCCTGAGTTGCACAGGAGGGATGGCTCAGCAGTAAGGAGCAATTGCCATTATTGACGAGGGCCTGGGCTTGGTTCCCAGCATCCACACGGTGGCTCACAACCATCTGAAACTCCAGCTACAGGAGACTCAATCCCTTCTGACCTCCTTGGGTACCAGGCACACGTGGGAGCATAGACATACATGCAGGCAAAACACTCAGTGACATGGCTTTTCAAAAGGATCTTACTGTACTGTGTTTAGTACCTTTTTTTTTTTTTTTTTTTTTTTTTTTAATACAATGCCTGCTTGATGGCAGGAAATAAGAGGAGCAGGCTTGTGAAGCAATCTTATGCTACTATAAAGCACAACAGGCACTGTAAACTAGATGTAGGCTGTCTTAGTGGGTTTCTTGAACAAAGCACAGCCATGACTCAGTCCATCTGACAGCCATTAAGTGACCCTTGGAGAGGTAGTATATACAACATACAAACATTGGAAAAGGGGATATGTTGGGTACCAGCTGGAATGAAATGGGATGTCCAGGGCCCAAGGCATTATGCTTTCAAAATGACATCCAATTTAAACTTTAATTTTTTTTTCTGGAATTATCCACTTAATATTTCTGGGCTAAAGTTGACTGTGGGTAACTAATGATTTTTTTTCTGGACTTATCTACTTAATATTTCTGGGCTATAGTTGACTGTGGGTAACTAATGATTTTTTCTGGACCTATCCGTTTAATATTTCTGGTCTATAGCTGACTGTGGGTAACTAATGACTTCTTTCTGGACTTATCCATTTAATATTTCTGACCTATAGCTGACTGTGGGTAATTGAAACTGAATTTGGAGCTGTGGGGAAGTAGGCACTTCTGTATTTCTGTCTTGGGCCTTCTTCACTTATTCCCAGAATTACTGCAGCATTCTGTCCTTTGAAGTCTTCTGAACACATGCAAAATCCCACCCTACCCCCAAAGAGAAAACGGAATGGTTTAAAATTGCAATCTCTGGTCTCACAGAACAGCACATAGACTGGTGACTGAAAATATCAATGGGACTTGAAAATCAAGGACAGAAGGCTGTCTTTGGAGGCAGGCAATGAGGACAGAGCTGGACACCAGCAATTAGGGTCCAGAGTCCAGTTATTGGGTATCCTGAACAATCCTTCTCACCCAGATATTTCTACAAGCTCATCTCCTCCAGAAGTCTTTTCTTTGTCCCCACTGTACTCTATGGCTGCCTTCACCATGCAGCCTTTCATGGGGTGATTTTGATCAGTCTATAATTTTCTTGTATTCTCATGGTGTAGCATAGAGCCTAGCACAGAGCAGTTTCTTAGTGATAGCGAATGAATGCAGTTCCTCCGCATGTAAAATAGGATGATAATGACCAATTTTAGCAGCTCTTTGAAATGTACATACGGTGTGTGTAAATTATAACAATGTATAAATTACTTGTTTGTTCCCTCACTACTTCATGGAATAAAATCTAAATATCTTAGAATGAAATTCAAGGCCCTAGACAATCTGTTTTCCAGGCTGCCTTTTCGTTTTGCTTCTGGCTACACCTTCATTATATTATTTCCAGTTATGCAGTATTTCAGATATACCAACTTCTTTCATATTTCTCATGATTTCATACTTCTCTATTGACATGTCAGTATCAATTACTTTGGCTATTATGGTAGCTGAAGCCGCGGAGGAGAAAAAGAATCAAACTTTACTTTTTAATTTCAAAGTCTTTTCCTACCCTCTAAGTCTTTCCATCCTAGTCAAAATTTTATTCAGTTACCAACATGCTTTAAAACATGAACTCAATTATACTGTCTATGTCCATAGGGAGGAGGCTCTTGGGGACTTGCCTTAACTGTCACTTCGTCTCCCTCCACTGTTGCTCCGCTAACAGCTATCTCTACTGTCACAGCTACTAGAGGACTTGTAGTTCCACTGAGATAATAGGTGCTCTCTGTGTTCCTGCCTTTATACAAGAATCGTCCTTTGTCTCTGATGTCCCCCTCTTCTTTGTCTACCCCGTGAATTCCCTGTCATCTTTTACGATTTAATTCGGATGTAAAATGTTCTGCCCTTAAATACTCCTTGGCAGAAATTAGATGCTGTCTCCTCTCTCATTATGCAATACATATCTTGTCACAATCTTCTATGACTGCGCCTGTCACCTCCACTAACCTGTAAACTCATGCAGCATAACGCTATGCTTTATCTCTGGGTCCTTCCTGCCGGGTACAAAGCGTAAGCTCACTGCTGATGGCATGAATATATCAAAGACTAGCCCTCGGTGAGACCTGGAGCTGTCCTCAGAGCTACGGCGGCGCTGACCATTAGTCACACGGTTTTCCCCCTCTAGTTAAGCTCCGACGTGGCAGTCAGGGCTTGCAGGGTGGCACCTCTGGTCCAGCACAATAGTAACACAAATCGTAGAAATCTAGAAAGCAAAATTAAAAACAGTGCTACTGACCGAGATTGGATATCAAGGACTTTTGTCTTTGGTCTGTTTGATCCAGCCAAGAGGATAGACCTACCGCAGACGCCTTGTTCAGGCACTAAGGGACCGGAAGTGAGGAAGCGGAAGCAAGGGAGCGGAAGCGGGGCAACGGCGTGGGCTCTTGGGACGAAGATCGCTCGGGGAGGCGGGGGGGCGGGTCGCGGGTGTTTGATTTTGATGAGAAGGAGATGCCCAGGTAGGTGGCTGGAAGGGCCCATTGGATAGTAACCTCCAGGGCAGAACAAAGTGGATGGAGGGAACCCAGTGGCCTTCCCGCCTAACTTGCCAGTAGCCACCATTCTGCCCTAGGCACAGGACAGGGCGGCCGGCGGGCGGGGCCCTGAGGCTGCTGCTATCGGATGCCATGCAGCCCCTTCCTCTTTCCAGAAGTTTCCTCAGTGAAGTTCCCCATCTCAGGAAACTGTGTCCTACGCTTGTGTGAAAACCTGAAAAGGGAGTGCCAGGAAAGTCCCTGTCAAGCGGAAGTTGGTTCTCTCAATCTCTACCCTCCATTTTTCAGAATTCTCTCCAAATCCCTTGCCTTTCTTCCTCACCGTAGCCCTGTGCTGTAGATGAGGGAACTAAGGCTCAGAGGTGTCATTTAATTAGGGAATGGACCTCAGATCCGTGCCATTGGATCTTAAATGCACGGATGTGACACCTCACAAAGCCATGGTGTAGAGATTCCCTTGGGGGGTGGGTGGGAACTGTGCCTTGTGCACCTATTTCCCTTACCGCCTCCTTGCCTAGGATAGAGGTTGCCATGTAATCAACTTTGGGAAAAATCGCTGCACATGGAAGCAGCTCAGAAAAGTTTCTCTTTCTCGTTCAGCATCGAGTTCTTTCAATCAAAACCGTAACCCCTTTCAATGCCACGGTGTTCTCTGTAATGGTTTGATTAGCAGTCTCCACCAGAGCCTACTTCCTCCTGAGCCAAACTCATGTCTGTAGGCAGAACCCAAACAAACATGAACTGTGCTTTCTCTCCAGTGTTCTCTCTGCCGCGTCTTTCCAGAGACGCCTTTGAACGGTCAGCGTCTGAGATACTACTGTTCTTAGTGCCCACATCTGGATAGTTCCTCTGGGTTTTGTTTTTTTGTTCTGTTTGATTTTTTTTTTTTTTTTAATTTTATGTGTATGGGTGTTTTCTCTGCATGGACATCTGTGCACCTCATGTGCAGTACCTGAAAAGTACTGTCGGATACCTCTCCAGACAGGTCAGAAGAGGTGTCAGATTCCTTGGAACTGGAGTTGCAGATAGTCATAGTCACTGTGTAGGTGCTGGGAATAGAGCCCAGATCCTCTGGAAGAACAGTCAGTGTTCTTAACCACCGAGCCATCCCCCTCCAGTTCTTCAGTCCTTTAGTTTCGGTTATGAAATCTGAAGTTTCGAAGACCAGTTTCCCTTTTTTTTTAAAACTTACTTAGTAGGGAAACCTGAACTGAAATGAGACTGCTGATAACCTCTATGCCAAATATCTACAAGTTTTGATGCAAATATGTTGGCGGGGCTCGTTGCTCAGAGCATCCCTACCCCTCACTGTGTGTGTTCCGTAGTGTGTGGTACAGGCACTGCGGTGCCTTTCAAAACAGCTGGCCTCAAGGAAATTGTGTGGGATCGTGGACCAGTGGCTCAGCATCATCTGACAAACGCTTTCCTGCCTCAATTAAATTCTCAATTCAAGAAAGTTCTCCATCTAAACAGGAAGTTTTTTTAAACCATAGGGAACATGATTTACATTTCTTCACAAATGTGTATAAATGGCTCTCAAGAGGTATTTGTTGATTGCTTTGAAAACATTTGTTCAAATTCTAAACTTTTACACACATGACAATTACAGGGGCTGGGGTTTTGTTTTTGTTTTTTAATGTCATGTTTGAAACGAAAAGCCGTAGAATCATTTCTGGATTATCCCAAAGCAGAATCATTTAGCCATTTAGTCATGTACTCCTCACGTGTGTCCTGGGTTCCCACCATGGCTGGTGGGAGGGGTGGGTCCTTAAGTATAGGATTGCAGTGGTATATAAGACAGTGGAGCCGAGGTTTCTGTCCTTCAGGAACTCCCAGTCTGGTTTTATTTGCCACACTCAAACAACAAATGTCATGAAAGAAATTCCATTCTCAAGAAGGAAATCTACTGGGTGTGGATGATAGGATGACCTTTATGGTGAGGTCAGAGGTCAGAGGGATGACGAATCTGGGGCATGAATTGCCTTCTTCTCAATGTGATGGTGAAGTAGGGAGCCAGACAACCGAGAGTCACATGTGGAAACTTGTATCCTTGCCAGGGATTTTTGTCTCAGATGCCATCTAGTCAAAAGGTGCTTAATGCCAGGGGCACATTCTGAAAAATGCACGTTTAGGTCTACACCAATATAGGGTATACTTACCCAAACTAAGATGGCTATGATGTCATCTTGTGTGACCACAGTCATGCATGATACCCTTGCTGAAGCATCTGTGCAGCACATGACTGTAGTTATAATCTCCAGGTTACCTCAGGGTGTGAGTAAATAACATTTCTCTATAGTTGAGTGTCTGAACATAATAAGTTCTCATCATTTACAACCGACGCCAGTTACTGAGTTCTTTATGGTGCCTCATTCTGTGGTCATGTCATCACATGTGAGTCAGTGACATTAATTTACCCAGCTAGGCCTTTTTCTTTGTGGCGTTTGTAACAGGAGAGTACTTACTTTTGGCATGGTGTTGGGCCATCCTTTTAAAACTACTATTTTAGGTTAGAAGGCTCTTCATTTATTTTCTGGTGTAGAAAATTTGTTTAAGAAAACAGTTCAAAAATTTAAGGATGCAATTCAGAGAAAATAGGAAAGCTGAGTAATGAACATACATGGTCTTTCCAAAATATAGATAGGTGGCTATAAAATCAAGTTTTTTTTTTTAAACAACTGCTTAATTCAGCAAGTTATAATTCTAAGACAGTTTTTTAAAAAAAATAGATTTGTGAAGACACAGATCAATATTGGCTATTCTAGGCTGGTGTTACAGCACAGCTCTGCATTGAGTAAGTTTGGTAGAGGAGAAAAAAAGGACAGTAGAAATTGAAAGTTTTAATAGCTTATTGAAACATTTATAAATCAGAATTTTCCTGCAGGAGGAAGTCAGACAAAATGCTTGTATTCAGGGTGCAAACGAGGCAACCAGAAAGCCACAGAAACACACTTCTCCTTTCCTATAGCCTATGAAGGATATGGTCTCTTTCTGAGAAATGTTAATTAAATTGATTATATTTTCTGTCTCATTTATTTGAGAGTGCATTGGGCTTGAGTCAAAAAGAGGAGGGACAGAATGGCTGATGATCTCCTGTTTTTTTTTTGTTTTTTTTTTTTTTTTAAGTGATAGTTCATTTACCATGCATCTGACAATTATGTCTTCCTTTGACACACAAATTAATCAGGCGTGAGCTAGGAGCCAAGGAAACAAAACTAAAAATACCAAACAGTCGTTATGGGTCTGATTTTTTTTTTCTTTTGTGTGTGTGCAGCTTTGATAGTGAAATCTGATTAAGTCCATCTAGGCTTCATTGGGTCTGGATGCTCATCAGGGCTTGAAATCAGTTTGGCACAGTGCCTTGGTAGTTGTCGGAGGTGAATCACTAGAGAAATTGCAAACTGAGTGACTCACCTTCCTGCAGAGTAATGAAAAAGAGGAAAGGAACGGTTTCATGTAAATTATAAACTGATAATTCACAAGCATCTTGTGAATTCTTGGGGCTACATACTCCTCTTAAGTTTTAATGTGCTTTTATATTAACCTAAATATCTTCCTTTTCTATGTATCTGGGAAGTTGTCAGACACATGGTAATCACTCCAGATTTTAGGGAGTTCCTTACAATACACTATTCAAATACCATTTGACACTATTGAATTTTAAAGCTATATCTTTTTCCTGAAGGTGAGTAAAGAAAGTAATTGAACCTTTCCCCCTAGTTTGCTGGTTGTATCTAGGCTAAAATACTGGTTTTTGGCTGCCACACATTGGTTGTAATCTAAGAAGGTAGAATATTTGTCTTAGTGCTGGCTCCCTAGATGGACAAGAAAGCAGAATGTATTTAAATGTGATTAAGTGCTTTGTAGTTCTAGAGCTAAGTGTACTGGGAGGTCCTCACATTCAGTTTTTACCAGCATGTAAATTGTTTTCCAGGTACAATATTTGTATAATGGCAGCATAGGTTAGAAAAGAGGTGTCAGCTCGGTGGTGGTGGCACGTGCTTTTAATCCCAGCACTTGGGAGGCAGAGGCAGGCAGATTTCTGAGTTTGAGGGCAGCCTGTTCTACAGAGTTGCAGGACAGGCAAGGCTACACAGAGAAACTCTGTCTTGATGTCTCAAAAAACAAACAAACAAACAAACAAACAATCCCCCTGAAATACTAATTGGTCTGCTCTGTGCCTTTATACTCACTGTATTTCTTGCCAAAGGAATTGAGTGACATTTTCTGCAGCAACTTTTAGGAACAGATAGACAACCTACATTGCTTTGGATAATGGAGGTCAGTCTTGTTAGGGCTTTTCTAGTGCTCATCCTTGCCTACATAGTCCCCTCCTCCCTTCTGGCTGACTTGGGAATTAAATCTAGATTTTTTTTTCCCCAGACTAACTTGGTCTTCTGTAGACATTTTTCTTTTAAAAGGAACTTACACATTTTTCATACTTTCCTTGCAGGAAATCGATACTTTACCATGTGGAGACAAATCACTTGTGTTTGAGAGCTGCAGACCCAGGGACAGATCTGTCAGGAGCTCTGTAAACCAGCCGTCCCTGTCCCATCGCTCTCACCCGCCTTCACCTTCACACTCATTGTAGCTATGGCACTCAGGAGGCAAGTGAAGAACTTTGTGAAAAATTACTCAGAGGCTGAAATAAAAGTCAGGGAAGCAACTTCCAACGACCCCTGGGGTCCCTCCAGCTCCCTGATGTTAGCTATCAGTGACATGACCTTCAACTCAGCCTCCCTCTCCCAGATCATGCACATGCTGTGGCAGCGACTCAGTGACCATGGCAAGAACTGGCGCCACGTGTACAAGTCCCTAGCCCTGATGGACTACCTCATCAAGAACGGTTCTAGGAAAGTTATTCAGTACTGCAGAGAGGGCTTCTGTAGCCTGCAGATGCTCAAAGACTTTCAACACATAGACGAAGCTGGAAAAGACCAAGGTAACAGTTCGTAAAAAACAGACAGGGTACCTGTAAACAAAGGCTCGCTGGGCAGACCCTGTTTTAAACCCTGAACTGGGCTTGTTTGTTTGTTTGTTTTTGATTTTGAGGGTATCTTGTTGTGTAGCCTAGGCTCCCGCCCTGCCCTCCCACGTGCTGGGATGACAGGCACACACCATCACGCTGGGCTTGAAGAGTTGTCCTTAAGTGTCCCAGCCACCTTTCTTCTTAGGCAGCTGTGAGTCGCATCTTCAGCCTCTGTGCTGACTATGACACTTGGGAGAACAGTATGATTGCTTTCACACTTGGGGTCCTGATCCCGTGACACCTCATAGAAAAACAAAAACAGCAAATGAAAAGGGGGGAGCACAGAAGTTTGTATATTGATGTCACTATAATTCATAATTATAATTAGGTTGGAACTTAGTCACAAGCTAGAGAAGTGTTTCTGGGAGTTCTGGGATCTCTGAAGGCTATAGAGATGGGGGTACCTAACAGAAGTACAGAAGTTCATGACATAATTCTGGGCGTGGAGAGGAGGTGACCTAGCTTCCTGAATAGAGTGTTAAAGTGAATTGGTGCTAAATTATTTGCAGCGGTCAAGAGTCAGCATTCTCCTCCTTTGCGTTAGAAACACAAAGTTATAATTTGTGTTTAAAGTGATGGGGTTTAAGTCGTGAGGAGGGAAGAAAGTTTGCTATAGTTATACGCTGTGGTTACCGCATTTTAAAACTACAGTTTCTATGCACCCTTCTCCACCCACCCACAATCTCTCCAATTACTAACATCAGTGAGGACATTTGTTACAAATGGCAGCCAATGTTGATACTGCTAATGCTCATAGTTTGCATGCAGCACAGTTGGACATAATCCTGTGTCCACCACCCAGGGTAGCACAGGGCCTCTCACTTCCCTAAGCATGCCTTAGGACCCGCCCTCACCCTCTTGGCCCTGGAAACCACTTGTCTTCATAGACCTGCGTTTCCAGACGTCATGATGTTATAAAGCTTCCTTAGGCTGGCGTCTTTCACCGACACTGCACCCCAAGTCTCCTCCATACCTTTCCATAGCGTAAGAGCATGTTTCTTTTTGTCTTTCCTCTTCATAAAAAGTTTTGTTTGGATATAATTCACAATACCATACAAACTGCACACTTAGATATGAGCCTACATATATATTATTTATAAAATATAAGGCTGTTTATGTAAGGTACATATAATTATAAGGTTGTGTATTATAAGGTGTGACAGCTAGATCAAGACTTACCTTTTTGCGTTCATTTATATTAATATTTTTTTAGTCAGAATCTCATGTGGACTTGAGTTTATTAAGTAGCTGAGTTGAGTTGACCTTGAACTCCTGATCTTCCTACCCCCACCTTCCAAGTGCTGAGATTAGCGGTATGTGCTACCACCATGCCAGGCTCATACTTACGTTTGTAAGTGCAGTTTGGTGGCATTAATTACATTTACTCTGTTGTGAAGCCATCGCCACTCTTGTTTAAACATTTTTTTTAAAGCACGCTGTCAACATTAAGCAATAACTCTTCATTCCCAATCCACTAAGCCTCTACTTTCTATCTTGATTAATTTAAAAGTCCTCTCACATAAAGGTGGAATTCTCCTATATTTTTTTCCTTCCTGTCAGGCTTATTTCTCTCACCCTATGGTCCTTGAGGTTCATCCATGTCGTAGGATGTATCAGAACTCGATACTTTTGTGGTTGAATAACAGTTTATTTTCTGTGCTTTGCACATTTAAGCAAATCTATTAATCTGTTAGATTCATGGGCTGGTTCTACTTGTGAGCTCTTGTGAATAACGCTGCAGTGAACATCAGTGCGTGTCAGTTCAGGTCTCTGCTTTCAGTTCTTTGGGGTGTATAGAGAGACGGTGGAGTTCCTAGAATATGTGGGAATATCGGTGTTTGGCCTTTTGAGGATCTGCTGAGCCTTTCCAGGGGCACTGAACTGTCTTGCATTCCTATTAGCAGTGTAAGAGGCTTTCCTTCTTCCTGTGTCCTTGCTAGCACTTGTTATTTCATCCAACTTAAAATTATGGTTAGTCCCACTGGATATGAAGTTGGCTTTGCTGTGCTTTGACTTCCATTCCTCTGAGAATCTTGATTTCAAGCGTCACGTCCTTGATGGAGATGCACCTGCTGTCTTTTAGAAATGCCTTTTCAAGTCCTTTGCCTGTTTTCAAATGCATTCTCTTATTGTTGAGTTGTGAAAGTCCTTTAGTATTCTGTGTATGAGTCCCTTAGCAGAGAGGTGGCTTGGAAGTACCTTCTGCTCCTCTGTAGGTTGTCTCTGTGATCTCTTAATGTGTATATCCTCCTGTGCACAAAAGTTTATTGTTACTTTTAAAAAGAGTCTTACTGCGTATCCCTAGATGGCCTGGAGCTTTGCTATGTAGATCAGGCTGGTCTTGAACTCACAGAGATCCACTTGCCTCTGCCTCCCTGATGCTGAGATTAAAAGCGTGCACCACCTTGCCCAGCTAATTATGCCTCTATTTTCTCCTAAGAGTTTTGTTGTGTTGACTCTGTTGTCTTAGGGGTCCTATTGCTGCTGTGAAACAACATGACCAAGACGCAGCTTACCCTTCCACATCACTGTTCATCATTGAAGGAAGTCAGCACAGGAACTCAAACAGGGCAGGAACCTGGAGGGAGGAGTTGACGCAGAGGTCATGGAGGGGTGCTGCTTACTGGCTTGCTTCCCATGGCTTTATCAGCCTGCTTTCTTACAGAACCCAAGGCCACCAGCCCAGAGATGGCACCACTCACAGTGGGCTGGGCCCTTCCTCATCAATCATTAATTAAGAAAATGCTTTATAGCTGGATCTTCTGGAGGCATTGTTTTCAGTTGAAGTTCCCTCCTTTCAGGTAACTCTAGCTTGTGCTTGTGTCAAGTTACACAACACTAGCCAGCACACTCTCTGATTCAGATCTTGGATTCCTGTAGACTTAATATTTCTGTATGATATGAAATAGGGGGCCCACTCCAAGTTCTTTTTTTTTTTTTTGAGACAATGTTTCTCTTTGTAGCCTTGGCTGTCCTGGACTCTTGTAGACCAGGCTGGCCTCGAACTCACAGAGATCCACCTGCCTCTGCCTCCCAAGTGCTGGGATTAAAAGCATGCGCCACCATGCCTGGCCCACTTCAAGTTCTTTTGCATGTGGATACCCAGTTAGTTCTTACCACCTTTTGAAAACATGTTCTTCCCCCTTGAGTTATGCTGGCTCTTTGTGACGAGTCATTCTCTACTCTAATCTGTGTCCTCATAGGTCTGTGTCTTTTCATTTGCCAGCATATTGCCATATCTTTGTAGTAACACTTGAAATCAAGGAGTATGACTACTTCAACTCCAGTCTTCCTTTAAAAAATATTTTTTATTTGCATTGGTGTTTTGCCTACATGTATGTCTGTGAGAGGGTGCTGGAGCCTCTGGAACTGGAGTTACAGACACTTATGAGCTACAATGTGGATGCCGGGAATTGGACTTCTGGAAGAGCAGCCGGGGTGCTCTTAACCACTGAGCCATCTTTCCAGTCTTCTTTTTTAATAGCATTTTAAAATTCCAAATCTCTTGCATTTCCTTGTGGATTTAGTGTCAACTTACCAGTTTCTGTTCAGACAAATGAGCAATAAAAATTTGGCTGGTATTTCATTGGCTCTCCAGACAAATTTGGGGAACACTGCTATCTTATGAATTTTTTCCTTTTTAAACTTTTTTCTTTTTACTTTTTGAGATTATAATATAATTATATCATTTCTCTCTTCATTCCAAACTCTCCCACAGACTCCCACCTTGCTCTTTAAAATTTATGGCCTCTTTTTGTTTAATTGTTCTATACATCTATATATTATATATATGTATTTTTCTAAAGATATACGTATATGTATTATTAAATACACAAATAGAACTTGATCAGTGCATAAAATGTTACTTGTCTGTGTGTTTTCAGGCTCACCATTTGGTACTGGATAACCAGTTGGTGTGCTCTTCTCCTGCCTCCTGTAGTCCCTTACTTGCCTGTAGTTCTTTGTCCAGGGCTGAGGCCTCATGAGCTTTCTCCCTTCCAGGTCAGCACGTCTATTGGTATTGTCCATGCTCAGGTCTTGTTTAGGCAGCCATGTTGGTGAGACATCATGGTTGTAGCTTCTGATATTTCTAGGAAACATCATCTCTCAGCAAACTTCCTGTTCCTTTGGCTCTTACCATCTTTCTGACCCTTCTTCTGTTATGACCTCTGACCTTAGGTGCAGGAGTTGTGCTACAGATGTACAGTAGGACTGGTCTCCACAGCTCTGCATTTTGATTGGTTGTGGATTTCTGTAACGGTCTCCTTCTGCTACAAGGAGAAGTTTCCTTGATGGGGGGGTGAGAACTACACTTAGCTGTGGGTGTGAAGATAAATATTTCCAATGCAGTTAGGGATTACGTTGGTTTAGTAAAATGGAGGTTGTAGATTCTCCTCCGAGATCCAGGACTTCACTAGCCTTGGGCAGTTGTCTAGGTTTCCAGAACCAGGCACAATTTCCTTCTTGTTGAGTGGGCCGTAAGCCCAATTAGACAACTGTTGGTTACTGCCACAGTAGGCGGCCACTCCTGCACCCTGAGCATGACTGTTGCGTGCTGGTTGCTGATGTGGGTCGTGGGCATCATGACTGGGGAGCACGGTTGCTTGTTTCCCTCCTTTGGCAGCTGCATGGCTCCTTCTGGTTCCCGGAAAGCTGGTCCTCAAGGAGGAGGCTTTCAGGTTGGATTCAGCTCAGGTCCTCTGGGGCCTGCGTGTCTGAAGTCACGGTGTCTTCAGCAACAGGGACTTATCTTCCACCTCTGGGGGCAACCAAAGGCAACAGCAGTACCTTTGGGGAACCTCTTGGAGAACCCTGACCAACAGCTCAAAAGAGGGTTTCTCATGCCTGGTTGTTGTTGTTGTTGCTAGATAGTCTGTGGCTCTTGGCAAGGGGTATTGCCAGCCCAGATTAGAAGGTTTCATTTAAACTCGTCACACATATTTATACACTGACTTACATGTGTTATAGGAATATTTAGGTAGCTAAGAAAGAGTATGTGTGCTGGCACAAGCTATAGTTATCTGAGAGGAGGGAACCTTAGTTGAGAAAATACTTCCATAAGATCTGGCTGTAGGCCATGGTAGCTATATGCCTTTAGTCCCAGAGGCAGGTTTTCTTTAAGTTCAAGGCCAGCCTGATCTACATAGCAAATCCACACATAGCCAGGGCGGCCTAGACTGTCACTGGCAGCAGGCAGGCATGGTGGCTGGAGCAACAAGCTGAAAGCTCATTTCCCCAACCACAAGCAGGAAGCAGAAAGAGCCAGCTGGAAATGGTGTGACTCTTTAAAGACGCAGAACCTGCCTCCAGTGACACACTTCCTCCAACAAGGCCACGCCTCCTCAGCCTCCCCAAAGTGTGCCACCGGCTGGGGACCAAACATTGAAGTGACTGAGCCTGGAGTTGAGGGCATTTTTATTCAAGCCAGCACACCTGTAGGCTCCCGCATTTGGTGGTGGTCTTCAGGGAGGTCAGGAGGAAGTGTACTTAACGCCTTACCCTTTGTCTAGTTTCCTCTCTCTGTTTCCTGCTGTGGTGAGGATGAGAGCGCTCAGCTTCCTGCTCTGACCACTCTGCCTGCTTGCTGCCATGTTTCCCCATTATGGTGGACTCTCACGTGTTCCTTCTGTGTGTTGTCTTGGTCATGTATTTTTTCCAACCATATAAAAGTGTGACAGCAGACAGGCTTTCCTTGTCCTTGATTTTAGGAGGAAAGCTTTCAGGCATTAAATGTGATGCTAGCTCTGTGTTTTGTTTTTTCTTTTCTTCCTTTTTTTGTTTTGAGACAGGGTCTCCCTGTGTAACACAGGCTGGCCTGGAACTCGCCGTCCTCCTGCCGCAGCCGCCCAAATGCTAGCATTATACATTTGTGACACCATGTTGGTGAGCTGAGGGCTTAAAAAGAAACCAACATTTATCTATTTAATGTATATGACTGCTTTATACCTGCAGGCCAGAAGAGGGCACCAGATCTCATTAGAGATGGTTGTGAGCCATCATGTGGTTGCTGGGAATTGAACTCAGGACCTCTGGAAGAGCAGGTGGTGCTCTTAACCTCTCCCCAGCCCGAGCTGAGGGCTTTTTATATTTACTCAGGTTGAGTAAGTTTTATTATGTTCCTGATGAGTTAGGTGCATTTTAATGTCATTATTTATTTGTTTGTTTTTTCTCTGTGTTTGTTTTTTCTCTGTGTAGCCTTGGCTGTCCTAGAACTCATTCTGTAGACCAGGCTGACCTTGAACTTACAGAGATCCACCTGCCTCTGCCTCTTGAGTGCTGAGATTAAAGGCGTGTGCCACCATGCCCAGCTTCAATGTCATTATTACTATTACTGCTGGTGTGTGTGTATATGTGTGTGTGTATGTCTAGACATGTGCTGTGTGTCACAGCATACATGCGGAGGTCTGAGGATAGTTTTCAGGAGTCAGTTCTCTCCTACCATGTGGGTTCTGGGGATCAAACTAGGGCCGTGAGGCTTGGCGGCAGGCTCCTTTACCTTCTGATCCAACCCCCTGGCCCTTGAGTGTATTTTAAAACCAAGAAACCATGTTGAATTTTGTCAAATGCTTTTTATGCATCTCTTGAGGTGATTATGTGTTTTAAAAATCCTTTTATCCAGTGAATATGGTCTATGACCTTGATTTTCTGCATTCCTAGCATAAGTCAGATTTAATCATGGTGCTCAACTTACTTTTAAGTGTTTATTTTAGATTAGGTTTTTGGCTTAATGATGAAATTGGAGAACCCTTCATGACTTTTTATCCTGCTGTGCTTGATTCATTCAGAAAATTTTATACAAATCAACTTCTATGAAGATTACATTTTTATTTATTTAGTAGATAAGGTCTCACTATTTTACTATGTAGTCCAGGCTGGCGTCCTGCCTCACCTTCTTGAGTCACTCTATAAATTTATTTTTACAAGGTAAAATAATGTTAGTTAAAAATTTCAGGTCTTTCCCTGAAATTTCCAATGCAGCAATTTTATAACCGGACTAAGGACTTCCATGACTTTGTAAAGCAGAGGGGCTCGTCCCTGGTATAAAGAGCTCATGAGCTATTCTGAGGAAAGGACTTGAAAAGTAGAGAAATACAAATATTCAGACAGACCTGTTTATGCACATATAACTTTTGTGAACATTTAAATCTATCTTCATAATGGGTTTCATATTCTCCAACACTCGAGCTTAGGACCAAGTACAGAACAATGGGAGTTCTCCCAGTGGAAAAAAAATCCCAGGTCAGCGCTGACAAGTCCACAGAGGCATTGTGCATTTATCTGTTTACTTTGGAAGGGCACTAGTCAGTGGTAGATAGCACTGACACATGTCACATTCATTATTGGAGTATTTACTAATAAATGATAATAATTACAATGGCTTAATTAATGGGAACAAATGAAATAAATTACATTTATCTTTCACATACCTCCCTTTTGGTGTTTATTTCCCAGGAGCAGCTCATGGCATCATTCAGTTTGTATTGCCGTGTGCCTCTATGAGGATGGCGGGTGCTGAAAGCTGTTATTTATGGGATAGCTAGTCAAGAGAGTCTGGCTCCTGATCTGTCTCTGTGCTTTTATCTCATTAGCCTTCAATGTAGGTTGCTCCGTCAACAAGCACTGCACTGCTAATGCATTGCTTTGTGCCGTACTCAGAAAGTTCTTTTCCCTCTAGATCTAGAATGTTCGTTTCTTTCTGTTGTTGAATTCCTCTCTACTCTTCAAATCCCAGCCCAAAGACCTTTTCCTGGGTATGCCCATGAGAAATAGCTATGCTTTTTTTTTTTTTTTTTTTTTTTGAGACAGGGTATCTCTGTGTAGCTCTGGTTGTCCTGGACTCACTTTGTAGACCAGGCTGGCCTCAGACTCACAGAGATCTGCCTCCCAAGTGCTGGGATTACAGGTGTGCACCACCACACCCAGCTGGCTATGCTATTTTATTCGTATCAGTGTAGTGCCTTTTATGACATGTTATGTGTATACATGTGATATATATGTCTATATAATTTCCTTAACCCGATTCTGAGGACACATACCATGTGTGAGTCATCTTTTTTATCATCAGACCTTGGCACATAAAACAAAACAAAACAAAACAAAACAAAACAAAAACCCAGAGAGATGCGCCCCCCCCCCCCCAAAAGGTATATGACCATTGAAAAACTGCTGGATAAAGATGGCGTTGCTGGGTTAGAGAAGAAGAGAGGTATAGTGTAAAGTCACCGAGAAAGTGCCAGAATGCACTTCTGTGCAACTAATTTGCACTGGAAGCCTAGCCTACACACGGATCATGAAGAAACCAAATTCTGCTGGGAAAAAGTCTTCTGGCTTTCTTGGTTGGCACCCACAAAGTTTAATAAGCTGTGCTTTCACCCAATTAAAAACAATTTACCTTCTTTCCCTCTTTATTCCTCAACCCAAGTATTATTTAGCTCTGGATGTTGTAGCTATCTTTTTACTGGTGTCCACTTTAATTCTGTTGCGGTCTGAAAACAGATACTGAATGATTTTGTATTCTTCTAAATGTATTGACATGCGCCCCGACTTGGAATGTGGCCTGTCTCGGTGTGTGCTCCATGTGGGCGTGATGAGCACCAAGTAGCCTATAAACGTCTATCACATCAGCGCTGACTCTGTGGATTTTGAGGCTCTCATTTGATGTGTAGACACTGAAAACTCTTACATCTCCTTGGAGAACGCCACCTATATTGTCAAACAGTTCCCTTCTTGCCATGGACACATTTTCTTGGTCTGATTTCTAACGTGTCTGAGATTAATTCGGTTTTCTAAAGCTACTCTGGCTTTCTTTTGATTATTGTTAATATGGTGTGTATTTACTTTTTTTCTAATCATGGGGCATGAGTCTTCGAAAAGGCTGTTCATAGACAAAACAGTTTTTTGTCAGGGGAGGGCATCAGGTATCTTCTTCTATCAGCCTCTGCCTCATTCCTTTGAGCCAGGGTCTCTCTGAGCCTAGGACATATGCTTCTCAGCTGGTAGTCAGCAAGACACAGTAATCCTCGGGCCCTGTCCTTCACAGTGCTGGCATTATAAGCTTGGGAGAGAGCACATCAGCTTGTAATGTGGATGCTGGGACCTGAACTCAGGTCCTCGTGGTTGTTTGGCACTTGGTCTTTAGCCACTGATCCATCTTTCTATCTACTATACATAAGACATTTTCTTGAGGAACAGCCATATCAGACCTAGCTCATACACTTCCTTCACTACAAGGGGTGTGTCTCACTTTGATACTCAGAGTAGCCTTGAACTTTGTTGTCCTCCTGCCTTGGACTGCCCAGTATCTACTACTACAAGTGTATGCCACTATACCCAGCTTCTCCACTTTACTTTTAATCCCTAGTGCATTTTTGTATTTAAAGTGAGCTTCTTGCAGACAGTATTTAGTTGGATCTTATTTCTTGGAACTATTTCTGTCCTTTAACACTTAGCTCACTGGTAACTCAGAGTGATTCTGATAGTTGGATTAACAGCTGCCATATTTCTTACTGTTTCACTTTGTTGGCCTTGTTCTTTGTTCTACTTCCTTCCTTCTTTCTTCCCTTCCTTCTTTCCTTCCTTCCTTCTACTGGTACTTAAATACAAGACATCATGTACACCAGTCACCTGCCTCTGCGGTTTGATTGGTAGTTTTGTAGACCTCATTTTTCCTCTCTTCTGGTGAGTTGTATATCCTTTCCTCATTTTTTTTGTGTTCCTTAGTCTGTAGTGTGTGTTTATAGCCAGTCTGGCTCCATTGTTAAATGACATTATGCTATGGTTTGGCTAAGTATCTGAGAGGCGTGGTCTCCAGATGATGGAACTACTGGGGAGTAGGTGTGGATCTCTCAATAGGTAAAGCCTAGTGGGAAGTCTCTAGGCATTGATGGCATAACTTTAAGGAAGAGTATGGGACCCTAGTCCCTTCTTCTCTTTCATGTTCTAGCCATGGTGAATAGGTTTTTGTTTGTTTATTTTTTTAAATACCATATTCTGTCTTATTCCAGGCCCCAAAGCAACAGGACCAATCAGTCATCATGGCCTGAAGCTTCTAATAGAAAGACCCCAAATAAGCCTGTCCTCTGTATACATTGGTATCAATTGGTATCAGTTACAGCTAGGGCGAGCTGATGAGTGCATGCTACACAACCTCATGGTTAATGCTAAAATCTTTTTTAAAAAAGAACTCTTTCAGAATGTTCTTTATTGACAGGCGCCGGTCAAGTATAAGGCATGTTTACAGGCTGTGAAGTGAAGCACAGAAGTTCATTCTCTCAGCAGCTACTTTTCTCTGTAGCTGATATTGCAACTGCCCCTGTGTACTTTGTATGTACTGCTCTCAACTGTGAGAGCATGTAGACCATGTTTCAGAGACCACCATGGAGAGTGTCTCAGAATAAGGCGTGAACTACAGACAAAGTCACTGAGACACGACTCACATGGACACAGGTTGAAGGTGATCGCATTTCGAGTGCAACAGAAAACACCCTGGAAAACATTTTTTGTTGCTTCATGTTTGAGAGAAATGGAAGGTATCCAGAGTTCCTGTTTCTGTATTTGCCACTCCTACAGGTCACTAGTGACAGCCTCCTGTGTTGAGCTTCTTAAAGTAGTGTTCAAACTGTAAACATTCTTAGCCCTTCAGTTCTTTGCCTGGAACTGTAGCTCCTCTTCATAAATCTTCAAAGTGCTTATGATCCAGCTGATCCACATTTTGGAAATAAACTAAAAAACTTTTTGTTTGTCTGTTTGTTTTGAGATAAGGTTTTCTCTGTAGCCCTGGCTGCCCTAGAACTCACTCTATAGACCAGGCTGGCCTTGCACTCACAGAGATCTGCCTACCTCTGCCTCCCAAGTGCTGGGGCTAAAGTGTGTGCCACCACCACCAGCTTTATAAAGTACTTTTAAATTAGTATCAGCTAAGGTTTTTTTTTTTTTGTTTTGTTTTGTTTTGTTTTGTTTTGTTTTTTGTTTTTTTACCCTGTTCACTGTCTGCTCACAGCAGTCCCACACCTGGCATGATGATTACTGTGCTAGTCTCATGAATCAGTCAGCCAGTGCTCGGACATGTCCAGCTAGCTAGTGCTGCGCACAGGAGCACTGTGTACAACCAGCCACCATCTTTCTCCCTCCTGTATTCTCCCACCAAAAGAGAAATGTACCAGACAGTCTTGAGGTTTTGGTGTTCAGATTGTTCTGTTTGGCTTTTGTGTAAAGTAATGCATGCTATCTTGTATTGTGGCCTGAAAACAAACTAGCTTCATCACAAACTATTCAAAAGCTAGTGCCTTACAATAACAAAATAATTATAATTTCCTTCCCATACCATACATTATTACCATCATTTATTTTGAAACCACATAATCAAATACATCTCATCACTACAGTAAGATCTCACATGGCCCGACTTCCCCTGACCTCACACCATGTAGCCAAGAATGACTCTGGACTTCTGGTCCTCCTGCCCCCACCTCCCACGTGCTGGGATTACAGGTGTGGGGCACAAGGCTGGGTTTCCAAAGTGCTGAGGATCTTCATACCCAGGGCTCCCTATGTGCTAGGCAAACACTCTACCAAGTGAGCTACATCCCAGCCCCTCTGTGCTGAACAAACCACTGTGAGATTCACAGAGACCAAGGAGAAGAAAGATCTTTGTCTTACCTTTACTTACACCCACTCTGGTGCTTTGTTCTTTCACGAGGCTCTGTCTCTGGCCTTTGCTTTTACTTCTTATTACAGAATTTCTTTGACCATTCCTTGGAAGGCAGGAGTTCTGACATCAGATCCCTGAGCTGTGGCTGGAGAAACTGTTTCTCCTCATTTGAAGGGCAATTTCACAGGGCCCAAAATTCTGGCCTGGTGGATTTTCTTCTAATAATTTTAATATTTCTCTCCATTCTCTCCTTGCTTGCGTGGTTTCTGAGGAGATGGTGAATATGATTCTTGTCTTTGTTCCTTTATAGAAAAGGGTTTTTTCCTTCTAGCCTATTTCTTTACCTTTGATTTTCTGGGGGTTGGAGATGATATGCCTGGGGTCATTTTCTGAGCTTACCTGAACCGCAGTCTGACATTAATTTGAGAGAAATTCTCAGTGGCTATTGCCTCACATATTTGTTCTGTTAACTTCTTTCTCTCACTCTCTCTTAATTCCCACTGACAGCAGCACACGTTTACCTCATGGCTGTCCCGCCAGTGGCGCAGATATCCCATTCTGTTTACTCTTCATGCCTTTCTCTTTGGGTTTCTACTGAGATGTTCTCACACTTGAGGATCTTTCCTCAACCATGTGCTGTCTAAAGCCAGCCCACTAACGACGCCCTTCGGCATTTTCCATTTCTTTCTGGTTCTCTCGGCTTCTCCACTGTCTGCCTATCTGCTGTTCACACTGTGTTACCCATCAGTGCCCTCAGCATCTCAGTTGTCGCCGTTTCACGGTGATTCCAACATCCCCGCCAGCTTTGATTGTACTTTTCACACTTGCTCTGTCTCCCCAGACTGTGCTTGCTGCCTTTTAGTCTGTCTTGTAATTTTTCTCCAATCACTGGGCTTGATGGACAGGTGGGAGGGGCTGTGGGAGGCAGGCTTTTCTGTAGTGGTGTCATGGTAAGGAGAGGAGGCAGAGAGGATAAACTCATCCTGTGGCTAGGGCTCTGTTGAGTGAGCCCATGTCTCTGGGATGAATGTCACATGAGCTTTTCCTTTACCCTCCTTGGGCCCTCGTCAGTGAGGCGGACGGTTGGAGTAGATTGGGGCAGGGTAGTTTTCTTTTCCCAGACTGCTGAGATTCAGCATGTCCCATGTGTTAGCTCTAGCCGACACATTTCTCAGAGGTCAGAACTTGTTAAGAAACGCAGAGCGCTCTGGTTTATTTTAAAAATCAGTTCTATCCCCCACCCCTCCCTCAACAGAAAGAACTGGAATTCTCCACATGTGCATTGTAGGAAAAGCATAGGGTCTGGAATGTTGGATGTCCCACAGCTTGAGGTACCTTAGAGCACGTCCCGGTGGACGAGGGGTCTGCTGGGAGTATCATGTTACTGAGATGACAAGCTGAAGCTCAGGAGCTATAAGGCTGCACACACGATTAACCTGAACACAACAAGAACTCAGGTCTCCCGATCCATTTAGCCATAGTCCGTTACTACACCAGACAGCCTCTCATAACTCAACCCATAAAAGACCTTAACAAAGTTTCACTGAAATTCTCAAATGAGCTTAATTAAAATTGCTTGGAAAATGCTCAGTGAAGTATGAAACTTTGTCATACTATCAAGCCATACACTTAGATAAATATGGTATTCCTCTAAAACTAGATTTTAGGGGATATGTTAATTGTACACTGATAAGTGCCTTTTTATTCTGAATCAATAAGTTGTGAAATTGCAGTTGCTTTTATTTACATTGGACATTTTATGCATGTGTATACATATTTAAGTTAAAAGCATCTTTCAAAAAGGCATACATTTTAAAAGAACAATTTTTCAGTGCCATTAGAAAGCCATGTTAAGTCATTTTCCTGGAAGTGGCATCCTTTGGTAACATAACCATGCTGGCTTCCTAGTGCCATCATCAGCCTCTCCCTTAGGACACGTGGTAGCTCCCATCCATATTCACGGCTGGTTTGTGTGCAGGATGCTCCTGCTTCTCTGACCTGCCTCCTCCAGAGTGCTGGGCCACACCAATCACTTATTTGCCCACCAAATTGTAAACAAGCTAAGCCTTTTAGGCCCTCAATTACAGCTGTACATTAAAGTGTAGAAGCAAATATTCCAGAAATATAATGCTTAGTTTATATTCGCTTAGTCTGTAAATTACTAAAATCACTTGTGGAGCTTTAGGTTCAGATTCTCATAGAAGGAAAGAAAATACCAGGTATTTGATTTAGTAAAGATTTAGACAGAGAACACAGAGTGGGTGGGAGGGAAAGGCACAAGCCAGAGTGTGTTCTTTCTAAGCAACTCTAAGAAACTCAAAAGACCTGAGCTATTTACAAAAGGTTCAAGGAAATAAAAATATCTTTTTTCTTCTAAGATAGGGTCTCTCTACATAGCCTTGGCTGCCCCAGAACTCACTCTTTAGACCCAACTGCTTTAAGCCCACAGAGATCCCCTTTCACATCTTTGCCCCTTGAGTGCTAGGATTACAGACATGCACTACCGTGCATGGCAGACAGAAGCCTTGGCTGTTAAAGGCTAGGCTCACCACCAAAAAGACAAGAAAAAATATCTTTTAAATGCAGGAGTATTTACTTTAGATGTGATTAGCCAAGTCAAGGCTACAGAATCTAACAACTGCAATTTGGGAGTATTGCTCCTTGTACAGAGGAGTCTGGAGTTGGGGTTGCGTGAGGCCGGCAGCCTCGCCAGCCCCAGCCAGCCTGATGCAGGAGATAAGCACGGTGAAGAAAAAAAAAAAAAAAAAAAAAGGAAAAAATCCTATCTAGCTTCAGAGTGGGTCAGACTTCATGTTTTCTTTTTTCTCCACTCTCGTCAGACAGCAGTAGTCAAAACTTTAATCTAAATACGCCTGGTCTGCGGTTGTAGACTAATAAATGCAGTTGCCGATGAGCACTGGTGGTGGGCTAATTAGCACAGCCTCCCTGAGTACATTCCTATAGTGTAGGTAAGTTATGCGATTTCCTTCAATGGTCATTTTTTATGAACAAATAATTTCCTTTAACAAACACATTAATTAACAGGTTTGGGGTCAGTATGAGCCTGTGGCTTTAAGTTATATCACTGTGCATTTAAGCAAAATACCTTTACTTATCACAGTGGTAAGGTTTAGCCTTTTGTTCCCTTTCAACAAATACAGTTGGATTGGTAGTTGGGAAAGCAAGAAGCAAGACTTGAATTGATTTAGAGTTGAATGTGACCTTCACCCAGTGCTTAGTCTTCCCACTGTCCTCCTTGTTTACTGTGCCCAACAGTGACAGAGAAAGCAAACAGAAAAGAGAGAGCAAGCAGGCCAGCATTGCCAGTGCTGTGTCAACAGAGCTACTCACTCTGGATTCTCATCAAATAAAATAGCGATGGATCATATGCCAAGGTCAGTCAGAGAGATTGAGGTGTGCTCTTGTCATTTCTACAGAGCCCGTCTCTACTCTCTAATGCGCCAGTGCTTTGGCTTTGGGCAAGTTTCTTCATCACTAGACGCCTTGCTGTAAAGTGGACTTCATAATGAACTCGGAGGGTGGCCCTTAGGATTAGAGACGCGGTTGAGGGCTGGCCACATAACAAGCCATCAGTCTAAAACTGTTAGGGCAGAATGTCTGTGAGGCGCTTTCCTGGGCCCTGTGCTCTCGCTGAAACAGCTCAGCGTGAGTGCTCACTAGGAAGGCCTCGCCTGTGGGCCTGGATAGGGGTGCAGTTCTCCTCTGCCAGCCGGAGCCCTGTGTCCATCACAGTCCTTATTACACGGATTTGCAGGCCAATTCCTTCACTGTGCTGTGTGTGTGTGTGTGTGTGTGTGTGTGTGTGTGTGTGTGTGTGTGCGCGCGGTCGTAATGAGGTGCCTGTATTTACACCTCTGGTTTTCATGGTGGAGGTGTTGAATGTTTAGTATCTAAATGACTGTCCGCCTGGGGAGATGGCCAGTGTGCCTCTGCAGGCCCAAAGGAGTGACTGGTGGCTCATGGTTGTATGTATACGGAGGGCGGGCAGGGGAAGTCACTTTTTAAAAATGGTTTCACTATTTATAATAGTCACAAATCACCCCTGTAAATAATGATATGAAAAAGGATAAAAGGAAATGGAGGGGGTATTAATCCCATTTTTATTATTACAATGGGATACCAAAGGTAACTGATTTATAAAGAAAAGAGGTCAGTTAGCACACAGTTGCCGAGGTTTGGTGGCAAGGTGCTAGTTCCCCTAGAGAAGACCTCATGAAGTCACAAGCCTGGAAGGGAGAAGTCCATCTCAAGGCAGGGAGCCAGAGAGGGCTGGGTCTCCTGCCTCCCATAGGCCCACCTCCTAGAGATCCCATCTGCACTGCCAGACTGAAGACGCCAGGGTAACAGTAGTCCCCGCGGGACAGCGCATACGATAGATTAAGTGCGGCAAAGGGGTGGAGGGGGGGTGATGGTACTAGTAATAACCTGTCACCATTTGTCAATCATTTAGTGCCAGCGATGAGATTGTTTATTGTTTGACTATTTTTTCTTCTATAAATTTGCTTAATTCTTTCCCTCTAAGATTTTGCCAAGAATATTTAAGGCTTCACTTAATTTAGATTTATTTAATTTAATTAGTAGTTACAATTTTCTGTAAAAACTCACCCATACACAGTTAGGAATGATCTAGTGTTAAATAGCAGTGTATAAAAAACAGAGAGCTAAGTGCCAAGCAGTCCAGCATTTAAATGTTCTGATATCGAAGAGAGGACTTTAAAAACCAAGGCAGCAGGCTAGGCGTGGTGGCGCGCAGCTGTAATCCCAGCACACGGGAAGCAGAGGCATGTGAATCTCCGTGAGTTCAAGTTTGCACCAGCCTGGTTTATAAAGAAAGTGCAGGAAAGCCAAGGCTACACAGAGAAGCTCTGTCTTGAAGAACCAAACCAACCAAACAAGGCAGGAGCCGGCAGATGGCTCAGTGGTGGTAGAGTGTTTGCCAGCATGTGTGAGACCCTGGATTTGATGCCAGTACTACGAAAGAAATAATGATATGAGAAGCTCACCTATACCTGGTCAAACGATGATATAGACAGATTTTGGGGATCTTGAAGGTGAAGCCGCTGAGATTTTTCAAGGGAAGTCACTCTCCAGAGTCTAAGCAAATAAGCACGAGTGTTTGTCCTAGGAAAAGTGTCAAGTGGTGTTTTGAGGAGAGTTATTGCCATGCAAGTGTGAGGGCCTGAGTTCAATCCCTGGTACCCACATAAAAAGCCAGGCCTTGCGACACATGCCTGCAATCCCAGCACTGAGGAGGAGACAGGGGCAGTTCCTGGGACCGAGTGGCCAGCCAGGCCAGCCTAATCACTGAGCTCCAGTCAGTACAGGGACGATAGGCATGAGCCATGCACTTGATCCAGACAGCACACGGTAAAACTAAGGTATTGAGCTGTGGAGACAGGAGGATCGGGAGTTCAAAGCTAGCCTCAGCCTCATAGCAAGTTTCAAGTCTGTCTGGGTTCTGTGAAACCTTGTATAAAAAAACAACAAAACAGCAAAACCAAGAACTCTTGCAAGGCTGACATTAAGAATTAAAGGGTGTGAGGCTAAGAGAGAACTCAGAGGCCTCACACCCTCCAGTGCCTTCATTTTGTATTTCCCACACTCTTAGACACAATCCTGACACTGTCCTTTCACCTGCTCTGGAAGGCCCGAGGCCATGGCTGCTGGAGAGGCAGGGAGCCTGGCTTAGCAGCATAGGGCTGCATGACGACCTTGAGCCAAGGTACTTAAGGTACTTAAGGCACATTCTCCATTTTCCCAGGCCCGATTCCCTCCTGGTGAGCTGGTCCAGGAGGAGGCCACATAGGGCACACAAGGACACATGGGTAAGCAACTCTGATCTGGAAGCTGCAGTCCCAAGTAAACCCCTCTTCATGAGCCCAGTTCCTCATCTTCGTTGCTTCCTTCTCTAAGAAACATCCCACCGAACTCCTCCTCCCAGAACCTTCCTCAAGGTGGAGCTGGCCAGACCACATTTGACTCTGCTTTGAATTCTCACTCCCAGCCAAGGCAGTGAAGATGGAGAAGGCACTGTGGGGACTCACTTTGTAGACCAGGCTGGCCTTGAACTCACTGCCTCTGCCTCCCAAGTGCTGGGATGAAAGGCATGCGCCACCACTACCCGGCCTCTACTCTCTTTTTATAATACAGTACTAATAGACTTGTAATCTGTCATCTATAATTCCCTATTCTCATTTATTGAAGAGGCAGCTGCCTTGGTACTTTCTCAGCATGAAGACAGATGTTCTAGTGGGACTCCATTACTGTACCCAGAAGCACAGTCTTGATGGTTGGTGATAATCCTGAGCGAGCTCAAGTGGCCTCATTTTTCTTAGTGTTGCCTGATTTACAATGCTTCCACTACCCTCTCACAGAACTATCTGGATATGTTGTCCAGAGACGCCATTCCAATTCCCTATTGGTGGAGTGCACTTCTCAACCCTACAGAGAAATAGTAATACAAGTCATTATTGATTTTCCAGTGTCCATCCCCCAGACCCCAAAAGATGGGCTATGAAAATGTTAGCAGGTGCCATTGGAGTGGCTATCTCTCACAGCCCAAGCAGGGGGGCTGATGAGTCAGGGAGGCAGAAGGTATCCCAGCTCTTACCCTGCAGCTGCATCCAAAGCCTCAAGTTCAGAAGCTTCTACGACAATCTCTCTGTCCTAAATATGGGGACTCCCCTGGGTGGGCTAACCACTGTCCACTCTCTAAAGAGGAGGGTCAACACAGAGGCATAACTTTGTCCCTGTTTCCAAGCAAAGCCACAGTCAAGCAAAGCCTTGACTTATTCTCAAAAGGCAGAACAGCTGAGGAAGACAGACCAGAGGACCCCGAAGCCCTTCTCACTGATTCCAGTTTGTGCTAGATGTTGGGTCCTCCACTACAAGGGACCACAACCCTTAAAGAAAACTGACTCTCCCTCCCCCCATAGAAGGAACTGTCCTTAGCTCCCCAGGTAGGGGTGAAGACTCCTGCCTTCCTCCTGCCTCTGTGCTGGAATGTTGACCGGCTTGATTTTGTGCAGGTCTTGGTCAGGCAATCACGCTTGCTGTGAATGAGTGCAGCGGCCCTGCCCTGTCCAGAAGGTATCGTCGGCTGCTTACAGTCTTTCCACCCTCTCTTCCGTGACGGCCCTTGGGAAGAGAGGCTGTGACGCAGATGTCCCGTTTGTGGCTGAGTCCTGCAAAGGCATGTATTCTCTGCCCTTTGATCAGTTGTGAGTCTCTGCACAGAGAAGCTTCTCTGATGAGGTCTGAGAACTGCACTAATCTAATTTATGGGCATAGATAAGTTAATTCGGAAGGCAGCATGAGGCTTTAGTGAAATAGTAGTAGTTCTCCTGGGGCCTGCGAGTTCCTCAGCCACGGCTTCCTGGCCAGATTTGCAGATCATTTTAATGTGAGAATTCAGGATCTACCTGTAATTCCCAGCACTGGTCTTTTTGAGCACCGCTCTTTTACTATTGCCATTAGGTATCTTCTTTGGAAACTTCCAGATGAATACTAGGGCCTTGCTGTCTGCCTGTTATGACTGCTAATTACTCTTTTGCTTGTGGTCTCACTGCTATACTTGGAACACATTGGTGCTTCCATCAAATCTTTCTTCAGCTGTTTGAGTCTAAGATGTTGAGGGTGTTTTTATTTTTATTTTCAATCTCAATTTTGGCTGAAGTTTCGTAGTTGGGATGCTTATTTGATTCCATCCTATCCATCTGTTCTTATTTCACTTACATGCACCTTGTTTTGTTTCATAATTCCATGTGAGTCTTGCATTTTCTGTGTGTGTGTGTGTGTGTGTGTGTGTGTGTGTGTGTGTGTGTGTTCACATCAGGACAACTCTGGGGATTCAATTCTTTCCTTTTGCCTTTTTTTTTTTTTTTTTTGGGCAAGGTCTCTCTTGTTGCAGTCACTCTGTGCTCTCTGGCCCATGAGCTTCTGCCTGGTCCTCCTGTCTCTCCCTTCCATGGCACTGGAGGAGTGCGGGGATCACAGATGCAAGTCACCATGTTTCACTTTCTATGTGGGCTCCAGGGATCAAACCCAGGCGTCAGGCTTGGCCAAGAAGTGCTTTTAGCTTTTGAACCACTTCTTCTAGCCTCTGTTAACTTCTCAATGGTTTCTTTTTAAGTCTTTTAAAGAAAAAAAATCCTCTAGCACCTTGGTTTTGTAGAAGATCCTATAGATGCATTTCACCTGGGGAGGAATTGGTCTTATTGCTGTGCTTTAGGCTCATTGAGAAGGAGGTTTTTCTCACAGCTTCACAGGTTCACTTTGCCTTCACATTAGCTGCTCTGATTCATGTACCCTGTTCCCTCCTGGCCTACAGCACAGGCCTTACCAAAGTGGCTTGGAGCCTGCGCCTTGTGGTAGAAGTAGGCTGTTGCAGACCCAGGCCTGAGCCAGCAGGCAACTTAGTCCCGTGAGTTAAGACTGTGTTGTCTTAACCCCTGTTCCTGGGCCCATATAAATCTCTGTAAGTGGATCTTCCCCAGAGAGCGAGTGCCGTCCCTCTCGCACCTTCTTTTCATAAACACAGAGCCCTCCCATCAAAGGGAGATGAGGGCTAGACCTCTATCTGACACCTAAGTTGCTCAAGTCCTAGCTGCCAGAACAAGAGCCCAGCAGCCCTGTGTCTCCAGCCACACATGTGGCTTTTTCATTTGTATTTCTCTGTGGAGAGCTTTTTTTTTTTTTAATCTTGTTTTTGAGACTGGCAGTGCCTGTTCCTGCCACGTGGTTGGAGCAGAGCAGTACTTTGAAGCATGACCGCACTGTGTCAACATGGACGGATGGGGTTTGTCTTGCCTGTGTTTGTTGTGCTGTGGGTGGAAGTCAGGAGCTTGAGGATGCTATGTAGGTGTTCCATTGAGACTCCTCCTTAGCCCCTGACTGAAAGGGGGGAGGGTTTTATTTTTAGTAGAAATAACCTGGTCAGATACTTTAGCTCAGTGGTTCACAATCTGTGGGTTGGGACCCTTTTGGGGTTACATATCAGATATATCCAACATACTAGATATCCACATTACAATTCACAATAGTAACAAATTTATAGTTATTACGTAGCAGCCAAATAATTTTATGGTTGCGGGGAGGGTCACCACACCATGAGGAACTGTATTGAAGGGTCGCAGTGTTAGAAAGGTTGAGGACCACTGATATGGATGCTCCTCCCTCTCTTCCAGTCTCTGCCACTTTGAGGCTTCTTAGAAGGTAGATCAGGAAGAAGATGAAGAGGTCAAGAACTTAAGCTGCCGTAGACAGCAACGGATCTGAACTAAGGGAGGTGGAGGGGGCGGAGGGAGACCTGATATCTGAGTGGGGGCGGAGCTATGTTTATATTCCCCACTGAGAATGGAAGTAAAATTCACTACAACAGGAATACAGGAAGAGGTGTGGGTTTGGGTAGGACAGCAGCTCAGGAAGGAGACAGGAGAGTTAGTGTATTTTCCAAGTGTTGCTGAGGGCAGACACGCCTGTCTCCAGCTCTTACCACACACATTCTTCTAGGAACCTTTGAGTCTCTCCTTCCCCAGCCTTTGAGAAACATCTCCTTGCCGTCCTCACCCGTTTCACACCTTCTTAAATGCCCAGGGGACCAGCAAGTATAGTTCTGGCCTTTGTGGGTGTTAGAGGAAAGGACAGCTGGCAAATGGGCAGGTCCAAACTGTAGCAGACCTCTAAAGGGCTCGAGTAAAGTGCTCTGAGAGGCTGGAAGGAGGGCCTGGCCACGGCTGAGCCCAGGTCTGTGTAATCCCCTCACTGAGACTTCTGGGACAGCACCCCACACTCACATCCAGCGTGACGCCCTTCAGACTTCCTTTAGAAAACACAAGAACCTAAGTGCGTGTGGGTGCCGTCTCCTTTTGCTGCTGGGTCCTCAGTGCTTAGAGCACTCCCTGAACTGAGAAGTGACAGAGTGGCTGCAGAAGCTACTTAGTTGGACATGGTCTCTTGCATAGCTGCTCCCGTGACTCTTGTCTCCTAGTCTCTTACCCTGGGTTGGAGAAGGGACCTCAAGTTGACCTGCTTGGTCCTCCTTCTGCCTTATTAAGCTTGCCCTCATCCTAGGTCTTTATTATTTTTGTGTTTATCAATATTTTTGTATATTTTGTGCTTTTCTTTCAAAGACATTTATTATCTTTCTGTGTGTGAGTGTTTGGCCTGCCTGCATGTATGTGTACCATGTGCGTGCCTGGTGCTCACAGAGGCCAGAACAGAGTGCTGGATCCCCTAGAACTAGAGGTAATCACGGTTTGAGCCACCATGTGGGTGCTGGAAACTGAACCTGGGTCCTCTGCAGGAGCAACCAGTGCTCTCACCACTGAGCCATCTTGCAGCCTGTGGTGTGTTTTTTCCAGTGGGGGTTGTGTATTGTAGCCCTCCACCCTCTGCCAGAACAGCACGGGACTGCTTCAGACTCTGTCAATCAGTCATTTGCATGGATCCCTTCAGTTCATAGGAGGAAGAAGGAGCCTTCAAATTGCAGAGTGTGGAGTGACTCTTAGTTCAGAAAACCTGTTTTCTAGCCCTGCATTATTCCTTTCTTTTTCAGACACGAAACTGCTGACTTTCCTGTACTGTTAGGGTTTTGTGCTGTGTCCTCCTTCGTGTCTTTTCAGAGCGTATTGCTCAGAAATGAATGGGGCCATTGCTGTTGTTTATCTCCTCCTTGAAACAGACTTAGGGGCTCTCCTTGGCCTTTCTTACTTCTCACTGTGGTGCTTTAGGGAGGTCTGGCTGGTACAGAGGGCAGCAGAATGGGAGCTGGGGGAGGTAGGCAGGGTTAAATGAGTTGTCCACTTCTGGGGGATTTCTTTCTTATTTTTGGGCAAAACCCAGCGGCCTACCTTCCTGAAGCTGCTTCTGTTTCCTTGAGGGAGTCCGATGCTCCAAGGAGGTGGCTCCCACCAGGGCAACTCGCTTTCTGCTTGCTGTGCCTGCGTGCCGCTTAGAGCCAGTGAGCTGCTCCCACATCCCACCAATCTCCACAGACTCCAAGTAGAATGTTCCAATTCTAGCCCATAATTTCTAGTTTCTAATTGGGGGTATTGCAGAAGGCTATTTTAAGCCAAGCAGCTTTCTCAGGCAGCTAAGTTGTAAATTGGCCACCAGCATCTTTCTGCAATCTGCTTCATTTACACCATAGCAAGAGGAACATTTGAAACTTTTTGATAATGTTTCTTTCTTGATTCATTCACTCAGTAAATATTTATTGAATGTATGTTCTGTGCCATTGGTATCTGCAGTGAGGCTTCTCTCATGGGCTTTATATTCTAAGTGAGGAAGTGAGCACAGAGGTGACAGTGGGTAGTGGCAGCTGCCCCAGGAAGAAACAAATCAGGACAAGGAGTAGAACGATGAGGCGATGAGGCGAGGCTCCTTCTGAGGGCGGCAGGAGGAAGGCTGCTCTGAGGAGGTGGTATCTGAGGGGAGACCAGATGAGTCAGGGATCCAGCCATGCAGCGCTCCTGGAGGAAGCAGCAGCTGCCTGAAGTTCTGTGTTGTGGGCAAGAGGCTCAGGGCTGCAGGAACAGGGGTTGGAGGAGGAGGAGAAACGCAAGGAGCCGGGCTCCTGAAGTTGAGAATGGGAAGACACAGTTGGTTTTTAAAAAAAATCTCCAAATCTAGACTGTGCCCCTGTTCTCAGGGAAGGACTGTATGTGACATCATCCTCAAGGACTAAAGTTCCAACTGACTTCTGCCTGTCATATGACACTGAGTGGGCCTAGCACACAGTGGGCCTTTTCAGTTAGGCACTGTGAGCTGTCCACCAGGAACTGAGGGTGTTTAGAGCAGCATTTGAGACAGTTATAAAGGAAATTTGGAAGGAAGAAATGACTAAGAGGTGAGATTGGAGAACGTAGCCTTTGTGTACATGGTTGCCTGTTGTGTGCATGTGGGAGCCGGAGGCTGAGGTCAGGTGCCTTCCTCAGTCCCTCTCCACATTGTCTTTTTGAGACAGGGTCTCACTGAACTGTTAGACTGGTTGGTCAGTGGGTCTCTGGACACTCCTGCTAGGGCCCAGCACCGAGGCTGCAAGCAAACACCGCTGCTCCTAGGTCTTAGTGGGTTCTGGGAATCTAAACTAGATTCTCCTATTCCTGTAGCAAGCATTTTACTCACTGAGCAATCTCCCTGCCCCCACACTCAAACCTTTCTTGTCTGCTTATGTTAGTGGATTTATTGCAGAGTATGGATAGCTTTCCAAAGAAAAATCCACTAATGCATTTAAAATGAAAAGTATAATGCCAGCTAAGACGCGGTTTCATCATAGGTTGATGATTTGTATGCTTAGTGAGCACGGAGGGGTGTGTTCATCATCAGTCTTCTCTTGTCTTTCCACTTGGCTACATTTTCACTTTTCCTTAATTTTCTTTAGAATAAAATTAATTATAGTTTTACTCAGTTTTTCCATTTTAAGCAAATTCTTGGGTGTTTTTCAGGTCGCTTTATCCGGGAGAAGTCTAATCAAGTCATCACTCTGTTGACGGATGAGCAGCTGCTTTGTAGAGAGCGGGAAGTGGCAGCTAGGACGAGGCAGCGGACCTCCTACTCCATGACGTTTCCCAGCAGCTTATCTGCCTCAGGGAACTCCCCTGCAGCATGCGCCTCCATCCTCATCCCAGAAAGCCTGACCTCTGAGAAGAAGCACTCACTCCTGACAATCGCAAGTCTGCGCAGTAAAAGTGCGTACTGTAAGCAGCGGCCTAAAACATGATAGGTTTCCACTGAGAACAGCTAGAAACACAAACACACCAGGTTCACACCAACGTGCCAGCACTGTATCAGCAGGAGCATCCCACTGTTACACTGTGTTCTGCAGGGAACAAAGATGAAGGAGGATATTCAGTTGGCGTGTGTGGATGTTTTTTGGAATGTGTTGCTTCTGAATTAACATAAAACAATTTTCCGCTAAAATCGTTAGCCCAGTGGCTATCCTATTTGGCATCTTTATTCATTTTAATATTTTTTTCTAACTGTGATATGAAGGAAGCTTACTTTTAAGGAGTCAGGCTGGGCACGTGGACATGTTTCTTTAAATGTGTTTGAAGAGTCTAACCTAATTTAAATATTTTCTAGCATGATTCTTTGTGAGCCTTTCCTTTGCCTAAAACTTTAACTCTGAATTACTGAACTTTAAAAACAAGGGTGGAGAAAATATGACATTACCAGGGACATAAAATATCCTTTCCTATTAATCTTGTTGAAAAAGCAAGGGACGCCATCTTGCTGTAGCTTCTCCAGCACCCCCTGATGGGTGGCGCATAAAGACAGGCAGTTGGGAGGAGAAAGCACGGATGGAATCTGATGTAGTTGTAGCCGCTCCTTAAAAGCAACTAAACTCAGTGCTAAAAGTGTGGGCCTCTGAGGTTTTTTGGAGATTGCCTCCTGGTCACAGCATCTACGTCTATGGCAAGGGACTGCAGGTTTGCCCCACCTGCATGTTGAGATAGAATTTGCAGTGCGCTGAAAGCTGAAGGCGGGGAAGAGCCTTCAACAGCGCTTGAGCCCTGAGACCCTCAGGAGCTCTCTCTTGCCCTCGTGCTGCTGTGGGAAGAGGTGGCTTCTTAGGGCCTGACCTTGCACACACCCTGATTGCAGACATCCCATCTTCTGGAGCTGTAGGAAATTGATTTTTGTTGTTTTCGGGTCACCCATTCTGTGGTGCGGTTAGCAGCCTGAACCACCCCGAGAGCTGCAGGGACCCACCATGAGTGTGAATTGCAGTTGTCAGCGGAGCACAGAAACTCACAAATACCAGCAGTGATACCGACACAAACCAATCCTGAAATCATCCTCCCCGAGTTTGGCAAGGGTTCCTAAATGCTCACACAGTTTGTACCTGTGGGTCACTGACAAAGAAAAGCATTCAAAGGGGTTCTTTGTAATTATGACAGTAAACACCACCGGACAGTTCTAGAAGTAGCGGAACATCTTTTTCAGGGGAGCCATTTATTTTGGAATAAGTCCCTACAGCTGATACTAAGAATTGTGACACCAGCTCTGACTCTTCGGGGCTTCTTTTGCTATTTTCTGTCCTTTCTTGCTCGCACACACACATGCACATGCGTATGTGCATGTGTGTGTGTGATGTGTACATGTTCATGTTTGTGTGTGCATGTTGGGGCACATGTGAATGTGGAGGCTGGAGGTCAATGCCAGTATTTTGCTCAGCTGAGCCCCACCTTGTTTTTTGAGACAGGGTGGCTCACTGAGCCTGGAGCTTGTCAGTTTGTGTGGGATGGCTGGCCAGGAGCTCTAGAGATCTATGTGTCTCTACCCACAGTGCAGGGATTCGACTGTGCTTCAATGCCTGGCCTTTACACGGTCTGTGGGGCTCCTCATGCTCAGCAGCCAGGCATGGATGTAAGCGTCAGGGCTGCAGGCATTTGGACGTCCATCTGGCTTGTGGAGCAGAGGTGGTCACTTTCATGTAGGCCCCTATGCTTGTGTGGTGGGCCCTTTACAGTGGGGTCACCTCCCAGGCCCTCTACAGTGGGGTTACCTCCCAGGCCCTCTACAGTGGGGTCACCTCCCAGGCCCTCTACAGTGGGGGTCACCTCCCAGGCCCTCTACAGTGGGGTCACCTCCCAGGCCCTCTACAGTGGGGTCACCTCCCAGGCCCTCTACAGTGGGGTTACCTCCCAGGCCCTCTACAGTGGGGTCACCTCCCAGGCCCTCTACAGTGGGGTTACCCCTCCCAGGCCCTCTACAGTGGGGTCACCTCCCAGGCCCTCTACAGTGGGGTTACCTCCCAGGCCCTCTACAGTGGGGTTACCTCCCAGGCCCTCTACAGTGGGGTTTACCTCCCAGGCCCTCTATAGTGGGGTCACCTCCCAGGCCCTCTACAGTGGGGTCACCTCCTGGGCCATTTCCAGTGGGGTCACCTCCCGGGCCCTTTCCAGTGGGGTCACCTCCCAGGCCTTCTACAGTGGGGTCACCTCCCAGGCTCTTTACAGTGGGGTCACCTCCCAGGTCCTTTACAATGGGGTCCTCTTCCAGGTCCTTTACAGTGGGGTCACCTCCTAGGCCCTTTACAGTGGGGTCACCTCCCAGGCCTTTATGCCCCTTTTTGGCTCACTTTCTTCTTGAGCTTTATTGCTTGAGACCCGAATGCCCAGCAGAAATGGAAGCAACAGCAGTGAGGGAGTCAAATTCCCTTCACTATGGAGCTCATGTGACAGAGGCCAGCCTAGGGCCACACATGCACAGAATAACACAAGACATGTCACATGGTAATGTGTCCTTCAAAAGGGAAAGCAGTCAGGGACAGAGTGACAGGGATGGCTTTATTTGGGGACAGATATGGGATGGGGCAGCATTTTGAAGGAGGGGAATTTTAACAGAGACCTGGCTACAGTGCTGAAGCAGGTGGGTCACGTGCTCCTGCCCTGAAGCAGCCATGGGTGATAGCAAGCTAACAAAGGGAGTCCCGAGTCCCTGCAGAAGCAGCTCATCTCTGAGCCATGTTTGTGAGGCACATAAGAAATTCTCGCTACTTTATAGTCATGGAGTAAGTTGTTTTTAAAAATCGAAGTGGCATCTCCCAATGTTACGACACACCTCAGTCACCAGGAAGAGCTCTGAATGCTCCTTTTTTAAAAAATCATAAACTCAACACATGGTGGCACACTACCGAGACCCCAGGACTAAGGAGCCCAGTCAGGAGAATTGAGTTTGAGGCTAGCCTCTGCCACACAGCTGGACCTTGCCTCACAGGGAAAAAAATCTGGAGTTTTGTTACAGTGCATTTAGCAGCACAGACATAAATAGAGAATGGCCTGCCATCTTCCAGGCCCTACACTAGGCATGGTAAGCAAATGAAGTGCTTCTGCTCCCGTGGGAGTGACATGGGGTGGTGTACGGCACTTCACAACATGAGGCTCCAGGAGCGAGGCCATGGAAGTGCTGCTTGACATGCATGTTTGGATAAGGAAGCTGCTGGAGCCCTGCTAATAGAAACTCGGTTAGATTATTTTTGTTTCACTTGCCCGCTGTCTGTACTAGATACATAGATGTATGCATTTATGTTTAGAAAGGAGCAACTGTGTTGAGTAAGTTTAACTGCAGTACCATTTCCACAGTCACCATTTTCAGGAAGATGTTGGATCTCAAGCTGTACGTTAAAGGAAGAAATAAAGCAGACATTTTGGGATAAGAATTAAATAAATAAATAAATAAATAAATAAATAAATAAAAAAAAGAGGCCAAGCATGGCTGTGCACTCCTTTAATCCCAGCACTCGGGAGGCAGAGGCTGGTAGGTAGATCTCTGTGAGTTTGAGGCCAGCCTGGTCTACAAAGCCAGTCCAGGACAGCCAGGGCTACTGCACAGAGAAGCCCTGCCTTAAAAAACCAAACTAAAACAGAGTTGGGCAGGGGCCTCCTTAGCGGGACAAGGGAAGCAGCAGATGGAAGTGTGGAGAGCAGAGATGCGTCTGAAGTGGGTGGTCACGAGTCACAAGCAGTAGAGGGAGGCACCGGAATGCTAGCGGCTTAACCGTGTGGGGATTTCTTTCCCTCTAGAGTAATGCAGAATAGGTGTTTGAGGACTGATCTGGCTTCCTGTGGTGTCAGCAGCCTCAGCAACTTTCTGTCTCATTGCTATACCAAAGTCATGACGCATAGCTACCAGAGCGCCAGCATCACACCAGCGTTCTTGCTGTAGGAAGAAAGGCATGTTGAAGACCCAGATGCCCCATGCTGCTAGGTCACGGCTAACGTTTTGGCTTACATGTTGCTTATCACGCAGCCACATGGATACTCCTAGTCGCAAGGGAGATTGGGTAGCTGTGTCAACTCTGCTGATTTAGAAAGAAGTCAGAAGAAACAAGGGGAGAATAAATAGAGGAGATGGTAAAATAGTCTCTGCCACAGTGGGAAAGGGTACAAGCAGAAGGTGGATTAGGCGTGGAAGAACTGCTTGTATACTAAATGGAATAAAAACTAAATTTGAATATGCAGAAAAATGTGGGCAGACACTTGAAAGTTTTCTGAGCAATTAACAAAAGGCATAATAAGTGGATTTTGGAAATTTCAGTTTGCTTGAACTTGTGCCTAGGAAGCAAGCAGTTCAGGCCTTGAACAGGAGGCCTGTTTAGCTTAGTCACAGAACTTCGCTTTCTCATTACAGAAAACAGCTGTTTTGGGGAGATAATTCTTATGGCTTTGTGTGGAAATGAAGGAGATGTGGGTTGCAGGGAGACTGTGAGGAACAAAAAGTCTGAGTACAGGACCCGCTCTGGGCGGGAGGGGTGAGGGGAGGGTCCTGTTTGAAGACAGCAGTACACAAAGGGGCTAAGTGGGTATTACACTGGAGAAGGAAGGGAGGAACTGAAAACGCCTTCTGCATCCGAGTTAGAGCAAAGAGGTAGACAGCGGTATCATCCAGGTAAATTTCCATCCGCGGGAGTCTAAAGACGTGTCTGCCTTATTTAGTTACAGCGGGATGTGAAATTGAGAGCATCTCTAGAAAGCCTAGAGCTGAAACAGCTGTGTCAACTGCTTCGAGGTAAATTAGCAAGGGAAAAGAGCGCTCCGAAGCAGCCTTCACACATCACCACTTCTTGTGTTTTATTTCTACTCTTGGATGTTTCCCTAAGCTCTGATTCTCCTCGATTGCTTGGGTGGTTTTTGTTTGGAAGGCTTTGATTTTGAAGGAAGAGACACACTAAAGGCTCATTGCCGCGTGATGACAGCAGGCTGCAGAGAGCTGCTCTGACCCAACGCTGGCTCTGTGGGTCACACAAGCCCTTTCTCAGAGGGGCACCAGAGCTTCTCTCTCCAGAAGCATTGCTTACCCACCCCAGCACCTCGGAGTTCTCTGGGAGGTGTCTTTTTTGTAGTACACTTTCGTCTGTTTCGTTAGAGAGCTGGCTCAGAGGTTAAAAGTGCCGCCTGTTCTTCCAAAGGTCCTGAGTTTGATTCCTGGTCATCACAGTTTTGTCTGTGCTTAATGAGGGTTCCTTTGGGAAGTAATGGCATTGCATGTCTTGGAAGCATTCCCGTGCAAATGACATGAAGGCCGCGGAATCAGTTACAGTGCAGGTCACCATCCTGCCTTTACAGTCACAGCCGGATACTTTGTCTGTACTGACAACCTTGCTCACACACAACAGATGAGGACTCATGGCACACATTGGCTGCCGCTGAAACACTTAAGCTGGTGAGACCTGCTGTCGATCCTTTACATCTTAAAGGAAACATAAAAAACCCATAATTCATATTGCCTGCCTCCCAAAGCCAACAGTTATTGCAAAGAATAGTGACTTCCAGTCTGCCTTTCTTTTTGTTTTGTCTGTTTGTTTTGGAAAAGCTACTTTGTTCCTGGAAGATGACATAGGCTCTTTGTAAAGGTCTGGTTACTTGTAATCACATCCTCAGTAATCAGTGCTGCATGAACACAACCCTAGGTGTGTGTACACACAGAGGGGTGACTAAGGAGAGCTTAGTGCACAGCATGAGAGACGTGTCTTTTCCCCCCTTTGTGAAGAAGAGGAGTAGGGTCTTGCTGTGTAGCCCTGGCGAGCCTTAAATTCAGTCCTGCTGTCTCAGCTTCCTAAGTTCTGAAATCACAGGTGTGCACCAACTTAATATATTAGATGCTAATTTATGGTAAAAATTTCAAATGTCTGCTGCTAGCAATAACTCTAGGGGCCCATTCTGTTGCATGATCACCAGTGGCCATAAAGGATGTGCTGAGAATTCACTGTTCCCGCAAAACTATGAGAATTCCCCAAGGCCCTTTTCTTCCAAATGTTAGTAATAAAGTAAGTCCAGAGCTGAAGTCTGTGGGACTGAAAGTTGGTACAAGTGGCACGTTAGAGATTGACTCTCTTATGGGTATCATTGGTTTAAAAAATGACTTCTCCATGCCTTAGGCCTTGGATGCCCTCTCAGGAATGCGAGAAGTGCTGAATGCAGGCTCTGACCAGGGGCTGACTGGATCCTGTGGTTCTTTGCAGAGGGAACCACCTCAGTTCACCCCCAAGTCCTGGGGTTGTCAGGGGTAAAGTCAGGCAGTGAGCTCACAAGCCGGCATCACCACAGCAGGAGAGGCAAGCGAGGGGCAATGTAGTCCTAAAGAAGGTTGATGCAGACCGCATGCAGACATATATTTAAACATTTATACGAGTGAAGGAAGGGATCACACACCATCGGTTTTAAAGAAATTATAATGACTGAGTGGATGAATTTTTAAAAAAATTTTCAAAAAAATTAAAAAAAGAAACTACTTTAAAAAATTAGAATATATGTCCAAAAAGAAAAACAACATTTTAGAAGCACGGTTGGAAAAAAAAAGTGATGAATAAATGGTAAACATGTATACAGAATGAAGTATTTTCAGTTAAACACTGCTTAACTATTTAGTGAAAAGTGACAGCTGTGTCCCAGCCATTGAGACACTGAGGCAGGAAGATTGCTAAAAGTTTGAGGCCTATAGTTGGTCCACACACATAGACTCACACATGCATACAAATACGAAGTTAAACACATGGAAGAAATAAACTTTTCCATATAGAAAAGGTCTATAGAAGGCACACATAAAAATAAGAGCTTTAGGAAGACAGTAGTTGTAACATTAAAATATAAAATATATGAAACAAAAATAAAAGCAAAAATCCATGTATAGTATATCTTATCAGCCATGAACAATAAACATTAAGAAAAAAATTTACGTATATGCGTGTTTGCTGCATGTTGGTCTGTGTGCCATGTTTGTCCAGCTCTCACAGAGGCCAGAAGAGGATGTCTGATTTCCTGAAACTGTTACAGACAGTTGTGAGTCACCATGTGAGTGCTGGGAATTGAACCTCATCCTCGGGTAGAGCAGTTAAACATTTACTTTCTCTCTCTCTCTCTCTCTCTCTCTCTCTCTCTCTCTCTCTCTCTCTCTCTCTCTCTGTGTCTCTCTCTCTCTCTCTCTCTCTCTCTCTCTCTCTCTGTCTCTCTCTCTCTCTCATGTATGAGCACGCAGGTGCCATGGTGCACATATAAAGGCTGGACAGAGGATACTCTCATGAATCAGTTTCTCCTTTCATCATGTAGGTTTCAGGAATTTAACTTTGGTTGTCAGTCTTGGACAAGTGCCCTCATCTGCTGGGTCATCTTGATGGCCCAATATACATATTTTTAAACTTTTTATTTATAACTTAAAAATCAAGATTACCTAGGAACAAATCTTAGACAGTGTATGAGAACAGTGTTCTGTGGCTTATAATACATCATCTAAATCTTTTTTTTTTTTTTTTGGTTTTTTGAGACAGGGTTTCTCTGTGTAGCCTTGGCTGTCCTGGACTTGCTTTGTAGACCAGGCTGGCCTCAAATTTACAGCGATCCACCTGCTTCTGCCTCCTGAGTGCTGGGATTAAAGGCATGCGCCACCATGCCGGGTCATAATCTAAATATCTTAAGAAGACCTGTGTAGATGGGAAATATGCCATGTTTATTGAATGATGAAAATACGCCAGTTGTTTCCAAATTGAAGAGTTGGTGAGGTTTTTCTGTCTTGGTACCACTGCTGTTTTGATCAGGTTGAGTCTCTTGTGAAGGTTTATGCTGTAGGTATCCTCCTTGCCCTGCACCCCTGCATGGTATTGGTACATTCTTTACTGTTGTGAGAGTAAAAAAAAAAAAAAAAAAAAAAAAAAAAACCCAAAAAACCTCTGCAGACATGGCCAGATGTCCCCTGTGGGCCAAAATTGCCTCTAGTTGAGAACTACCGATTCAGTGCAATTACAATCAAAATTTCCAGAAGGATTTAAAAAACTGAACGCGATGGGCTGATAATAAAATGTATTTTGAAAAATCAAAAAGTCAATAATAATACATGACATGAGCGTGTACGCGCACAGACACACACACATCAAGAGCAGCCCAAACAAGCTGTTGTCTGCGGCAGTTCATGTCACATCTGTGGCCTCAGTGCCTGGGAGACGGAGGCGTGAAGAGCCTGAGTCCCACAGGGAGACCCTGTTTCAAAATGAGAGCTGAGCATTCCGGAAGGGGGGGTAAGGCGAAGGGCTGCCTTCCTATCCAAGCCTGGGAACGAGGTCATCACAGCATGCTATGGAGGCAGGCAGGTGTGTACAAACAGGGCAAAGCCTGAGCAACTGTGTGGCCCTAATAAAGGACAGTGGCATCATTTCAGATTTATGGGGAAGGATGAATTGCTCAATAAATAATAGACCCACCACTAAAAAAAATGAGATTATGCCTCTGTCTCATGCGCACACACAAAATCTAGCTAAATTGAGGACGTAAAGGCACAAAAGCAAAGTAAAGGTGTTTAGAAGATTTGGGAAGTCGCGTCTTCTGTAATATTAGGGTAGGGAAATACTCTTTTTACACATATAACAAAGTGGATTCCCTGGGACTGAACGCGGGTCTTCTGGCTTGGTGGCATGTGATAGACAGAACCTGTTATTTTCTCTTCTGAGGTTCTGGGGTTGAACTCTGGGCCTCTCCATGATATACAAGCACACGCATCTGAACTATAACCCTCAGCCCCCTAAACAGTGCAGACGTAAAGGACTTAGTGAGTGCTCTGTGGCAGCAGCGTTGTGCTGCCAGCGCAGTGTGCCCCCACCCCACCCCGCCTACTTCATTTAGTTCAAAACATCTTCTTAAATGTTTGTGCTTTCTTCTTCTTTATTTTTCTCACCCTTAAAAATTGCCTTTCCCCAGAAACCCTGAAAATTTTCCTTTCCCCAGAAACCCTGAAATTTTTCCTTCAAAGGAAAAGATGCAGCATTTGTATACCCTGTCTCTGGTGAGAAGCAGCCAAAAGCAGAACAGAGCCTGTGAGAGGTGTGTTTAGAGTGCGGCCGTCAGAACTTTCCCTCTAAGGTCATGGTGCTCCATTCCCTCAGCTGTTGGAAAGTTGGTGACTGAGATGTTGTCCCCTCCCCCTATCCTTCTCTGGGAATGCTTTGTAGCAGAAGACAGCTCCTTGCCCAGGGTCATGGTCCCTCCTGAGGATGTGCGCACCCACTGATTGGCTGTGGTCTAACCCTCTTGCTTCATAGCAGTAACTAAGAGGAGAGCCTAGCTTGACAGCTTCTAGAAGGATCTGCCCAGTCCTCTCTTGCTTAAGTGCAGTTCTGCTTCCCTCGCTCCTCACAGATCTTGTTCCTAAGAGCTCCTCCTACTGAGCCCCCATGTAGACGTGTGCCTTAGATGGTGTTTTCTGGGGAACTCAACAGTTGCTTTCCCTCCAGAGGGAAAATAAAGGGCAGTAATGGCAAGTGAATGTGAAAGAGAAAAGAGCTAAAACAAAGGCTGAGGACACTGATGTTGGCTGAGCCTACGTGGTGAACACATGGACGCTCGTGTCATTCTTGAACATTTTCTGTGAGTTTAAAATTACGATGAAAATGGCAGTTTCAAACAAGCAGAGCAAGAATGGGTTGCTTGAAGATGTTTAAGTGTGATAATGCTCCAAGGGGATGCAATTAAGCAGAGCGTGGTGGCTCATCTGTAATCCTTGCAAGAGGCTGAGGCAGAAGCAGTGCTGTGAGTTCGAAGCCAGCCTGGGCCACACAGTGAGAGAAACTGGAGTCAAGATTCCAGATGTGTGAGTCTGCAAAATACAAAGAAATTCCATCACCATGGAGCTGCCTTTATATCTTCCTGGTTCTTCAGTAGTCCACCGAGTCCAATCCTTCCTACCTCTCTCCTCCCTTCTACTCCCCTCCCCTCCCCTGCCCTTCCTTTCCTGTGTTCATGTATGTGCATGTATGCATGAAGATGTGCATGTGTAGAGACCATAGGTCAATTTTGGGTAGCTTTCTTAATTACTCTCTATCTAATTTTTTGAGATGTAGTTTCTCACCGAGCACGGTGCACTGCGGGGACCCTCCCATCTCTACCTCCCTAACTCTGGGATTCCTATGTGCACACAGCTAAACCTGGCTTTCTATGTGGGCTGTGGAGATTTCAACTCAGGCCCTTGTGTGTACACAGTAAGCACTTTACCAACTATGCATCTTTCCAGCACCTGGGTGTTTTCTTAGATAGAATATATTCTCTCTCTTTTTTAAATTTTATTTTATTAATTTATTCTTATTACATCTCAATTGTTATCCCATCCCTTGTATCCTCTCATTCCTCCCTCCCTCCAATTTTCCCCTTACTCCCCTCCCCATGACTGTGACTGCAGGGGACCTCCTCCCCCTGTATATGCTCATAGGGTATCAAGTCTCTTCTTGGTAACATGCTGTCCTTCCTCTGAGTGCACCAGGTCTTCCCATCCAGGGGATGTGATCAAATGTGAGGCACCAGAGTACGTGAGAAAGTCAGACCCCACTCTCCACTATATTCTCTTTTATGAAAACTTGAAAAAAAAAAGTCTCAACTGTGCTGCCCGGGTCGGCCTCCAGAGCTGCACCTGAGCACTTCTCCTGCCCCAGCCTCCTTAGACTACAGTGTAGGCCGCCATCCTGGCTCTGAAGAGTAACTGAAACATGTTTACTTAAATCACAAGTGAGAGGACCCTGTGGATCTACAGTGACAGCATTTGTTAACTCTGGGGGAGAAGTGGGACAGTTTGCACGTGCTTGGTTCCAGGGCATCTCATCTCTAGCATCACAGTGGCACTGATCGTGTCGTGTAGTGTCTCATCTAAGAGCTGTCATGGGACCCACCAGTTCTGCTTTGTGGTGTTATCTGAGCTCTGCAGGCTCAACGAGATCTCCAGCTTTCCAGATAGTTTCTACAAAGTTAGCTGCGGTATTGGGCCGCTCATCTTCAAGGGCCTCCCTGGCATCGCTTCCTGTGGCATCTTCACACTTTCCTCTGGGGCCTCTCGTTCACATGCTTTTCCTCCACCTCATGATCTCATAGTTCTAATTGCTGGACTTCATTTCCAGCAAGGAGCTAAATGTGCGCATGCACACACCCCCTCCTTGTGGAAATCTAGCCGCACATGTGGTTTAGTCATCTAATCTAATGGAGCTCGCCTCCCTTCCAGTATCATGCCGTGTGATATCACGCAAGGACGATCAGGAATGTCCTGAGGCTTTCTGCAGCCTGCCTGCCACTCTTCTTGGCCATGGATAGCTTCATAGTGTTTACCCGTTGTGCTACCTAGTTTTAACTGCCAACTTGATACAGTCTAGAATCACCTAGCAAGAGAGTCTCAGTGAGGAACTGTCTGGGTCAGGATGGCCCATGAACATGTCTGGGAAGGATTGTCTTGATTTAATTGAGGTGGGGAGACCCACCCTTAATGTGTGTGGTGCCATGGCCTGGACAGTGTTCTGAACTGTGTGAGAGTGAAGAAAGCTTGCTGTGCACAGCAACAAGCCGGCAGTGGGAGAGCTTTCATTTTTCCACTCTTGACTGTAGCTGAAAGTAGCTGGGATGCGACTAGCTGCTGGATCGCCTGCTTTGATTTCCCCTAGATGACGGACCATGATCTGGAATTGGAAGGCAGATACCACCACCCTCCTTGGTTACAGCAACAGAAGTGAAATGAGAGGGTGCTTCTGGGCCAGAGTGCATCTCGTGCTGTGCTCAACTTCTCCTGAAGGTTCCTCAGAAGGGACTTTTGGAAATGCTTATTAGCCTACCCCTCTCCGCCCATGCTGTTGAAAGAGCCTGGGCCCATGTCATGTCAGACATAATTTTGCCGCTGAACACTGAAGGAGCAGTTGGTACAGCTTCTGGCCAAACCTAAGGAAAGCAGGTAGACGAAGCCCCAAGTCCCCACTGTTTTCCAGGACTGATTAGAAAATCTCCACATCAAAAATAAGTCCATTTTAATGACTCATTTTCATGTAAGGCTACAGCAAAATGAAAAGCTACCAACGTAAATGAAAAGTCCTTATTATTTCTTCAGGATTTGGCACCTACTGTTCTTGTGCCTTCTGCCAGAGATGATTTCTGTCCACCTGTTTACTGGGGTGCGCACCACCTCTCAGAGCCCCTTCAAACCGACTTCCTGTGCACAGCCTGTCAAAGCCATTGAACTCTCACAGCGCGTCCTCAGAAGTACTTATCACCGTAGAGAGTCCAACTTCATTGGAAACACATGCTCTAATGAGCTAAGTGGAACCATTCACCCCCACACAGATACTATTCATTGCTCGCTGTAAGCACTCTGCAACATCTATTTTATTTCATGTTTTTAATAGATATAAATGCTTTAAAAACCTGTTCACAGAAATCATAGCCAGGACTAGGAGGTACTTTATTGTAGCACTGTCAGTCAGTCCTATGAATTCCTTCCAAGTAATGTGCCATCAGTATCTAGTGACTAATTATAGGAATATTTCCTGTCTCTTGTCAGCTGGAACCTGATGAAGTCTTTCTCCCATGTTTTTGAAAGCAAACTTATTTGGGGAAAGGTTTTTTTTTTTTTTTTAAACAGTCATTAGGAGTAATTTACTTTTTCAACTTCTGGGAATACTACAAAAACCCCTTTATTCAAATTGATCAGCTATTAATTAAACTTGTACTCTAACCCAACATAATCAGAAATTGCAGGGGAAATGAAAATACTAACCGCCTTATGATTGTCAGTGTAATGTATTTGTCAGAAGCCGATTTTATAGCGTGTGCTTTAAATGTTTTCAATTCTTTATAACTGCAGACTTGGTTTATGCAATTTTTGGAAAATAGCTACCATATAATCTTCTTGGCAAGTGCAACCCTCATTGTCAAATCAATAATTTGAATTGAATTTCAAGTGGCTTTTTCTCCATAAAATGCCTTACTCATTTATTCTAATAAATATAAATATTTCTACCATTACCTTCAAATCTCTACATCCTTTACAATTATTAGACTTTTGTTTACTTACTTTGAGTGTGTAAGTGAATGTGTACGTGTGCCTGTGCATGCCCTAGCATGTGAGTGGAGGTCAAAGAACAGCTTGTGGTGCCTTTGCCTGCTAAGCCATCTTGCCTGCCATTTTCTGAGGGGTGGGCATGTCATGGGGCCCAATCTGGCCTCAGAATCTATAGGTAGCAGACCTTGGCCCTGAATTCGGGGTCCTCCTGCCTCCACCTCCTCAGCGTTAGGATCTCAGACACACACCGCATGCCTCCATAGGAGTCCTGAAGCCTTTCCTAAGGGGGCGGCTAGCTCAGCCTTGGAGCCGTGTGAACTGTCGCAGTAATAACATAAAGATGCCTTCCCCTGCCCGCACGTATACCCAGGCTTCATAAGTCTGCTCTCAGGAGACTTCCTTAGGAGTGATCCGTTCTTTGACCATCGTTGGGATGGACAGCACATGATGTTAAATGGAATTGTCCAGCTGTCCTGCTGCTCCATGCTGGGATACGGTGTTTCTGAACATCAGGTGTTCTGGTAACTCCTGTTGCCATTGCTTTGCCTTTAAAAGACCATGTATGGGACAAGACACTGCGTCTTCCCTGTCTTGAGTAATGGAGGGCTCCCTGAGGTGGCTTGCTTGTTGTGCTGTTTCTATTATTGGTGCCTTATGTTTGGGGAAGAAGACCCATTCACAAAATGGATACACGGTATGTCTTTGTTTTTATGAAGTGGAGGAAACTATGAATGGCAAAGGGAAAGAGTTGGCCAGGCCCTCTCAGGCAGATGAGATTTGGAAGAAGATCTGTAGATGTTACAGGTCTGGGAATCGATTCCTTTAAGAGTCAATGTAATCTTAGCCCCCAAGGGGCACTTATGCTCCCTACAAGTGTGCAGACACCAATATGAAGATGGCCATCTTATACCTCTCATTGTCCACACTCGCATGTCAAGATAGAGTTAGTACTAATACTTTTAGACACTTCCTTTTTTAGTGCTCATATATGCTGAGTAAATGCTAGACAACTGAGCTGCATCCTGGCCCAGAGGTTCACCTTTAGAGCTGGTAGTACTACACAGTAACTGACCCAGGAAGACACGGGATATTAAAGCTGAAAAAGATGCCAAATACGGTAAACATGGGCAGACATACCAGCTTATTTTCATTAAGGTATTTTCTCCTTTATGCTTAGTGATTTTTTACATTAAAGGCTTATTTGCTGCATAAATGATCTATGCATTTCTGATCTGTTCCTCCCACATAGAACACATGAAATTCGCTTTGCAGTGATAAGACTCCTTAAATATTCTAATAATTATAGTCATCATTCTTGCAATACTAAAATCCCCTTTCTAATAGTTTCACCTTTGAAGTTCTAGTTTGTTGTGCATTACTATGTGACACACTATAGCTGCCACTTCATTTTATGTTGTTTTTTAAATGCTTCCAGAAATAAAGCTATAACAGAATTTCTGAGATGGGACAGGACCATGGACTTCAAACCACAGTTTTTGAACCCTTCTGGGCTTGCTAATATTGTAAAGTACTGAGCGCATCTTCAGAGGTTGCCTTTTGGGTGTGATGTGTATTTAGAAGGCAGAATGAATTCTCAGAAGTGATTAAAGTTACATATGAATAAAAAATATACAAAATACTAATATTTATTTACTTATTTATGTATGTATTGCCAAGGTAAAACTAGCTTTATGTTGTTGACAGAAAATGCTTCCAAGGCAAGGCTGAGGCTGGAGCAGTGCCTGGACATCCCCTCACCTGCTGGAACCTCCCCGGCCAAGGACTCTCCTCCACTCAGGATGAAGGCGTGGAAATCAACAGAGGTGAGGTACTCTGGTTTCCTTTGCTCCTCTGCCAGGTAACCAAACATGCACGCTAAAACCTGGGTGCATTCATTTGCACCTCTGCAGGTTGAAAGTGTCTGCAAGGCATTTGTGTTTTATGTAATCCAGAGTTTTAAATGCCGGTTAGGTAAAATTGTGGTGAGTTTTCCTTTATGGTATAGTTTGGGCTGTCCATATATTTATTTTGTGATGCTGGGCACTGAACCCAGTGTGTGCTAGCCCAACACTCTATCTACCTCGGAGCCAAATCCACAACCTTAAAAGGTCTTGATTGTGACTTTCTGGGAAGTTGACAACAGTATAGCATCTTAAATGGCCTTCTCCCTGCTTTTTCCAGTGTTGACAATGCCACACATTCAGATAATGACATTTAACCATTTACATCCTTATCCCCTTGGTCATTGCCCTCCTCCCCTGTGGCCCTTCTTCTCAGCAAGTCTGTACAAGATTAGGCATGACAACATTCCTGGTGCATGGGGGAGGAGCCCACGAGGCCCCACCCTCTTGCTTTCATGTCTTATGTTGTACAGCCCCTGAGTTTAGTAAGATTTACTTGCCCAAGCACACATAGGAGGTTGTTTAATAAAGCAAGGGCAGCTTGTCAGTGGGTACATCACTGAAGAAAACAGTGTCGCCTTTCCTCCCCACCACAATTTCCAGTAGTCCTCACGGAGGGGTGGGACAACATGGTTAAATAAGGGAGTGGACGTGGCCACCCCTGCAGTACTGAGGCCACACATTGATTCTTTATCTTTAGCACCCCAAGAAGAAGCACTCCCTTAAAGGGAGACCTGCCTATGTAGGAGTTGAAACAGGAAGAGGGAAAAGCACATTCCCAGGCCTGCCTGCTCATCCCTACCAAGCAGCTCATCTCCCTTTCTCAGGGCCTTCCACTCTGGAGTACGGCTTCTGACCCTAGCATGCGGTAGGCACCAGAGCAGCCAATGGATGAGCTTCCTCCTCTCTTTATCCCTCCACTGTGCCACTCACCTTCTGCCCAGGATAAGGCCCACCTCAGCCCCATCCACGCACACAGAGAGCCTTTCACAAGAGCCCAGTGTCCCCTTTCTTCTCGTTCTTTCTCTCTATAGTACTCTGCTGTGCAAAGGAGCCAGTGCCTGCTGTGTTCCTCCCGTGTTCCCCCTCCTCAGACCTGTACCTTGCTCCCGTCTGTGCCTGCATATGGCAGCTCGTGTTTCTGGTTCAGTCACAGGGCTCTTCCCATACTGCTTTATCCTACTGCTTTGGAATTCTTTCTGCTTAGTAGCTCCTAGGTACACATCTGGCCATTTAATCTGTCATTCCTCATGCTTTTCTTTCTTTTAAAAATTATTTTATTTTTGTATATATACATTTATATTTTACACATATATACAATACATTACCTATGGTAAGAAGAACCATGACACAATCAGGAATTATATAAATGTCACATTCTTAGTGTTTTGGCTATTTGTATTTGACAGCCTTGAAAAAGACATCTTTCCTATCTTGGTGCGTCTAAATTTCTGAATGTAAATCAATCTCCATCGCATATTGACATTATCAATTTAGGTCACCTATCTAGACCTAAAAACGTCTTAACCACTAAACAATTAATCTTCATTGTAAAACTAAGCTACCTGGTCTTCAACCCCCTCAGAGACTTGAGAAGGAGTAAACTTGATTGTCTGAGTATGCTGGGAGTGCAGGTTAGGAGCTTTCCAGATGAAAAGATGACAGAGATAGTTTTCTACCTGAATAGTCACCCAAAACTCTCTATAACATTAGAATATCTTCTTCAGCCTTCTGGCCCAATATATCTGACATATTTGTGAGGCAGGAACTACTGAGGACTTGCTTACCCTGTCTTGGCAGAGTTTAGCCGTCGACTTTGCCTGCATCCAAGCTTGTCCTTTTTTTAAGGCAGAATTCTGTCTGTGGTAGAAACAAGGACCTTTTCTCCAGTGGCTTGTTTGCCACATTTGAAGCCATCTCCATTAGGAGGTTCTTTGATGCTCATCATCTTCTTTGAGGTAGGCTGGGTGTTGCCAGGAATTAATCTGTCTCATTGTCAATGAATCTTTAAAGTAATAAAAACACTTTAAATGCCATATTCTGCATGTCTCTGGGGTTTTGAAGACTTTGTCTTTCTATAGAGTTCTATCTATCTGCTGCACCTAAGATGGTACATCTACACAATGGAATACTATTCATCTATTAAAAACAAGGAAATCTTGAAATTTGCAGGCAAATGGATGGAACTGGAAAAGATCATCCTGAGTGAAGTAACCCAGACCCAGAAAGACACGCATGGTATATACTCACTCACAATCAGACATTAGCCACATAATATAGGGTAATTACACTACAAAACAGAGTCAGAAACATCAGTCAAGGACCATGTATGATATGGACCTAGACCCACTGCTGGGATGTGGTAGCACAGTCTCTTTGTGGATCCCACGTCTGGAGAGTAGGGACTACTTCAGACATGTACTCTGGCCACTGAACTTAGATCACTTCTCCCTGGCAAGACAGCCTTGCCAGACTACAGAGGACGAGGTTACAGCTAATACAGATGAGACTTGATAGGCTGAGGTCAGATATTAGGGGAAAAGGGCTCTCCTGTCTGAGTACTAAGAGAGGGAGGGAGAGGGGATGAGGGAGAGAATGAGGGAGGGCGCTACAGTCAGGATGGGAAGAATTTAAACTGCAGAACTAGCAGGTAACTTATATTGCTTATCCCACCATATGGGACTAGCTCTGAGTCTGGCTGAAACGTGAATGTCTAGGCATAGACAATGCTTCTTGTTGACTAAAGAACCCCTATGAATTACTATTAGATGCCATTCTTCATATGGCATGAGTGAAGGGTTTTGTTTGTTTGTTTTTGTTTTTTTTAGGTTTTTCGACACTGGGTTTCCCTGTGTAGTCTTGGCTGGCCTGGACTCGCTTTGTAGACCAGGCTGGCCTTGAACTCACATTCATCTGCCTGCTTCTGCCTCCTGGGTGCTGGGATTAAAGGCATGTGCCACCACACCCAGCATTACCAACACTTTTCAAACTAATTTTTTGTCTTCCATTTTCCTGCTCAAGCTGTCCAGAGCCAGGGCTTACATTGACAGCTTGAGGCTCCTCACCTTCACTGATGTCAGAGGTGCAGCCAATCTGGTCTGTAGAGCACTGGGTGTGGAGGTGACCCCTCCCCTACCTGAATGGTATGCTCCCTCAGGCTGTGGCTGAGTAACAGGCTGTTCCTGCTTCCTTCCTTTATGAATAGAGACTCCAGGCAGTGTGGACGCTTTGGCCTTCCATGGCCGTTTTCTGCCTGACCTCCTCCCTGGAGCTGAGTAGATGTTTTCTGCCCCGTGCTGGCCCCAGAGTCCCGGAGGCCTGCAGCTTTAACCCACGGTTTTGCTTATGCTCTCATCTATGAACGTGGTAGCCTCATTTGTGAGCACGCTGTGTCTTTTTGATTTTCACATTGTATTTTTTCCCCTCCTTACTGGATTTTTGGAGAAGGACAGTATCCTCAAAGCATGACCTTGCAGAACTGCCTTAGTTGGAAATCTCTTCCACTCGTGACTGATGACTAGGTGAAATGCTCATTCGCCTTTGCTGTTTTGTTCATTTTGACTCTGTGCTTTCCAACCGGAAGAGCACCTCCTTGTGAGACAAGACTGTGGCCCCAGGTCTCCGGCGTGGACGGCTAGCGTGCTGCCTTCCCTTCCGTTCCTATGAATGCCGTTCCTTCGCCATCTGTTGCGTGTCCTAGGAAGGAGGCTTGAATGCTTGACCAACCCCTTTCCTCAGTCCTTTTAGGCACTGGATCTAAGGGCTTTCCTGATAGTTTGGAAAGGGATTTATGGAGTTCAAATTTACAGTGGCTTACAGATTAAAAAGAAAACTAGATTGTTTTAAAAGATAAGACATGAGGTAAAATGATTTTAAATTACTATTAATTTCCTTGATGCTGATAACTTTTCAGTAAAAAGCAGACTTGACTATTTCTCTGTGTAGTTGAGCCAAAGGCACCAAATGCCGCCCCATTTCTTGGATTAGTCTTTAAATCTTGACATTCACCCTTGTTTTCGAGGAACCCTCACTTACTGATTTATATAATACTATATTTTGTATCAGTGAGAAAATGATAGCTTCTTTCACCAGGAGTAGTCTAGAAGCTAAGCTTTCATTTTTTTTTAAAGGCTTGGTGGCAGATTAACACTGACCACCCCCTTGATAAGCACAGCCTCCTGTTACTACTGGGAGCAGTCAGTGCAATCCAACATGTCTTCTCTGGCCCCCGCTCCTCCAGCAGAAGATAAGTCCTAGCAAGCTGAGCAGTAAAGCTAATTGTTGTCATAGTGAGCTGCCTGCGGAGTGCACATCTGCCCCTTGTTTTCCCGAGCAGAGCAAGAAGCGGGCGGTGGTGGCCAGGTCTCAGACAGGGTGGGGTGGCTTTGAAGTAGCTCTTAAAAACTCAAACAGAAACCTCTTTAATTATTCTTTTTCTACAAATAAGAGAAAAATTGCCTCAAAAGAGATGCATATGCTTCTTTTAAAAGTATGTTTAAAGATTTGTTTGTTTGTTGTTTGTTTGTTATTATGAGTGTGTCTGCCAGAGTGAGTGAAGGTCCCATGTGTACAGTGCCTTGGAGGCTAGAGGTGCTGGAGTTACAGATGCTGGGGACTGAGCTTGGATCCTCCAGAAGAGTTGCTGATGCTCATGGCCACACCAGCTTTATTCAGTGTGGGGTCTGGGGTCTGAACTCAGGCCCTCATGTGTGCGCGGCAAGTGCTCCTGCTGGCTGAAGCTCTGCGCCAGCCCCAAGTTGCATTTTTATTTTGGTGCTGTTCATCTTTTACTAGTTCTTATTATGCAGAGTTAAATCTTCTTATACAAATAATGGAAAAATTAAAATAAAATAAAAAGAAACGAGCCAGCAATTCATAAAGACATGGAGGAGATTTTAATGCCTATTAATAAGTGCACGAAGCCAGTGAAAGTGTATGCACCACGGGACTCCAACAGTATGAGAGCCTGGAAAAGACTGAACCCAGAGAGTGCACGATTGGAGTCTCTGGGGTGCAGGAAGAGATCTGTAGGCAGTTCAGGGACAGCTTTTAGGGAAACTGATCTATACAGTAATGTATACACATGATTGACATGCGTCATTAGACCTTTGCCCAAACCCAAAACATGAATGACAGCAGGGATATATCCAGTGCAAACTATAGACCTGAGTGAGTGTGTGTCTGTAGACCACTCAGCGAGGGTAGCATTCAGGGAGTGTGCCCATGGTGATGCTGTGTGTAAGCTGGACAGAGTTTACAAAGACACCTCTCTACCTTCTGCTCATTTTTGCTGTAAACCCAAAGTACCTCTGAAATATATTCTGGTTTTGTTTTTTAAAGGAGATTTTTATAAAGTTGTAGAGTCTCAGGAAAATATTTCTAAGAATTCGTAAACTCCAGAAGTAATAATGGATAGATAAGTAGATTGGACTACATAAGAGCTAAAGACTTCTATCAAGAAAAAACAAAACAACCAAACCAAACCAAAACAAAAAACATAAAGTAAAAAAAAATTTCAAGTTAACTGAAAATGAACAATGGGCTGATAATGAGATACTTCTTCAGTAGGCCAGCAGTTCTAGACATTGATAGAAAGGGCAGTCAGGAAGGCTCTGTGGGTGAAGCTGCTTGTTGTCAGTCTGTTGACTAATGGTGGAAGGGAAGAATTGACCCTTACAAGCTGTGCCCCGTTGTCTTCTATGAACTATGGCATATGTGTTCCCCCTCGCACACACACCAAAAATGAGTAAATGGATATAGCAAGTCCCTTTATGAAGTTGTTAAGCAGGAGGCTGGGGCTACAGCTAAGTGGTAGAGAGCGCCCTGTGTCCCTGAGGCCCTGGATCTAATCTATGGCACCAAACACCCATACGCAAGAAAAGATGAAATGCCTTACAAAATATCACGCAGTCTCATGTGTAATTAGATAAAACAAAATTTTTGTGCCTTTCATGCTGATAAAAAAAAAATTAATTGCTCCCACCCTGTATTTGCACCGAGAGGAAGGGCCCCGCCAATAAGTTGCTGATACAGGCAGGTGCGCTTCTGAGGGTACAATTTGGCACCATTCAAACTCAAGTCAAACCTGCATGAGTGCTCAGCAGTGCCACTGTGAATACACAGCTTGAAAGGTGTCTGTATGAAGCTTTTTATTGCAACAATTTTAATAGATAGAAACAAGAAAAGAAATCTGGAAATGATTACCAATAGGGAATGATTAAATTAATTTACACATCAGGAGTATAGCTCAGCTCTGTCCTGAGAGAAGCAGGTCTGTCACAAATACTTGAGTGACAGAAGCCGAGGTGGGGACAGCACACAGTGAATGCTTGCATTGATTACATAGAAAGATGGCCAAGATAGATTGCCGATGCCAGAGAAGGCTTGAGAGAAATATAGATTGTGAGTCCATTTAGCTTTTTAAAATGCATCAGCACAGAAAATATCCCCTCAATTTATAAAACAGGCTGAGTACTAGTTGCCCCTGAGGAGAGGACCAGCACCTGTGGAGAAGCGAGCAGAAACCTTGCTCTTGGCTCTTTATTGTGCATGGTGTTTGGTGTTTTGCAGCGAGTATTTTCTAATCTAAAAAATAATAATTAAAGCACAAGCAAAGGCATTCACGTGGACTTTTAAGCAGAAGCAACGGTGCAGCAGAGACGGGGTGATGAGCAAACATACTTAGAGTAAGCATAGTCTCCACTTCTCTAGCAGCTCTGATGAGTTAAAAATTTTGCAAATAGGACAAATTGCACAGAAATAAACCAAAGGACAAAATTTGTATATTCTTCATTTTGCAAAATCCTAAGTGGACACAGTAGAACATTTATCACCCATCACTATTGATTTAGCAACTGACAAGGACATAGAAGGTTTTGGTCAGCCTTAATTTTGTGTGAACTACTTCACAACATCCCTGTTGGTTGCTATGGAAACAGCTGCAACAACAACCACAACAACAAAAATCCTGCAGCCTTGTTTTTATTATTATTTATTTATTTATTTTTCACTTTTTTAGTGGGCAAGAAAAGAAGGATTTGTTTGTTTGTTTGTTTTTGTCATAATAAAAGCTACAAATAACCTTATTTCCAAACTTAATGATAAAAACTCTGGACAGCAGGAAGAGAGAAAATGGACCAGTGTCAATCATAAACATAAAAGGTTTCCTTAGTTTTGAAAGCTCATTCTCTAGTGAGCCCTGTTCTACCTTTGAAAGCTCTGCTCTGCTTTCTGTGGGGCTGGAGAGATGGCTCAATCATGGGGAGCACTTGCTGTGTAGGCATGAGGACCTGAGTTCAGATCCTGAGTACCCACATAAAAAGGGGCATGACCATGAGCATCTGTGACCGCAGTGCTGGGCAGAGGGTGGGGAAGGCAGAGACAGGGATGCAGTGAGCTCAGGGTTCAGTGAGAGCCCTTGTCTCAAGAGAATGAGACGTGAGTGAAAGACGACAACCCACGTGATCCTCCAGTCCTCAGGTGCTGAGGCACGTGCTCTTACACACGCACACACACGCACGCACACACGCACACGCACACACATGCACACACACGCACACACACACGCACACGCACACACACACACACGCGCGCGCACACACACACACACACACACACACACACACACACGCACGCACACACACTCTTCTCAATGGAAATAGTTAAACATGTAGTATGTTAAATGACATTCCACTGTCTGTATGTAGCATTAGTCGCCCATTCACCTACCAAAGCTCGCTTGCAAGTTTTGTCAATCATGAATAAAACTGCCATGAACATTTGTGTGGCAAAATAAGCCAAACTCAGATACCAGATACCACATTTCCTCATCAACATCGGGTCTAGATTTATATATATATAAAAAGTTGTGTGTAGGTTTTTGTCATTGAGAACCTGGAAAGCTTTGTATCATTATAAAACACAATTCCTAAAATACAGAATGAAATTAACATACTTGCATTCATTTGGGGTTTTTCTTCTGCAGTGGTATTTTTGCTCTGAGATGATGATGAGTTTAATGTGTGCAGGATCCAACAGGTAACCATGGATACTCTGTTTTCATTATCTTTGGTGTCCTTACCATGGAAGAAAGGACATTCAGACACACGACAGAAGAGATTGTCACATGGTTGCGTTGGTGACATGTCAGTCTGAGCTCATGCAATTTGCCTTGTCAACAAGAGAAAGAAAAAAATTTCATGATAATTTCACTTGATAGAGCAGTGCATTTGATAGAATACAGCACCTATTTATGGAAAAACTCAGTAAGCTGCAAATCAGATGGTACACAAACAATATGAATAGTCATTTCATCAAATATGGATAGTAAAGAAACGCTAGGAGAGATGGCCCGTGTTGTCAGGCCTGAGGCACACACAGTGTCATATTGGAATGGCTGACACAGAAGTGGTGACAACTCCGCATGTTAACGAGACTATGGAGGAGTCAGACCACTCTTGTTTTGCTGGTGGGAATCTCAAAAGGTGAAATCACCCTAAGAAATCATCGATAGTGTCTTGTAAAGCCGACCATGTGGGACAGAGCGAGGGCTTGTGGCTTAGAGCACTTCCTGCCCTTGCAGAGGACTCGGGTTTGGTTCTCAACACCCACAAGGCAGCCCATAACCACCTAAAACTCCAGTTCCAAGGGATCCCACACCATCTTCTGGCCTCTGAGCACCAGAGACACACATGGTGATAGACGTAACATCCATGCACAATAAGTAAATCTTAAAAAACAAAAACAACAACAACAACAAAAAACCCAGCAAAAGTCAATAGAATGTGTGCCTGTGTTGGGCATGGTTGGTTAATTAATCCCAGCTCTCAGGAGGCAGAGGCAGGTGGGTCTCTGTGAGTTCCAGGCCAGCCAGGGCTACATCATGAGACTCTGTCTCAAAAATAATGACACCTGATTATATGACATCCATCTGCATACCCCAGCAATGGCCCCCCTAGTGGCCTCATAGATATGGAAATTAACTTACATCATACCAAAACCTACACCCAGAGATTTTATCTGAAACAGCCCAAATCTAAAAAGAACCCAGTGTACTTGAACATGTCTGCTGCACACCTCAGCAGGGAAGAGGAAGGCGCTTTCAGTGTGCACAGCACGCTGGGTGAGTCACTGGGAACTGTGCTGGACAAAAAGAAGAGCCAATCCTAAAGGGTCACAAAACGCACCTTAAATATCAAAATTACAGAAAGCCAAACCGATTCATAGGAGCCTGCGATAGATTTGCTTTGTCTCCTGGTTGAATTCATGTCAGATCCCAAACGTAATGTCCTATTAGGGCTACTATTGGTGTGATGAAACACCATGGCCAAAAGCAGTTTGGGAAATAAAGGGTTTATTTCACTCACAGTTCCATATAACACTTCATCACTAAAAGCAGTGAGGGCAGGAACTCAAGCAGGGCAGGAGCCTGGAGGCAGGAGCTGGTGCAGAGGCCATGGAGGGGTGCTGCTTACTGGCTTGCTCCTCGTGGCTTGCTCAGCCTGCATTCTTATAGAACCTGGACCACCAGCCCAGGGACGGCATCACCCACAGTGGGCTGGGCTCTCCCTCATTAATCACTAACTAAGAAAGTGCCCTACAGGGCTATCTACAGCCAGATCTTCTGGAAGCATTTTCAGAGGCTCATTCTCTCCTCTCCAGTGCTTGTAACTGGTGTCAAATTGACATAAAGCTAGCCAGCACACACCGGTTTTCTTTTGATCTTGTGTCTGGCTGTGTGCACATGAGTGCAGGTGCCTTTGGAGGCCTGAGATATCAGATGCCCTGTAACAGCTGGGTGTACCTGCTGGAACCCAGTCCAGTCCTTTCAAGGACAGCCACACTCTTAATGGTTGAGTCAACTCTATGGTGCATTGTTGTTGTTGTTGTTTCTGTGTGTTTATTTTCTCTCCTTTTTCTGTCAGGACCTAACATTGTTGCAGGATGAGTATCTGAAGCAGCTTTTGCCAGTGATACCTCCTTCCATCACGTCTCCTGCTTCCTGGCTGTCAGAAGGGGAAGCAGAAGTCTGCAATCTCTGGGACACAGGTAATTTGGTTACAGACGGGAGTGTCTTCAGAAGCTTTGCTTCTCCTTGGTAACCAGGGAGGGGACTGCCATGATAAGTCCAACCCCTGCACGGCCTTAGACTCCCATTTTTCCAGGCACCTGCTTCAGGGGCTTTGATTTCATTTGCTTCTTTTTCATTTTTTAAAAAGTTACCTGCAAGCCTTAAACATTTTTTTTGAAAAGCTTTAAAGAGTAGAAGTAATTTTATGTTCTTAAAAATATTTATTTTTATTATTTTATATGTATACATGTTTTGCCTGCATATATGTCTGTGCACATATGCGTGTCTTGTGCCACGGAGGCCAGGGGAGGGTGTTAGATGCCATGGAGCTGGAGTTGTAGACAGTTGTGAGCCACCACATGGGTCCTGAGCATTTAGCCCAGGTCCTCCGCAAAGGCAGCGGTTGAGTCATCTCTCCAGCCCAATTTTAGTATGTTTTTTAACGTAACTTATTTTTGATGAAGTTTAATGAATGAGAGCCTGCTAAAGCAGGCATTAAGTGACAATGAGAATAAGGAGAATGCATAGATCAGCCCTATGGATCACCTGACCATCTCTTGATAATTAACATGAGGGAAGGGCACAGTATAAAGCTGGGCGTGAAGGCTGACACTTGTAATCCCCCTGCCCCCAGGACAGTGAGACAGGATTGCCACCAACTCAAAGCCAGCCTCACCCGAGCCAACCTCGCCTACAGTGTAGGACCCTGTCTCAAAAACTGTGGGAGATAAGGGATAAAATTACACCAAAGACACTGCCAATAAATGACAGTTTGGAGTCCCATCTGGGCTCTGCTGTTGTCAGACCCTGTAGGGTCTGGCTATGGTTGAACCTCTGCCTCCTGCAATACACTTTGGGGCTCAATATGAAGGCCAGGCCTCACGGCATGCATGCCAAGTGCACACCGCACGCCCAGCTGCATCCTGCTTTCAGTAGGCCCCTCCTCTTGGTGTGCACAGCAGGTGGGGTGGACCATCCTCACCAAGATGTGAGGGTAACGTCCTTAGCCCCTCACCGGCCATCCATCTTGCGTTTGTAGCTCCCAGTTGTCCTCTCCTGCCTCACAAAGCTGGTTCCTTGAGGTTTAGATTCTCTCTACTCCCTGTTCTTGGACCATATGCCTCCAAGTTTCTTCTTTGACGTATCTGCAACACCCAAAATGAAAAGCCACAGTGTCAGTATAGACTTTTTTTCCTTAGAGACACACATTTGCCAATAGTTCCTATAAATGCTTGTGAGAATTATATTTTAATAAACAACAAAACCTTGAGGGTGTGTAAATAGCATTAACACAGATAATTGTTGTCAATGGCTATAATCCAGGGACAGCTTGCTTGACATTTATATTTACTTGTTTGTTTGTTTGTTTGTTTGTTTGTTTTTGAGAGTGTCTCATTATGTAGCCTTGGTGTGCCTGGAACTTGCTCTGTAGACCAGGCTGGCCTGGAACTAACTTACAGGGATCCACCTGCCTCTGTCTCCTGGGTGCTAGGATTGAAGGCGAGTGCCGCCGCCGCGTCCGTCTGCTTAGTATTCTTACACCGCCCAACTCCAAAAGCTTGAAAGAAGAGCAGTGAGGAAAACTTTTCTTGTATTCTAACGTCGTCTAACATTTTCCCTCCTAACATTTCAAATATAGACTTTCTTTTTAGGAGCAGTTTTAGATTCACAGCAGACCTCGGTGGAAAGTGCAGAGTGTCTGTGTGCTCCTGTGCAAAACGCACACGGCGTCTCGCTGTCCACATTCATTACAGTCAGGCTTGTATTGACATGACTAAGTCTGTAGTTTTGTCCCATCTCACTCTTGGTGTAGGGCATGCTGTGCGTTTGAACACATGGCATACATACACTGTTGCCATGTGCCACGGCTTCATTGTCTGAAGGTCCTCTGTGCTCCGCTGTCCACCCTGCCTCCCTCAGTGCTGGCAGCCGCTCACCATTTTGCTGTCTGCACAGTTTTTCCTTTCTTAGAACATCAGAGCATCGGAATTATGTATGAGTAGCCACTTTAGATTGGCTTCTTGCAGGGCATGGTGGCGCATGCCTTTAATCCCAACACTAGGTGGATCTCTGAGCTTGAGGCCAGCCTGGTCTAAAAAAGCAAGTTCCAGGATAGCCAAGACTACACAGAGAAACCCTGTCGTGGAAAAAAAATTGGCTTCTTTGAGGTCATGACGAGTCTTGAAAGCTCTTCTCGTGGCTGAATCACTCCTTTCTTCTGAGTGCAGAGTGAGATGTGCCAGCTTATTGATTTGCCCACTGTGGGATGCCTTGGTTGCTTTTGGTCCTGCAGTACTAAGTAAGCAGCACAGTAGGCTTTTGTGTGGATATGTATTTTCCCTCTAACACTTTAACACAGTGAGGGTGACGGAGATGAGAGAGGCCACAGAGCATGCTGCATGAGGAAACGTCTCCGTTGTTTCCCTTGGCCAGAACCCATCTCAGACATAGGGGCTCTGGCTGTAATTTGTAATATATGTGTATGGTGTGTGTGTGTGTGTGTGTGTGTGTGTGTGTGTGTGTGTGTGTGTGTGTGTGTTTCATGTTTGAGTGTGTATGTGTAAGTGTATGGCCATGCCATATGTGGAAGAGGCTTGAAGTTGATGCCAGGTGTCTGTCTCAGTGGTTCTCCACTCTGTGTACTGAGGCAGGGTCTCTCACTGAACCCAGAGCTCACCAATTCCTAGTAGTCTCGCTAGCCCTCTAGCCCCAGGCTCCCATCTCTGCCCCGAGTGCTAGCATTACAAGCGCTCCAAGCCTACTCGGCCTCTGTATGCAGCAAGCAAGTTATCCACTGAGCCATCTCTCCATACCCTTTTCCTATTTTTATGCCTTTCTTTTCTCCAGCCTTTCCCTAGCTTGCTAAAATGCAGATCCTAGCATTTCACTTCCCAGCCTCACAACTGTCAACAGCTCTCTGCTGCCAGTGGGATAAATCTCAGTTTTTCATATTGTCATATGAATTTTCCATAGTTTGATCCGAGCCAATCCTTTTGGTCCCATCACCCCACACGGCCAGTACCCACAGGGCTCTGCGACATTCCATGTGTAGTCCCTTCTCTTGAGACTGCCTTTGTTCTAGGGTAACATGCTGGTCTAAATTTTGTGGCGTAAATACCATTTATTATGTTCATGGATTCTCTGGGTCAGGAATTAGGACAAGGCACAGTGGGGATGGCTTGCCTCTCCCATGATGGATAGAGCTCTGAGCCTCGGCGGAGGGCCTCAAAGGCCAGGCCAGGAATCTTCTGAAGCCCTGCTCCATCGTGTGTCTGGCCTTGCTGCTGGCTATCCACTGGGGGGCCTCAGTTCCTCTCCACAGGAGCCTATTTAAGTGGTCTTTCCACATGGGCTAGTGAGAGCTTCCTCACAGCGTGGCGGCTGGGTTCCCAGGGTGAGCATGTTCTGTCCAAGCAGAGAGCAGAGACCCAGTAGACACTGTATAATCAATCTCAGAAGCCATGTCATTGTGCTTCCAGGCTGTCAGGAGGCGGGAGTGCGCCTCCACCTCTCCATGGAGGTCATACCACACTGAAAGAAAAAAAGCACTGGGGTGGGATGCACGTTGGAGCATACATGTATGAGCCAGTATGAGGTTTTGAAAAATGTCAATCAGCCTCCTATCAAACTATAAATATTTGACAAAAATCTTATTCAAATAGCAAGGCCCAGTGAAAATGTCACAACTGTTATAAAATCTTTCTATGTGCTAAGTAATTTCTCATTTCAGTATGGTCTCAGATGACTTACCCCTTACTTCTATTATAGTATTTTAAAATGTGTATTTTAATACGTGTAAATTATACTTCCCTTATAAGTACATGAGTTAATAAGTGAATATACTCATAAAAAATATTGAACATTGGAAATAAAGCCACTCTGCATCCTCACTGTCTCTTACTCAGCACAGCCACCTCCCCGGGGTTAACAGTTAATAACGTGGTGGGTATTTCTAGACCTTTCTCTGTGTATTTGTACACATATGTATTTTGAGTTATACATGTGTAACTTTATTTTGTTTTAGAACATTATTCTATGTTTTTCCTGAAACTATGTGAAGTGTAAGAATACCACTGGGTTGGAGATCAAAGACTGTTCAGTGTTTTGAACACTGGCTGTTCTTTCTGAAAATCAGAAATCACTGCACGCGTGTGCACACACACATGCACACACACATACACACACACATTAAAAAAATAAAAATAAGTCTTAAAAAAACAAGCCAGAATACTAGTTAACCTTGTGTTTTTGTTTTTGTTTTTGTTTTTGTTTTTTGTTTACTTTGCAGGCATTTTTCCTAATCTCCTGTAATATTTGAGTACATAATTTATTTGCCTGCTGGTTAGGATTTAGCTGTTTTATATTTTTCACTCTTAATTACAGCTTTTGTGAAATGCCTTGCACATATAAGTAATGTTCTTTAGGGCGGAGTTTTAGAGGTTGCTTGCCTAAGTTGTACTGTGTGCCCATTTTCATTTGCATTATTGCTTTCAGATAGCTCCGCAAACATCAGTGCCAGTTTCAGCTTGCAGAACATGAGAGCGCCCATCCTCTCACATTCTCACTAACACTTGTTATTTTCAAGCTTTATATTTTTATCACTTGTATGAAAGTTGCATTACATTGCTGGTATAATTGGAATATTTCCACATATTGATTGGGTGTTTTTATTTCCTCCTCTGTGGCTTGCCTATTTATATAATTAACCAATTTGTCTTGTGTATTGTTTGTTGTTCATCTGAATTGATTTTGTAGCATTACATATACATGCACATATAATTTATGTCTGTAATTTGTGTTGCAAATCTCTTCTAGGCTGTGGCTTGTCTTTCAGCTTTCCTAGTGATGTGTTCAGAGAAGTTTTAGGTTTTGTGTCATCACTGTCTTTCTCCAGAGCTTGTGAGTGTGTGTTTTACAGAGTGAAAAGCAGCTGACAGGGTCTAGGTGTGGCTCAGTAGGTAAAGTGCCTGCTCCGCAAGCATGAGGACCTGGGTTCACATCCCCAGAGCCCACGTAAAAAGCCTGGCATAGAATAGGCTACCTGACAACAACAACAACCAGGCAAGAGGTTCCCCAACCACAAAGCACCACAGGCGACTGCTGTTGTCTTTGCTTGCCCCAGAGGTGGAAGATAAGTCCCTATTGCTGAAGACACCGTGACTTCAGACACGCAGGCCCCAGAGGACCTGAGCTGAATCCAACCTGAAAGCCTCCTCCTTAAAGACCAGCTTTCCGGGAACCAGAAGGAGCCATGCAGCTGCCAAAGGAGGGAAACAAGCAACCGTGCTCCCCAGTCATGATGCCCACGACCCACATCAGCAACCAGCATGCAACAGTCATGCTCAGGGTGCAGGAGTGGCCGCATACTGTGGCAGTAACCAACAGTTGTCTAATTGGGCTTACGGCCCACTCAACAAGAAGGAAATTGTGCCTGGTTCTGGAAACCTAGACAACTGCCCAAGGCTAGTGAAGTCATGGATCTCGGAGGAGAATCTACAACCTCCATTTTACTAAACCAATGTAATCCCTAACTGCATTGGAAATATTTATCTTCACACCCACAGCTAAGTGTAGTTTTCACCCCCCCATCAAGGAAACTTCTCCTTGTAGCAGAAGGAGACCGTTACAGAAATCCACAACCAATCAAAATGCAGAGCTGTGGAGACCAGTCCTACTGTACATCTGTAGCACAACTCCTGCACCTAAGGTCAGAGGTCATAACAGAAGAAGGGTCAGAAAGATGGTAAGAGCCAAAGGAACAGGAAGTTTGCTGAGAGATGATGTTTCCTAGAAATATCAGAAGCTACAACCATGATGTCTCACCAACATGGCTGCCTAAACAAGACCTGAGCATGGACAATACCAATAGACATGCTGACCTGGAATGGAGAAAGCTCATGAGGCCTCAGCCCTGGACAAAGAACTACAGGCAAGTAAGGGACTACAGGAGGCAGGAGAAGAGCACACCAATTGGTTATCCAGTACCAAATGGTCAGCCTGAAAACACACAGACAAGTAACACTATACAGACTGAGCAGGTTGTATATATTTAATAATATAAAGTGTGTGTGTGTGTGTGTCTGTCTGCCTATCTGTGTCTATGTGTGTGCATGTGTGTGTGTGTGTGTGAACAATTAAAGGAAACGAGGCCAAGAATTTGAAAGAGAGCAAGAGATGAGGAGGTGCTACATGGCAAAGCTTGGAAGAAGAACAGGGATGGGAAGATGTAATTATATTATAATCTCAATTTTTAAATTATTTAACTGGGAAACCCCGTGGTATATAATACGTGCATTCTTATAATCACAGCCTTAGGGAAAGGAGGTGGAGACAGAGGGATCCTTAAAGCTCACTGGCCAGTCAGCCTCACCTGGTGAAGGCGCTTGCTGCCAAGCCTGACCGCCTGGAGTTTGATCCTGGAATCCACATGGTGGAAGGAGAGATTAACCTTGCACAAGCTGTCCTCTGAGCTCCACATTCATGCCACGATGCTCACGCCCAAATGCATAAAAGCAAAAGTGGCATGAGATTGAGGAAAGACCCTAGATATCAACCCCAAACCTCCACACACAAGGACATGACCCCAACCTGCACACAGTACACATATACACAACACCTCACACACACACGCTGAGGATATATCCCAAGCTCCTGGGATGTATTCACCCATTATATTTTCTTTTCTTTTCTTTGTTGTTGTTGTTTGTTTTTTGAGACAGGGTCTCTCTGTGTAGCCTTGGCTGTCCTGGACTCTCTTTGTAGACCAGGCTGGCCTCAAACTCACAGCGATCCACCTGCCTCTGCCTCCCAAGTGCTAGGATTAAAGGCGTGCGCCACCACAGCCGGCACACCCATTATATTTTCATGGCTTAAGTTACATACGTATTTATCTTGATTTCAAGTGTTTGTGAGTGGCTGTAGACAGCTGCCTGGCCAGCCAGTTACCTCAGAGTGCTTATGGATCTGTCCATTTCAGTCATTCTGTGTGTGGGGCAAACTCACATGTTCATGTGTACTTGCCTGTGTGTGTACACAGAGTCCTGATGTCTACATTGGGTGTATTCCTCTGTGTTGTGGTTAATTTACCAGTATTGCGTAATAATGTTTATTGTTCGGTCTATAATTATTATTAGCACAGTATTCTTTAGCCCACTAGCAATCAATCAAGACACAGACACCTGTTATATTTCAAAATAACCTTAGTTAACCTGGGGCAGGGCAGATATTAATCCCCTAAACTACTTCCCATAGTGGGGCTGGTATGGGATCCCTGCCCCAATCCCATACCATTTGCTTCTAATAACTTCTATCAAGCTACCTCCCATCCATAATCCCAAATACTTGCTAATGTTCTTCATCTGGGCCAAATCTCCATCCACCTAACCCATGACGGCACCTCTTTCACTTCCCCTCCCCTCTCCTCTCTTCTCCTTTCCTCTCCTCTCTCCTCCCCTCTCTTCCCTTCCCCCTTCTCTCTCCCCTCCTCTCTTCTCTCCTCTCCTCTCCTCTCCTCTTCTCTCCTTAGGTCTCTCTCCTCCCAAGATTCTCTCTGTCTCCCCAAGCCCTGGAACCTTAGCCGTGCCTCTTCCATTTGCCCTGCCCAGGTGTGATGGCCTTTTATTGGTCAAACAGATTAGGCTTTTAGGCCAAGTACAGGTGGGGAAGAGACAGTAAGCAGTAATTAGCATCAGACCAACCTCCAACACCTCTGTCTTTTCTACCTTATTTCTTTGAGACAAGGTCTCTCACTTAACATGGAGCTTGTCATTTTTGGCTAGTCTGGCAGGCCAATGAGCCTACATTGCTGTAATTACAGACATATGTGGCGACATCAGGCTTTTGTGGGGCTACTGGGATCTGAACTCATGTCCTCATGCTTTCGTGCCATGAGTTTACCCTCTGAGCTGTCTGCCCAGCTCCTCGATGGTGATTTGAAATGATTCTTCAACCTGTGCTAGCAGCCAGAGTTTAACAGCTCTCCTGATCACCCCCCCGCCCTCAACTGCTCACAGTGACTATGGCTAAACCGATACGCCCTAATCTTCTTCTCATGGGTGACTTCAGCGCTTTCACTGTTATATAAATGATGGTGAGGTGACACTATTTCTCTCCACTAGAACAAGGCAGGCTTTTATTTCTGCTTCTGTGGTTTGATGCAGATTTCAAAACACATTATTCTGAGTTTCTGTCCAGCTCTCTAACTTATCCTGTCAACAGATGGTTCTGATTTCCATGTTCTGATTTTGGCAACTTCAGCCCATGGCAAAAATAAAATAAGAAAGCTATTCTGGCCAGGCCCTCCATTCTGTTCCCTTCTCCTTGGCTTCTGCCCTGGTTCTTTCTTTCTTTTCTTTCTCTTCTTTCTCACGTGGCCTTGGGCTCTTAGGATCCATCTACACACGCCGCCTTTGTTCCCCTTTGCCGCTGCATGGTTTTCCCCTGTAGGGGCGCTCTGTCACCAGCAGCACGCCTTAGGTCGTTTGCTTGCTTGATTGCTGTCTTGTTTTTAATTACACACAGGGCTTGTATGATCTCACATAACTTGTCCAAGACTCCTGGACCTCACGGACAAGAAGTTCTCCAGGCAACAATTTGTCAGTCAGCCACGAGCTCCTTGAAATCACCTAGCATGCCAGACTGTTTTCTAAAGACGTAGTTTCTACAAGTCCCCGCCAGCCCCTGATCTTGTTACAATTGAAAAGCTGCCAAGGTAGCGGGAGCGATGGGCTCTCATTTGTTCTAAACTGTTTTTTCTTTCAAATGAAACTGAGCATATTTTCATGTGTGGAAACACTCCACAGTCTGACTCACTCGTGTTTCCTTGTGTAAAGCATCTGCATGTATCTCTTTGCCATTTTTCTGCTGGATTGTTTGTCTGTTTCCTAATTGATCTGCAGGAGTCTGCATCCAGGCGGGAGGCTGAGCACACCACCTCATGTGTGGTTTTGCAGCTCACGGGTCCTCTTTACACTTCAGATGGAAGGTTCGCAAAACAGAAGTTCTGAATTTTAATGAGGCAGAACTTTATTCTTCATGATCTGTGTCTTCTCTAATTTGGGAAATTTCCTCCTTGTCCGGAGAGCATGAAGATAACTCTATGTAGGCTAATTTTTAAAAGTACTTTGCTTCTCATAGTTAAATCACCATTACACGTCGATGGTGAGGTGTGATTGAAGTCGGCGTGCAGTTTCTTTTCTCCATAGAAAAGCTGCCCAAGAGTCATGAGTTGAAAAGCCCGTCCTTTCCCACAGCTGCAGGGCCACTGTGTTCTCGAGCATAGTTGACGTGCACACAGATGCGCTCCTGGGCTCTGTTTAGAGCTGCCAGGTGTGTGAATGCACCCTTACAGCAAACGGTTTTCCTCACACTGTGTTTACAGTAGCTCTCGATGGACTTCCCGTCAGCACAGTGGCTGTTCCCACCCCTCTGCTCTCCTCATGAAAGCTCATCTATTGGAGTCTTGATTGGCACAGTATTGAATCTTTAAATCATTTTGGAAGAACACTGTTCTTACAGCAGCAAATCATCCCATTCACCCAACTCTTGCCTGCTGTATTTGTACTTTTTCCAATTTGTAATGTTTTTTTTTTCTAGGTTTGGTTCTTTGTAGTTGCTATGCATATGTTCTCAATGTAAGGTGGTGTGATCATGATTTTTCAACTTATGGCACAAAACTTCATTTCGAATGTGGAATTGTGGTCTTTTCTGGGCTAGCAATCTGCCACATATTTGGTGGTGCTGCAGAGAGGCCGAGGGCCAGAGTCCCCAGTCAGCCCTGTGATCACACGGGGCTATCCCTGGTGCTCTGCTGTGTTCCACGATGCCAGGTGAGCTGGCCATATTAATGTGCTGTCAGTTTGCTGTATTTTCAGTTTGCAATGGCTTGATCAAGTCTACCTCCTCAGGATTGCCTTCAGTCTTGAAATGAACCTCGGTTTTCATGACTGCTCTAAGAAACTTCGTTTGATAAATTTCATTTATCTGCCTGTTGGTGGTACAGGTGCATGGAATTGTTTGTTTGTGTATTGATTGTTCTAGCCAGCCCCTACTGAACTCCTAGCAATTCTCCTGATTTATGTAGTTTCTTCTGGGTTTCTCATATTGAAAACCACGTCCTCTGCAGGTGATGGCAGACTTACGTCTTCCCTGTGCTTGTGTCTGGCTCTACCCACTCCCCCAAACTTCCTATGCTGCTGAGTAACAGCAGGACTGCGGGCTTCTGAGACCTAGTCCATACCTGCCAGAGGCCAGCGTCAACCCCCAGAGAATAGGAGATATTCCCTATACACTTTTGCAGATCCCCATTGCTAATTTCTTAGCAGCTTTTTAAAAAAAATCAAGACTACATTTCAAATTTTCCCACTTAGCATCTATACCAATACCTACAGATTTCTCTTTTAGACTATTAATTTTATAAATGATTGATTTCTAAATATTAAAACAACCTTGAGTTCCTGGAGGAAAAAAGCCTCAATTGTCCTGATATATTCTTTTTTTAACTTATTTCTAGATTTGGCGTACCAATGTTTTGTTCAGGAGTTTTGCACCTATGTCTTGAGTGACATTAAAACTGTCTTTCAAATTCTCTTTGTTGTGTTTTGATCTGGAAGCTTTGCTGCAAAGGACGTGGGGTGGGGGTGATTTCTCTTTTTTATCTCCTGGATGGAGTTGTGCAGTGCTGCAGGGCACATGCTGGGAGACACACAGGGAGACCTGTAAAAGCGCTGACAGTGGGAGACAGACAGGGAGACCTGTAAAAGTGCTGACAGTGTGGTTTGTCCTCAAGACTGCAGGCAGGGATGACATGCCAGTGTGGATCTTGCCTTATGAGGAGGGCTTAAGGGGTCCAAGTGAGTCAGCCTCAGCACCAGCTGATTGGTTTCCTCCCTTGGGGTGTGGCGCAGTTTGGGCAGTCAGGGCTCCTGCTCAGGGCATCACCATCGTGGTAAAGAGATCACCCTAATGAGGAACCGTTTCTGTTCCTGCAGCCTCACCTGCAGGGCAGTTCAAGGTCACAGCAGCCCTGTTGCTCAGCCATAGCCCACAGAGCAGCACAGCCCACCGAGCAGCCACTACCTCTGACTGAATAGAGCATTTTCCCAGCTGATGTGGGAGCAGATCCTCCACCGTGGATGGATTCTGGCTGGCATTCACGGGGACATGAGTATCTTTGCCTCAAGTACATGTCCACAGAGTTGTGTCTATCAACCTTCTCATCAGCAATCTTCTCACCTTATCCTGTCCAGCCCCTGATGAGGACCCTACAGCCACTGCTCATGAATTCCTGTTGATTCTTCTTGGCAGCTTGCCTTTCCCCTCGCATCATATGACGATGTACTGTCTGCAGTTCTGCTTATGGAAAGGATTTTCCTGCTAATGTTTAGGGGCATTCTGGGGTGGGGGGGCTGCAGTGAGGCACTTCACTCCTGAGCAGGGCTTTACAGGCTGACTTAGAAACCAGTCTGTCCTTGTCCCTCCCCATGGCTGCAGTGAGGCGCCCTCCATCAGTCTGTGGGTGTCAGCTGAAGGAATGGGAGCTGTAGTGCAGCATCCCCACAAGCAGCCTGTGGTGCTTCCGTGGGCCTCTGAACTAGCTTTATCTGTGTCATATGAACCAATCTAATTGGGCAGTGGAGCTCTACTGTGTATGTCCAGCTTTGTGTTCCGCAGACCAGATGACATAACAGTCATTATGTGTGGGGACACAGTTGTTTGGTGTGCCATGATCAGACATTTGGTCTCTTATCAGGGTCATGTCATAAGCCAAGGGTTGTTTTTCAGGTGGACAGTAACCATAAGCAGAAGGCATGGCCTTGCCCTGGTATGAGAGACGCTAGCCCTGCTGTTTCCTACCAGAGCAGAAGAGCTTCCACCAAGTATGCTGTCTGCCTCAAGCACTTACTTTTTCACCGGCTCCCCCAGGTTACACAGCTCAGCAATCACTGTGGCTCAACTAATAGCCCAACCCACTACAGAGCCTTGCCTTGCCGCGGTCTTCACTCAGTGCAGGCAGTGACCAGTCGAACACTATACCATGCCCTCCACAACCCAGACAGGCTGTGGACGGTGTGTTTCTTTCTTTATGTTGGGCAACTGCAAGTGCTCACAGTTTGCCTCTTGCTTGTGTGTTGGGGGGGGGGGGGGGTGGGAGGTCCTTCTCATTGTCCAGGCCACTGACTCCTCAAAACCCATCACAGATGTGGCAAGCCCTGAACTCAGTTCACATAGCTCCAGGAGTGCCTGCTGCTGACTGTACACATTGAGTTAACATCATGTCACCAGTGGAGTGGCCAACGTGACACTCTATGGGTTGGAATGAAGGAAGTTTGGTCCTCACAAGATTTAGCAGAAACTGGGCATATGGTTCACTCACTCCCATAATCCTAGTACCCAGGTAGCTAAAAAGGTGAGCTTGAGGCCAGCATTGGCTACGGAGTGAAACTTTGTCTCAAGACAAACAAAGAAAAAAGAAGGCAGCTTTGAAGCAAAACAGTAAAGGATTGGCCGTGGTGTCTGTCACATGAAGGTTGATACTGTGTTTAGTGGGAGGCTGGCAGCTGAGCAGTGACAGTAAGGCTGTGTTGGCCTGCTATAGCATGAAGCAAACTGCACAACTTGCTGGTTATCAGCAGCCATCCTCCAGCCCACTGGCTTCACAGCACCTGCTCATACTGGGATATACAAGACTTGCCACTACAACGTCCACATCTTTGATGCCTGCACAAACCTCTGCAATTTTCCCAGAAAGACGGGATGGTTTAATTATAAGTGTCTTCTTCTTGTCCTCTGTAGCCAAGCAGCCTGCCATCCATGGGCACTACCATAAGGATCTGTCCATTATGAAACATGTATGTTCCCTGCATATTCTGAGACCGTGTAATTGCAGGTCTTGTGGTAAGGTGGATCCCGGACTAAGATTCCTACACTACCTGAGTTCCATAAACACTCTGTGGCTGGCAGACTATAAGTGCTGCCATTAGGACTCCAGAAACCAGTGTCCCTTCAGAGCCACCATACAATAAGCTAAAGGAAGCATGTGAATTTCCCTGTCTATGACAGATGTAAATGATTCCTGGTGCCTCTGGGGAAGGCTGTGTGTGTGTGTGTGTGTGTGTGTGTGTGTGTGTGTGTGTGTGTGTGTGTTAGCACCTAGTCCTCCTCATGTCTCACACTTTCATCCCACTGTGGTGTTACAGGTGCAGGGGGGAGACTTTCCTGGATATTACAAGTCAGCCAGCTCCGCACCACTAGCAACACCTTTCTGTAGCCAACATTTGCTACTTGGTTCCTTTTTCTCCATCCTTTTCTTTCTTTCCTTCCAACTCCCTAATACTAGATGAGAGAAAAAAGGATAGAGAGGAAAGGGGTGACGTCATTGTTAGGCCACTTCCTGCTGATTAGGGCCATTGAGCTCCTTGGGGGCAAGTTTGATCTTCACCATCAAGATGTCTGTTTCTTCTTCCTCTTCTTCCTCTTCTTCTTCTTCTTCTTCTTCTTCTTCTTCTTCTTCTTCTTCTTCTTCTTCTTCTTCTTCTTCCTCCTCCTCTTCTTCTCCTCCTCCTCTTCTTCCTTATCTTTGTGTATAACTACTTAACAAACTGCAACCAACAACCCACCCATCAATGCTCTAGCATTTATCTACTCTCTGAAAAGGAATTTCCAGAATTCCAAATGTCACACACTTGCAGAAACTATCTGCTCCCAGCAAAAATCATGCCTCTGCTAGAGCATGAGGCAAATTATAGTCACCTGCTGTGGAGCAGCTCCATATTCCACACCTGGGATTAAAATGAAAACATATTCTTATAATATTTCAATGTTTTTTAAAGAAACCAAAACTCCAAAATTCTTGCTGCACCTTTTTTCTCTCCCAGGTGTGTTCTCTGTAGCACTTCTCAGCATCTGACATACTGCGTGGCTTATGAGCCCATCTAAATACACATGACCCTCAGATGTCACAGTGAACCTGCCACTAGTACTGCACCAGGTTTGGACTCTGCTCTTAGACAATTCTAAGTGTGTGTGTGTTACTTTCCCAAGTAGCTGTATGAAATTTGTGTGTGCTTCTCATGACCCAGAATCATTTCCTAAAGCCTTTTATTTGAGGGCAGTCACTAAGTTCCTTCATCTCTGCCCTGCCAGTGCCAGTATGCCATCGTTAGAGCATAGCAGACCATGCCTGGGGTGTGAGCTGATACAGAAACACAGGACATTGTTAGCATAGTGGCCGAGTACCAGGTTGGTATTAAGAAACCTGATTGAACCCATGTAGAACTTACTTTTTCTTTCTTTTTTTTTCCCCCAAAATATGAGAATGGATGACTTATATGTGCAAAATGGATGGAAACAAAACGATTAAAGGCTTCCACTAAAATAGTGAACAGGCAGAACAAAACCCCAGGCACCTGCGTAAAAGCCGAGGCAGTAACTGCTTGAAGTGCAGGGTGGATATGACTTAAGCACATGTATTCACGTATGAGATTACCAGAGAATATACAATACAGATTTATTTTAAAATGCCAATTTTCATTTATTGTGTATGTTGTGTTCAACTATTTCATCATTGTGATGATTAACAGAAACACTGAGTGATGCTGTCTTCTGAAGTGTTTGTCAAGTTTTCGGTAAAGAAATGGTCCAGTGTAAACCATTTTGCTGAATGGGTACATTATAAAGATCTCATACACGCCCGATCGACAGTTCCAATAGGGAAAGTCAAGTCTATTGTAAACTAAGTTGACAGGCTTTTTATCAAAATGACCATGATCTCTCAGGTGTGTCAGCCCCAAGTTGACTTTATTTGGATGACACACATGGCTGTGTGCTTATTACCAACAGTGGGTTCATTATCCTCCCCACAAAGGTCGTAAATGCTGCTGTGTGTTAGGCATTGTGCATCTGCTAAACAGCCTGGCTTAGCAGGGGCCCTGCTGGGTGACACTCTCCCCCTGTGGTCTAGCCCTTGAGAAGCCGGAGGGCACCTGATCTCTACAGCAAGTTCTAGGCCAGCCAAGGTTACATGTCAAGGTCCTGTCTCAATGAAACAAACAAACAAACAAGTGTAAACAAGGTCTTTGCCTTTCAGCAGCTTTCAGGCTAGTGGGAGATGACAGCCTTAGTCAGATCCCGTCAGATAAATGTGTGTCAGGACAGGAGGGGCGCAGTGGTAGCCTGGAAGTCACCCGGCCTCTCCTTGGGAGACGTGGGAAGCTCTTTGGTGAAGGTGTTGTCTGGACTGGAGCTAGAAGGGTGGATGATGACCAGAAGAAAGGCTGACCAAAGCATTGCATGTGCTGCAGGCTTTAAAATGTCTTCACTTTTCATTTGCATAACAGTTTTCTCAGATAAATGAGGAAAATCCACATGGAACATTTAAGTGACTTGCCCAAGGTCAGGGTCAAGATTTGGAGAGGAGAGGAGAGACTGCCTCAGGCAGGAAAATAGTAGGTGAGGGGCTGGGTGGTGGAGCAGGAGGGCAGGGGTCAGGGAGAGCTGGCAGCTCTGAGGAGTTGGAGGCTCCAAGGCTTAGGGAGGCCTTGAGACTAAGTGGATGGCAGGAGGGGTGCCAGGAAAAGCCAGAGAGTTGAGTAGGGCTCTGGATAAAGGCGGCCATATAATTAGTGTCCAAACACTCCACACAGCAAAAGAACACAATGACTAATCATTGGCCTTGGTATTGGCCAGGCTAACCATAAATCTGGATATTCCTAGGCAACAGGGCATGGATGCCCAGTATCCTGATAAGCCAGCCACACTGAGGGCTTTCTATGGTGTCCAAAGCAATATGGAGCCTTTCAGGTGCTTTAATCTGGGACAGTATCCAGCCTGGTGCTTGCATCAAAATAAGGCTTCCTGCCTTTCATAGCACTGGTGGGAAGTTAGTGAGTTAGACAGACAATGAATGGGGCAAGCTCCAGGTCATGTCCTGCACTGGCCTCTGCTCACCTGGAAGAGTCACTTGTCATTACCTTCCTCCTCCCATATGGAGGTCCAGCTTGGGCACTGCTTCCCAGACACTGTGATCTCTGGCCTTGTCCCTACTTGTCACTGCTCTCTATTTGTCCAGGCTCAGCTCATCTGGGTTCAGCTAGGATGCTCTGAAGGCCGGAGGCACAGCTTGCTACAGCTTCTTCTCAGGCCCTGGGGCCAGGCCCTGCTTCCTTACACTAGAGCATAATTCTGGGAGGCAGGCCATGTCTTGCTCAGCACGCAGGGAGTATTCCCTTAAATGCTTCTTGGTGGGTAAGTGGCATTGAAATGCCCCTAAGTAGGATGCAGCCATCCTTGGAGTTTTCATTCTGTGCTTTTTGCATGCTCTTTAAAAGCATCTTCAAAGAAGATCTACTACAGCTTTGAAAGGAAGGTGGCCTGTGCCACACAATGGAAGTGCTTGGAGTTCAGGCTGGGTTCGCTGCCTGCAGAGTTGCCTTTTGAAGCTTCAGAGAACTTCCTCATGCCTGTGGCTGACACTTGATTGTTACGCTAGCTAAGGTTCTGTGCAAAAGGAGGGAGTGCACAAACACAGTGCATTGGAGATGTGTCCAGAGCAAAGTGAGGATGTGTGCTAAGGCCTTGACCAGACCCAGGTATCACCCACCGAGCTCTTCCTCTCAGCTGTGAACCCAGGAGCTGTCCCGGATGTGGCAGGTGCCCAGAAATGTCGCATCAGTGGCTGCCCACCCCCCCCCCCCCACATACAATATGCCAGTTTCTAGATGTCAGCAGGGATGGGAGGGCTGCAGGTGGGGGAGGAGCAGCATCCCTCTAGCAGCCAGAGGGACGTGGTCATGGTAAGCTAGCAGAGGCCCCTCAGAGATGGAGAGCATGCCTTGCTCATGCCTGAGCTGCAGGTAGGCATGCTATCCTGATTACAAGCTGGACTGTTAGTATTCAAAAGGGATAGCTGTGTTTTTCTATGTTTCAAGAGAACCTTCAATCTCCTTGGTTATTCTGAGCGTTTACTTATATCCATCACATCAGCTTTGGGTTTCCCTTCCTCCCTCTTCAGTGTGGCCTCTGGTGAAAGGAGTCTCATGGCACTGCCCTCGGTTGCCCCCCCCCCCCCCCCGCTGCCTGCACCCACTGGCCTGGTCTAAGTGGTAGGCTGAGCAGGTCCATTTCCTCCTTGCCCCACGGTGAGGCTCTGTCCATTATACCATCCCCTCAGCTAACTTTTCAACCCAGAAGCTTCTGGAACTGCTCCAACCTCTCACATGGCAGACTGAGTAGCTGGCTCAGATGCCGCCTCTCACCTGTCCTTCCTTTGCACCAGTGTGATGTTTCTTCTCGACCACCTTGACTTTCTCTGCTGTCAGAGTGAAGAGAGCCGCCAAGCCGAGCACAGCTCACTGTCCCGGGCTTCACCGGGAAAGCAGGCAGGAATCCTCTTTGCCCCCGGAATGAAAACAGCGTGGGAAGGAATTTCTCACTTTTGCTCACTGCTGAATGCTTGCTGTCTAGAACAGTAGCCAGCTAATAGGCTGAAATGAGTTGGCTGACTGGGTCCTCCAGGTCTCTGCGGCTTCCATGGCTTTGTCGCAGGCTGGGTTACCTGACACCCTTCCCTGCTTAGGCTTCCTGACTTCCCTCAGCAGCTCCGTCTGAGTTGGGAGCTCACTGTTGGGGAGACTGCAGAAGCCAAGACAGCCCGCTTCTTCAGAGCTCTCGCTGCTACTCATCTGAATTGTGCTTGTCTTTTCATTTGTTGTGGCAGTGCTGGGGGTTGAACCCACAGCCTTGCACGTACCAGGCAAGTGTCCTACCGCTGAGCCTCATCTCCAGCCCTTCCTGTTATCAGTTGAAGACTTCCATCTCTAGACCCATCTTCTTGGGCAGTGGTGACTTCATACACGTGGCTGTGCTTGGGGATTCCATGGTATGTGGTCCTGTGGGGACAGAGACCACCTGGTAACACTTGTCCATTCTTCTTCTGCCTTTGTGTCCCCAGATCCTAGCACACAGCAGACTGCCAGTGCTTGCTGTTGGGGTGTCTGGTGAGTGTAGAACTGGTGAGAAGAGAGAGAAACAGAAGCCTGAGGGTGGCCTGAGGGTTAAGACTCCGAGAAGGGGTGTTCAGCCTCATCCAATCCCACTCAGTGCAGCTCCATGACTTACTGATTGAGGGCAATATGGTTAGAGCCTCAGGCTCATACACTAAATTAAAGGCAAAGCCCAGAGATCACTCTCCTTCTGTAAACATAAACTAGAACAGCTGTTAACCAGATATCAGTGGCAAAGTAAACATAGAGTTCCAGAAGATGAGACTGAGGAATTAGATTTTAATTCAACATATATAGCTATTGGGTTCCTGCCACTTGTGCTATGGTGGGCGTGGATTTATGGCAGACCTGTCTGTCCTCTAGAAGCTTCTATTTTGGCTAAGGTAGCAGACAATAAACAGATAAAGCACTTAGGATTGTGATACAGGGATGAGGAAAACAGACCAGGGGCTTCATAATCAATGGTGGCTTGTGCTGGAGCACCTCTCTGCAGAGCTCCGGGAGCTGAGCCAGGAGAGTGGAAGGCACATTCTCTTTATTGGTTGGCTTGTTTTATTCTTCTCTCATATATTATATCCTAACCACAGTTTCCCCTCTTTCCTTTCCTTCCCGTCCCCCCACACCTCATCTCTCCCTGGATCCACAACTCCTCCTCCATTTCCCTTAAAAAAAAAAAAAAAAGAAAGAAAGAAAAGAAAAGAAAAAAAAAAAGAAAAAGAAAAAGAAAAGAGCAGGCCTCCCAGGGGTAGCGAACACACACATCACAGTACGCTGCAATAAGACTAGGCACAAACCATCATATCCGGCAAGCCAGTAGGTGGAAAAGGGTCCTAAGAGCAGGCAAAAGAGTCAGAAACACACCCCTGCTCCCACGGTTACGAGTCCCACAGGAAGAACAAGCTCTACAGCCATAATGTATATGCAGAGGGCTTAGAGCAGACCCATGCAGGCGCCATGATTGTTGCTTCAGTCTTTGTGAGCCCTGCTTAGTTGATTCTGTGGGCTGTGGTCTCATGCTGTCCTTCTGAGTAAAGAAAACAGTAAGCTTGGAGGCCAAAAGTGGAGAAGGTTAAGTTTTCCTTCAGTTACAAGGAGCCGCATGGCTGGACTATAGCACAGGAGTGGGATGGTGTGAGGAGATGATTTAATCCTCAGCCCAGGAGGCAGGGGAACATTTGGACTGACTGCTGAGGGCAGAGGGGAGAGGGGAGGATGAGAGAGCAGAAGCACGGAGACCAGACAAGCACCTGCGCCTGGTGTGGCAGTTGTGGTAGGACAGAGCCGGTGGCTGTGGAGAAAGGGGCACAGGTGCGCTGCACTGTCAGGATGAGCTTGCTTTGCAGCCTTTGTAAAGTGAGGGTGTGAAAAGGAGGGGACAGCAGGGAAGAGGGGTACCATGTGTTAGCTGTATCAGCAGCCCCCTAAGGGACTCTTCTTCTCTGGGAGGATGATGATACTTGAGGCACTGGGACAGCTAGCCCACAGCATAGACAGTCAGTTGTCAGGCTGTCTCTCTCTTTCCCTGAGAAACCTGGCTTTAAAAATTCTAACTCTGAGCTGGGTGTGGTGGCACATGACTTTAATCTCAGTACTTAGGAGGCAGAAGCAGGTGGACCTCTGTGAGTTCGAGGCCGGCCTGGTCGATAAAGCAAGTCCAGGACAGCCAAGGCTAATACAGAGAAACCCTGTCTCAAAAAACCAAAAAAATAAAAATTAAAAATCTAACTCTGTTTCCTGGGTTGTATGCTGTACATCTGAGTCATCTGATTCTTCCATTGCACTGAATGCTGGCTGTCATCAGACATGCCTAGCCTTTTAATAAAATTCTGGAAGAACCCCCTAGTAGTTGACCCCTGTCCTCCTTGCTGATTACAGTTCATGTTCAAGCTGTTGCTTCATTTTCTCAAGCTGACAGTCATAGCAAACGTGAGTGGTCCCAGGCATATTCATCTCCGCACTTCTGTCTCCGCCACAGCAGAGTGAGCATGCTGCAGAGCCTCCAGTCAGCCTTCCGTCGCTGCCCCAGACACCCCCAACCCCAACTCATAGAGGGAAAGGCTATTTAGGACCATAGCTTTGGCCGTGTCAGTCCGTGGTCAGTGGGCTCTGTTGCTTCATGGCCTGTGGTAAGACAACACGGTATGGTGGGAACACGGGAGGAGCTGAATCTCTCACCCTTGTGGTCAGGAAGAAAAGAGAGGAACAGAAGGGTGAGTCCCACAATCCCTTTCACTGACCTGAAGGTCTTCTGTTAGGCTCTACCTCTTAAAGTTTCCATCACCTCTTAATAATTTCACCCTGAGGACATGCCATTAACTTCCGCCCTTTGAAAGACACTTAGCATCTCACTGTGGCCGAGAACTAAGCTGTGTACATACCGAGCTAGTCTCTAGTGTGCTGACTAGGCTTGTACAAATGTGGCTGTTTGTTTGTTTGTCTGGTTTTTTTTTTTTTTTTTTTTTTTTCATGTCTACAGTGTGTGTAGCTAAAACAGCAGCATACTGTGGCTCTCCAAAGGGTCTCCAGATAACCCTATGGAGTTCTGCAGCAGACCCCCCGGGTTGCTGGGTCAGCATGCAGTGTGGCGACTCGATGAGCAGAGGGTCATAGCAATTACAAACCTTGATAAGCAAAGGCGGGGGCAAGAGCAGAGCTTGACTGTGGCTCTTGCCAAGGTCAGCCGTTTCCCGTGATTGTACATCAGAAAGGCGCTTTGCTTGTAGGCAGGCTTTGATTCATTTAACTTAGAAAAGAAAAACTCAGAGAGGAGTTCCCCATAGCTAACACCTGTTGCCAGTCCCTTCCCTTCCGTAACCTTGGCAAGCTTAGTTATTCACAAATTCTCAGCTATAGAATTGTGACAGTCCTTTGCTGATCACGTCTTTACTGCCATCTCCGTCTCCTGTGGAGCCCGGTCACTCCTGCCTGGACTGTTGTGATGTCTCTCCTCGTGCTCTCCCTCCCTGAACCTTACATCTGTCCATCAACTTGTCACTTACTCTACACAGCAACCTTGGTGGCTTCTCACAGTTCCAGCAGTGAGGCCCAGACACCGCAGGTCTTCCCACCCTTCAAGGAGATGAACAACAAGGCGAAGACGAGAGAAAATGTTGTGCGCATGCTTGGGGGGTGAAAAGACAGTTATAAGGTCAAAACAAAAGAAAGACAGGCTTGAGCACTGGACCGTGATTGGAGCATTAGCTACAAATGTAAATAAATCAAAAGACAGGTAGGGTCTCCCAAGGTGACTATGATGCCAGCATCACAGCTGGAGAACTAAGCCTTGAACCAGGAGCAAAGGCAACGCTGGACCTCAGGTCACCTTAAATTGGAGCTCCCAAGAGGGCTGCAGATCCACGTTCCCAGTTGCCAAGATAACTCTGAGCTTTGGGACTTACAGCCAGATGTCATAGTCAGTGACCACCAACCAGAAAAGGGAGTAGGGCTGCAGTAGTGAGAGTCTTCAAAGGCAAACCAGGCATTTGACCCCAAGACTCAGGACCTGGATTACTTCCTGAAGGATGTTAAGCAACTCAGTGTGGAATGATTTTGTTTTGTTTTTTAAAGATAGAGGCAAAGGGTGAGGGAGATGGCTCGGCAGCAGTGTATGTGTGTGTGTTTGCTCAGGGAGACCTGAGTTTGGATACCCAGCAGGCATGTAACAGCCAGGTGTGGTGAGTGGTACTTGCCTGTGAGCCCGGTGCTGGCAGAGAAGGATGAGGACAATGGGTAAGACAGGAGGATCCTGCGGATTTGCTGGCCAACCAGCCAACCCAGCATGGCAAGCTTCTGGTACATGGAGAGCCTGTTTCCAAAAATAAGGTGGAAAGTGTTTTGTTTTGTTTTGTTTTGTTTTATAGGCACCTGGCATCAACTCTGACCTCCACATGCACATGCATCAGTGAAAACACACAGGTGCACACATGTGTGTACCATACATGTACGTAAACATAAGGGTGGAGTCAGTAAATGAGAAATGTCCAGAGACATTTGAAAGTGACCACGTAAAACTACCAGAAAGGAAAATCCAGCAGGTCTGGAAGGAGTAGGCAATAGTTAGCATCAAACCCAAGTGAGGATTGCAGATTCCGGTGCAGATCAGGAAGAAGCCAGATGCAGCAGGGGCCAGGGAGGTGGGAGGAAGTTAAGACACAAGGAACAATGCAGCTCACTATAGCCAAGGAGGGAATTACAGAAGAGAGGCAACGTTGCAAGAGGGCAGCAGGCCCTAGTTCCAGAACTTCTGAGAGACAGACACAACAAGTGCAGCAGCAGAGGACGAGAAGCAACTGGGAACGTTGCAAACTCACGTGTCAGGGCGTAGGAGACAGAAGACAAAATGGAAGTTGTGGCTTCTAGGAAGCAAGAAGGGAGCAGACCTCCTCACAGACCACTGGCTAAAGGGTATAGGTGTTTTAGGTGCAAAGAGAACCTCTGTCTGCCTAGAATGTGTGTTCACTGTTAAAGTGTGAGGAGGAGTCTTTGAGATGGACCAGACCCAAGTTACCCATAGACCCTCAGGAACTCGCCACAGCATTTCAGGAAGTAAGGAGTTAGACCAGAAGGAAGATCTGAGATGCAGGAAGAAGTGGTGAGCTGGGAAGCTGATAAAGAGTTGTTAAGTATAAGCACTGTTTACAATAGTGACAGTATCTGAGAGCTGAGCAGCAGCTTCTGAGGAAGGAGGTCACTGTGTGCCTGAAAGTGACTTCAGAAATGAATGGCATTGATAAGGGCAAGGAGAAGGGCTGGAGAGATGGCTCAGAGGTTAAGAGCACTGGCTGCTCTCCCAAAGGTCCTGAGTTCAATTCCCAGCAACCACATAGTGGCTCACAACCATCTATAATGAGATCCGATGTCCTCTTCAGGCCTACAGGCAGAACACTGTATATATGATAAATAAATTAATAGTTTTTTATAAAAAGAACAAGGAGAGATTCTCTAGGTGTGTGCTCTGTGGAGAGAAGGCAAACAAGATAGGGCCAGGTCTCCAGGCCTAAATAGACCAGACCCCTGAATTCTCCAATGTGGGCATGAGCAAGAACAAAGGCATCTTCCTGGGAGGGGGGATCTTGCTGGAGCAGTTGGAAACTCCCTAGAGTAGAAACCATCTTACCTGGCATTAAAAGGCAGAAAGGGGCAGGCTGCAGAACTTGTGTGTGTGCAGGCTTGCCAGTGGTGTGTCTGCCACTCAGAGGGCAGGTTAGAAAGACACTCAACACATGTCTGTGGATCACATGATCAAAATGTAATTAAAACCAAAATTCATCAGTTGAAAAATAATTATAACACCTAATTTGTGGTGTTAGAATGAGAACTAATCTGTCAGGTAACCATAGCGTGCAACTGTTCCAGGACCCTGAAGACTTGGAAGGTGGGTTCATATGGGAGCTTTAGACATCCCCAGCCTACACACACACACACACACACACACACACACACAGACAGAGAGCTGGTTATAGAGGTACGGTATAGTGAAAGAGGAGGAAGCCAATGAGGAGGCGGTGGTAAGATTTCTTGGCCAGGAGCTGTTGTCATGTTGAGTCTCATTTTCCCCATGAGGCCATTGTCATCATGTTGGGTCTACTTGAAGAGCAGATATCTCTGAATGAGGATGCCAGAAGTCTGGGAGGACTTCCTCCAAGAGATGCCTAGCACAGTGGCATCCACCCCGAGCTTCAGCATAGTGCCTGACTCACTTCAGCAGTGAGAAGGCTACATTGCTTGACCCAGCCTTGTGGGAGGCTTTGAAGGGTGTTCTTTAGGTTGGTGGCCTTAAGGCTAGGAACCTGCTTCATGCTGGATGGAATAGTCAGGAACTGCCTGTAGGAGGAGGACAAGGTGGTTGGTCGCTTTGGTGGTGAGCCTCTGTGGCCTGGTGAGTGCGGCTGGCCTATGCCCCAAGTTTGGTCAGCGCATGGGCTACATCCATGTGAGCTGGTGTACCATGGTTACCATGGGTCTTGTCTTGGAGGGTAAAGAAAGACACCCGAGTTCAGAGAGGAAGGTGCTACCTACAATTAGGTTGTCAAACTCAAGTCATCTCATGTCACCTTTGCTTCCACAGCAGAAACTATATCTAGAGTCAGACCATCACTGGCATCTGTCCCTGTCCCCAGCAAGAGCTCTATGGTTACTCTGGAATCCCTGTGACCTGATATCTCCCCTGTGTCCTTTCTTCTTCTACGCCTTTTCCTACTTGCTCACCGTGCTACAGGCATCTTAGATCATTGGTATCCTTGAAATGTGTGAGGCATCTTTAGGGACTTTTCTCTCACTGGAACATTCCAGACTCTTCTAGTGCGTATGATCACTCTAGCACCGAGCCTTCTCTGGTCATGCTGTATGAAATAGTAGCACGGTCCCCACCAACCTTTTCATTCCCTGCCTCTGCCTCTGCCCCGAATGGTTTTATTTTCCTCCATAGGATTCATCATTGTCTGACTAGCTAAATATAAATCCTTGTTTAATTATTCATTTCCCCTCCCCCACTGTGCAATCTAAGCTCTAAGGGGGTAAAGGCTTCATCTTTCTGTGCGCTGTCATATTTTTAGTACCTAGAATAGTGTGTGACACCCCGCCTAATAAATATCATTTGAATGAATGAGTATATGAAATGAAAAGAGCAGAAGGGGGGTGGGCTCGTCAATCTTAAATGCCACAGAAATGTCCTGAGACAGGACCAAAATTTTCCACTGGATTCAGCAATGAACAGGCCAGTGCCGGCCACCCAGGGGCAGCTCCATCAGAGAGGAATGGGACCATGCTGCAGTGTTGTGAGAAGCCAAATAGCAAAGAAGGAAATGAAGTTAACACAAAAAAGTATTGTTGTAGCCAGTTGCTTGGGTGAGTAGAGCAAGAGAAAGGTAAAACATAATAGCAGACGGGGCCCTCTGAGGAAGTGTTGAAAGCTGACGTGACTTGCTGCAAACACAGAATTCTCACATGATCCAGCAATCACACATCTAGGAACCTTCTCAAAGGAGGTGAGATTATGATATGTGGAAGAGATGGCCTCCCATGCTCACTGCAGTAAGGATGCAGACTCAGCCAAACTGTCCATCAGTGGAGGAGTGGGTACAGAGAGTAGGGCCGTGTGCACAATGGGATGCTCTCGGCTTCACCGAAGGCGAAGCGTGGATGAACCTGAAGGACACTGTGTTACACAGACCAGGCCCCGCAGCACAGAATAAACCACACACGATTGCACACACATGTGGAATCTTCCAAAGCAGAAGGAATCCAGAAGCAGAGAGTAGGTACTCCCACTGTACAGCCTGGATAACCATCAATGCAATGCAATGCCTGAGAATTATAAACGCTTACAAAATGACTAGTGTGTGAGGTGGTAGGGATTCAGTTAGCTTCACTTAACTTCACATTGTATCTCTAGATACATAAACACACACAGTTCCTGTGCGTTGAGCATAGCCCAGGAAATACGGATGTGCTGGTGCGAGGAGGGTGGTGCACCCCTGCAGACCAGGGCTCAACTACTACAGAGCTGAAGACAGGAGGAAGTGCTGACCAGAGTGAGTGTTGGTGACAACCACAGGACAAAGCAAGTGGGAAAGGTCAGGTTGTGAGAGGTGCCTGAAGCAGTGAGGATTGTAAGAATGCAAGCTAAAAGATCAGCTGGAGGACGGGCTTCTCCTGATGCTCCAGACGACAGCAGACCATGAGGTTACGGTGGTGTAAGCCGGAAGTTCAGGTGTGAGGCAGTCTACAAAGGTTAAATGTCAGGAGGTGCAAAGAATTGGAGAAAGATGTCTCAGGCCTGGAGTCCCCCACAAGGGGAACCATAGGGTGGACCAGTTAGCTTTAACTGTCTGCTTTTCACAGCCTGGAGTCACCTGAGAAGGAAATCTCAGCTGAGGAGTTGCCTAGGTTAGACTGACCTGTGTCTCTGGGGGTTTGTCTTGATTGCCTTATGCTATGGGAGGGGCCCAGCCCACTGTGGGCAGATAGTCATGAGTTTATAAAAAAGCCAACTGGGCATGACTCTGCAGTCAGCCAGTAAGCAGCGTTCCTCTGTAGTTAATGGTTCATGCGTTGGCTTGAGTTCTTGCCTTGACCTCCCTCAGTGATGGCCAAACAACCCTTTTCCTCCCCTATGAAACTAGAGCAGGCTCTCAAAGGAACCTTAAAGACTCTCAGATTCACTCCACTAAAGGGAGAACTTGGGGATGATCCCTCACAGGGCCAGAATAGCCAAAGCAGCCACTACCAGCGGAGGGACAATGACAGTGCCCAGGAGAGAAAGAGACAGACACCTTCCCTCCTGTGCTTTCTATGGTCTAACACCACAGGGACAAGAAGAGACACAGTAGACCATAGGATGAGTGGGGAAAGGAAGGAGCAGTGGTGAGGGCACAGGTGCACGTAGGGACCTCACATGCCCAGAGTTCAGCCTGCAGTGGTCACATGCCCAGAGGCCAGCCTGCAGTGGTCACATGCCCAGAGGCCAGCCTGCAGTGGTCACATGCCCAGAGGCCAGCCTGCAGTGGTCACATGCCGAGAGGCCAGCCTGCAGTGGTCACATGCCCAGAGGCCAGCCTGCAGTGGTCACATGCCCAGAGGCCAGCCTGCAGTAGTCACATGCCCAGAGGCCAGCCTGCAGTGGTCACATACCCAGAGGCCAGCCTGCAGTGGTCACATGCCCAGAGGCCAGCCTGCAGTGGTCACATGCCCAGAGGCCAGCCTGCAGTGGTCACATGCCCAGAGGCCAGCCTGCAGTGGTCACATGCCCAGAGGCCAGCCTGCAGTGGTCAGGCCACAAGACTGGAGGAGCCATGCTCCTGTCAGAGTGATGCTAGTCACACTCCACCTGACATGTCACTCAGTCTTCCTGCTGGATTTCTCTCCTGTTTATCTCCGCACCATCCTGCCATCCACCAAGTCATTAAAATTTCTTCCAGTTTTAAAAGAATTTTAGGATATTATATTTGGATTCTTTAGTGAAATCTGCATATTTTAGCTTTTATAATCTCTTACTTTTCCCTCATCTTTCAGATTCTTTTCTTCTGAGCTCTTGTATCTGGTGTTTTATCTCCAGTCTTAACAATTCCAGTGACTGAAGTCTTTTCTGGCTTTTGCCTCCTCAGTACAGTGTGTCTGCAAAGTGCTATTTCATGAATGAAAATATGTGGAGGGCGCTGGAATGAGACAGAGTAAGCAAAACATAGCAAAGTTACAGTTCAGTGCTGCAAGCCGTTCAAGAGGATATGAGCAGAGAGAGCTGTAGGAACAGCAGTCGCGCAGCAGTCTAGGGTTTGCACTGCCTCTGGAAATCAGTAAGGTGGTCCCAGAGGGATGTGCTCTCGGGATAGCGCTGATGGGCTTTTTAATTGTTTTTTATTTATTTTTTATGTATACAGTTCTCTGCCTGCATGTACGCTTGAATGCCAGAAAAGAATATTAGATCACATTATACATGGTTGTGAGTCACCATTGTGGTTCCTGGGAATTGAACTCAGGACCTCTGGAAGAACAGTTAGTGCTCTTAACCTCTGAGCCATCCCTCCAGGCCACGCTGATGGTTTTAGTGGGAGTCTTCTTGGCTTATTTTGAATAAGAGCACAGTCCTGCTTCATAAGAAGTAGCGTTTCTTCTTCATTCGCAATGTAAATGGTATTTAAAGGCTGGTTGCTGTGCTATAGACATACCCAAGATTTTCACTTGCTGTTAAAGTAAAAAAGCTAATTATTGGTATGCATGCTAAGTTAGGAAACTGTTGGAGAGTTGTCTTATCGTCATATCCTGGAGTACAGCATCCTCTGCATCTCAGATGCCACCGCAGAAGATGCAGAGAACCCTGAGCACAGGCTACACACCTCATGCCTGGGGCTACAAGAGCAGGCTGGTTCAGGTTCTGCTCGCCTCCAGGCCTTGGCTGCCTCCTAACCACACCTCGGGCCAGGCACAGTTTAAGATAGTCTGTAGTTTAAAATAATTTAATTCTGGCTAAAGTTCAACCTCGGACCCAATTCAGCTTTTCACTTTTCTGGTGTCATTGTTTGCCTGTCATCGTCAGTCAGCCAGTCACCACTGCTTACTTATGCCTTTGCACACCTGCTTATCTCACAGGGCCTGGAGTGTGCTTGCAGCACAGGGTGACCTTTACATGGCAGATAACAGCTTCCTTTTCTCCAGAGCCTTAGAAACACGGACTCTGACATGGGCGGGCAGTGATCACCAGCCTCACAAAGGCCTTTCTTCCTCCCTCTCTATAGCTGCAGTCTAGTGAAGTGTGGTTTTTATTGCTGGTGGAGCCCTAGCTATGACATAAAACTCAATAATGAGCACTCTGTGCCTATTTTATAATCCATTCATTACAATCCATTTTCATGGCATGAAAGCTGTTAGCTGCCCCACTTGAAGACGCGTTTTAGAAGTCCTTTTCTGTAGGTCCCAATCTCCGGCTTCCTGTTAGATCGCAGCCACTCTGTTCCACAGGCTCACTCTCCAGGAAGCTGTCCGTACAGTTGTGAGTCTCCAGGCTACAATGTTGAGCGTGCTTCTTCTTTCACACTTGGTTGTAGTTGTAGCACCATTAGACATGACCATGCAACTATTCCACACTTAGCACAGATCCTATGGAGCCAGTAGCTGCTCAGATTTATAATTATTTAGGATTTTCTGCATGTATCACCAAAAACATTTTTTTCTGGTCATGCATACAATTTAACTTTTCCATTCAATATCCATTTTAGGTTAATGCCCTGCCTCTTTTAAACCAGTATATTAGTACGGAGTTTAAATCACTCTCATGTTAATAATTTGTAACTGTGGCCTCTTAGCAAAATGACCTCATTATTATCTTCACATCCTGTTTCCTCTGATTAACTTAATTACTAAAAGGGGGGAAATCCTTCAGTTATGCCTTTTTAAACTACAAAAAGCTGTATCTTGGCATCCATCTTCAGTCATGTCTGCCAGCTCCCTCCTTTGTAGCTGTAATTGGATCCTATGCATCAGACCAAGAAGAGAATAGAGCACAGTGCCTGCTCTGTTGGACTAGAACGCCCATTATTAGATTTATAATAACAAATACATAATATCACGCAATGATTATAGCCCTAGAACAAGCCCACAGAGTTGCTGAAAAACTGAAAAAGGCACCAGTGTGGAGTGTTCCTGTCTGTCGGCAAAGTCTCTCCAGTCAGGACCAAACTGAAGCCTGTCGGAACGATCTCACACTCGTGAACTGGCCAAACCATTCTTGACCCACTGAGAAGGCTGGTCTCTTCGGCACAGAGGCAGTTTGCTGGGCTTGGTGTTTCTGCATGTTCATGTTGGTCTGTGTGGAAATCATAGTCTGGTGTCCTCCGCAGAGAATGTGCTCCCTGAAGGATAGCTATCAAGCCTAGAATGACCAGCCTTCAGCTCTCAGGGTCCCATTTTGTATCAGTCAGGTCTACTGGCAGGTGGCTACGGTGAGCTGGTGGCGTGTCATGATTTAATACTGAGCCTCCTATTGAGAAGTCCACTGAGTAGATGCTAGAGAGAAAGCTCTGACATTCAGAGTTGAATTGAAAGAAAATGAGAAACCAGATAACGCCAGCCAACCAAATTAATTCACTCAGAACTCCTCCCCGCTTTTTCAGTGGCATTCACAGATATTCTCTCCTGGAAAAGGATGGGAAGCCGTCTGAAACAATCGCAGTGGCGTTTGCAATGTATGCACTCACATATTTGTGTTCAAATACAGAAAGGCAGGCCCAGTGCTGCACTCCATCACAGCCCTCACAGTCTTGAGAGCTGTAGGGAAATGTCCATGCATGCTGGCCATTCCTTACGTGTTCAGCAACCGTCTTCCTGCAGACCTTCTTCCAGGAGCTGATATGCAGGCTCAGACACATATGGAACATATATGATCCTGCTCACATGCCCAGTATCCCATGGATGAACAAAGTGATCCTGAGATAGGATCATGTAGAAGTTATGGACACAGCACACATTTGAGTCATGGCATTGTTTGTGAAGAGCAATCCTGTGTGCACAGCTGGATCTTCCGACATTTCTAGTCCTTTCTTCATGTCCCAAGGCAGAAGAACATTGACTTCATGAGTCTGGCAGAAGGAATCTGCCCTTGAATCCCGTGTGATCCCAAATAAGCCCCTAGATCTCTGGGTGTCTCCATGCCGTGCCTATCAAAGGACTACGTCAGAATATCCTCTTTTCCTTCCCCTGGCTCTACAGATGAATTTGTTTGGGAACAGATTATTGGGACAATAAAGACTATCAGACACTCTGTAAGTTGCCTGTGGGTTGGACAGCTTCAATAGGGTTTATGCTCTGAGGGGTGTCACTATACTGGAGGTGACAGTTCTGTACAAAAGAAATTAGACTGAGTTAGAAACAACACATTTGTTTAGTGCTGTGATCCCTGAGCTTAGGATACTGCCTGACACATCCTTACACTCAATATGTGTTTGTCAAACAAGCAGATACATTTGAAATAATGAGATTGGCTAAAGAAAAGTCAGTATTCATATGACATTCATTTTGCAATAGTAAGTAAGGAAAACAGATTCTTTTTAACCTGGAAGGTTCAACATTTTTTTAAACAAGAAAGAAATTGGTTGGGCACTGAAGAATGAAATCATCTTTGTCAGAGTGGGAAAGAATCCTGCAGGCTGAGGCATGCCCGTGAGCAAAAGCATAGGCCTATCTAAGAGGAGCCAACCTGGAGGGGGCAATCCTGGCCTGTAAGGAGGGGAGAGAATTTCAGGTGAAAGGACCAGCTGGGTAGAGGCTGAGGACTAGGAGGGGTGTACAGGTGGAGCCAGGAAAGCATCGACAAGCCACAGTCTTACAAGGACAGTGATGCAGACACTGCATGAGAGGTAAATGAGGCTTGTTCATGCAGAGCCATGAACTGCATCCGATAGTTTGAGGACCAGTCTCTGTGGTGAGCTGTGTGGAGTGGACCCATGGGGCAGATGGAAAGATCCAGAGACTATAGTGGAGGCTTTCAGAATAGTCCAAGTGCTAGGGAAACTGATGGCCATGTCAACTAAGGTAAAGCAGATATTGAGGATAGGAGGTCAGGATGGTGAACTCTCCTCCCAAGGAGCAGCCGACCTCAGCGGGGACCAGGGTTAAAATGTATGAATGGATGGCATACAGACCATCCTACTTCTAGGTGAGTCCAGCAGCAGCTGATACCTTATTATTGACTCAGAGAAGTGAAGCATCAAAAATATACTACCTACATTCCAGAGGAAGGGAGGGCCGCAGACGAAGACAGGAAGGCTGCCTGGAGCACGGGAATGGAGACAACAGTCCATCAAGGTGTCCCATGATTTCCGAAAGTGTCCCACGATTTCTGTTTCCTTCCTCCCAACTCCTGCATGCCAGCCAAGAGGTCCACAGCCCTGACTTTCTCCCGTGTTTCTGGGTGCAGCTCCTCCCCTCTCGGGCACACACTAAAAACTAAGAACACCGAATGGCTCGTGCCTGCCCTGCTGATGCCACCACATGATGCTGGGTACAGCCTTCTCTCTCTGAGGAAGTCCCATTTACTGAGGCGCTTTCCCATCTTTCTCCTCTGCCCTGACTTTTTACAGTATTTGTAGAGCTGGATGATTGGCCTACTTAGTGTCTCTCCAGAGCCTTAATACAGCCCAGAGGAAATAGGAGGGATCAATTAGCTGGCCTTTCTCTCCCTTCATTGCTCACTCCTTTCTTTTCCCTGTCCAGGTCTTGTTAGTTTTCATGGTACTTGGTATCAAACACAGAGCCTCCCTTATCCTAGGCAAACACTCAACCGCTGAGCTAAATCCCAGCCCCAACACTATGGTTTGGTTGAGCATTCTTGATTTTAAGTTTCCCATCAGCATGCTTTGATGTCCACAGCGCCAGCATATAAAGATGATGCCAGGGAGAGGCACATTAGGGACCAGTTAAATTTAGCAGACATTTGCATCTCTTCCCTATGTGAAAGCATCCTGTAGGCTGTAAGGCCAGAATGCAGGAACTTCATGTATGATCGACACTGTATTGTATGTAATTAAGTAAAATAATGGCTTCATGGATGCGTGCTTTCTCATTTCAGAAAAGGCAGGGCTTAGGGTGGAGAGTTATCTGTAAGATTCTAGAAGCAGTAACTGTTTGGGATGGGTCTTGTGTGGGGTCCATAGGTTTTAACCAGTGAAATAGGGTGTCATCTGATGGGCAGGATGCCAGGAACGGGAGACGAGTCAGCCTGAGGATGCAGCTCAGGGTAAGTAGCAGGTAAGCAGTGGAGGTGCAAAGTTGGTCACTGGCATAGGATGGGACTTTTGCATACAAACTACTAAGAACTAAAGCAGTGATTACACAGAATTAATTTGGAATATTGTGTGTGTGTGTGTGTGTGTGTGTGTGTGTGTGTGTAATTGGGCTGACAGCAAAGACACCCAAGGCAGCTTTATTCTAGAATCTTCAGAACATTCCCATCTTCTGTTCAAGCAGATAATGTACTATGCATTTGAAATCATTTTTTTCCCCAAGCAGTCTGCTACTGAGCCGTATCCCCAGCCCCTGCCATTGGACTCTTTTTTTACATCAAAGTGTTCAGATCACTGACTACTGGGGCTGAGAATCGAGCTCAGTAGTAGAGTGCTTGCCTAGCATAGCTGAGACCCTAAGTTCAATTCCCGACACAGTTAAAAAAAATTACTAGCTTTAATAAAAGTCCAAACAACCAGTTTGCAGTTTATTCTTCCTAGACTATCAGAAAAGGGGGTCGATAAAAATAGAAGGACTTTGGTCTAACTTGTTTTGTTGAATTTTTAAAATATTTATTTACTTATTCTGGTTCTTTGAAGTAGGGTGACATGTAGCCCAGGCTGGCCTTGAACCCTTGATTTTCCTACGTCCACCTCCCGGGCACCAGGCAGGGTTTACGTCATGAGCCTCCACATCCCACTGTCTCACTGAATTCTTAAGCTTGTGTTAATTTTAAGCTTTCGTACTTAGTATTAACATGGCATCTAGAGTCTTTGCTCGTGCCAGTGCTGGTATTTGGGTTGAGTGTTCTTAGGTTACTTTAATGGGAAAGCCATTGTCATCCTGGGCTGCCCTAATTTGCATACCACTGAATTTTAAAGTGATTTCATTAGTGAAAGAGCAAAATATTTTTCTCAAATACAATAGAGAATCAAGGGAAGTATTTAAATAAAATCCCCTTTAAGGAGTACTTTAAAGCAAATATAGTAACATGCACATGCATTCTGAAGTACCATGACTCTGGTTTCCTACCAGGATATATCAGTACTTGTAACAAAGCCTTTTACCAACCAAATATAACTAGGTCATATGCTAATTAGTAATATTTCAGAAGAGGTTATTTTCATCTACCAATTTTCTGTTTCCTTTTATTATTATTAAGTTGTTAAATTATGTTAAATTTAGAAAAACAAAAGCATTATCTCCTCTTTGGTTCTTGTGTTTGGGTTTTTCCTTCCATTGAGAAGACATTGCTTGAGCACATCCCTCCAGGACTGGCACTGCTGGGTGCTGGGACACAGAGACAACTCAAGGTGACAGGCTGGGGCAAGGCTTGAATGAAGGCAGTGTTACAGTTGCTCATCAGGCTCCATCCAGTCTTTGGTAGTGGAGGTCATAGTAAGACAAGGCAAAGACAGAAGGGCGAGGGCAGGCATCAAAGAGAAAGTGGTACTTGAGCCAAATTTTCAAAGATGGAAGAAGTCAGACATTACAGTAGAAGGTGAGAACCACAGCACTCAAGAGACAGAGGCAGGAGGATGCTGAATTCCAGGTTAACCTCAACTACAGAGTCAGACACTGTCTCAAAACCCCCAAAAAATAATGGAAAGCAGTATAATGTTTCCCCCCTCTCTCTCTCACACACATATGTATGTATATATTTGTCTGAAAGCAGAATGTGACTGGACACTATATTTCCACTCATGAGCTTTGCTGGGTTACAAGACCTAGGGAAGCTTAGGGCTTTGTTCTTGGCGCTTCACTTTGGGAAACAAGCCACATGGGGAATTCCTGTCAAGTTGTTTCAGTTTGTGTTCTAACGTCTAAGACTAGTACATGCAGAATTAACCACAGGAAAAGAAAAACTTTACAAAGTGGATTCTAGAAGTTGACACTCAAAGCATCTTAGCAATGTTTTCTCTTTTAAACATGAAGCCGTATCTCAGAACACTTCGGTGACAAGTGATTTGGTCTGCTAAGGAATCAAGCTCAACAACTTAAATCGTTCAGATGGCAGAGTTAGCAATAAGGTACCTTTTGTCTCCCATGCTCCATGTGTTGTCATCTCTGTCCAGGGGGCGGCATTTCTTCAGCTACAGCCGCACTGGAATCATCCAAGGTAGGATTATCTTTGTCAGTTCCTAGACCAAGTGTGAGCATCCTGTAGATTCTGTTCACGTGTGGCTGGGGATCTTCCAGAGGAAGCCGGAAGTCAAGAGTGCAGTACGTTTAACAAGATGACCTGGCCCTTCGCAGGCCTGCCATTCCTGTCAGCCTCTACCTTTGCCTTAAGGGGCCAGTGCTGCAGTGGTCAGCTTTGCCTCCACGTGTGTCTTTGCTGCCACGTGACCTGTTGTTGAGTTTCTCTGAGGGCTTGAGCTCTGCTGATTCTCTCCAAGTTTGCTGTTCACCCACGTGTGCTATGAGGATGTCACATGTGGGTGCCACCAATAACTTTGACCTTTTCAACCTTCCCCTTCAAGATGTCTTTCATAATTTTGTAGAGGTTTTCCTTCTCTTCTTCATCTTCTGTAAGATAATGACACCAAAGTCTTGCCCTCAGGTTCCTTCAGCGTTGGCATAGGAAAGCTCATCAGTGGGCTCAGTCAGATAGATCACTTCTCAGCCACGCGGTCAGAGGCAGTCCATGAAGGCTAAGTTAACTACTTGGCCCTTGGTCTCAGCTGTGGTAAAATGGACGCGCTTCTGGTTTTCCTTCGTTCTGGTGCAGTAATCCTTGAGAGAAACTCCCTCCTCCTCAGAGCTTCTTTGGACTTTGAGCGTCTTCATGAATTCTAAGCTTTTTATTTTTGAGAATTGCTCATAAAGCTTTCTGTGGTTCTGTTTACCTTCTGCCAGTTCAATGAATAGTTCTAAATGTTTCTTGACCAACTTCTTTCTGATAACTTTCAAATTTTTGTTTTGCTGCAACATTTCATGGGAAATATTTAGAGGGAGATGCTCAGAATCCACCATCCTTCTAATGAAATTCAGACACTCAAGGAGTAACTCCTCGCAGTTACCCATGATGAGAACTCTGTGTGTGGACAGCTTGATGGTCTTTCTCTTTCTGTTCTCAAACATACCAAAAGGAATGTGTCTTGGGACAAAAGAAGGGCTCGGAATTCCAATTGTCCTTCAACAGAAAAATGCTTTGCCATGAATGCTCTTCTCGGTCATTGGTTAAGCTCTTGTAGAACTCTCTAGATTCTTCCTTAGCAGTGTCATCAGAATTTCTGGTCCAAATGGTCTTTGCTTTACTTGGTTCTTCTTGATCAATGTACTCTTCCTGGTCTTCTCCTCATCACTATCCATTCTTCTTCTTATTTTCATCAGAACCAACATCTTCTGTGTCTTTTTTTTTCTCTTTATCTCCTTTAAAATAACATTTATTTATTTGTATTTTGTGTGCATTGGTGTTTCTTCTACTTTCCTTCCATACATTGTCTGCATGTATGTCTGTGAAGGTGCCAGGTCCCCTGAAATTAGAGCTACAAACAGTTGTGAACTGCCATGTGGATGCTTTGAATTCAACCCAGGTCCTCTGAAAGAGTAGCCAGTGCTTTTAACTGCTGAGCCATCTCTCCAGCCCCAAAATCCAACATTTTTGTTTTGTGAAACAGGTTTTCATGTAGCACAGGCTGCCCTTGAACTTAATGTGTAGCCAAGGGTGCACCACAATCAGTCATGCAGTGCTGGGGATTGAACTCGGTACCTCATGGATGCTAGGCAAGCACTTTATCAGCTGAGCTACATGCACTATTTCCTTTTCCTTCAGCCTCATCATCATTGACTTCCTTTTCTCATTCCTTCTCCACAGAGAAAATAATGGGGTAGCCAACTAGCTGAGAACGTTTGTTCACAACCTCATTTATTCTCCTTTCTCCTAAATACTCAGCTTGGTCTTCTTCTTTCACATGTAAGATAGTCTTTATTCCATGGGCTGTTGGTTCACTGTGTCAGTCCTCGCCGTGTCAGTCCTCGCCGTGTCAGTCCTCGCCGTGTCAGTCCTCGCCGTGTCAGTCCTCGCCGTGTCAGTCCTCGCCGTGTCAGTCCTCGCCGTGTCAGTCCTCGCTGTGAGCGATGCCCCTGCTGAGGACTCCCAGGCATACAGCCCATCATCGTCGTGCTTGGTGATCACAGTCACTTCTTCAGCAACAAAATACGCAGAGTAAAAGGCAACACCAAACTGGCCAGTCATGGAACTATCTGCCCCAGCCTGCAAAGCCCCCATGAAGGCTTTGGTGCTAGACTTGGCAGCAGTGCCAAGGTTATTGATTGAGTTAGCCTTGGTCATGCCAGTCCCAGTATCCGCAACAGCAAGGCTTTGATCTTGTAGGTTGGGAATGAGATTAATTTGAAGCTCCTTCCCAGAGTAGTCAGCTAGGATCTGTCAAACTCCCAACCCTGATCTTACCCAGAGCATCTGATGCATTTGGAATGAGCTCTCTCAGAAAGATCTCGTTGTGAGACTAGAAATATTGATGATTAAGGACATTGACCAGACAGTCCCTGAAGGGGAAAAGCCTTAACCTTTTCCTCCTCCATTGGTTGGTCTTGGGTCTTGGGTCTGGGTTTTGTTAATCTTACCAGTTGAGAATAAGACCACTACCACAATTTAAAGCCAAATTTGAAGCAAGCTTTAATTAAATCCTGGCCAGGAGGCTGGCCTCTGGCCAGGTCCATACCTGGGTTCCCAGGAAATGGCCATGAGTCATGTTTTGCAGGAGCTTGAAAGGCAAAACCACAGGGCCCACCCTATTTCTCATCAGGTCCAATGGGGGCAAGCATACATCCTGACCTACTTCCTGCCTGCGTACCTCCCATCTACATCCAATCAGAGGCAAGCATACCTCCTGACATACTTCCTGCCTGCGTACCTCCCACCTACATCCAATCAGGGGCAACTGTACATCTTGACATATTTCTTGCCCATGTACCTCCTGCCCACATGTGACCAAGTACATCTGGTACACATGGGTCAAGCAAACTTGCTTAAGGGAGTGAAAACATAAGCAATTGCCTCCAGCATTTTACTTTGGTTCTGTTCCGTCTCAGTTTCCTCACATCTTTGTTGAGTGACCACACACAAACATGACTAGCTGCATCATGACAATGAAGCAACTAATACAAGTTTCTTGAACTTTCTAATTCTGAATAAATACCAGAGGCTCTCCTCCAGCCTCCGGAAGTTATGGGAACCTGTATGTGTGCATTCTGACTTGTCAGATGGTATAATCACCTAACAGTGAACCCACAGTCTCCACATCCAATTTCATGAACCCAACCTCTGTGTGTGTGTGTGTGTGTGTGTGTGTGTGTGTGTGTGTGTGTGTGTGTGTTTCGAGACAGGGTTTCTCTTTAGTCCTGGCTGTCCTTGTCTCACTTTGTAGACCAGGCTGGCCTCAAACTCACTGAGATCCACCTGCCTCTGCCTCCTGAGTGCTGGGATCAAAGGCGTGCGCCACCACACCTGGTCATGAACTCAACCCCTTAGAAACAAAATCCTCCCATTCCATGTCCAAGTCAGGATGAAACTCTGAAAACCATCCCTCGCACTGAGAATTGGGGTCTGGGCCCATGTAGAAATTCAGTCCAGGCCCTAGATGTGTGGGCTCGGGCAGTGGTCCCTACCCAGCTTCCCCTGCAATTTTGGCTTCTTACACTGCTTCAGCCCCTTGTGCTCTGGATACCTGGTGAGCTCCGGGCTTCCTAGTGCTTTGGTGTTTTAATGACTAGTGACAGAATGGACAGAACGATTGCATTGCAGTAGCCATCAGAACAGCTCTGTAAGAGACGGTGTTGTCCTCCACATAGACAAAAGATTCGTTATAATGATGCCGTCCCTGGAGTGCTTCTGGATGTGCCCCTGAGAGGAGACGGCTTTCCTTGCAGGAGAGATGAAGGGTTTCATCGGGATAGAATGATGTGTATTTTGTCTAGCTTCTCTTGTAAAGGATGAAGGTTGGAAGGTCCTAAAAATATAGTGGCTGAGAGACGATCAGTGGGTGAAGGGAGAAATACTTAGAGGGAAGTTAGTTGAAATTTTCTATGCCTTGTGTTTTAGTGCCTCCGAGGGGCGGGGCGGGCGGGGGGGGGGGGGGAGGCAGCCACCAAATGACTAAGACATCAGTTACAGCTTGAGGGTACTTGAAATAGCACATCCCAGCCTAGCAGGAAAGCAGAGGACTAAATAGGAAAGATCCTACTTATTAAAGTGGATTTTAAATGGAATGTTTCGGTTTTAATTTGGGGCTACTTGCTATTTTGCAGAGGCTGTGTCTACTCCCTCAGAAAAAAGCCCATCGATGCAGACAAATATGAGTTTAGGCAAGAAATTGGAGAAAACCATTGCAAATACTATCACAGAAAGTCCCCCACAAACTCCTCTGGAAAAGCAGCCAGCTGAAAAAAGCTTTGAAACCTTGACACCGTTACAAGCATTTTGGCCATCAGGTAAAGATGAGACTACCAGCGTGGGTTTGAGGATGACCAAATCAGAGTCCATGTTCCACAACCAGTCCTCTGTGGAAACACTCTACGCCTCACCCTCATTCAAAACCATTAGCCCAGTGAAGGAGACCAGTAAGGACCTCCAGACACCTGCACAGTCCAGCATCTGCCGGGTGGAAGATGTGAGCCTCAAGCCTTTAGCCATGTGGGGTGAGTGTATCCCCCAAACAAGCCAATGAAGTGAGGGAAATGCTCTGCAGAGGCAGTCTGTGATGTCTCTGCCTTCTAGTCTTTTCTTGTCTCCTCTTGCTCTTTGTCAGTTCCATAGAGCACACGTACCACTGAAGGGTTTCTTGGGTGGTCATGTGTCTCTTTTACTAAATGAGTTGCATATAATTCAAGCAAGTATCTGATCGAATATATTACCATCAGCTTCTGTGTAAACCAAATTAGATGTTCCTGGCATTAACTGAGGCTTCCAGTTAAGTCTATAGGTAACTTGTGAAGGGATTGTGTGCAAAAGAAGTAGGTTTTGTTGTGCGTCCAGGTGCATATGTGCACAGCTGTGTAGGGGTCCTTTAAGGCTCTATACTATTTGCACCAATGGGGCAGGAGAGCATGTCCTTTCTCTGTCGTTTTAAAAAACCAAGGGTTGGGCATATCAGGGCGTATGGCTGTTCCAACACCCTGGAGCCAAGGAACATGCTTGAGTTCAAGGTGAGCAGGGCTGTGTAATAAGCCCTCATGTACCACAGAACGGAGTGAAGTGGGCTGTAGTATCATTTAGACGCTATGATGGAGGGTCAAGCCCCGCTTTTAACTGCCAGACTTTAAGTCTTGCGTTATGTAATTATGCTTTTCTTTCCAACGTTAATCAGTAAAAGAATAGCTTGTTTGTGCACCAATTTTTCAAAACCTAAGTGGTGGTTTTGTTGGTGTTTCTATGTGATAATGTTTACCAACTCATATAAATTCAAAGATTTCAACATAAATCTTTTAAATTGCCTCAAACACGAATCAAAAATGCATATAAACAAAAATAATGGAAGCCAGCATGTAAAAATACATATAAATAAAAACGATGAAGCAGCGTGTAGTGGCTAAATTAATTGACCTTGGTTTCTAGGGCAATGAATAAAAAAGGATTCTCTCTGAAAAAGAGATTTCAAAGATTGCTGCATTTAAAACACTTTGGAATTGAATCACCTAAAGGTAGTAAAACTGAGTCTTAGGGTCCACAAGATGGCTCAGCGGGTTTCTATCTGAGTTCAGTCCCTTGCACCCCACCCGATGGAGGGAGAACGCCTCCTCCTAATGTTTTCTTTTGGCTTTCATGCACACCATGGCACAAGTGTGCGTGCACACACGTGGATGCATGGGTAGGTGGATAGGTGGGTGATAAATAAATAAAATGTATTTGTTAACGAATGTTTGTTTTGTCATCAAATTAACTTTCCTACTGAGACTGCTTGTCCAGGAAGCCACCTAGCACTGTGCCACTGTGGTGGCCTCTGGGACGGGGTGTCCTCTGAGAAGCTGCTGCTATTATAATGAAGTCGCTAGACCGTCTAACCTGCCTCTTATTGCGAGGCTGTGGGACTTGGGAGAATGGAGCCAATAAACAAGTCAGTCGAACTAAAGTCTCAGGCAAAAGCTAACTTTGGTCAGAGCATCAGATAATTTATATTCTGGGGGCTAAAGAGAATCACACGAGACAGGTGTGTGATCACAAGGACAAGCCACGTGCAGCAAAGACGTGTTTTTCATAGAGGCATTTAATTGAATAACAGCAGCAAGCAATGTAAGTAATCTGAGATAAGCACACTCCTATCTGCTGTGCCTGCAAGGAGCACAAGAAGATATTCCAAGAACAAACTGAGGTCATAAGACTCTTGTCTTTTTTTTTTTTTTTGAGTTTTCACACAAACACTCAGAATTCTCCTCGTACGACTCCATTCTTAGACCATTTTCTGACACACCTCCAATATTAAAGCTGAAAATTTAAATTACTAAAAGCTTGTTTAAATTATCAGAAGATCTCCGAGGGATAAACACTATGGGTCTGGACCCCAGGGCAAAGAGTATTTTGGTGAGTCACAGTTGACCTCAGTCATTCCTCTCTTTGGGTCAGAAGTGAGTCCCCAGGCCCACTGGGCTTTGGAGACAGAGTTTGAGTTTTTGGGAGTTCCAAAATATCTCCAAGCTCAAAGTGGCTCAGGTTCAGTGAGAGAACAATGAGCCCACGGGGAAGGAATTCTTTGTCTCTGCAACTGCATGCAGCAAAGCTGTGTTCTCAAAGAGAAAGAAACTGAAGAGCGTTGGGGGTTGAGGGAAGAGCTTCTTAGAGACCAAGAAGCTAAGCTGAGCCTCTGATACTGAGACAGACAAACAACATTCCAGGAAGATGCTCCTCTTGTTCAGCTGGGCGCTGGGGGCCTGACAGGCTATCCCGCACAGAGCTAGCCTCTAGGAGGACAACACCAGAAACAACACTGTTCTCACAACAGAAAATCCATGTAGAGTCTAGGTGACTGCCTTGGGTTCCATTTCGCATCTAGAAGACAGACTTTTTTGTGAAAGCTACTGTAATTTTTCATGAAAAAATTTAGACATACAACAAAAACCACAAATTCCCAGGTATAAGAAGGAGTGGACAAAGATGCAGAAAGAGTGCAGAAGCGGAGCCATGGATACCTACACTCTGGAGGCCCAAGGCATGTAAGGCTTACAAATAGAAGATGGACTTTCATTAGGCCATTTCTGTCTGTGTTGTGAAAAGGCTGAGGGGAAATTTTAAAGCTAAAAAATACATCCCTGAAATTAAGATCATGAGGGTACTCTGTTCCATGTGGTCCAACAGGAATGCCCAGCCTTTGATATTGTCAAGTGACACTGTCACTTGCAACATTTGCACTCAAGAGCCAAGGCTTGAGCCGCCAGAAAAACTCACAGACCTCTCATGCATTAAGTACGTTTATGATTCTGTGTTAGGCTGGACTCATACATGCCCTTGACTGTGTGTGGCCACATGCAGCTTAGACCACGTGTTTGACATCTCAGTAGAGCTACAGAGGAGAGTTCAGTGTACAGACACTAGGTGGCTGTGAAAGAAATCTTGAGGGAGACTGAGATGGGTGAACCTATAAACTGGTATAAAATCTGCCCAAATCTTTGACTGATCATGAACTAAACTTTCAGGGGGAACCCCAGTGAGTGCCCCCCAAGCCCTGCTGGAAACCAAAAGAAGAAGTAAGCCTTCCACCTGCTGCCTGGGTGACAGTCTGAAGAGTCAGGCAAGTTCTCTGCCTACAGGAATGGAGACCAGTGTTCAGGGGACTAGCACAGAATCAAGAGGCTCTACAAACATACACTACAGCATTTTAAAAATGCCCGACATGGAGCTGGAGACGGGACTCAGTGCGTCAGAGAATGTAGCGCTCTAACAGATGACCCAGGGTCAGATACCATAGCCACATTGGGCACCTCACAGAAGCATGTACCTCCAGCTCCAAGGGATCCAATGCCCTCTTTGGCCTCCACAGACACCCTCACTCACATGCATAAACGCACACAGACACATAATTAAGAATAAAAAAGAGCGTCAGGCACTTGAAGAAATAGGACAGTGTGAGCCATAATGAAGGCATGGAGGGTGTTATAAAAGCTGGCCATGATGACACAGACACTGTGATTAGCAGATGAGTTCATGAAGCAGCCGTTAAAATGTGTTCAAGAACTTAGCCTGACATGGCAGTGAACACTTGTCTATACAGCCCTCATGAGGCAAGAGGACAGTGACTTCAAGGCTAGTCTAGGCTACACAGTGAATTTGAGGCTAGCCTTGGCTACACAGTAGGATACTTTCTTAGCAAACAAACTTTTATATTCCACAACTTGAAGTAGTCACAATGAGTGAGCAGAGACGATGTCTCAGAAGACAACACTAAAAAAGCAAAATGGAAGTTGTGGAGATGAAAACTAATTGAAATGACAAATTCACTTGTGGTTTTTATTTAGCAGTGGGCTGGAAATGAAGGAAGGAAAAGTAAGTGAGCTTGAAGATAAATCAACAGGAATTATCTAATATGGAAAATGGGGAGGGATAAATAACCAAAGACAGACAGCCTGGCAGGGCATACTGCGTAGCCTGGCTTTGGTATGACTGCTGTTCCTGAAGACGAAGGAAGTAGAAAGGGCAGAAAAATTATGTGAAGAGATCCTGGCCTCAAACTCCCAATTCTGTGGCTAGAATAAGCATCCAGATTGAAAAATGCTCAGAGTAAATACAAGGAGAACCACGCCCAAATGCATCGTCACTAAACACCCGGCCGGAGTCCACAGACAGAGTTAAAAGCAGCAAGAGGAACAGCTCTGTTCCATACAAGAACAACAGTATGGACGATGGCTCAGTTTCCATCATGAGCTCTGCTCTGAGAGTCAGAGAGGTCACCTCACAAGCCAGAAGCTAAGACCTGCCAGCCAGAAATGCCGACCAAGAAGCATTTTAAATGAAGAAAAAGATATCCAAGGGCAAAAACGTAACTCATGATCAAAAGGTCTATTAACAGTGAAGAGATGCTTTCATAAGAATAGAACACTATACCAGACAGGTCCTTGAATCTACAAAAATGATGAGTCTTAGAAATGACAAATATTTGGGGAAATAGAAAATACTGTAGTCTGACTGGTGTACACAGCAGTCTTGGCTCATTCTTTCTGAAAACTGCAGGACATTACCCCATCATTTCATGAAGAGGATTAATCTGCTACCCAGGGCCAACATACAGTACAAGAATAGTAGATTAGAAAACAACACATATTAGCATGAAATGCAGAAATTCTTAAGATGTTAGCAAATCAAATCCAGCGAGGTCAAAAAGTGCCAATATGCCATGCATGACCCAGTGGGATTCTTCCCAGCACTGTAACTTAGCCTTGACGCTTGAAAATGAATCTCTGCAATCCACTACATTAGTAGAATAAGATTTAAAATGATATAATTATCTTGATTCATGTAGAAAATTGATACAATTCTACATTCAATTATGATTATAAAAAATGTAAGCAAATTAGGAATAAAAAAAGGAACTTCCCTCAAGCTGATAACGAGTGTATTTTAAGATTCAACTGCAGACATAATTAATGATGAAAGCAAATGCTGTTCTGAGTGGATCAGCAAGGAGAGACACGCGTCTTTCTGCACCATTTTTATTCAGCAGTGTGTTAGAGGCAAAGAGGCCATAAGAAGAGATAGAAGGCATGAATACTGGAAAGGAAAAGATAATATTGCCTTTGATCAATGATAATATGATTCTTTATGTAGACCCCCCCAAAAGAAACCCCTTTCAGATCTAATAGATCTGTAGCTAGATCTAATAGGTAGGTCCAGCAAGAGCTCAGGATACAAGGTCAGTATACAAAATGAATGATAACCAGGTGCTGCTCAAGGCCAGCCTGGACAGCAGAGCTGGTCCATCTCTAGAAAGAGTAAAAGTTGCATCACTGTTGACCAAATATGGACAATTAGATGGTAGAATAAAGGGATTGGAGAGATGAGGAGAGATAGCTTAGGAGTTAAAAGCCTGTGCTGCTCTTGCAGGGGGCCAAAGTTCCTCTCTAGAACCCACATTGGGTGGCTCCCAGCTGCCTGTGACTCCAGCTCCAGGGCACCCAATGCCATCTTCTGACCACCTCAGGCTCCTGCACACACATGGTATACACACGCGCGCACGCGCGCGCGCGCGCACACACACACACACACACACAGAATTATTTTTAAATAACTAAAAGTAAAGGAAGAGTATCATTTATATTTAAGGAAATCTTGCGCTGAGGGCTGGGATGTGACCCAGTTGGTGGCATGCGGGAAGCCCTGGGTTCCACCCTGAGTGCTGCATAAACTAGGCGTGGGGCACACACCTGTAATGCCAGCGCTTGGGAGATGTAGATGGATCAGAAGCTCAAGTTCCCCCTCAGCCACTTAGGGGAGGCTCGCCTGGGATACTCAAGACCTTGTCTCAGAAAAACTGAAATAGTCCCTGCACTGAGAGCAGCGGAGGGCCTGAGCAAATGGAATGCCACTTCAGGTTGGTAACACTGGGCAAGATGCTATTTCTCCCCGTGTCACTCTGCTGACTCGGTGCAACCGCAGAGGCTTCTGTTGGTAGAAGGGGGTCTTACAAATGGACACTTTGGGTCTTACACTGTCCATTGGAAATGTAAAGCACAGAAAATAGCCCAAATCTTGAAAGCAGAACTGTTCAAGATGTGTCATAAAATGAGACACCAATAGTGCATGTGTTCGAGAGAACGAGAGTGCTGGTTTTGTGGTGTGAAACTTTCACAACTGTTAGAGTGCTGGCCCTGGGTGGGGAGTCTCTGGCTGTCAGTCAGGGCAACTGGCTGAGTAACAGAGTTAACCTGTCACTCCAGTCACTGCTGTAGAACTTAGTCGGCCGACTCCATGTCTACATATAATTTCTTTAACCTTTCTTTTGGACCTTAATTTTTCTTTCCAATTTTGTTAATAAAAGGGAGAGGCGTAAATAAGTAGGTAAGCGATAAATAGAGAGATAGATAATATATTTATGTGACATTGATAAATTTTACAATTGCTGCAAATTGTTAAAACATCTCTGTTACTAAACTAGCACTAAATTATGTTTGTGGTGGTTGCTACTTTCAAGTTATTGCCTCTATCTATCTATCTGCCTATTTATTTATGCATTTATTTACTTTCTATTTATTGTGGATGTGTGTGTGTGTGTGTGTGTATGTGCGCGCGCGCGCAACAGATCAATTATGGAGGACAGAGGACAAACTACAGGAGTTGTCTTCTTACACTGTGTGGGTCCCAGGGATAGGGTTCAGCTTATAAGCCTTGACAGTAACTGCCTTACCCACTGAGCCATCTCATCAGCCCAGAGAACCCCAATGCAAAAGACACTGTGAATTTCATAAAGACCGATGGCAGAGTTCTCAGTGCTGGAGAGAGACTAGAGAGTTAAATCACACACCTGAAACCTCACCGTGAAGCCTAAATAGGGCTGAACATCATTCCTCTCACAGCGCAAACTCTAGAGTCAGACCGTCTGGACTTAGGATCCCAGTTCTTCTGCCACTCACAGTGTGGCAACTGGGGGAGGCACCTGGCCTCTCTGCGTGTCTGTGGGACAGATGGAGATGGCTCTGCTGCATGGAGCTCAGAGAAGCAAAGCCCTCCGAGGAGGACGTGGTACTCAGTGCATGCAGTCACTGCCATTGTTACTCGGGTGCACATGTGTTTAGAGCTTCGCACCCTCGGCTGCTCCTAACCCTCAGGATCTCTCTGTTGGCATCCTTCTCGTGCCTTCTCAGGAACAGGTGCAAACATGCCTGTCTTAAGTAGGGTTTCTATTGCTGTGATGGGACACCATGGCCAAAAGCAAGTTGGGGAGGAAGGGGCTTATTTCAGCTTACACTTCCAGGTAACAAACAGAGCATCACCATGGGAAGTCAGGACAGGAACTCAAGCAGAACAGGAACCCGGAGGCAGGAGCTGATGCAGAAGCCATAAAGGAGCTCTGCTTACTAGCTTGCTCCCCATGGCTTGCTCAGCCTGCTTTCTTATAGAACCCAGGACCACCAGCCCAGGGATGGCACCACCCACAGTGGCCTGTGTCCTCCCCTACGAGTCACTAATTGAGAAAATGCCTTACAGCCAGAATTTATGGAGGCATGTTCTCAATTGAGGTTCGTTCCTTTCAAATAACTCTAGCTTGTGTCAAGTTGACCTAAAACTGGCCCTCACAACACCTTCCTCCCAGAAAAGGCATTCCCCCTGTGGAATGGTAGAGATGGGACTGAGCACAGAGGTCCCGGAGAGCACCAGCTCATTTTCCACAAGGTAGCCAGTCAGCTGTGGGTTGATCACTTTTCCTTTTTCCTTTTTCTTTTTTTCTTTTCTTTTCTTTTCTTTTTGTAGATACCAAATTGCCTTCCAAGCCCTGAGCACCCAGGCTTCCGCCCTCTCACCAGCCTGTGTTCTCTTAGAAGTCTTGGTTTATCCTCTAGGACAGTTCCCTCTCACCAGCCTTCTCCTGCCCCCTCCTGCCCTGCTCACCCCCGTCAGTCTTTCCAAGAGCATCTCGCATGCGCCTTGGGGTTGAAATGCCCCCACGCGTTATCTCCCCTCTGCCTTCCATAGCACCTTCTGTTACTCTTGTCAAACAGTAGCTACATATAGATTCAGTAGTTGGGTGCCTTCCTCCCCAGCTGGAATGTAAGTAGGGACCCTGCCTGCCCTGCTTTTGGGTGTACCCCCAGCACCAGGCACAGTACCCTGAACATCATAGTGCTAGTGTTCCATAAGTGAACTGAAACCAGCTTAGAAATGGCAGCAATGGTGCAGGTTCACGAGAAATACAGAATGGGATACTAGTGCTTTAAGCCAGAGGGATAGGAGCCCGAGAGGCAGGTTAAGAAGTCTGAGCTTGAGGGCTGGAGAAATGGCTCAGCTGTTAAGAGCCTGTACTGCCGTTAGAGAGGACCTAAGCTTGGTTCCCAGCACCCACTCAGAGTGACTAGAGACTGCAGAGGAGGAGGTACAGGAGGTAACCAGTGGTCCCAGTGGGGCGTGACTCTGTGAAATGGGACCTGGGTCCAGAACCCAGAAACAAAGGGAAGTGCCTTCGTGGAGATGAGAGGCTGTTTCACGGGGCTGCTTGCTGCTTTGAAGCAGTGAGCCTCTGTGTGACATTTATCCTAAGACATAACCTCCGTTCCTTCTCACTGGAGGACACCTGTGCTGGCAACATGACCGCATCTGGAATCACCTGGGAGACAGACCTTTGGGCGTGGCCTGTGATGAGTTAAGACCCACCCTATGTGCGGGCAGCATCGCTTCATGGGCTTGAATCCTGGACTGAATCAAAAGGAAAAGGGGAGCAGGGCTCCAGCACCCCTCACTCTCTGCTTCCTGACTAGGAATGCAACGTGACCATGTGCTTCACACTCCTGCCACCATGACCTCCCCACCATGTGTGCCATTGAGCTACGGGGCCAAAATAAACCCTTCCTCTCTGGAGTTGGTCACAGCACAAAAAAAGGAACTGAAGAGGGCTGGAGAGATGGCTTAGAGGTTAAGAGTGCTGCCTGCTCTTCCAGAGGTCCTGAGTTCAATTCCCAGCAACCACATGGTGGCTCACAACCACCTATGATGTGATCTGATACCCTCTTCTGCAGACAAAACACTCATATACAATAAATAAATATCTTTAAAAACAAAAACAAAAAAAGGAACTGAAGACTCCCTCCACCTGCAGGGTTTGGAACAGTATGAGAAATGACAAGTGTGCCTCCGGGCAGAAGAAGCTGAGGAGACACTGATCCTGCCAGAGCAGACTCCCATGCCCTGTGCAACACGGAACTGCCCTGTTCCCTAGGAACTGCAGCCCAGGTGCAGGGTAAGAAGGATGGAGGCCCACCTCTCACAGTGGGCTGTGTCCTCCCCTACGAGGCTGAGGCCTGCAAAAGACAGCCTCTGGCCACCGCTGCCTGCATGGGGAAAAGAGTGCCTGGCGTGCCACCTGCCTGGGTGCCTTACAGACGGGCCTCATGAGCTTTAGTACTCCAGTGGCAGTGAAGGACAGCAACTGCAACCAGGCCACACAGTGCTGGAGTCCAGATGTTTAAGTTATGGCAAAGGAGTGCAAGTTAGCAGATGAGGCAAAAAAAAGCACAGTGGCACAGCGTGGCAATGGCAAGGTGGTGGCAGTTGAAGAGTTGGCGGTGGCAATCTGAGGGGAAAGAGATGGAGTTGATACCGGAGGGAGCACACAGTAGGGCCGCCTGTGCTGCAGCCTCAGCAGGCTTCCTGTGGGTGCTTGAGAGTCGTGGGAGGGTTGGGTGTGAGTGAGATGGAGTAGAGCAACTTGAGAACCAAGGCTTGAGAGCAGGGCAAGTTTTGAGCCCTGTCTTGCTCCAGGTGGCCGAAGGTCACAGTGGTTGAGGAATTCATGCAATTTGCCCTGGGTGGGTATCTCGTCTCCACATGCTGGGGATGATGGAGAACAAGGAAGCGCTTATCTTCTGATTTCACGAAGTGTCCATATGAAGGGCCCTGGTCTAACATCAATAACTCTCTGGGGTAAAGAGCTGAGCAATTAAAATGCACTTGCACATGTGAGTCTCTGTGTTCTCAAATGGGAAGGGGGTGCCACTCACACTCCCGGATGACAGTTCCTTCTGGCCTTTGGTTCTGAAGAACGGCCCCCGGGCAGTCATGGCCTCACCTCAGCTTGGCTTGTTACTGCCGAAGCTCAGACTACCGTTTCTCCTCATTATCTGTTTCCTCGTCACACTGAACAGACAAGGCACCTATGGGTGCTGGGACAGCACCCAGCAGGCCGTGTTCACCCCTGCTCTCAAGTCACAGCTGCCTTGTGTGTAGTCTTTTTTAGAGGCGAACAGTCTGGTGTCCACTCTGATGCAGGACAGCAGCGGTGTGCGTTCTGGCCTCAGCCTGCTTCTTCTGTCTTTGGTCCCCAGCTGTTCTGTGCACTGTGCAGCTCTTGGCTGGTTCGCCTTTGCTGGTGAGATAAGCAAATGGGTGCCACAGAGTAAGATTTTTTTTCCCTTTAAAAAATGGGGGAATGTGGTTCTGTGGGTCAGGGCACCTGCCTGCTGCACAAGTACAAGGACCTGAGTTCAAATCCCTAGTCCCTGTGTAAAAACCCAGGCATGGCCACCTCCATCTGTAATCCCAGCACCAGGGCAGCAAAGACAGGAAGATCTCTGGAGCTCCCTCACCAGCTAGCCCAAGCCGATTGGTGAGAGACCCTGCCTCAGAAAGTAAGACAGAGCAACTGAGGACACACGTGCATGCGCACCAGTGCAGGCACCACACACACAAGCATGTGCTTCAGTGCATTTTCTCTCTTCTCAGCGTTGTGCAGCCGCCCACGTTCCAGAATAGTTTCATTGCCTCAGAAAGCCCTGTGCCCATGAGCAGGCTCTCTTCAGTCCCACCCTAGCTGCTGGCCACCAGCAAGCCTCTCTATACCTGTGTCCTACCTTTTCTGGACTTTTCACAGACACACCATCATCCCATATGAGACCCCTTGTCGGCTTCTTTCTCAGCATATTTTGAGAGTTGCAGATTGCCTCAGTCCATTCCTCTTCATGACCAGATGCTATTCCATTGTGCAGATAACAGGCTCCTGACCTGTTTATTGATCAGTAGATGTTTTAGTTGTTTCTACTTTTAACATTATAAACAAATCCTTCGCAACATTTATATAAAATGCTACATTTCTTAGCCACGGGGGAAAAACGGCAATGCTTCAGTCTGTGTGTATTGCTCATTTGGAAGTCATTGTACGCCATCCGGGAACACTGAACGAGATGAATTGAGGAGTGAAATAGAGAAATCTGTGTTTAGCCATCCAGGGCCCCGGCTGCTCCTGATGAAACACATGTACACTCATGCAAGATTTTAATATCCCTGGAAATGTACTTTTTTCATCTTTGCAACAATTTAAATGCCATTTAAATGGAAAGCCATTGTATCTTAATTAGCAGGTCTCTTACGTTTACAGTATAAACAGTTAAGGAAAACACACTGGCATTCAGAATGAATTTGTCATCGCTGTCTCGGAGCAGCTGACAACTGGCCTGTGCATTTCACATGATGAGAGTTTAAAACTCAGCCACTTGCTATATCTTATTGTAGTGTTTGCTACACACAGAGGATGGATGCCAACAGGATGCCCACATCGCTTCTGTGGGGAGCCAGAGCGAGGAAGAGAAGCGGTAGGGGAGGAGAGCCCCAGGAGCAGAGTGCAGGGTGCAGCACAGCTGTGAGTGTTTCGAAACAAAGGGAAATTGGTGTGTGACAATTAGCACTGAGTGGTTTGTCACAGGCACTGAGCCTGCAGATCAGAGCCGGAGCCCGCAGGACACTGTCACTCAGCAATGGAGGCACAAAGCCACAGGAAGCTGGCCAGAGGAGGACTTGCCCAGTTCATACTTCAGAAACACCTGGAACCTGGAGAATTCTGCTTTTTTCGGCCCAGCCTTGCTTCTGGTTCACTAGGCCCAAAGGCCCAAGAACCACACTCAGACAAGTTCCTGGATATCAGTGCCACAAACACAAAGTTAAGTACTGGGCAACCTTTCTTTCTTTCTCTCTCCCCCCCCCCCCAAGACAGAGCCTCTCTGTGTAGCCTTGGTTGGTCTGGACTCTTTTTGTAGACCAGGCTGGCCTTGAACTCACAGAGATCTGCCTGCCTCTGCCTCCCGAGTGCTAGGATTAAAGGCGTGTGCCACCATGCTTGGCAGTTTTCAACCTTTCTAACACCGCGACCCTTTAATAGAGTTCCTCGTGTTGTGGTGACCCCAACGATAAAATTATTTTGATGCTGCTTTATAGCTGTAGTTTTGCTACTGTTATGAATCAAAATGTAATATCTGATATGCCACCCCCAAAGGGGTCCCAACACACAGGCTGAGAACCACTGTGGGGTTTAGTTGCCTCGTGTATGCGTGTGCATACCTGTGCCCTTGTGTGGGGATGCCTCCTCATTAATGGTTGACTCCTGTACTTGTTTTCCTCATGGTTCTTTAGGGCTTTCCTCTGAGAGCCTTCTTTCTAAACACAGCAAACTCAAGTTCTCCTGTTTCCCATTTTCCCCCCACATACACCCCAGTCCCCCTTTCCTTCCCCCTCCCCCATCAAGGCCAGTCTGTGCCTCCCAAATACACTTGGATGTGCTGTGCAGTGTTCCACTGGAGTGCGCTTGACTTGTCTGTCAGAGGAGTGCCGCTCTCAGAGAAAGCTGCCCTCCTTCTCGCAGCAGCTAAGGAGTGTTTGCTCCGTGGCTGGAGGCAGGACGTCATGCCCAGCTCCCCTCCCCATGCTGGCTTTGCTCTGCCTTAGGTCTGCATAGGCCTTGTCCGCGGTGTCATAGTCACTGCGAGTTCACATGTGCAAAGCTCCCTCGTGTGTTCAGGAGACACCGTTTCCTTGTGCACCTCCTCTGGCCCTTACACTCGTTTGCCAAATACTGTTTCTGAAATAGTTTCTTAGTACTCTAGTAAATACGTTTTGGGCCCCCAAATCTCCAAATTTCATCAAGACATTTTTTTGCCACTGGATATGTAACCTCCTCACCAGGGAGTCACAAGCTCCCTGAATGTCAGGCAGCCTGCATTTCCCCTGGAATGCATGGCTCGTGTGGAAAACCATTAGCATCAGTAGCTGTTGTGTTGCTATGACCATAAACCCTACCAGAAACATCTCAGGGGAGAAGGGACTTGTTTTGGCTCATGGTTTCAGAGGATTCAGCCATGGTGGTGGAGAAGGCAAAGCAGAGCAGCTGGACAGAGCAGTGGAGTCCTGGGGAGGAGGCTCACATCATGACAGCCAGGAAGCAGCGAGACAGGAAGCAGGCAGAGAGAGCACCGCCCCCCACCCCCGCCACACATAATCCTAGGGGCCGACTGCTGCCAGTGAGGCCCCACACCAAAAGGTTCCCAGCCTTCCAAATAGAACCACTACCTAGGGAGTGAGCATTCAGGCTGCGAGCCTCGGAGGACCTTTCAGCTTCAAACCACTATAGCTTTGTTCATTTTATGGGGCTACAACCCATTTTCCTAAAACTTGCACATCCTGACCACCAGTCTAACTCACGCACAGTAAGAGAAATGTCAACTGATGAAATACGGTTTCTCACCTCAGAACCACAAGCATAAGTGTTCTTGCCTTTGTATCTTGTCCTCTCCTGAGGTCAGGATTCTGCTTCCTTAGAGAGTAGGGAGCAGAGGATAGGCTTTGGAGTTTAGTGGCCGGAAGCTGAGGGTCAAGGCTTGGTCTCCTAGCATGAGATGTTGGCCCCTGGCACCCCCATGTGTGGTTCCCAATAAACTCCAGCCTCATGGCGGAGGTTTTGTAGTAGCAAAAAAAAAAAAAGAAAAGAAAAGAAATACAGTTTCTCTCTTTTTCTTTGATCACCTCTTTTTCAATTATAAGATTAGCAGCTCCTAAACTGTCAACTAGTCCCAGGGAGGCCCTGTCCATTCACCATCCTCACGGTTCTTTCTAAATGTTATACCCATAATTTAACATAATTCTGTAATGGATTGAAACCAGTGCCGGGGCAGTGGAGTGGTGCGGAAGTGCAGTGCCCTGGCTGAGCTTATAGCCCATGACATCAGAGACACTTGAATTTGACGTTGTCTTAACTTTGCAATCTGGGAGAGATTTCTAGCCACGGAATCCCTTTGCACATGTTTAAAACGAACCTATTCCATCTCAAGTGATGTACCAGTGTTCCATTGTTGTAACATGATACTGGAGACTGGAGATTTTGTCAACAAGAAAAGGTTTACTTAGCTCAAAGTTCTGAGTGTCTAAGAGTGTCTGCTCCGCTCTGGTGAGGGGCCCTTGGCAATATCAGAGATTGCATCATGAAAGAGAGAGAACAATCCCATGGTAAGAAGTCAGAGAAGGATGTGGGTGGCCAGGGCTGCTCTTTGTAACAAGTTTCTTTCCCAGGAACTAACCTGAATTCTGTAAGAAACTACAGTACTCCCCGTGGGCAGTATCCCCAATGACCTGATGCCCTCCTAGTTGACCCAACCCTGGACTTGGTCTGCCCCCTCTTGTGGCAACACTGAGAAACGTGCTTCCAACACTTGAGCCTGTGAGGACAAGCCACTGCTAAACCATGGGAAGTGCTGGAGAGGACTACAAAGCAGCTGTTTAAAAATGAGTCCCATAGTCCCAGCACTCAGGAGGCAGAGGCAGGTGGACCTCTGTGAGCTTGAGGACAGCCAGGGCTACTTAGAGAAACCATAGGTAGGTAGGAAGGTAGGTAGATAGATACATAGATAGATAGATAGATAGATAGATAGATAGATAGATGGATGCAGAACAAAAACACCACTACCACATCATAATAAGAATGATATAAAAGAATAAAATAAAATGAGTTCTATCCTTGGGCTTCATCTTGAGGCAGTCACCTTGAATAGCCACCTACCCCTACAACTCCCAGGGTTGGGGGTCTGGAAATCTGGAGAGAATAGTTGAGGGAGTCTCTGAAATGCGAGCTCCAAGAGGTGTCAGGTTGTGGAGACTTTAACCGGAACAGCTGGAGGAACAAGTGAGCAGAGAAAGGCAAATGCTGGCGCCTTTCCTTGTGGCTCCAAGAACGCTGGCAGCCAGAACTTTCCTCTCATAGCAGCAAATATAATGACAGTGAGAAGCTAACCTGTCTCAGAAGAAAGACCTGACCTACCGGCATCTGTAGTTCTTGTCAAATAACCTGCCTCAGCGACTGTGCACTGGGCCTCCAAGTTGGCACCTCACACTCATTTTCCAAGCTGCTGTCAGGTTTCACCCTCTGTTCTTAACCATTAGCGGGCATGGAATGAGGCCTCCTCAGGGAAAGGCCTCTCACATGGAACACTGTGGGAACACAATGGAGAAAATTACACTATGAAGAGAAAACAAAATACTCTTTTTTTTTTTTTTCAAGACAGGGTTTCTCTGTGTAGCCTTGGCTGTCCTGGACTCACTTTGTAAACCAGGCTGGCCTTGAACTCACAGAGATCTACCTGCCTCTGCCTCCTGAGTGCTGGAATTACATGTGTGTGCCATCATGCTCAGCTAATGCCAGTTAATTTGAAAAGAAAATGCCTTTAAAATGTTTCTTTAAGGTCCCCCAAAGAAAAGAAAATATGATGTGTCTATGAAAGAAGAAAGGCTGTTTTGAGAATTTCTGAGAACAACAAAAAAACTCCTCAACATTAAAAAAATCCAGCAGAAAGAAAAAAATCACCAGAAGGATTGGAAGCTAAGGCTGACAAAACCGCCAAGAAGTGGGGCAAAGAGACAAGGTTAGGAGGAGGAGACGAGAGATGAGCTGGGAAGGGGGCTGGCAAAATGGCTCAGCCAGCAAAGACACACACTGAGCAAGCCCATGTAAATGTGGGCAGAGAGAACAGCCTCCACAAAGTGTCCTCTGACCTCTGCACACATGTTGTGGTGTGTGCACGCACGCACGCACACACACACTAGTGCTTGAAGAAGGCCAGAGAAATGCCTCTGTAGATAAAATGCCTCTCAAGCATGAGGCACAGACTCCGGACGCCCAGGACAGAGATGTGGGGGGCACACATCTGTGATCCTGGTGTGTCTGTGTTGAGACAGAAGATAGAGAAGGATAGCCGTGGCAAGCTCCAGCTAGCCAGAACATGGTCAGTGGTCAACAAGAGGCCCTGTGTCACAGTGGAAGGAGGGGACCCACAGCCAAGAGCGTGGGTCTCTGCAGTGGCACACGGGCACCTGTGTTTCACACATATGCGTGCGCACACACTGGACACATGGTAAAAATAGGAGTTGGAAGGTGGCCCAGCTGCTTTAATGTGCAAATGAGGTGTTTTGAGAGAGAGAGAGAGAGAGAGAGAGAGAGAGAGAGAGAGAGAGAGAGAGAGAGAGAGAGAGAGAGCGCAGGCACACCGGGCCGGAAGCTCACTGATGGAAGCCTTGAGAAAACATTTGAATTTGAAGGAAATGAGTTGCCTGATTAAAACTCGCTTTCGCTTGACCTCAGTCAATGAAAATTGCCCTGCTTCAATGCACAGCATTGAGGCTCCCAGAATACTGGGGACGAAGAGGAAATGTGCTAATACCTTAGGGGTGCCGCAGGCTGTGCCATGAATAAGTATTAGAACAGCAGGGCTGGAGAGGTGGCTCAGCAGTTGAGAGCACTGGCTGCTCTTCCAGAGGACTCCAGTTCAATTCCCAGCACCCACGTGGTGCCTCACAACCATCTATAACTCCCGTTCCAGGAGATCAGGTGCTCTTCCCTGGCCTCCACAGGCACCAGGTATGCACGCGGTGCACAGACATGCGTACAGGCAAAACACCCAGACACTTAAATGAAAATTAATCTTTAAAAAAAGAGACAGAGAATAGAATGGCTACAACAACACAATACTGGACATAGGAAGCCAGTGGAACATGGCTGTCAAGAGTCAATGGCCGAGCAGGTGCCACCCATCGTCTTGTGGAGACCTGAGTTTGCCTCCACAGAACTCACTACCATGCACAGCTTACGTAGTGAGTTCTGCGATCTGGTGCTCCTAGGAAGAGATGGTGGGCGGGAGGAGGGAAATCCCCAGAACCTCACAGGCCAGCTAATTTGGTGTACACAGCTGTGGACAAGAGACCCTACCTCAAACTAGATAGAAAGGTGAGAACAAACGCCCTAGGTTGTCCTCTGACTTACACGGGGGTGAGGGTGGTGCGGGGGATGGGGGGGGGGAGGCAGAGGGTGGTTTAAGTCCAAATGAAGAGGTTTTTCTGCCCAGAATCCTTAACACAAACCGTCACTAAGCCTGAAGGTAGAGCAAGGGTATTTTCAGGCATGAATATTCCAATGTCTTCGCCTCTTGGGCCGCCTTGTCATTGGCCTGATAGTGGTTGTGCTACCCCCCAAATGACAGCAAAACAAGAAAGAGGGCGACAAGGGAGCTGCAGAGCAGAGAGCCAGCCCAGGAGGTGAAGGATGCGGCAGATGGCAGATGGGACCCAGCTCAAAGCGCGTGAGCTGAGCGCATGGGTCCAGTGCTGTGGCAGCGGGTCTCTCTCAGCATCCACACGCCCACTAGCATGGTGCTACCCTCCCAGCCCCAGGACAGAGCGGCTGGCTTAGCGTGACCCAGATTCTCCCCTGAGCTCTGCTGGCCTTGACCATGCACACTGAGTCCCCCACCCCCCCTTCCCTTCCCTTTCATCCCTGTTCCCGCACCAGCTGAGAATACTCTTGGCATCCAGAACCAAGTTTTGTGATTGGGACTTTCCCTGAGAACTGGAGATAGGCCTTGAAGAGCTTAGAGGCAAAAAATAGAGAGTGGCCACCTGCCCCGGCCATTTTTATGAGTTCCAGTTTAGTTCAGAAGGGACATGAATATGTAGTGAAATCTACCAACAAAGCCAGTCCCCCACCCCCACCTCCTGTATGCTGAATGGCAGCCTTCGGCTTCCCTGCTGTGGGCCTGGCCTAGTAAATCTTTAAAGGAGCAAGTTCAGAGTGAATCACAGACACCTGATTTTACCAATTTGTACCATATATCCAAAAATAAATCCAAGTAGATATTCCAAGAGGAAAAAAAAAAAAGCCCTGTGTCCAAAAAAAGTTTGGGAAACACTTGGATAAGATGCTTGAGAGCTGGGGGTCTAGCTCAGTGGGTAGAGTGCATGCATGATGTTCTGGGTTTGATTCTCAGCCCCACATAAACCTAGTGCTATGGCACACCTGAAATCCCAGCACTTGGGAAATGGGGGCAGGCGGATCAGGAGTTCCAAGCCATCCTTGGCTGTGCAGTGAGGCTGAGGCCAACCTGGGCTACACGAGACCATGATGAAGAACTATAGATTTCTCATCGCTTTTTAAAGATTTATGTACTTCTTATGTATACAGTGTCCTGCCTGCTTGTAACACCTGCAGGCCGGAAGAGGATCACATTATAGATGGTTGTGAACCACCATGTAGTTACTGGGATTTGAATTCAAGACCTTTGGGAGAGCAGCTGGTGCTCTTAACCTCTGAGCCATCTCTCCAGCCTGATTTCTCCTCATTTTAAATGTGCTGATGGATATAATTAATCCTAATGGGAGGACCAATGTGCGGTGACCAGTCTCACTTGACCACAAAGCCCTGATTTTACAAAACACCTGCTGTTTTTTTTTTTTGTTTGTTTGTTTGTTTTTTTAAGATTTATTTTATTGTGTAGGTGTTTAGGCTGCATGTACGTACGTGTGTGTACATGTGTGTTTGGTACTCATGGAGGTCAGAAGAGGGTGTCAGATGACCTGGAGCCAAAATCAGTGATGATTGTGAGCTGCCACGTGGGTGCGGGGGATCAAACCGAGGTCCTCTGCAAGAGCTGCAAGTGCTCTTAACCACTGAGGCATCTCTCCAGCCCCAGCGTAGGCCATCTTAAGGAACACACTGAGGACAGTTTGGGAAACTAGAGTGAAGTAGATAAGAGGAGACGTTTAATATGATTTTGCCTGAAAAGAAATGAAATTGTTCTCAAGTCTTTAATTTTATGAAATGGGCTGCAAATGCCTTTTCACGCAGCTTACAGATCCTTGGTGAGAAGAGTGGGTGCGCGTGTGCTGCAGTGCTCTAGATCGAAGCCAGATTGGACTCAGTCCTAATTGTATCTGACCACAGAGAGGAAAAGATTCATGATGCTTACTGGAGTTTATTTTGTTATAATAATATCTGTATGGGGAAAGATGAAGGCTACAGCAGGGCGCCCTCCGCCTTCCTGCTTCAGATGCCTACACAAAATGCTGTCAGGCGGTGGGAAGCCTTAACACCTTCCTCTCCTGGATGAGGTCTACAGCAGTGTAAGAATGTGCTGGGCAGGGTTTGGAAGTCAAAATGAATACTGAGCATTCTATTTTAGACTCGTTTCCCGAGCATTACAGCTCTAGATTTGTCTCAGTTTCCTGCTTTGGGTTTTCAGGTTTATGAATTTTTAACTTTTAAAATTCAAACTGGTTTGGAACCTTCCAGATAGGTGTTTACACGGCGTCGTCGTTCTAGCTGGTACTCTTGTTTGTACGTTATATAAATCTCTCTGTGTCTTTCTCCATTCTATTTCAGTCTCCACCGCCTCTGAGGCCGCATCTTCCTTTTCTACTCTGTCCATGTCGTCTCCTGAGCCGGCCTATCCAGAGAAGTCAACCCATCACTTTACCCCGGTTTTGAGCAACCCTTCCTTCTGGGCTCGGCCCCAGCCACAGTCACCTTGTGCCCCCTTCACAAACAAAAATGAGGCAGCCAGTGTTCACCACCCTTTTGCTCCCAGGGGCACAGCATCTTCAGATGACGAGGAATACCTGAATCTTCCAGATAACTCTGATTCGGCTACAAAGAAGCCAGGTCACATTCACAGCAGCAGTGGGGTAGTGTTTTCCACCCCAACTAGAGCCCACTTCCCTTTGCTGTCCTGTGCTACTTTTCAGGCAAGCGAAGGCTCCCCCTGGGACTCCGAGTCCCACTCCATCCACACTCTTCTAGGCGAAGTGAAGAGCGCCGTGGTTCGGCTCCACGAGGACCTGAGCCTGGTGATCCAGGAACTTGCTGTCATCAACAGCCGCCTAGGCAACCTGAGTGGCAGCAGACCACCAGCTGCCAAGACCCTGCAGGACCTCCAGTCTTCCAGGGGGAGTCCAGACCCTATCTAGTCACCTGGCTATTTTGCTGGGACACAATGGTTCCACTGCCCACCAACCTAGGAGGTTCCTATTGCTGTAGGGACAAAAAGGCAGTGACTTAATTTTTACATTGTCAAATGTATTAGCCCATCTTTCAAACCGACAAAGCCATTTGAGTGCTGTAATTATTTTTTTAAGAGAAAGATGTCTCTGTTGGTCATTTCAGGTTTAGATATTGGTTCCTTTGAAAGCAAAGAGTATTTCTTTCCTTCGTCACATTTCTGTACTTTATTCCTAATGAGGTAAGCTTTAGTGAAAGTTCTGGGGAGACTTTAAGGTGCAATTAGCTGTTGGAGGGCTTTTGGGTGAACAAGTAAGCCAGGAGAACCCCTGGGTGGCCCCTCCCTAGTGCTGATGTGGGGATGCTAACAAGTTTCTGCCTGATCTCTCCATCTTTCAAGTTGAGGCCCAACAATCAAGGGCCAGAAGTCTCCTCAGCTGCCACAGGGTCAGGAGAGAAGCTGAGGCAGGTAGGATGTGGGGCAACACACGCATTTTTATGTTTATTGCAGGGAGTTTGGGTGCATCCCTTTCTCTAGTAGCTCATAAATAAATCTGATGTTCTCAACTTGCTGTACCTTTTTTTTTTTTTTTTTTTTAATTTACTAAAACAACTTTCCGGACAAAAATGCCACGTTTCCTTTATAGACAAGAGTGACCTAGTTTGAGTGTTACAGACCATGCTTCTCATCCAGGTGCATGCTGGGATCAGTACAGAAGCGACTGTTTGTTGTTTGTGGCTCTGGGTTGGAATCCAGAGGCTCACACATGCCAGGCCAGTGCTCTGCTACCTTGCTTAAGGAAGGGTCTGCTGTGCCCATGGTAGCTGGCCTGAGGGATTCTGGGTGATTCTCCCTTTTCCACCTCCCTTCTTACCTCAGGAGTGCTGGCTTGCAGCAGGGCTCCACTTCAAACAAGATGGAAGGAGACCCAACTCCCAAAAACTGTCCTTTGACCTCTACCTGCCTGTGGTGGCAAGTATGTGCCCTCACTCACAGATACAAGTATAGGAAGCTTTTAAAAGGGACCCGTGAGAGGGCTCATGCAAAATTTGCTTCACAGCTTTCTCATACCTTAATGCTTCTTGAAGATTATGTCTTTTTAGCTTTTCTCTTTTTTTCCCCTCCACATTTTTACTTATTTGTTTGTGGGTGGGTGTGTACACAGCACGTGTGAGGGTCAGTGGACAACTTATAAGACTCGCTTCTGTCCTTCTACCATATAGGGCCAAGGGCTTGAACTTGGGTTGTCAGGCTTGGCCGCGAGCCTCTTTACCCACTGAACTGTCCCACTGACCCTCCTGCAGGTATTTTCAAACCTGCCTTCACTAAGAAGAGCAGTAAACAGATATCCTGACTAGCAAGTGTAGAGTTCTTGCTGTCACAGGAAGAATAACAACCTAACTAGGACATATGCTAATAAGCTAGTAAGTCTGCATCACAGCTGTCACCCAGTCCAGAACATTTTCCTCACAGCAAAGCCCATCCAGTACCTGCAGCACATGTTGTGCCTTTACCTTCCACACTGTGGAGACGAGAAGCAGGTTAAGGAAAGAAGATTCCAGCTCACAGTACAAGGGGAGACAGTGCATCACGGAGGAGGGAGGCAGAACTGCTGTTCACACGGCATGAGTAGTCAGGAAGCAGAGTGCATCAGCTATAAAGCCTTAATGAGACCCACTCCCACCCTACCCACAGCAGCCCACTTCTTTCAGCAAGGCTCCACCTCCTAGAGATTCCACAGCCTTCCAAAACAGGGCCACCATCTGGGGACCAGGTGTTCAAATACACGAGCCTTATGGAGGAGAGTTCATATTAAAACCCCCAAACCCTTCTGTTGCATAGCAATTTCCTCCTAGATAGGTCTTCATCTTGTAGGGCAGCACCCTAATACTCAAGATGTTCTAAGGAGGAGTGAAAACTTCCATCCGGGGGGAAGTTCACTAAGCTCAGGAAGTTCCTGAAACTGACCTGATTCGCCACACATCTATATAAACATTAAGGACTGCTGAGCTGTCTGGAGGAGACAGAGACCAGCAGAGATGCCTAGAAAGGACACTCTGACTATCCAAGCTGCACAGAGGCTGCTCAGTGCGCTCCAGGTTCTGAGTTTTGTGAACTGTCACTCATGTGGGGTGAGCCTTGGTATTGTAGCTGTCTTTTGTGGGGTGAAGGAGACATGCAACTGGAGGGGTCAGCCTGGAGCAAGAGACAGGTCAAGGCATGTCCAAACCCTGGAAGTAGTGTCTCGAGACCAGCAGGAGTAGGAACATTTCCTCCCTGCCCTGGGCCTTAATGTGCTGGGACACACATATCCTTACAGGCCCCACCTCTGCCATCCTTGAGGTGGTTACATAGCCTGGTGGCTATGTTTCAGGATAAACTTTCTCTCTCCTTATAAGGTCATGTCCAGCAAGCGCCTGGAATTCCTCTTCATGCAAATAAGGCACTCATTCCCAGCACCTTGGCCCCAGCCAGTGAGATACACTCACCCCCAAAAGCCTTTATCCACTACCCAAAGGTTTAAATAGTCTTTGCTCCCCACAGCTAAACAAGCTGTCTCACTGAAGTTGTCTCCCGAGAAGTCTGTTTTGAGGTTCCCATCACCCCTGGCCATCCCTGCCCCGGTTTCCCTCTCAGGCCACGGTCGGATCGCAGGTGTTCATGCCATTAAGGAATGGGGTGCAGAGTGGGAACAGTAGCCTTTGAGTCATTTTTGCTCCAGTAAGTAACTCCTCATCCATATTCCAGTAAGTAACCCAATAAAACTCCTTGGCTCACCAACTGCACTTCAGTGACACCCTTAGTTTGGTCTGCTGTTAGTTACTTGTCTGAGGTGAATAGATGTTTGTTCATGTCTCCCCAGGAGCAGTGTCACACAACACCCTCTCTTCCAAATTCTTGGCAACCAAAATGTATTGTCTACCTCCATGATATTTTATATAAGTGATATTATATATCAACAGAATCATACAGGCAGCCATGCGGCCGGCTGCACCACATCCCCAGCTCAGGGAGGAATCATAAAACATGAGGGTCTGTGTCTGGTTTCTGTCATAAAGCATCCTATTGCAGCATTCATCCATGTTGTAGCACAGGTCAACACTTCGTTTATTTATGTGGTAAAGTAACATCTATCATATGTAGATACCACGTGCTACTTAGCCATTAATCATCTGGTCCGGGTCGTTTACACTTCCTTGCTGTTAGGCATGGGGCAGCTGCAAACACTTGGTGAATGTATAATTCAGGTCCTGTCCTGGTCTCCTCTCTGCTACTGTGATGAAACGCTTTGACCTGAAGGGATAAAGGGCTTATTGAGCTCACACCAGTTCGTCAATACAGGGAAGTCAAAGAAAGAATTTGAAGCAGCGGGTCACGTCACGGACATGAGGGGAGAATGCTTGAGTGCCTGCCTGCTTGTGCTCTGCTTGTGCTCAGCCTTCACGCTACACTCAGACACTCTGGGATCCAAACCCAAGAAACCTTTGGGCTGGGTCGTCCCACATTAAGTAAGATGATGAAGTCCGTTCTTCCAAAGACATGCCTTCATGCCAGCCTCTCCTGGCTTTCTTCTGGGAGCTCCTTCCTCCACTGAGAGCTCTAGGCTACAGTAGGATGTTACTGCCCTTTTTGTGGTGGCTCAAACACTTTTCAGTTACATATTATGAAGAAAGTACAGGGCTGGAGAGATGGCTCGGTGGTTAAAAGTACTTGTTGCTCTTACAAAAGACCCTGATTTAGTTCCCAGCACCCACCTGGTGCTTTACAGCCATCCATAACTCCAGTGTCAGAGGATGTGGCACCTCCTTCTGTGACTCAGCAAATGCCACATGCACATAGTGCGCATACATGCATGCAGGCAAACACCCATACACACAGAATAAAAATGAAATAAAAGGCAGTGTAAAATAAAAATCCTCCAAGACACATCACCCCTCCTTCCCCGTTCATATCCCCAAAAGCTGCTATATCTGGATGTTGAATGGGGGACCCCACAAGTAACTGGGGGTTACTACAACAAAAACTACCTCTGTGAAATTCCCTCCTTTACCACATGCTTACTAGATGCATATTGTTGCCTCCAATTATAACTAGGTTCTACATAGCTCATATATTTTAATGTAACAATTTGCTAATTAGTATAATTAATAAGCACTTATGTGAGCTTCTATTTAGCCAACTCTATTAAACCAGTGGAAAAAACTTGGCTTAAATCAAGAGAGGGTCTATTCTGATTGACTTTCCAATTTTCTCATATTAAAAATATTTCATGAGATGTTCTTCTCATAGTGTTTTAGTCTGAACTGAAGATCGGATTATAAAGCAGTTATAAACATATTTTACAGTTTGCTTACTGTCAAATTACTTATGTGCTCATTCTTTAAATATTTATAAAGTGCTGTTGGGCGTAGGCAGTTTGCCAGGCATCAGGACACATGCTGGATGAGTCCCTGTCAGAATTTCGGCTCTGTGGCCGTGCGAATGGGTGAGTCGGTATTTGTGCTACAGTGTGTGACTTTGCAGGGCACAGGGTGATGGGGCAGGGGTTGGTGCAGAGTGCGGGCAGCTTGAAGAGATTTGGGGACCTTGCATAGAAGACCTGAAGTCTACGTGGAATCTGGAAGAAGCAGAAAAGCGCCAGAGTGTGGAAGGAAAGGGGCAGTGTGTCTGGGTGGGGAGCAATATAATGGTGGGAGCCTGCACGGGGGATGCCCCAACAGGAAGGGCAGGAGTTTGAGCGCTTCCACCGTGGCCGCACCGTTGGTAACAACAAAGTTGGCCTTTACACGCTCAGAAAAAGACCAAGAAACATGGAAAGGGATTGTACTTAAAATGTCACAGAAACTCGGGGGTGAGTGGGTCTCTAAGAACCAACCTCAGGCTGAAAAAAATTGGCTCTGGAGAGCGACTGCAAGGGCCTTGCTGGATAAACTTCCCACTAAATGAACTCGCTGGGACCATGGTTTCCCCAAGTGGGCACACAGCCTTCTGTGTATGCTGTTAAGAAATCCAGGGACCATCAGGAACAACTCGGAGACTCCGTAAGACACTCAGTATTCTGGGTGCTCTTCTCAAGGTTTTACTGTATTTTCAACAAAGTGGATTTTGAGATGTGATAAAATGGGTTTAGAGATGTGGAATTGAGAGGTTTTTATTTCTTGAAGAACACCAAGGAAGTTGACGAGGCCAGTACATTGTTGTTACGGCGGACATATGTGCCTCCTCTTATCAGCAGGCAGGCTGAGGAAGAGTAAATTGGCTCCGAAGAAGCTGGATTTCCAACATGATTTTGTTTGGTAATTTCGAATTCTGTTTTCTCACTGATGGTGCAGAAAGTTCCCAAAGATATGGTAATTACTGCAGAAATACGGCTGCTAGCGTTTGCAGCTATTCAAACAGTAAAATTCCATTATAAAACACCACAATCTATGTGCTCGATGATGCTGCAGTTCAGCATGTGTGCCCCGTACTATTTCCTATAGATTCATCAGTGGGGGAGGGGCGGGTATGTATGTGTGCACATGTGTGTTTGTTGGGGGGGGGAGGCCAAAGGTCATCCTCAGGTGTCCCTCAGGATACCCTCCATCTTGATTTTTACTTTAATTTACTGTAATTTATTCAGATTACACACTGAATGTTATCCCCTCACTTGTATCTTCCTGTTCCCACCCTCCCTCCCTCTTCCACCCTATTCCCCTCCCCCTGGGTCCAGATCCACCAGCCTGATGGTCTCCTCATGAGGCTCCTGAACCCTCTGGGTCCTTCCATTCTCCCATTCTTCCATACCATTCTCAGTGCTCCACCCAGAGTACAACAGCAAGTCCCAGCATCTGTTCGGATCCCCCGCTGGGTGGAGTCTCTCAGAGGACATCTACTTTGGGCTAATATCCACTTATGAGTGAGTACATACCATGCATGTGTTTCTGAGTCTGGGTTACCTCACTCAGGATGATCATTTCTAGTTCCATCCATTTGCCTGCAAATTTCAAGATGTCCTTGTTTTTGATAGCTGGATAGTATTCCATTGTGTAAATGTACCACAGTTTCTTTATCCATTCTTCAGTTGAGAGACGTTTGGTTCTTTCCAGATTCTGGCTATTACGAATAAGGCTGCTATGAACATGGTTGAGCATAGCCCTTCTTGTATGGTGGAGCATCTTTCGGGGATATGCCCAGGAGAGGTATAGCTAGCTGGGTCTTAAGGTAAAAGCTATTCCCAATTTTCTGAGAAAGCACGAGATTGATTTCCAAAGTGGATGTAGAAGTTTTAGTTCTGACCAGCAATGGAGAAGTGTTCCTCTTTTCCACATCCTCTCCAACATGTGCTGTCACTTGAGTTTTTGATCTTAGCCATTCTGATGGATGTAGGATGGAATCTCAGAGTGGTTTTGATTTGCATTTCCAAGAACACTGAGCATTTCTTTCAGTGTTTCTCAGCCATTCAATATTTTTCTGTTGTGAATTCTCTATTTAGCTCTGTACCCTATTTTTAATTGGGTTATTTGGCTGGGGGGGGGGTTAATTTATTGAGTTCTTTATATATTTTGGATATTAGCCATTTGTCAGATGTAGGGTTGGTGAAGATCTTCTCCCAGTCTGTAGGCTGTCATTTTGTTCTGTTGATGGTGTCCTTTGCATTACAGAAGCTTTTCAGTTTCATGAGGTCCCATTTATTGTTGATCTTAGAGCCTGAGCTATTAGTGTTCTGTTCAGGAAGTTGTCTCCTGTGCCAATGAGTTCTAGGCTCTTCCCCACTCTCTCTTATAACAGATTTAGTGTATCTGGTTTTATGTTAGGTCTTTAATCCACTTGGAATTTAGTTTTGTGCAGGGTGATAAATATGGATCTATTTGCATTTTTCTACATGTAGCCATCCAGTTAGACCAGCCCCATTTTTTGAAGATGGCATCTTTTTTCCATTGTATGGTTTTGGCTTCATTGTCAAAAATCAAGTGTCCATAGATGTGTGGGCTTATTTCTGGGTCTTCAATTCAATTCCATTGATCAACAAGCCTATTTCTATGCCAGTACCATGCCATTTTATTACTGTTGTTCTATAGTACAGCTTGAGATCAGGGATGGAGATTCCGCTGGAAGATCTTTTTACAGGATTGTTATAGCTATTCTGGGTTTTTTGTTTTTTCTGTATGAAGTTGGGAATTGATACTTCTAGGTCTGTAAAGAATTGTGTAGGTATTTTGATAGGGATCGCACTAAATCTGTAAATTTCTTATGGTAATATGGCCATTTTCACTATGTTGATCCCGATCCATGAGCACAGGAGATCTTTCCATCTTCTGATATTTTCTTCAATTTTTTTTCTTTAGAGATGAAGTTTTTTCATACAAGTCTTTCACTTGCTTGGTTAGAGTTACACCAAGATACTTTATAATTGTTAAGGGTGTAGTTTCCCTAATTTCTTTCTCATCCCATTTGTTATTTGTATATAGGAGGACTATTGATTTTTAAAATTAATCTTTTTTTATTAATTTATTCTTGTTACATCTCAATGGTTATCCCATCCCTTGTATCCTCCCATTCTTCCCTCCCTCCCCTCCCGCGCTTTGGGCCCGAAACCCCTAAAATTAATCTTATATCCAGCCACTTTGCTGAAGGTGTTTATCAGCTGTAGGAGTTCTTTAATGAAATTTTGAGGGTCACTTATGTACACTATCATATCATCTGCAAATAGCGATACTTTGACTTCTTTTCCTATGTGGATTCCCTTGATCTCCTTTTGTAGTCTTATTGCTCTAGCTAGAACTTTAAGTACTATATTGAAGAGATATGGGGAGAGTGGGCAGCTTTGTATAGTCCCTGACTTTAATGATATTCCTTTGAGTCTCTCTCCATTTACTTTGATGTTGGCTATTGGCTTGCTGTATATTGCCTTTATTATGTTTAGGTATGTGCCTTGTATCCCTGATCTCTCCAAGACTTTAAACATGAACAGATGTTGGATTTTGTTAAGTGCTTTTTCGGCATGTAAGAAGGTTATCATGTGCTTTTTTTTCTTTCAATTTGTTTATATGGTGGATTACATTGACGGATTTCTGTATGTTGAACCATCCATGCATGTCTGCAATTAAGCCTACTCAGTCATGGTGAATAATATTTTTAATGTGTTCTTGGATTCAGTTTGAAATTATTTTGTTGAGTATTTTTGCATCAATGCTCATAAGAGAGATTAGTATGAAAATCTCTTTCTTTGTTGGGTCTTTGTGAAGTTTAGATATCAAGGTGACTATGGCCTCATAGAATGAGTTTGGTAATGTTCCTTTCATTTCTATTCTGTGGAATAGTTTGCAGAGTATTGGTAATAGCTCTTCTTTGAGGGCCTGGTAGATTTCTGCGCTGAAACCATCTGGCCCTGGGCTTTTTTTGGTTAGGAGACTTTTGATGACTGCTTCTAGTTCCTCAGGAGAAATAGGACCATTTAATTTGTTACCCAATCTTGATTCAATTTTGGCACGTGGAATCTATCAAGAAAATGGTCCATTTCATTTAGATTTTCAATTTTGTGCCTTATAACCTTTTTAAGTAGACCCTAATGATTCTTTGGATTTCTTCGGTGTCTGTTATGTTTCCTTTTTCATTTCTGATTTCGTTGATTTGGATAGTGTCTCTCTGCCTTTTACCATCTTGATTTTTAAGACAGGATCTCTGGCCAGTGAGACCCAGACATCCTTCTGCCTCACTGAGGTGTACACCACCTGCTAAGCTGTGTTGTGTTTTTTGACAGTTTCATACAAGTATATAATGTATTCTGGCTACTCCTCATATACTCTCTCCTCTCCCTCCCATTCTCATTAGCCCCACCACCACCATTCCTACCAATTCCTTATTCAGATTTATGACTTTCAGGGGTTTTTGTGACCCATCTAGTTTAACCAGGGCCATCTAGATGACCACTGGGTGGGAACTAGTCAATAGAGTCTCCAGGGTCATCAGTGGGCACACAGCTGAAGACAATGACCCCCTGTGGTGGTTGAAATGAAGACTCTCTCCCACAGGCTCCTTTTCTGAACACTTGGTCCTCATTTTCTGGTTCCATGTTGGGGGTTTTAGGACACCTGGCCTTGCTGGAGAAAGTATGTCATCAGGAGCTGGATTTGAGAGTTGATCACTTGTCCCCACTTGCAGTTCTCTCTCCTCTCTCCCCTCCTCTCTCTCCTCTCTCTCTTCTCTCTTCTCTATCTCTTCTTTCTCTCCTCTCTCTCTTTTCTCTTCTCTTCTTTCTCCCCCCCTCTCTTCTGTTCTCCTCTCTCTCTCTCTCTCTCCCTCCCTCAGCTTCCTGCTCCTCTGCCTGCCTCTGACGCCATGCTTCTCTGCTCTGATGGACTCTAACCCTCCGCGCCCCTAAGTACATGTTTCTTTCTGTAAGTTGCATTGGTCCTGGTGCTTTATGACAGTAGTGGAAAAGTAACTAAGACATCCACCTTCCTATCTATGCACAGCCAATGGTCCAGCAGGGAGAGGTTGGGTCTCCTGAGCCCCTCCTCCACCCGTACATGACTAATGACTAGCCCATTCTGTACAGACCCAGGCAGGTAACCACAACTGCTGTGAGTTGCAGTGGCTGTTTAGCCTAGGAGATGGCATTTAACAACCTTCTTCCTATGCTCTGGCTCCTATATTCTTTCCAGTCCACCTTTGCAGTGTCCCCTGCTTTGCAGGAGATGGTGTAACTGCCTTATTTAGGGATGAACACTCATTTGTCACTAAATCTCAGCACTTTATGTAGCCATGAGTCTCTGCCTTCAGCACTGTTCATTGCAAAGAGGCCCCTCTAAATAAGGTGAAGGTAGCATTTGCCTGTGGGTATAAACACAAATATTTAGAAGGTAATACAGTATGCCAATTTAGATAAACAACAGTGTTCAGTGTTTCCCATCAGGTTTATAGTAGCAAGCATGGATTTATTCCTGTGGAAAAAGCCTCCAATCCAATCAGACAGCAGTTGGCTATCCCCATAATCATAGTGCCACTATTGCACAATGGACACACCTTGCCTGGTCTTATAGTTCATAGAGGTCACAGCTGGGTAACACCATTGATGCCCTGTCTCTTTCAATGCCTGGGTAGCACCATCAGGAACTACGACAGCTAAGAATACATGGATCCTTAGAGCAGCTTTTTCAGAAACATACTGAAGTGTTCTCCCTTCAGACATATAAACAAAACTTTTAATAAATCATATTTTTAAGTTTAGTTCCAAGATAGTAGGTTCCCATATGGCTTTTTCACACTTCCTTCAGTTTGGTTACTCCCCACCCCGACTCCCCAGTCACATCTGTCCCCTCCTCAATTAAGCCTCTCCGCCCCCAGTATTCCCCTGCCTGGCTTTTTTACATGGATTCCTGGGACTCAACATAGGCTCTCCTCCCATAGAAATATCATAACCCAAGCCCTATCAGGTGAAGGAGGAGGTACCCTGACCCACAACTTCAGCTGACCAGGATGACGTATCATCAGGGGGGACAAATGCCCCCTAACAAGGCAAAAACATCAGCTTAATAGCCAGGCACTCCTTTATGCAGTATTACAGTGGGTCTATTCAAGTTCTCAAAGTGATTATGCAATCGGAAATCTAATAAATTACACTTTTCTTAATGATCCTGTACCTAATAGTCCATTTACTAACTGAACAGCTCTTAGTGCATCCCAAAGTGATCAAAACCATAATTAGCAGAGGGAGGGCTCAGCTGGTCTGTGGGAATGGTGGGCATCTTCTGATGACTGTTGCTGAGTCAGTCAGCGTGAGCGTAGAGGTGACAACGTGGGGGAGGGGTGCTGTTTTTAAAGGTGTAGTCATTGGTCATTCATAAAAGACCCAACTGACTCCAGGCCCAGCAGGTCCAGCCCCATGTAGTGAATCTGGGCTTAGAAAGTATTGTGAAGAGGGCAGAAAGTGCCTTTCCTAGAATATTCTGGAGCTGGGACAATGGGAAGCCTCAGAGGAGGAGAATTAGCACTTAGAGGATATGTGCATGCGCATGTGCATGCGAGCGGGGTGCCAGTGCAGTCCCTAGCACTGGACACAAAGACAAATCTTCACAAAGGGAAACACTACACAGCTCTAGGTGGAATGACAGCAGGCCTGGAGGAGGGGAAAGTGCAGTTGTCACAGTTGTCTGGGGGAGCTTCAAACCAAATGATTGCTGAGCCTCAACTACTAAAAATGAGCAGGTGGCTCACACCTTCAATCCTAGCATTTGAGTGGTGGAAGGAGAATCTCTGTGAGTTCAAGACCAGCCAGCACTACACAGTGAGGTCGTGCCTCAAAAGGAAAGATCAAGTGCGGTTGATAGGTACTGAACGTGTACAAATATGACCCGTCCGTCAGTGTCAATGTACAACACACATCAGCAAACACAACACTTAAACAACTCCACTATGGGCCTGGGGAGATGGCTCAGTGGATAAAATGCTTGGGAGCAAGCATGAGGACATGAGTTCAAATCCCCAGCATCCATGTAAAAGAGACAAGCATGATGTCTCATGTTTGCATCCCAGTGACAGGATTGGAAGCTCACTAGCCAGCCGGTGAGTGAGCCAGTGAGTGAGCTGCAGGTTCAGAGAGAGAGAAATTAAGGTGGAAGGCAATAGGGAAGGACACTGACGTGGACCGCTGACACAGGGGGACACCACACATGCTAAATAAATAAATAGATATGTCAGCCCTGTTCTGGGCAGCTTGTGTTCTCATTGGAAGGACAGACACATCCCACAATGGGGCCAGTAAATAGATGAAGGGTGTCACACCGTAGACAAGAGGTCAGTACTGTTGAGGCACCAAGAATTGCCTTTCGCTGGATGGCTGGAAAAGGTTTCAGTTTGATGACACTTGGGTAAAGACCTGAAGGAGGCATGGGGTTCTCCATGCAGGGCCTCTGGGACATGTTTTCCTAGTGTCCAATACAGCTAGCATCAAGCCCTGGTTACCACAGGTGCATGTGGAAAAGATGATGGGGTAGCAACCAGCAGGGGGGCCATGAGAATACTTCTGCCTCACCCTGAAGAAGAGGGGTTGGTTCATGGGAGCTCAAGCAGAGAAACGGCTCTGACTTGGGTTGAATTTGTGAACGTCCCCATGGGCCCCTCTGCAATGTCCCCATGGGCCCCTGTGCTAGAATCACTGGTCCCACGTGGTGGCGCTATGTTCGAAAGTTGCAGGACCGTTGGAATGTAGAGCTAAGCTGCTGGACACAGGCCAGGAGGGACAGGCCTTTGAAGGCTCGTCCCATCTCCATTCGGGTCTGGGTCTCTGCTCCCTGACCGGCTACAGTGTGACAGGTAGCAGCACCCTGCACTCCCACCATCCCAGACCAAGCTGCTCCAGGCCTCCTCCCATGAGGAACTAAAAAACCCAGGACAAACAAACCTCCCCCTAAGCTGTTCGCCATGCATTGTGTGTCATGCCAGGAAAGGAACCAACAGAGGGTTCTAAAGAGCCCTTCAGATGTCGTTAAGGACAATGGAAGGGCAAAGGCATCATCTAGGAAACTCTTGAACAGTGTGTATGTGTGTCTGTCTGTCTTTCTGTCTGTCTTTCTGTCTGTCTGTCTGTCTGTCTGTCTGTCTGTCTTAATTAGGATTTCTATTGCTGTGAAGAGACACCATGACCACGGGAACTCTTACAAAGGAAACAGAGGTTTAGTTCATTATTATCATGGCGGGAAGCATGGCAGAATGCAGGCAGCCGTGGTGCTGGAGAGGGGCCGAGAGTTCTACATCTGGATCCACAGGCAGCAGGAAGAGAGAGCCAGAGCACAAAAGGGCCTGGGCCACACCTCCTAATAGTGCGACACCCTATGAGCCTATGGGGGCCATTTTCATTCAAAACACCATAGTGTCCATGCTGAGGACTGAACTCAGGTCCTCACACTTGCATGGCAAGTGCTTTACTGACTGAGCCATCTCTCAGACTGACCCACGCACTGTCTTGAAAGCACCTTGTGTGTTTTGTCTCAGTCTTCACCCAGGACCTCCATGAATGAGGGACTCAAGACACAGAGCAACTATCAGAAGCCCACCTAGCTGCTAAGTGACAAAGCCAGGGCTCAAAATCACAGCCACCCTCCTTGCCACAACAGCACAAGAGACACGGCACAGGAGCCATGCCATAAGGATTGCTCGGCCATTAGGCTGACAGGGCTTACGGCAGACTGTGGGGCAGGTAAGAGACTCTTCTATCTCTGGGTCATGCAGTTGCTGCCTTGGATGGAGGACTGCTTGTTCAGCTCCTCTCAGGACCTACCTGATGGCTACCAACCCCTAAAACCTGTGTCTCTGCCAAGCTTATCACCAACCGAGGACCGTGCCACCATCCAACTGCCAAAAGGGACAGCTCACAGATGGAGGAGCACCTTGGCACCCACTTTCTGTTTTGAACTTTGCAACATACCATGGCTTTGCCATCTTCCTCCTCACTTGCCTCTCTCACTTGCTGTTTTGGCCACGACGTGGAAGCTCCAGAGCTGGCTGTGGGCTCTTCTCTTCTCCCAACACAGCCCTGTTGTCACCTGATTCCACTGAGACCTGCTTCGTCCCCTCCTTGGCACACACTTGGCACCCCCTACCTCCCAGTTCTAACTCTCTGTATACATCTAGACCTTCCCAGGACACTGACCAGAGTCACAGGCGATGTCCTGGACCTCACACCAGCAGCCCAGGTCAGGACAGACAGCAGGAGCAGAGAGGAGAGGCAGGGGAAAGTAGACAGGATGGAGGAGAACATGCAAGGAAGACAGCCTACAAGTCCATAAACAATGATGTCTTCATGAGTTTTTACCCTGTCACAAGTCTCTAAGGAGGAAAGGTTTGTGTTGGTTCACAGTCCCAGAACTTTCCGTCCACAAGTCACTTTACACTCCATTGCTTCTCTGCCCATGTGTGGTGAAGCAGAATATCATGGCGGATATAGAAGAGACTGGGACGAGAGGTAGCCTCTTAGTGACCTACTTTCTCCACAAGGCCTCACCTCCAATAGCTCTCTTCACCTCCTGACAATGTCATCAGCTTCTAGACCCTGTCAGTGGATGAATCTGTGGACTAAGTCAGAGCCCTCGTGATCTTATCACTCGGTGACTGGACTCACCAACCTGGGGAAACTATGACATTTAAAGGTGCTTCCCACACAAAGCAGAGCTGTGATGAGCTAATGCTGGGGGCTGGGAGAGGCGGGTGGCTGTGGCTCAGCTCTGTCCTGCTGGCTTAGTGATCACAGTTGACACTTGGTAACAACTCCCACCACCCTGAGCTCAGCTCTGCTCAACAGCCCCACCAGGAAGGGGTTGGTAACCAGTGCTTCCTCTGGCAGAGCTAAAAAGAAGCTGAGGGGTGCATTTCAGGGTCCCACACAAAATCACAAGAGTCAAAGCCAGATCTTGAACCCTGACCAGCCTTCAGGGGAATCCCCCAAAGCTTCACACTGGGCATGGCTGGCAGGAGAAGCAGAAAGGGTCTCCCACATCATCCTGCTCAGGTGGGGCACCCTGCACCCTCAAGATCTTCCTTCGTAGCCCTCCCCCCTGATTCTAAGGAGCTTTCTGTCGACACTCATTCACCCCAGGACCACCACCACCTCCCTTGCCGCTTTCTTATCAAGACCCAAATTAGTGAGGCCTGGGCAGAGGAGGGGTTACTTTAACTGCAGGCTTGGAAATGGAGAGGCTGGCCCAGCCTCTCTCTTTTCCGCCTAATTAAGCCTCAGGAATGTCATGTAGCCACACACACACAGTTTGATTTTAATTGGGGCCTGTGTGCAGGGCTCACCCTAGCTGCAGAGAACACAGGCTTGCTCCGATGGGTCTCGGCTCCCGAGAGTGTGTGATGAGCTCTTGAAAAACCACGCAGAACAACCCAGAAATAGCCAACAGACCAAAGGGAAAATGGTTTGGAGCTGGCTCCACAAAGCATCAGTATGTCCTTACTTATTTTTAAAAACAAAGCAGGGGCCCTGAGGTGTGACCCCGAGAGAGATTGATTCCCTAGTTCTGCACTGCCGGGGGGGGGGGGTTGCCTTCCCTCCACACCCCCGGAATCCAGGAGTCCCGAGGAGGGCTGATAACCCCATAGCTGCCTTTTTTTTTTTTTTTTTTTTTTTTTTTTGGTGCTACTCCTGTACCCTTTTCTCTTACATCCCAACCAACACGCAGAGAAGACAGAGCTGGGAGCACATGTGAGAGAACAAAAGCATAGCTTGAAAAGCACACGCCAAGGAGAAAAAGAACTAGGCAGGGTGAAGAAAATAAACCAGGGCCCCGCAGGATAAGAGGCTGCGAGAGGTGGGGATTAAGCCATTCTCACAGGGGCGCACATCTAGCAAGGCAGGCAGCGCCATTCTGCCCTTTTCTAAGGCTAGAGCGAATGGTTGATCAATAACAGCACTGCCCTCGGCCTCTGATGGCATCTGGAATCCCTCAGGGAAGGGGCCGGTGGGACATTTTAGAGAACCTGGCTCCAAAGTAGATACGTAGCAGGGCTTGGAGGCAGTGGGTGGGCAATTGAGATCTCTAAGGTTGGGTATCCGGGACCTATGCTATGCCAAAAACATAGCGCCCTCTTCATCTTGGAAGCCACTATGGTGAAACACAGTCTCCATGGGACTGTCAGGAAACATGAAGTCTCCCATGTCACCATGTCCGGGGGATGTAGGAGGCTTACAGAGACAGCACCCATCCAGCCTCCCACAGTGTGGCCGGGAGTGGAGGCGGGGTGGGGGCTCTTCAACCCAGAAATGTCTGTTGACTGAATACATTATTCAAGCTCACCAACCTATTTCCGGGAACCCTTGCTGAACATACCAACATCTGTCTAAATTGCCGCTGTTCCAATTAGAAGACACCTCATAGGTCATGGTCCCCATAAGGGACAGCAATGGCATACATACAGTTCAGGAAGAAAGGGTCCCAAGGCTATTTAACCTGCTATGGAGATGCGAGATAGATACATCTCCCCCGCCACCCCAGGATTGCAAAGTTCCCTTTTAAGGTATTTTAGGAAGCTCTCAACACCTGGGTTAGGAGTGCTGATGTGCTTCTCTCAGAAGCTGTTCCCTGCTCAGTCCACACTGTCCCTGGAGCCCCTGCTCCATGCCACTTGCAGCACATTTTGCAATGGGAAAAGAACTGGAACAGAGCTTAGTTTCTTCCCACAGCTCTTTGGAGAGCTTGGCAGAGGAGGAATGGGAGTCTCAGGGAGGCTGGGTCACTGGCTGGTGGTCACACAGTATTGCAGAGTCTGCTGGAATGCCTCCTCCGGGATCTCTGCTGCTGGAGGTGCCTCAGTCTGTTCCGGCTGCCATGCAATGGACCGTGAACTGGGTGGCTGGCAAGCCACTGGAGTGCATTTCTCCTGGTTCTGGAATAGACTCTACTGTGTCATGCACAGCAGAGATGATTTCAGGGCCCTGGAAGGAGCCTCTTTGACATGCTGAGGACTTAGAAGTGAGAACACCGAAAGCCCCTAAGGGAAAGTCTCTCCCTGCCCTTCAATTGTCCTGTCTCCCATCTACCTCTCCTACAAATCCAATTATAGAAACAAGGGTTCCAGTTCCCCAAGGACATGTCAGAGAACTAGATATGCAAGCCTCCTTCCCCATCTTTCTGCAAAGCAACTGGCCGGAAACCTGAAGGCTGGAGAGATGGCTCAGTGGTTAAGAGCACTGGTTGCTCTCCCAGAGGACCAGGGTCCCAGCACCCATATGGCAGCTCATGTCTATTACTCCACTTCTAAGGGTTCCAAATCCCCTCTGCTGGACTCTGTGGGCACTGGATGCATGTGTTGCACACACATATATACCTGCAGACAAAACACACACACACTCACACACACACACATACACACACACACACACACACAGGATGCATGTGGTGCACATATATATATACCTGCAGGCAAAACACACACACACACACACATACACACACACACACACACACACAAACATGTGCCCACAAATGCGTGCACATGCGTGCAAAGTCAAATATTTCAAAAAGTCTTTGATCTGTCTTGTCATCAGGAAGGGCAACAACCAGAAATGGCAAGGAAAAAAAAAAAAAAAAAACGTTCTAGTACCATTGTGTTATATCTCATGCACCCAAATGCAGTTTCTATGCAACTGCCCATTCCTTGTCAAACTCAAGTAAAACACAAACAAACAAACAAGATTCCTGGGTCTTGGGACTGCCATGCCACATGAAACTTTACTTAGTTAATTAAATGATATATAGTTCTCTTGTTATGGGGACATCTGCTGAGGCACATGTGCTGGACAGGAAGCTCACACTCTTCTGTCCCTACAAGGCCAAGAGGACTCTCTGGGCCTCCTTCACAAAAGGACTTGCCCCATGGTAGCCTAACAGCCTCCACTTGTGGTGTGGATAAGTAGGGTCCCAGCCACCCACATTTTGTCCACCTGTCACAGGCTTGGTCACCAGGATGGTGGTGGTTGGACAGTGTACAACCTTTTAGGAGAGGTGGAGCCTAGTGGGAGGAATTTGCCTTCCCAAGGGATTGTGGGAATTTAGTCTCTTCCTCATTCCTTCATTCATATCCTGACTCACAAGGTAGGTGTTTTACTCTGCCACATTCTCCTTCAGTGACATTCTGTCTTCTCTAGAAGCCCAAAGATATAGGACCACTCAATCTTAAATATAAACTTTCCCAGGACTTGGGAGGCAGAGGCAGGCAGGTCGCTGTGAGTTCGAGGCCAGCCTGGTCTACAAACTGAGTTCAGGGCAGCCAAGGCTACACAGAGAAACCCTGTCTCGAAAACCCAACCAACCAACCAAACTTTCAGAATCAGAACCCAAATAACCTCGAAAACAAACAATCAAACAAAAAGCCTCAAACATTTTGTTACAGTAATGCAATGCTGACTAATGCAGCTCCTAACAGTGTCTTTGGGGGGAGGGGGCGTTCAGTGTATGAATGGAGTTAGAGAGAGACACAGACACCACAGGAGGATTCCTGCTTCCAGGGTCTCTAGCATCATCCGGAAGCGGAAATTCCTGGATTCCAGTCTCCTGCCCAAACTCAATGGGGAAGCTCTCCCCTTGAAACCAACTTCCGCATTCTTAATCTTCTACATGAGCCTTGTTTAAACCATTAACACATGGCATGATGTCGAATACATGGGAATTCGTGTTTTTATTCGGCTCGTTGGTCTCTGCTCTTTTCTACAGAGGCTGAAGTTACTGGAACAGTGTTAGAGGAGGCAAGAGCACCTCACAGACTCATAGGAGCTAAAGGAAGCCACATAAAGAAGAGAATTTCAGCAATTTCCCTGTTGCAGTTTGCACGCGGCCACTTCGCCACCCTTGGTGCCTCGGCATTAACATGTGGAAAGCTAAGTGCAGGTGCTTGAAAGGCGCTAATTCAAGTCGCATTGGTTTAAAACTGGGGTTGTTTCTAAGGCAGGACCTCTCATCAGTCTGGCCTGGAACTCACTAAGTAACCCAGACTAGTCTCAAACCTGCAGCAGTCCTCCTGCATCAGCCTCCTAAGTGCTGGGATTACAGCTGTGCAGCACGGCATCCAGCTCAAAGTTGTGATTCTTAAAGTGTAAAGAGCATTGGGATAGTGCTGAACGCAAGTGTATCCCTCTCTTCTGCCTTTGTGGCTGGAGAGAGCAGCCCCCACTGGCAGGGTGCCAGTGTATCTTATCTGTACCAAGTGTTAACCTGTCCCTTGGTAAGACACAGCCAGCCTGGTTGGAAACATGATACAAAGCACCCTGGCCACCAATCCACCAGAATAGAGGCAGGGGACGGCCCCCCTAAGAATACCTATAAGAATACCTGTGTTTCCAGAGGCAGCAATAGGCCTTCAGAGGATGATGAGCTGGGGATGGGGCTTTGACTTTTCCATGGGTACAGAGGTGGACCCCCTCCATCAAGAAAGGAAACTGAGACCATCACAGACCTTGTGTTAGTTGCTCAGTAACAAAATACTATGAGCCAAATAGCCTGAAACATGTTGCCTCAAAGTTCTGAACACGAGGAGTCCAAGGTCAAAGCCAAGGTGTAGACAGGGCTGGTGTCCTCTGAGGCTGGGAAAAAAAGGGGGTGCCTGCCTGCCCCAGCCTCTGTGGTTAACCACGATGCCCATCGGTCCTGTGTACATACACGCTCTCCCCGGGCTCAAGCTACCTTTGAATGGCCTCCCAGTTTCTCTCCTGATGCACTCTTGGTTCATGGCAGCTCCTGTCCCAAATGTCTCCTTCCTGTGAGAACAAGAGTCAGCTTGGCCCAGAACTCACACAAACGGCCACATTTCATCACCTCTCTAAAAATCCTATTTCTAAATGAAGTCCTACACCAAGATGCCCAGGATCAGGATAATGTGACAGTCCCTTCTTCATCACAGGGGATGTATTCCAAGCCTCTGGGTAGATGCCTGAAGCCACGGTCGACAAAAAACACCAGATACACTGGTTGTCTGACATGTCCACCTGTGATGAGGTTTGTGAGTCAGGCATGGGAGGAGACGGGCAGTAACTAAGAAGGTAGAAAGTTACAACAATACAGTGTGAAAGTCACGAAGCCGTGGGGCCACTTTGGAAAGAGCCAAGACAAATGTCAATCCTTTTACGCTGAGGTTGACCAGATAGAACAGACCCCCAGCAAGCAGTCCTGTAGATACGGGGTGTCACAGTGAGTTTTAGTTGCCAACTTGTTACAACTCGAAAACACCTGGGAAGAAAATCAAGCATGGGTTGTCTAGATCGGATCTGCCTGTGGACACAGGTGGGGTGGAAAGACCCTGATTGCTTCAGCTGAGGCGATACCACCAGCCTATTAGTGTGTGGCACCAGTCCTAATTTGCCTTCTGTTGCTATGACAAACACCGTGGCCCAAATCAACGTTGAGATGAAAACAGGGTTGTTTCATCTTACAACTCCCAGGTCACAGCTCATCAGTGAGGGAAGTCAGGTAGGAACTTGGGGCAGTAACGGAACCCGACTACGGAGAAGCACTGCTTACCAGCTTGCCTTATCCAGCTCACTGAGGAAGTCACGTGACTAGCTGCCTTCGAGTTCCTGCCTTGACTGTCCCCACAGTGATGGTCAATAACCCGGACTTGTAAGCCAAATAAATCATGTCTCCCTTATACTGCTTTTTTTGGTTGGGACACTTTGTCATAGCAGCAGAAATGAAACGCACCCACAGCAGCTCCCAGTTCTCACGTGCGGCCTCGCTTGTTCACCTGTGAGCAAACGCTTGCATAAAAGCAGGCGCGGTCCCAAACACCTGGCTCCATTCCCGTCCTGAACTCAAACAGAGCTCGACAGAGGCTCTTGCATTTCTTTTCATATTGAAGAGATTGGCCCAAGGAGGAGATGGGGGTTGGCCATTGCTGATTTAGATCTGGCTCCGCCCCTTCCGGTCTCTAGCCCTTAGCCTGAACTCACCCTTCCTAAACCCTCATTTCCTCCTGAACATTGGGAAGTTATTACATCAGCCACCCCTCCTAATTATAAGAATGAAAAGAGACCAAGTGAACAACACATGGCTGGCTGCAGACGCTCAGCGGACCCTCATTCCATCCTGACGTCTCCCCCATATCTTGCATGGTCCTGGGACTTGCTGCTGGCCCGACCTTGCTATTCAGATCACATGCTACTATGCCTCTTGCTCCTCAGCTGATTCTGTGCTTCCTTTAGTTAACAAAGGTGGAACATTCCTCAGTGCCTGGGTTTTCAGAAGCCACAGAGGGGTACCAAGTCAAATGACAGGTTGCCTCCTTTGAAAAGGATGCAGGCCAAATGCCGTGCCTGGAATTGATTGGCAGGTGCAGTGTCTCCAGGTTCCACAGTGTGGGAGCCTTTGTGTCTGTCCTCCAGAAATCAATCACACTGTGCCGGAGAGCCTTCATCCCAAGGAGCAGCATTCAGCAGGGACAGATGCACCAGAGAAGGCATCGCTCTGCCTGCAGGGAAGGGGAGGGGGGCGGACGGCTCTCTGTCTTCCACCCTGGCTGTGGTCAGGCAAGGCTGCAGCCCACTTCAAAAAGATGCTCCTAAGAGGCCGTTTCTCACTGGATCCCCGCCAGTCACCTTGATTTTGCCACCTCTGGAACCCCAGTTTTATCAGCCCTGGCAGGGTTCATTCTTCAAGCCAAGGCTGGAAAGATTGGCATGGTTTTCCATGTGTCTGATCCTGTGATGGGCAGAACAAAGGGGTAGTGACAACCCCTGGATAAACCAGAGAGGGATGAGGCTGGTGAAGCAAGCCAGCTGACCCTGCAAGCCTAAGCCTAGGGAAGCCTTCTCAGCCAGAAGCCCCAGGTTCGAGTCCCAGTACTCACCTGGCAGCTCACAGCTGTCTGTAATTCCAGTTCCGAGGGATCCAGTGCCCTGTTCTGGCTTCAAATAAATAATTATTTAAATCCAGGCTAGCCTCAAACTCAACATGTAGCCCAGGATGGCCCTGAATTCCTGGTCCTCCTTTCTCTGCCTGCCAAATGCTAGGATTACAGGCACTACCACACCTGCGGTATGCAGTGCTGGCTTTATGCATGCCAGGCAAGCACTCTACCCACTGAGCTACATCTCCAGCCACCTTGCTTTCCTTTCTAGAGAGTAAAGTCTCCTAAAGCCAGAATCCCTGCATCAGTGCAGAAGCACAGAGGTCACCTGTTGGAGAAACAGAGTCGCGTCCCCAGAAGCCCTGAACTGAAGCTCCCCATCCCCTAGAGGCGGCGGTAAGCTCTCTTTTTAATTCTTCATTGGCTTCTAGAAAGTTCTCTGGATGGCAGCATTACCCCATGACATGTTACAAGTTTCACAATCACGGCTGATTTCATATTACATTTCACAGTGGCTGCTTGCTGACGGCCTAGAGACGTTCTTCATTTCCTGCAGATCCCCTGCCTCCAGATCACAGTGCAGTGTGCCTATGCGCCACTGACCACCGGCTTACCCACAACAGCCATGACCTTGTCTTGGGCTTCAGGGTGAGTTGAGGACTGCTCCCCACAAACAGTGGAGCCTCCTAAAGTGGAAGCTTCAAGTCAAATCTGCTTCCGAGCGGGGGGGGGGGGGGGGGGGTGCGGGGGGAGGGGAGAAGGAGAGGCAGAGTTGGGGAGGGCTTGGATAACATCAGAGAAAACAGACTCAGCAAAGCTGGTCTAGAAAGGGTAGCCCATCGCTCCATCCTGGTGTGGGCACTGTTATCTAAAGCTCTAGAAGGTTCAAAGAATCGTAATTCCTACAGAGCCAGCTGTGCTGGACTTTCTCACTCCCAACCTGAGCTACTTGTCACCAAAGCCCTGCCCTCCTCTCCACTGCCACCACCTACCCACCTCTCCACCCATCACCCACCTGCCACTATCCACACTTCATCCACCCTCAGCCTCCAGCTCCATCCTGTCCTCCATGGAACAGAGGAGGCATAGGAGACACAGTGTGTGTATGGGGGACGAGGGTGCACTGTCACAGCAACCTGGGAAAACCCTGGGGGCCAGACTTATCCAGGGCTGTTGGGGCAGGTAATGAAGATGACAGAGTGGTAGGATGGAGGGACAGATAGACAGAAATGAAACTCAGCCACACAGCAGGCTCGTTTATATATTTATCATGCAGGCATTATCTTCTATACTATAATAGAAAGTCAGGCTTAGGGCAGTGATGGAATAACCCAGGAACACACAGCCAGTGAGAGTTGGGGGGGGTGTGATCTTGGGGCTGCCTAAAGCCACAGGTGTGTTCTAAAACTATATCATCCGCTACCTCCTACCAGAGGGAGGGGCGAAGAGCCATGAGAGCTTACAAGAGATCCTCAGGAAGGGGGGAAAAAAATCTGCCATGGGCCAACGGGAAGTGCTGATGGGCAAGAAAAGCATATAGAAATGTCTCCCTCAGTGGCTGAGGCTTCGAAACTCCTAGAAAGAGAAAGACCTTTCTTGATGAGATAGTTCTAAGCGCTGCTTTCCAACTTAATTTGGGGGCGGGTCTAGGGAAACAGCCAATTAAAGAGGTGCCCCCACTCGTCAGAATTTCCCCCCAGAAACCTCCCTGCAGCCCACCAGCATGGCTTGCAGACCCCACACTCATGCCCATCTACATGTACTGTACCGTCCATCCGCAGGTGCATTGCAATGATTGGCTGTTAGGCTCTGGGGCCCAAGTCTATTAAAATTCTGATGCTTCTGCGGCTGTGGGAGCAGAATATGATAGAAACTTCAGTGGAGAAAGAGAGGAAACACTCTAATGACAGTCCATACCCCGGAAGTCAAAGGCAGAGGGGATGCCACAGGGCCGGGGGTGGGGGTTTATTCTCCGCCCTTGGCCTGTCTGGAGACGGTAACCCTTCATGGCCCTGGGGTGATGGCCACAGCAAATTGTTGGAGTAATGTGACAAACATGAGAACTCACTATTAGCAGCAGCAAATAGCAAGTATGACACATTTTACGTGTGTGTACATGTTATGCATACATGAGGAAACCAGGGGCTGGTATAGATGCTTCCGCCCCTCTCTCTCCCCCTCACCTTGTTTTATGACACAAGGTTTCTCTCTGAAGCTATAGGTCCTAATTTCAGCTAGAGCCAGTGACTCCCTAGAATCTGTCTGTCTGTACCTCACCTCCCAGAACTGGGATTACCATCATACACCACTGAACCCCACTTTTATCTGTGTTCTGGCGCTCAAAGCCAGATTCTCATGTTTGCACAGCAAGTACCTTACTGACAGCATTCTCCCCGGCCCTACATTAATATTTTGCATTTGTGCTTCATACCCATAATTTACATCTGCAGAGGGCCTGGGGTTTTTCAGCGTGCATCACATACAATTCTCTCCCTTGATTCTCACAAGCTGGGGAAGCAAGCAGGGAAAATGCCATGTAAGCATGAATGCTGTCACCACACAAGCATGGTCCCCTCCTCCAAGGCACAAAGCAGAATAGCACTCTCTCCCATCCACCCCCGCCCCCGCAGAGTTTGGGTGGTAACCCACTTGAAAGTGTGGGTGATTGGGGCCGGAAAGATGGCTCAGTCATTAAGAGTGCATACTGCTCCTGCAGAGGACCCAGGTTTGGCTCATCAAGACTCAGAACTGCCTGGAAGTCCATTGCCAAGGGACCTGCTGCCCATTGCTGGCCTTTGTGGGTGCTGCACTGCATGTGGTGCTTATAGACTCACACAGGTGCACACACCTAAATAAGTAGATAAATAAATAAATATTTTTAAATGTAAACAAAGCCTTTCCTCTATAAGACCCATGTCCCTGTCCCCAATGCCCCATATGACTTGGATTCCTGGGGGAGACTCAGAGGAAACTACCCAACTATCCAGCACTGGGTGTGGCACGAAGGGATGTTTGTCACAGCAGCTAACTACAGCCATACTGACTAGTGCAGAAATGATTCTCACCTCAGGATGAATCAGCAGAGCCTCACACTTGCTGCCCTAGGCCCTCCTAGACATGAACCTGGATGGAAATTCAAGACTTGGCTACCTGGGCAAGAGGCTGGCACCATCCTGAATCAAAATGGACTTGACCAGTTAGGCAGAGTGGGCACTGAATCCAGAGAAGCTCTTCCTGTTGTAGTTTGAGGCCATGAGCAAGTGATTTGGGGACCACATGAGGGGACCAATCCACAGAGTAGTTAGGAGTGCCAACACTGCGTGACCCACGTGGCACACTTGGCTCTGACAAGCATTCAATAAGCATTCGTCCCTGCTGACCTGTGCTCTGTTCACTCAGCTGCTTCTATTTCCAGAGGTTTCTGTACAGCTCAGGGAGTTCAAAGGTGATTCAGGGTCCCCCAGGCTCCAGCTGAGGTGTCCCTGCCACTACCTTCAGTTAAACAGCGCTTTTATCCCTGCCTGGGCTTGGAATCCAGAAGGCATCCCCTTTGTGTCGTCTGGAACATTTTTCATTTCGAACGTATTGTTGTCTCGGACAATGGCAAAAAACAGAGCCTAGCTGGCTCCCAAGAATAGAAGGAGACAGTGAAAAGGGCCCGCCCCCCCCCCCCCCCCGCCCCAATACCTTGGCACCTTTGAGTGGCAGTCTCTCTCCATTCCTCAGAGCCACCTGCTCTTGCTGTCAGCAGGAGAGGGCCTGGTAATTAATTTTTAAATTTGCTATTATCATGCATTTAGGCAGCAGACTGAACTTCCAAGTGATTTGACCTTTCAAAATGTTATAAGCGATATCAGTTTTTCTCCTGTGTGAAGGCATTGACCCAGAGGCTAGGAAACAGCAGCCTGGAGGGGGAACAAGCCGCCCTGGCTCTGTCCCTTTTATTTGCCTCACTTGTTTTGTATATAAAAGGAATCCCCACACCCATACCTTTTCTTTTTCTAGGAATGGGCTATCCTTAAATCCCTTCCTCTCCCACACTCAAAGTGGCTGTCATACGTTCTTTTCAAGTTGTGGTAAAATGTACACACTATAAAATCAGCCATCTTAGCCGTGGTGTGTTTGTGCACATGTGACCTCGTGTGCTCGCGGAAGCCAGAGAACAACCTTAGGTAGCATCCCTCAGGATAGCTTCCACCTTCTTCGCTGAGACAGGCTGTCCCACTGGTCTGGAGTTCACACATTAAGCTAGGCTAGGTGTCCCCCAAGCCCCAGAGATCTGCCTGTGACAGTCCACAAGCATGCACCACCATGCCCAGTTTTCCTTTCTCTCTTCTTCTTCTTCTTCTTCTTCTTCTTCTTCTTCTTCTTCTTCTTCTTCTTCTTCTTCTTCTTTATTTCATTCTTTTTGAAGGGGGTCTTTTTGTTTGTTTTTTGAGACAGGGTCTCTCTACATAGCTCTGTTTGTCCTGAAGTTCGCTATGTAGACCAGGCTAGCCTCTACTTCATGATATCCTCCTGCCTCTGCCTCCCAAGCGCTGGGATTAGAGAAGTGCGCAGCCATGCCCAGTTTTTTTAGGTTGGCTCTGAGGTTCAAATTCAGACCCAACCATGACCCAGAGAACTCTTTCATCTAACCATGCTGGCACCTTGTAGCTCCGAGTCCTGGTCACCCTGCCCCACCTCACTTGACTTCACTCTCTCCTTCCCTCCCTCCCTCCCTCTCTCCCTCCCTCCCTCCCTCCCTCCCTCCCTCCTTCTCTCCCTTCCTCTAGTAATGAACAACAGCAGAGCTGGAGTTGCAGACAGTTGTGAACTACCTGGTGCTGGGAATTGAACCTAGATCCTCTGGAAAACCAGCCACTTCTCATAACTGCTGAGCCATTGCTCCAGCCTCGCATATTGTTTTGTGACTGGATTGCCTCACTCTGCATCTGTCCTCAAGGTCAGCTTGTCTCCGTCCGAGACAGAGCTTCCTTCTTCGCTAAAGTGGCTGAAGCCCCCCTCACGTGTGAGCTGTGATAGAAAACCCCGAGCTGCCAGCAGCTTCCTACCTGTCCTGTTTAGAAAGTTTTCTCCACCCATCCCTTTGCTGGGGCCCAGAGATTTCATGTCTCCCCCTCATGAGCACACTGTGTCACAAACACAGATGAACACCCTTGTCTCTTTCCACAGTGTCAGAGTGTCCTGAAGAATAATAAAGTCACAAGGGATGATGGTCTCATTGGCAGCAATTTACCAGAGTCTTGCTTTCCTTGATGGCCTTGGCTGAGGCAAACACAGATCCTTCCATTACAGCCCTAATTACTGATATTAACTCTCAGATTACACATTACACAGCACACAGACACACAGACGCACACAGACACACACACTCACACACACACACACATCGGTGTGTAACTATGCTTCTCAAAATGTGTATGTATAGGTTATGAAACAGCTATAGAGAATTAAGTGGCTGCAGCAGAATTTGAGAGGTTTCAGAGGCCTGAAAAGCAGGGAGATTGTGGAGAAAGCAGAGAGAGCTAACACATCGACGGGAGGAGCTGAGGCTGTCAGCCAGAGTCAGGCTGCAGCGTCAGAGCTGATCTGCAGGAGAGAGGTGCAGTGAAGGGTAGGACCAGGTCCAGACAGATGGACAGATGGGCGGACAGGCAGCGGTTGAATAGATGGCATCAAGATAAGGGATGGAGGCAAGCTAAAGCCCCTGGGACAATCAGGCGTTCTCTGCCTGTTGGTCCACTCCTAGACATGGTCAGATGGCATGGGGACCATTGTCATCACAGTATTTGGTGTCCTCTTCTTTAAGGGCACAGGAAGTGCAACCATACTCTTTACCTAGTATTCAGTAACTTCTTGGTTTTCCTAATACGATCACAGTATGTGTCCCTATACTCCCATTTCACCTTGAGGGATTTGTATGGTGGCTCTCGTGCCACTCCCAAGAAGTGCTGTATCACTCTGTGCCACGAGGGTGGTTCTGGATCGATGGTGCCATTCACGTGTCTACCCGGGTACAGAGTCATCCTCCATCTTCAAAATGGAGTCAAAAGCTGCTTGTAAAATGGAATCTGTCGGGACAAGGTACAGCCTGGTTTGGGGGAGGGGTGTCACCGTTTTACACAGTATGGAATAAGCTAGATTAGGCCTTAGTCTGATCTCAGCAGCCACTGAGCCTCTCAGAAGCTTCCCAGAGCCAACCCCACCACAGCACCCTGGCCCACCCATGACCTCATTGGGAGCAGCACTGGCCTCACATTGGCCTGATGTCCATTTCACTCTAATTAACATCCCTCCTACACCTTCAGCAGAGGCTCCTCATGGAGGCAGCTGAGCTCAGAGCATGGTACACCCTCTTACAGCCTTCTAGAAAAAAACAAGAGGAAACTCCATCCCAGTCTCCACCCCAGGATCCCCAGGCACCTCTTTCCTGTCTTCCCTATAGCATGACTGACCATCAAGGGGACAACAGCAGACAGAAGCTTCCGATTTGCACTAAAGCCATGCGTGATGAACCTTGACCCAGGCTCAGCTGTCATCTCCCCACTGAGAACAGCCATCAGGAGCAGGCACCTACTGAAACAAGAGAGGGGTGTCTCCTCCCTCCTGCATTTGGTCACTCACACAGGAAAGATGTGAGGGGACCTGAAGTTCACATTTTCTTCCCCTTCCAGGAGACAGGAGCGTGGGACGCAGAGTCAGGATGGAAGAAAACTGATGGCCGAAGCCCAGCTTCGCGTAGAGGCTCCTGACAAGGTCCAGGCTTGGGGTCTCCCTACTGCTTCTCTCACGATGGTATCGGGAACCCCTCCTCAAAGTCTACACCCAGAATGTTACCCTCTGTGCTCCATTCTGGAGGAAGCTGATGGTGCTAGTCTTAAGCTGTGTGTTTTCTTTGCTGAGGCCCAGTGGCAACGGATGCCACGAAGGGGAAGGAGACCTGATGTGGCCTTGATGACAGACTAGAGAAAAGTCCACCTGTTACCATATACATTGTTCCCTGTGGCCACATATGGGAGGACAGGGGACAAGTCTTCCCAAGGTGGAAGGTGGCACACCCAAGAAGGCTGGTCTTCAGGGACAAGCTCTCCGGGCAGGAGGGTAGGGAGGCACACCCAGAGGAGGGGACAGGTTGTGCATGGCCAAATGGGATGTCCTCAGGGAAGGGCCAGCTGGCAAATAGCAGAGGACGTCCTAGGAAGCAAGCGGGGAGCCACCATCTGCAGGACTCTGGAGGACAAGTTCAGGAGTCTATACTTGGTCCTGCAAGCAGCAACGGAAGCTGAGAGAATTTGAGAGATGAGTCAGGGGTACTAACTCCTGCTGGGAGGCCACAAGGGAGAGGAAAAAGAGCAGCCAGGGGCAGCAGCTGGAAGCCTTGGGGACACTAAACCTAATTGACTACGGCAGAGAAGGAGATTGGCAGGAAGTGCTTTGGGGAACAGATGTGTCCCTAGCTCTGAAGGCCCTCAGAGGAGTAGATGTGTCACCAGCCACCACACACCTGGATGGGGAAGACGTTGTACACACCAACTGATGGAGGCTGACTTCTTGCTACCCATGGCAGCTGTGGTAGGGACATGGAGTGGGGTGGGCTTTTGAATGAAGCTGAGATGTGTGGCTGGCCCAGGGTCCACTGAGGGAGCCCTGGGGAGCTCTGTGGGTACCTGGAGACATTGTCCTCTTACCATCAGTACAGGTTCTTGCCTCTGGTGCTAAACAAGTCCTTTGTGAGTATCATACTTTGAAGGGACATCGCAGCCTTCCTCCCCAAGCTGCCGTATGATCCTAAGGAAGCCCTTGAGCTCTCTGGCTTCTATAAGAAAACTGCTTTCTTCAAAGACAGTAAGAGCCGTATCTTCCTAGGTAGGAGGGTGCCGAGCAGAGTACCACACTCTTCCTGGGGGGAGAGGTGCAGCTCTTCTTTGTAGTTCACCTTGGGGGTGGCCTCCTCAACTCTGTTGCCATGGCCACACTACTCTGAGAGGTACCTGCTCTTCTTTGAATGGTCTGGTAAGAACTAGACAAATGCCAGTTACCCCAAAGCCTCGGTTAAGTACCAAGAAGACAGCGAATGTAGACATAAAATAGGATGCATGATACACAAGGCATCCGAGGGCACGCCATTACAGCCCACCCGCCTCATCAAGAGGTCCTGATCCTGTTGCACACATTCCTAAGGAAAAAGATTCCGTTGCCTTCTTGAGCAAGTTCACATGGACTACAGAGCCTCATGGTGTGTGTGCGCGTGCACTCGTGCAGTGACAGCCATGTTAGTGTGTTTCACACCATGGTCACTAGCTAGTTCTACACATCAGGGCTGGTTAGGTTTTTATTGGCAACAAGATACAACTCCAAGTCACCGGAGAAGAAGGAATCTCAGTTGAAGAATTGCTTTAATCAGACTGGCCTTGTGGCCATGCCTGTGAGAAAATGTCTTGATTGACGACTGATGTGAGAGGGCCCAGTCCACTGTGGGCAGCACCACCCCTTAGGAAGATGGACTGTATAAGAAAGCTAGCTGAACATGAGCCAGGAGGCAGCCGTCCTCTGTGGTTCCTGCCCTGGCTGCCCTCTGTGACGCGCTGTGACCTGGAAGCCAAATAAACTCTTTCTTCCCCTAAGTTGCCTTTGAGTGGAGAGTTTGCCCTATTACAGTGACAGAAAGCAGACTAGAGCACCAGCATACCTCTGGCTAACTGCACCGCTCTTTCCTGTGACATGGGGGGACTCTTCCTCTAGGAAATGGGAAACAAGTTCAAGAGAAAACAACCCACAGATCTGTCCAAAGGCAAGTGCAAAGCTGTTCAGAGCAGCTGGGCCCATCGCAAGCCAAATGGCCACTCATTTGTTGAGCTATCAAGCAAGCCCAGGCATTTATAGAGGACAGAAAGGTGCCAAATCAGTGTCAACTTGAAGCAAGGATGACAGAGCAGTGACCAGGCATAAGCCACGCGGCACTCTTGGTTTTAAGCACAGAACCAACTTTATGTAATTCAGTAATCAGGCTCAGGGGAGAACATCAGAGGACACACTGGGGTTTTCAGACAGTGCTGTACTCCCCATACCAAGGAGCAGCGCTGCCCTAGCCCCACCTTGGGGGTTTCCTGGCCTCTAGGGAATTGCTTTCAGAGATCCTTGGTGCCCAAAGTTCCCACCACAGCCGCTTCTACACCAGGAGCTGGCTGGAAACCAACAAGACTGCCATTAGCGAAAAGAGAAAGGCAAAGACCTCATGTCCTCAGTCTTGCTCCCAAGTCCAAGCTCAAGTGTGCTCTTCATCCAGCAGCAAGGAAAACAGATAAAGCCTACCAGTCCTCATGATATGGTGGACCATCTTCCCCGGCCACAGAATGGGCTTTGGGTAACTCGGCTTTACGTAGGTGCCCATACATCCTGTTGCCAATGCAAATCACAGCTCTTGCTCCTAAGAGGATAAAAGATCACTTGTTCTAAGCTAAGTATGGCGACTGCAGCCTGGATGCACAAGATCAGGTTATCCTGAATAGCAACATCCTGTTGCAGAAAAGGTTACATGAGTCTTTATAGCCACAGACTAATCTAGTCATAAGGCCATGCGTTTCCCAAACACATTGGTGGGAGCATCAGGCAGGTGGGGGACGGCCTAGAGGGGAAGCTTCTGCCGTAGGTTTCACGTGCTGTCTGATGACACTCCTCTCTACATAACACAAGGTTTTTTGTTTTTGTTTTTTCCTCAATCAGCAATACTTCAGCTCTCCACAATCAGGACCATCCAGGCCACCCATCAGTCTTCTGGATCTCCAAACATAAATGTGACTTTCTCAGGAAACATCAGTTACAACACCATTGCTGCCTTCTAGGGCTTTTGAGCCTAGTTAGGGGGCAGAGTGGAGATTCTGTCAAGCTTAAAATAGTAAGGGTCTTGCCTTCTGCTTACTTTGGGAGCAGGGCCTGGCACCTAAAACATCTGACTTGATTGCCCAATGAAGATGCTCCTTTGAGAAGCTGACCCTGCCCCACTCAAGCCCAGTGCCCTCCCTGGTCCTCCCTAAGTGTAATTGATGGGCCAACCCATAGCATCACATTCATTCATTCATACTCACATCTCAAAAATCCCAGGGAAGAGGCCCTGGATGGGGGAGGGTAATACTCTCAATGTGTGGCCTTAGGTGTTTGGCCTTTGATAGGGTCCAGGAGAACAGACAGAAGGACCCAGTGAGGACTAGGGTGTTGGTCTTCTAGAAAACCAAAGGTGAGGGACAGGCAGGTGTCTGTCCTGCTTTTGGACCTAAGGGAGTGACCAAAACAGCACAAAAGCTGATGTTCACAGAAGACTTCTGGAATGCCAGACACCATGCAGGGGTCTTTAACTGTGCTGTTTCATTCACAGTTGTCTGTTCTTGCCCACATTTGGCAGGTGAACAAATAGGTTCAGAAGGAAAAAGAAACTTTCCTCAAGCTCATATAGCTACAGGGATCCAGGCTCAGGATCTGAACCTATTCCCACAGCCTAAGAACTAGGACACTCTGAGGAAGGCAGGCAGGGTTTTCAATGACAGTCTGGAGAGGCCCTGGGTGGGCAGTGAGCACTGAGGAGCAGAGCAGGAAGTAAGGGGAGCTGGTGTGGCAGGACCCACACACGGGACATCCCTGGATATACCTGCATCTAGATTGTCTCTGGGAGCCTTGCAAGAGAAAGAAGATAAAGCCCAGGATAAGTTTGAGATGTAGGACAGTGATAGAGGCCTAACCCAGGCCCAGCCTCTGGCTTCTTATGAGCTGTGGCTAGAATTGCAAGGCCAATAGCTTCCAGGCCGGGCTGTGACTACAGTGAGACCTCATCTGTGACACAAGGATAATGGCTTTGGGGGGTGCTATGTTTGGACAAAGTGAAATGGCATGTGTGAAATGGCAAGCTGAGTTCTACAGCATATCAAATCACACCAGCTGCCTCAGCAATAGTCACTGACCACATTAAATCCAGTCAAACCAACCTGGAGACTATACGAGCATTAAATGTTTCACTTGTGACTCTTGAGAGCTTGGGAGGGCACGTGAGCAATGGAGGAGGGGACAGTCCTCTGGTGTGTGTACAGGAACTCCCCAAGGGCCCAAGGAATGGTGTGCACCAGGCTAGGCTTCTTCTCAGCCATTTTTAGTAAAGGTAACAAATTCATGGGGCTGGGGAGATTATTGAGTAGTTAGGAACACTGACTGTGCCTGCAGAGGAACCTGGTTGGGTTCCCAGCACCCACGTGGTGCTAACAACAGTCTATAACTCCAGACGACCTCTTTTAGAGCCTCCCTCCCTCCTTCACTCCTTCCCTCCGTCCCTCCCTCCCTCCCTCCCTGTGCATGTGCATTTTTCATTTGAGGATGGTACAGATAGATGCCCCTTAGAGATTTTCCCCTATCAGGCCACATAGATGGAGTCTGTCCACTCTTGTGGTTTCTTGGAATTCCAGGATAATCAGGGACTATGCCTTGTTATCAGTTTCGATACCATCTCAACAGAAACTTGGGTTGCTGTAAATATCTTTGTGTAGTCGTTCAATAAATTCATGGCAATGCCACTGCTAGGTCAAAGGTCACAGGCCTCCCTGAACACCACCTACTGGCTCGGCTCTACAATTTACTGCAATGTCTTGCCAGCCCAACCACCTCTCCATTTCCTTTAAGCTCTAGGACAGGCCTCATAGGCAACCCAAGTCAGGCTTTGACGTTTATTCGTTCGTTCGTTCATTCATCCATTCATTCATTTATTTTTTTTTCCTCTGGTCCAGACCCTGGGCTGACTGCTGAGCACACACATAAGGTCATCCCCAGCCTTCAGATCCTTCAGTGTAGACCTGGATCCTTTTCCTCCATGAAATCCCCTGAGCTCCCCATGCAGGCCTCTAGTCTCCTCTCCGAGCCCCACAAAGCCATCTACAAATAATCTTCACATCTTCACCTGGGTAGTAGAGACACACAGAGGCGTCATCCAAAGAAATCTGTTCTACAACCAGGGACATAGCACCCTCCCTCCTTTCCAGAGACCGCCCCTGTCCATCCCTGATGGAAGTAGGGTTATTGCAATTCGGATGCCTGTCCTGGAGACTTGGAAAGGCTGAGCTGTCATGCAGAGGGGTGCTGGGATGAGAAGAGGCAGGAGTAAAGACAGCCTAGGCCTACACACTAGAAACAGCTATGGCACGGCCATGACAGCGGCAGCAGGGAAGCTAGCCCGTGGCTTAGAGAGGGAGACTGCCACAGGGAAGGATCAATGCTAGAAATAAAAGTCCTAGAGAAAGTCCCATGAACTTCCTTCCCTCCCTGAGGACCCCCTGAACCTTCTCAACAAATTGTTCTGTTTATCTTCAGTCCGTCCGATCCATTCCTCGCCCCTGCATAAGGCCCCTCCAATTTGGTCTAGGGCACCTACTCCTCCACTCCCATCCTGGTGTGCTGGAGTCCGTCGTCCGCACCAAGTGAGAGCAGAGTATGCCGCAGGGTACTCGCCAGATCCTTGAGGAGGTAGCACAGCACACTCTCTTCACCGTGGAGCTGCTTCCAATGCCACTGACTCAAATCCTACATGGCCTTCATTTCTAGAAAGTTCTCAAAGCCGTGGCCCAAGTCCCTCATGTGGCCTTCAATCCTGTGTCCTAGACAAGCTGGGTCTGCACAGGAACATTACTGACAAACGGAAGGTGCTAGAAACCTACAAACAAGGCAGCTGCATGGGCTGCACTGCCCAGCAGGCTCTGTGTGAGCTGAGCTGGCAGTCCCATAAACTGCCTGGCCATGGGCCCCTTCACTGTCACTTGAGCTCTCTGCTGGGCCCTGGGGGACCATGGGTAATGAAGAGACACTGCTTGGAACAGTCTCACTCTACAGCCAGCACAGTTTACTGTCCTTATGAGGCTCTTGCAGCAGCGGACAACAACACAGGTCTCACAGAGCACACTGTGGCTGAGGCTTACATAAGTTAGTCAGTAGGAGGGTGTCCTCCCACAGTGACATTGCACAGCCTGCCAGGCTCCCTGCTCCACCCTGTCATCCTGACGAGTAGGACACAGTCAGGGGACAGGAGCTTCTGATGACCCTCATCCTCAAATTGACAGGGCCATCCACAATCCCTGTCGTGTCCTCCTAGACTCCTAGAATGTGGGGTTCGCTTGCCCGGTCACTTGAGAGCTTTCCAGTTGGATGCCACCCTGGCACCCTGAGATCCTCTCCCAACCTTCCTGCTGAGACAACACGATGAAACCAAATGATGTCATTCTCTTGGGGGTGAACAGAATCTCTGAGCTGCGTGGCCCTTCCACAGATATGATCCACTGATGGCAGCAGTACCCAGAAGGCTGTGGGCCAAAGACTGCTGACTGGCCAACCTTTATGCCCTCGTGGTAGGGAGGGGCTCCCTTCATGCCCTCAGGGCAGGGCAACTGGTCTCCAAGAAGCAAATCCCAAGAACTGAGGAGCCCAAAGGCTGAGAAGCTCCCCAACACAGTGGCCTAGTTGATAGAGCTCTTGCCTGAGGTACCTGAAGTTCTAGACCCAACACTAAGTACACTAGGCATAATGATGCCTGCCCATAATTCCAGCACTCTGGATGTGGAGGCAGGAGGATCAGAGGCTGGACAGAGAGCTCAAGACCAGCCTGGCTTACATGAGACCTTGTCTAAATAAAAATAAAGCTAGCGGGAGGTATTTTGGCAAAGCTCCGAGAACAAAGGAGTAGAGCACTTAGGCTCCCTAAGTGCGGGAACCAGGGACAACAGAGGACATACCCTGACCCTCCTGGAAGAGTGGACAGAGTCCTGAGATGCTACACACCTTATGACGGCACCAGGATCTGCCAAAGGTGAAAGACAGGTAGAGCAGGTCATTTGTGCCCACCCTAGATCCTGGGTGGGGGACAGGCAGGGAGCGACCATTTCCCCAACTCAGTGAGCCGCCATGCCTCGGAGGTGGAGAGTCTGTGAAGTTTTCAGAGCATAAAGTCCAGATCCCTTTGGTTGTGGGGGACAGGACACTAGGGACTCTGAGCACAGACAGCTGAAGGCCAGGGCTGACCTGTTCCCAGAGCCCAGGGAGACATCACCCTGTTGGTGGCACTGGAGAGGCAGTGACAGTTGAGAGAAAGAGGCCTGAGGCGAGGAGGCAGCTGGCCAAAACAATTAAGCAGAGCCCAAGGGAGGGAGAGGCCTCCCAGGGCTATTAAACTCACTCATTAATTTAAAGAGTAGAACCTTCCCTTACGATAGCCACTGGCTGTCCCCAGAGGCTTCTGGAAGGCTGGGTACTGCTTGTAGGCTTCAGGTAACAGAAATGTCATTAGCATATTACAGCCTTGGCCCTCCGGATTGTTTTTATGTCCTGAAGGCAGAAGATAAATGGCCCTGATCACTTTTATGATGCAGGTGTCACTGCAGAAGCTTTGCATAAAGTATCAGTGTGTGTGTGTGTGTGTGTGTGTGTGTGTATTGTTTATAGGGTGCACCAGGTTCTCTGCACCTGAGCTAAGAAATGGCCTTTCCCACCTTGGCACTGGGTTACTCACACAGGTCTTGTTTATCCAAGTCCCTCTCTGTGGGGCCCACGTGAAGACCTTGGCATCACAATTCAAGGTGCAAGGGAGGGCTGGGGAGATGGCTCAGGGGGCAAAGGGCTTGCTGCGTAAGCAGGAGTTTTGATTCTTAGCACCTACAAAAACCAGACATTGTATCATGCTTCTGAACTATGAGGGGTTGGGTGCAGAGAGGAGGATCCCAAGGCCTCACTGGCTAGTCACAGCTTAACCCAAATGGTGAGCTTTAGGTTCAGTGAGAAACCTGTCGACGACAATGATGATGATGATGGTGATGATGATGTTGCAATGATCAATGTGAAAGACACATCAACATCAACCTTTGATCTCTATACATGCACACACACTTGGGCACAATCATTTGCACACACACACACACTTCAAGGGGTGCTTGAGCTGAGCTGGGCTGGGCAGGGCTGCAGCCCTGATCCCATAGGGAAGCACGTGTCCTGGGTCACCCAGCAGCTTGGCTGGACAACTGGTCTTGAGGAAGCTGGCCTCTGTCACTGGGCCTCAGGAAGAGCCGGACCAGCTCACGTAGGGCATCCCTGCGGCTGCTGTACAGGCTGGAAGCTAATGGTCATTCGACAGCCAGGACACAGAGGTCCCAACAATCATTATCACAAACCAGCCGGAGGGCTACCGCCACAAGAGCAGACCCAGTACCTCCGACCAGCACACCCCTACCTGTGGCATCTGTGAGGCTGGAGGACCAAACCGTATGTGGAAGCAGCCTACAGATCTTTGGTGCATACGGCTGATGGGAGACTTTAAAACCACCTAGCTGGGCAGAGCCTCTTTGGCTTGGAAACTGGATGTATTTGGAGACCTCTGTGAAGGTCAGGGCTGGAAATGCAGCATGGCTTCAAGTCCCCAGACAACTTAATCAAGACTCAATCTACTCCGTTTTTCATTATGGGCTAGACTCCTTGGTCATCTTTCAAACTAATGAGAAATCTTGTCTGGGGATGTTGGGCAGCTTCTGTCTCCTCCCGATAAATAATAATAATAGAAATAATAATAATAATAATAATAATAATAATAATAATAATAATAATAATAATAACAATATTATTATTATTATTATTATTATTATTATTATTATTATTATTATTATTATTATTTCTTTCCCCCATATTCCCAGCAGCCTGCAGCTGAATGTTTTGCCCTGGGTCTGTTCAGGGCTCTAGGAAGCTAGAAGGTCACCCTGAGAAGCAGGGGACTAAGGCTCTTATGGGGACTGGAGCAGAAGCAAGGTGGACACATATGCTTCAGCCGTTGATGCTCCTCCAGCCTGTCCTGCCTCCACTTCCCAAAGGGAATCAAAAGCTTACAAATGAGTTGTTGGTGCTCCAGCAGCTGTCCTCTGCCATCCAGGAAGGAGCTAAGTACAGAGCGAGCATGAGACAAGTAAGGTACCTAAGTGTGGGAACAGAGACTTCCGTACTGACTAGGGCAACATTGCCATCATGCAGGACTGGGCTTTCCCTAAGGAGCGCAGCATGCCTGGTTTGCAGCCCAGTAACCTCAGAAGGACTCTGGGAAACAATACTCAAGCTGGTCCTCATAAGGCAAGAGGCACATGTGACCATCACGTAAGGACACTGGCTGTCTGGATTTCCCCACCCCCACCCCCACCCCTACCCCCACCCACATCCATCTTGGCAAAAATCCGTAGAGAGGGTCCTCCTCTCAGATGAGGCTGGAAACAGCGAAGCAATTCACATAAGGTCTCCTGACTAACTTCGAGGCACATCAGCCTTTCCACTGATGAGGCCTGCATACCCCCTCACCCCCCTGCAAGGTTTGGGGAGTAGCAGCAGATGCATGAAAGAGTGAATCCTGGAGTCAGGTCTGCCAGGGCTCAAGCACACATAGCAGCCATATAGTTTGCCTTGGGCAAGCCCCCTTTCCTTGCTGTGAGGACTCATTTGTATATCCCAAGTCATCCCATGCCCAAGTAAACACTGCAGCCCAACATGGGCTGCAGAGCTGAGCATGCGTGACAGGGACATATCCCTTCAGCTGACTCTTCCCAGGGTCCCAAATCTCCAGGGAAGGTATCTCAACCAGCACAGCCCATGCCCATAGGCCGGGCATCGAATCAGAACTGAGTCACAGTCATTTCCTCTGTGTGGGAACTGGCCTTGGCACGCATGACTCAGTTACTCAGAGATAGGTGGGGCCCTGTGGGGGTGGGGGCGGCATCTGAGCCCAAGGAAGGTGCAAATGCTGTGCTGTCTGGCTGTTAGTTAGTTTGGGACACTTGGAGTACCCACTCACAGCGGCTGCAATCAGTTCCAAGATGTTCCCCGTTCCTCCAGGAATGATCTGGGTCCCTCAGTTCCAGAGTGCATCTCAGAACATCTCACAAAATGCTTTTCATGAACATAGCCAAGTGGCCAAGAAAGCTCTCCTAGCCTTCTGGCACTTTCCCTGTTGGGGATTTGCCAAGCAAAAAGTAGGTCCCCTGGAGTAGTTTGTTCCAGGGTTTCTCAGAGGACTTCGAAGCAGAAGGCTGAGCTCTGGGATGGGCCTGCGTGCTGTCCAAATTCCCCACCTTAACATTCACCTGAGCCCCAGGAGGTCTCTGTCATGGGTGCCCACGCCGCTAGCCCCTCTCACAGGATCCAGATTAAGGACAGCCACCAAGAATAACTGAGACCCAAGCCGCCACACTGGCAGCTTTTTTTTTTTTTTCCCTTACATGACAGTCGACACAGCCAGCAGCAGGTGTTCCCATCTGATGGGGCTGCAGGCATGGGCTAGGCCCATGTCAGGAGTCAGTGACCCAGAGAGAAGATAACTGCAGGGCCAGCCGAGGCAGCAGATAATGCTGTTGAGAGTTTGGTCCTGCCTCCACCATGGGCCTTTTATGCCTCGTCCATCAGCACCCGTGATTCAAGAAGGCAGGCCCCGCTCCCGCTGCTGGAGCCACAGCCATCCGTCTCATGCTTCATAGCCAAGATACCTTCCTGGTACTCAGCTCTGATTCAAACCATTATTCCTCATTACTCTGCTGAGCACTCCTCAGCAAGCATCTCCTCCTCTGCCTTCGTGCCCTTCAAAGGACTACAACAAGACTCATTTCTTGACTAAGGGACAGGCCATCCGTCTTCTTAATCTGCCCTCATAAATCAACCACCTGAGTACCCCAGGCTGCCCACCTCTGCTGCCCTAGAACTCTCAAATCCTCTGGATATCTCTCAGGGAAGCCCCCAGGCTCTTGCGGAGGGGGCAGTCATGTCCCCAGATCACCCAGAAAGCCTCTCTCCCAGTGCCTGTCTCATGTGAAGGAATGGGGGGCCTGGCAGATGCCTCTACAGGAGGCTTGGCAGCAGCCACAGCAGCTGCTTCGGCTGTCAGCAGGGCCTTCTGCTGGAACGGGATGTCTTAAGCTTGTTGGGATCAATTGCCCGTGGTGCTCTGATTAAAGCCCCTGCCAGGTGGCTGACAGCTTCAACAAAGAGGGGAAAGAAGAAGGACTTTGTTGGGACCCTGAGCAGATCCAAGGGACGTGGTTGTAAGGTGGAAAGTGGAGGAGGAGGAGATGGGGTCTGCCGGGCATGGGCAAAGTTCAAAGGTGCTTCACTGGGCCCATGATCTGGTCTTTAGGAAAAGCCCAAAGCAAAGGGCAGCAGAAAACTACTAAAAGGCCACAGAAATTTACAACTGAAGAAGAGAGAGAGCTAACTAGTAAACAGGAAATGAGTGTGAGCATGCATTTGTATGCATGTATATGTGTATATTGTGTATGTGTATATGCATGCATGTGCATTTGTGTGTGTACACAAGTGTGCATATGCATGCCTATGTGTGCATAGGTATGCATGTGCACGTATATGTGTATATGTGCATGTGTGTGCATGTATGTGTGAGATTTGTTTGTATATGGGGAAGCCCAGAGGTGTCTTTAACTTCCCTCTCCACCCAAAGTCTCTTTAGGATTCATAAAACAAGAGCTGAAGAGATGACTCAGTCAAATGTTTTCTGCACAGGAGGACCTGACTTCAGCTCCCAGCAGCCATGCAAAAATCCAGGCGTGGTGATGAGTGCTTGTAACACCAACACTGGGGAGGTGACAACAGAGAGATCTCTGGGCTTGCAGGCAGCTATTTGTACCATATTGATAGGCTCCAGGTTCATTGAAAAATAAGGTGGAAGGCTGGGCGCTATAACATACACCTTTAAGCCTACCACATGGAGGCAGAGTTCAAGGCCAGCCAGAGGTATGTATTGAGATCCTGTCTAGCAGGAGGAAGAGGAGGAGAAGGAGGAGGAGGAGGATGAAGAGGAGGAGGAGATAGAGAGAGACTGAGGGATAAACCAGATGTCAGCTTATGGCCTCCACATGTGCATATGCACACATGAATACACACACACACACACACACACACACACACACACACACACACACACACACATTAATAAATATAATTTTAAAAACAAAAACAGGATGCTGCCTTCATCTGATAATGTCATGGGCTTTGAGAAGTCAGATCTTGCTTCCTGCTCATTTTTGGCTCTTAAAAAATGCCTTTTGCTTCCTTGAAAACTTAGCCCTGCACTGAATAAAGAAATTTCCGGCATCTCACCTGCCTCCCATACCTTTCTCTACTTGAGGATCCCAATTGGATTGCATTCCCAGCTTCCCTTGCAGCTAAACATGGCCACTATAGTAGAAGTGCTGGGCGCTGCTTCCAGGCTTACCCCCGACAAATGCCTCCCACACAGAATTTTTCATGCTGGAAATAAATGCTTTCTAGGCCACTGATCCTGTTTAGAGGAGAGACGCCCACCACATTGGATGTCACTTGAGCAGTAATAATAACTGGTGTGCCTGACGTAGCTGCTAGCACACCTTAGCTAATACCACAGAGTCTGTGGGTAAGTACTGTACTCAAAATATTCACAAGGCTTAGAGATCCAGAGGTCGCAGAGCCTGAGAGGTGCGGGGAGGGGGCGGGTACATCCCACTACTGCTGCAAATGGAATGATCTGGCTAAGAAAGGCCTCCATACCTCCTAGCATCTTAAAATCCTACCTTAAGCCCTATGTTGGCCTATGGGGTTTTCTACTTTCAAGAAGTTCCTGGGTCGATCAGGACATGGATGGACACACAGGTGACCTGAGACAGAAGGATGATGACTGTTGTTGGTCTGAGGATAGAGGCTGTCCTTCGGGAGATGCCCCATTCAAGCTGAGGTCACAGGGCCTGAGTGGGGCTCAGCCTGCCAGAGGATTCCTGTGGCAAGAGCACCGGGCAGAGAACACCAGGCAGGGTGCTGCCTAGACTAGAGCAGCTGGGACCCCTGAGGGCAGCCTGGCTGCTCTGAGAAAAGGTGTGGGATATTCTGAAGATGAGCTTGGGGCCTGGAGCTGGCAGGCCTGATCGATGCTAGAAAAACCTCGGTCCACGGTTTTCAATGACAGCTTGCCTGGCAGTGGCCAGAGCCTTCTGTGCAAACATGTCAAGAAACCATCAATCCCTTGATCACTGTGGAGGTTTGGACTGCCTTCCAGCAGCTGGTGACATTCCTGAAGAGTGCTTGTGGTGACAGGCAAGCAGGAGGAGACCCAGCTAAGACCTGACACACACCCCCTCCATTGCCCTTCTCAGCAGCCTATGGCTGATGAGATTGTGCCAAATGGGCTGCTACTAGCAAGGCTGGAGTTGAAATCTGAGCCAAGCTGTGGCCCTTGGTTCCAAGACAACATGGTGGGTTACTGGGCATGAGTGTGTAATCACACACGAACCTAGGTATTTCTAGGCGGTATTTTGTAGATGTCCTCATTTCCAGTCAGTTTCCTGGAAGTAAAGGAGAGGGCCCTTGGAGATGCGAATGAACTCATCCCACCACTTAAATGGGGAATCCGCCTGAGACTGTGACAACTGCCTACCGCACCCCACCTCTTGGATTCTGAGGTTGCCATTCCCACAATCATGCCAGCCAATCCCACACCAATATTTTAAAACACGCTGAGTAATAAAATAGGATCAATTCTGACAAATGCATCATTTAGGAGAGTTTGCCATTGTGCAAATGTCACAGTATGTGCTTGCCCAAAGTTGGGTGGTGCAGCTGGGTATACGCTCAGAATGTGCGGCACGGCCACCATCACGCACATAATCCATCATGGACTGGATAATTGTCAGACAGCACATGGTACACATGCACCGTATTGGCCACTTTTAGGTCCCTGTAATTAAAACGCCCAACAGAAACAACACAAGGGAAGAGGTATTTGTTTTGAGGCATAGCTTCAATCCACAAGTGCCCCATGTGCCTCTCCAGGATATCACGGCAGTGGGAATGCATGGTGGACACTTTTCACATCATGATAGACCCAAAAATCAAGGTGGGGCAGGAACCAAAGGCTCCTAGTGGCCTATTTCCACCAGGTAGACCCTACTTCCTAGAGGCTCCACAGCCTCCCAAAACAGAGTAACCAGCTTGGGGTCAAGCAATTCAAAACACGAGCCATAAGGAGACACTTCAGATTCAAACTATAGCATGTCCTATAGTCCCACATGAGTCCTCGGTGGCATACCATTGTCCGTCCCACCTTGCTGCAGCCCCTATGCCAAATCCCAGATCACCTGCCACTCTTCAGGAGTCCATGGCTGGTTTCTGCTTTGGATTCAATGTTTATGCCCTAATTTCATACATTGAGGAGTCCCCAAGTTCCAAATCAAGAGTTCTGTATAAGAGGAGGTGGTCTTTGATTTGGACTAGATGAGAGCATGAGGGTAGAGCCCTCATAATGGAAATAGTATCCTCACAACAAGAAGAAAAGATCAGAGCTAGCTGTCTCCTCACAGGGACAAAGGAAGAAGGGATGTGAGGGCCCACAGTAGACAGTAGATGTCTCTCAGGAGATGCTTGGTTCAGGCTAAGGTCACAAGACCTGGCAGGACTATGTCTACAGGCCGGGATGAGGAGTCTCGCTAGGTACTGAGAACCTAAGTTGTCTGATATCTTTGCCTCCTGAACTGTGTGTGTGAGAGAAAAATACCTACTGCGTAACACCCTCATAGCCCCCATCACCCCATCAGCACCCCAATCTGTGGTCTGTTGTAACAGCAGCCAGAGCTAATGGAAATGGTCTGGGAGTTCAAATGATGTCAGCCAAGGGAAAAGCTGTGGGAGTCGGCAGGAAGGACATCTGACTCCATTGGCCAATAAGTGAAGGCTCAGAAGCCAGGGCGGGGGCAGAGGAGTGAACTGCTGTAGTGCCACTCAGGCTGGGGTCACAGCCCAGCCCAGAGACAACTACCCAGAGAGTCTAGGGCATCACAGGGAGAGGAAGCACCATCACACCCAGCGAGCTCCAGCCAACTTGGGACAAGCCTAGAGTTTTGGGTTGACATCTAGAATGCTGTGCTCCCCACACCCATACCGTATGTAACAAATCCACCCCAGCCTGATCTCTACCCACCCAAAATATAGGAGTTACAGTATGGAAGACCAGGGGAGGCGGCGGTGAGCCTGGCTAGACTTTCTTGAGAAAGTTCTTAGTGAGAGGTTCTCTGAACCTGGCTTGCTCTATTCAGCTGCCCTGGGAAGTAGGAAGAGCTGTGGCCAGAGGCCAGCTGCTCTGAAAACAAAGCACCACTCTGAAGACATTGGCATGTGCTCTACACTGCCCCATGTGCCACAGGGTATAGATCTCAGCAGGAAGATCAAGTCAGAGCTGAGGTCACATCTGAGATGATCTGTCAGTCCTCCTGAAAGCAGAGGCCGCTGGCAGCTGGGCACAGCCTATAGCATGCCTTTCCAAGTCACTGTACTTCCTACCCTGACAGGATCCGTGTCTGTCCTGCTCTGGGTACTAACAGCTAAGAAAAAAGCCTCTGGATTTCAAGATAAAAGAATAAAGGGATTGGGCGTGGTGGCACACGCCTTTAATCCCAGCACTCGGGAGGCAGAGGCAGGAGCATCGCTGTGAGTTCAAGGCCAATCTGGTCATAGCTACAGGGAATAGCCCCTCCCTGCTTCTCACCCACAGTTCACCAGTCGCTCAGATCCTGCAGAGTCTCCTTGAAGCAGGCCACTCGGAGGTGACTTCACCCACGGGTACCCTCTCATCTCTGTTCCCAGCCACCGACATGGGTATGGGCAGCTACTTGAAGACCTCTAGCCAAAGATCTCAGTCCTTCACCGAAAGCTATCTGGATGACGCCACTGTTTTGATTCTTTGTCCAAAAAGGACACTCTCCACAGTGGCTCAGAACTGACAGTTCATTTCCTCTACAGCAGGTGTGAGCAAGAAGGAAATAGATTGAGCTACGCATGTAGCTGGGTTAGTAGAGTGCTTGCCTGGCATGCACAAAGCCCTGGGTTCAATCCCCTGCAGCACACAGAGCAGGCATGATGGCACAGATTTGTAATCCTAGAGGGTATGGAGGTAGGAGGATCAGAAGTTCAAGGTCATATTCAGCTACGTAATGAGTTTGAGACTAAACTAGGCTACTTGTGAGGGAGCCTTTTAAAAGCAGGCTGGGGTAGCCAACTGAAGTGACATCCCATCACTGCCTACACTCTTAATTAGTTGGACACAAGTCCCTGGTTCCAGTACACCCACAGGAGAGGGAATTAGATAGCATCATGGGTTCTAGGAGATGACAGCTTTGGTTGTTAGTTTTATGTCAACTTCACACAAGCAAGAGTTATCCGAAAAGGGGGAAATCTCCGTTGAGAAAGTGATTCCTTAAGATCCGGATGTAAAGCATCTTCTTAATTAGTGATGGGGGAGGACCCAGCCCATGGTGGGTGGTGCCATCTGTGAAATAATGGTCCTGGGTTCTACAAGAAAGCAGGCTGTGCAAGCCAGGAGGAGCAAGCCAGTAAGCAGCACTCTTGCGTCAGCTCCTGCCTCCAGGTCCCTGCCTCCAGGTCCCTGCCTCCAGGTTTGAGTTCTGTTCCTGGCTTACCTGAATGATGAACAGTGAGGTAGAAGTGTAAGACAAATTAACCCTTTCCTCTCCAGCTTGCTTTTGGTCATGGTTATTTCATCACAGCAATGGTAACCCTGACTAAAGACAGCAGCCATGTGAGTGATCAAGGCCGTTGCTGAGCCTCTGAGTGAAGCCTCTCTCCCTCAGCGTGGTTTTGAAATGCCTACGCCTGCCTATCACCAGTAGAAGCAGAATCCCTAGTGACAGATCCAGGCCAATGTCCCTCCATGTGACATCCAGTGGGAACATGTCCCATCCATAGGTTTAGAGAAGGCTGGGCCCTGGCCCAAAGCTAACCAAGGTTTTGAGTGTCTGACTTTTCCCATCAGCCCTGTACATATGCTCCATCCAGCAACATGTAGAGTGAGGTGCCTGGGTAAGGGAGTGACTAAGGCACCCACCCCTCCCAGTGCACCCTGTGCACGGAAGAGCACTCCCACACTTGAGACATCACTGTAGTATGTTGTCCCTGGGTTACTCAGAGAGGACCACCCTGGATCCACCATCACCCAGGACTGGACCTGAGCCTGAGTCCTGATCTTCTCTGGAGATGCTGGAGACTAGAGTGTGAGGAGAAAGAGCGTAGAGGACTCCTGGGTGGAGCGTGACTGTGACAGGGCAGACTGCCCTAGGTGCTGTGATGATCAGGGTGATGCACTGTGACTGGGCCTAAGAGTGGCTCAGGAGAGGGCAGGGCGTCAGACAGAGGCTGCGGCTGGGGAAATGGATTCGAGATTCGCGGATGTGACAGACAAAACACTGAAAGGCCAGGGAAGGCTGAGGCCCCCCCACACCTGTTCTCCCCCGCCCCCCGCCCCTGTAGTTGGATAAATCAAAATGTCAGTACCAGCAGGACTCTTCGCTGCTCACTGCCACCTCCGTGTCTGCAAGGGGGAACACAAAAGCCTCATCCTCAGGTGTTCCTGCCTGGCCCTAAAGATAAGGAGACTCTGCCAAGCAGGCAGGAACAGCGTGTGGCCCAGCCTAGGCCTGCTGCCCGGAGGAGACCAGACCCAACCCTGCTGGGAGAACTGGGGCCCACTTGGGGGCCATTCGCTGTGGAGGTACTCAAACCCTGGAGGAAACTTGAAGAGACATGGACCCACTTATCTGCCTCCCAAAGACAGATTAGCTGTTCCGTCTGAGGGTGTGCCTCAGAAGCAGAGACGCTAACTCCTCAAGCCCTTCATGCCCCCAGGGCACCAACTTGTAGGGACTCTGCTTCGAGATTCCTTTCAGGCTAGACAGTGGATGTCCACCGTGTCCTTCCTCTCCCCATGGGTCACCAGGCAGGCTCTCCCTCCTCTGCAAATCCCTGTGCTCCTTTGGACTTTTTGAAATAAACCTCAGGACATCTTGACAAAGTCATTACCTCCCTCCCTAAGTCAAGCAGGCAGAAACCAGCTAAAGAGTGGAGGAAAGGGGCAGGAGAGATACCCCCTTCCCCCATGTAGGACCCACTCGAGCAGGGAAAGGTGAGCTGCTGTGGTGAGCAGGGGAGCCAGCACCCTGGAAAATGGCACGGCAGCTCTCGTGAACCGGGCAGGGCTTTCCCGCTGACGCCATGATCCCACTTGGGTGATAGAGGTGGGAGAAGCAGGAAGGAGGAAGTAACCAGAGATTTGTACATCTACGCTGCTGCAGGAAGGAGGAAGTAACCAGAGATTTGTGCATCTACGCTTGCAGCAGCCCAGCTCACCACAGGTAAAAGGCAGCTGCCAAACCGGGTGCCTATCAACAGTGGGGAGACAGTGGATGCACGTCTACAGAACGCTCCTAGGGCCTCCTTCAACCTCAGGATAGGATGCAAAGAAAGGGCAAACACTGTGATTCCACAGCGTGAAGTACTTAGAAACCGTGCTTAGAAAAAGTAGAAGCATGCAGGGTGGAGGTGGGGGTGGAGGTGTGTCCTCAGGACCTGGGTGCTGTGTAGCAGTTTCCCTGGGATTGAAATTCTATCTTGGAGGGAAGCTTAGTCTCAGAAGTCAACAACTCTCACAAACTTACCAGATGCACAAGGCGGGGGGGAGGGCCTCCCCAAGACTATATATGCCTCAGAGGCTGTGGCAGAGAAGAGAGAGTCTTAGAGCTGTCAAGCCACTTGCAAGCCCTGCAGAGAGCTGTGGAGCCCCAGCTCTGGTGAATTGGGTGGGCTTTAGATGACTCAGCTGCCTTAAAACTGCCCATACCCTCCTGTGAGTAACCCCAATGACCTGACTCCCCAATTTGGACTTTGATGGTATCATTACTTTGTCTGGGGTGAGAAAACATTTTGACTAGTTCCCCCAGGAATAGTGTCACACAACAGTAGAGGGAGAAAATGGGTAGCTAGTATTTGAGGGGCCCAGAGCCTCAGTTTGGAAAAATGAGAGGTTTGGCATGGATGTTAGAAAGGGCTTCACAACATCATGGATATATTTAATGCAGTAATTAAGATGGTTAAAATGGCTAAGATGACATATCCTATTGTGTTAAGTATAATTTAATACAATAAAACCAAATATGGTTAAATTGTTTTTGTCTTTTAAGATGGAGTTTCACATATTCCCAGGCTGGTCTCAAACTCATTATACAGCTAGAGATAGTCTTGAACTTTATTAATATTAATATTATTATTATTACTACTACTACTATTATTATTATTATTGATTATTCAGTTTTTCGAGATAGGGTTTCTCTGTGTAGCCTTGGCTGTCCTGGACTCTCTTTGTAGACCAGACTGGCCTTGAACTCACAGAGATCTGCCTGCCTCTGCCTCCCACAGTGCTAGGACTACAGGTGTGCTATACCGCGCCAGACTAAATGTCAGTGCCTCCTAAGTGCTAGGGTTACATATGTGTGCCCTCATGCCTGGTTTATGTGTGGCTTGGAATTGGAGATATGGCTAAAATTTTGCAGAGCAGGGAGCTGAGGGTTAGCACAGAATGGTATCAAGCTAGAGCTGTGGGGAAGTTTCTCAAGTCAGCAATGTCTGACTGGCCTATAAAGGCTGGAGAAGAGTGAACCAGCTGAGGAGAGCCTGGCAGAGGAAGCAGGGTGGAGACAGAACGGTCCAGGTGAAATTCCACAGTGGGTAAGGACCAGTGTCCTCTGGGCCTGGATGGCATCACACAGGTCCTCGAAGCTAACAGAGCCAAGCCATTCAACTATGGAGTGACAAGAATGATGTCACATGGCATATCAACTAGATGCCATGTACCCGTAAGCTCAGACTGAGAAGGACCGTAGGGGAGATAGGACAACAAGCTGCCTCGAACAGGACCTGGGCAGAGGTAAGGGCCACAAGAACAGATGTGGCCTCGTCTGCAACTCTCACAGGCCGCTCTCTCCCAGGCCGCCTGGACTTCGAAGGGAATACAGGACGCCCCGATAAATCCAAATGTCAGGTGGGCAACAAATGGCTTGTCGGCGTGTGTCCCTAACTGCATGAGACACACTTGCACCAACAAATCCTTTACGGTTGCTTGTTCTGTTTTCTAATGTTGAGGCTGGAACCCAGGGTCCTGTGTGTGCCTGGCAAGCACTCTATGGCTGAGCTCACTCCCAGATCCTATTTGAAACTCACAGGGAATAAGGAGGCTTTGCTCTCTTGCCCCTTATCTGGAAGGAGTGGCAGCTGCTTTCCAAGCCCCCCTCCTTCTCATCCAGCAGGTACCCCCATCTTGCCCCCCACCGCAGACCATGCTAGTAGAAAGATGGACCAACAGTCACTCCTCTGCCCCATCATCTAAGATGGCCCTGCTTCTGCCTCTGGCTATGTATCTGGCCCTTGCTCTGAGGGGCAGCTGTCTCTCTGCATCGGACCCTCCCTCTGACATGGCAGGTTCCACAAGCACAGGCACCTGATGCTATTTATATCCCCAGAGCCTAGCACAGGTCTGACACACAGTAGGTACATCAAGACTGCCTCTCTGAAAGAGCTGCCTAGTGCAGAGGGGAGGAGGGAGGTAAGCATGGGGGTGAAGAGCTGCACCCCTATTCTCTTACTGTCTTCCCCCCTCAGCCTCTCACTCTGGCCACTGGCCACTAGTCCCTCTTTTTTGAGGAACAGTGTTGATAAGCAGGGCTGGAATACAGGTCTGCCCTCACCCTACCCCACAAGCCCAGCCTCAGGTGCACACAGTTCTATGGCAGCACCATTACCATGGCAACAGCAACCAGAGGTCACAGTGCTGGAAACCAAAGGATGCCTGCCCTCCTGGAACACCACCACCGAGGCAGAATCTAATTTTCATTACAGCCATAACACTGGTTTTGCATAATGGTACATATATTAATACCTAACACGCCTGTGTTTATGTGGTTAAAATTCATGAATTCAGGTCTAAATTTAAAAAAAAAAGTGCTGATGGCTGAAGTTTATCACTCTCTTAAAATGTTCTTGGATTGTTGTTTTAAGCCGATCTCTACTAGCCAGGCACTGGCTTCTAATTCCATTGCAAATGGGTAGGAGAAGAAACAGGGTTGGGTCACCCAGCCAGGCACTAGACCCGCCCAGACCTCAGGTCAACTCACCCGTGCCACAGTCCGTGGAGCCACACACTCACCTGTCAGTCAGTCTCCTTGCTGGAGTGGGTGGAGCTGAGGCAGGACCTACTAGAGGCTTTGTTTTGGCCCCAGCATTGGCCCTAGCAGCTTCTGTTGCTCTCACACTGTCCCTCTTCCTCCCACTGGGCAGTAAATGTGTGACAGGAAGACACTGGATGTGCTATTACCCTGGCAGCTCAATGGGCTGGCCTGGCACTCGTGGGTGCCATTCTGATATGCCACCTGCAAAGTAGGGGAGCAGGTAGTTGGAGCTGCCAAGTCAAACAGTGAAGGCCATAAAGATGAAATGAAACCAAAGGGGCATTGGGGAGAGAGAGAGAGAGAGAGAGAGAGAGAGAGACAACATGGCCAGTAGCACACAGTGAGCCTCTATCCCCAATCCTGCTCTGGGATCACAGCAAAATGAGGCCTCTGAAGAGTCCTGGCAGGCTCTCCTACCTCTGGCTCTCAACTTCCCTTCTGTCTACTGCGAACCCCACGCAGCCACTGAACTGATCCCAGCTACCAATTCCCCAGTCTCCCCTCCATCCATGTCTCTGCTACCAGTCCTAACATCCCTTTGTCTCTGTTCATTCTTCTTCCCTTCATCACTTCATCCATGCATCCATCTACCCATCCAAATTCCATCTAGACTCTCACCTAGCCCAGTCCAGAGCTGTCCTCCAGGGCACAGAAACAAACCACTCTCAGAGCTCCCAGCTTTGTAGAGGAAGTGAATCCCCCACATGCGATGTCATCATTGCATGGTAGCGCCCGTACACCCCAGATAGCAAGGAAACAGAAAGCCTTGCATTCACTCCAAGAGGTCTCCTTGAAGTCTGGAGCACGGGAACTCAAGAGGCAGAGTGGGTAGATGGGAAAAAGGAGCAGGAAGGGGTGGCAGGAGACAAGGGAGAAGGGAGCCGGAGTGTTATCTCAGAGCTGTGAGAGGCAAGGTAGTCAGGAAACCTGATGGAGCTGGGCCGGGGAGTGGTGTGACAATCCAAGGCCATCTGGAATAATAGGGTCTGAGTGGTGGCAGTGATGAGAGAGGAGGGGGAAAGCTACTCCAGAGAGATGCTGGCTTGGTCATGGGCTGATTCCAAGGAAGTGGCAGGAGGCATTAAGGCCACACTCAGAGTTCCAGGAGCAGCACCAATGAGTGGGCTTTCTGAAGCTGAGGAGCCAGGAGGGGCAGAAGTGTGATGAGAAAGAAGCTGGTCAGAGGCCCCAGGGAGCACCCAGAGGAGTCATCAGCAGGTCTGTGATAATGGGACAAGACAGAAGCTGCCGGAGAAAGGTTGGCTGGGCGCTTCTCTCAGCTGTGGTACCTATACCAGGTAGGTGCCCCAGGAATAAGGCTCAGGATGGGGGTACTGGCCCCAAATCACACATTCCAAGAATACATACATGGACTCAGGACCCAGCCTGCTCTAAAGAGTGCCTCACTGTTTCATCTGTAAGATGAGAATAAAGCTCCCTTTGTGGGGCCTGTAACCCTGAGGCATTGAAGCAGGTGTTTGCATCTGCACACACACACGCACATGCCCACATATACACAGCCTGTAACCCTGAGGCATTGAAGCAGGTGCTTGCATCTGCACACACACACGCACATGCCCACATATACACAGCCTGTAACCCTGAGGCATTGAAGCAGGTGTTTGCATCTGCACACACACACGCACATGCCCACATATACACAGCCTGTAACCCTGAGGCATTGAAGCAGGTGCTTGCATCTGCACACACACACGCACATGCCCACATATAAACACAGTCAGCCACCACATATATACACAGATCCTCAAACAGGCAAATACACATTTCCCTACACACATACCAACCCTGCCCCTGCATGGAGGCAGAGGCCCGAAGTAGGTGTTCCAATATCCTCATGAATTTGGAGAGGAAACCTGGTTCTCTGTTCAGTCACAGTGCATTGGTTTCTTTTGCTTCCAAAAGCTGCCATAGTCAGTGGATAGGGATCTCCAGATATTCATACAGCAGGTGCTCAGACCAAGGGTGCTAATGAGGTAGGATGGCTCAGGAGTCCTGGCCCCAGGTCACCCCTGTCTAGAGTCCTCAGGAAAGGGGATGCCTTGCTAGAAGCCGTGCCTGCCATCCTGGTGAGATTCCCACCCCACCCCCCACCAGGCCTTGATCAGCCCCTAAAGAAATGGGGAATGCTCAAAAGAGACAGGTGTCCACCCTGGTCCTCTACCTGCCAGCTTGGCTGTTCCTGTGTCCCCAGCTGGCAACGTGCAGGTAACCAGTCTGTCAGAGGGCCCCATGTGTCCTGTTGAAGGCAAAAATTAAAAGCCACGATTTCCAGGAGCTCATCATGAGCGCAGGACCTCGACCTTACTTCATAGCTACAGTTTAGCAGCCACCTCTGCCCTGGACCTCAGAGTGAGTGCATCATCAGGCCTGGCCAACGCCAGCACGGTGCCTCTATGGCATGGTGTAGACCTTACTCAACTCCGAGGAAGGCTGAAGGAGGATTTTGTCTTAGGGTGTTGCCAGGCAGCCCAGAAAGAGGTGCGAAAGAGATGGAGCAGCCCAAGGCTGGGGCTGCTAATGGCCTCAGAGAGGAAGGAACAAATGCAGAAGCAGCAGAATCAGGAGGTAGAGAGACTGTGTCCTGGTGACTCGGCAGGAGCCCTTGGTCCCACAGCACCTGAAGCCTGCACTGCATCTGGGCTTCTTAAAATGTTGAACTATACCTGGTGGTAGTGGTGGTGGTGGTGGTGGTGGTGGCTCACGCCTTTAATTCCAGCACTCAGGAGGCAGAGGCAGGTGGATCTCTGTGAGTTCATGGCCGGCCTGTTCTACAGAGTAAGTTCCAGAATAGCCAGAGTTACACAGAAAAATCCTGTCTCAAAAAAGAAAAACCAAACTCCCCGAAAAACTTGAACCATTACATTATTTTTTTCTGTTTCCTTGTTCTCCTCACTTTTTCTCTCTCCTTTATTTTTTTAAATATTCTTGTATGTATACCTATATGTGCCTTCATGAGTTTATGTGGACCGCAAGCATGTAGGAGTCCACATAGGTCAGAAGTGGCTGTTGGACCCCTGAACCTGGAGTTACAGGCAGCTGTGAGCCACCTGACATGAGTGCTGGGGACTGAACCCTGGGCTTCTATAAGAGGAATGCAGTGGTTTGAGTGAGAATGACCCCCACAGGCTCATATAATATTTGAATGCTTAGTCATTAGTGAGTGACACTACTTGAGAAGGATTAGAGGAGGTGTGGCCTTGTTGGAGTAGGCGTGGCCTTGCTAGAGGAAGTGTGTCGCTTGGGGTGGGCTTTGGGGTTTCAGAAGCCCAAGGCTGGCCCAGTGTCTTTCTCTTCCTGTTGCCTGCGGATCCAGATGTAGAACTCGCAGCCACTTCTCCAGCACCGTATCTGCCAGTGTGCCCCAGTGCTTCCCGCCATGATAATGGACTAAACCTCTGAGACTGTAAGCCGGCCCCAGTAAATGATGCTTTCCTTATAAGAGTTGCTGTGGCCATGGTGTCTCTTCATAACAGCAGAACAGTGACCACGACAAGCAGTAAGCCATCTCTCCAGCCCCCATCTTTTTTGTTGTTGTTGTTCATAAGCACATTTGAGTCGAGTTGCTGTCCTCTGTAGCCATGAGTCCTGACAGTAGCAATTGTATGACTTCGGCAGCTAGTGTCGTGGTTAAGCAGCTTGTCCATCCCCTGCCCCATTCCCATCCCTGAACCCCACCCAGACCCTGACTACAAGAAGATCCTACCGTAGGGTCTCTGGATCCCCCAAAACCTCAGACCCCAGAGCTGCACCATATGAAGAGACTATCGCTCTGCCCTTGTGGGTGAAAATAAACAGCACAACCCCAGCCCTGCGGGGAAGGAAGAGCAGAAACATGGAGGAGGTCCTAAATAGGTTTCTGGGTTTTTATTCAAAACAGCGCTGGCTGGCGGTGCATCTTGGTTTCTCTATGCTCGGGCCATCTGGGCCAGCAGGGACCAGCGCCTTCAGTGATTAGGGGGAGGGGCGGGACGCTCGTTCACACTGTAGAAACTGTACAGTGACCGGAAGTGAGAGTCACAGCAGCAGAGCCAGGCTGGGGGCTTGCTGGACAAGGTAGCCTCTGCCTCCTTCCAGGCCCCAGTTCAAGCCCTGGCTCTGCCAGGGACACTGATTATTGCACAAAGACCCAAAATAAATAAATAAATAAATAAACAAATAAATAAAAACTGTGTGTGTCTGGGCTTAACAGCGGTTTCTAAGACCTCAAGCCCTTACACAGAGCAGCAAAAGGGGCTGGAGGTGACGCCGAGAGCTGTAAGCTCCAGAAGAAATATTAGGGACAAGCAGACAGGTGAGAGGTTGAGTGCTGCTCGTGGTTCATCGCCCTCGGAGGGACAGCCTGGACCACATCAAAAGTCAGAAAGAAGCCAGGGCAGGTCCTATCCAGCTCCAGAGCCTTTTCCATGGATGCCGTGGTGCCCTCCAGCCTCCACACCACACAGCTAAGCAAATGAACGGCTTTAGGGCATTGATACCTGGGTCCCCATTCTCCTCATAGCCAGGCCCATGTGGATTGGGGAAGTTTGTGCTTTGGTGATGGACAGGCTTGGCCTGAGGCCACAGCCTCAAGCCATAGTGTTGAAGAAGGGCCACATAGCCAATCCTAGCCTGTTATAGCTCATCTTGCCAGGAGCTCCCTGGTCCCTGAGTCCCCACAGACACAAGGCCTAGGGAAACCCCACCCTGGGTAAAAGTGCCATGCCCCTAGGCCCAGCCAATTGTTCTCTCTGGATGCCCCACTGTGCCAGGCTACAGCCCTTACTTAGAGCTTACCCACTTCCCTAGAACACCTGTCAACATGTCTGCTGGCTCTGGGGTCACAGTGTAAAAGTTGTGATTGCCTGAACATTCCTGCCCAGCCTCAGAGCCATGACAGGGAGAAAGCTGGCTGTAAAGGGCAGCATAAATGCACAGGCAGGGGCACCCTGAAACTGGACCTAGATGACTGACCTTGAACCCAGAAAGCAGAGAGCACTAGGTGCTATCAAATACCACCACTGCAAATCCTGAAGAGAATGGGCCTGGCAAGCCCTCACTAAACCACAGCCAACTCCACACTGGGCCCGTGGAGTCACCAAGGGCCCACAGGTGACCCAGGCACTGTGCCTCCACAATGGTTGCCTCACTTACCCGGAGCCTCAGTCTACCCATGTGCCAAGTGGGCCTAACAACCACTTTCCTACTCCTCACCTCTGAGAAGGGCTTTACAGGCAGCACCCCTAACTTCCTCACACTGCCCTAACCCCAGGATCCCTATGCTAGACATGAATGCGCCAGAGCCTACAAACACTGCTGCCGCTCACTAGCCTGGCTAGAAGCCCATTTCTGTGCAATCAGGATTTGGGAGCACAGACAAAATATACTCACAGCTCTTCGCAGGGCCCAGGGTGACCCTTGGGGATCTAGGTGAGCATCTCACATTTTAAACCCAGCCACTTTAGAGCTTATTGTGTGAGATCCATTTAAATAAAAGCCACCCACTCTGAACTCACTCAGGAAGCGCTACCTTAGTGAGACCCAGCCTGCAGCCTGAAACAGTGAGACATACTCAGCGGGGAGCTGGGGCCAGGGGATATGAATGCCTGGGTAGCTGGCTGGAGGCTAAGAGTGTTGGGTGGGGAAAGACTGGAGCCAGGGTTTAGGCAGGTGCTCACAGGTTGCTTTCAGATATGCTGTTACTGCCCCCCAAAGACCACTGAGGTGGGGGTGCCTGCAGTGGATGACCCCATAATCCACAGGAACGGCTGCACTAAGAGGTTTTTGTAGGGGATAAAGACAGAACATTTCCTGTGCAACTTGACAGGCCAAGCAACGGGAATCTGTGTGGGCCAAGCAGGTACCACCGACCCCTTCACCCATCCTCTCTCTTACATGAATTAGTCCCACTTGCTGCCTTCAGGAGGGCTAAAATGCACCTACACACACACACACACACACACACACACACACACACACACAAAGTGCCCACAGAAGTCAAAATTTCACCTGTGTTCTGAGCTGCCTGCCTGGCCACAGAACTGCCCTGTCCCCCAAACCTGCTCTAAGAAATACGACTAAAATCCGCCCCCCCCCCCCGCCCCGGGTTTTCTAAAGAGAACATCTAGCCAGCTAACTAAGCATCTGTGCCAAGAGTGTCTACAGAAGACTTCACAACAACACGATAGTCAGAGGGACAAGACTCACACCCTGACGTGTGGGTAGAGGTTAGGGAACTTGGTAGCTTCTCTTCTTTAAAAGGGAAAAAAAAGTGCACCCTGAATTACTTCTCTCCTGTCTCCTGGGCCCTGATCGTCCTCCCAAGCTGCTCTCAACTCAGGGAGACCCCAAAACTACAGCCACTAGTGCCCCAATAGGAGCATCTGTGCTGGACAAACCTGTGTTCTAGCCAACGTACGAGACCCCTTCTGGGCCCTGGCCTGCACCCTCAACTTTAGCACTTTCTGGAATTCATAAGCTCTCAGTAAAAAAAATAAATATATGTCTGTCTCTCTATATATATGTATATATATATATATATATATCTGCATATGCACTGGAAGGGCCTCGATTGGGACCACATCTGAGCCTCGGCTAACCCAGACCCTCCTCAGTCGCCTGCCCAGTGGCCTGGCGCTGGCTGGCCCCTATGCCACTCCCAGGTGTGGGCAAAGTATTGCTGTCTGCTCCCTGGCTCCTGAGGTAAAAGAAGGCAAGATGGGGCAGGCGGGCTGACAGCAGGTGGCAGGTCTCCCCGCAGCCCCTGCGGCCCCTCATCTCTTCCTCTTGCTTGCAGCATCAGTTGACTCCAGCTCCCCGGGAGGTGGGTGCGGATCGGGTGCTGAGGAGCCCAAGCCTGAGGCCAGCTGAACCTGGCCTGGTGGGTCTTTGCTTCGGTCTGCAGCCCACGAGGGGCTCCTGGCCAGGCTGCGGGCTGAGACAGCGGTGCCATGACGGCCAGGTCCAGCGGCCAGGCTGCTGGTACTGTTGAACTTCCTGGCTGGGGTGAGGCCCGGTGGTGGCAGCGTGGGTGGCGGGCAGAAGAGAGATGTGAGCGACAGGCTGCTGAGGGTCTCAGAGTGCTCACTGCCTGCACCGCCACCCCCTGCACCCCCACGGCCCTCTTCATCAGAGGGGTCCATGGAGTCATGGTGGGTACAGCCAGGGCTGGTGGAGCCACCACTGCTGTGGCTGCGCTGGTGGGCCCGCAGCCCACGCAGACTAAACAGGCCACGGCCCCGCAGGCTGAGGCGGCGCCGGGTGGTCGGTGACAGGCTAGCCCGTGGCCCTGGCACCTGGACCGATGGCCCCAGGGCACGTCGGGGACTGTCGCTCAGTGTCAGACTGTCCTCCAGTGTGGTCTGCAGGCTGCCGGCTGAGCTGCTAGGGCTGGCATCCAGTGACGTGTCACTCACAGTAGCCTGTGAGGAGGTAAAAGGGGATGAAGTGTCTGATGATGGTTCCCAGGAGGCTTCCCTTCTCGATACATCCAGAATCTCCCAGAAGCATTTCTGGAGTCTCTCAGAGAAGTTACCACTGACAGGCTTCCTGTCCTCTCTGGACAGCCTCAGCCATCCTAGTCCCAATGTCACCATCAAGCCTGGCCTTCACAGAGTTCCCAGCTGATTCTCATCCACCCACATCTCTAGCACTGTCCCTTGTTCCCAGGCTCTTCTGCTTGCTTCATGGCCTTCCAGCTGCTCCCATCCTCTCCCCTAGGTAAGCCTCCAGCTTTACTTGTTCCCCAAGCCACGTCATGCCCCTCTTCCCCACAGATTATATTCCCAGCATGCATTTGCCCTGCCATCTCTCCTCCTGTGAGACACACACACACACACACACACACACACACACACACACACACACACACACACACACACAAACCGCCCTCCATGAGAGGCAGGGAGGGAGGGAAGCAGGGAGGCAGGGAGGCAGGGAGGCAGGGTCCATTGCCCGTGGCAGCAAACAACCTGATGAAAGCGAAGGCTAACCATATCTAAATGATAAATACTAGGATGCTGCAGGCCAGTGTCCACTGTCATATAGGATTACACAAGGCCCACCAAAGGTGCCGATGGCTTCCAAGCCTCTCTGCTCAGCTGGCATGGGAGCTGTGGCTGCAGCCATCCTGTTACAGGGTACCATACAGCCAAAACTTCCCATGTCCCAACCTACTCCTCTGCAATCCAGCAATCTATAGTCTACAAGCAGTCCAGCAATGACACTCCTACCACCCACCCAGAGCACTCGGGGCATGGTCCCCGGCCCCAGCGCCGCTCCAGAAATCCTCCTCAGTGTAACACTTTCTTTCCCTCCTTTCAAGCTAGGGTTCCTGTTTCAGCTGCCTTGACAAGCTGGGTCCTCCTCAGGAGCTGCTCTTAACTCACATTCATCTTTGGTGTCACATCTCAGAAGCTCACCTAACTCTCCCACACTCGTCTGCCATGACTGGGCTCTGCTCTTTCCCCTCCCCACTCCAGATCCCCATGGCTCCAGGACACTCTTTAGAATCCAGGAGGTGCCTGTACCTGTCGCAAGAGGGTGCAGTTGACACTCGGCGACCTCAGGGATGCCCATGAGCCCTGAAGGGCAATCTTGGGCAGAGTCCCTGCACTCATGCCCGACTCCTGCCCCTTCTGGCTGGCGGACACAGCAGGGTGGAAGAACTCAGCGGGCATCTGCAGGAGAGGGCTGGAGCCATCCGTGGAGAAAGGGCTTGAGGGTGCTGCAGGGGAGGAAGAGGAGGTGCTGGCGACAGCCCAGAAGGTGCACAGAGCACTAACCCTCACTTGGGCTACTTAACACTGGCTGTGAGGCTGTGGGCAAGTCTCCAACTTGAAGCATTGGTTTCTTTGCAGTGAAAGCTAGAAATACTTCTTGTGTGGTTCCTGGAAGGACAGGCTCTGAACAGAATGCTGCCTTTAGAGCCCAGTGGGCTAGACTCCAGGTCTGACTCCTAGTCCTTCTTCCCCTGGAAATGGGGGGTGGGGAGCAGGGCAGCTGCCCATCCTGTGATGGTGGGATTGTTGTGAGGAACTTTCTAGATTGAGTTAAAGTAGCCACCCTAACTGAGGGCAGCAGAACCCTATGGGCTGGGGTCCTGGTGAACACAAAGGAGAAAGTGAGCTAAGCAAATGTGACCAGCTGCCTCAAGCTCTGCTGCCGTGCCTTTCCCGCCATGATGGACTGGATACCCTCAGACTATGAGCCAAAAATAAACCCTTCCTTCCTTAAGTTGCATTTACCAGGTATTTGGTCACAGCAGTAAGAACGCAAGCTACACATGAGGAGTGCTGTGGAGATAACAGCAGGTACGGAGCACCTAGTCCAGCACCATGCACACAGTAGGTATTCAGTCACTAAGTCTCATCACCCCCTCAGGCTCTGACAACCCCACATGGACTGGCCAGGCCTGGGGCCCATCTTGGACAATAAGGGGTAGAGTTTCAGGCATGGGCCAGGCCCTTCACTGATGGTATGGCTTCCAGGTGGCCAGGCTGGGGGAGCCTGAGGCAGGACAGAGTTTTGTATGCCAGGGCCAGCAGCAGCCGCTTCTGCCTATGGTCCCCTGTGCACTTCATAGAATGAAGAAGAAGATACAGGGTTCAGAATATGGGAGTAGGCACCAGGTGGCTGTGCAGGCTATGTCCTGGCAAGGTTCCTGCTCTGAGCTGCAGGGTTACTGAAGGAATGTGCAAACAAACCATGAATTGAACACTCCATCACAATGTGCCTACAATCAGACCCTGTACTCAAGTTTTGGGGTCCTGGCACCCCAGCCATCATGTCTAGGAGGGGCCACTGGCTTTACAGAAGGTCCATGGAAAAGCTGGTCACCCAGACATCCCAGAAGACATCTTGGGGAGAGCTCAGGGCTTTAGGGGTCACTCTTCTATTGGGCGGTCTCCCTTTTCCCTCACCCAGCCAGTGTTGCCAACTAGATTCCTGTCATCCTCAAGAAGCCTAAGTGACAGCTAAGCCAGCTCAGTCCCTTGCCATGAGCCCAAAGTCCAGCCATGTCCCCAAACACAAACCAGGAGGTTCAAGGAGGTTGGAGTAAAGATCCTTTTCTCAAAGGACCACTGAGAACACTAGTCTCTCGGTGATGGTGTGTTACCTTGAGCTGCCTCTCAAATTATGCTCTACCCAAATTTAATAATTTGTAAGCCTTCCTTCTGCTCAATAATAAGAGCCGTGTGTGGCAACCTTTCATCCCAGATCATAGGAAGCTGAGTGTGGAGCTTCCTTTAGCCCAGGCTTCAGCTATCGTTAGCTCATTGACGCTACGTCTTTTATCACTACTTGAGTCTTTCTCTAATTGTCCAATACCCATTTGATTCTTTATGGAAGGAAGAAAAAAAAAAATCAACCCTCCACCACCTCTTCCACAAAGCAGATGCTTAGAATCAGGGTTTGGGGAGCTGGTAGGGCAGCGAGTAACCCTCACCTTGACTGCTGTCATGTTTGAGCCAGGTCTGGACAGGATTGAACGGGATGGCCTCCATCTCACACAGAAGGCTCTCTGGGCCTGCGCTCACTGGCGCATTGGCAAGGGGGAAAAAGCATTCATCCAGGTCTCCAGTCTGCATGGACTCCAGAGGTTCTGGCTCACCCTGCAGGCAAGGGAGGTAGGTGATTGATAAGCTGAGGGAGGCAGAGGCAGGGCCCCTGCACAGCTAAGAAGCCCCTCCTCTTATGTCCTCCTCTTGACCAGCAGTCACCACCTTCCATGACTCAAGTGGAAGGTCACCACCTCTAGGAAGCCCTCTTGGATGCCCCAGGCAGTTGAGGTCCCACCTACCCCCTCTCTTCCTGACTCTAATGGCCTTGAGACAGCACCAGGTCTTCCTCCTATGAACAATCAAACGCTAACTCAGTGACGTGGTCATTCAAAGTGAAGGCATCAGGACAGAACATTACGTTGGCCTCTCCCTTTGTCGTGTAACTCAGTTTCCACATTTATACTTGGGGAGAGGAGTTCTCTGGCCACTTCCTGGGGTCTTGTACGAGGAGCAGAGGGCTATGGCATCTTTCCAGAGTTTCTCAGCTCTACAAGTTGCTTGAAAGCTACCCGATGTCCACTCTGAGGCTGATGGACTCACGCTACCCCAACCTGCAACTTGCTATCTGTGCCTGACATAAAATATGGCCTCAGTTAAGTAGACTGTACCCTGCCTGAGGCTAACCTGGCCAGAGAAATTGTGTACCCTGCCATCACACATGGAGAGCAACATAAGGAGACTCCTAGCCACTTACCTTGCTCTCCTTGGGGCCCTGTGGGCAGGCTGTAGGATCTTCAAGACTCAGGTCATCCCCCAGCAGGATGGACGAAGACCTGTCTGAGTTCAGGGAGAAGGCCTCTGTCTCAGCCAGCTGCACCTGCAGGGGGAGGTGGTGGCCTCGGGTCACCCTGGGGCTGGGATGGGGCAGCCTGGGCCTGGAGCGCTGAGCAACAGGTCCCTGAAAGGACATGGGGCAGTGGTCAGAGTGGTTTACAGGCCTGCTGGGCATGAGGTGGTGAGCTCACTCTGTGTAGGATCCCAGCCTGGGTGACTCATGACAGCACAGGGGCCACCTCCAACAGAAACCAGGTCTGAGTGGCCCACCTTGGTGTCTGAACACGAAAGTAGCCATGGTATAGTGAACTATGGAGCTCCGTTGTCCACTTGCCCCAGACCAAGTGTCCATAGAGCAGGCCTGGGTATGACTCTCCTGAGGGCTACTTGCACTGCATGTCCCTGCAAGGTGAATCTGTAAGACCTGCTATCCTGAAGAATCTCAGGAGAACTGAGCAGGCGTATGATCAGCTCCTGGCCAAGACTACTGGGGATGACCTCATAGCCACTGATGCTAGAATGCCCTGGGGTGATACCAAGAGCCCACAGGCAGGGGTATAGGAGAACTCGTGGAACACAGCCTGAGAGATGGTTCCTGAGCAGGGTGGGGATGAGCTGCCTCTGAGAGGAAGAGAGAAGAAGGCTCCCGAGATAAGCTTTGAGATGTGCTGGGGAGGGGGGCGGTATGGGGGAATGGGAGAGGACCATGCCCACTGGAGATGAACAGACAGGTACCAATGGCCCCTTCCTGGTTCAGAAAGGGCAGATGCCCTGGAAGGGACACAAGGCACCTGCCTGTCCCAGTAGCACAAGGGGGGAACAACTATTGCTTCTAAGCACCTTCTATATCCAAGAGCGCTGAGACCTCAAGGCTCTCTAAGCCCCACCACAGGGCTGCACTTCATAGGCAAAGCACTTTGACAGGGTGGTATCAGTATGCTTTTAGGAGCCAAAAACCATGGTACCCCCAGCACCTTACTCCCTGGTGACTCCCAGGCTGCTAGTACCTCTTGTTTATCGTGATGACACTTGTCACAGCCGGCGGGTGAGGAGTAGTGGTGGAAGATGGAGCCGGACAGGTTGTCAATGATGGTCATCTCCCCCTCCAAGGAGTCCTTGATGATTAAAGAGACGCTGTCCAGCCACAGGGTCTCCTAGGCGGACGGGGCAGGGTGGGGACAGGTGGGATTATCGGCTGGGTCCCTGGACTTTGGGGTGGGCAGGGCAGAGCTGCCCTCTCATTCTCTGTGCCCACAGCCTGGGACTGAGCCTCTCATCACAGGATCACCCTATCTTGAAGCTGAATACAGAGGGACCCCCAAAAGACAGAAGGCACCTCCCAACCCAGCTGCCCATCTGGCCCCCTGGTTCCTGCCCTTTGTGCCCCATTCACCTCTCTGCCCCTGCCCACCTGGGCTGGAGAATAGCAGTGCCGGCAGAGGTGGCCATCAGTGTCACCCCCAACACCTGCCCCTCCTGATCCGTGGCCCGGGCCACCCGGGGAAGTAGTGGGCAGCCTCGGGCCAGGACAGGGACAGGGACAGGGACAGGGGCCGGGGCCTGGGCCTGGGCCCAGGCCATGGGCCATCTCCAGCTCTATCTCAGCATCCATCTCTGCATCCTCCTGGGCTTCCTTGTTGCTATCGTCCAGATGTTTCATGAGCACAGCCACCACCACGTTGATGAGCACGAACTGAGCCGTAAGCACGAAGCTCACAAAGTACAGGGGCGACACGAACTGCAGGCTGCTCAGGCAGCTGCGCTCATCGTGGGTGCAATCCCGCAGAGTATCCTACCACAGGGACAGGCTGGTGAGGTCAGTGCCACCCATCACACCTGCCCAGCCACACACCTCACCTCCAAAGCACAGAGGACAATGCACAAGGCTACCTGAGGTCAGGCACACACACACACACACACACACAACGCCGCGCCCCCAGAGTTCCAGCCGCCTTCATGCCCATCCAACTCATGATGCCCCAAGCTTGCCTTAGCTTCAGCCAAGTCCCTAGGACTCTAATCTAGTCTGCTCTGGCCCTCTTCGCTCCCTACTGTGGCTGACCCCACCTCTCAGAGCCACAGGTAAATCTGAGAAGAGGCATGGGGCTCCCCAGGCACTCGTTGATGCTTTTCAGGCCAGACCAACAAGATCACAGGTCCATCTCACTGGAGTCAAGCAGGTCCCTGGACACCTCTGGTCCCTGACTCCCTTCTGGCACACAGTGGGACAGTGGGCATACAGAGGATACTATGACTGGATCAGTAGGGCCACCGCGTACCCAGGACTTGGAACTCCCCGGTTTCCCCTCGGCTGGGCCACACATACCTTCATGATTCCATTCCAGTTGTCGCCTGTGGAGACCTGGAAGAGTGTGAGGAAGGCCATGCCGAAGTTCTCGAAGGTAGCGTGCCGGCTCATGCCCTCACACGGGTTCTCATCATTGCAGACTGAGAGGGGAGAGGTGGTCAGCCCGTCCACCTACGTCACCCCAAACTACCACCCCTCAGCGTCCTCTCAGAATAACCCCTACAACCCGTAGCAGTACATGTGGACTGTGCACAACCCATAGATGGGACAACTGAAGCTCAAGGAAGCGGCGCACCAGCTGGGGGCTCAGTCTCAGGAGCATCTGGCTTTTCTCTCCAATAATCAGCTCCTGAGAGAGGTGGTGGGGTGAGGGCCAGCCCCCCCTCGCCTCCCCAGAGAACCCCTGATTGCTGAAACTGGCCTTCTATGCAGGGCTGGGCTCAACATGGAATTGTTGCCCTGTCCCTTGCTTTGGTCTCTGTTATTGGGGTGGCCCTCGCCCAGGACATGTGGTGGCTGGAAGCAGAGGAAGGAGGCTCCCCAGGAGAGCAGACAGGTCTGAGGTACATTTGTGACCCAGGCTTCAGAAACTACCCCATGCTAAGACGGGTCCCAATGAGGAACCCTGCTACTAAGGTGTCTCCCCCATACAGTGACCTTGGCGGGGCGGGGGGAGGGGCATCGCTCACCCAGCTTTCCGAAGAGCTCCACTCCCAGGGCAGCGTAGATGAAGAAGAGCAGCATGAAGAGAAGGCCCAGGTTGCCCACCTGCAGGGAGAGGTGGGCTGGGCTGGGGGCTGGAGGCCTGAGATGTGCAAGAGGAGAAGGGGGAGGGGCCTGGGGTGTGCAAGAGGAGAAGGGGAGGGGCCTGGGGTGTGCAAGAGGAGAAGGGGTGGGGCCTAGGGTGTGCAATAGGAGAAGGGGTGGGGCCTGGGGTATGCAAGAGGAGAAGGGGTGGGGCCTGGGGTATGCAAGAGGAGAAGGGGTGGGGCCTGGGGTGTGCAAGAGGAGAAGGGGTGGGGCCTGGGGTATGCAAGAGGAGAAGGGGAGGGGCCTGGGGTATGCAAGAGGAGAAGGGGTGGGGCCTGGGGTATGCAAGAGGAAAAGGGGGAGGGGCCTGGGGTGTGCAAGAGGAGAAGGGGGGGGCCTGGGGTATGCAAGAGGAGAAGGGGAGGGGCCTGGGGTATGCAAGAGGAGAAGGGGTGGGGCCTGGGGTATGCAAGAGGAGACCGTGTGGGGCTTGACAAGAGGAGGGTAGAGGAGGGGGGGAGTCCTAGGGAGGGGAGGGGAGGGCAGGGCAGGGCAGGGTAGAGGTGAAGGACCTCAGGCCAGGGGGACAGCGGCAGGGCCAGGCTGGGGCAGCTGTATCATTACAGAAGGCTGAGCATCCATGTCTGTGGTCCGCCTTCTAGTCTCCTGAAGGACAAGACTAGTGCCAGTATAGGACACCAATTAAGAATTGGATGCTTAAGGACTGTTCCAGAAGCCTGAGGGGTTTGGGGAGATGACTCAGTGGGTAAAGTACTTTTTTGTGCAAGTATGAGGACCCAGCTTTGAATCACCAACCAGCACCATGTAAAAGCTGGGTACAGTGGTGTGCATATGCCCTGCTTACGAGGGATGATATTGGCTAGAGCCCTGGAATTCATTGACCAACTATCCATGAACTCTAGGTTCAGGGAGAGCCCCTGTCTCAAAATAAAAACATAAGGGAGGGCTGGGAGGGCTGGGCGTGGTGGCGCACGCCTTTAATCCCAGCACTCAGGAAGCAGAGGCAGGTGGATCTCTGTGAGTTTGAGTCCAGGCTGGTCTACAAAGTGAGTCCAGGACAGTCAAGGCTACACAGAGAAACCCTATCTCAAAAAAACAAAAACAAAAAACAAAAAAAAAAAAAACCCCACAAAACCTGTAAGGTAGAAAGTGATAGAAGACACTCAGTTCCACACCCTCACATACATGTATACACACACACACACACACACACACACACACACATACAAATCTGTGTGCTCTCTCCCCATTTCTCAGGTGAAAACAAGACAGACTGAGAGTTGAAGTACCTGTTTAGTTACACGGATCTAGAGTAATGACAGGTCAGGGATTCAAGCCCAGCAAACTGTCCTTTGCTGGCCGGGGACACAATTGGATGATGTAGGACTTGCCTCCACAGGCCTGAGCAAGGCTGGCCACAGAAAGAAGTGAGTGGAGGAACCACACATGCCCATGATCCCAGGAGCCTTCTGCAAATGCAGCCACCCCCATCCCATGGCTCCTCTAGGACAGAATGCCCCAGATTCCAAGCCTGGTTCAAATCCAGGCATCAGTGGGAGACTGCCTTTACCTCATGCTGTGGGAGAGGCTAGAAGGCGTTCCTGCCCTACAAAGAAACTCCCTCCTGACTCTCCAAAGGCTCCTGGGGATTCAGTCGGGGGAAGCGGGGGAAGCGTTTGAAATAATTACCGTAAAGTAAACCCCGTTGATCACAGACTGAGATGGAGCAACGGAACTTCCTTCCCTCTCAGCCACTCGGCACTGCAGTACCTGGCTAATTAATGGCATCCTACTCATTAAGGACACAAGCGTTCAGTGGACACCTCAAGCCACAGTGTGTGACCCTGACAGCAGAGAAGGTCCTGGCCTCACCACGGCCCACATTGCTAGCTTCCTGCTCTGCTCAGACCCAGCTGGTGGCATTTCCTAAGCAGGATCTTACCTTCATCTTTCTAATCAACCTTCTACCTTCGCCCTTGGCCCCTCAGGGTCTGAGAACCCCAGCCGTCTCTTCACTTGCTTCCTTGCCTCCACCCTTCCCTTGAGTCTCCTCACAAAGGCAGCTGCTTGGAACCCTCTTGTCCAAATACTCCTATAGCGGCGTACGGAGGCCACAGCACAGAGCCCAAGTTTGTTCTGTCCCAGAGCTGAAGGCCTATTATGACACCCTCTCCTGGCCCCTCTCCCAGTCTGATCTTTCAACTCCTTGATTCCAACAACATGAAAATAGACCTGCTGGGTCTCTGCATATCCTGTCCCTCTGTGGGGAAGAATTTTGAACTAGTATGGTTAGTACCTTCTTTTTCTTTCTTTCTTTTTTAAGATTTATTTATTATTTATACAGTATTCTGCCTGTATGTATGCCTGCACTCCAGAAGAGGGCACCAGATCTCATTATAGATGGTTGTGAGTCACCATGTGGTTGCTGGAAATTGAACTCAGGACCTTTAGAAGAACAGACAGTGGAGCTGGAGAGATGGCTCGGTGGTTAAGAGCGCTGTCTGCTCTTCCAAAGGTCCTGAGTTCAATTCCCAGCAACCACATGGTGGCTCACAACCATCTATAATGTGATCTGATACCCTCTTCTACAGATAAAGCACTCATATACAATAAATAAATAAATTTTTAAAGAAAAGAACAGACAGGGCTGAAGAGATGGCTTAGTGGTTAAGAGCACTGACTGCTTTTCCAGAGGTCCTGAGTTCAATTCCCCAGCAACCACATGGTGGCTCACAACCATCTATAATGAGATCTGATGCCCTCTTCTGGCCTACAGGTATACAAGTAGGCAGAGCACTGTATACATAATAAATAAATCTTTAAAAAAAAAAAAAAAAAAAAAAAAGAACAGACAGTGCTCTTAACCTCTGAGCCATCTCTCCAGCTCCAGTACCTCCTTTTTCATCTCTCAAAGCTTGGTTCTGGCCATCTCCCCTGAGGAGCTCTCCCTGATGCCTTCTCTGCCTGTATAGGACAAAGTCCACGGGAAGGAGCTGCAATTCCATCTTCACGGCACTTCACAGAATCCATTTTGCTGTGGTTTCTATTGATTGTCGACTTGATGGAACCAAGATTCAGCTAGGACCCGAGTTTCCAGACTGGGTTAACTGAGGTGGGGAGACACACCCTAACTGTGAGCAGCTGGAGGCCTGGGCTAAATAAAAAGAAGAATGTGAACTGAATCCTAGCACTGAGCTGTCTCTGCTTCCTGGGCACAGATGCCCTGTGAGCAGCCACCTCACGCTCCCCAATGCCGAGTGCCTTTCCCTGCCATGGATGCCCTCAAAGTGTAAACCAAAGCAGGCCCTCCCCTCCATAAACCGCTTTGCCGGGTATTTTTCTAGCAGCAGTGAGAAAAGCAGGGGATATGCCATTTATCCGCACAGACTTAAGCTGACAGAGTTTTGAGGGGCAGTCCCTCCTCCACAGCCTCATGTCACTTAGCACATGCTTATGTCATTATAGTTGCCCGTCATGTGTCTCCTAGTTGAGCCTGGGGCTTCCCCCAGTATCTCCTGTACCAGCTTAGCACTGGCCTACAGAACCGGCACAGGATGCTCAGAGGTCAAGGAGGCTGTGCACACACCCATCACGGCCACACCCTCATGCCCACTTGTAGCTGACTCCGCTATGGCGCTTCCCGTGAACTGAGTCCTGCCAAGAGCTTGGTGAGCTCTAATTGTTTGACACCTCCAACTCGGAAAGGCTGTCGCATCCTCATTCACAGGTGAGGAAGCCAAAGCGGGAGACCTGTTGTCACAAGCTCAGGGCCCACCCTTGGATCCCAGGCAGGGTGTTCCAAGTCTAGGCTTCAGCTTACTTCCTGTCTGCCCACGTGTGCATCCCAGAACACCACCCTCCACCCTCTCCCGCATACATTAGGAGAAACCACACCTCTCCCAGCAAATGTCCTTGCTTTCCAGCCAACTAGAGAAGAGCCAGGTCACTTTCCCTTTGGAACTGGACAAGAATGCTGGGTTGCTCTCAGATGGTGGACTTGTGACAAGGCACTGTGACTTACTCCTTCTTAGTCAAGCCAGACTGTCCTTATCCCATCTAATATTACAAAAACCACAGAGCCCCACATCCTTTGAGGAGGTCACCACACACTTACTACTCAGCCCCCAACCCAAATTATTTTTTGTTTCTTAACATCCAGACATCGGTTTCCTCTCCTCCCAGTCCAGTAGGAGGAAAGGCAGGCAACAGAGTCAGGGACAGCCCCTGTTCCTACTATTAGGTGTCCCACAAGAAGACCAAGCTACACAACTGTCACATGTGCGGGGGGCCTAGGTCAGACCTACACAGGTTCCCTGTTTGGCGGTGAAGTCTCTGTGAGCCCCTATACGGCCAGGTTAGCTCATTCTCTGGGGTTTCTCTGTTTTGTTTGGTTTGGTTTGGTTTTTTGAGACAGGATTTCTCTGTGTAGCCTTGGCTGTCCTGGAACTCTCTTTGTAGATCAAGGTGACCTCGAACTCACAGAGATCCCTCAGCTGACGAACCTCAGCACTAAGGGCTGAGCTTTTGGCATGAACCCAGGCACCTCATTGGGGAAAGGACAAAGCCATTTACCACAACCCATTTTCATAGGACCCTCTATCTTAGCCAGAAAGGAGAGCAAAAATAAAGAAACCCTGATCCTACTAGAGGCCATATGGATGTCAAAAAAAACTAGCCAATGTCCACTGTGAAGGGCATCAGAAGGGGAATTCCCCAGAGACCCAAGGGGACAGGGGAGCTGACTTGACCCCCGCCCCACAAAGAGCATCCTTAGAACCAGTGGGGCCTCTCCAAATCTTAGTTATCTTGACCAAACCCAAATTTCTCCAGTGCCCAAAACAAAGTAGGCAAAGAGGGGGGAAGATGCCAAACAGGAGGCAAATGGATGGTGGTTCTTTTCAGATGGGAGGCATGTACTCCTGCTGCCATCAGGAGCCAATGGACACCAAACGCCACCAGGGCACCCACCTGGAGACAGCCAAAATGGATGAGTTACTCAGGCCCATCCTTCAACTAGACAATCTTGTCAAAGGCACTGTGTCCAGAAGTACTGCTTGTGCCCAAGTAAATCTCAAAGGAGGAAGAAAAGCTCCAGGGGAATCCATGCCTGAGGAAGCACTCCCAGGAAACACTGCACAGTAGACTGTATAAAACCCATAGTTCATGGGTCTAAGTATGTGCCGGTGTTCATATTTAGCCTGTCTGAACGGGTGGAAGCCTATCCTACCTGAGTGGAGACAGCCTCGATGGTCACCAAGAAACTCCTCAAAGTGTAGACTCCTAAGTTTGGATTGCCCCTCTCCCCGGGGTGAGACAATGGCCCGGCTTTCACGGCCAGAGTTTCTCAAAATCTGGCAAAAGTCCTAACTGTTGATCGGAAACTACATCGTGCCTATAGGCCACAGAGTTCAGGACAGGTAGAAAGGATGAATAGGGCCTTGAAGGAAACTTTGGCTAGATACGTCCTTGAGCCTAGCAAAAGTTGAGCAACCTCCTACTACTTCCCCTTCTAGAGGCTAGATGCACCCTATATCAAGATTTCACCCCACTTGTAATTGTGTCTGGGAGGCCTCCCCACCCCCTCCCTGAGCTCAGAGATGTTCATAAGGTGGGGACTACAAACCATGTCCCTCCTCAAGTCCTTACAGGCCCTGCACCAAGCCCTGAGCCTGCCTACAAGCTCCATCCCATTGACCCAGAGCCTAGAGCTAACATGAAGCCCACACCCTGTGGTCCCCATCATCCCTACAGAAGTGAACGTTGTGAGTGTCATCCCATGAGTCTACCATACCCAGCCAAGGGAGGCTGCAGAAGACAAAGACATGTAGGTTGTCACCAGGTCCTCTGACTCATTAAAGATAAGACTGACCCGGGCCCTAGGAGGACTGTGATTGTCCTATTTTCTCTTGTTTGTTCCCTGTGACAAAAGCCCCCAAACTCTCTTGAGCCAGGACCTTGAGTATAGGAATTAAGAAAGGCCAGAACTGGGGAGCTCATAGCTAGTCAATCCTCTGAGGTCAACCCACCTTCCAGGTAGGGATTTCTGTAAAATATCACATCCAGAGACAACTGGGGAAAGATGCTGCAAAGGAGCATGTCCCTGGGCCTGTGGGTCCACTATTGCGGAAATGGGGCTCCAATCTACCCCATACTATGTCGGCTTTGCTCACAGCCTCCCCTTCCCTGCTCTGAACTACCAAAAGCTAGGCAAATGGCATTGTGTTTAACGGGGCTGTGAAGCCGAGTCCTCCTATGGGCACACTGACCCTTTCATAGTCCTAAAGAGAAAACCATCACAATCTACCTGTAATGCAATCCCAGATCCATAAAGGTTAGGGCCTGGCAGGAAACTGAAGGCCGTTATTGGAAACCCAGCAGAAACCAGGGTGTCAGGTTGTATTGAGACCCAGGCAGCAAGTTTACTATGCAAAGGAAACCTCCACATAGGGTCATCTGCCCATCTTCCCAAACTGGCACATCTTGGTTCCCCTGGAATACAAGAGCCCTAAGGTGGCAAGCCAGAAAACTCCAATGTCCCAGGGAATTCCTCTGGTAACCATAGAGGGTAAAGGTCCAAGAAGCAATAGAAGCCAGCCCCTCAGTGTTTGGGATACAAGAAGGGGTGTGTCAGTTCCTGAACCATCTCTCTACGAGACATAGGTAAAGACTGTTGGCTGTGCCTGGGTCCCAACCCCTATTCTATGTCAGGATTATCAAACAATACTCAGCATTTCCAATTCTGAAAACTGTAAATGATACCAACCTCAGCCCACCCTGGGAGTCCTCCAAGAAAAGACTGTCTGCTTAATGTCACTAAGATACCCCCTAGATAGTACCCCCATGCAGATTCCTGTAGCCACACACAGCAGGTTAACTCCAAGAATGGCAGACAAAGTGTGTTTCCAGGTCCCAGCTGCTACTTGACTTGCTTGCACTAACAGCTTAACCAAGTGTGCACCTTCTGAATTGTTTGCGCCCCCCCCCAATGTATGTCATGTTTGTCTATAATGATAATTGGGCAGGGCCCACCTAAATCTACATGGTGGGCTGCCTTGTGCATGGCGAACCATCCCCATTCTCGCTGCCCTGGTGGGGGGGGCAAGCATCACAGGTTCCCCTGCAGTTGAAATTTCAGCCCTAGTTGTGGGGGATTAAAAAAAAAAAAATGTAAGGAACTCAGTACTCAAGTAAACATAGGGTTAGGATATCTGGAAAATTCTATTTTCCATCCGGAAGCCCAGGTAGACTCCTTAGAAGTTGTTCTTCATAGAATAAGGATGTCTCTTTACGGCACTGGAAGAAACCTGCTGCTTCTATGTCAACCAGCCAGGGGTAATTAGAGACTGTTTGTGAGCATGTTACTGTTTAACACAAATGCTGATTTTTGTAAACCACCCCCCCCCCATATCTGGTTGCCATCCTTGTTCTGAGAACCTCCCCTCTCAATGTTGTATAAACACTGCTCCCCAATTGTGCCCTGATATGCCAATAAAGCAGCTTACAGCCTATCACCAAGCAGGGGAGAGAATAGGGCTGGACTTCCTGACAGCCACAGGAAGAGGAGTTAGAGGAAGGCTTAGCATATTGACTCACAAGCAGAGGTCCAAGAGACATCAGGAGAGGAGCTGGAGCAGGGAAAGCTACAAAGTGTAAGTATCTCTTGGGATGCAAGCTGGGAGGAAGCCAAATTAGCTTAGAGGGTTAAGAGTAGAGTAATAACTGCTCAGTTATTGTGTTGTGAAGCTTATTACTACACAAATATTTTTTAAAGTTTCAATTATTTGTGTGATAGCTGGGTTAAGAGAGAAACTGAGACACAAATAGTTTCATAAAAATAACTCTAACAAATGTTTACCTACGGTTAGAAATAACGTTGAGGAAAGAGAAAAGAGATGCCAAGAATCTAACAACTGTTATCAGGCCTTCTTCTCTTGGGCCCACTTACCTACTCTACTCATGGCCATTGCTGGGCCATTGATCCTTTTATTAACTCCTAACCCTCAACACAGGACCCTGCTTGCTCAACTGCTTACTCAACTATGAAAAACAGAGAATAAATTCAGTTAAATTCTTAGTGCTGGGGGGACGATGTAACTCCCTGCCCCAAGATGACTCCACAATTTGACTCACGTCCATGGAACCAGTAGGGAATGCCACAGGATCCCAGACCTTAGCACACTGAGCCCATGTTTGAGGCACCATTCTGACCTTAAAACCCAGCACGTAGGCCTCAACACCTGCCAAAATAGGAACAAAGACCTAATCCCTCAAAGACCTCATCCAAACTTCCAGGGAAATCCCTAAATTACTAATCTTGCTTTTGTTTTGTTTTGCTTTGTTTCTGGGTTCCACTTCTTGATAACTGAAGTGTGTCAACACTAGGATGTGCTTTTTGAGAGAGAGAGACAGAGATAGAGACAGAGACACAGAGAGAGAGAAACAGACAGACAGACAGAGACAGACAGACACACAGACATAGACACAGAGAGACATAGACAGAGATACAGAGAGAGACAGAGATAGAGACAGAGACACAGAGAGAGAGAAACAGACAGACAGACAGAGACAGACAGACACACAGACATAGACACAGAGAGACATAGACAGAGATACAGGGAGAGACAGAGATAGAGAGACAGAGAAAATAAAAACAAACACAAGAGCTGTAAGACTCCGGGCTGCATGATTTGGGCTAGTTCCCCATACAATCGCTGGCCAGCAATAAAGACTTTTTTCCAGCTTTAAGAGTATTTGTGTGGTGGTCTTACCTGGTTGGCTTACCTTGTAACACTGGGACAACCTACACCAAACTCAAGAACAAGACTTGCTGGTCTCCTTAATGGAGGTCCCCAAGAGAATTTGCTTTACTTCCATCTTCCTTGTGTGCCTATTCATGCCTTTGATTTTTAGGAAGCATAAAGTTTCCTCTGTGAGTCACAATGAGTGTGGATGTGTGCAAGGGTCAACTCAGCAGAACACTCAGATATGGCTGGGCGGGGTGGGAGCACTAACACTGCATGCTTATCAGAGGATGAAAAATTTCCCCCTCTGTGAGCCAGACCCTAGTTTGCCTTCCACTGACCAGGGACACAGTCCTACCTAATGAGTGTCCTCCCCTAGACCTGGGACTGGCACTTCCTCTCCTGGAAGGCTATATGGGGACCTCACCGTCCATCACATGACATCTTCCCACCAAGTCACTTTTCCAGGTCCAGCTCAAAAGTCACCTTCCCCGATTTGCAAGGGAGTGACCTGTGCCTCCCCGCTTCTTGGAACATAGCACAGGCCTCTTCCCACAGGACCCCGAGGTGTCTATCTTCTCACCAACCTGGAGCTCCCGAAAGCACTATATAGGTCCTCCCAGTCCTCCCAGGGACGGACATAAGAGCGGATCCTGGTGACTGTGTTGTGAGTTCCCAAAGAGAAGCAGGAGAGGGTTAAGCAACTCCCCAGGGAAGAGACTCTGTCATGGGTGTTGGCAGGTCTTGGGATGAGAAAATTTGAAGCCTACATCCCTCAGGGCCCAGCCCCACACAAGGAACCCTACGTCGTAAAGCAGGGCCCCAGAAGGATGCAGCGCTTACCTGGGGCAGAGCCTGTACCACCGTGTCCAGCAGAGCCCGCATTCCTGTGGCCATCTTCAACAGCTTCAACACTGTGGGTGACATTCAGTCCAGGCTATGGGTGTGTGCACGTGAGTGTGTACGTGCAAGTGTGTGAACTCGGAGAGGAGAGAGGAAACAGGGCAGCATATGACCAGAGTTTTTTTTTGTTTGTTTATTTTTGGTTTTGGGGTTTTTTTGTTTTTTGTTTTTTGTTTTTTTGAGCACTACATAAGAATATGGCTGAAGGGTCTGGACGGCCCACTAGTTAAGAGCATTGGCTGCTCTTCTAGAAGTCCTGAGTTCAATTCCCAGCACCCACATGGTGGCTCACAGCTGTCTATAACTACAGTCCTATGAAATCTAATGCCCTTCTTCTGCTGTGCAGATGCCCATGCAGACAAAATACCCATTTACATAAAGTATATAGTTTTTTTTGTTTTTTGTTTTGTTTTTTAACAAACACAGCTGCAGCTGCAGAGTGAGGGGTATGTGCACAAAAGAGAACACAAAATCTGGGTACAGAAAAGCCCAAAGACCACAGAACATGTACAGTGGAGTGAGGGGAACACAAGTGTGTGGATGGATGAGTCGGTAACTGACGTGGCAAAGATGGCTGGCACAAGGTTCCACATCCCTTCCTGTGCCCTCTGGCATAAAAGGATTCTGGTACCACTGACAGAGCTTCTGCACATCTCACACTCTAGAACATGGTGACAATGGGCAGGAGGCAGACCAAAAAAAAATCAAGAAGCACCCAGCCATCACTGTGGCAATAAGATTTAAGGGGAAAAAAGTAGGAAAACCCTCTGGGATGAGAGATGGGTTTCTGGGGAGGAAAGAAAAACTGTAAGACTGTAAGACACACTGGGGGGGGGGGGCTGTGGCCCTGCTACGGTGCTGGAAAAGTTGCCAGGTGGCACACAAACCTGAAACTGAGTCCGTGTGGTGCATCCTGAGAGTGGACCACACAGATTATGTTGCCATGAGGAGCCAGGGGTAGATGCACACAAGCATGGAGGTGGCATCTGGGGGTGGGAGGCTGTGCACACACAGGGGTTTGAGGTGGCATCTGGGGGTGGGAGGCTGTGCACACACAGAGGTTTGAGGTGGCATCTGGGGTGGGAGGCTGTGCACACACAGGGGTTTGAGGTGGCATCTGGGGTGGGAGGCTGTGCACACACTGGGGTTTGAGGTGGCATCTGGGGTGGGAGGCTGTGCACACACAGGGGTTTGAGGTGGCATCTGGAGTGGGAGGCTGTGCACACACAGAGGTTTGAGGTGGCATCTGGGGTGGGAGGCTGTGCACACACAGGGGTTTGAGGTGGCATCTGGGGTGGGAGGCTGTGCACACACTGGGGTTTGAGGTAGCATCTGGGGTGGGAGGCTGTGCACACACAGGGGTTTGAGGTGGCATCTGGGGGTGGGAGGCTGTGCACACACAGAGGTTTGAGGTGGCATCTGGGGGTGGGAGGCTGTGCACACACAGGGGTTTGAGGTGGCATCTGGGGTGGGAGGCTGTGCACACACAGAGGTTTGAGGTGGCATCTGGGGTGGGAGGCTGTGCACACACTGGGGTTTGAGGTGGCATCTGGGGTGGGAGGCTATGCACACACAAGGGTTTGAGGTGGCATCTGGGGGTGGGAGGCTGTGCACACACAGGGATTTCTTTTGGATCCTGCTCTGTCCTACTCGGCAGACAGCCCCTCTTGCCCAGCATTTTCCACATTTCCCACCCCACCCCTACATGCTCTCCCCTGGGCAGTGGGGAGTCCCCTCTCTACCCTTGCTTGTTTCTGCCCTGCCCTGTCTCCTACTTACCCCGGGCAATACGCAGAACACGCATGATACGGATGATGGTTGGGTTGATGGGCAGGGCTGCGTTGATCTCAATCTCTTCCAGGGTAATGCCCATGACAGACAGCAGCACAATGGCCAGGTCCAGCTGGTTCCATCTGCACAGCAGGGCAGGTGAGGCAGGAGGAGGAATCAGAGGAAAGCATAGTGGCTCAGACACACCCAAGAGGAAGACAGTCTCCCAGCACTTCAGACTCCTGTAGGGCCCACTAGAATGTGCAAATACCCTTCCTTCTACCCATCCTCTCTGATGTCAATGAGTCTGGCCCCTTTTTTTCTTTTCTACAGAGAGCTACCTAAGCTGAAGAAACATCTCCGGCTTCCTGTAGGGGAGGGGATTTGGACTCTGACTTCTACGTCTAAATCCTAAACTATCTGGTCCCTTTGGGTAGCATTTGGACAGTCTGTCAAGCTCCCTAAGCCTCGGCTGTTTCCTCTAAAAAGTTAGCATGAGGCAGATCATGTTCTGTCTTCAGGTTACAGAGAACCCACAGGAGATGAGCTCGAATAGCCTGTGTCCATTCAATAAGACTCAATTACTTCCTGTCCAGGGATCTAGTCATCAGCTAGGAGTCCTTGGCCAACAACAGCCAGATGTTAATGGTGCCTTCAGGCTACTTCAAAGATCGGGACTCCTTTTCAAGCCTGCTGCCCTAGTATGGTCCAGGCACTCACCGGTCCTTGAAGAAACGCCTCAGGCCAAATGCCACCAGCTTCAGCACAGCCTCCAACACGAAGACAGTGGTGAACATGTAGTTGCAGTACTTGAGGGCTGTCTCTAGGGACTATAGGGGAAAAGAGAAGCATGGTCTGAGACTATGAGCTGCCCTAGAACCGTCCTATAAGCAGAGAGTCTGCCTTTTTGAGGGCGAGTTTAGTCCGTTTACATTTAGTGTAATGCTTTGTTCCCATTTATTTATTTATTTATTATTTATTTATATTCCTGTTCATTCCTTATCATCTGTGACAGTCGTTTCACATTCTTATTTCTATATTTGGGCTGGCCTGACCCTGTTGCTCCTCTTTGGAGACAGAATGGGGTAGTAGTTAAGGACTCCCAAACCAGACAGCATAGATTTGCATACTGCTTAGCACTTGCTCCTTATTCAGTTTGTGACCTGGGAAAGTGCTTGACCTCTCTGACACTTACTTTCTTCGATTGAAATTTTTAAGAAAATAATCCCTCCTGACTATCAGAAAGCTGCTGTGAAAATTAAACGAGATATTCAGAGCTGGGCACAGGACACGTTAATTGGTAATTGTGAAGTGTAATAATCCCGTTTCTTCACATTAATTTGGAAATTCAACAGTTACTGTTCACTCTGCCATGGCTCCCTTCCTTTTCAATAAGATTCCTCACCTGGAGGCTTCACCCCACCTTTCCTGCCAACTTTGCCAAACAGAGTCCTAAGCCTCCTCTCTTGCATGCTGTCTGACATCCACCCCAAGGCTGCCTGCCATGGGTCTGCACCTCCCCCCTCTCCGTGCAGAAAGTCATTGCCAGGCTCAGGATACTCAGTGAGCAGTGGAGGCCCCAGTAGACCCTGAACACAAATTCAAGTTCTGATTGTGGCTCTGCTGCCTACTTTACTCTCTGAGGCTCAAGTTCTTCATCTGGAAAACCCAGACTGAGGTTCTCCCAACATTGACATGACTATGAGGATTAAAGCACACATCATGCCCAGCGAAGTCCATATTGACACACCACAGCCACTGCTACTCACACTCTAGGCTGCCCACAAATGCCACCTCCCACACACTCCAGGAAAGAGTGACCTTTTCCTTTCAAGCGTCTAACTCACCAGCTGCCCTGCACCTCTTCCTCACAAAGGCCTGGCGTAAGTAAAGCCCATCCTACAGGGACTTCATGGATGCTATAGTCAGCGGGCCCTTTTACCCAACCTCGTCCTTGAGGTGGGATCCTGCTAAGGCTGGTCCTCAACATTGTGACCTTAGACTAGATGGTGACCCCAAGACTCACTGTAGGCTGGTTGTAGTGCTCCAGGGACATGGTGACCACATTGAGGCAGATGATAAAGGTGATGAAGATGTCCAGGTAGTGGCTGGTGCACATGGAGTGGATGAGCAGCCTTGTGGGACAGTAGGTGGCATAGTAGGGCAGCCTCTGAGCTTCTGCAGGCACCATGGGAGAGTGGCACAGACCGCACAGGGTTCGACCAAGCAGAGGAAGAGCACAAAATAGGGACAGACCATGGATAGGAAGGAAGCAAGAGAGAAGCATGCTGGCCCACACCAGGTCCTGGACGAGAGTGCTCCTCTACCAGCCAGGACGCCATGTGGGGGAACCATGAGATATTGGGGAGGGGACAGGAAGCAGAGATGTTAGGGTACACATTATTCCCAAACACCCCAAACAGGTCCACGACAAGGACACTAGGTCTGATAGGCAAATACAAGGGTCCTAAGGCCATCCAGGGGGGATGACTGGCCCCCCAAACTGTAGACAACTTGCACAAGGAAGAACATGAGGCGCAGGTGTGTTCTAAAAGCTCCCACTCAGTGGTGCCCACAGGAAAGACTACATCTGTCTCTGCCTGCACTCAGGTGGGCAGCACTGTCATTACTGATGGACCAGTAGATGCTGGGGAAAGGGGCTGGGCCATGGGCAAAGGGTAGATTATATCTTTTATTCTTTTCCAGTCCCCTCAGGGGGCTAGGTTGAGAGACCCCACCCATCCCAGCATCCACCACGTGCTCACTACGGCGCTTCTTTTCCAGGCGTCGTAGCCTTTTCTCCTCTCGGCGCCGCGCCTCCTCGGCCTCCTGGTGCTGCCGGCACTTGTGGAAGTTCTCCACGACCACACCCACAAACATGTTGAGCACGAAGAAGCTGACGATGAGCAGGAAGGAAATGAAGTACAGCAGCATCCAGGGGTTGTGGTTGGTCACAGGCTGCAGGGAGGCAGGTGTGAGGGCTGAGGGGGGGGCCTGATCAGCACAGCAAGGTCACACAGATGTGCAGCCCGCCTCTGAAGTGTAAGGTGAAAACAACACAGCAAACAGGGAATGTCTAGCCTGGGCCCGACATGAATAAGGAGGCGAGCTAAAGATCCTTCTCCTTCTCTGCTCCTGTGGTTGTCTCCTGCACACGTTGGTCTACTGTCTTTTCATTGACCTACCACTCAGCCATCTACCCACCATCTACCCAACCCTTCTGTCACCCATCCATCCACCTACCATCTATCCAATCCATCTATCTATTACCAACACATCCATCCATCTACCATCCATCTAATCCATCTACCACCCACCCATGCACCCACCCATCCATCCATCCTCCCACAATCTATCCAACCTATTTATATCTGCCCATCAACCCATCTACTCATGCATCTGTCTATCCACACCTCTCCATCGATAAGCCCAGTCATATATTCACCCACCCACCTATCCACCCATCCATCCATCCATTCATCAATATATCCATTCACCCACTCATGGACTCATCTATGCACATGTCCACCCATCTATCCATTTACCTTCCCTCTCACACCCATACCCATCTATCCACCTACCCACTTGTCCTCTTATCCAGCCTTCCATCCACTCAACCTGTCACTCATCCACCAACCCATCTACGTATCCATCTATCCATTCTCTACCCACCCATCTGCCATCCACTCAACCTGCCACTCATCCACCCTTCCACCTACCCACTTACTCGTCCACACAGAAACAAAGCAGAAAACAAAATGACCAAGAGGCAACCAAGCTCAGAATAGTAGGTGGAATCCATTGCTAGGAACAGGGGACAGGCAGAGAGAGTAAAGAAACACATACAAATGTACTCATCACCCCTGACCCTCCTCAGCTCCAGATCTAACCATGTGGGTTCTAGGAAACCAAGAGTCAGAGGTGACCTGTGGGTCCTTTCCCCACCATCTTCATCTGCAGTGGCCCCAGTCATGCCCACCTGCTGGTCCACAGCAACAGCATCCAAACCATTATACATGATGTTCACCCAGCCATCCTTGGAGGCCAAGACAAAGAGAGACATCAAAGCCTGGAAGACAGAGGAAGCGGGTAGGGGTAAGAGATGTGGCTTCATCAGCCCTCCATTGTTCTGCCTCTAGGAGACCAAGACAAGGAGGTCTTCCTGAGTGGTAGAGCTATGCCCTCAGCTGAAGAGACCTCTCTGACGACATATTGTGTGCCTGTTGTGTGTCCTGTGACTGCTATTGTCAGGTAGAAGGAGAACTGGAGCCAGAGTCCTGAGTTACTAGCTCAATTCTAGCAGTAACTGTCTGTGAGATGTCCAGCAAGAAAGTCCATGAGCTTCCATGCCCTGACCCATGGCAGGAGCTACTAAGTGAGAGGGACAGTGAGTGACAAGCCTGAGGGGCTGTGCCATTGTCACCCCAGAAGTCTCCAGCACCTAAAATCTAAAGTTCAGAAGCCTTGGGTCTCAACTCAGCCTCTAGTGTTAATTCAGGTGTGACAGTGTGGACCTATGAGTGAACATCAGGTAATCTACTACTGGCCACCAGTGAAGGAGATCCAGTGATGGACCACCAGTTGGAGGCCACCAGTGAGGGGGCACCACCTTGGACCCTGCTTTTTCTTGTACCTTGTGGGAGAAGACAGTCTTCTCTTTGCAAACAGCTAACTGCCTGGAGGCTTTTGTGGAGATGGGGAGAGGAGGTTCTCTCTTATCTGGAACACTATGAAAATGTATGAGGCCCCCAGGAGACGGGATCAAAGGTGAAGTCAGAACATGCTGACTGAAGTGTTAGGAAAGAGATGCCATCAGGTCAAGGGGCCTGACAGACTAGTCATGAGCTCAGCTTGCCTACTGGGCTGTCATATTCCCATTTGACAGGAGAAGGAATCGAGACTTTAAGAGAACACCTCTACAAGAAAAAGAAGAAGAAGAAGAAGAAGAAGAAGAAGAAGAAGAAGAAGAAGAAGAAGAAGAAGAAGAGGAGGAGGAGGAGGAGGAGGAGGAGGAGGACAAGGAGGAGGAGGAGGACGAGGAGGGTGAGGAGGACGAGGAGGAGGACAAGGACCAGGAGGATGAGGAGGACGAGGAGGAAGGAGGAGGACAAGGAAGAGGAGGACGAGGAGGACAAGGATGAGGAGGGTGAGGAGGAGGGGGAAAAGGAGGAAGGAAAGAAAGAAAGAAAGAAAGAAAGAAAAATAATCTTGACCCCTCACTGGTGGCCTCTCACTGGGTGTACACCACCCTCCCAGTGTGGATGGCTCTAAAACTCCCATTACTATGCTTTGGGTGGGAAGTCAAGACCAGGACCAGTGTTCGTGAAGTACTTTTAAGCTTCATGAGCTGGCCGGCTCTGCACCCAGGGTCCCAGCCTTACCCATCCTGTGAGCAGAGCTCCACCCCTACCCACTTTGCAGGGTGGGGAACTGTCCTGAAAGAGCAGGACTGTGCCCCTTGTGACCCTGGAAGGGCTCACCTGGCCCAGATTGTCAAAGTTGTATTTGTGATGCACCCAGCGGTAGTTGGCGGCCACGCAGTCAGATCGGTTGGTGATGTTTCGGGTGTCCACTCCCAGACAATGATAGAACTTGCCCTTGAAAAGCTGTGTGAAAGGAGGAGTGGTGGTGCTCAGTGTAAGAGGGACACAATCAGAGGAGGGAAAGCTACAGGAATTCACACACACACACACACACACACACACACACACACACACACACACACAACCCGCCCATGCTCAGTCAACCCAGTTGGGTCTGCCTTTCTCACTTGGGTCTACCAAGACCACCTGAGCCCCCAGATGAGTGGGCACAGGTGGGGTGGGGTAGGGGTGAGTAATCTGTGCACAGCGTCTTGTCACCCTACAAAGTGGGCACCCCTCACCTGCACGCCAAGGATGCCGAAGATGATGAAGAAGGCACAGCAGATGAGCACAATGTTGCCGATGGGCTTAAGGGAGGAGATGAGCGTCTCTACCACCAGCTTCAGGCCAGGGGCCCGGCTGATGACCCTGCAAGGTAGGCAAGGAAGGCCAGGGTACTGTCAGGAACAGCCAACAGAGAGACAGCCCCAATACAGCTCACAGTCACCAGGCCTCCAGGGGGTGAAGTGCCAACAGGAAGTGAAGATACAGTAGCAAGAGATGGGCAGCGATCTACCTAGATCAATACTCAGAAAGGCACTTGACCTCCTCACCCAATCCCTGTAGAGTGCACACCACATCCAAGAGATGGCACCCAGAGATGGCACTAAGCTACCCAGGAACTCAGAGGAGGTAATATAGTGGAGGCCATTTTAGCCCTTGCCCTAGGCGCTTAGGCTCCTCCCCCAGCAGCAGGGTATATGTAGCACAATGCTCTTGGGAGCCTGCGTTGTCAAGCCAGAGTGGCTGATCCACTTAGACTTGGGCAATTTCCCTATAGAGTGCGACAACACTGCTCCCCACGCACTCCATCCCCATGCGTTGGGGCAGGATCCTTACCTCAAAGGACGTAAGGTGCGCAAGAGCCGCAGGACACGGAGGACCCCCAGAATCTTGGCTCCCCCCGCAGAGGCCACAGATACCACAATATCGATGATGGACACAAAGACCAGGAAGCCATCCAGAACATTCCAGCTGCTACGCAGGTACGCCTGCTCGCCAAAGTACAGGCCCAGAGAAACCACCTAGGGGTGGGGTTAGGGTCAAGCTTTAGGAGACAGATGGGGCCAGAAGACTCCACCCGACCCCAGGGACAGGACAAAGGGAGGTAAGGAGGTGGCGGATGGGATGTGGCTCGCGAAGGGTCTTCTGAGGGCTGGTGACAGGCAGGAAGGAGCAGGGTCTGGGCCCAGGGAAGTCTGTAAGCTATGGTCTTAGATGATGACCATGAGATGTCACCCCAAAGCCACCCATGCCGGGGAGCACCGCAGAGTAACATTTCTACCCAAATGCGCCTTTCTAGTTGGATTTCATGATTGGAGAAGAAGGAGCCACCACTGATCCCCTCTAATTACAGAAGCTCAACGCAGGGGCTAGAGCCCAACAGGAATGGACCTCAGGGGCCTGTGGAATCTTGCTGAGGGCCAGGTCAGCAGGAGAGGTGAGGCCTAGGCCAGGGGCTCCAGGTGGTGGGGGGGGGGGTGAGAGGGATCCTGGTAAAGCCCAAAACAACCTTCAGTGTCATCTCTCCCACGAAGATGGCCGTGAAGATGTAGTTAGACACCGTGAGGAAGATGCGTTCCTGAAAGAGTGGGAAAAGCCGTGAGCCCAGGCATTCCACGACTCCCTGTGTGCCTGGTCAGCTTCAGCCATGGGCAGCCATCATGGCCACCACCTCTCAGATCTCGTGGCCTTTCCCTCCCACAGGCAAGCTCCCTGCCACCTCCCTCCCCTCATTCTCCCACCCCCTACTCGTGCCTTTCTCTCTCTCTCTCTCTCTCTCTCTCTCTCTCTCTCTCTCTCTCCTCTCTCTCTCTCTCTCTCTCTCTCTCTCTCCATGCCTAGTGTCTGACTTGGCTGATCGGTCCCTGAGCTCCCCCACCTTGGTCACCCCAGTGTTCTGGCCCTCTGCAGCCACTCACCGTGCTACCAGCTTCAATCTGAGGCCTCTCCAGAGCAATGGTAATACAGTTGAGGAAGATGAAGGCCAAGACTACGTAGTCAAAGAGCTTGTGGGCAATGATGGTCTGACACAGGAGCCGGAACCTAAGTGGGTGTCAAGGAAGCCCCGCCCCCAGGAGGGTCAATTTGCCTCCCACTCTGACCAGAAGGAAGACAGAGGGCCAAGACACATGTTCAGGGACAGGATGGCTTAGAGAAAAGTCTCTCTCTCCTCTCCTGTAGCCATTTGACAACTGCCTAAGGTACCCAGCTGGAGCCTCCTCCCCCACCATATACCTACATAGTGAGGTCAACCATCTGCCTCCAATACCCAACAAAGCCTGATGGGAAAGCCTGCATATGAGTTTTCAGGCTGCCTGTGGACCTGTCCAGCTTTCCTTGTGCCCAGCACAGAGAAATCCCCCAGAGGGACATCAGGCCCCTCCTCTTCCCTTGAAGACCCACCCTCCTCTCTCTGGCGCATGAAGGTGCCCTGCCCTCTCCTTCCCTCACTCTCCTAGCCAGCCACTACTCACTTGTTCTCAGGGGAGAAGAGGTAGACCGACCAGTCCTCGCGGACTTCGCACCAATCCGGCTTGTAGACATCAATCATCTTGCGGACCCGGAAACACAGCGTCTAGCAAGGCAAGGAATTGGGTGCTGAGGTTGGTGCTGCGCGGAGCGGCCTGTCTCTTCCCACTCTGCCAGCCAACAAACTGGAGGCCCGAGAAGAACTCCAAACTCTCCCCCAGGCCCCAACCAAGGAAAGTTTGGTGACAGGGTAGATCAGATGTGGGCAGTTCTGGCCCCACCCTCCAGCCCCATCCACCATGCCTGGGACCACCCAAAGCCCTTGGATCCGCCTCTTTCAGCCCTGCAGACTTGCTTTCACAGTGCAGCGTGACTCAGGTGTCCCAGCTAGCCCCTACTCACATAGTCCATCTCTTCCTCATCCTCTCCGCGGTCGCGGCGGTCATCCATCTTAGTGAAGACGTCCTTGGCGATGTTGGGCATTCTGCCATTGCAGTCCTCGTGTCCCGGGGCCTGGCCCGCTGCCCTCCAAGCGGCCCGCGAGTGGGCACCCACCACGGGCACCAGCTCTGCCAGGTCAACTGAGTCCCTGGTATCGAGGGACAGCGTCCGGCGGTGGTGGCGGTGACGATGTGCCAGGTGGGGTCCATGGTGTGCATAGTGGGTGTGCGGGGCATGAAGGGGTGCGGCGCGGGGAGGCACCTCCTCTCGGGCGCCCTCACAGGCCCTGACCCCGCTGCCACCACGCTCCCCGGAGAGCAGAGACTCATGCTCCGCTGAGGGCGGCTTGTGCTTCAAGCTGTTCCAGCTGGACCGGCGGCTGGCCCAAGTCCCGCTGCGGCCCCAGGGCCCGTAGTAGGAGCTCCGGGAGCTGGACTGCGGAGAGGCCCGGATTTGGATCAGCAGCCACCCACACCATAATCTAGGCCCATACCTCCTGCACGCCATGCTAGAGTGTGCCCACCCACTCCAATGTATGACTCAGAGTAAACCCTTTCCTTCTCCTGAGAAAAACTTATAACAAATAAGGGCCAGCTTTACAGGTAAGGAGACTGGGGCTCAGGGGTAGGTAATAATTTCCTCGCTTTTACACAGCTCAGAGGTGGCAGAGGCCAGATTAAAGTTCTAGTTGGCCCCACCCCTTACAGACTATACCCTGCTGGATTCCAGATCTCTCCACCAAACCCCACTCTTTTCATTCCATTACCAAGACCTGTTCCGACACAGAGCACCCAGGGTTATCATAAACACAGATCCTGCCTGGTTCCAACTACATAGTATGTTGGGCTCACCAGGGCACCTTGTGTCATATCCTTTGTCATCCTCCCTCCTCCCATCACAAGCAACCAGCCATCATAGTACCCGCAGGACTCACCAAGGAACGCTGGTCATAGCTCATCCTGCTCAGTGACATGACACTGCTTTTTCGGGAGTCTAGGGCTACCAGTACCGGGTCTGGCTGCAGTGAGAGGCGGGGGGCAGTGCCCATGGCACCAGCAGGACCCAGATGCCCGCCCAGGGGGAGGCTAGGGTCCAGGTGTCCATTGGGTGTCATGGGTATCGGACAGAGCTTGAGATCTGGAGGGGTGAGATGAAGACAGCAGACAGACAGACAGACAGACAGACAGACAAAGGAAGCCACGAGATAATCAAGAATGAGTATATATAAATGGAGAGATTTTCTGTGGAGATGTCCTCCGCCAGGAAATCCTGGATGTTGCTTTGGCGCCTACTTCATGTGCCTTCCTCCATCCTGCCTGTGAGACTGCTCTTCAGGAACCCTTCCCTTCTGTTCTGGGGCCAGTCTAGACCTCCACCAAGCCAGAGCACCTCACTCTCGTGCACATAGGCGGGGACTGTCCTGTTGAGTTTCCATGGGCAGTGTGCATGGTTGGAAAAGGACACCTAGTGGTATCAGACATGATCAGAACCCAGGCCACAGCCAAAGACACCAGGGTTGTAACTCAGAGCTCCATGTGGTAAGGGAAGCAGGTGGCCTTTCTACAGGAGCCCAGGAGGTCCATGATGGTCTTTTTCTGAGACCAGGCATCTATTTCAGGTGTAATTGCAGAACACAGACAAGTAGCCATCCCTGAGCCTAGCCTTCATGGGGAAGCCATTGTGCCCTATGTCCACCTGGGAAGCTACGGAGGGCTCCTAACTCTGAGTGGAAAGTAGACGTGCTTACCTCCGCTGTTGTCCAGGCCCTCTGGGAGCTTGTCAAACTCCTCCAGGTTGGATGAACTCTGGTCCTCATCAGAGTAGGAGCGGTTAGCATCACCCTGGGAGGTCAGGTCACATTGGCACAGGTCAGCTCTGCCTTTCCCTACCCCATGCTTGAGATTTTTTCAATGGGTGTTTCCACCCTCCTTTTACAGAGAGGGAAACTGGTTCAGAACAGGGACCTGAGAGGCCGATGAGAACTTTGGCCACAAAACACAGCCTTCCTTATTTCCAGCTCCCCAAAACTCAACAGTTTGGCAGAAGAAGCAGGCTCTGGAAACCCAGATCTTGGAGGCTTTAATCTGAGGCAAAGAAGCCGCCCAAGGGAAAAGTGAGAATCCTGGATTCATCCTGCATTTGCATGCTTCCTGAAATGAAAAGCTCGACGCCCTGTTGGCAGCTCCAGGCTCCCTGTGCTCTGCCCAGTGACTAGCCCACAGTTACAGTTACCTCAGCTTGGAAGCCTTCCACCAGGATAGCCACCAGAAGATTGAAGAGAACATAGTTGCCGAAGGTCATGAGAGCAACAAAGTAGAGGGAGGCCCAGGGGGTGGTGGAGGCCATGCCATTGTACAGGACAACGTTCCAGTCCTCCTGAGTGAGGATCTGTTGACAAGGACACGGTTCAGCCCTGGTCCAGGCCCAGGCCCAGCCTTGTGTCAGCCTTAGCCCCTCCCAGACCTGCTATGAGACATCAGCGTCAGCGCTCGCCGGCGCCACGCCCCACCCCCCACCCCACCCCGCCGAAATCCATGAGCTTTCAGCTGCCATTCACCTGGAACACTGTGACGATGGCCCACAGTAAGGAGTCGAAGTTCTTCCTGTCAGGGACTGTGTCACCAGTGTCCGTGCGCAGGCTGAATTTGCAGCCGAAGATATGCATCCCAAGGATGCTGGGAAAGGGAAGGAGGTGGCTCAAGGCACGGGTCACACTGAGCTCCCTGCTACTCCCAAGACCACCCAGTACCAGAACAGAGGGACATGTCACGTCCATGTCCATAGAGGATACTGCCAAGGCTCAGAAGGCAGAACTTCCCAGAGCCATTAGGTTGAATGCTGGTGCCGGGGATTTAAAGCCAGACCCTCGCAACTTTGTCCCTAGGGTCTTCCACAAGCCACCACGTCCCAGGCTCACACCCATGGCCTCCAGCAGATCCCGGATATTGAGTCCTAGGGAGGGCGGGGCTCACCTGAAGATGAAGATGAAGAGCATGAGCAGCATGCAGAAGGTGGCCACGTTGTCCATGGTCTTCATGAGCACCACGAGCTGGCGCCGCAGCGCCGGCATGAAGCGCACCAGCTTCAGCACCCGCAGCAGCCGGAATGTGCGCAGCACAGACAGGCCACCGTCTGCCTGCCCCACGATTTCCCAGATGCTGCAGCCGGTATGGGGTGGGGGGAGGGGGAGAGGGGGGAGAAGCGCAAAGTGTCAACGGGAGGCCAAGGGGACAGGAAGATAGAAGAAGTGGAGAGGGCAAGGAGCACAGAAAAACAGCTTACATCATCCATTCATCCATTCATCCATCCATGACTGTGGGTGCTACTCCACAGCACCCCCTAAATCAGGGTTTCTTAGCCAGGAGTCAATGGATCCAGCATTAAGAAGCCTGTGGCTTGTTGGTGAGATGAGTCAGAAGGTGGAGTGGCTTGCCACCAAGCCTGATGACCTGAGTTCAGTCCTCAGGATCCCCACAGCAGGAAAGAAGTGACTCCTGCAAGTTGCCCTCTGACGTACACACACATACACATACACAGACACACACGCACACAAACACGTGCAGCATGCACACACGCACAAACACTTACACGCACATGCATGCGTGTGCAAAGAAAGACAAAGAGGAGGCAACAGCTTGTGCCTAGTCTCGCAAGCCTCTGAACATCGCTATCCTCTTTCAGAAGTTGCACGCTTCTTTTGATTAGTCACATAAAAAACAAACCAGAGAATCAGCCACAGCCATGACTTCATGGGCAATCAAAATATTTGCTATCTTCAGGTTGCATAATGATTGAGGTCGCTACTTCTGTGTCTCCGGCCCCTGTTTGGAACTCTGGCGGCCTCAGACTCACCGCTCCCTCTATAGAGCACATTGATGTGGAAGCACATATTGCCGAATCACCGGTCTAGTCGGTATGCTGATAGCTGCCCACCGCTAATGGTTCCCTTTGTCATTCAGAGGCTTCCTGTGTCACTAGGGGTTGGGGGGGCTCTCGCTCCTGCTCCTCAGCTTTCGGGGTGCCAGTGTGGATTACCTGATGATGACAATGATGCTGTCAAAGATGTTGTAAGGGTTTCGCAGGTAGTCGAAGAGCCCGAAGGCGGCCAGCTTCAGGATCATCTCCAGAGCAAACATGCTGGTGAAGACCACGTTACAGATCTCCAGGACGTTGGTCAGCTCCTCGGGCTGTGGGACGTAGGGACAGAGGGCACGCATGACCCTGCTGGGTCCATTTGACTTGCACCATAGTCTTTAGGACTTCTCAACTATGCTACCTTTGGATGGAGGGACAGTTGTCTACTAGGGAGTGAGGCAGCCCACACATGGTGCTGGTACCATACAGTGGGCAGCATCATACGACCAAGTTATAGATGGGCCAGTCTCTCACACACTGCCAGGAAGTGGAGGACAAAGACAGGGAACCTGCTGCATGCCGTGCACAGCCCTAGGTACATGAGAACCTCCACGGTGGCTCTCAGGGAACATTAAGGAAAATTCAAGGGAAGAGCCCAGAGTCACTAGCTGGTGGCACTGGGCTGCCATTCTTTAGCCACAGGCCTCCCTCTACCCTCTACTCTCAAGAATTTAAGAGGCAGGTAGCTGCTTGCAAATGGTACCGTCTGGGACCCTGCATTAAAATAGACCATGCTGTGGGGATAAAGAGAATGCTTCCAGATATGGCCCCTGCCTCTGAGCCTCTCTCCCATTATCCATAAGCAGGGCATCCTGAACTCCCAGCCTCTGGATAAGAGTCAGGCAATGAAGCTCTGTCCTCTGCTCTCCTCTCCACGTTGGAGCACTAGGCTCGTGCTCATGGGGGGACGCCAGCAGCTTCTGCTTGAATCTTAGAAAAGAAATGGCTACTTGTCTCTCCTTCACTGACCCTCCAAGCCTGATAGGCCACCACTGACCTTTCCATTTGGTAAGTAAGGAAACTGGCTGGGAGGTGGGGTCCAACTTGCAAAGAACTACCCAGTAGAAAATCGCAGACTCCATAGCCGCACACAGAAACCCTGCCTGAACCAGTTCACTTGCTCACTCATTCATTTGTTCACTCCTGAATGAATCACATAGGTCTCCCAAGAGCCCGCACTGTGCTGAGCCTATGTTCCTGGAAGGGCAGGGGGGGGGGGGGGAGAAGGGGGAAGATGCCTGCTGTCAGTGGCACCCTAAAACAAAGCAAGCCCCTAACCTAACACTGGCTAAGCTGATTGGGGACAGTGTTGGGGAGCCAGGCAGCTTCCTGGAGGAAGGAAAAGAAGAGGGCAGAGAAGGGTGGCCAAGCCAGACTCCCAGCTAGGACAAGGGCTGGGTGACAGGAAAGAGCCACAACAGCAAGCCATCTCCTGCTTGTCAGCACCCAAACACCAAGCCTGCCTTTTCCACTGAGCAACATGGAATCCCAGGGGCCTACCTTTGATCCCATATGGCTTACAAGAAGAAAGAAGAAGAAAAAAATTATCCAGTCACCAGCTTCCCATCCAACTGCCCAGGAAATCCAATAAAACCGCCAGTTCCTCTCAAGCCCATATAAAAGGAGAGCGGTCCCCCCCCCCCCCCCCCGCCCCGCCACTGTTTCCATCTGTAATTACATTTGACTCACAAAATGCAAGGGGAACAGGACCCTAGGAGGGGTGTGGGTGGGAGGGACTCCGGTGCAGCTCACTCAGCCCACCCAAATCAAATCTTCTGAGATGAGAGGGTGGCTGATGATGACGGGTCTGTGACGGCCATCCGCTGGCCCTCAGCTGAATACAGTGTGTACCTGTTCCCTCCAACCGAGCTGGAGCCACTGCGCTTCAGAAAGGTCACTAACTCGCCTCCCTCCTCCCCCGCAACAGCTGTTTTTTCCAGGCAGCACACACCTGTTAATCTCTCTCTAATGGACCATCCATCACTCCCAAGAGCATTTTTTTTTCCGGGAGAGAGGCAGGCTGGAGAGAGGCAGACAGATGGATATAGACAGACAAGTGGGAGGCCAAGCAAATGGGGGGATGGAAGGGACAAGGCAGAGATGTGGAGAGGAGCAGAGAGATGGGAGCAGGATGGATGGACAGACAGATAGGGATGTGGCGAGCAAAAGGCAGAGGTCTTGGGATGTAGCTCAGCTGGCACAGCATTTGTCTAATTCCCAGCACCCCATTAACCTGGTATATGACAGCAAATACCTGTGATCTCAGCACTCAAGAGGTTGGAGGCAAGAGGATCAGTTCAAGGTCATTGCTGACTACATATTGAGTTCAAGGCCAGCCTAGGCTACATGAAATTCTATTTTAGAAAGGAAAAGAGGGGCTGACTGAGACACAGTGACATGGTAGAGGTCAGAGACACTCTTGGAGAGGAAAGACAATACAAAATCCGCAGCAGACAGATGGACAGTCAGACAGAAAAACAGAAAGTGAGAAGTCTAACAAGGATGCCTGACATGCATCCTATGGAAGAGCAGGTGGTCCAGGTCAGGAAATACCAGCTTTTACCTAGAAGGCACAGGGGACTCATCCTAGCCCAGGGCTGGGCTTAGTGGCCCCACACTGTCCAATCTCTGACTGCATCTACAGCAGTAGATAAAAGGACACGCATAGGTCCAGTCCAGGAACCCCTCAAGCCCAGCCCAGCTCCATGATGACAATGGCGACAGGTGTCAGCTAAGTTCCTCCCTGGGGCAGGCATACACTTTCTATGCACATGTCATCTGTGTTTCCATCTTGCCCACATTGTCCCCTCTAACAGTTAGGAAACGTGTGGCACAGAGACAAAAGCGGTTGCTCAAGGTCAGGGCCAGGCCAAGATGGAGTCCACCCTGGAGTCAGGTCTCCTCCTTGGGCTGTAAATCAGGCGCCTTCACTGGGCCACATTGTAGAAGTTTGTTCAGCAGACATATAATTCCCCGCTCTCCACTGCACTGAATATAGGCGTGTCCGTGAGGCCCTTAGTGGATAAGTAGCCCTCTTTGCCTCATGGACTGTCGACCACACCCTTTGCATGCATCCTTCTTGAAAGCTCTGGGTCCTGCCCCTCCCTTGTGCCAGTCTTTCTAACTGATAACTCACGGTCATCCTTCAAGAGATCCATCCTCAGCGCTGTCTCTTCCAGGAAGCCTTCCCTGACTGCGACCCATATCAGTGCCTCTCTCTCTCTCTTTCATGATGGCACTAAGCCATTCCATAATTCTCTTCCCAGAGTCACCCTAACCCTGTGTTACTTGGGACCCTTGCACCCCGAAGCCAGCTGTGCTAGTGCATGGCAGGTCACCTGGGCAGCCTGTGCCCCTTCCTCAGTTTCCCCATCTGCCCCCATCCTCCACGTGGGACTGAGACATATACCCTGCTTGCCCTCCATGGCTGCTATGAAGATGAAGCCTGGCAGCCAAGTTGACCATTCTTGATAATCACACGACTCAACCAGAGACTGCGCAAGCACTGTGGACGTCTCAGTCTCCCGGGATTGTCTTTCTTCCAGTGCTGGGAACTGAACCCAGGATGCGCCAGGCAAGTGTTCCACCATCAAGGCACATCTTGCCCTTGTTGGCCATTATCTCTCTCTCTCTCTTCATGCAGGTCCCTGACTGGATGACATCCTTTCAACTGTCATCTCCTTCTAGGCCAGTCCCTATAAGGAATATCCAAGCCATAGGGATCGTAATGGCCTTCCATTATCTGAGCAGCAGTGACCACCCTAAAAGCTATGAGCATCTGCACTGAGCTCCCTGTAACTAGGGAGGCAGGGGTGGCAAGCCAGGACCTCATCACCTGTCCCCTTGCAGTGATAACACAGAGTTCTCTGCAGGCCTGGGTGGGGTGCGGGGTTCAGTGGAGTTTGGGGAGAAAGCACCTGTGACACTCTCCATGCCATCTGCAGCCCTGGGCCACCTCTCACTGTGGGTGCCACCTCAGTGGGGCGGGGGGGGGGGGGGAATGCTCAAAATAAATCTGGGGGCGGATCGGCTTCCCGCAGAGAGATGTCTGAGAGCCCAGGGCAAGGAACAAAAATACTAGCGGGCCCCTGCTCAGAGCTCCACTGAACAATGGCTGCCACTCGGCGCTGCTTTAAAAAGAATGGTTTAAAAATGCCTCCTCCCCCTACTCCTCCTCCTCCTCCTCACTTCTCCTTTAGTTAATTTTTTGAGGCTCCAGACAGTGGATGGTGAATTCACCCAGGCTGGTGGTAGAAGGCTCAAACAAAAGACCTGCTAGTAACGACGGAGCCCAGAATGCGTACTAGACACCAAAATTCACACATTCACCTTTCCTGACCACCCTGGGGGTGTGAGGGGGGAGAGAAGGGGTCTGACTTCTCTGTACAGACACCAGCTAGGTAAGCATATGACTTTCCCAGGGCCACCCTGTCTGTCAGCTGTAGAACCACGGTTGGAACCCAGACCATGGATGAACAACATGGCCTCTGAGCAATGGCTTTCCGCGTGTGAAAACAAGAAGCAGTGACGGACAGTGGCTTGGAAACCATTTGTGAGGACTCGGGGACTCCCTGATCTCCCTAAGCATGGGGCTTAGTAGGTTCCCAGTGAGTGACACCCCTAAGAGAAAGATATCTCTCAGCTGATGTTGCAGATGAGACCAGGGTAGACCTTACAATTGGCCAGAGCCTCGTCCAGCCTGGCGGGGACTCTAGGTAGGAAGCAACTTCAGCGCCACATGACTTCCACTGTCCCAATGCAAGCGGCTCCAGCAGATTGAGAACACTTGCTCAAGGGGCACAATGAGATGACTCAATGGGTAAAGATGTAATAAAACGAAGGGTTTTTTTTGTTTGTTTGCTTGCTTTTGTTGTTGTTTTTTCAAATGAGGGTGTCTTTGAGTAGCCCTGGCTATCCAAGAACTTGCTCCGTAGACCAGACTAATCTCAAACTCAGAGGCCCATCTTCCTTCTGCGTCTTGAGTGCTGAGATTAAAGGGGTGCACCATCACGCCCATCTTAAGGCCAACTTAAAGCAAGCCTGCTCAAATGTGGCATGTACAAGAGATGTGAACCAGAGAAGACACTGAACAGACTCACGCAGGGACCCTGACTGGCCCAAGGTCAAGCTGGAGGGCAAAGGAAGAGCTGCCTTCTCTGTAGTGCTGCCTTGGAGGAAGCCTAAGAACGCTGGGAACCACAGAGGCACATGTAAACTCACCAGTGAGAAATAGCCCTAATTTGTTAGTGTCTGCCAATTTCCCTGGTGTAAATGCTTTCTCCGTCACCCATTTCAAACAAGCAACTACTTAGCAACTGCTTGCTACATTCCCAAATGTGAGAAAATCGGCTCTCACCAGTTGGTTCCAGCAAGCCAGAGACAACCCGACTGGACTCTGGTAGAGCAGGGTGTAGACACCAGAGCCAGCTATGTGAATAGCAGCTCTTCCCACAGAACCTCCCCAAGAGTGTAAACCCTACTGGGTGTCTGCTTTCTCACAGTCCAGGGCCTTGAGGCAAAGTATAGGCCTCTCCTCTCAACAGCTCCCCCACCATGCCGAGATCCTACCCAACAGCTCTCCCCGAAGATCTTTTTAATTAAGTCAAAAGAGCTGGCAAACCTGCAGTGCCACATTTAACTAAATTGAATGAAGCCTATGCTTGGTGAGGTAATGAACAGGGACTTGAAGAGTGTCCCCCCACACACACACACACATCCAGGCACAGGAGAGGGCTTTGCAGGATGACAATGACACCAAAGCCAAGGGGCTTCAAAATCCAAATCCTGCTAGGGTGTCAGTCTCACCACAGGAAGTGGGTTCGAGACGGGCTACTTGCTGGCTAGCTGTGGGACCTCAGGTCAGCGGGGCCAGGCATAGCCAGATGGCAAGTAGAGGTGCCCTACCAGGCTGAGGATCAGGTCAAAAAAGCCACGCCTCCAAAAAGGACTAGTGGACAAGAGTCAGGAAAATAGGATCATTCCAAATGCAGCCCGGGTTTGACAGGCTGTTACCCCACAAGTGGACTATTGACTTCAGACTTCCGGACAGCTTAGGAAGAAAAAAAGCAAGCCTCAGGTCCTGTCCTGTCAAGCCTCACTCACTGTCCACTTATCCTGAAGATACCCCAGAACATCTGCCCCTCGAGCGTGGCCTTGGGCAAAGGTGTGAAGTCATATGGAAGAATTAGACTCTACTCTAGGCAGGGTCAGGGAGACAGAGGTGATGTGAGGATGGGCTCAGCCTGGCCTGGGTGTGCCCTTCCACCCCGGCACTACAATAGCCGATAGCTGGCTTCTCCACCACCCCACCCCACCTCACCCCCCAGCCCCAGCCCTGCCCCACCCCACCCCACCCCTGCCCCCACACTGACCTGTTCATGATGCTCGATGCCCATGCTGACAGTGTTGATCAGGATGGCCATCATGATGCCTCTGTTGAAGTATTTGCTGTCCACGATGCCCCGCAGCTTGGCTCGTGTCTCTCGCCACACATCCCCGCACAGTCGGGCTGCCCCGTCATCCTGCTCCTCCTCCTTCTCCAAGGCCGAGGAGCCCCCATCCTCACTGCTCTGGGGCCCATCCCCATCGGCTTCAGCCCCTGCAGAGCCACCAGAGCCCGAGCCTTCCTGGCCCGAGTCAGTGCTGCCCAGGCCTGAGGGCCTCCTGCCTGCCTCATGCTGGCAGTGCGGACAACTGCTGGGGTCAGAGGCCAGAATAGCAGAGATAGGCTGCACCAGAGTGTGGGGGGTGGTGTCCAGGGGACTGTGTTGTGGGCACAGCTCTGAAAAGCAAACAGAGGGCAGCATTAGTGTCCAAACCAAGTCCCCACCTCCCCAGGGACACTGGCTGAAACAAGCCAACCCCACCTCGTGGGCCTGGTACTTCTTGGGAAATTATTATCTCTGGACTTGGTCTGCTCCCCTGTGCAGAAGCAGGGATGGGAACATCCACCTGACGAAACTGTGAGATGGTTCTCTGCCTTAAACATATGGCAGGCTCATCAGAGCGCCTGGCACCTCAGACCATGCCAACTGTTGGTCACCTTTGACCTTAACCTTGGGCCTGTCATCCCACAGACCTTCCCAGGCACAGTTATGGGGGATCTGGAGACTGTAGGTCTGAGTGGAGAATCAACACCCCTCAGAGGAAGCTACGGTAGCTTTGGCATTCCCCACTCTGCCCATCTCTGTGAAGGGAGGAGGACCAGACAGAGCAGACTCTTGCTCTGAGAGTGCCCAGGAATTCCCTCCATACCAGTGAGAGTCAGGCCAAATAGGGGCAGGAGAAAGAAGAGTGACAGTAGATGTGGTCTGAGACTTCCAATCCTAGGCTGGTCTTAAATCTGTAAGCCTAGCTTGTTGGAAAGGGTTCCCCTAGTTAACTTGGTTCTTCCTCCTCCTCCTCCTCTTCCTCCTCCTTCTAAATATTTTTTACTTTTTAGCTTTTCTCTGTGTATCCCTAGCTATCCTGAAACTTGCTATGTAGACCAGGCTGGCCTTGAACTCAGAGATCTGCCTCCCAAGTGCTGGGTTAAAGGTGTATGCCACTACTGCCTAGTTGGTTTCTTCTTTATTTTCTCTATTAGAGTTGTGTGTGTGTGTGTGTGTGTGTGTGTGTGTGTGTGTGTGTGTGTGTGTGTGTTTGTGTAACCTAAACACATTTTACTTAAATAAGAAAAAAAGCACTAAAGGGAAAGAAAAGTGGGAAAGCCTGCACCTTTCTACACTCGTTTCCAAATACTGCAAAGCAATCAGACATAAGTGTCATCCTCCTCCATGCAGCCTTGGAGGATCAAAGCTCTTCTCAGACCACACCAACACGCAGCACAGGAAGAGGAGGTGGTATGGAGGCCTGAGGAGTGGGGAGCACTAGAGAGCGTAGAGCTTCCCTCCATAGTGTTCTAGGGAGAGGGTGGTAACAACAGCAAGAAAGAAGCCACTTTATCCTCACATCCCTGGGAAGATGGGAGTTAGGCTTGCCCAGACCCAAGATCTGCTCTCCGCTTGCTAGGCCAGCCCACGGGCCTCCTGGGACCACATCTAGACGGCTAGTGTCTGAGGACAGTGGGCAACCTTCTGGCCTCTGCCAGTCTCCAATAGACGGGATAAGAAAACTAGGACCATGGAGTTCACCATGCAGGGCCTCAGAGAGTAATTGTCACTCACAGGCACAAAGTAGTAGATCCCTTGAGCCCTGCTGTGGCAGAGAAGATGGCAGGCTCTGTGGTGGCCAAGATCACAAGGGGAACAGGACATGCCATGCTCCACATCTGCCCCAAGGAACAGTCCTAAGGCCTGCTAACTTTTCAGCAGTAGCTGAGAGGAAGCAGATCAAACCTGGAGTCCCCTGGTATCTGGGTGGCCTCCTCTTATGGCTGTATTTGCAGCTAGAGACAGACATTAAGTAAAGCCCAGAACCTCTGACAGTTTATATGACTAAGTCTTGCACTGACATACTAGGCCATTTACCATTTACCTGACTCTCTTATCTCCTTGGGCCTTGGTTTTCCCATCTCAAAACTGGAGACACTATTTCTATTCTGTCCCCTTCTTGAAAGAAATGAATAAGGAATCTCTCTCTCTCTCTCTCTCTCTCTCTCTCTCTCTCTCTCTCTCTCTCTCTCTCTCTCTCTCTCTCTCTCTCCCTCCTTGTAACAGGGCCTCACGTAGCTCACCCTGGTCTTAAACTCACTAGGTAGCTAAGGATGCCCTTGATCTTCTGGTCCTCTGGCTCCGTTTCCCGAGCACAAAGATTACCGCCATGATAAGGCTTGGACCTAGAGTTTTCACGCATGCTTGGCAAGCACACTAGCAGCCTGGCTGCTGCACCGCCTACCCAGCCCAGAGAGCATTCTTTCTAAGCTGAACACCAAACTCACGCAAACAACATGGCCCCACTCAAGCACGAGGCAGGAGCAGAGTATGGGGATGAGGGTCCCCAGTGTGCCATGACATGTGCTCATTGTGCCAGAGCCCTGATGCCATTACTCATGTGCTGGTAAATAGGGAACAGCCACTGGAGCCAGAGTGGGAGACGATGTGGGTGGCCACAAAGAGGGAGGCTAGTCTTGCAAGGCTGTGAAAAAAATCACTTGACCTTCGAGTACAGGTACCCAGGTTTGCCTGCAAAACTTGGAAGAATTTTTCTGGATAGAGAGTAGGGCAAAGAGTAGGCAGGGCAGATGAGTCCTGGACAGGCCATAAAGGAGCCTGCAAAGAACCCTTGGGACCCCACATCTAATGTGAATACGTCTTATTTCAGCAGGCATGACCCACTGGCAATATTGCCATTGTGAGACACACACACACACACACACACACACACACACACACACACACACAATCATGGCACATGAGCTACAGAATCAAGGCCACTTACTGCGGTGGCTAGGCTCCTTGGCATGGGGCCCAGCCTTGGCAGGGGCCTGTGTCCCCGGGCCCGTGGTTTGGCGCCGGTTCTGCAGGGCCTGGTAGAAGCCCAGGGCACGCCGCTTGGCCTTGCGAAGGATGTGACAGACATATTGGAAGATCTCCTCATAGCAGTCGCCGGGCTCAGCATAACTGGCCACCGTGCTGGAGGACAGGTAGCGCTGGCGTTGCTCCAGCATCAGCCGGTGCTCACGTTGCTTGGTCTCCGAGAACTGGGTCGCTATGACAACGAGGCACAGGTTGATCATGAAGAAGGAGCCCACCTGTGACCAACAGGAGAAAAGGACAGGAACAGGGACAGTGGGGACAGAGAAGGAAAGAGAGAGAGAGAGAACCAGGGAAGGTGGGTTAGGGTGGGGAGCCACAGGAGAAGGGAACAGAGAGATGAAGAAATAGTTAGTGAGAGCAGGAGACAGAGAGGGAGGCCAGAGACAGAGACAGCAGAAATGGGAAAGTGGGGAGGGAAGGGGGCAGGTCAGAGACACAGAAGAGAAGGAACAGCCAGGGCACAGAGAGTCAAAGACATAAAAAATTAAAATTAAAATTAAAATTAAAAAAAGCAGGGAGAGAGGGAGCAGAATTGGGGCCACACAGAAATGTAGAGTTGGGGGTAGAAATAGAGAAGAGGTGCAGGGGAGATGGAGGGGCCCAGAGAGACAGAAACATAGACACAGATATGCAGATGGGACAGGAAAAGATCACTGAGTCCTTGTAGGGGAAGGTACAGCCTAAGTGACATCCCAGGTTAGACGGGGACTGCATCCAAGCCCCATCAGGACCAAGACCACGTGGGACAGAGATGCTAAAGCCAAGAGGAAAGGCACAGTCCCTCAAGTCACAAAAAGTCCTGAGACCTACTCACTACCCTGGACTTCAGCTGTGTGTTTGGACGGGGACTGGAGCCAGGTAGCCCCTCTATACACCCCATTTAACTACTCTAGTACCAGCCCTCTCCCCTGGTATTTGCTAACCCTGAATGAGCTCCTCTGGCCTGGCAGGAGAGATGTGGCCTCTAGCCTTCTGGGACATCACCAAGAGGTACATGCAGATGGCTGCCCCAGTCACTGCTTCCTCATCCTTCTTTCCTCTCTCTTTACATACAGCTGAGGTGCTAAAAAGGTATAAGGCCAGGCGTGGTAGCACACACCTTTAATCCCAGCACTTGGGAGGCAGAGGCAAGCGGATCACTGTGAGTTCGAGGCCAGCCTGGCCTACAAAGTGAGTCTAGGACAGCCAAGGCTACACAGGGAAACCTTGTCTGGGGGTAGGGGGAAGAGGTATAGAGCTTCCTGGCCCAGAGGACTCTGGGAAACTGACTGTTTCTTAGACAAAAAGATGGCCAGCGGTCCTGGGCTGCCATGTAGTCCATAACATTTCCCAGAGAGCTGTTGAGAGATATCTCCTGGACTGGTTAGGGACACAGAAACCAGAGAGATAAGAACCTGCCGTCTGTGTGGAAACCCCTGGAAAGCTCCTACCTAGCCTTTGTTCAGCAGTGGTTGCCCTGGGTGACCCAGGTCAGTCAGTCTTGTTCTCTCTGGACCTCTGTTCCTCCTCTGTAAAGTGGGAGGCTGGAGCAAAGTGGGTGGGGACTTCACTGGCCAGGGGAGTACTGGGAGCTGTGTATGAAGACTAAAGACCCCCCCACCAGCCCGCTGATGGCATCCTCTGTCCTGAGACAGGGGTACCTTGGACTCAAGTGGCCCCCAATAATATCAGGGCACATTTACTGGCCACTTAGTGGACAGCAGGGGTATACCAGCTCCTGGCTATGTCCCAGCTAACCTTCCTCATCACCTCAGAACTAATCACGGCCACTGACCCATTTCACAAAGTCTGTGAGGAGCCTGCCTCTGAGTAAACGGCTTCCTGTGGGAGAGGACAGAGCCTTCTGTCTTCCTCCAGGAAGTCACCCACATCCCAGTCCTCCTCCGAGGGGCCCTTCCAGCCCCTACGGCTTCTTTCTATCTGGGTACCTAAAGGTCTGGATGCCATTGTCACCTCTCAGCCTTTCTTTCCTGGGGTCTGGATCCCTGCTCTGTCCCCAAGAACTCAGCTCATCTTTGGGGATGCTCTGTGGAAGGTAAGTTGGTGAAACAACCCAAGATGCAGAATGAAATCTGGGCCCTTCTCTCTTTCACCCAGGGTTTCTCCTGAGCCCAAGGCCCCCAGCAGCCCAGGGAACAGCACTAGAGCTAAGTCACAGCAAGTGTGACTCAGGTCAGCAGCCAGTCTGTCCTGAGTCCTCAGTCAGGGTGTTGTTACTCACAGGGGACCAAGCTTGCCTTCACCCACCATTAGGAAGCTAGAGACCTTAGCCTTCATCCTGGGGAGGGGGTGAACACAGCTCTCCCAGAAGCATTGCCTCTGTGGATTACGCTTAAGGCAGTAGCCACAAGCAAGCAAGCAAGATAAGGTGGACACTGGAAAGCAACGGCAGGAAGTGCTGGCCTACAGAGGCAGATAGACCTCTGCCCCCATCATCTAGTCACAGACAGAGCTGCAGAGACTCCAGAGCTCAAAGACTTCTCCCAGAATTCCACCAGGCACCACCAAGGCCAACCTCCTACCCTAAGTCTTACCCAGGAAGAAGCCCCATGCAGCCAGTCAGAGCATCTTGTCTGCCTTAAGAAAAATAGGGACCAGATGGAGTCCCTGAGAGGCTCCATTCTGGAACTATATACCCCCAGCTAAGGCCATGAAAGAATGTGTTCCAAGAGATTCAGGCAGAGAGAGACAAGCAGGATCAGCGGGGTAGATGTTAAAGTCTAGAGATGAGAAGTGAAGGCAAGGAGACATGATGGATGCTTCCAGCCACAGCCCTGACGAGCCCCTTCAATCACCAGCCGGTTGACTGCATTTAAAACTATCCCTTCCCATGGGGATGGATTGCCTGCTCCTCCTGCCACTGCTGCCACCTCCTGCCCTGCCAGGCTCCCCTAGCCCTGAGGGCTCCCTGGGGTGGGGTGGGGGTCTGCCCATCCCTCTTCTCCCTCCCCACCCGCACCTAGTGCCGTGCTCCATGGTCCATGAACTTGCCCTGATACTTACTATGATGAGCAGGATGAAGTAGATGAAGTTGTAGAAGGAATGTGCGTCCATCACATAGTACATGATCTCCACCCAGCCTTCCAGAGTGATCACCTGCAGCAGGCATGAGGACAGGGGCCTGAGCGTAAGGCGTGGGCCCTCCTGCACACCGGGATTCAAGACATACCCCGACAAGGGCTGGGATACTGATGCCATCTGTCCAACATCACAGTGCCAGGCAAGAGGGGAGGAGGGACTCCTGTCCTCTCTTGCTCAAAGGCCTACCACTAAGGGGTGCGGACACCAGCTGGAGAAGCAGAGAGCCTTGGACTCTAGTTTACTGACATTTCAGTACACTGATGACAGAGCCCCCTGCGGAGCTGAAGTGTTTGGTCAGCTGACCATTCCCTTCTTTGCCCCCTGCAATGCTATCCAGAGACGAGGAGCCATCTGGAGAAAGATGGGCTAGGTGGTGGGGCCTCCCCTGCTCTGCCTCACCGTTGCTCATGGCAAAGCACTGAGCAGCCTCTACTCTCTGGGCTGACCAACCAAGAGACTCAGAGTAGTTGGACATGAGTTCAGTGCCCACCCAGCCCTGAATCTCTGATACAGCCCTTCCCAGAGCAGGGTAGGAGTGGCCCTGTCCTCCACTGCTCTTTCTTCCCTTCTTTCCTCTGAGGACATCAGAGCCTCCATGCACAGGGTCCAGCTCCCCTGCTTACAGCATCTGGCTTATTGTCAGGCACCCAAGGTAAGGAGTCTGCTAGTACAGTACACCCAAAATGAAGAGTATGCCTAGAGCACAGTACATCCAGTGTGAAGAGGAGAAAACTGAGGCATAGACAGGCCAAGCAAGACCCCTGGTGTCCTACAGCCCCAGTCTCCTGAACAAACACTATCTAGTCCCCTCTAGAGTGCAGAGGTAGGGTTGGTGCCAAGATGGTTTGCACACGGTGGCATCATAGGTATAATTGTCAGAGGATGAAAGTATTCTCTATGCACTCCAGGCAATCCAGACCTGGCCTCAGGTGTCGATAGGGTCTTGTTTTGGCTCAGCCAACCCTTACAATGGAGCCATGTCCTGCCTCTGCCCTCTGTGAACAACACTCCCTGCTATGACCCAGCCCACCTGGGTGTCTCCAGGGGAGCCCAAGTGGATTGAAATCTTGATTTGCTAATTAGTCACCACAAACTCCTTGGTCAACAGGCATGTTTCCTTCCTTTGAACCATGGGTTTTCTGCCTGCAAAGTGATCAGGATGGAGCTTATACCAAGAGCTTATTGGACAAATCTACGGGAGTGGGTGACAAAGTCCAGCTCAAGACTTTACCTGCTGAGTGAGGTTGCCAGCCATACCACCCGCTGCTAGCTTGACCAGTCCTGGGCCTGAATGCTCTCACCTGGAAGATCACAATCCAGGCATAGCCGATGTTGTCAAAGTTGATGGCGCCCTTGTGGGGGTTGGCATTGCCCGTGCGGCAGACATTGTAGTAGCGATTCCAGTTGACGCAGAGGCCGCTGGCGTTGAGGTCTTGTCGCCCAGCCCCAAAGTCATACACATCATCTTTGGACAGGCAGCATTCTTGGCCCTGCTCCTTCAGTGGGGGGATCTCATGGCAGCCCATGATGCCATTGTCCCCCGACAGGGAGCAGATAAAGGGCATCTCGTCATCCTCCTCTGGTTGGTAATAAGGGGGCAGGGCCACGTCCCCTTGTCTGCCACAGAAAAGAGCCAGTCAAAGAGTGACAGGGGAGGATCACTGCCAAGTGTACTAGGCAAAGAGAGGCCATGCTACAGCAGGATTGGCCCAAGGCCGCATCACCACCCCAGGGCCCAGGAACATGTAGTCCCCTCCTGAGACACTGTTTCCCACTTCTGTTATGATCACAAAAGTCCCTCCAGGTCTACTGTGACCTTTGCAAGGTTCTCTCCTTTCCCAGAGGAGCCTCTGCATCCCAGAGCTAAGCCAGGGCTCCCTGGGATACACGGTGGCCTGGGGCAGACACCAACCAGCTCCCTGGCTGGCCCGGGCCACACTGTTTGGACAAGACAGAGCAAATGCTCAATTATTTTTGCTGGCCCAGGAGGCAAGGGAGTATGTGGCTCTGGACTAGTCTCTCTTCTCCCTGAACATGCATGACCTCATCTGTGACAGCTGACCATATGTTCTGCTCTGCCCGCCACATAATCGCAAATGAAATCTTATTGCAGTTTGATCGATGGAACCCAGGTAGAGGGTTCAAGGAGGGTTTAAAAGCGGAAAGATGAGCAGAAACTAGCCTTACAACAGAGGGGCTCTGAGACTGTCGTAACAAGCTTAGTGTGGTGTCTTACAAATAAGGCCCCTTAGCGGAGACCACAACACATAAAGACAGACCTGTGTCTTAAGGCAAACAAGAAGCCAGCCCTCAGAAGGCTAAGGCAGGAGGATTGTGAGTTTGGGGCTAGCCTAGGCTAAGTGTTGAGTTCATGGTCAGCCTGGACTGAATAAAAAGATGCTGTCTTTTATTTGTTTTCTTGGATGGCTGGTTGCTTTGAGATGGGTCTCATGTAACCCAGGCTGTCCTCAAACTTTCTAGGCAGCTGACAATGGCCTTAAACTTTAGATCCTATGGCATCTACCTCTTGGGAATTAGAGGTGCACACCAGTACACCTGCCTGTAAATGCTGTGTCAAAAAAAAAAATTAACTTAATTCAATTAAATACAAAAAAAAAAAGCAAACAAGTTAGGGTGGTGATGGTGACAGCATGCCTTTCATCTCAGTACTTAAAGGAGGCAAAGGCAGGCAGATCTCTGAGTTCAAGGCCAGGCTGGTCTACCAGAGTGAGTGCTCGGATAGCCAGGGGTACACAGAAAGACCCTGTCTCATAAAACAAAAGCAAAAAAAAAAAAAAACCCAGCAAAATAGAAATAATACCAGAACCGCCTCCTCCCATCTGAATCGCCACCTCAAGGATTTGCAATGCCACGTGGGAAGAAAGAGTGTAAACAGACACTCGCACTGTTGGGGGTGGGAGCATAAACCGCACCACCCTTGTGAGAGACAATTCATCAACATCCCTGTAGCAATCAAGATGTCACAACCAACCACACAGAGGCTCACAACCACCTGCTTCCAATAAAGACATCACTTTGACCCCTGCAGAAAGGCTGGACTGTGCCACACATGATTCTGGGAAGACTGGGTACCCATGAGATAAATCAACCTTGACGTCACTCCGCCTATCACACACTGCACACAAAACTCTCTGTGATCAAATAGAGACCAGACAGAAAGATGATGAAAATGTTGTGGGTTTTTTTTTTTTTCCCCTAGCTTCAGGCTCTGAGATTTGTTCAAATAGCAATGCTGAAAGAAAAGAAAAAAAAGATTGTAAAGCTGAATGGGATTGGGGGGAGGCAAGTGTTTGCTGCTCAAAAACACCATTAGCAGAGTTAAACGGCTACTCCTTGGAACTCCCACCTATAAGTGAGTTTGCTGAGTGAGCAAGCACACTGCTATTATTTATCCAACTGTCAATTTGGGTCACTTCTGGGTATGGGGTCCCTATGACTCAGAATTACTCTTGCCTACAGGCTTGAGTGGGTACGAGCCACCCTTTCTTTCTGTGGTGGGTGGGATGGGCAGGAGTGGTATTTGTTTGTTTGTTTGTTTGTTTTTCAACCCAAGCTGACCTCCAACCACCTTTCTGCCAAAGGCATCCTGCAATGCTGGGAATTACAGGTGTGAGCCACCACTCCTGGCTAAAGTTCAGTGGCTGTGATTTTCTTTTCTCTTTGCATTGCTGAAGAATGACTCCAGGGACCGTGCTAAGGGAATGCTCTGTGAACTGAGCTACATCTTCAGCCCTCATCCAGCAAGTCTTCCTTCCCGGAAAAGCCCCAGGGTACACCTGACAAGCTGAGGGTGTGTAAAACATTGGGTTTGTCCAGCCTCCTACAGTGGATCCTGAAAGCACTGTGAAGATTCACTGAGGCCTCCCTGAACACAGAGGAGCACCGCCTGCTCTGTGTCTGTGGCAAATATACAGGTCCTTCTCACTTTAACTATCCTGGGAGTGCACCATGGTACCTCACTGCCGTTTCAGTTACACATCCCTTAAGACCTGGAAGGAGAAGAGCCTTTTCAAATACTCATCTGCCACTCTCGCAGCCCCCTGAGAGGTCTCTTGTAAGGTCCTCTGGACCATTTTTTTTTTTTTTTTTTTTTTGGACACTTCTTATCAACCTATAGCCATCCTTCACATGCTCTGGCTTTGAGGCCTCTAGTGGGTGCACGCACTGCAAAGTTTTTGTTTCAACCTGTTCTCTTTCAGATTCAATCGCTCCTGCAGACCTAGACATCCTAAAGTCACACCATGCTTCGAGGTGTCCAGCTCACGGTGAACATCAACGCAGGCAGGAGGTGGTTCTCTGGCTCCACGAGTGAAAGATGGAGAACTCAGAAGCTCCAGGATGCAAGAGTCAATGCAGCTAGCACTGAGGGATGATGAGCTGACCCTGTCGGGTTGTCAGTGAGCACCTGTCATTCCTGGAGTCCCTCCTGCCAGCTTTCCTTCTGGTGCTCTTCTGCCACCCCCACTCTATGTACTCAGAAACCCCAGGGCAGTTGTACTAAAGGCCAGCCTGCACCCAGACACCCGTTCAGGTGACCAGCCAAGAATGTGGACAACTGAGCCCAGTTCCTACACTTACCCAGCTCCAACCCTCCCTCCACTGTAGTGTTGCTGAACCCCTCTTCTGGGGTCCCCCAGGGCTCTGCCACTGCCAGCCTTAGTTGGTAAAATGCTTGCCTTGCATAAGGACCTGAGTTCAGATCCCCAGCACCCACATAACTGGTCATGATGATATGTGCCTATAACCCCAGCACTAGGGAGACAAAGACATAAAGGTTCCTGGAGCCTGTTGGCCAATCCATCTAGCCGAATTGATCAGCTCCAGTTTTAGTGAGAGTCCATCTCAGTGTGTGTGTGTGTGTGTGTATGTATGTATGTATGCATGTAGTGGAGAGCAATCAAGGAAGACACCCCCAAACATTGACCTGTGGCCTCCACATGTGCACACATGTATGCGGTAGCACATACACATTCACATAAACCAAAAAGTAAGGATGCTATGCTTCCCCCACTGGATGCTGGGAAGGTAACTGACTTGGCCGTGCTGAGCACAGTGCCCAGCATGTACTAAGCACCCTGTGAATACCAGCTGTTGTTCTCCAGAACCAGATTCAGGCCCACCCTGCCACTCGGTGTGTGTTTATTAAGGATAGCTGCCGTAGATCAGCTGTGGCACCAGACTGAGGTAAGCTTGCCAACCCACGCTTCCTGGTGCCATTTTGGTGCCTTCCCGATAAATGAACAGTGGCACCCCCTTCCCCATCAGGAACTTCCCAGACTAGTGGAACACACATTGTGTCACACAATGGCTCACCCTTGCTCAGCGCTTCCTGGGGTCAGGCACTGTCCCTAAGGTTCCACGTGTTCTAATTTGGGTCATTCTCAAAACAACACTGTAGTAGGGAAACTGAGGCACAAAGTTGCTGAAGTCATATGGCTAGCAAGTGGCAGAAGCATAATTAGACACTAAAATTCAGACTCCTTTGCCCCAGCCCCCAGTTGAAGGGCAGCAGCTGGAGACTCCATCACAGATTAACTCCTACGCCAAGCAGTGGTGGCGCACGCCTTTAATCGCAACACTTGGGAGGCAGAGGCAGGCGGATCTCTGTGAGTTCGAGGCCAGCCTGGACTTCAGCTACACAAAGAGAAACTCTGGCTCAAAACAAACAAACAAACAGACAGACCAACAAATAAAGAAAATTAACTCCTGCTGGGCGTGGTGGCACACGCCTTTTTAATCCCAGCACTCGGGAGGCAGAGGCAGGTGGATCACTGTGAGTTCGAGGGCGGCCTGGTCTACAAAGTGAGTACAGGATAGCCAAGGCTACACAGAGAAACCTTGCCTCAAAAAAAGACACACACAAAAATAATATTAACTCCTACCTCACCTCTGACCCCTGATCCAGCAAACATCAATCTTGACCTTTCAGGTTTAGGTCAAAGTTTCACCTTTAGACATTCCAGGAGTCCTCTCTTCTCAGCCCAACACCCTAAGTCCCAGTGCACATTCGTCTGCCTGGTTCTCCTAGGGCCAAGATCAAGGAACCATGCAGAAACTAACTCTGGAAGTGGCAGGCAAATGTTTACTATGATATCCATGCTCAGAGACACCTACAGCCAGAAAGGAACCTTGCCGTGTGAGCCTGAGCAAACCCTTTTCCTCTCTAGGCCTCGTGCCCTGTCTGCATAGGTCTGGGTTAAACTGAGGTCCCTGGAGGGTCCGGCTCCCACCTGAGTGCTCCATCTAAGAAGGGTCCTGCTCTGTCCAGCCTGCACGGCCAAGGAGCTTGTTCATAGAACAGCCAGCCGGTGGTTGAAGGCCTCCAGACAACAAGCCAAGCAGACAAAGTGATTCTCCACTACGTGCCTGTTGCTCCCGTCTAAGGCCAGGCCCGGCTCACCAGATCCTCTTCTGGGGTCTGTCTAGATCCCATCTGTCTGAGCCCCAGGAAAGACCTTTTTACCAACTGCTCTGCAGCCTGCATGAGCTGGGTCTTTGGAGTTGAAGTCTGACTCTGCCTCCCTCTATGGAGGTTGCAGACCTGGGATAAACTTGGCCCTGCTTTCTGGCCAAGTCTGGAATTTACCAGCCTCCTTCTCCCTGAAAAATGGTCATCCTGTACCCCAGTGGGGCCTGTAAGCCAAGACCACCTGCCCTGAGAGCTTAAGACTTGGAGCTCAGGAGAATCACCCCGCCTTGCCGGCTGGGTCTTTAAGTTTCTCTTTTCACACTTGGAATTCCTCTTCCAAGTGGGCCAGCTGCACACGGGCCCTCTCTAACACCGAGGTTTAGGCATGTCCACAGCACTGTGCCCCTAGCTCTCCTCATCACACACAAGGCAGGGCTGGAGCCACCCTCAAGGCCTGAACAGGACAGGGGAACCAGCCGAGCAGGAGCCAGCACATAGACTCTCCTGCAACCAGTGTTATTCCCGACCTGCCTCTGTGCTGTATTGCAGTTTTGGCATTCATTCATTTACTCTCCCACTCACTCACTCACTCATTCGTTCATTCATTAATTTGTTCATTCATTCATCCAGGATTAGCAGAGAGTATGCTTGCTGCTTGAGGAAGAGGCAGCAATCCTCTAGCAGAAGGTGACATGAGGGCCGAGCATGGGCAGTGAGACAGGGCCAGCCACAGAATAATGTAAGAAAGATCCACATGGGACAGAGCAGGCACAGGAGCTCACACACATGCTGCTCTCTGAAGGCCTTCCCCTCTTTCTGACCCTGACTACTCAGGACTGGTCTCTGCTGAGCACCCCTCTCTCACTATCCTTGGGACCCCCCACCAGCAATGTGCCCCTTCTCTGGCCAGCTCAGCACAGCAACGGGTAGGTAAGCCAGTCCCTCCCCAACCTTCACCTCTCGTTACATCACATCATCCCTAATGCTCCGAACCCAACTCATGCAGGCTCCCTCCCTACACCACCACATCTAGAAGATGCACTCAGTCTCAGAGACCAACCAAACCCTAGCCCGGTACTTCCCCAGGGGTGCCCTAGCTCAACAAAGAACAGACCCTGGGTACATCTGCCGGGTTAAAACAGACATGATCACTCTCCCGTCTCAGCCTCGGTGGGGCCTGGCACATGGTAGCAGCCCAGTGGCTTGTGGAAACTGGAAGCTGAAACACCCTCACTTCCAAGCATGTAACGTGTGTGCATGCACGGGGTCGCACTCAGCACTTGGGAAGAAGGGGTTCCAAGGACGTCCTTTTCAGAAACTAAACCCATCTTTTAAGCAGCTCTTGACATCCTGCCTTGAGGAGCGCCCGGCTCCCACTCTAGACCCAGCAGCAGGATGTAAGCTGATCCCCACACACACCTCCCTGAGTTCTGGAACTTTTCTCTCTCCTTCTAATGTGCAGACCTCCCGCTCTCCTCCTATCCAGCTTTCCCACATTGGCTGTTCCTACTTTGTTGGCCTAATTCTCAGTTACTAAATGATTTAGCAAGGGGCAGGTCGGAGTCAGCAGGAACAGAGTGGGTTGGGGATAGGGTAGGTGTGGGGAAAACTGGCTAGTTTTTTTGTCTTTGGTTTTGGGGTTTTTTTGTTTTTGTTTTTTTGTTTGTTTGTTTGTTTGTTTTTTATGTCACCTTGACACAAGCTAGAGTCTTCCGAGAAAAGGGAATCTTAACTGAGAAAATGCTTTCCTTGGATTTGGCCTGTAGGCGAGTCCACAGGGCATTTTCTATTGATGATTGATGTGGGGGGAACCAGCTCACTGTGGGTGGTGCCATGCCTGGGCTGGTGGTCCTGAGTGCTATAAGAAAGCAGGTCGAGCAAGCCATGGGGAGCAAGCCAGTGAGTAGCACCCCTCCACAGCCTCTGCCTCAGATCCTGCCTCCAGGCTCCTGCCCTGCTTGAGTTCCGGTCCTGACTTCCCTAAATGATGAACTGCACGCCGTGAGATGCTGAAATAAACCCTTTCCTCCCCAAGCTGCTTCTGATCCCAGTGTTTCATCAAAGCAATAGAAAGCCTAATTAAGATGAGGGGGGAGGGGAGGGGGGGGGGAGGGAGGAGGGGGGGCGCTCACATGGTGAAGTTCTCCTCCAGAAAGCAGCGGTTCCGTAGCAGGCCTGCCCAGAGCTGCACGCCAATGATGCCGAAGATGAAGAAGACGAAGAAACAGAGCAGCAGCACGTTTCCCAGCATGGGCAATGTATCGAGCAACAGGTTCACCAGGATCCGCATGCCTGGGAGAAGAAGGGCAGAGGAGGTGGCATCAAAGAAGCAAAAAGGACAGCTCAAGAAGCTGAGGTGGGGGTGGCTGGAGGAGAGAGTGGAGCCTCCTGCTCCACACCTGCTGGGACCTGCCAGAGGGCCTCTCTCCTCCGTGTCTGCTGCTATGCCCACAAAGCCAGGAAAATGGCTCTGGGCCCTGTTGGACTTCCAGAAGATCATGGTTGAAGGAACAGACGTGTCTGGAGTCCCTTTTCAGGTGCTGAATGCTTTCGTGGGGACGTGCACAAACAGGCTCTCCTTCAGCACTCACAGTGACCCCTTGAAGCTGGCAATACTCTTTTTATGCAGGAGGTTCGAAGAGCCCACCGGAGCTGCTTACGCAGCGTCCCACAGTAGCAAAAGGATATGAATTTAAATCTGTTGCCCGAAGCTGAGTTTAAGCCTTTTTCTATGGCCAATCCTTTTGCCTATGCTGCCTGCTCTTTTTGAAACACCCTAACCACCACCTGTTCACTGGCCACAGCCCTGTGAAACCTTGTTCTACGGAGCTGGTCCAACTTTTTCTCTCCCGGGCACTCACTCCCCTCCCCTCCCTTGGGCAATCTGAGTAGCTCCTCACCTAGGCTGCCTGCCTTGTACACTTCAGCTTCTATGTCCCACAACCCTAAGAAGTCCCGTGTGCATCAACATCTAACCCTCATAAACATGCCTTCCTGTATGCCTGTATGCCTTCCTGTTCCATCTGCTGGGCTGTAAGTTCCTAGGGCCAGAATCTGTGTCTGAGTCACCTCGATATTCCCAGAAGCCAGCAGGGCCTAACCCAGAAGATAAGCTTCCTCCATATTTGTTGGATGCCTGCTCATGTGCAAGACTGGAAAAGAGCGGAAGCCTGTCGAGGGGAGGAGTGAAGGGTGGTAGCAAGTAGGAGGGTCAATCCTGTTGGATTTTGATGCATCCCAGTGTGATGCTGAGGTGGTTATTGATGAGGATAATTACCGTGGATTTGCATCACAAACTTGGTGTGGAGTGATTTCCCATCAATAATTAATGTCCACCCCATCTTCCCTCCCCACAAAACTAGGTCAGCGTCCTCTCAGGAAAAGCAATGGGGCTCCCTGGCAGGCTGCGTCATCTGACTGAACAGCCAGGGCCAGGGCTCAGCACCCTATTGTTTTATAGCCACCCCCCAACATGAAGACAAGGGGTGTATACTGGGGGAGGCAAGGAAACAAAACAGGTCCCCAAATGCTCCTCAAAATGGACCAAAGGACTTAAGTCAGCCAGCTGCAAGCCTTTCTGGGGATGCAATCATTCATTCATGTATGCATGCATGCATTCATTCATCAAGCAGCAGACTGCCAGCACTAGGCTGAGAACTCCCCTCAGAGCTCGAAGACCAGCAGCAGGGGCCAGAGACAGCAGTGTTGAGCAAAAGGACTATTGCCAAGGGCGCATTTTTAGGAAGGATGAGGTAGAGCTGGGCCCTACAGGATGTAAAGAATCTGCCACAGGGGCTGTAAGGAAGTTTAGCCTGTGAGCATACATAGCTACCTGGAGACAGGCCCGGGAGTGCTGTTGAAGATTCTAAAGGGGGTGGCGGTGGTGGTGGTATCTATGTGGATGACTAATCAAAGGCCTATGTCACTGTCACCAGCAGATCTGTAAGCAGGCATGCCCCCCCCCAGTGGCTCTGGGCTCTGAGAAATGCAGTCCTAGAGTCCACGCAGAGGCAGTGGATGGAGAGAAAGCTGAACCAGACTACCTTGAGAAGGCCACAGGCTCCTCTCCACACTAACTAACTAGCGCAACGCCAGCCTGGCTGCTCCTGGCTGCTCCCAAGGGTGGCCTTTGTTGCTCAATTAATTACATTTCCCTTGTTCTCCAGGATATTGAAATTCTGAGCTGCCAGTTACTCTCCCTGAACAACAGTCCTTTCCCGCTGCTCCTCTCTGCCCAGGGGCCCAGCTCCTCTCACAGGTGCCTCCCTAGGGCCTGGACAGTCCCAGGGCCACAGAGCCAAGGTGTAATTAGCTAATTAGGAATTTAACACAAATTGAATTCATCCATGGCTGCCCAGGGAATTGGGGACCACTGGATTAGGAGTCAGGCAAGGCCCCCAAGGAGCCTGGCTAAGCCTTCTTTTATATACTTGCTATAGTAAGTAGCCAAGACAGGTAGGATGCTGGCGCTTTTCCTCCAGTACCCTGGTGCTAGGCATAGGAGGAAGAGGAGGGAGGAAGAGGCAGTAGAAAGAAATGGAGACAGAAAGGGGAAGACGTGGGAGAGAGTCAGAGGGGTAGATGCATGGGAGAAAGCGCGGCCTCCATCCACACTTCTCTCTCTCTCTCCCCATCGCACCCACCCACCACGTGCTCTTTCTCATCCTCCAGGCAGTGTTTCTGGGTTCTCACCACACCTGGTCAAAAGTGCCCACCTTCTGCCACCACTGGCCCCAATCCCACTCTCCCTCTCTGAGGCTAGGCTTACTTTGGGGGCCTTCAGTCTGGATCAGGAGACACGTGTTTCTTGGTAGAGACAGGCTGTTAGTAGCCCCAAGAGTGTAGCCAAAGGCCTGTTCCCCAGCCAAGAAGGGACAGAGGACACAGGACATCTGATGCCAACCCACTCCTGATGGCACCCAGCACAGATCAAGTAAAGAGGTCCAAGTTGGGTATCAAGACATACTCCTTCCTCTTGGAGCCACAATGGCCATAGTAACCTCATTTATAAATAGGCAGGTCCCATGTGCACACATGTATTCAATTCAAGAACATGAATACTCTCTATCCTCCTCCTCATCATCATCATCCTTCTCCTCCTCCTCCTCCTCTTCTTCTTCTTCCTCTTCTTCAACTCAGCCTACAGCCCATTTCAAATGTTCCTATCAGGAAGCCCTGGGTCTACACCTAGAGGCAAGCCTGGCCCACCACTGTATACTCTATAGACCCCAGCTTCCTGCTTCCTGCCCAGCCAGTGCATAGTCAGAGGGCATCTCTTTTGGTTTTCTCTGCTCCAGGGTCTCCTCTTCTGGTCTCTGGGAATAGGCTGGTGCCTGACTTGAGCCCATTCTGCCCCCCCCCCCAATCACAGCTACCCTGAGGTACTTACTACCTTGAGGTACTTCTATAGGTCGAGAGCTCCTGCTGCTCTGAATCTCACTTCTGGACCCAGGCAAGTCTGCATTCCCAAGTCCTACCTGGGTCCTGCTCAGAGTGATGGTCCCTCAGGAGACAGCAGTTTAAAGAATAAAAGACTTATGGGTGGGGTCTGGAGAGATGATTCAGCAGTTAGGAACACTGGCTTCTCTTCCAGAAGACCCAGTTTGATTCCCAGCACCCATATAGCAACCCACAAACATATGTAACTCCAGTTCAGGGGATCTGATACCCACTTCTGGTCTTTATAGGCATCTGGCACACACATGGTGCACAGACGTATATGCAGGCAAAACACTCATACAGACAGAGGGAAAACTAGATATTTAAAGATAGAGTGAATAGATGCTCCCCACCACAGCTACTAAACAAGAAGCCTGCCACCACCATACAGTGCTCTAGGCCCCAGGGACTCGTTAGCTTAAAAATCAAACCACGTAAGACCAGATGTGGTGAAGAATACGTGTAATTCCTCCACTTAGGGTAGACGAGGGGATTGCCCCAATTTTGAAGCCAGCCTGCACTACAGAGGAAAAGCCTGTCTCAAAAGTCAATTAATTAATTAACATAAGTAAAATGAAATTGGAAAAAAACAGGCAAAATCCCCTACCCCACAAAGCACACATGAGAACAGGCGACTGATGAGTATATAGATCTATCTGTCTGCCCAGTGGCACTAACTGTGAAGATGAGGGAATCAGGAAAGGAACAGGGCTGCCAGTCAAGGGTCAGGGGACATTCAGGGTATGAAATAGGGACCAGAAAAGCAAGATTACACTGAGCAAAGAAGCAAAGGAAATAAAGAGTCATGTCTATACAAATGAGCTTTGGGCAGCAGGAGCAGCCAGAGAAAGAGAACAAAACAGGCTAGGGCAGAAGAGGCCGCTGGGAAACAGCACACAGGATCCTGTGCAAATGCCCCGTGAACTGCCCCATTGCATGAGCCCATATCAGTTTGGAGGACAGGCTCCTGGGCTCTGTGACGAAGAGGGTAATGGTGGCAGTATAATGGCTGGGGTGGGACACAGCAAGAATAGGCTCCCCATCCTCAGCCCAACTATTGAGGTTGCTTCAGTCACTCAGGCCTCTTTTATGGCTAGACAGTACTTTGCCATTGGTCCATCTGCCCCGTGTGTCCTGCTTGTTGCTGCCTGGCCACTGCTTACCCGCCATTGTGATAAGCTAAAGGACAGTCATGTCGGGTCTGGGTGACACAGAGTGGTGTGGAGACAGAGGGAGGACCCTGGAGACACTGGGTCAAGAGATGAGGCATAGAGTGTTGGAGGAAGGAATCCGTCAGGGACGGTGGAGATGTGGAGTTTGGGGTGCCTGGCTGTCCATCCTCATAGCATTGCTTCGTTTAGGCTCAGAGTGTGGGGTTCAGGAGAGAAGGGTCTGATCTAGGAATGTGAAGTGAATGAGTCAGGGGAGACGGTCTAGATGGCATCAAGACTGGTGCCATAATGGCAAATGCCAGGCAGAGAAATGAATACAGCAGTCCCATCCCAACCCTAAGAGACGGAGACCCCAGAACAGACCCCCAGCTGCAAGAAAACCTGAAAGTTCCCTTGGCGGCCATGGAGGAGAAAGCAAGGAGATGCCTTCCTACTAGGCATTTCCTCCCCAGGCCCAAGGTGCTCCACAGACAGGGGCTGTCAACCCAGATTAGCTCGGTCACTCTGCTGGGCCATCTCAAGCAGAAATCATGGGACGTGTGCCAGCCTCAGCCAGGGGCACAACCCATTGCCGGAGAAAGGCACGGCACAGAAAGAGGTGCACCGCGGCTGTGGCCCGGCCCCCAAGGCTGCATACTTTCGGATCTGGCCAGGTTGGTGGAGGGCACTGAGCAGCCAGGAGAGGAAGGTGCTGAGCGCAAGGAGAAGCCGTCTGCTGCCCTGTTGTTGCCAAGCCAACTAATCAGAGGCACAACAGGGGCCAGGGAGGCCAGGCCAGGCAGCAGACGGTCGGACTGCCAGGGTCACAATTGCTGGCCCCAGGCCAGCCTGGAAGGGGCCTGTAGGTAGAAGGCAGACAGCAAATCACAGAACACCCTGTCTTCTTCATCCCACAGGCCTCGAGTCCCTGCCCCAGAGCAGTGTGTGCCCACACCCTGGGAACACTCCCACCCACAGCGTCCCAAGCAGCATTCATTCTTCCAAGGTCTTGTCACCCTCCTCTGTGAGGTCTCATTTGCAGTTTCTTAGCCCTGACCCGTAGACCCTGGTCCACCACCTGGGGCTCAGGTGTCAGCCAACAGTGAGGGATTATGGATGAGCCTTTGCGTTGGCCCATTTCTGGCTCTGGTCCTGGCATAGAGGGCCCAGGCAACACTACTTCAGCTACAGAGAAATCAAGAGGCCAGTACACAGTCCTATTCCTGCCACCTGTGTCCTGCCCAACAATCTTCCAGATTCCTAGGACAGGAATCAGTATTGACCTGCAGTCACTGCCTTGGTCCCCACTCCCAGCATGTCCAATAATCCCTCTGGGGTCTCACCAGACATCTGGCCAGAAGTTCTGCACCCTGCTCTTCAGAGAAGGCAGCAGCTCTTGGCAGTAGGGTCCCTGCCTCATCTCTCCCCTTTACCTCTCTCCTCCTTTATTCCTCCCTCCTGCAGGCTGTGGGGCCTATTTACCCAGGGGGAGAGAGTCCCTTTGGAGACTAAAGACAAGCAGCCTTGGAATGCCAGATGTGCCAGGGAATGGTCCACTCACAGTATTCCTTCTGACTTCCCTCATGACCAAAGAACCACACACTCTCCGAAAAGAAAACAAACTTTCACGCCAAGTTGAGTCCTTCTGGGTGATCAAGTTGAGACTCTACCTTCCACTGCATTCTTTTTTAAGGTTCAGGTAACCTCCTTCCCTGATTTCCCAATTAATCACTGATAATTTGACTGCCCCAGTGCTGGCTCTCTCGCTTGCCATCTAGTGGTGAAATGGAGAGCTGCGGGCTACTGCTGAACACATCCCAAGGCAGACACAGCTAAAGAGCCCAGTCACCCCTCTCAGGTCACTCATCACCTGGTGATTCCTGGAGGAAGACAGGACAACCAGGGACAAAGTAGACAGCCCTGCAGAATGAGGTGCTGAATTGTTGGACTTCAGGGAATCCTCACTTTCTAACTGTCCTGTGCTCCTGGGGTTTAGTTACCTAAGAAGGTGAGTTTAAGCCGGGAGGTGGTGGGTAATGCTTTTGATCCCAGCACTTGGAAAGCAGAGGCAGGTAGATCTCTGAGTTTAAGACCAGCCTGGTCTACAGAGTGAAAGGCATATGTAAAGAGAGAGAACTTATCTTAAAATATATATATATAAAAAGAGGAAGAGGAAGAAGTGTTTGTGGAACACAGCTGCTTTCTCAACCTGAAGGTATTTTGGATCGTGGGGGCCCATGTTCTCAGCATCTCCACAACGCTGAGTTCTGAGAGAGGTGACCATCAGCTGAAAGGGCATCTGAGGGCTCCCTGGGGAGCCATTAGCTGTTAGAAGGTCCTGCGTAAAGGCTTGGAGCCTCCCTTGGCTATCTGTGCACAGAACCTCGATAATTGGAACTTTCCGGAACACACGGAAGCTGGGCTCAAGACTGACCCTTGCCCTTCTCCAGAGAGCAAGCAAGCTGGTGCTTGGGACAGGGAATAATCAATTCAGTCCCAAAGCCACTTAACAAGCTCTGTGCACAGCCAGCTTGGGACCAAGGGAACCTGGAGAGACATCGTGAATGGCCAGGTTCCACATATGCTCCCATGAGTGACAAGCACCATGACATGGCACACATACATTTCCTCACATGCACGCACATTACACATTTACATACACACGTATACACTCAAGTGTGTTCTCCTGTGAATACATATAGATCTCCACATCTACAAACAGATGTCCAGAAACCACCTAGCACAAGAAAGACCTGGACCCTACGTGTCTATGCTGTCCCTTTTTCTCTGACATTCTTTTGTATGGCTGTCCCATGCTTGTCAGATGCCGGGCCTGATGGAGACCATGATGTCAGATCCTGCAAACTGCCCTTGTGGATGATGCCCTTCCGCATGCCCCTCACCTCCAAAGTGACCAGGCCTGTAGGCACTATGTCAAGAACACAGCTGTAAATGAAAGCAGCTACCCCTGCCATCCCTGGGACAGCATTATGGGCAGGACAAGGAGAGATGGACTCTCAGTGCCCAGCCCCTCCCTTAGCAGTTCAAAGCCAGTGCTAATGACTCTCAGACCCTAGCTGGTCCAGGAGCACCACCTCCCTCCCTCTGCCCTGCCCCACCTTAGCCATTGCTTCCCTGACCAGCTTACCCCACACTCCTGCCAGGGCCATGTCTGAAACACTCTCTTGTTGACCTCTCCTGTCCCCTCCAGATTCAGTCCCACTCCCTGATCTTCATCTGCAACTCCCCTCAGCAGCCAGTACCCGAGATTCCCAACAGTCAGAGGTTAGCAGCTTCTAGACTTTTGTTCCAGCCACACCCACTCCTTCACCCCACTGGTGGATCTGTCTCACTGTCAGATAATCTCCAGGTTTTCATGGATCTCAGCTCAGATGCTTCCCCACCCCCACTCCCTGCATCCTGAGCTTCACTGGGTCCAAGGCAGCACTGTGCCTTAGCAGCTCTGTGGTCCTGCCCTGGAGAATGGATTGATGGGCTGACATGTGTTTTGGGGGGGGTCCTTTCATGGTTCTAGGCACTGAATGCCTGAATCTGCCATGGGGTGGGCTGAGGAGATGGCTCAGTGGGTAAAGTGTTGTCCTCACATGAGGGCCAGAGTTTTAATCCCCAGGACCCATGTAAAGATCTGGTTGTCCTAGCAGCCTGCCTGTAATTTTAGCCCTTGGAAGGCAGAAGCAGAGCAAACTGGCTAGCCATAGTAGCTGTGTCACTGAGTTCTGGGTTCAATAAAGAAATTGCCTCAAAGAACAAAGGTAGAAAGTGATCAAGGATGATGCTTGACATCAACCTCAGGCTGCCATGCATGCAGGCATGTACACAAACACACACAACACACACACACAAGTTTGTGTGTACCTACACACACATGTAAATGCACATGCACACACGCACATGAGAGAACAAAGAGAAAGAACAGCTCCTGGCCTTCCCAAGCAGATCTGAAAGCCCCAAGCCTGTGTCCTCCTCCTTCCCTTCCCTCCCTCTCCCTACTCCTAACACGGGGCAGTGGAGGAGGCATGCTACATCTGCTGCTTGCTGGCAGTGCATCCTCAAGGAGAGAACCATGTCTTCCAGGCTGTTTATTCATCGCCCAAGATCCCTCCCTGGATAAATGTAAGGCTGAGATGTCAAGAGAAGACAGACTGGGCAGTGCAGAGCAGACCTCGGGGCTTGTGGATTCAAGGCAGCCTCTCAAATATAAGGTGGGTATGAGCTAGATGGACAGGTATAGAGGTGGGCAGGTGGATAGTTGAAGCAGTGGGGTAAATAAGTAGATAGGTGTGTGGATGGACAGATAGATAGACAGACAGACAGACAGACAGAAAAGAGAAAGCCAGCAGAGAAGGGGCTAAATGTGTGAGTGGATGGGTATTAGATGGGATGGATAGATAGACAGATGAGGAGGTGGATGAATAGATGGACAGACAGATGGATGGATGGATAGATAGATGGACAGAAGGATGGATGGATGGACAGATACATGAATGCATATACAAACAGGAGGGTGGATGGGTAAGTGAATGGTAGTAGATGGACACATAAACAGGTGAGTGGGGTGGGTGTGTGGGGTAGGTGTGTGGGGTGGGTGTGTGGGGTGGGTGTGTGGGGTGGGTGGGTGGGGTGGGTGTGTAGGGTAGGTGTGTGGGGTGGGTGGGTGCATGAACAGGTGGGTAGAGGGGTGAGTGGATGAGTGGGTAGATGGACGGGGAGACAGATAGCAAAGGAGTAGATAGTCCTATGGGTAAGCAGGTGACAGATTCAAGTTCTAAGTCGGCCAGGGCTGACTTCCCAATGAAGCATTAAACTCGTTCTCCCTCGAGCTAATCAGGTTCTTTTCTACACAAGCCCCCTTTCATAGCCTATGTAGACCACCCCCAGGTAACCTTTTATCCCAGAGCAGTTGGACTTCCTAAGTGCTGAAATCTGTTATCTGAGGACTCAGAGGCATCCTGACCCACCCACCCACCCCCAGCACCTATGAGTCCCACATGCAGGCCCATGAGTTCGATGGGAGCAAAGTGACATTTGGCCAGGACCATAAGCACAGATTTGTCCCAGGAGGGAGCTGATCTGTCTTCTCTGAGTGAATAAATGGGGCAAGGTGGGCAGGTGGTGGCAGGTGAGCAGGGAGAACCAACTCACTGGGTACACGGTTGATGGCTTTGAGGGGCCTCAGGACACGCACAGTGCGGATGGCTGACAGGTTGATGTTCTGTAGGTCTAGAGAGTACTCGACCATCCTGTGGAGAAAGGAGAGGAGGAGAGTGAGGAAAGAGGGACCAAGATCCAGCTGTGATGTTCCCCTGGGCCCAGTCTTCTTTGTAAGCGAGGTTAGCAACAGCAAGACTCTGCCTGTCACAGGCGCTCTGCCGGTACAGTCAGGTGCAGGAGTGGAAAGAACAGAGACAAGAACCCACTGTAGAGCCAGCACCATGTCATGTGGCTCTCACTCTCTAGAGCCTATCCATCTGACCCATGACCCATGACCCATGACCTGTGTCAGTCCTGCTCCTAGAATGTCTCTTCCAGCATGGGTGCTGGGCCATCAGATTAAACTGAGAGAGCTGAGGGACCTCAGGCTGGCACCTGGGTGTCACTAACTTCAGCAATGGCTTTATAAAGCCTCCACCACAAAGAAGGACCTAAGAGGGGCCCACCAGGGCAAAGGGTCAAAGGCCCAGTAAGAAAGCAAGATAAGAGGGATGATGTCAAGGGCTTGAGTCACCTTAGATGAGGCTAGAGCCAAGCATCCCATAGGGCTAGCTTCCTCTCTGTCCCACCTCACACCGGCCTGGACACCTTGTGCCACATCTCCAAGACATGGCATGTGAGCTGGGTTCTTCAGCTTCCACGAAGCCCTGGACAACTCAGCTATCACCTCAGGCTCACAGACGCTCCACGGCCAAAGACCTTTGCTCGGGTCTGTTCTGCCTAGAGAAGGCAGCCACCTCTGTGACAAAATCATGCCTATGCCGTACACACAGCCCTGGAGCCCCGGAAGTTCCTCCACACTGAGTCCAGAATGCACCAGACCAGTGCCAGTGCTATGGACCAGTAATGTCTCACCCCCAGCCTTGCTGGGCAGGGCAACACAAAGAGACAGCCTTGGAGCTTCACACTGCTCTAGTCCCCTCTTCAGACTCACCCCCACACCCTACTTCCTCATTTCACTTGCCCTGCAGTGCTTTGCTGGCGGTTGGTCATCTTTTCCCAGATCTCCCACAGGGCAGATCTTAAAGACCCACACAAAGGTCCACACATCAGTCAGGTGCTGAGACGCCACTGCCCTCTTCCTTCACTGAAAGATCCCCCCAACAACTGACCTCAGGTGTCACTCAGCAGCCCCTCCTCCACCCGACCCTGGTACCAGCATGGCTGCCAGCTCCACCTGTCACAAGTGTGGGTGGGAAATGAAGGCTTTCCTACATACCCAATAAACCTGTCCAACTGTTGTGAGCCACCGCCCCCTCCTGTCACTTGAGGAGTAATTGAGCGAAAACTGCTTCACCTGAGATGCCCCAGTCTGTCCCTCCACTCTTGTCCATACCTTGCTCTCTGGCAGGCTCCATTCTGTATGCACAACCTCCACATATGCACACCTGAGCTCACACATCCACTCACACACTCACTTGCAAATACTCTCAGACACAGACACACACACACACACACAGACACACACACACACACACACACACACACACTCCTACTTTAGCCTAAATTGAGTTAGGAGTAACCTCAAAAAAAAAGTGACAGAGATTAGAATCAGAGACAATGATCTGAGAAAGGGAAGGGAAGAGGAGGAAGAAGAGGGAATGGTGCAGGGGAGTAGCTGACAGAGAGGATGAGACTGAGGCCTGGCCATGGGGGAGGACAAGAGGGCCCCTGAGCAGGCAGCAGGGAGCAGGCCGCGTGAGGATTCCATGCGTGGGTGAGCCAAACTGTCATTTTCATATTGTGTAGAAAGAGCTCTCCCAGCAGCTGGGGGATGCTTGTGACGGAGGCACTGTGGGGGCGGCATATGCTGGCACACACACACACACACACACACACACACACACACACACACACTTGGGTGTTCACCCTGGCATGTTTTGCTTTAGCACATGCACACACACACACATACAAACACACACACACACACACACACTTGGGTGTTCACCCTGGCATGTTTTGCTTTGGCACATGCACACACACATACACACACACACTTGGGTGTTCACCTTGGCATGTTTTGCTTTGGCACACACACACACACTTGGGTGTTCACCCTGGCATGTTTTGCTTTGGCACATGCACACACACACACATACACACACTCACACACACACACACTTGGGTGTTCACTGGCATATTTTGCTTTGGCACACACACACACACTTGGGTGTTCACTGGCATGTTTTGCTTTGGCACATGCACACACACACACATACACACACACTTGGGTATTCACTGACATGTTTTGCTTTGGCACATGTGCGCGCACGCACGCACATGCACACACACACACACACACACACACACACAGAGGGCATGAGGAGCTGCCCTGCAGCAGTCACCCACTCCACAGACCCTCTCTTCCTGATGACCCACGTTCTCTGATATGGTCATAAGGGAGCTGCAGGGCACTTTCTGCTGAGGGTGCAGGAGAAGGGGTTCCCAGAGACTGTGCCCAAGACCCTTGGTGGCACAGCTGCCCAGCTCAGGACAGAGGGAACATGGAGCCATTCCTACCCCTGTGAAACATCAAAAAATAATGCAGCCTTGAGAAGTGGGGGCTCTGCCTGGGCACTGTGCTCCTGATTTCTTATGTTCATATGCCTGAGGCCCCCACACTTGAGTGCAGCCACTATTCTGGACCTGCGTCTGCCCTGGAGAGAGCCCTGTCCTCAGAACACCTCCTGCTATCCCTGATTCTGGGCCCCACAGCTCTACCATCTCCCCTCCAGTGACTCCCCCCAGGTCCACAGCCTGGGCAATTAGCACTGAGAAAAGCACAGGGTCTGGGATAAGGCTGCCCTGGGAGGTTTAGCATCTTGGTGAGAAACTGCCCTCTTATGTTGTCTTCCATAACCCGGGAGAAGAGACGGGCTCCCTGGATCCTGGATGGGCTGTGGGCTGTGGCTGGCTAGCACCAAGGCCCACGAACGCCCAGTTAGTAAACAACAGTATCTGAACACCTACTCATGGTGGGAAGCCAGTCAGACTCACAGGCTTAGCTTCAGACTCAGCAACCCCTACACTCTGGCTCCTCAGAAGGTAGAGAGAAAGCTCCCACAGCCCAACAGAACAGCAGACACCCTCCTCATCTAAGTCTGAAAAAGCAGACTTAGAGAGACACTGCCCACCATCCCAGCCCCTTCCCTCCACCCTGGACCTGACCCTCCAGGTCTCTGCAGCCATCTGCAAAACTTCCTGAGACCTCGCTCCCCATTAGTGCATCCCTCAATTAAAAAAAAAAAAAAAAAAAACACCCTGGCCCCAGGAAACTTCTTATAGAATTTAATATTGAAGCCTGAATTCCAAGCTTCCTGGCAGCCAGTTGGAAAGGGAAAGTGTGATACCGCCAAGTTCTAAGCAACATGAACTGACTGGACACTGTGGGGCTTTCCACGGTTTCTTTAAACCTTCTTCAATGCTTCCTGACCCTACTGTGACACTCTGCCTGCAACTCTGCTTCCTGTCTCAGAGGGGAGGACAGTTTAAATTCATTTGGTGGATAAGAAGCACACATTAGGTGCACAAAAAACACACATTAGGTGCCCAGTGATCTAAATGCATTTGATGAGTATGAAGCACACATTAGGTGCACAGGAAAGCACACATTAGGTGCACAGGAAAGCATGCATTAGGTGCACAGGAAAGCATGCATTAGGTGCACAGTGGAGAACCCAGACGCTCTCAGTTTTCCCTGAGGGGAAGATGACAGATAGAATGCTGGACACGCATGGGAGGGACAGGGGAGAACACGTGGCTGGGAGGCAGGAACTGTGTGCATAAGAAGTCTCTGCCCTGGGCACCTCATCATCCTGACAGAGACTCTTGCACCAGCAAGTCTAACCTGGGACAGCTGGCGGCATCTCTCCACTGTCCCTGCTGAGACTGCGTCACCATCCCTGTCTCCTGACAGCTGCAACAGCCTCCCTCCTGTTCTCCTGTCTCCTACTTTCCCCTCCCCCACTAGCCCAACAAATCTAAACCTTATATGGAGCGATGCCTCCTTAAAGCCTTCTATGCTTCCCATTGCTCTCAGAAAACAGCCCAAGCCCCTGACTACAGCCTTCAAGGCCCTCCACAGCTGGCCTTGCCCCTCACGCCTGCTCCTACCTTCAGTGACCCGAAGTGCCAAGCTAGGCTCACCTTAAGCAAGCACTCTATGGCACAGGGCCCTCCGCCACCCTCCCTACCTTCTTCCTTGAAGGCGCCTCCTTGCTCCTCACCAAGTACAAATGTTCACCATTATGCCCTGTTCTGTGTCTGTCCTCACAGTCCACACCTCCTGGCTGGGATGGGTTCCCCTCTACTGGGCCAAGGACTCGGACTGCTGCTCATTTACTCAAGAATGGACCCAAGAAACATTCAAGTGAATAGAAAGAATGGACCGGTCGGGGCAGTTTAGGCAAGACCCCATACAGGACTCCCCAAGAGACCGTAGGGATATCTAGAAACTGGAGCAGCAAGACTGGGCTGTAGCACCGGGCAGAGAATTTGCCTAGCACATGTGAGGCCCTGAGTTCTGTTCTTGGGGGGGGGGGGGCAGTTGCAGGGAGGTGACCCAACAGCAATAGCCCCTGCAGTGCACACATACACATACACACACACACACACACACACACACACACACACACAGCGGCTCTGGGTGTGCCCATCTCCTCTCCTCTGACCCTCATGCTCAACTTCACCTGCTACCCACACCCTGAAGACACGCACCACACACACACACACACACACACACACACACACACACACACACACACACACGGAACCCACCTAATGTGACTAACACCACCTACTCCGTGCCCAAGGCCACCTGCAGTGACAAAAAGTGGTCCCTTCCTCCTCCTCCTGTCACCCCGAGAGTGGTCTCAGGCCCCCCTGTCCTCGCTCCGGGGCTGACTTCCCTCAGGCCCCAAGCAAGGCCACAGTTTCAGGAGTGAGAAATTAATTCCTAATTACACAGTTACTTTATCACCGAGCTTCCGTGCTAAAAGTCTTTAAAAAAAAAAAAAAAAAATCAACAACCCCCACCACCTCCTGCCAGCTCCCAGGCGCCTAATTGGGTAAAGCAATTTTGCTCTAAAGAAACACTTCCACCCAGGAACTGGCCAGGAGAAGAAGCCCTGAGCCTGTTTCCAGCTGTCCGACTCCCCCACACCTGAGTGGGGGCCAGGTCAGGAGAAAAGCAGGGAGGGTGAGGTGGTCTCTTCAGGGCATCCTCCAGTGTCCCTGCTTAACGAGCCCCCTTCCCAGAACTCCTGGCTCTGAGGAGAACCTCAGGACTGCTCAGATGGAGACATGTTCCCTTGGCTTGGTCACAGTCACAGGGTCACAATGGGCATGCCGTCCCAGGTGGTCCCTGAACCAGAACTGCTGAAAGGAGGCACCCCTTCCTGGATGTGTGGCTTGGAAACTCGAGGTTCCAGAGGCCCTTTTGCCTTAGTGTGGCCTGAAGGGCAGGGTCCTAGGCCAGAGCAGCACTGTCCTCTATTCTGACTAGTTTCTTCCCTTGAAGCCTAAAGGGTTAAGGAGCCTGGATGCTTTGAGTTTCTCCCACCTGCCACTCAATCTTGGCAAGCTGGGACAGACCTCCTAAGCACTCTGTAGCCACCAAGTAGACACACACACATGCCCTGGTAAACTCTCCCACTGGAGGATTACCACGCCTACGATGTGCAGAACAGGAAGCTGAGACTCAGAGCACCCAGGGGACACCTCCAGGTGTGGAAGGACCCTACCCTCTACTAGCCCCATCTCACCACAGCTCTCAAGCTCCCCTTCAGCTGGCCTGACGGCCACAACACACGACAGCAAGTGGGAGATGGCGAGCATCCTTGGAGGCAGTGTGGGTCAATGGTGAGAGCATATTATACTGGGTTCCAGTCCCATCTCACGCCCAGTACACCCAGTGACCTTGAGCAATGTAGTCAATGGAAGCGGGGCCTGGCATGAAGAAGGGCCAATAAGTATGAACCATCATGGGTTTCCTTACCTTTTACAGTTCATCCTCATCCACCAGTTACATGGACCCTGAAGAAAGTTATATATACTCAGGCATGAAGAGCCAAGAAAGGCCAGGCCGTAATTCTGGAAGCCCTCTGGCCTCATCCCCAGCATTGCTACCCACTGTACTCCAGTGTTAGGCAACAACACCAGCTCTCAGTGTGTTCCGGGCCCCTTCAGTCCAGTCCTTGTACCTAACGAGCCCTTCCTGGCTTCCCCAGACCCAACCCCAGCCTGAACTGAGCTCTCCTGTTTTGTGTCCCACTGTTTTCCATCCTCTGATGCTTACTCTGCCTGGCCCAGTTCCTCAGAGATGCCTCAAGGTCTCAGCCAGGGCCCCCGAGCACTGAGCCCAGACTGGCTCCCTGTGAGAGCTTCTCAAATAAACACCTTGAAGAACAAGATGATAAGAGAGCTTGTGGAGCCTCGGAGAAGCAACACGAAGTGGCTGGGGTGCATCTATCGAGGAGACACTCTGCCCAGGGCTGGCATCTACGTTTGTTTCCTCCATCTTTGTGAGAAGCCCGTGGGGCTCTCTTAAAATGTAGTAGAAGATGGGGTTCGTGGCAGGGAAGATGCAACGCTGGGGATGGTAGAGCATCTGTCAGGAGGCAGCTGGAGATAACTCAGCCAGTATCACTTCACAACTTCTGCCTGGGATGCTAGCCTGACCCCCAGCACACAGTAGGGGTCTTGGTGGAGAAAGTGCAGGGAAACCGCAAAGCTAACAGTGGGGTCACCATGGAAACAACAGCATGGTTCCTGACTCAGTTCCTTAACAATCATGGTGTTTTCGCCCATTGCTATGGTTGGTTTACATTCCTCCCAAAGGCGTATGTTAAAATTCTGATGTCCAAAAGCATGGAACGAGGAGGTGGGGTCCTTAGGGTACATCAGGGTGAAATTGGTACCCTTACAGACTAAACCAAAGACAACTATTCACCCCTCATCCTGTGAAGATGCATCTGTGAGGGAGTGGACCCTCCCTTGGCTCCAAACACTCCTGCAGCTTGACCTTGGGCTCCCAGCCTCCAGCACTAGAAATGCATGTCTGCCGTTTAGAACAATAGCTCCCGTCACCCAGCTAGCCCGTGGCATTTCCATACGGCATGCCAGTACTGAGATCCCACAGTCCCTCATACAAAGCCTCCACATCCAGGAGGCTGGAGGTTGGTAAGCCCACCTGACAGATGAGGGAAAGTGAATATAACCAAGTCAAGCCGAGTTCATAGTTCAAGGGGCGGGGGGGAGGGGAGGACTTCTGCTCCTGAAGGTGGGAACCAAAGTGGCTCCAGGAACTCAGTGGTCAAGAGACTTGGGACCCTCCCACCATGGGCCTGCCCTCTGCTACAAGGCCTCCTCTTTGCTAGGGTAACCAGAGAAATGCATGGTGCTAAGGTAAAATGCATATGTTGTTTGGGTTGGTTTGTAGACAGTCGTCCTTTGTGCTTCAAACTCTCAGCCTCAGTGTTAGGTCTACAGACATGACTGAGCCCCAGGCCCCACTCAGCGATGCCTGATTGCTTTGTTTTGCGTGTGTCTTCGGGTAGTGTGTACCCCTGTCCCCATGTGTAGGAGTACATGTGTGTTTGTGTGTATGAAAGCCTGCGTCTGATGTTGGGAGCCTTCCTTGATCCTCTCCACCTTTAATCACTGAGGCAAGCTCTCTAATTGAACTTAAAGCTCTCCAAGATGAATAGTCTAGCTAGTCAGCTTTCTCCAGGGATCCCCTGTCTTGGTCCTTGGACCTTTGGAGTTACAGGTGAGCCACCCATGCCCACCTGGCTTTGAAGAAAGTACTGGAGTTCCAAATTCTAATCATCACGCTTGTGGGGTAAGCATATTATGCAATGAGCTATCACCAATGCATGTTTATTTTTTCATATGTGCCCCCACCCCACACGCACATCTTCTGCAATGTCTGCCTCCCTGAGTCCCCCTCAGACTAGTCCTGGGACCACCCCCTACTCAGTGGGCTATGCTACTGGGGGGTGGGGGAAGGGCACTATAAACTCTGTCCCAGGCAGCTTCCCGAGGGTCAGTGAGACTCCTCAAGACCTTGAGACAGGCCCATGGGACTATTTGGACCCTTGAAAAGGTGACACTCTCTCGTACCTTGACTGAGCACAGGCTCAGCCATATCTGAGCAATCCTAGACACCCCCCTCCGGCCCCACCCAATATAGGATGGTAACCTGGAAGGGGCTACTAAGTTCTATGAACCTCCATTTCCTCATCTGCAAAGCCCTTTGACTTCCTGGGATCCCGAGGCTGAGGACATGATGGTAGAGGTAAAGGACCCTAGCCCACCGACAAGCCACTCATGAGCCAGCTCCTGTTGTCCAAGTTTCTGATTGGGCTCCAAGGAACCCAGGGCCAGGGATTCCCTCTCCATCCTCCCCTGGGATATCCTCCTTGTTTAGAAGCCATGAGGCATGGGCTAGCTCCAGTGAGGAGAGTTAGCTCCAAAGAAACAGCAGAGCTAAAAGATGGCAGCACAGATAAGGATGTCTGTCCAGATTCCGGAACCAGCCATGATGGAAGGCACGGAAGAGAGCTGGGAGAATCCCTTCACCACGTGACTTTGAGGTCCCTGCCTGACTCACAGCTGACCAGTCTGACTCACTCACAGGCAGGTCTGAGGATCTCTGGCAACTCATCCATCCCCCACAGTGGCTACCATCTTGTTTCCATGGAAACTGGCCTACACGGTGACCATCACCTGCTCTTACCAGCCCTGTTCACACACAAAAACAACATTTACACTCGGATTCTAATTAGAACCTTCCCCGGTCCACACCCACCCGCTAACAGAGCTTCACCTCACTCTTGAACACCTCACCCAACAGACAGGAAAGCAATGCTGCCTGGAACCTCCCCATGTCCTAGACACAGGGCCAGGCTCCAGGGACCTGCCATCAGAGAAAAGCTCTATAAAGTCCATAAGAGGCCGGTGAGGTGGCCCACAGGGTCTCTTGACACCTCTGGAGCTTTCCTGAGCCATGCATAACATAAACACAGGCACATAAGAGGAAGCCTCCTCCACAGGCTTCCGGAAACACCCAGTAATGAGCCTCTGGCCACTGGCAGGCAATGGCCTATGCAGCACTTGTATGATCAGTACCAACTTTAGGTTCCTCAGCGAAGTTCAGACTGTGCCCAGCCAGCCTGGATGGAGCTACGGAAGTGGCAACCAGGGGACCACGGCTCCCGTGAGGACACTGCCCACCAAGAATCCTCCTCTTCCCCACTCACTGTACCCCACAGAGTAGCTCTTAGTTGGTTGTGCTGCGTGTTTCCTGCTTCCTTCGCCTCCCTGTGGCTAAGAGTAGCCATGAGGCTTGGCTCTGGCCCAGAGCACTAAGGAAGGAAGGGATTTGGTAAAGAAAACATTGTTTTCTGACCCAAGTGGTCAGGCATGGCTGGCATAGCCATCTCTCCACCCTCCCATATGGCCTTCAGTTCAATATAGCTCCAGCCACTGCCTTGTGACCATGAGAGAACAGAAAATCACAAGGGCATGAGCTCCTGTATGGCAGAGCTTTCACTAATGACCAAAACGGGGAGTCATGAACTCCACCTATCATGGCTTCCTATGAAGGTCACAGGGGCCCGGTTCTCTGAGAGCAGCCACAGACCACCACAGTGGGACCCCTGCATTGACGCAGATTCCTAGGTCCTGCCATGCCTGACAGGCCCACATCCCTGGAGTAGGGCCCAAGAGGCTGCCTCTACGGCCCTGCTGCTCTCTGAAGCATGGAGAGAGATGAGAGGTTGTGTTTGAAAGGTTGAGGAAATCACCCATCCCAACTTACACACTGCTGGGCGTGACCATCCTCCTCCCTCAATTTGCTGTGCCAGGAAAGCCTTTACCCAGCAGAGACATGGGTTTTTTCAGTAGGGGTAGTCACTGCTTGCATCTCCTCTGGGAAGGGAGTTAGCAGCATATTTCCTTGTCCTTCAGAGAGCAGCTCTTTTCCACAGGGAGAGGCCCTTCCCCAGGATGTTACAGCCTTTAGGTTTCAGGGGCTTTCAGATTCAAAGTGTTGACACACCTACTCCCTGTGTTCACCCATCAAAGAGCCCACAACTGGCCGGCTGCACCCAGGCCCCTATTCCCTAGAGGACCAAGCCTTTAACTTTTAACAGTGGTCTCATTTCTTCCTCGCTGCTGGCACTGATCACTTCATACCTAGCGTGGCGGAGAAGGGATTCAGCGTGGTGTATAAAGGAAGGTATACAGGCAAAAATAGTCAGGCCCATAATGGAATGTTTCATGACCTCCTAATGTACAAGGCAGGAGAGAGCGGCTTAAGTGAGAAGGCGGTGGGTGGCTCACCCACACCTGAAGAGCCGTGGGGACGGTCTGCTCTGTCATGGGGTGGGAAGTAGAAATGGCAGGGCTCTCAGCCCAGGCTGAGCAAGTCCAGGAAGTGACACAGGCGACCAACAGCTGGATCCTTCCACCAAGAACCTTTCTTTGATGAAAGTGCCAGCTCTAGGGCAAAGTTGGCTGTGGGAGTTTAAAAGTCACCTGCTATTAATCCCAAGGTGAGAGAGACCTGGCTTGGAGGGCAAACATGACTACGAGACAAAGCTACCCGAGCCTACATTTTACTGGGATGGCACTCTCCCGGCTGCCTCAAAGCTGTTGTCCTGTCCTTGGAGGCTAGGATCCTAGCCTCGAGGCAAGGACAGAGACACCTAATGGCAAGGATAGAGACAGCGGCATTGCAAATCCAGCAAGTGAAAGCTCTGAGAATACCGTCCTTGGAGAAAGGTTGGGAGGGCCTGGGCCACTGCATCCTGAGGGGAAAATGAAGCTTCTAGAAGCCTATGGAGAGTGTGTACAGAAACCCCTCCCCGCAGCCTCTCCCCACTTGAGAAGCCCCAGACACATTTCCCAATGCTGGGCCGGACCTACCTACACACACACACACACACACACACACACACACCACACACAACACACACACACACCACCTTCCACAGCCTGCAGTCTGCAGCCTGAAGCCTGCACCAAAGGTTCCATTGTCCTGCCTCTGCTGGCCAGCTCCCACACCAGCTCTGTATCCTGAGGGCCGCTTAAGTCCATCCTCCAGTGGATACCAGACCCACTGGACCCCATGGTGCTCTGGTCCTTCTAGGCAAGGTTGCAGTACCATTTTGAGTATGTCTGTGATGTGCATTCTGTGTTTGTCTGCTACACTCTGGGCTCCGTGACAGTGAGAAGAGCATTTTGTCTCCCTTATCTTGTGTCCCTGCTTCCCAAGACAAAGCCTGGTGTGTTAACAGCACCTCAATAAATGCTGACTCAGGAAATGAATGGGTGTTAACAGGTGGGAGCCACAGAAAGAGAACTTCCCAGGACGTTATCACGTTTCCACTTGAGACTGGCTGCCTTGCATGACCATGGCAGTGAGATGCAGGGGCAGCACATAAATGGGGCCAGGGATCACAATTCGGCACCACTGAGTTGGGAGGCTGTGACCTCTAAGGAACCTTGCAACTGGGAGGTTCTGTGTTACCCTCTGTGGCTTGGAAGAGGCAGCCCGTAATTTGGGGAAGGGGTGGGGCGGGAAGGGAGGAAACATCCTTGGGATGTCAGACCTGTTACCCTGGAAACAGAACGTTTATAGTACTGGTGGGACTTTTGGGGGGATGGGTGGGCAGCTCTGGGGGTGATGAGAGCCAGGTGGGAGTGGGGAGGGTGGGCTCTGGGGTACCAGCTAGAACCCCTCACCCTGTCCTCTCCACCCACACCATTCCTAGGATAGTGAAGACCCCTGGATACAACGGTAGGTCTGCTTCTGCATCTAGCACAGGGCTAGGCCTGTAGGTGTCTCTGGGAGAAAGTCCCCCATGAAGCTAATGGACGAGCTGCATCACCTGTGGACCACAATGAGAGTGACAGTACAACAGCCACAGCTACCAGTTCACACAGTAAGGCTGTGAATGCACCCTACATTCCAGCCCGACGCCAGCCTTCCCCGATACTGAGGGCTGTGGCCAGAAGATTCCCACCTACCAACTTGTCCCAAGAACTAGGAACATATTAACCAGAGCTTGTCCCAGGATATTAGGTGCTGAGCCTGGCATTCCAGCGCCCCCAGCCACCCCTGCTCTATTTCCATCTACTGGGAAGCTTTGAGATGGGAGGGGCAGACCCAGACAAAGAAAAGACATTACTGAGATAAGGGTTAGGAGAAAAGGCCCAATGTGCCTTTAGTCTCAGCGCTGGGATGTTGGAGGCTGGAGATGTCTAAATTCAAAACCAGCCTCGTCTACACAGTGAGGCCCAGGACAGCCTCGTCTACACAGTGAGGCCCTGTTAGTATGAGGTAACAGACTTGCCTGATGGTTTGTCAGTATCTAGGGGACAATGTCTTTGTTTGATTTGTTCTTTCCTGTTAATTAAAAGGTGTGGACACTGGGAAATTGCAAGCTAATTTGTAGATTTTTACCAGGCAGGATGGATGCCAATTCTACCCAACAGGAAAGACTTCTGCCCATCAGACAACCCGTGGTGTCTTCACAGGAGGCCATCACTAGGCTGTCACTCAGCTCTAGTGGCCTTCCGAGCTTGTCTACACCTCCTCCCAGAGACTGTAGTCGCCATCTCACCCTTCCCCCATTCAGCAGGACGACCGGTAGTACACGGGCACTAGGGCCACTTTTCCTCATATTTCTTTCTTGAACTTTTAGAAACGACACTCTGGTCTGAGGTTCCTTCCAGAAGCAGAGACTCTAGAGAGGCGCCATTAGTATTCCCAGGGAGAAGAGAGTGACTAGCATGTCCATTTAAAAAAAAAAAAAAAAACAGGCACAAACTGTCCTGAAACCCAGAAAAACCATAAAGCAAGAAGATGTCCAGGGGATTAAAAAAAACAAAGAAGGGGACAGCTCCCGCAGAGGCAGTGAGAGCACAGAGGGCCCCCACTGAGAGTCCAGGGGTGACTCACAAAGTGGGGGTTCAAATTCTCCCTCCCCCCATCCGGGTGAAAACAGGACAGATGCAGAGACAAGTGGGGGGCGGGGGCAGACGGCCCAGCTAATAGGAATTTGAGAAGGACAGATCAGGGGAGTGAGCTGGAAAACCAAAGCAGGACCCGGGCCACTGCTCTGAGCCAACAGAGTGCTTGAAGTTGGCACTACTTCACCCCAGTGCCCAGACACCCCAGAGAAAGTCTGAGTTCTGAAGACAAGAAGGAAAATCACCAGGTTCTCAGTTACACAAAGCTGTTACCTCCCAAGAAAGGGGAGTGCGGTGGTACCAGTCCCCCTGCAGCCGTGTGTGATCAGGTCACATGGCACAAACGCCGCCACCACCACCACCACTACCACCGGTTCTCAGAGAGTAAAACTGCAATCCTACAAAAGAGCAGACACACGCTGCCCTTCCCATTCCAAGATCAAAGGGACGAGTTGGCACAGCCAAGATTAAAAAATGATGCCATCCAAAACCTTTTCTTTGAAACTCTGCTTAAGGATATTCTCCAGTCAGCCCAAAATGAAAATGCACCTAGCAAAGGCAGTGACCCAGTACCCAAGAAACCACCTGAAGTCTACCTGCCTTCAGGCAGGGTCCAAATCCCCAGTCACAAGGGGGCTAGGAGTCTGGGCAGCACCACCAGGAAGGGATGATCATAAGAGCTCAGCAAACTCCTGGACCTCCGCATCTCTAGTCCCCCTCTCAGCCATCTGCAAGGGACTTTGCTGCCCCGTAAGTACAAATGCATACATAAGCCCCCACACACTCAGAGAGGCACATGCCCATCCATGGTCACCAGCCTTCTCTCCTGACTCCTGCCCTGCTGAGCCATACTAAGCATGGTTAGTGCCTGTTTCTCTATCACCACCCATGAGTTACCTCCTCAGACCCGAACTCAAATCCCTATATCTCCAGCCAGGTTCCATCAGACTCCTAGGTTAAACGCCCTCAGCCGAACAACAGCACCTGGGTCAGAGCCCTGGTCCAAGTGTGGACAGACCCAACCACAGCAGTGCTGTTGGACCCTGTCCTAGACAGTGAGCCTGGCAGGACCGACCTGCGGACAGCCTTCTCTCCTCCTCACCTGGCCTCCAGGGCAACACCCACACTCAACACAGCCCTCTGCATCCCTGGATGCTGGACAGACTCCAGGAACGCAGCCAGGAAGCCCAGAGTCATGCTCCAAATAGGCAAAATGGAACCTCGCTTCTCCTAGCTTCTCTGGCTTCAGCATATGGCTTTTTTTTTTTTTTTTTTTTTGTCTTTTTTAGTTGAGTCTTAAATTCCTATGTAAACTGATCCTCCAACCTAAAGCCATCTGTGCTTTATGAGAAATGACCAAGCATGGGGTCAGTTGATGCCTAAGTCTGCCCTCCATTTCTGACTTGATGAGTGGCTATGATAATAATGATGGCAATGGTGACCATGATAATAATAGTGGTAGATGGCGATGGTGGCGATGGTGGTGGTGATGGTGATGGTAAGGGTGATGGTGGTGGTGATGGTGATGGTGGTGATGGTAAGGGTGATGGTGGTGATAGTGATGGTAAGGGTGATGGTGGTGATGATGGTGATGGTGGTGATGGTAAGGGTGATGGTAAGGATGATGATGGTGATGGTGGTGATGGTAAGGATGATGATGGTGATGGTAAGGGTGATGGTGGTGATGATGGTGATGATGATGGTGGTGATGGTAAGGGTGATGGTAAGGATGATGGTAATAACGGCGGTGATGGTGATGACAATGGTGGTGACAATGCTCAGGGTGGTGATGATGGTGGCAAGACGTGGTGGCAATGACAACTGTGGAGATGGTGGTGGTAATGGTTACTGTGATGACGGTGACAGAAGTGGTGGTAATTACATTAATGGTTCTGATGGTCACAATGATGGCAGTGGTGATGAGTGTGGTGCAAATATGATGTAATGACGAAGATGCCTATCACTGTGGTGCAAGGTTAAGTGACTTTCTCAAAGGCATGCAATTAATCAGCATAAAACACTCAGTGGAAGCTGGCCACCCAAGACAACAGGCAGATGCTTACAGCGGCCACAGAAAAGGACAGCTGTCTGTCCAGGCCCGTCCACAGAGAGCACCCAGGAGCCCTGCATTCTCACACGTATCACCGTCATCTCCCAGAAGCCCCCGGCTTTGCTATATGGCAGCTGACATGCATCGAAAACCAGGTCATTACCTACCCTGCCATGACAATGAAGAAATCCAGGCGGTTCCATGTGTCCCCAAGGTAGCACTTCTTGCCAAAAATGCCCAGCGCCACCATCTTAAGCACCATCTCCATGGCGAAGAAGATGAAGATAAAGTCATCAAACACCTGTGGAGCAGGAGGAAGACAACACAGGGCAGAGTGAACTCTTGGGCAGGAGCGAAAGTCGGAGCCACTACGAGGTCAAACGTCATAGGACAGGAACCTCGGAGGCCCTGGTCCTTCAGGGACCACTTCAGAGACCAGGGCCCAGAGAAGGGATGAAGTTGTCCAAGATTACACAGCCCATACCCTTAGTTGCTTAAGCCCCAGTAATGACAAGGAGCACCAGCCCTCCATCATTAAATCCAATAATTGTCAAGCACTAGGACAGACAGTAGGAGACCCCACTCCTAATTCTTGCAATGGCACACACGTGGTAACTCACTTTACAGCTAAGGAAATGAGACTCAGAGACCCCTGGGTTACACGGCAACTCTGTGCCTCAGGTCTGGCTCCCAAGGATGGGCACCAAATAGTCTACTTCTGCAAAGTGGGTGCAGCCCCAGACCCTGCTCTATGGTTCCTCACACCCTGCCCCCAAACCATGCAGATGGCATGTCAGGGCCCACCCAGGAGATGAGAAGTAAGAAGTGCAGGAAGCCTTTCCTAAAAGACATGGGGAGGGGATTCCAAGGAGCCAAGGCAGGCTATAGGCAGAGAAGTGTAAGCCACTGCACTTTACTGGTGTAAATAGGATGGGCTGAGGAGCCTCAGCTGGGAAGCCAGAGGAGGCTGGAGGGGCAATTAGGTAGGAGAGGTGAAGGCTGCGCTAGAGTAAAGCCCTGAGCTTGGGAGAGGACACTCACCTGCAGGATCTTGCAGCGGTCTGACAGACACTCCATGTCGTCACATGGCTGGTACATGCCCAGGGTCACACAGTTCAGCAGGATGACCAGCATGCTCACACACTCGAACCATGTGCACGGAGTCAAGGATGAATCGGTGGCAGCATGGCTTAGGATGCTACACCCCTGAATGTGACACCCCAGAAAGAGACACACCGACCATTTCTGCCCTCCCACCCATGTGGACCCCTCAATGGCCCAGGTCCAAGTTTTCAAAGACTGTACAGCGGCCTGTCCCACCACCACACAGGGTAAGACCAATGGGCACACCCTGCAATGAACCAGACCAGACCAAACCATTGAAGCTTCCACGGGTGAATGCTCCTGGCCACCAAGGAAGTAGCAGCTCCCAGCAAGGCCTCAAAAATTCTGATGCCTCCCTTCTCTGACCATCTTCTCCCCTCATGAACCCCTCCCTCTGCAGAAGCCCTGCATTTCCAGTTCAAGGGCTCCACCGCGGTTTTGAGACCTTCAGGACGTGGTCTCCTGACCTGCCCATCTCTGTGGAGTTGAAGCTCTGGCTGACTGCTCCCAGGTCAGTCCCACCCAGTCAGCCCCATCCCCAGGCTCTGCCCCAACCAAATGCTGCCTCCTGGAGCCAGGGCATCTAGAGATCAGTCCTTCACTCAGCCACAGGCCACCAACAGGATAAGGAATCCTACAGCACAGACAGAGGAAACCTAAGTACCCCTTCCCCCTGCTAACAGCCCCCTCTTAGGCCATGGCTGACACCTGCTGATCTCAGTCTACCCAACCAGGGAGCTCAAAACTCAAAGGGACCTTGGGGGCTGTGTCACTTACAGTCCCCAAGCTGTCATGATATATAAGCTAAGAGAGCTGAAGTCTGCTCATACCTCCCAACATGGCCTCTCCTCTGTTATCCAAGTCCTAGAATCTAAGGAGATCTGTGCCCCCCAAAAAGTTCATGGTAAATTGAAGTTAAGCCATACAACCACATAAATGACCAAAGCCAGACTTGGAGGTGAGTCTCCAGTATTGTCAGCCTGACCTCCCTTGGAGATGACAACTGACCCAGAAGTGTCTCTCTCGTCTACTAGAAGGGGGACTGACAGCTCCTGCCACCAGCTGTCTGCACACTTCTGTCCCTGACCCCCAGCACTTAGCATCTGGGTATAGAGAGACTATGTGCTTTCAGAGCACCCCACAGCACCAGAGACCAGGGCCTGCGTGTAAACTCCAGGACCAGCAGGGAGGGGTTCTGGGGTCTCAAGCAAGCCCGTTCCCATCTCTGATCTCCTAGATGCTCCTCACTGGACCCCAGGGGCTCCTCACAGGTCCACAGAGGCTGTCCCAGGTCCTCCTTACAGAATGTGAGCCATTGAAAAATACCAGGGAGCTACCAAGAAGAGACTTGATACCCTATGAGCATATACAGGGGAAAGAGGTCCCCCTCGGTCACAGTCAAAGGGGAGGGGAGTAAGGGAAAAATGGGAGGGAGGGAGGAATGGGAAGATACAAGGGATGGGATAACAATTTAGATGTAATATGAATAAATTAATAAACTATATTTAAAAAAAAAAGAAAAATACCAGGGAGATGGTTTCTACCTCTATTCAGAGCCCTGCTATGGCTCCCAGGTTCTCCTGGTATAAATTTGGAAGCCCTCCCCAAAGCTGGCCAGCAAGACCTACCCTTCTCTCCTTCCCCCAATGGCCTCCCTTCAGCCTGTGGTGGCCTCCTGCCTTTCCGGTCTGGTCTTAGGTACCTTCCATCTCAGGGCCTTGGGAGAGACTATCCCTTCCATTGGGAGACATTTGAAACACTTCCCAAGATTCTCCCTGCAAGGAGTTTCACTCACCTCTTCAAGCCCAGGTCATTCTGTGTTAGCCGTGGCTGTCCTGGACTCACTTTGTAGACCAGGCTGGCCTCAAACTCACAGAGATCCACCTGCTTCGGCCTCCCAGGTGCTGGGATTAAAGGGGTGCGCCACCACGCCCGGCACCTCTCAAGCATTTCTAAACCGTCTAAGGAGATGGTGTTCACTGTCTCTGCCTACTTCTAGAGCAGAGTTTGGGTCACTGGGATTCACACTCTCAGGTCTAGCCCTAACACCACGTAGATACTTAACCAAGACTTGCTGAGTGAATAAATGAGCTTCTCTCAGGACCCTGGCCATACTTGCTCAACCTCAGCTCACAGCTCTGTGAAGCCGCACCAGCCCACCCCAGCCAGATGCCAACCACAGTGGACCGGGCCCCTGCTTTCTGCTAAAAGAGCTGACCTAGTTTCCATGGCAACAACCCCCTCTGCTTCCCCAGACCCCGCTCACCTTGAAAACTGCCTTCCATGGCCTCTCTCTGCCCTGTTCCTTCCTGTCCCTGGCCTGGCTGCCACTCTCCCGCCATAGCCTATAATTAATTTCAGTTGCTGCCAGGCCCCCTTTGAGCCCAAGCATTGCTCCGGCAGCAGCTTCATCATTAATTAACTTCTTTTTTTTTTTTTGGAAGTTCAAACGTTCTAATTACCAGTGAGCATCCCAGTTCCCCTTGATCCACCACACACACACACACACACACACACCACCCTCTCACAGCCCAGTTTCTCCTGCCTCTGTCCTTCCTGAAGACCCAAGCCCAAGGGTACCTGGCAGGGCCATTCACAGTTGGGGAAACTCAAGGCCCCTCCTGGGTCACATGGCTGCGATCTGTCTATACCAAGTCTGCTGGACTCCTTGGCCAGTGGCCCCTCTCAGCCATGCATCCTGCCCCTGCAATGTTGCCCCTGACTTCCTAAGCCCAGGGCACATCCCTGACCTAGTACCAGCCTCTCCTGGAGCTGCAGTTCCGGCCCCTACTTCTCCAGTAGACCCTGCATAATGCCAGGCACTGAGGCCTCAGACACCTCGGTGAGCTCACATAGAAAAGACAAAACTAGGTGTGATACACAGAGGAACAGATTTAGCCAGGTGTAATGGCACACCTGTAATCCCAGCACTGGGAAGGCTGAGGCAGGAGGTTCAAAGCCAGCCAGAACTGCATAGCAATACTTTTTAAGTGGGGTGGGGCCAGAGGTGCGGCTCAGTTGCCAGCGTTTCACTAGTGTGCACACAAGCCTGGTTCCATTCCCAGAGCCACATAAAGCCAAGCGTGGCAGCGTGGCACCCAAACGCAGGAACGTCATCTGGCAGTAGTGGCACACACCTTTAATCCCAGCACTTGGGAAGCAGAGGCAGGGGGAGGATGTCTGTGAGCTTGGAGCCAGCCCGGTCCACAGAGTGAGTTCCACGCAGAACTACGCAGAGAAACCCTGTCTTGAAAGAAAGAAGAAAAAAAAGAGTTGGAGGATATCCTCCACTATACCACGAGTCTGAAGCCATCTCAGTCTACATGAGGTCCTGTCTTGGTGAAGAAAAGGGATCAATTTACTTGAAGTAGCTAGCTGCAGAGGCGGCCTTAAATGTGCAACTCTACCTGTCTTTTCCTGCTCCCCAAACTAGTTTGCCCCCTCCAGATTAATCCCTGCTTGCTCTAAAGCCTTCCATGGCTCCCCATCACCCCTTAGCCTGACACCCAAGGCCTCCTGGATTCCGATCTCATTAAGTTCACTGCCTGAATCTCCTGCTGGCCCCGGCATGCACTGAGCTTCTTACTACCTGCAAGCACACCCACTGCATGGCTTAACCTTCCCTCTCAGGCAGCCCCTGCCCACCATCACAACCTCACTCACCTGCTCCGCCTTTCACCCATCCCAGCTGGTGCCCAGCCTTCTGCCCCCCACCCGCCGCCCCTGGTCTAGCACGTACCACAGTGGTGAACTTGGCAGTCACTATGACCGCTTCATGCCAGGCACCCTAGTGACATGACCTTAACTGTCACTACCATCAGGGAGAGGCATGGAAGTGGAGGGAGAATGTGACTTCCACAAAGGCACACTGCAGCTCAGGGTGAGCAAACTCAACATGCCAACCGTGTCCTCTGCAGCTCAGCTACCCCGATCGTGGCACAGAGGCCCTGCGGGCAGAGCAGGTCCAGCCCCTGGTCTCCTCAGCTCCTGCTGGCCTCGAGCACAAGGGGAAATCCCAGATGGCAGGGCCTGGGCCCTGTCCAACAGCTCCAAGGCTCAGAAGTCAGGCCAGCGCAGCATGGCTGCCCATAGCTCCTGACACATTCCCGCTGGCTCAGGGATGAAAGGCCCCAGGCTTCCTGGAAGATAAACCAAGCCATGCATGCAGTACGGGTAGGAGCTGTCAGAGGGATCAGAGCCTTCAGGTTGGGCAGCTTGGTGGCCTGGTCCAATACCTACTTTCCCACCATTGGTCACAGTACCAAGGAGCTTAGGGCTCAAGCCGGCCAAGCTGAGTTCTGGGAAAAGGGAAGGTAAGATGATGACACCCCACCCCACTCCCATGCCAAGAGGGTAGATGGGAAATTCTGAGTAATGAAACAGGTGAGGTTTGAATGCTGTCCCCACAAGAGAATGGAGTAATCAATATCTCTCTATTGCCCCTCCTAGGCAGAAACAAAGCCCTGGACTGCCATCTAAGGATGTGCAGTGGGGACCAAACCCACCTTCTTTGCTTGGAGATTCTCAGTCTCCAGGGGTTACAGCAGAACAGCCCCTTCAATCCTGAGACAGTGTGGGATCCAAGACCCCTCTGCATGAATGGGTCACAGGAGCAGAGACCTGGCTGAACACAGGGAGAGCCCAGAAGAGAAGCAGTGCAGGTAACACCCAGACCCTTGGATATCCCTGAGACGCAGCAGTCTTATAAGCCCACCAGCCCTGAGTTTCCCTGTTTGTCACCCCGAACAGCCCCAGAGTAGTGACCACAAGCACCCCTGAGGACCCTTCAGAGCAAAAATCAGTGTCCATCAGGTCAATACAGTGTCCTTGGTGGCAAATCTGGCTTTTCAGCAGGCCTGAGAGAAGACACTCAAGCACCCTTGTGAGTGGCAGGGACCTTCCAACACCTACCTCAGCCCTACCACCTGAGGGAACTCTCAGAAACCTGGACCCTTACCAGCTCTCTCCACTCTCGCTGCTTCCCAAAGTCCTCAGGGCCTTGAAGAGAATTAATGAACACATATGGGATGCCTGCTGTATACCAGATGCCTAGTGAACACCTGCTGGTTATATACACTTCCCAAGTGACCGAGAGTAACTGCCAATGAGCTTTCTAACCAAACGTCAAGCCGGGAACTCAGGCACAGCCTGTGATCTGCACTCAGGAAGTAGAGGCAGAATGTGTGTGAGTTTGGGGCCAGCCTGGGCTACACAGATCCTATCTTAAACAAATGTCAGCATGCGCAGCAAGGGTCCAGGAGGTCTCAGCATGCAATGCCAGCACAGCGGGATCAGTAGGAGGAGCCTCAACAGAGCCAGGGCTCTCCTGGATCCCGAGGGGACAGAGATCCCACCTCAACATTCTCTGATCATTGCTTAATAAGGCCTTGAAGATGCTGAAGGTGTCTTTACAAGCCTTTTGAGTGACAGGCGCCTCACAGCTTAGAGCCTTTCAAAACAGCTCAGACTGGCTGGGTATGGTGGAACACACCTGCCACTTGAGCCCTGTGGAGACTACAGCAGGGGGTTCACTACCTAGAGGACACCTGGACTAGAGACCCTGTCTTGGAAACAATGACAGTAAAAGAATCAGGCAGTCCGCAGAAGCCCAAGCTTGAGACAAAGTACCTGGTATCTCTAGAAAGTCCCTCAGCCTGGCAGATGCTACTGCTGCTGCCATTTGACAAATAAGGAAACCGAGGCAGCAAGCGTTGTGGCATTCCACATGTCAGAATCTGAACTGCTTCTTGCTAGCTCCAGGTTCTGTGTTCTAAACTACATCCTGTCCACATTGGGCTCAGCACCTCAGACCTGGGGTTCCCAGATGTTGAGTGTTCAGGAGTCTCTGTTTTGCCCTTCTTCACTGGAAGCTTCAGGGGAGAAAGCCAGGGCTGTGTTTGCTACCCCAGCTATAAAAGATCAGTCTGAATCAATCTGGAACTCCACAGCCTAGCATTGCATCCTGAGAAGTCCAGAATGTGGGTCAGGGTAGGTGGGTTCAGGGCCACCAGAGACTCCACCACACAAGGGACACACACACACACACACACTCCTGCCAGGCACCCAGGCAGAAGAGAGTGACCAGGTGACCAGGTAGAGGAAACAGTGCCACTCTCCCAAGCAGGGCCCTGCAGGGCATGCTCCTCTCAAAGAGCTGCCAGAGGTCTGCATGGTTACCATGGTGACCACCCTCCTTCCTTCATTGCTGAGGAGGTTTCTGTTCTGGGGGTGGGGGGAACTTGGGAGGGGATGCTAAGAAGGGACACTGGGCTAGGCCAAGGGGGTGGCTAGGTTTGTTTTTATTTTTATCAAATCTGAAATCAGATCCATTTCCCAGGGTTCTTCTACTCGGTTGTCTAAATATGTCAAGTGGAGGAAGGGAGCTGGGGCCAAGTCCTCCAGGATGGGGAGTAGGCACAAAGGACAGTCTCCCTGCCACGCTCCCTCGGTCTGTCTCCAGGATAGTGGAGAGCTTAGGCCCTGGGGAATCCCAGAGGCCTGATCTACACAGGCCAGGCCTTGAGCCGGTTCCTTGAGGCCAGGTCTCCAAGCATCTACGGAGCACCTGCTGTAAAAACATCACATGTGCACCAGTGGACTGAGCTACAGAAAGTTCACTACAGGGCTAGAGAGATGCCTCAGCAGCTTAAGAGCACTGGCTGTTTCTCCCAGAGGGCTCAGCTTCAATTTCCAGCACCCACAGGGTAGCTCACAACTGTCTGTGACTCCAGTTCTGGGAAACCTGACAGCCCCACGTGCAGGAAAAATACTAATGCACCTAAAATAAAAATAAAAAAGTTATAAAGAAAGTTCACTTCGGACCCTGGGAGTCCCCAGAGTACAGTCCTGTTCCTAAACCATTCCTGACGTGTGGCCATACTGTGTTTGTCACATGAGCCGTGGCTGCTGTGTTTGAATGCCTGGGAATTAAAGCTATCCAGTCATTCATTAACTTATTAATCTATTCAACTAGCCTTTATGGGCAATCGCTATTCTGGAGAGTTGTTTAACAATGTCTATTAAAGCTGAACACAGACTGAGGCTGGGAGAGGCAACCACTGACATCCAGTAGGTAGAGACTAGGGACGCTGCCAGAAACCTACATTGCACAGGACAGTCCCTGTCACAGTGAATCAATCAGCCCAAATTGTCAACAACGTCAAGGCTGTCAAGTGCATCATTGGCTAAATAGTGAGTTTGAGGCCAGACAGAGCTATATAAAACCCTGATTCAAAAATAAATCAATAAAACATAAGCAACATGCTGGGGCACCCACGGGCTCTGGCCTCCAGTGAGATTTTCCCAACAATCCTTGCACCCCTGCTCAGTGACTTATCTACAGTTACAGCTAAGGAAGGCAGTAACTAGGATCAGGCCCTGTGCGATTTCTCCACTGATACGTGTTTGTATATCTGCTGTACCTCACCACCCCCACCATGCCCCAGGGAGATGGGCACAGTCACTTCTCAGGCACAGAAAAGAAGGTCTAGAGACAGTACGATTGGCCCCGAATGGCACAGCAGTTGAGCTGGGCCAGAAAGCTGCTCCAGGAACCGAACTGACATACAGGGTGCAGGTTCCACTCAGTTTGCATGTCCCCAGTGACAAGAAGTCTCCTTAAGGACAGACGGCCAAGCCTAGTTGGCTTTACTTACAAGCCCTGAAGCCCCTAAAAATAAAGACAAGGGGCAAGTCTACCCTCTTCTCTCCCTTCCCATCCCCAACCCCCTCTCAGAGTCACCGCCAAATGAAAATTCAGTGCATTTGTCCAGCTTCTGATTCCCACATGCCCAGCAAGCTATGCTGCCTGACATAGACAGCCAGAGTAGGGGAGACAACAGTGAGCCGACAAAGATGATGCCAGTCTGGGAGAGAACCCAGGGTGAGTGGCCCACAGGAAAGAGGCTCTGGCCAAGAAGACTTGCCAGACACACACCTTGGCCCCTAGGGAAGAGAAGATGGTACAGGCACCACTGTCCAGGGGCAGACATGGCCTCGGGAGCCCACCTCAAAGAAACTGAACCTACAGAACCCACTGTGACTCCCAGCAGCCAAATGTGAACACATCTGCTAAGACAGCCCATTATTGCTCAGGTGTGGGCTCGTCACCTCAGCCATCCTGTGCTCCTGCAAACTTGGGAGTCTGCCCTGGGACAGCTACTCAGGGCATCTGCGGCTGCGAGGAGATAAGACTCCTGTTGCATGGAGGCACCATGGAGCCCGGGGAGGGGTTTGCAGCTCGGCTTCCCATCCTGAGTGTCCTCTCCTGTCCTTTTTCATACCTGCTACTCCTAACTCTACCTCCATTGCTCATTATTCTCGTAACACTCCTCTGCCAGGGCCTCCCTCTGTGCCTGGTGCTTAGAAACCAGAATGAAGGACACTTGGTCCCTGATGCCAGAGACCCAGGAGAGGCAGAGGATGGTGGCATTACCACACCTGCCCCGGAACACATACCTGTTCGTGTCCACCTGTGTGCTTCCACAAGAACACATGTGCACACGTGTGCGTGCATGCATACACACACACACAGTGTGTGTGATCACAACTACCTCTCCCTGCTCCCAGACAGCAGCACTTGGCCCAGCCAAACCTTCTCCTTGAGAACATGGGTTCTTCATCTTTTCTGTCTTAAACACAGAAATAATGGCTTTTTCCTTTTTTTTTTTTTATTCATATGCATATATGTGGAGGTCAGAGGACAACCTAAAGGTGTCCATTTACACGTTCTACCAATGTGGGTCCTAAGGACTGAACTCAGGTTGCCAGGCTTGGCAAGTACCTTTACAAGTTAAACCATCTCACCAGGCCAGGACAGTCTTTAATGTAAATTTTCTAAAAACTTAGGAATAGAAAGGGAACCTGTTATACTAAAATATATATATATATATATATATATATCAAGCTTTTAAGGATTTTGTTTTGTTTTCTGACTTTTTTATTCTGGGACAGGATCTCTCTGTGTAGCTCTGGCTGTCCTAGAACTCACTACATACAGAAGGCTGACTTTGAACCTATAGCGATCTACCTGTCTTGGCTTCCCAAGGGCTGGCATTAAAGGTGCTCAGCCCCTGACCTCAAACTTGAAATCCTCCTACCTTGACCTCCCAAGGACTGGGATTACAGGTATGAAGTACTACACCAAGAAAATGATGGGTTCTTTTTTTTTTTTTTAAATAAATACACATGTTTTGTTATCAGCACAGTAAGTAACAAGGCCCAGCGATAGGTCTAAGGTTATGTGACAACCTGTCACTATGAAGGATGTGCCTATTAATCCAAGAGCCCTGCAGTGACCCTGGTGTGACAGGAACGCTGATGACTCTTCCCCCAGGTGGCAGGAACTGCTACTGTGCTATGGGGAGATGGGGGGATGGAGAGGTGGGAGGTAAGGAAGTGTCCGGTGTTTGTTTTTGCCTTCACTGTAAATGCTAAATTTGAGCCATGGGTCCACAAAACTCAACTTATCCCCACAAAAGCTCATGAGCTCCAGCTTGACACCTGTTCTAGGAACCCTCAAGCCAGAGGGAGCACCCCAAGTCCCTTCCTGGGCTCTGTCTTCCAACACTGAGTCTCAGGTGCCATCCCTGGCCCCTGTGTCTCTTCTCCCTGACCCTACTTCTGACAGCCTCCCATGGGATGATCAGAGTCCAAGGTTGTCCCAAGACTGTACTCATTAACAGCCAAGCAAGGGCTCCCAGATTCTGCACCAAAGATCTCTGTCAACCCCAAGTTTGTCATACATGAAGGGGTACAGGCACACTCTCCTTTGTCCACGTTTCCACCTCACCCCCAGTCTTGGAAGTGGCCCACAGACCTCTGGAGCCTCCTTTCACCCTGGCAACCTGTCCACTTCCCTATCTCCTCACTACCTGCTCCTCTGCAGCCCACAACCCCCTTAGAGATGTGTCTACTTCACCACCAGAACCGTCTCTGGACAACCTCCTCCTTCAGGCTAGCCTTCTAAGATGCACCCTCCATATGTGTGCATTCCATAAGCTCTTCCAAACCCAAAAGCTTGGATGCCTTACACCACAACATCTCCAGCCTCTGCTTCTCAGCCCTGAACACTTGGCTGGGCACTCGGGGACCATTTGTCTTCACCCCCATTCAACCCCTCTCACTTCACCTTGCCTGCTAAGAGGCACTCCATCAAAAGCCTTGACACATATCTGCTCTGCAGCAATGTGAGGTCGCAGCCTGGAAAAGAGGTGTGCATCAATGGAGTACGGAGCTTGAACACAGGAAGTTCTCTAACTAGCAGAATGGGAGTATACATTGCATACCAAAGGCCCTGAAAAGGGTTCATAGAGAGAATAGCAGGGCCCCAACACACAGGCTTGTCTTGGCCCTGAGCACATGACAGGAGACATTAGAAATGGGGACGGGGTGACCGAAAAGTATTTGCCAAATATGAACCAAAAGAAGAATGGAAGGGTTGAAGTATGTGTGCGGGTAGGAGGCAGGATGGTGTCTTCTCATGAGGACAGGTGAGAAATGGCTAGAAGGCAAATAGATGCTGCATAAATGTGAAGGTCTCTGGGTGGATATGCGAGAGCAGGTGCGTGGATGGAGAGATGGATGGATGGGTTGGTGGATGGTTAGATGGGTGGGTGGGTGGATGGATGGATGGGTGGGTGGGTTGGTGGATGGTTGGATGGGTGGGTGGGTGGATGGATGGATGGGTGGGTGGGTGGGTGGGTGGGTGGATGGGTGGGTGGGTGGATGGATGGATGGGTGGGTGGGTTGGTGGATGGTTGGATGGGTGGGTGGGTGGATGGATGGATGGGTGGGTGGGTTGGTGGATGGTTGGATGGGTGGGTGGGTGGATGGATGGATGGGTGGGTGGGTTGGTGGATGGTTGGATGGGTGGGTGGGTGGATGGATGGATAGACGGATGGATGGACCTGTGGTTGGATTAGGTAGGTGAGTGGATAATGGTGGGTGGGTGAATGGAAGGGTGGGTAAGTATGTGGATAAGTGAATAAGAGGTGGATCATTATAGATGGTGGATGGGTAAATGACATAGGGGTTGATAGGTGAGTAGATGGATGAAGGATAGAGGGATAGGTGGATGGATAGACAGATAAGTGGGTGGATACATCAGTAGCAAGTGAGTGGGTGGACGACTCATGATAGATAGGCAGGTAGATGGATGGTAGATGTGTTGGTGGATGTACACATGCGTGGATAGATAGATAGATGGATGAATAGATGATGGGTGGACGAGTGGTTAAATGGACAGATGATGGATTAGTGGGTAGGTGTGTGGACAAACAGACAAAAGATGGACAGGTGGGTTCCTGGCAGGTACTGACACTGTAGGAAATGGTCATTCTATGAGGAATGAGGCCTGGGTGGAATAGGAAGCCCTTTGCTTGGGACTCAGTTTCATCCTCCCACCTGCATGAGAGGCACTGCTGTGCTCTCCCAGATTCAGCTCACACTGGTCCTGTCCGTGCCTTCAATCCTGGGGTTTCTACCCTCAGCCCCAGTGACTTTGGGACAGGCAGTTCTCTGAATGGGCTGTCATATACATGGGCGAAGTGTGCCTCTAGAGATTGTCATCTGTCCCCCTGGGAGCAAAATCAACCTGACAGCAACCCCCAGTTCCCACTCATATGGGTCAGGAAACTGACACCGAGGGAAAGGGTTATTCAGTCCCCAAGGTCACCATGCTCGTACCCTGTAGAGAACAGACCTTACCTATAGGACGGACAGTCAGGTCCCTTCACCACCAGCAGCTGGCAGTGATCAGGGTAGGTCTCAGAACCTCTCCCACTGCAGTTTCATCCCCAGAGGGACACTGAACCCAGAGAGGCCAAGGTGTCCATCCAGTACCACACAGCTCCACCTGGCTGATCAGGATGGTTCTTTGAAAGGCAGGCAGCCCTGCAGCAACTTGTAGGGAGATTAGCAGAAAGACATTCTAGCTGATTAATAAGACTATTGATTCCTCCCAGGGGGAAACAAACAGGGCCATTTGTCTCTCAACAGGATCCTGTTCGCCTAAGGAAGATGGCAGGTCAAATTCAGCTTGGAGGCTACCAGGCAGGATATAAAGGCACACTAGAATTCAGTCACCTTTAAGTGCCCAGCAAGTCCATGTCATGTTCATGCATGGCCCCCTTTCCACTTCCTGTCACCCTCACCTCCAGCTGGGTGGTCCCACAGAGCAACTTCATCTCGTGCCTCCTGTTCTACACAGCAAGGCTCTGGTGGGCTCCTAAGCTGGCACAAGCTGACCTCGTTATCTCATCACTGTGGTCCAGGATTCCTCTACCACCACCCTCCTTCAGAAGGGTTGGGACTTGGGTGCCTCTTACAGTTGGCCAGGGGATCTGTAGACACCCGGTGGCCATGGGGTAGGACTGAACCTCGGGGCACCTCCATCCAGAGCCAGCAAGTTCCAACTCTCATTGGATGAACAACTGATGCAATCAAACAACGTGGGTGCAGGAAGCTCCTGGCTGGCTGCAGATTCTGTCTCTCCCTCAGAACCCCTCCACACCTGTGCGGTGGCACGTGCACGTGGCCGCACGCATGTATATAATTAATTAATTAATAATTAAAATAAAGAAAAGGAAAATAGGAAGGAAGTGAGTGTGTCCAGGGCCTGTCCCTGCTGGTCACCTGTCATGTCCCCACCCCACTACCCAGTGTTACAAGCACAAACCTTTCCCTGGTAAGTCACACCCTGATCTCCAACCCCTGACTCACTGTCCCAGACCCCCAATCCCCACTATGGCCTCTACCAGGAATGCACTCCTTCAGCTGTTCTGGAAACTCCTATTCCCACAGCAGGACCCAGAAGGAAAGACCCCTTCCTGCAGGTAAACTTCACCAATACCCCAGCACTCCATCACAGGCAACCTCAACCCCTCTGGCTCTCTTGATGCAGAGCTCTCTAACACAGTCCCTGAAGGTACCTAGGAGCTCCCCAGCCTGGCCAGGACCCCCCATAACCTGAAGGTACCTAGGAGCTCCCTAGCCTGGCCAGGACCCCCCCTAACCAGTGTGGTCCCTGCTCTGGCCTCCAGTTGCATCTTGGGGGATGGTTCTTGAGTCTGACTCTTATTTCTGAGAAAAACAACTTTCTCCACACCAGATGGAGGAAACGGACAATTTCTCCGGCATGTGTTGCTTCTCCCGGCAGTGCCTGCCACCTTCTGGACTGTCCCATTAGACCAGGGCTGGAGGAGGAGGGGACAGCTCCCTTTAGCGAGCCCCTCCTACCCGGAGGGAACTGAGACAGGCAGCCTGGATAGAGGATCCACAGTGCTGGGCTCTAACTAAGCAGCCTGCTTATAATATATAACATATAATATACAATTATACATTATAATTATATTGTATATTGTATGTTATGTTATATGTTGTATATTATATTTTATATATAAGAGGTCTACCTCTTCACATTCAACAGGTAACTCTGAGTGAATCACACTCCCTCTTAGGTCTGCCTCCCAACCCATGCCCCAGCTAAAGGACATACGATTAGCGCACTCCCTACACACACACACACACATACACACACACACACACACACACACACACACACACACACGGGAGGTGCCAAAGCCACCAAAGCATCAAGCATGTGAACATGGAGACTAGGAATGCTGACCCAAAACAAGCTCCAGGCTGGACTGGACAGCAGAGACACAGGCCCTGCCCTCCAGGGTCTGGGGAAGGTGGGCTGTGTGGGGCTGCTGGGCTCATAGCATTAAAGAAGGAGGAGAGAACAGCACAGACAACAGGGAGCAGGGCTCACATGGGGAAGCGTGGGGAGGAGGCTGTCTGAGCTTTAGGACAGAGCATGGAGAGCTGTCAGGGAGCAGGGCAGGCAGTCAATCAGAGCGAATTACAGACACCTCAAGTCCAGGCCATGACACTGTGCTAAGCCCATTGCAGAGACCAGAAGAGCCCATGGTTGAGGAAGACGGAGGAAGGGAAGGAAGGAGGGAGGGAGAGAGGGAGGGAGGGAAGGAAGGAAAGGGCAGCATCCTCTAGGCACAAGTGAAAGACACAAGCTCCATGTTCAGGAGCCCCAGACCTACAGAAGAAAGAGCTGGAAAGGGAAGCGTATCCAAGCATGGTGCTGTAGAAAGCAACACAGCTTGAGTCCCCGTCTCCACTATAGGGGAAGGGAAAGAGGATAAGGCCAGACTGGAGTGCAGACTGGAGTGCATAAGGACCAGCAAATGCCTAGCCCCAACCCCTTTGCATCCTGGGTAAAAAGGTTCAGGTATGGTGAGGAGGCACTTCCCAGGAGCCCAGAGCATCCCCACATACACACTGGGAAATCCAAGAAGCCTTTATTTGGCAGCTTGAGGTCTTATCTGATACAGCAGAACTGAGCAGAAGCCAATCCAGAGACAGGGCCAGACTGGTTGACTGAGGCAGTGATGGAGACAGGGTCTTTTGCAATACTTACTAGCCTGTACTTACTAGCTAGTACTTATTAGCATGCATGTGCGTGTGCACGCACATGCACACACACACACACACACACACACACACACACACACACACACACACACACACATTATGCCATGCTCTCAAGGGCAGCACACTTCCCACTTGCATCCTCTAGGCTCCTGAGCCCATTACCATAGACCAGCACCCAGCTACCCAGCTGCTGCAGGCCCTGCTAGCTCTACCAGCCATTTCAGGATGTGTACAGCAATACTCATCGCATAGCAGCTTGGCCAATCCTGGCCCTGGAAGTCTCATCCCATCCCAGTGTTCCCAACCAAGCTGCACCATAGCCCTGTTATACAGACACACAAGCAGAGGCTAAGCAAGTGGAGGGCCTCACCCAAGACCACTCGAGCCAAGCTCAGCTCTTCATTCACTTAGACACCAAGATGCAGACGCCCTGGTGTCACCTCTGAGTCACTTGCACCCAACACCAGCCCCAAAGACTGCAACACCTCCACCATAACTGCCCTCTCTAGACCCTTGGAACACACTCTAGGATCTGTCCTTTATCATCAGGGTCCCCTCAGCACCTCTTTTCTCATCGGTCTTACAGCCCTCACTACTAGAGGCATGAAATGACCAGCACTGTGACCTATGAGACACCTGGCACTCAATGGACACCCTGGGGCTCAGCATTTCCATCTATCCCATGGGTACATGGATACTCTTGAGTGTCTCGTGACCAGCGTAAGCCACTAGCAAGATCTGTCCCATTCCTACCCAGAGATAGGCCAGCTCATCCAGGGCAAATACCACAACCTGCTACTAGCCACTTCATCAGCCCCAGCAGGCAGATGTCATGGAGCCCCACAAAGATGGCAATGGAGAAGTTGATGCCTGGCCTCCTTACAGATCACTGCCTGTCCTGCCATTCTGCAAGTAGGGAGAAACCAAGGGGTCTAGAGGGAGGGGACTTGTGGTGGCTTCTCAGCCAGTTGGCTTCACCACCATGCTTGCTCCTACCATTCCTTGGTATTGGCTGTCACTGGCACAGGGGCACATAGGAAGGGCAGGGGGGCCACAGCCTCAAAGGGATGCCCAGCTAGCCACAGCCAGAGGGTTCCTGAGACTGTACACCAAGAGCCTGGGGAACTTTGACCTACCCCACTGCCTAGAACAGCAAATTTCTGGTCCCCAGGCAGAGTGTGGAGAACTGGGTGCAGGTAGCAGTAGAATTCTGGATAAAACCTGGGGAGATGGGTGACAGAAGTTGTAAGTTTGTGTCAGCTTTGCCACATGCCAGCTGTGTAACCCAGCTAAATAAAAGTAACTCGGTCTCTATAAACCTCACTGTCCTCATTAGTGAAATGGGGCTATGAAGGTACCTATCTCCAAGGATGGCCAGGATGGCTAAAAACAATGCTGTAGGTAGAGCCCTCCAACCAGCCCTTGGCATATGGAGATACCCTGGAGGCTAAAAAGGAAGCGCCTCCTATCTCCTGTCATGGCGCCGTTAGAGATGAAAGAAGTGGGTATACAGGATAGTCAATTAACATGAGCAAATGCAACCACTTACCCCTAAGAGGGGCTTTGAAAACCCAATGGGAGTACAAAAGGGGCTCCCAGATTAGTCATGGCTTGATGGGGGAGGGGGCAGGTGGCAGATAGCACGGTCGATTAATGTCTGCCCTGACACCGGCTTGACCGTGAGTCACCAGACTCACCCTGATTCATGTTAATAAGAGAGATGGAATCAGATTTTCCCTGGGAACCATGTCCTCTGAAGGTGTTATGTTCCATATAAAGGACCCATCACCTGGCATCTTATTGAATCTCCTGCAGGCAAAGTGTTTACTGAGCCGTGCATGCGTGCATGCATGAGAGCCCGTTCGCCTCACAACTCTCAACACCGTGGTAACCACAACAGCCCCGCTCCTTTGTGAGGAAACTCCACTGTCACGTCCCCCTCACCTACGACACAGGTCTTCCATATGCCCTGTGAAGGGGACGCCACCACCCTTTTCCCCCCACAGGGGTACTGAAGCTTGGGGGAGTTATGGTGCTGGCCATGGTTGCCCAGCAATGAACAGAAGAACCAGGCCCAGTCTGTGTGACTCAGGTAGCCAGTGACTTCTACAAGCCACACTCCTCTCCCCATGAGTCAAATGGCACAGTCCGTTTCCTGGCATCACAGCACAGAGGCCTCCCAGCTGCTAGCAAGTGCCCCAGGCCCCGGGCCAGGCAGGGAGTGAGCGGGATCCCCGCCTACGAGGGTCCCCACAGCCTGGCGGCTCACAGTGAGTCAGGCAGGCAGTGACTCAGGCCTTGCTTGCTCTAAGCTGCGCAAGAAGCTGAGTCAGGAGCACCAAGCTCCAAAGAACCCTGGGCCACAGCCCCAGGAACCAGGGATAGGAGCTCAGGATGGACTGTTGGAGACTGACCTCCATTACCCTGCCCTGCCTGGCACTGGTAATGAGGGGCAAGTTCCCACTTGCCTGGCCTGACATTGCAGGCCTTCAGCCTTTTAGTGGGGAGCTGAGCCACCATCTGCAAAGACTGCACATATTTGGTGGTCACGGTAAGCAAGGGACACCACAGCGTTCTGTGCCCAAGGTCAGGAATGGCCAACATCCTACAATGTGCAAGATAGTCCATATCCTCAAATACCAGCAGCCCAAAATCCAAACAGGGCTCTATTCAGGAGGAGCACTGGGTGCTGCCCCTGTCTCCTCTAGCACCGAGGAGGGCTCAGTTAACATTACCCCACCTGTGCTTTCCCCACCAAGAACTAAGTTAAGAACCACATACCCTCAAAGGAGAAAGTTTAAAGCCTAATGTCCTCCCACTGAGGAGGATTGGGTTAAACATTGCCTGAGAGTGCTCCCACTGCCTGGGGGGGGGGAGGGGGCAGAGAGAGAGAGAGAGAGAGAGAGAGAGAGAGAGAGAGAGAGATTTCTGACCAGGACAGCATGTCAGACCTTAAACACCTGACACCCCTCCCCAACAAAGACTCTCTGAGCACTTGAAGCATGCTGTGAGGTCCCCCAAGTCCCTGCCACAGAGTCCCCTGTTGACACAGCTGTTTCCTGACTCCCAGCCACCCTGTCTACTAGGAGACTCCAGCCTCAGGTCTGTGATCACAGCCAAAAGTCCCAGGTCTCTGGACCCCAGACACACAGCATCCCAACTGCCAAGTTCACACATCTAGAATTTTTCAATTTGGGTTATTGGCATGTCTAGCTTTCCTGTCACCCAGCCTTAAATCCTACCTCTTAGACTCAGTCATAGAAGCTTCTAGACTAATTGTCTCTGAGCTTGGAATCCATGACCTCACTCATCTTTGGTACCACCCCAGCTGTGGCCTGAGGTTTTGCATGAGAACTGAGTCCCCATGCCCCAATACAGAAACATCAGCTGCTGCCATTGACAGCACCAAACATTCAGGGTTGGGGAAACTCTCCCAAGGAAGAGGAAAAAAAGGAGAGGATGGAATGGGGGGAGGAAGGAAAGGAGGAAGGGAGGGTGGGAAAGAAGGAAGGAAGAAGGAAATAGAAGGGAAGGGGATGGATGGTGGAGGAAAGAGGATGAGGAGGTGGAAGGAAGAGGAAATAGATGAAGGAGGAGAAGGAGGCAGAAGGAAGGTGGAGGAGGTAGAAGGTGGAGAAGGTGGAAGGTGGAGGAGGTGGAAGGTGGAGGAGGTGGAAGGTGGAGGAGGTGGAAGGTGGAGGGGGTGAAAGGAAGGGGAAATGGAGGAGGAAAGAGGAAGGTGGAAAAAGAGCAGAGAATGAGGAAAGAAAAAGAGTGTTGAAAGAAAAGGCAAACTGGAAGAAGAGAAAGGTGGGAGAAGAAGGTAAAAAATGGAAGATGGAGAGAAGAGGGCTGAGGATGAAGGACAGAGAAAAGGAGGCACATGGAGAAAAGACAAAGGTGGAAAATGGAAGAATCGAGGTCAATATGGAGGAAGGACTACAGAAGAGGAGAGTGGAGATTGGAGTAAGAAGGAAGGAAGATGGAGAAGGAAAGGGAAAAGACAAAGAAGGAACAGGATGGGTGAAGGGTGAGGAGGACAGAAGGAGGAAGAATGATTGAAGGTGGAGGAGGAAGAGGGAGCAGAAGGAAGAAGGAAGGAAGGAGGAGTGGGATGCAGGTAGGTAGCAGGAGGGGGAAGGGAGGAGTGGGATGCAGGTAGGAAGCAGGAGGGGGAAGGGAGGAGTGGGATGCAGGTAGGAAGCAGGAAGATAGAAGAGGGAAGGGCAGGATGCAGGTGGGTGGCAGGAGGATGAGTGAAGACAACAAAGGGCAGAACGAAGGGAAAAGCACAGCTGAGCTGTGTCCCACCCTTTGGCTCAGATCTGTCTTACACTTATTCTTTGTATTATATTTGTATGTGTGAGCCACATACATTCAGAGGTTTGCAGGGGCCACAATAAGGAGTCAGATCCCTTGGAACTTGTCTTAGTTAGGGTTTCTATTACTGTCATTAAATACCATGGTCAAGAGAAACTTGGGGGAAGAAAGGATTTGTTTGGCTTAGAGCTCTTAGGTCACACTCCATCAGTGAATGAAGTCAAGATAGAAAGTCAAAAAGGGACCAGGAGACAGGAACTAAAGCAGAGACCATGGTGGAGTGCTGCTTACGTGGGCTTGCTCCCCGTGACTTGTTTATCCTGATTTCTTATACAGCTCAGTGCCACCTGCCAGGGGCTGATACTACCCCCTGTTGGCTGGCCTCACTCACATCAACCATTAATCAAGAAAAAGCCAGCAGGGTGTAGTGGCACACACCTTTAATCCCAACACTTGTAGGGCAGAAGCAGGTGGATCTCTGAGTCGGAAGCCATCTTGGTCTACAGAGCAAGTTTCAGAACAGCCAGGCTACACAGAGAAACTGTGTCTCAAATGAACAAGCAAACACATACACACACACACACACACACACACACACACACACACACACATACACATACACACACACACACACACACACACACACACACACACACACGGAATAAAGGAAGGAAAGAAGGAAGATGAAAGGAGAGGCGAGGAGAGAAGGAAAGAGGCAAAGAAAAGAAAATGCTCCCACAGGCTTGTGTACAAGAAATCTGGATAAAGATATTTTTCTCAGTTGAGTCCCCCCTTCTCAAACACTACTTTGGGTTAAGTTAATTTAAAAAAAAAAAAAAAACCTGAGCTGGAAGAGCTTGTGAGCTGTCCATGGTGCTTAGAACCCAACCTGCATCTTCTGGAAGAGAGCACTCACTGTTAATGTTAACTACCAGGCCATCTCTCTCTCCAGCCACTAAATCTCTTTTCACAAGCTCCACCAAAGGCCCCTCCTCTCCCTCCCAGTCCCTCCCAATATGTCCTACTCAAACTGGACCCACTAAGCAGAGGACACAGGGAGAGTGAAGTCAATGAGGGGAGTCACTGAGAGCCTATTTACCCAATGGGTCAGCAGTGTAGCTGCCCTGTCTAGTCAGGTGACAGCTGGGTTTCCATGCTAGGCACTGCCCCACTGGGTGGCATGCCTGGCCCTGGCTCCCAACGCTGGAAGGACACTTCTCACCAGCCCCTCCTCTCCAGGTGGAGGCACTGGGGCTCAGAGAAAAGAAGCTGACACAAAGTCACACACATGCTCAGCACACAGGCCACTAGCCACCTCCCAAGTAGGGACCTCTCTATGGCACTTGGGGCAGTGTTGTCATAGCAGCCTACTCAGCACACCTATCAGAGTCACACTCCAGGCCAAGGTCCTTCTGAAGGCCAGAGCCATGGTGACCAACAGAAGCTCAGAGAGCTCCAGTGACTTACTCAGTATCACACAGCATGCAAAATGCTCTCCTCTTACCTGCCAGGATAGGCCTCTAACCTTATCCTGCTGTTTCCCTGGTCCTCTAGCCTTTTCTTCCTTGAAAATTCAAACTTCAGCCAGGTTTTGATCTCAGCACTCTGGAGGCAGAGGCACGCGGATCTCTGTGAGTTCAAGACTAGCCGGATCTATTAGTGAGTTTCAGGACAGTCAGGGCTATATAGATACCCTGTTTCAAAAAGAAAAAAAAAAGATGGAAGGAAATGAGGAAGGAAGGAAGGGAAAGAGGGATGGGGAGAGCGAGAGATGGAGAATAAGAGGGAGGGAGAGAGGGAAGGTCAATCAATCAAACCTCCTGCCATCACTTCTTTGGCCTGGACACCACCTGCTCACATGCTCCACAGGCCTAATTTTTCCTCAACACTTTATTAAAACTGTCCTTTTGTGGATGGTATCTGTTCCCCAATCCTTGGGGCTCCCTAGGACAGACTTGTATTCTGTCTAGGTCCCCAGAGAATATATCAAAGTATCAGTGGATGAAATTATAGAGCAGAGTCAAGTTGGTCTCTGTGAGTTTGAGGCTAGCCTGGTCTACATAGTAGGTTCCAGAACAGTAAGGGCTATGTAGAGAGACCCTATCTCAAAAATCCCAAAGGGGGTGAGGGTGGTCAGAGAGAGAAACAGAGGCAGAGAAAAGAAGAAAAAGAAAAAGAAATCCCTTGAGCTATCTTTCATAAATGGAGACTCACATCCTCCTAGCCAAGAACATCCTCTGGGTCCACTCCCTCCAGCAAAACCCCTAAGTGGTTTCTAAGAGCGCAGGGTACGGGACAATCACCACTTCAGGCCCTCAGCTAGGGCGAGGAGCAGGCCTGGGCTCCAGCACGGCTCTTGCCAACCTCCCAGGGATCCTTAGCACTCAACATGATCTCAGTCCTGCTGTCTGATGCACCAGCCCCCACCTGCCCTGGACGGCCTGGATCCAGCACCTTTCTCCTGAGTAGTCTTTGTTACAGGCCGCAGAGCCACAATTGGGATCCCAAAGCTGCCTCTTCATTGGTTCACAGGCACTAGCATCCCAGATACCCAGTCCCACACCACCACTCAGGCCAGTAGCCCGTGCTTGAGAATTGTAGCTCCTAGAACACGAGATGGCACTTCAGGGTTCTGCCAAGCCCACTCTGCCCTCCTACTCCAGCCACACACCTAGCTTCTCCCTTCCTGGGCCCTGGGCCCTGCTGGGCCTTATTCTGGGGTCCCTTCCTCCACACCTCATTTTGTATAGAGACCCCATGGGACCCATCCATACTCAGCAAAACTCACCACTTCAGCCCCACCAGCACCAGGAGATGGAGGTAGAAGGGTCAGAAATTCAAGGTCATCCCCAGCTACATAGCTAATCCTGGCTATATGAGATCTTGGGGGTGGGGGAGGGGAACACAGCTTGATGTAAGGCCGCACGAAGAGGCCCAGGTAATCACAGAGGGCTACCTGGGGATGTGGCACTGATGCTGGGATTTGAAGGATATGGCAAAGGATTTGGCCAGGTGAAGAGGGAAGGAAAAAGCATTTTGGACAGTGGAAATGGTATGTGGGAAACCCAGGAGCATGGACAAACCCCAGGGGATGCACTGTCGAGAAGGCTGGGTCAGGACACCGAGGGCCTGGTGGGCTAGGTTGGACATTTCTCTGAAACCTTGGGGTGATAGGAACCTGTGAAGGATCTTGAATGTATGATCTGGAAACTTTATCTCCGGCGCAACAGTGATGAGAGACAAGGCTTTTTAAAAAGCAACTAGGTTTTCTGAGATAACGCCAGATAGATTTCCAAAGTGGCTGTACTAGTTTGCATTCCCACCAGCAATGAAGGAGTGTTCCTCTTTCTCCACATCCTTGCCAGCATGTGGTGTCACTTGAATTTTTTATCTTAGCCATTCTGATGAGTGTAAGATGGACTCTCAGAGTCGTTTTGATTTGCATTTCTCTGATAACTAAGGATGTTGAGCATTTTGCTGGCACTCAGAGGAAGGACAGCAGGCTACCAAGAAGAGACTTGATACCCTAGGATCATATACAGGACGAGGAGGTCCCCCTCAGTCATAGTCATAGGGGAGGGGAATAGGGTGAAAGCAGGATGGAGGGAGGAATGGGAGGAAACAAGGGATGGGATAACAATTGAGATGTAATATGAATATTATCAGTAAAAATATAAGATTTAAAAATAAATAAAAAAGAAAAATAAAAAGCAACTAGGGCTCAAGGGTTCAGAGCCCCATGTAGATTATTGCTGAGGAAGCTGGTTCTCAGCAGGAAATCAGAATGCGCAGCCATCAGCAGCTTCCAGCTGCAAGACCCCAGGTCCAGCCTCCCTCCTTGACACTTCCCCAGATGGCTATCTGCCCACTCACAAAGGCCCAAGAAGCTTACTGCAGACCTCAGTTCTGCTGGCTAGAGGACCACATTGGCAGGCCAGGGGCCAGGAAGCAGCTCTACCCATCCTTCCTTCCCACGCTGGCCCCTGGGCTGGGCACGGACACACTGGCCTCCAAAGGATATGGGTTACATACCATCTTGATGCACCAGTTCCGGGGACTCGTGGTCTGGCGCAGGCAAAAGAAGGCAACAGGTGCCAGATCTGGGTGCGGGACTTCAGAGTTGGTTCCGTCCAACGGCTCCTCCAGGCCTGGAGGGGATGGCGGGGGACTCCGGGGCCCCGGCTGCTCAGTGATTCCCGGCTCAGAGGCCGAGGCTGCTGCAGGTGAGGGTGGTACGGTGCTGTCAGCCATGTCAGCGTGGAGCAGGGAGCCCTAGGGAACACAGAAGGATGCGTGTGGGGGATGGCTTGGCACCCACTTCCCAGCCTACCTCCCCCACGGTGTGTGACACAGTTCTAAAAGCCACCCCTTGCCCTCACAGTAGCCATGTGAATTAGGGGAGAGAAAGAGCCACTGCACCTAAGCAAGAATTACTCAGCCAGATGGTCATTGAACAAGCCTAGTCAGTGTGGGCTTTGACACATGACTATTTTTTTTTTTAAATCTTAGATGAAAGTCTAGGGCTAAGAATGTAGCTCTGTTAGTAGAATGTTTGCCTAGCATGCACCAGGCCCTAAGTTTGATCCCTAGTGCCACAAAAATCAGGCACGGTGGTACACCTAGCTCACCCAGCACACCTAGCACAAGAGAGAGAGGTAGGGGTACAAACGATCAGAAGTTTAAGGGAATCCTCAACTACACAGGTTGTAGGTTGAGGCCAGCTTAAGCTAGAGAACCTGTCTCCAAAAAAATAAAATAAAATAAAATAAACTTTAAAAAGATGGCTGACCAGTTAAGAATGCTGCCCTTTCAAGGACCCTAGTTCAGCTCCCAACACCCACGTCAGGTGGCTCTCAATTGTCTGTAACTATGGCTTCAGGGGATCTGATGCCCTCTTCTGGACTCCTTGGGTACCTGCACTCACATGCACATACCCACACATAGACACACACACACACACAGGCACACATTTAAAATAATAGAATAAATCTTTTAAAAGTAACATATAAAAGACTAAAGTTGTCTATTTATCATATCATCAAAAGTGAAGTAAATTTTTTAGGAAGATGAGGTTGTCACTGTGAACACAGGCTCCTCTGCCAGGGCAACGAGTTACAAAGGAGAAGCTGGGTACTGTGGAATCAGACACTAAGGAACAAGGATAGAAGAGCAGAGGCTTCTCTGAGGAAGTGACATTTGAGACCTACACACACACACACACACTCACGCACATACGTGCACGCATGCATGCACACACACATGCATACTCACACACACCCATCAGGATGAGAACCCAGGGATCTACAAGACTAATCTTTCTGCTTTACAGGTAGAGAAATGGAGGCCCAGGACAAACACACAACCAATTAAGAGCAGAGCTGGACCTCAGCCACATGGCTTCTGGCTCTGTCTTGCCTCTGTGAAATCCTTAGTGCTGTACCAAGGGCCTTGCTTTGAAGTGTCCTTGGCCTGCCAATTACACTGTCCCTGACCCCTCTCAGGGGCAGCTTTACAGGCTAGTCTTATTTAGATGCACTCAGACACCTCACAGGAGCTGTTATAAGGAAACTGAGGCCCAGGAAAAGGAGCGGCTTGTCTAGAAACCAGGGGTAATTGAGAAGTCAAACTCCTAGTTCCAGCCTCCCACATCCACTTAGGACAAGGGGCAACTGGCACTGGCCTGACTGGCCTCCTGGCAGGCTGGGAAGAACAGGCATTCTTAGCGCCCAGCCCCCTATGGCTCCACCCTAGGGACAGCACACCCCCTAAGGTTTATCCAAGCGCTGCAATGAGATGGGGTAGGAAAGGCTGCATTCCTGGCTGCTGCTGGTGGCTGCAGGGCTATGGACTGAGCCACCCTGAGCTGATGGATCCAGACACTTCTCGGCTCCCATGAGCAACGGACAGGAGCTGAGACTTCCTGACGCTTCGCCCGGCTGGTCAGGGCCGCAGTGTTTTCTCCTGAGCTCCGAGTTTTGCTCCCAATTCCAGAAAAACAGCACAAGCCTTACATAAGCACCTTGGCCGGCTGCACATCAACTACCCAGGTAGAACAGCGCCCTCCCTGGGGTGGCTCCAGGTCTTCCCATCCCTGAACCAGCTTTGGAGCCCACCACTCCCTTCCACCAGCCACAGCTCCAGGCAAATGAGACCTTCTGAGTCCCTAGGGGGAGCACGGCCTCTTCCAGGCCTCAACTCACCACCAGTCCTCCCTCTTACAGGAGCATACTCCATATCCTTGCTTGTCCTACTGTGTGCAGGATCCATGAGCATCAGCCCTCACAACAGCATAAGGAAAGGATGTACATTCAATTCACTGCCCTTTTTGGCTTTTTCACTTACCCCAGTCCGCCCTCCAAATGTAGTGTACAATTTTTTGGTTTTGTATCTCTGTCTTTTGGGTCTGTCTTCCCAGGCCTACTACAAGACTATAACCGAGAGCACGGATTGCGGCCGGTTACATGTACTGCTGTAACTCCAGCCCCTGGAACAGTGAGTGTCTGGAACATACTAGATGCTCAATAAATATTTACTGGATACGTAAATAAAAAGTATTGAAAAGTAAATAAAACAAGGGAGATAAGGTGGGAGTTGTGATAAATCATACTCTTCTCTAAAGAAAGAGCCATTTAAGGCCAAGACAGCAAGAATCAAAAGGCACCGCCAGCAATGGTCTGGGGAAAGGACACTCCAGACAAAAGGGATGGCAACGTGCGAAAGCTAGAAGACTGGAAGTGGCTCAGTGCGTTTACGGAACAGAGAAAAGGAATGAGGCCAGAGTGGCTAATGGAGCAGGGAAGAGAGTGAAACTGGAGAGGCCCCTGAAGGGAGACGACTCCGAGTGCAACAGAAGTCGCTGGAAGGTTTTAGTCGGAACAGGTGTGCCCTGAGCTATATGCCTAATGGTAAACCCTCTGCGGTAAGAGTTATTCGGGGTGAGATGTAGAATAGAAAAAAACAAAGATGGCTGGAGAAACTGGCCTGGGTGGATACGAGTGAGGGCTCCCCATGGCGGCCTCTCTCAGTCGTGGAAACCCTCCTTGCAGCCACATGGAGGGGAGAGCTGCTGGGCTTAGAGGCGGCACACAGCTGGCTACGCCTTCTCCTCTCTTGACTCCACCTGGTATCCACCTGCTGTTTGGTCCTCCGGCCCCTGTTTAGCTACACTAAGGAACCATCCTCCACCCTCGGACCTCTCCAAAAGATGACTGCCGCTAAGGCCACCACCTCTGTGACAGTCCAGCTGCCAACCTCTGGCCTGCTTCCCACACTCACCTAGACTCCGTCCTCAACTTGGTCCTCAGCACCCACCCAGCCTCCATCCACTCTCTGACCCACTCTCCATTCCTAAAGCTCCCATAGCTGCCTCAAAATCCCCTCCTTCCTGCCTGTGGCCTGACTCCTTTCCCCGGCTGCCTGTGCTCTGTGACAAGACGTCCTTGAGGAAGGGACACTGAGCTCTACATCTCCAAAGCGCCGCACCTCCCTCCCGATGTTCTGTGGGTCTGAGCCCGACACTCTTCCCCCCATAGTCCTTCCATATCATGGTGTGGTGACCACGAGCCGAGCAGTAGCAGAGGCCCACTGTGTCTGGAATCCCATTCCCCATCCCTGGTCCCACTAGCCTGTTGGAGCCTTAATTTCTCTCTACAAAGCTCAGTCTTTCTCCTGCCTCCTACAGCAGGCCCCTATAAAGAAAGCAATGTGCTTCGGATGGAAGGCCCATGGGGAAAAAAAGTCCGAGCACACATGTGTACCACATGCAGGGGCTGCTACCTGAGCGCTCTCTCTCTCTCTCTCTCTCTCTCTCTCTCTCTCTCTCTCTCTCTCTCTCTCTCTCTGCCATTACTACTGTCACCACCATCAAAATTGTCATTGCAATCACCACCATCATTATCACCACTATCTTCACCACCTTTATCAACATCACCATAACCACCTTTATCACCATCAACATCACCAGTAACACCATCGTCACCATTATCACTTCAGCAGCACCACAACCAACATCAGCACCATTACCACCACCACCACCACCACCACCACCAGCACCACCATCACCATCACCACCAGCAGCACCAGCACCATCACCAACATCACCACCATCACCACTATCACCATCGTCACCATCAGGCAATGACCAAAGGCCCTGAGTATGTTCTTCTGTGAATATTTTCCTTCTTAGCGGAAGAGGTCAGGGCCCAGGGGAGTTCAGCGGTGCCCAATGACACCCAGCTGACAGCTGTGGAAGAGATGAGTCCTAGCTCAAGTCTGCCCATTCTCAAGTCCAAAACCCAAACTACTGCAACAACAACTTAATGGGTGCCCTAAAAAATTAGGTTTCCCCTCCAAGCTGAGTCAAGAGGCAGTGGAGACAGAGTTGCTGTCAAGACAAGACCCCTGGCCTTCCAAAGCAGTAGGAAGCCTGTCTTCCAGACAATTCCAGCCAAGCACCAAGATTTCTCCAGAGCTCACAGCCCTAGTAAATACCTGAGGTCTGACCTGGTCAGCCAGGTGTGTGTGTGTGTGTGTGTGTGCCCGCGCACGCGCGTGCATGCATGAGTGCACACATGCACACACATACATATTTTCATAGAGTCAGGTAACCTATTTGTTCTTCAGTCAACAACCACAAAACAGACAGTGTCACTGCTTGAACAAGCAATAAAATCATGCAGGGAATACGATGAGAATTCAGGGATCTCAAAATCAGAATATCTTGCTCTCATTAGAACCAGAGAGGCCCACAGTCCTATCATGGAATGAGAATCCACATGGTGTTTCGGGGCATGGGGCTCAGAATTGCAACCTGTGTTCAAGTGCTAGCACCAACACCAGGCTATTGTGGCACATGACAGCCTGGGGTGCTGCCTGCCTAGGAAATGGGGAGACTACTCTGAGGCACAGTGCTCATGCACAGTGAGACCCCATATTCCACAGCAGCAACAACCATGGATTTCTACAGCCCTAGGAGTCTGGGATCCTGGAAACAGTGCATGGTTTCATAGGTTTCCGTGGTCTCCAGATCTTCACAGAGGGGGCACTCTGGAAACAAACAGAACCCTTAAAATGGCCCAACCCACTAGCACACACACAAACAACACAAGCACACATACACACCCACAGTCTCAGGCTCATTGTCACACTCAGATACACCCCCATGTGGACATGTGATGTTCTGGATTTTGTATTGTTTGTTTTGGGGTTTTTTTGTTTTGTTTTGTTTTGTTTGAGACAGGGTTTCTCTGCTCACAGTGATCTGCCTGCCTCTGCCTCCCGAGTGCTGGGATTAAAAGCGTGCACCACCACCCAGCTGAGACAGGGTTTCTTTTTCTTTGTGTAACCCTGGCTGTCCTGGAACTTGCTCTGTAGCCCAAGCTGGCCTCAAACTCAGAGAGATCTGCCTGCCTGGGCCTCCCAGTGCTGGCATTAAAGGCATGTACCACCACCGCCAAGTGACACACAATACTCATTGGCATGACACTCATGCATATAACATACAGTCACACACAGAACAGACACAATAGTATGTACACAATATGCAGACACATTTTCACACACAAACACAGACATGGATAAGATATAACTCACGGATGCATACAAACAACCCATAAAATGCAAGTAAATCGCACAGTCACACATGTCCATAAGACACAGATACATTCACTATACACCACAGACATGTAGCACAACATATGATCGTATGTACACACACGCCATACATTCACGCAGACCATCATACCACACACTTGCACAGACACACAGAGAATTCACGAGCATACTAGGTGTGGTAGTGCACGCCTTTAATCCCAGCACTTGGGCGGCAGAGGCAGGTGGGTCTCTGAGTTCGAGGCCAACCTGGTCTACAGAATGAATTCCAGGACAACAAGAGCTACACAGAGAAGCCCTGTCTCAAAAAAGAAGAAAAAAAAAAACCACAGAAACATACCTACATGCTTAATATCTCACACAACTGCCCAGCCCTCACACATACAAGCCAGGGCAAAGCTTAATTTGGGGGTTCCCGAGAAATCTACTAAGGCTTTAGGAAGACTGCCTCCCTGGATCTTGCAGGCATCATCCCAGAGTCCTTAGAATCCTGTCTGCTCCCTCTTCCGCATGACAGCCCTGCAGATGCCAGATGACAGCCCGCCCACCCCTGAGCCTCATCTGCCCCAGGCCTCTTGTCACCAGCTCCCTCAACCGTTCCTCAAATGACACTTTCCAGAGCGTCTGCCTCCCAGAAGCCCTCTTGGTCTTACTTGAGCCTACCCAATGTGCAGGGACAGAGCTAGTTTCATGCTGAGGCAGCAGTCGCCTGCCTGATGCTCAAAGGGAGGCAGACTGATGCTCTTAGAGACCAAACACAACACAGACCCCCAGCACCTACGCTTCCTGTGGTCCACTGACCCCTTCAGGTCTTCTGAGCCACTGTACAGTGACTCAAATGAGTAAGACCTCCAATTGGATGAACTCACACCAAATTTGCTCTGGTCTGGCTAGGCGAGCCTGCCCACATCCTAAGCTTCTCTTGGCTCCGTCACTAAAATCCCCAGCTAGCCTTCCCAGCCTTTGCAGCACACTCAGAGAATTGGCTCAACAGCCCTTCCGGGGACACATAACAAGTATCATAGCCAACATTGTTTATAGGTACTTACAGCATGCCAGGGACCTGATCACAATCCAGAGAAGCAAGCATGTTTTTTTTTTTTCTCTCCGACGGGGAGGAAACTGAGGCACAGAGAGAGGAAGGGGGTTCTTTCAAGGTCAAAAAGCACTTAGTGATAGGCGGGGAGGTGGTGGTACACTCCCTTAATCCCAGCACTCAGGAGGCAGAGACAGGCAGATCTCTGTGAGTTCGAGGCCAGCCTAGTCTACAAAGCGAGTCCAGGACAGCACAGCCCCAGGGCTACACAGAGAAAGCCTGTCTCCGGTGGGGGTGGAGGGGTGGGATGGGGGCGCAGGAAGCACTTAGTGGAGGCCCAACTTGAGATTATAAATTAAAATGTTGGCCAGGCCCCCTGCCCTGCTGAAACACCTGCCCACCTGACCCAGACACTGTCATGTTTGTTTTCAGTGGTCTTTGGCTTTATGATGAGTATCAGCAAACAAGGTTGTGCTCGGATCTCCATGGTGCATTTTAACATCTCCCAGCAGGTGCTTTTGCTGATCGCTTTACTCACTTTGCAGTAATTAGGGCTTTGGGTCTTACTTCAACTAACAACTCCAGATGCTGATGGCCCCTGGTGGGCATGAGGTGGGTCCTACAAAAAGGAGCACTGGACCAGGAGTCCCAGAGCCCAGGCCAAGCCTAGCACCCCTTCCCTATATCCCTTTTCATTTCCACCTGTGAAAAAAAAAAAAAAACAAAAAAAAACAAAACAAAAACAAAAAAACGCCAAGGACGACGCCTCTCTCTCCCTCCCAAAAACAGATAACAAAACGGAGAGAGATTAGAAAGTACTTTAATGAAAGGAAAACAGCTTCCCCCTCCATGGCCCCATGCTAAGTACTGCAGAGACACTTCTAAGTCTTGCAAAAAAAAAAAAAAAAAAAAAAAAAAAAATTCCTTTAAGGTGGAAGCATTATCCCAATTACAACAAGCTGAGCTTGGCATGTTGAGCGGTCTGGCCTCCTGAGCCCCCAATCACAGACTTGCTTATTCCTTTCCCGGCTAGGATAAGACCTCAGAGGGAGGGGTGTGTGTTATGGCCTTAACCTATCCTTGCTGCTCAGTAGGTCAGGGTACACAGCAGGGAGGTGGGACAAGAGCCAACGTCCACCTCAGGATGCATCCTTTGCCAAGTCCAGCAGAAGGGGACAGCTGGCCCAGGGAGGTCTCTTCTGATCCCAACCCTGACGAGACTCTGACTCCAAAGCCCCTCTACTCTCAACTACACACTTCTCTTCCCTCTCCTGTTCATGAGCCCCCCAAGTTGCCAGCACCTGCTTAGGGCTGTCCAGCACCCCCATGAGTCATCTGCAGCCTGATTCTCCCTCGCAGAGCACCAGAGTAAGATGTGGAGACTTGCAGTGACCACAGTGAGACCTGACACCTAGTAGGCGCTTAATAAATCAGAAATCCAGGTTTATTTTCTTCCCTTAGGATGGGGAAGACTTGCCCCCACGTCTTTCAGATCTCACGACCCACAGGCCTGCAGACAGGGGATCCACAGCTGTTCACACGGGAGCACGCACCCACACATCTGTGCAGTCAACAGCCCCAGCCCAGACCAAACCCTCTGGAGGACACCAGGGTGAATGGAGGGCACTATGCAAGGCACACTCTGGAAACACATGGAAAGGAAATGTTCTCCAGAAAGGAGAGAGGGAGGGAAGAGATGGAGAGGATGGGGGGATGGGGGAGAGAGGAAAGAGGAAGGAGAAGGGACAGAGGAGCCAAAGGCAAGGGTGAGTGGGAAGGGGCCTTGGTGTCCCCTGCTCCAGACCTCCTCCACTGCCCAACCCACCATCCACTCTTTGCAGGCAGTTTTGAAGCACCCTAAATACAGCATTGGGGAGTCAGAGAGCAAGACAAGGGTGAGAGACACCACAGACAAGGAAAGCACACCAGCCTTCATCATCACCTTGAAAAAGAGCTCTGAGCTGCTGGGGACGGGAGCATGCCTCTGTGAGGGGAAGGGCGGGGCCCAGAGTCTGTCCTGGCAGCTGCACTTGGGGTATGGGGTGAAACAGTGGATTCTGGCAGGGAATGGGGTGTGTGTTGGAGAGACTGGGGACAGGGAGGAGGTAGAGGTGGCCCAGACTGTAGGCTCTGGGCAGGTCTCTGAGTTCAGAAGCACTTGCAGGCGTCAGGGTGGTGCTGGCAGTAGCTGGTCCCCAGGCTGGGTGGATGACAGGCCGCCCCCCGCCCCCCAGAGGAGCCAGCTAGAGCAGAGTGAGCCCCAGGTTCCTACAACAAAACCCCACCCACCTGCCCAAGGTCAAGGGGAGTCAACCGGGCAGGATGAAGACTTCCTGGCGCCCTCTGGCGGTACTAAAAGATACCCTCTCTGACGCCCCCACCCCGCAAAGCTTTAATCCGAGGCTGGAAAGGAATAAGCAGGTCCGTGATGCCTGGCTTGGAGGGGCAGGCCGAACAGCATGGTGAGCTCAGCTTCTTGTAATTAGGATACCTCCACCTTAAAGGATTTTTTTTCCCCCTGAGACTTTGAAGTGTCTCTGCAGAAGCTCCTGACACATGAGACGTGAGTGGAGGAGCCAGGCAAGGCTAGACAGGAGCTCAGGCAAGGAGGGTGGAGAACTTTAGTCTAGGAAAAGAGGGGCCACCAGACAGGCTTTCAGCCCCTCCCCCAAGCCGTTCTAACTGTCTGAAGAGCCTCTTCAGCACAGCTCTGAGCAGCCTGAGTGGATCACGCAGGACAAAGTGTGATGAGATCCAAGCCTTCGAGGGTATGGAAGGTTTTCCAGTTTGGTGCCAGGCCAGCACAGGATATGCTCTTCCTGCCACCCCTGGACTGCTGTCCCAAGCGTGGTTCCAACTCGGTATCTCCCTATCCCATCCCATCCTGAACTCTCACCCACTGGCACCCCTTGCCTGGGAATCACCATTGCACAGGCCCCAGGACTTGAAGCCCAAACAGAAAGTTTGTCCTGAGGGGTGGACAAGAGTTTTGAATGAGCCCTTGAAGCTGAGTGGGGGTGTTGACTCAAGAAGGAATCCCAGCTTCATGAGCAAGGGCAGGGAGAAGGCAGGCCTTGAACCCCCTCATCAAACCTAAGCATCCCCAAGCCAGGCTCCAGGACACACACCCTTGTGTGTGCATGTGGCATCAGAGTCTCTAGGCAGAGCAGATTCTCCCAGGCGATGGGGAAAGGGACTGACAGACTGCTCAGGCCAGACTGAGCCCTCCAGCCCAGGGCACTGTTCACATGTGAATCAGACCCTGTCATACCACGCAGACACAGACAGGCTTGAGCGCTCGCTCTCTCTCTCTCTCTCTCTCTCTCTCTCTCTCTCTCTCTCTCTCTCTCTCTCTCTCTCTCTTTCTGTGTGTCTCTGTCTTTGTCTCTATCTCTGTCTCTCTCTCTCTCTCTCTCTCTCTCTCTCTCTCTCTCTCTCTCTCTCTCTCTCTCTCTCTCTCTCCCTCCCTCCTATAACACACACAAACGCACTCACACCTACACACACGCATACAGCTCAAAACATACACTCCAAAGGCCAGAACACATTCAGGGGTCTCTCCTTGGACCCCAATCTCATCCACAGCCTACGATCCTGCCGAGATAGGACACAGCACAGGGACTGGCGGCTGTCTCAGCTGGGCCTACCCTGAGCCCCCTCCCCCAGGCATCATCATGACCTCCCTGAAAAGAGACCTATCCACCCTCTGCCAACCCCTCCTGCCCCTTCACTCCACACACACCATCCAGCAGACAATTAAATCCCAATCACCACAAACACTCATTATATAACCGTCTCCTTGGCAGCTGAGGACTCCTCTTGGCCCCTTGGAGTGCCCGCTCCAACCCGACCTCGTTCCATGCAGTGCGACCCGGGAGGGCGCATAGGGTACTGGTGAAGGAAGGGCCCCTCCACCACCCGGCCTGGAGGAAAGTTAAACCCTGCCTGGGGTTCTCGCACTCAATCCCGCGGTGGTTCTCCCTCCCTGGCTAACGCTCCCTGCTCAGCCCTGCCGGACACTGGCAGCGGCTCTAATCCAACTGGTCGCAGAGCCGCAGCAGCAAAGGAACAGCAGTACAGACGGACAGACAGCCCGGGCCCCCGCCAGCAGCCTGACTTGTTGAATAAATTTCTGCAACGCTGGTTGAGCCGGCTTTGGGCTTCAGTATTGGCACCAAGAGAACTTTCGTGGCCTTGGAGAGGGATCCGGTCAAAGTTCCCTGTCCTTCCTCCCAACGCAGGGTCCCCCACCCACAAGCAGGAGATGTGGCGCCCACCTGATGGGTACGCGCAGGCGGGTGAGGGGGATCAGTTCCCAGAAATAATAAATAAATAAATTAATTAAAACGCCTCTATAAAGAAAGAGCCCGACGCGCCAAGAACACCCCCCCCCCCGCCACTGCCTTGCCTACCTTGGCATGGACGTGGCCGGGCAGCGGGGTCGTCCCAGGCAGAGATGCGGGGGTGACGCGTGTCTCCGAAGGCGGCGTGGAGAGGGACCCCACGCCCCGCCGGCCCCACGCCTTGGATTCCGGGATCAGCTGAGCCCCCGGGGCGAGGGGGGCGGCGCACGTAGGGCGGCGGGCCCGGGGGCGCGGGCCATGGCGGGCGGGTCGCCGCGGCTAGGGGCGGGTGGCGCGGACGAGCGGCGGACCGCGCGGAGTTGGAGCGCGCGGCGGGTGGCGGGTGCGCGGCGCTCCGGGCCGGGGGCGGGGGCGCGGGGCCGCGGTGGGGCAGGTGTGGGGCGGCAGGCGCGGCAGGGCGCGGGGTCTGGCCGCCCGGGTCCCCGGCTTCGGCGCCACTCGCGCCCCCGGCCCGGACTCGAGGCGCTAAGGGGCTGCGCGCGACGGGGGCTGCAGAGGAGCCGGAGCGCCGGGCGGTGCGGGGACGTGCGGCGGCGGCGAGACCGAGCCGCGCCGCGTGCGAGGAAAAGCCGTCCTTATACTGACACCAAATGTCTTCGGGGAAAGCTGCAGGCTCCGGGCGCTGGAGGGGGAGGCGTGCGGGCGACAGACTGCGTGACGGAGGCTGTGAGTGAGCCCCCTCCGGAGAGGCGGGAGCCCCTGGGAGTGCGACCACCTCCTGACAATTTAGGGTCGCACCGCTGGGAAGGGTCCTGACCCTTTGGGCACTTGGCTGCGTCATGAGTAAAAAAAACGGGAGACCCTATGAATGAGCAGCCCAGGCGCTAAAGGCTTGTTGGTCTTGTCACTTGGGGTTTTCATTGGGCTCCAGTCGACAGGCTTGCCCCACTACCCAGTGAAGGGGTCACCAACACAATGGTGGAACTCAGCCTCACGGGTCTCCAAAGGTCGTTCAGAAACCCAAGTTACCCATTCCCCGGCCCCATTTCTTCCTGCTCTTCAGGATTGGCTCAAAGACTACCAGTAGTGGTGTCACACTGTAATCCCAGAAAAGGCAGGCGGATCTCTGTAAGTTCGACCCCAGCCTTAGTCCATAAAGCCAGTCCCAGGCTACATAATGAAAACCCAGTCTCAAAACAAAGACAAAAACAAAAATAAAACCTGCCTCCTTTTAGAAGGCTTCTGAGTGACCTACACACCCCACTCACATGCACGCCCACGTGTGAGCCCACAGCTTGGGCACTTGCCTATCTTTACCCAGCTTGATTAGCTTGCTTACAACCCAGGACCAGGGGTGAGTAATCGTTAATCAAAAATATCCCCCACAGATGTGTCCACAGACCAATATCAGGAGGCAGTTCCTCAACTCTTTCCAGGTGACTCTAGTTTGTGACAAATTGACAAAAACCACCGCCACTGCCACCACTCCCTTGCAGGATGGGCCCCCTTGCTCAGCCCTTTCAACTTTCATGGAGAGTGTATGACAGGGCCTCTTCACAGGCCTTGGGGGGGGGGTCTCCAGGAAAGATACAGCAACTGCGCCAGGGACCAGTTGTTCTGGCAGAGGGGCCTGACTGTGGAGGTGAGACAGCCTTTCATAAAAACACTCTCCAGGTGGATCTCCGTGAGTTCAAGGCTAGACTGGTCAACAGAGCGAGTTCCAGGACAGCCAGAGCTGTTATAGTCAGGTTGGATTCCAAGGATGGCTCATCAAACACATGAACTGGGCCCATCCAGGCTGGGCAAGACTGAGTCAGGAGGAGAGATGAGTGGAACGATGGCAACAGAAAGGGGAGACACTGAGGCAGGAGTAGGTGGTGAGGGCAGGCAGGTCCAGCCCTAGCCAGCAGCATGCATGGCTGAAAAGAGCACGGAGAGTGAAAGACTTCCGAGTGGGTAGGAAACGCCAGCCGTTCTCTTCTGACTACTATTCCTAAAGCTCTGCCAGATTTTGAGGACCAACAGGGGTTAAGCTCAGAGGCCTAGGCCATCAGCTCAACCCCCCTGAAGGGCTGACTACCCAGCCCTAGAATGCACCCCCACCCCCAGGTCTATGTACACCTCACTTCCTTTCAGGCAACTCCTTCGATTCTCTGGGCATCTTTCATGTTCAATCCACCCAGCCCATCTTACTCCATCCCTCAGGGACAGCGAGTGAGCAAGTGAGTGAGTGATCGAGTGAGTGAGTGAGCGAGCGAGCGATCAAGTGAGTCCTAGAGATATGGAGGATTCGAACAAAGGGCAGGAAGGAAGTAGAAGTGAGAGGAGCCATCAACCTGCTGTAGGCTGGAAGTACAACTCCTGTCTGTGCAAGCAGCACGGCTAGGGGCAGTCCCTCTCAGCGGCTTTGCTGACTGCGGGAGCTTCGTTTATTCGTTATTGCTATTTATATTGTGCCTGGTATTTGTAGAAGGGCGCATCAGCCGCACACACTCATTAGACCCCACCATGCCCCAGGAAGTGGGTGAAGTAGATGGAGACCAGGAGTCCCCAACATACCCCCCTGACAGCCGGCAGGCTCCCCATTGCTTTTGCACAAGCTGGCTCCCAGGGACAAAGCCAGCATGCTCAGTACTCTAGTGCCACTGGACAGAGTACACACACACACACGCACACACACATGCGCTCGCATACATGCACACGCACACACAAGTCATCCTGTTGGAGAACTTTCTCACTATTGTAGTAACCAGACAGGCAGAGCCATCAATTCTGGGGCTGGAAGAAGCTGGGGCAGAATTTTGACCCTAAAAATCGAAAATTAGATCCTTTTTGGACTTAAAGATCATAAAGGCACGGAGATACATATTTCAGTATCCTCGCAATCATGCTGATTTGGCTCTCAGATACTCACTGACCGTTTAATCTATCTGTGCCTGGCTCTGATGGGAGCCCCTGGCAAGTACTCACACATTTAATCCTTGCCAGAGTCTTGTAAAAAATAATTTTGAAATTCCTTGCTTCTATTTTATAGATGAGGGTCGATTGGCACAGAGAGGTGAGGAGACTTGTCCGAGATCACATGACTAAGCGGTAGAGCTGGGACTCAGATTTGGAGCATCTGTGTTCTTAACTAGACTTCTGAATTTAAAGTACTCAAAAGCAGCAAGATGTCTCAGCAGGTTAACGCACTTGCTGCCAATTCTGACACTTGAGTTCGATCCCCAGGACTCACATGGTGAAAGAAAGAACCAACTCTCACAAGTTGTCTTCTGACCTCCAAGCACATACTGTGGTACACACACACACACACACACACACACGATAGACAAATAAAAATATAACAACATTCTTAAAAACTCAAAAACTCTCATAATCAAGGCTCCCAGGACTCCAAACCAAGAGTGGTTTTGATAGCTAAAGAAGAAAGGCTCCTGAGGCCAGGCATGGTGGTGCACCCCTTTAATCCCAGCACTCAGAAGGCAGAGGCTGTGAGTTCGAGGCCAGCCTGGTCTACAAAAGAGAGTCTAGGACAGCCAAGGCTGCACAGAGAAACTCTCTCTCAAAAAACCAAAAAACAAAACAAAACAAAGAAGGAAGGCTCCTGGCCCAAGGGGTATGGGTGTGAAAAGGGGCTGCCCTCACCAGCTCTGCCCAGTCCACATCCCCCCCCGCCCGGCCCAGTTATCTTCCAAGCAGAGATGTGCTCTGACACATAAGAGCAAGATCCAGATTGGAGCTCTGGGGGCCACTAGCAAGCCCCTGGGGGCAGCCCATCACAGGAGGGACACGCAGGAAGAAATCCACAGTGGAAATTGAACTTCAACCTTCCCAAAGCTCCTACTGGGCTCTAGGCCTGAGCCAGGGTGGAGGACACTTCAGATGGCAAAGCCTGCTAGTGCTGACTACAGGAAACCAAAAGGAGACTTGGAACAAGATGCTGAGGGATGGAGGGAGGGAAGAAGGAAAGGAGAGAGGGAAGAAGGGAGGGAGGGAGGATGGGAGGGAAGGATTGGCTTCCCATATGGGATGAGCAGGCTGAAGGGACATCTCATGGGACCCAAAGAGGCCCTTGGGGCCTCAAAATTCATTGTTGAGGTAGAGGGTAGAGGAGGGAGTAAAGAGAGATATGAAGGGAGAAAAGAGACTGTAAGATGGAGGTGGCGGAATCATATGAAGGTGATGTGCCCAAAGCGAACCAACCCCAGAGGAGCCCAGGACTCCTGAGCTCCAGATGAAAGACTTGAAATTCTTCATGTAGCTATAGTGTCGTCCCATTCTACAAAGTCTCAAGATCACGGGGGCATACAGAGGTCTCTTTACTGGGGTTTTCGATGAGTCCTCCAAGCTGATATGGCCAAGCCAGCCAGTATACGCCAGCCCTAGATGGACCAGCCAACAGAAGCAAAGAGCCAGGGCCCAGAGAGGGTGAGGTGCAGCTGGTTCACCTAGCTAAGGACTAAGGAACGTCTTCTCGCCTCTGGCAGGTACCCACTTCCTTCATTAGTCCACTTAATCCCCCACAGGCCAAGGTGACGGGGTTAAGAATCTTCACATATGAATGAGAGAGCCAGGGCCCATCAAAACTAAGTGAATTGGCCAGGGTCACAATGTTAATGAGCAACAAAAACTGAATTCTATGCCAGAGTGATCAGGGGTGAGTGTGTGCAGGTATGGGGAGGAGGAATCCACCTCCTACTTCCTCTGGATGGAAGATGGAAGAGGAGAAGGGCAAATGGGGACAGCTGTAAAGGACCTCAGGTCCCGCCAGGTGGGCAACACCTGACATCCAGCCAGAACTGATAGTGGATGCCCTAAAAGCTTGCTGGATAAGGTCTAAAATATCCAGTCTGGGCATATCTGAAAGGGCTACCTGGCCCCCAGTACCTGCCCTTAGAAGGAGAAGAAGACAAGGAAGGACTATCAGACTGTCATGCAGCCAAAAACACCAGAGCCATCCCCCCAAAAAACTGCACTTGACAGTTGGCAGACTCTTCCCTTTCTTCTCACAGTATCCTAGCCTCCAGCATACAGCAGGCGCTCAATATTTGCTGGGTGCCTATCTCTTTTCTTTTCAAGAAGTTTCAGGTAGCTCAGGCTAACTTCAAACTTAGGGTCCTCCTACCTCAGCCAGCAGAGATCTGGGGTGACAGGTATGATTATCATATGTGTAGGGGGGTTATGCAGTAGTGGGGGAATGAGCCCAGAACTTTGTGCACCAAAGCAAGCATTCCAACTGAGCCACAGTCCTCAGCTCCCTCTTTTCACCTTCCTTGAATACAACCCTGTAGAAGTTAATTTTCAGGCTTGTTTTACTGATAAAGAAGTGGGGATTGAAGTCTGGCAAGATGGCTCAGCTGATGCCTGAGTTCAATTCCTGGAACCCACATCATGGAAAGAAAGAACCAACTCCCACAAGTTTTACGTGCATACACACACATTCTCTCTCTCTCTTAAAATGCAATTTTTATTTTATTTTATTAATTTATTCATATTACATCTCAATGGTTATCCCATCCCTTGTATCCTCCCATTCCTCCCTCCCTCCCATTTTCCACTCCCCTCCCCTATGACTGTTCCTGAGGGGGACTTCCTCCCCCTGTATATGCTCATAGGGTATCAAGTCTCTTCTTGGTAGCCTGCTATCCTTCCTCTAAGTGCCACCAGGTCTCCCTATTCAGGGGACGTGGTCAAATATGGGGCATCAGAGCTCGTGTGAAAGTCTGACCCCACTCTCCACTCAACTGTGGAGAATGTCCTGTCCATTGGCTAGATCTGGGTAGGGGTTTGAAGTTTGCTGCCTGTATTGTCCTTGGCTGGTGCCATAGTTTGAGCGGGACCCCTGGGCCCAAATCTGCCTATCATAATGTTCTTCTTGTAGGTTTCTAGGACCCTCTGGATCCTTCTACTTTGCCATTCTCCCATACTTCTCTCATCTAGAGTCCCAGTAGGATGCCCTCCCCTCTGCCCCAGTTTCCTGGTAAGTGAAGACTTTCCTGGGACATGCCTCTTGGGCTAGTGTGCAAATATAAGTTTAAAATGCAATTTTTAAAAAGCTTAAGAAATAAAAAGCAGACGAAGTGGAGAGATGTCATGTGACAAGCCAACTGGTCACTCGGTAACTGTTTCTTGAATCCCTTCCACATGCTAAGTGCCAGGTACACAAAGATGCAGCCTGACAGAGACAGCCATGTCTAAACAACCTGAATATACACTGGTAGAAGAGAGCTTGGAGCCCTAGATGTGGGGGGAGGGGCTAACAGCAGGCAGAATGCTAGCTCAGTGGCTTGGATGGGCCCATTTTAGTAGAGGAAAGTCATCATCCTCAATAAGGTAACAGCAAGAGCAAAGGCCTGGATGACCAAAGACACCACAGGAGGGGGGGGGGGGCGGGAAGGGCAGGGCTGATGAACCCTCAAGATCTTCATGGTCTGCTAAGATGAAAGATCACCGTGGAAGGATGGGTGCAGAGTGACCCCCTCACCCACACACTTCTCTTGACCTCTGTGCCTTTGCCTGCTTTGCTCTCCCTGTCCTGAGGCGGTGTGTGTAAGTCTCAGACACAAACTCCTGGCTCCTTTCTGTTTTCTCCACGGCTCCTGCCGCTTAAAGGATGAATAATAGAGCTGGCAACTCTCCTTTGTATCCTGGATGGACAAAAACTGGCTCCAGCCATCGGGCCTCCAGGACGCTGCCTCCAATGGCACCATCAACGAGAGACAATGGAGCACAGTGTGGCTGGAAGCAGGCCCTGGGCTGGTCATTGGTGATCACCACAACCTGACCCTCACCCCAGTCCCCCAGCTTCCCCACTGACACTGTAGGGAGCATGCAGGCTTCGCTCAGAAATGGGGTGGGCATCACAGCCTCCAGGAGCTCCTGAGAGTCTCTCATCAAGGGCGCTCTGGCCGGGCGTGGTGGCACACACCTTTAATCCCAACACTCGGGAGACAGAGACAAGCTGTTTGCTGTGAGTTCAAGGCCAGCCTGGTCTACAAAGCGAATCCAGGACAGCCAGGGCTACACAGAGAAGCCCTGTCTTGAAAAAAAAAAAAAAACTGATGCTCTGTTTTAAGGTTTTGATCTTTCCTATTGTATGCGTGTGAGTGTTTGCTTGAACATGTCTATGCACCATGTGCATGCAGTGTCCACAGAAGCCAGCAGGGGGTATTGGATCTCCCCAAGACTGAAGTTATAGAAGGTTATGAGCTTCTATTTGGGTGCTAGGAATTGACCCAGGTCCTCAAAGAGCAGCCAGTGCTCTTGGTCTGTAAGCCTTCTCTCCAGCTCTAGTCTTATGGTTGACAGTAAAGGCCACACTTGAGGCTTCCTCCGAGTAAGGACCTTGCTTCCCCCAGGCCCTGCTCTGATGCAGCCTCAACCAAGCTCTGACCACCAGAGTCCTCCTGCCTCCAAACCCCTACTCTACCTTACGGACTTGCCTCTGCCATACTTTGCCAGGCTCAGGCCCTCCCACGAGAGCCTGTCTGTTCAGACCAGAGCTCAGCCTAGAGTCACTGCTAGGAGGTCTGCAGAAATAACGAATGCATGAATGAATGAACAAAAGAATGAATGAAAGAATGCTCACAGCAAAGAGGGACTGATGGGTCACAGTATGAAACTGAACATGTTTTTTGGGTTTTTTGTTTGTTTGGGTTTTTTGGTTTTGTTTTCTTATTTGTTTGGTTGGGGTTTTTGTTTGTTTGTTTTGTTTTTTGCTTTGTTTTTGGTTTTTCAAGACAGAGTCTCTCTGTGTAGCCTTGGCTGTCCTGGACTCTCTTTGTAGACCAGGCTGGCCTCGAACTCACAAAGATCCACCTGCCTCTGCCTCCCAAGTGTTGGGATTAAAGGCATGCACCACCATGCCCAGCCGAAACTGAACATGTTTTTATCAGGGGAGTTAGAGGGGAAAAAATGAGGGGAAAAATGAGGGATTTAGAAACTACAGACAACGAGCCTCTAGTGAGTCAGATGGTAACCAGCCTATAGGGGAAAATAAAACAAGGAAGTTAAACAGCAGGGTGAAGATAGGGTTGCCCTCTTTTTATGTTTTAATTACTAAGTATCAAGTTTGAGGTCTCATGCATGCTAAGTATGTGGTCTACCACTGAGCCACACCCCCAGCCCTGGGGTTGTCATCTTAAATGCTGTGATAGAGGCACCAATGAGACACTGACGTTTTTTTTTTTTTTAATCTTTTTTTTTATTATTAATTTATTCTTGTTACATCTCAATGTTTATCCCATCCCTTGTATCCTCCCATTCCTCCCCTCCCCCCCATTTTCCCATTATTCCCCTCCCCTATGACTGACGTTTTAACAAAGGGCCTGACTGCTGTGAAGAGAGCGTCTGGGAAGAGCATGTCTATCACACACACACACACACACACCACCTTCCCTGAGGCCTTTCCTGGGATCACAGAGGCACGCACAGATCGCCATGAGGGTACAGAAAACAGGCAGTGACTGGAAGAGACCACGTACACCTTCTGGGTGACCTGGGTAGCTTCCTGCAGAGCAGTTTGCAGGACACGGTTTGGAAGTTCAAGCAACTGTCCTCATCCCCCAGGTAGGAAGGCGAGCCCTGCCAGAAGGAAACCTGTTTGCTGGCTCTGCTTGAAAGTCGGTGTAAAAAAAAAAAAAAAAAGAAAGTCAGTGTAAGTTATATGTAAGCAGCGGGCAATCAGCATGGGCCACCCCATGCGGAAGCCGATACCAGACAAGAGTCCTCACATGTTCTGAGTGGCCAGTGTGCCCTTACTGCCTCACAGCTACACACACACACACACACACACACACACACACACACACACACACACACACACACACACACACACACACACACACACACACCCCTAGGCTGGAGAGGTGAAAGGCATCATCATATACCCCTAACAGATGCAAAGCAGGCGGTGAAAAACTGGACTAAGATCACCCAGCAGGAAGTCTGAGGTGTGAAAACAAGGTCCAAAAGCCACGCCTCTGTCCACTCCACTCTCTCCAGCCTGCCTAGGCCCGTATAACCTGGAGCCTACAGGTTATAGAAGCCCATGTCCTGCTTTGCCCTGCCCCTCCAGAGAAAACTGGGAGCTTGTTCAATGCTTGACCCAGAACACCCACTTCTGGAACCACCCTTCCCAAAGGAGAAGTGCAGATCCCAATAGTCTTCATGCTCCTGTCTGTGCCCTCCCCCCACACACACACTTCACACAGACCATCACACATATACACAAACAGATACGTTCCTATTAAATGCACTCTTGGCGAGACACAAATTCACACGGACACATTCACACGCCTCTAAAGTACACACAGACACATGGCTGCTATTATTAAGTTCGCACTCACATGAGTGCAAGTGTGAGAGACAGAGAGAAGGAGCCATGGAGAAAGTCAAGGAAGGGGTCAGGAGGGCTAGCGGTCTGCCTGATGGGGGAAGAAACAAGTTCAGCAGAACAGAGAGGAGAGGTTATGGTAGAGGGATAGGAGAGGAGAGAGGAAAAGATAAGGCGATGGGAGGCAGCCGGGAGGAAGAAGAGGAGGGAGCCGGAGGGCGCTGTGATTGGAGCCTAACTTTAGCTGCAGAGCAGGGATGACTCACACTTGGGGGGAGCGCTGAGCCGGCTCCAGTTTTCTGTTTATATACCTCCAAGAGCTAAATATACAGGCTGAGGGGTTCTTCTGTTCTGGTCCAGCAGTTCCTTGTGTTCTCCTCCTGCCCTTGTCCCCTCCCTCCAACACACCACATACACACACACACACACACACACACAGCCCCTGCCTCCTGAGGCCTGGACCACATCAGCCCTCACTCACAGCTCTCCCCTCCAGGGTATCAGCTGCCAGGAGCTGACCATGAGATTTGGCTTCAAACTCAGAAATAAACATGGTGCAAACTGCCCCTTTCTAAAGCCAGAAGGTTGGGTGAGAGGATGCGATGCTTGCCCAAGGTCACTCAGCGTGAAGTAGATGTGCCAAGCCAAAGTCTCCAGGGCTGCCAGACCAGAATCTCTCTGCAGGAGAAGGGGCAAGGGCCTGGGCAAGCAACTGTCCCCCGAGGGCAGGCGGGTGGAGGCTGCACAAAGCAGGTACAAGGTATCAACCGGAGTTGGGGGTCAGTAATCACAGACAGCTTCATTAAAAATGCCCCCCTTGGACTCCCAGGTAGCACCCCCAACATCATCCGACCAGGGATCAGTTCCCTGCACCCTGGTTTCCTTCGTGAGTTTTCAAGGCCCTGTGCCTCTGACCCAGCACAGCCAGCTCTATCTGGCGCTGTCCGTGGTGCTGACCTTGCATTTCTCTCCCTACCCTGGACGGCGGTCATTTCTGGGATCTCAACAGTATAGTAGGACTCAGGACTCAGGGAAGAGACTGTGGCCACGGGAAAGAACAAGAAGAGACAAAGGACAAGGAGTGTGAGGAATCCATAGACTTTCAAGGAGAGAGCTGACAGATGGGGCAAGCTGAGCCAGTTGAGAGTCTGTGTGCCCAGCTCCACAAAGCTGTTGACAGGCACAAATGGATGGAAGATGGAGGGCAGGGTTGGGTAGACTTGAGGTAACATTCTCAGCCTCGGAGTTGGATAGAAGCGCTTCTAGTACCTGTGTTCTTGTTACCCATTTTGATGAAAAGGTTGTGAGTTTTCACACTGTCACAGAACAAACAGAACCGTGACTTCCGCTTCCCAGGTGCACCGCTGTTTCATGTACTCCTGACAGCTCCATCGCATAGCTGACAGGTTCGAAAATTTTGTTTTCCTCTGAGAAGTAAGAGGAGTGTTAGCCCCTCCTTCTCCATCACAAGCTGCTCTCTGGGCCTCGCTCCCTGACCCACACCTGCCCCCCAGTGGCTCGGTACTTCCCTGTCTGTACCCTGGCTTCTGCCTCAGGCCTCTGCATCTTCCCAGCATTGGTGCCTTTCCCCATCCCTTTCCCCTTCAAGGCACAGCTACTGGAAAGTGAAAACACCATAGTCACCTCAGAGCCCCCACAGTTCACATGAAGATGGCCTGGCCTATTCCACTGTTTTCCTTTCCAACTGAGTGTAGCCAGCAGCTTCTCGAGTAAAAAAGGTATTGCAGGTGGACCTGGGGGGACTCCATGTTTTTTAACCAAAACCTTAGAATTTTTTTTTTGAGACAGCATCTCATATAGCCTAAGCTAGCCTAGAACTCTGTGTAGCCAAAGATGGTATTAAGTTTCTGATTTTCCTGCCTATGTATTGCAGATATATGTGCCACAATGCCTGGTCTGTGCCATGCTGATGATCCAATACAGGGCTTCATGCATTCTAAGCAAGCAGGCTACCAACTGAGTGGACTACATCCATAGCCCAGAATCAGAGTGCTTTAAACCACCTTAAGAAAAATATAGTATCCCCGGGCTTCGGCACAGATCTCTTTGTTTGGGCTAGAGAGATGGCTCAGAGGTTAAGAGCACTGACTGCTCTTCCAGAGGTCCTGAGTTCAATTCCCAGCAACCACATGGTGGCTCACAACCATCTGTAATGAGATCTGATGTGCAGAGGTACATGCGAGTGGAAGACTGTATAAATTAAAAATATATATATGGCTCTTTTTCCCGTTTCTGTCCCATTTTTCAGGTGAGAGCACTGAGAATGAACAAGGGAGAACCTTGCAGAAGGTTGTCTGGAGAGAGAGTAGGACCTAGTAGGCACCCTGAGGCTACCCAAGAATGTATGGAGATCTTTTGGAGAATAAGAAAGAAGAGAAAGAGAGAGAGGAGGAGGAGGCAGAAGAAAGGGGTGTGCAGCATTCCTTCCCAGGTCCTTGGGCAAGATCTGACCCACCCACACTCCCAGGGGGGAAAAACATCTTTGGACCCAGTAGGAAGATGGCCCCATCCTTTTTCCTTCCACCACCCCACCTGACAGAGCATCCTAGCCTCCAAATAATGAACGGTTCCTAATTTAATTACATCTTTAATTCATCTGGGTCTCCAAGGAGCCACAAGCTGAAGTCTGCAGAGCCGCTCGATAGTTCCCGAGAGGGAGGGAGGATTTCTTCCTCTGAGGGAAAGGAGGAGAGGCTGCTGGTCTCTTCCACTGTCTGTCCCCCTTGCCTACCCTGCAAGGAAGCCTCTGTCACACTCTGAGGCGAATAGGAGTTGGAGAGAGCCAGGGAGACAGCTTGCAGAGGACAAAGGGCAGCAAGGAAAGTACCCCCACCCAGTGTAAAGACACAGCTAGGACTGGCTGTGACCTGTTTTGCCAAGCGCCATCACCATCACCACTGTCATTTCTTGGGGGTTCTCGTCAACCAACTACCACCCTCCTTTTTATTCATTTTGTTTTGGTTTGTTGGGTTGTTGGTTTTGGTTTTTTGAGAAAGTTTCTCTGTGTAGCCCTGGCTGTCTGGGCTCTCAACTCTGTAGACCACGATGGCCTAAACTGAGAGATCCAACTGCCTCTGCCTCTGGAGTGCTGGGATTAAAGGCGTGTGCCACCACCGCCCGACCTTGTTTTGTTTGGTTTTTTGAAATAGGGTCTCATGTAGCCCAAAATGACCTTGAACTCTGTGCCCAAGACTGACAACATTTTAATCCTCCTTCCTCCGTCTCTACCATGCCCAATTTATGTGGCACAAGGACCTGACCCAGAACTTCCTGAATGCTTGGCAAGTGCTCTACTAGCTGAACTCTAGTCCTAGCCCTATCTGCTTTTACAAATGAGGAAACTGAGGCTCAGAGGAGAGGCCTTGTCCACAGGATAGGAAAGAGGCAGGTCTGGATCTTCAAAGTTTCCGGCCTGGCTGGGAGCCATTGAGTCCAAGGTCCACTTCTGTGGGGGCCTCTCACACCCACTGCATCTCTGGCAAGAAGTCCAGGACATGCCTAGACTAAGGAGTAGCATCAACAGGCCTATGAAGCTTCTAGAAGGGTTTGCATATTTGTAAATTCCACATACAAAGATGCTGATGGTGAGGATGGTGATGATAACGATACAACTAAGTAAAGCCTGGGCTTTTAGGATGTTCTAGGCTCTTCCAAGCACTTTTCACATATAAGCTCATTTCATCCTCGTTGCACTTTAGAAGGTGGGTACCACTTCTCCATGCCCACCTTGCAGATGAGGAACTAAAAGCCCAGTGAAGCAAGTCACCTGCCCAAAGGTCCCCCACCCGGGAACAGTAGGTGCCTGGAACCCCACAAAGGGATAGCAACAATCCAGTTCTAATGAAGGGGACGGAGGCAGGTGGATATTTGAGTTTGAGACCAGCCTGGTCTACAGAGCAAATTCCAGGATAGACAGGGCTACACAAAGGAACGCTGTCTTGAAAAAAAAGAAACCCAAAAGAAACTGGAGACATGGCTCGGCAGTCAAGAGCACTAGCTGCTCCTCCAGAGGACCACACTGCAGCTGACAACTGTTAACTCCAGTTCTAGGGGACCCAACACCCTCACACAGGCAAAACACCAAAGCACATAAAATAAAAATAAATAAATTACACAAAGAAAAAGGTAAAGGAAAAACCATGAAGAAGAAGGAGGAAATGGGAGGAAAAGGGGATCTGACTTAGGAAGCAAGGCACCTCAGAGAGACACACATGTGGCTGAGCTTGAACTCACACTCAGTGTGACTCTTGTGCCTTAGTCTCTCCCCTACATGGAACAGGTATGGTACACCATTTCCACATTGCCAGATGGCTAGACAGAGTATCCCAGAATCCATATGAGGATAAGACTATCAGAGGAAGACACTGAATGCATGGGCACAGCTAGAGTTTGGGTCAAGAGTGTTCCCCTAAAGACTTGGTCCTGGCATGGCACCTCTGAGAAGTGACAGGTCTTTAGGAGATGGGATCTAGCTGGAAGTCATCTATTTGAAGAGGATTGTGGCACTTGCTGGATTACTCTACCCTCTTGTCTGTCTGTCTCTCTTACCCAGCCATGTGGTGAATGGTTTTGCTCCACCAACACATTCCTGCCATGATGCACTGTCTCCACTGGGCCCCTGTCATGGAGCAAAGCCTCTAAAACTATGATATGAATGACACCTCTCTTCTTTTTAAATTGCTTGTCTTGAGTATTTGTTATAGTAACAGAAAGCTGACTCCCACGGAAGAGGACAGGAGAGCTCCCTTCAGAAGGCATGACAATCTGTTCACTTAACCCTTGCAGCTGCTTCCTGGGCTGGTATCAGGGGAAGTGAGGAGAGCAGCAACCAGGCTCGTGACACTAGGAGAGACCCACTTATCACAGGAGAAGGGAGGGGTGAGGTAGATCAGGGAACATTCTTGGAACTAAAGTCACATTCTGCATGCCTCAGGACCAGTTAGTGCTGTCGGGTTGTGCCCAAGCTATGAAGCCTCAGGCTCTGTAGGGTTGTTCACTCAGGACAAGGAGAGCCTGTAGAGAAATCCACAGGCCACCAGCTGAGATGTAGAAGCTATCTGCAGGCTCCTATTCCCGGGGTAGGTATCCCAGCAACCCTTGCCCCAGGTGGCCTCTGAGAGGTTAGTCTGGGTCAGAGGGAAGGGATGTGCAGGAAAAGAACTGACATCTGGGCTGTAGTTTAAAAAAAAAAGGGAGAGGCCAGCCAGGCATGGTGGCACACGCCTTTAATCCCAGCACTCAGGAGGCAGAGATATGTGGACCGCTGTGAGTTCTTGAGGCCAGCCTGATCTACAAAGTCAATTAGGACAGCCAGTGCTACACAGAGAAACCCTGTCTTTAAAAAAAAATGTGAGGGAAGGCAAGGAGAGTCAAAGGTAACACGAGATGGGGACTGGAGAGATGGCTCAGGCGTTAAGAGCACTGACTGCTCTTCCTGAGGTCCTGAGTTCAATTCCCAGCAACCAGCAACCACATAGTGGCTCGCAACCATCTATAATGTGATCTGATGCTCTCTTCTGGCCTGCAAGTGTAGATGCGGCAGAGCACTGTATACATAATCATAAATAAATAAATCTTAAAAGGTAACACAAGGGATTGGACAGACAGCCTGAGGGCCAGAGATGGGGAGTGTGGAGAACTGACTCATTTCTGACTTAGGTAGAACGGAGAAATGAGGCAAGCATGGGTGGTCCACAACCAGTCCCATTGTAGGGACAACAGGAAAACATATTCAGGAGGCTGTGGAGATGTGATCATTGGAGATCAGTGAGAGGTCTGAGCTGACCTGGAAGTCATGCAGCCCCAGGGGTCATGGACTACATAGCCCTCTTAGAGGCCATTTTCCAGGACAGAGGTTAGATAGGGATGCTCAGAGTCTGGCCAGCTCCTACTGACATCCAGTCTCAGCCCCTAGCAGCATGGCCGCTTCAACACTCCCTCCTGGACTAAGGCAACCAAGGTGGCCAGCTTCAGCCCAGACACCTCTCAAGGGAAGCCCCAAGGGCTGGCCACATCCTCCCTGAAGCAGAGCAGCTGTGTAAAGGCCATCTCCAGTGACAGACCACAGCCACACAGCTAAGGAACACTCCTGTCTCCCAGCCTGTTCCTCCTGCCCATCTGCCCGAGTCTACACCCCAATCCCTCCCTGGCAGTCGCCATCTTTGTCCACCAGGCCTCCTCAACCCAGCTCATGTTGGCATCCCAGAATTCCAAGCAGGTTCCAGAACATAGTAGGTAGTCAACACATTTTTCATATGCTAAATTCATTCAACAATGGCACTGGGCACACAGCAGGAGGCCACGCATCACCCAGGCACCATTCAGTGAAGGATAAGATAGCCAGGATCCCTGAGGTGCTGCCACCCTCATGGGCAGACAGAGCATGAACACAGATAGGAGTGGAGCTGATGTACAGGTCTGCACAGAGCAGCTCCCCCCCCCCCCCCCCCGTCTCTCCTATCTCTCTCTCTGTCTCTCTCTCTCTCTGTGTCTCTGTCTTTCTCTCTCTCTCCCTGGCATAATTGCTAGTTTATAATTCATATGCTCAGCTATTTCTAAAGAGGATTTCTTTAAAAGTTAAAATAAAAGGCCAGAAATCATTTAAGGGCCAGGAATGAGCCAGCGGCACTAGGAAGTTGAAAGGGGCGTATTTCAGGCTGAATGATGGAGTGGTGTTATACAATCAGGTAATAAGTTACAACTGTGACAGTTGAATAACACTTCCTATCTCAGCTACCCGATAGCGGAGTGGGGAGGACACAGACAGCTGCTCACCTGTTTCTCCTGCTTTCACTCCCTCTCTCCCCCTCCGAAACCTCCTTCTCTTTACTCTCCCTTGGTTTTTAGATCTACAGCGGAAGACTCCAGGGTTTTGGTTTTTTTTTTTTTTCCTTCTTTTTTATATCTATGGCCCCCTTTGTAAGGGAAAAACAGCGTCAAGTTAAACGGCTGTGGGATGCGCGAGCGGCCTGACGAAGGCATTGACAGTGGTTCCCGTATCATCTCTGGGGCTCCTGGCTGGACCACAGCTTCCTGGGTTCCTGGAAGGGCATCTGAAGGCAGACCATTTCCACGATGGCTCAATATGGAGTCACTGAGTCCAAGACAACTCTGCAAGACAGGTCTAGTTATCCTCAAGTCACAAATGGGGAAACTGAGGCAAAGAAAGGGAGGTGGTTTGTGCAGAGTTATGCATTTCCATGTGCCTGAATATCTATCAACCTCAGGGTAGGAGACCCTAAGCCCTGGGTGATGAGCAGGGAGGAGAGGTACTTCCAGGCAGGCCCCAGTTTGGTCTAAAAGGTTCTGAACATGGAAGATGGAGACCAGTCTCCTCTCCCTAGTTACCATGACAACAAGACCTCCATTCCTGGCATTGTAGGATATTTGCATTTTAATAGAGACACAATTAGAAGGAAAGGCTGAGGCTGGAAGAGCCTAGGCACTCCACACACAACCCTCTGGGATCCAGAATACCCCACCAGGGCCCAAAATCAGTCCAGTCCCCAACCTGTCCCTCTCTAAGCATTTAGGGACACTCCACAGATCACCTGTACCTTACCTGGGGGGTTCAGAACATCCCCACTATCCAGACAGGAACCCTGAGGCACACAATAGAAGACAGACTGATCCAGGACCCCACAGTGAGATCACATGTCCTCGCCCTGCCTAAAGCATCTGAATCTTGGGTTCTAGCTGAAGCAGGAACCTGCCCATATTTCCCTAGGGTCACTAAGACCCAAGAAGGGAAAACACCTACTGAAGTCACAGAGCTACTTGGTGGCAGAGCTGGGCCTTTGGAGGCTCATCTCTGACCCTACCTGCATCACTGTCCAACTCGAGTGTCAAAAAACTTTCCAGCAGCATCTTCCTGCCTCCCCAAATCCAGATGTTAAAAAGAAGCCATGGTGAGCCAGACACAGGTGACGTGAACACCTTTAATCCCAGCACTCGGGAGGCAGAGGCAGCAGATCTCTATGAGTTCGAGGCCAGCCTGGTCTACAGAGTGAGTCCAGGACAGGCAGGGTTAAACAAAGAAACCTTGTCTTGAAAGACAGACAAAGAGAGAGAGAGAGAGAGAGACAGAGAGAGAGAGAGAGAGACCATGTGACAGGGTATGGTGGTGAACACGTGTAATTCCATAACTCAGGTAGCTGAGGCAGGAGGATCGCCATGTGTTGGAGGCTAAGCTGAGCTATATAGTGAAACTCAGCCTCAAATAACAATTACAAGAGAAGGAGGAGAGAGGAAGATAAGAGGAGGAGGGAAGGAAGAAGAAGGAGCAGTGGTGGCTATCACACATATTACCCCTGCCCAGCCCAGCCCTAGAATGGGGCTGCGTACCTAGGGTCCTGCTGTAGATGGTTAGTGCCACCCGACCACCTCGAATCCTGGAATCATATACAGCCCATGCTTGTTGAGCACGTAACAGAGTTCCTTTTTATTTTATTCTGTTTGTATCTGTGCGTGCGCGTGTATCTGTGCGCGCGCGCGCGTGTGTGTGCGCGCGCGCGCGCGCGCAATGCCCATAAGGTCTGGAAAAGGCTGAAAAGGTGTCAGAAGGGCATCAGATCGTGAGCTGCATGACACGGATGCTGGCAACTGAACTCAGGTCCTCCAGAAGAGCAGAGACTGGTCTTAATCGTTGAGCCCAGTGACAGCGATCCTAACAGAGTAGGAAGCGGGCTGCCCTCTGGGAATAAAGGTTGAGCTCCATGAACAGACAGGGTGTGAGACTGTTACTGAACAAAAACCAGGGAGAGGTGGGCAGGCTCAGTCTCCAGAAAGTCCAAGATGTGTATCTAACTCCCAACCCATCATGGCTGAACAGAGCTCTATGTCTACATTTCTGCCCTCCTCCTCCCCCCGCCCCCCACCCTCCCACAATGCTGGAGGATCTCGGTCCTGCCTGAATGCCCACCCAACCCCAGGATGCTAAGGTTTGTTATTTAATCAACAGCTAAACGCCAGGCCTACTAGTGAGCATGATCAGGCAACCTTGCATGATACTTACAAGGGTGGTGCCCTCGACTCCCACCAACCCCACCCCAGGAATCTCAGAGAGGTCCTGGAACTTTCTAGGCATACTGCTCTGTGAGCTCTAGGCTCATAGACAACACTGTCAGTAGCCTTAGACCTCCCCATGCACTGTCAGAATGCATGGAGACACAGCAACCGTTCACAGCATGTACCCAAGTCCCCCAAGACATACTACTGACCCATACAATTGCCATTCACATAGAGAAGTGTGGGACTTACTCTGTGCCTAGTAGTATTTTCAGTGCTATGTGCACAATCCTTATAGAAACCCTATAGTGACTACTATTATATTTAATTCATGAATGAGGAAAACCCAGGCACACAGTTTGGGACTTTCTCAGGCCACACAGCCAACTGCTTGAGAATTCTCATAGCTTGGGCCCAGGTGGCAGGGCAGGAGCAAAGGTGGGAAGGCAGGAGCTTAGGGCCCCCAGTAACGTGGCCCCTGGAGGAAGTAAGGACACTGTTTAAAAGCCAGTTCTCAGAGGAAGCCAGGGAGAGAAGGCTTGTTTGTGAGCACAGTGTGTGGGCTGAGTCCCTGTGGTGGCCTCACACCCTGGTAACCCAAAGTTTCTATTGCCATCCCTCAGTCCCCTACCAAAGGGTTCTCAGATCTCTGGGGAGGAGTAAGGACGGGGCTGTGGAACATCTTCCAAGAAGGAGGGAGGTTTCAAATGGAGAGTAGAGCGTCTCAGAAGCAGGCGAGAGCCAGGCTCCCAGCAGAGCATAGCTCCACACGTAGTCTCCATTTAGTCAAATGGCCTCATAGCACACCGACAAGCCAGGTCAGGATCTGAGAGTGCGTCAGAAGGCTGGGCACTGAGGTGTCAATGAGGAAGCAGGAGGCCAAGGCACTTGCAGCCAGAGGGAAAGGCAGCTGGAAATTCCATTTGGTTTTTCAATCTGAAAGTGGAAGGAGGCCAGGAGCTGAGGGACTGGCAGAGGAGAAGTCAGAGCCAGAATAGGAGATGGAAGAGGGAGACCCCAAAACAGAGACACAGACACAAGATCGGAGACAACAGAGACACACAGAGAGAGGGAGTAGGGGACAGCAAGCAGGGAAGACTTCAAGGGGAAAAGTCATGGACATAGAGAGGCAGAGGCAGGCAGAGACACAGGCACAGACCCTCAGAGACAGAGGTAGAGGCAGTGAGCAAAGATGGCAAAGGGCAGAGTCAGGAGCAGGGACTGAAAACAGCCGGAAAGATGGTTGAGGAAAGCAATAGCATGCTGGTCCTCAAAATAGTAAGAGGTGTGTGTGTGCCAATGTACAATGAACCCCACCCATAGGTTAATATGTTTTAATAAACCACACACACACACACACACACACACACACACACACACACACACACGAGACAGACAGACAGACAGACAGTTGGGCATGCTGGCTCACTCACACCTACAATCACACACAAAAGTGTGAGATATGCCCCTACCCTAATAAAGTAGCCCGTACTTGGGAGGCAGAGGCAGGTAGATCTCTGAGTTCAAAGCCAGCCTGGTCTACAGAGCAAGTTCCAGGACAGCCATGGCTACATAGAGAAACCCTGTCTTTTAAAAAAAAATTAAACAAATATATTACCCAGTCATGGTGGCTCATCCTGTAATCCCAGAGCTCAGGAAGTAGAGACAGGAGGATCTGGAATTCAGGTCATCCTCAGCGACACACCAGTTTGAGGCTAGCCTACGCTACATGAAATCCTCTCTCAGAAAACAAAACAAGGGACTGTTGAGGTGGCTCAGTGGTTAAAAGCACTACCAGAGGTCCTGAGTTCCAGCATAGAAGCTCATGACCATCTATAAAAAAGGCATCTGATGCCCTCTTCTGGCATACAGGTGTATATGCAGACAGACCACTCATAAATACATGAATATATATACATATATATATATATATATACATATATATATACATATATATATACTTTTTGAGACAGGTTTTTCTCTGTAGCTCTAGCTGTCCTGGAACTTGCTCTGTGGACCAGGCTGGCCTCGAACTCACAGAGATCCACCTGCCTCGGCCTCCCAAGTGCTGGGATTAAAGGCATGTGCCACCACCACCCAGCTAATATGTTTTAAGTAAAAAAAAAAAAAAAAACAAGTGACCTGATACACAGTTAAAAACTATGATCACTGGTGTGTGTGCACCCATCTCACACACACAAACACACACACACACTAGTGAGTGCCTGTGCTAGCAGACACTTGTTCCTGCTCTCACACACCCATGCCACCTGTTCACACTCACTCACGTTCACACTTGCTCCTGACTTGTATCCCTGACCTCTGGGTCTGGCTCTGTAGGAAACACTGTGTGGCTTTCTAGGAAATCCTTCCCTCAGAGGGAAGCCAAGGCAAAACTAATCCCAAAACAGAGCAAAGGAGTCAGCGACAGCGTTCTGAGGTAGCAGGAAGCAGAGGATGGCTGATTATCCTGTCTCCTTTACTCAGCCACACCTCATGCTGAGCACATTCCCAGGGGACCCAGGGCTAGGGCCCTATCAGGCAGGGATCCAGTGCAAAGGAAGACTCAGAGGAGTAAAATGGCTTCCCAATCCCACATAGCTAGGACAGGAGCCAACCTGACACCCTCCAGCTCCAAGCTAAACAGCAGGAGGCAGCCTCCCCCCACCCCAAACCTAGTCTTTATGGCCTCAGGATAAATGTGGCAGGAGGCAAGCACCCATGGGTGCCCTGCCCACTGTAGCTGCCCTGTCCATCTGTTCATGCCAGAGTAGGAGGATGCTGGATGCCAGCACAAGCTATGTCTGCAATGTTGCCTCCCTCCCCCCAACAGTTGCAAGCAGTAGTACCGCCTCTCCTTGAAGGTGCTTTGCGACTATTGCTTCATTGGTGCAGGGTGGCTACCCTATAAAGAAGCTACTTCCTATTTACCAGATGGAGAAAACAAGGTGATCTTTGCTATCGATTTGCCTGGAGTCATGTGGCCCTCAGTAGTGGGCACCCAGTTGCCCCTGGACACTTTTTCTAGAAAGAGACCTAGCCTCTATCCTGGGCAGCACATTCTGTTAGCTCTGCCTCAGCTTCCCCATCCAGACGAGAACAGACAGGATCATCTGGCTACGTCTGGGAAAGTTGCACTACTGGGATAGCTGGGTGTCAGCCTAGGAGTAGGGGACCTCACACATCCATCCACACTAAGATCTAGGCAGGGGACCAGAAGGCCCAAGAAAGCTGTCCTGCAGCGCCACCTAATGGTCATCTGGTTGCAGTGCAGACAAGCCACACATGAATTGATTTCTTCCCCTGAAAGCTGTCAGTCAAATGGGAAAGTCAGTTCCTACCACAGTGAATGGAGTTAACACATGTGAAACACAACAGGACCTTGACTCTTGTTTGTTATTACAAGTGTCTGCCTTCTGGACTTGTTGGTAGAGTTTGGACAATGAGGGCTGTGTGTCCCTTGTGTCCCTTGGCCCAGTGAGTTCAGATGTCCCTCTTCGCTCCCCATATACAGACGGCTGACATTGCATGGCTCCCACATGCCAGGTGCTCGTTAGGAGCCTCCAAGAGAGAAATAAATCAGGCAGGGTTTCTCCTCACTGCAAAAAGAGCCTCTTCTGGCCTTAGAGGTTAGAAAGCGTGTCTGGCACCCGAGAGACCCTCCATTTGACCACCAGCACTGCAAAAACAAACCAAAAGGGCAAAAAAGAGATACTTCTACACTAGAGTTATCCAGGTTTTTTACTTAAAAATCCCTTTTCACTCTTAAAATCTCAGGGCTAGAGACTAGAGAGATGCCTCAAGGGTTAAGAGCACTGGCTGCTTTTCCAATGGACCTGGTTCAGTTCCCAGCCCCCAAAACAGTATGTGACTCCATTCCAGGGGAATCTTATGCTCCCGTCTGGTCTCCACAGGCACAAGGTACACCTGAGGTGCACAGACATACATGCAAGCAAAACCCGCATACACATTTATTTTATTAAAAACAAAAAACAAAAGCTCAGGTACCCAAAGAACATCTGTGCGTAATATTTATTCATGTGTACCTCATTAAAATTGACTTATTTTTCAATACTAGGGATTAAGTTCAAGCATTCTACCAGCAAGATATTAACATATCCTGGATCTTATTATTATATGTAGCCCAGGTGGTCTAGCATTTGGTATGTAGCTATGTCATCTAAGCTGACCTGAAACGTGCTGTTCTCCTACCTCAGCCGCCCAAGTGCTGATGATATAGGCGTCACAACACTGTGCCAAGCAGTATTCGTTGATTCACTTAACAATCAATTCATTGCTTAACAACATAAACAGCATTTCATAGTAAATAATTGTATTTTTCAAAACAAAGCACTTTATTTTACATGTTTGCAAATGTCCCACTTCACTCCATCCCACCCTCCCTCCCCCCCTCTTTTTTTTAATCTTCTTCCAAGACAGGGTTTCTCTGTGTAGTCCTGCCTGTCCTAGAACTCTCTCTCAAACTCAGAGATCCACCTGCCTCTGACTCCTGAGTGCAGGGATTAAAGGCGCAGACCACCACTGCACAGCTTTGGGGTTTTTGTTGTTGTTGTTGTTCTGTTTTGTTTTGTTCTGTTTTTTGTCTTGTTTTGAGTCAAGGTCTTGCTTTGCAGGCCAGGTTGGCCTCGAACTCAAGGCAATACTTCCAGTTCAGTGTGCCAAGTACAAGAATTACAAGTGTGCCCCACCTCACCTTATTGGCAAATGTCTTTAATGACTGGCTTAGTACACAGATCTGTATATTGCTTTGAAGTTTATGAAAAACTGTCTAAGCCTGGCAAAGTGGCTTAGGTCTGTAAGTCCAGCCCTTGGAAGGCAGAGGGGAAAGGATCGGGAGTTCAAAGTCATCCTCACCTACACAGTAAATTCAAAGGCCAGCCTGGATTATATGTGTTCTTGTCTCAACGGAAAGTTAAAACGACCATTTTTTTTTTTTTTTTCGGGACAAGGTTTCTCTGTGTAGCCTTGGCTGTCGTGGACTCACTTTGCAGACCAAGCTGGCCTCGAACTCACAGCGATCCACCTGCCTCTGCCTCCCGAGTGCTGGGATTAAAGGAGTGCACCACCACAAAACGACCATTTCTTTAGTAGGAACTCAAGACTATTCAACACTTGGCCCCTGAACAGAATTAATCAATGAGGCTAGAGGACCGGGATGTCCACACAGCCTGGTTCACAAAAGGCCTGTTGGGTAGGAATTTGACAACAAAAGTGGCTTCTGCACCTCGGACAACGCCTCGAGTTCCCGCTCCACAGGGGCTAGAGGAAACCCATTATTCCGGCGTCCTTAAGGGGGCACTTCCGCCCAAAGCGGAACCCTGGGTTCGGGCTACAGTTTACGCCAAGGGAAAAAAAAAAAAAAAATACAGCGGGGCGGAAGTGACACGCGGCATGTAGGCGGGGCTCTGCAACATGTCGGCGGCGTTGCTGCGACGCGGCCTGGAGCTCCTGGCGGCTTCCGACGGTGAGGAGGACTGGTCCTGGGACGTCGCGCAATGCGGGAGGCCTAAACTGGGCGGGTGGGAAAGAGCGGCGTGCGCCCCCCGACTCGGCCCTTCAATGTCTTTCCCTACAGCTCCTCGTGCCGCCCCCGACCAGGCCAAGACGAGCCGGGCTCCGGCGCAGCGGTCCCGGAGAGCGAGAGCGAAGGGCGCTCAGGCCTTGAAACTGCGGAACTCAGCGAAGGGAAAGGTGCCTAAGTCCGCACTGGGTGAGTTGGGAGAGAAGGCTGCGAGTGCTTTGCAGAGTTACGGGGCGGGGAGCGGGGGGGAGGAAGCACCTTTGAGGCTAGGCTCCAAACTTTATCCGAGGAAAAGACAAGAAGACTGCTCAAAATGGTGGGGATCAGTATTTCGGACCCAGCAATCTAATTCCCAAGTCTGGGCTCTCCGCTGCCTCTCTTCGCTGCTGTTATGTAGCTGTCAAGAGGTTGAGGGAAAGAGATGGGCATGTTGACACACACCTGTAATCCCAGCACGTGGGAGAGAGGTGGGGGCAGGAGAACCAGAAGGTCAGTGCCATTCCTGGCTTCGTGTGAGTTCACAGCGAGACCTGATCACGGAGGCAAGTGAAACACGGATCCAGGGGCTTGTGAACTGCAGCCTAGTGGAGAAGAAGCATCAGAAAAGTCTCAAGACTAGCATTTAAGTTTTTACTAAGTGTGTGAGGTTTGTGAGGTAAAGGGCTCTACTGTGCTCCAAGGGAGAATCAAACAAGCCAAACCAGCCATCTGTGAGGAAGCAACATTAAGGCTGAGCAGAGGACCTGGATTGAGCTCCCGGCCGCCACATGGGGCTTTACAACCACCGGTAACTCCAGGTCCAAGAGATTAGATGCCCTCTTCTGGCTCTACAGGGACCTGCTCACTTGGGGTACACATATGTACATACATTTCTTTCTCTCTCTTTCTTTAAAGAAATGAGGCATTCAGCCAACAGTTTACTTCTCTGTGTGCCGGATAGCCTTCTAAACCCTGTAAAAGTGTTACCTAATTTGACCCTCACAGCATCACTGTGGGGAGAATGGTTCTATCACCCCCATTTTACAGATGGAGAGACAGGGACCTGCCCAAGGGTCTGCAGTGGAAGCTAGGTAGTGTGTCCTCATGGCCTTGCACTCAATGTGTCCCAACTCAAGTGACAGGGTTCCTTCCTCCATCACAGAGATAGCCGAGTGGTAAGTCACTGTGCTTCTGTAGTGAACTATCTGCACAACAGACGCCTTTTTCCCAATGGAGCATCTTAGGGGATGTGGCACAGTTAGTGAGACATACAGACTTGGAGAGTAGGGGCACAGGATGGTGAGCTGTTTTCTTGTCTCGGACTCCATGGCCCCTGCTGCATAAAAGGTGTTTAGATACCTGGGTTTCTTCATTTCTTGTTTCTCTCAGTTTGGTGTGTTTGTTTGTTTGGCTTGGTTTGTTTTGACAAGCTCTCACCCTGTGCCTCAGATTGGCCTGGAACGCATCATATAACACAGGCTGGGCCTTGAATTTAAGTTCGTCCTCCTGCTCCAAGCTTCCTGAATGCTGAGATTATAGGCATGCACCTTCACACCCAGCCTTAAAGTACTTGTTAAAAAGGGTATGGAAGCCAGGCCGTGGTGGCTCACGCCTTTACTCCCAGCACTTTGGAGGCAGAGGAAGGCAGATCTCCATGAGTTGGAGGCCAGCCTGGTCTACAAAGTGAGTCTAGGACAGCCAAGGCTACACAGAGAAACCTTGTCTCGAAAGAAAGAAAGAAAATAAAAGCGGGAAAAAGGGGGGGTATGAAGTCCAAAGGGAAACACCATGAGCAAAGGTGGAATTATGTTTGGACACTCGTGGTTTACATGAGTTCCTGTGTCAAGGTACCTCACTGCCTAGTTATTGGGGTTCCCTTCAATCCTGTCTTGAGATAGGAGCTCCTCAAGACACAGGACAAACCTCCCACCCCCAACCCTGGATTTGTAGCCCTGGTGGCCAGGCCACAGCCTGGTACATAATGGGTAGATAAGAATGGCAGGACAGCCGGGCGTGGTGGCGCACGCCTTTAATCCCAGCACTCGGGAGGATCGCTGTGAGTTCGAGGCCAACCTGGTCTACAAAGGGAGTCCAGGACAGCCTAGGCTACACAAAGAGACCCTGACTCGAAAAACCAAAAAAAAAAAAAAAAAAGAATGTCAGGACAATAGCCAGGTGGTGGCTGGCTTTAATCCCAGCACTCAGAGGGCAGAGGCAGATTGATCTCTTGAGATAGAGGCCAGCCTGGTCTACAGAGTGTGTTCTAGGACAGTCAGGCTGCACAGAGAAAGTCTTTGAAACAAAAAAACAAAATCTTTAAAAAAAAAAAAAAAAACAACCAACCAACTTAAAAAAAAAAAAAAAACCCAAACAAACAACCCTCTTCCCCTACAAAACCTTGAGTAGGAAATCAGTATGATGCGCTGAGATCCTGAGAGGAAGTGAGGCCAGGCCATGACTGTACGGTGCTGACTTTGGTAGCTGCTGAGAGTAAGATTACAGGGAGACTGGGAGGCAGAGCCAGGTGGACTGCTGTGAGTTCTAGGCCAGCTTGCTCTACACAGCGAGTCCAGGACAGCCTAGACTGCATTCAGGAGAACAAGGCAAGAGAATCTCTGAATTTAGACCAACCTTGTCTCCAGAGTAAGACTCCACCCCCAACCCCAAGAAGAAAAGGGAAAGCCGGGCGTGGTGGCGCACGCCTTTGATCTCAGCACTCGGGAGGCAGAGGCAGGCGGATCACTGTGAGTTCGAGGCCAGCCTGGTCTACAAAGTGAGTCCAGGACAGCCAAGGCTACATAGAGAAACCCTGTCTCGAAAAACCAAAAAAAAAAAAAAGAAAGAAAGAAAGAAAAGGGAAAGCCTCTGAAGTACTTGTTACCGTTACTCCTCAGTTCCTGTTCTGTAGAATGAGAGCAGGAATCCTGTGTCCTGTTTCCTACAGCTCTTAGGACAGAGCCTGATGGCAGCTGTGCTCAGGGTATACCTGGGTGGTGGTGGTGGTGGTTCATTGTGTTTTTTTAAGCAGTCTTGCTGGGTAACCCTGTCTGAATCTGGTACTTGCCATGTAGCTAGGAGCCGTCTTCCTGTCTCCCCGGTGCTGGGATCACAAGCGTGTACTAGCATGCCTGGCTGAGTCACATGACTAACTGAAAGCCATCCAATAGGATCTGTGGGGTTTTCAGCAGTCAGGGTCTATGGGAAATGTAGGTTTGGCTGAAAAGGGACCAGGCTGTTGAAGTATCTAGGGAAGGAAGGGACCCAGAAGGCTTCTATAAGATGGTGAGTCTGAAACGACATGCCCTATCTGCCACCCACAGCTGAGTACCAGAAGCGACAGGGTCAAGACCACCTCAAAGCCAACCTGAAATTTATGACCAGTGTGAGAAGCACCGTGCCAGAGTCTGTGACGCAGCAGGTTTGTCTGGGGTGCAAGCTATAGGAAGGGAGGGACCCAGGGGTGATAACCAAGGCTGTTTTCAGAATCCATGTGATTCTCAGCCCTGAATATAGTATGGAGTTAGTTCAGCCCTGCCCTGAGCCATAAATCCCTGTGATCGCAAGGATTTCCACCTGTCCTTTCAAACCTTATCCTGGTACCTTTCCAGATTCTGCAGCAGAACCAAGGCCGCAAAGCCTGTGACCGGCTGGTGACCAAGACGAAGAAGAAGAAGAAGAAGGCTGAGGGCACTGTGTTCACTGAAGAAGACTTCCAGAAATTCCAGAGGGAATATTTTGGCAGTTAGGCTTCCTGTCCTGGACAAAAGGCACTACCTCCTTTGACTGTCATACCTCTGCTGTCCCTGCAGTGCTGTGCCATGGGTGGCCAGTAGGTGGCAGTGCAAATCCAACCTGGTTCCAGAACCCCAAAATCTGCTATCTCAGGGCCACCAGAACAGAGCTGCAAGCCCAGCAGCAGATTTGCCCTCAAGTTGAGGCAGGCAACTGCTATTTTGGGCAGAATCACTAGTACCATGCCAGAAAAGATTCTGACCTCTTATCTTTGACCAGGATTGGGTCCCAGGTCTATTAGCTGTGAAACAGGGCCGGGAACTTGGCCCGCTCAGACCACGCCTCCAGAAGCTGGAAGTTGACTGTTGGGTTTGAGTAAATGTGGATTCAAGCAAATGTGGGTTCAAGCTTTGTGTGTGTCCGTATGCTGTTGATGTGACTCCCATGTCTGTCATCTCAGTGTGGACACCCAGGTGCTCTGTATCACAAGTCGCCCAGTCTGGGCCCAGCATAAACGCCTTCCACCAGCAAGGCCCTTTTTCTGGGCGTGGCCACTGCAGCTGCTAGAGTTGCCCAGGAAGTGGACAGTAAGGTCTAGGCTTACAGAAGTGAAGCTGCCGCAGCCCCCCTGGAGTTTATGGTCTGTTGTGACACCAGTAGAGAGCAAAAAGCCTTATGTCACATGGGATTGGGGCATAGGTCATTCAAGTCTGTACACCAGCCAAGGACAGCAGTGAAAGCCATGGTTGTGCCCCCTCAGAGGGTAAACTGAGCTCTTTCCAGCAGACACAAGTGGCCAGGGAAAGACCGTGTGGAATGAACACACTGGGGAAGAGTGGCACAAACAGCTGCTCTCCAGGGGAGCAGAGATGACCTGAAACCCGGAGACCTTTAAGTGGAGATAGAAAGGTCCCTAAGGAGAGAACTGATAGCCTTCACACAGGCGTCTTCTCCCGAGCCCGCCTCTCCATTCTCAGGTCACTGGGCCTCCTGAACCCACGGACATCCCAGAGCTAGCAGAAGGAGGATGGGTCTCTTGAGGTTTGTCTCAGTAAGCATTGGTCAGTCCTCGGATGGCCTTGGACTAATTTCCTCCATCTTACATAGCTGCTTAGCAAACAGTTTAATGCTTGGCAGAGGGGCGGAAAGAGCTCTTGGGCCCCTTTCTAGAGAACACATACTTTGGTCACATGATCACCTAGAGGATGCAGGCAGAGATCTTGTACCCTTCCTGGTATGAGAAAGAAAGGCAAGCTGGCCATTGTGGTGCAGCCCTTAATCCCAGCCCTCAGGAGGCAGAGGCAGGTGGATCACTGAGTTGGGGGACAGCTTGGTCTACAAAGCAAGTGCAGGACAGCCAAGGCTACACAGAGAAACCCTGTCTAAAAAGGAAACGTTACACACTCACAATAGAGTGCAGACCATTATCCCAAGCCTTACCAGCCAGCAGCTCCAAAAACATACCAGTTGTTACATTCAAGTCAAGGGGCCTAACAAAGGGAGGTGTACCCCCAATTAAGGCATCCCAAATAGATGCAAAAACTAGTGCCAGTATCGGTGGCACAGGCCTATAATCCTAATGCAGGCACAAGGCCAGCCTGCTCTACAAAGTGAGTCTAGGACTGCCAGGGCTATAAAGAGAAACCCTGTCTAAAAAGTAAATTGTCTGACCTGCACTTGGAAAGCTGCTGCCATACCAGCACACTCCACTTCCTGCATGTGCCTTGCCCTGCAGCTTTCTGTGGCCATTCACACTGCCTGGTCTTCTGACTTCAGGGGGCTGGGTAGAGTGGAGTAGAGCTGCTATTGGTGGTGGTCTTGGGGACTCAGGGCTTTCTACAAGGACACCAGCCTTGCCTAGAGTAGTCTGACTTGGGACATATAGAGGGCTTAGCTCAGGTCCAGCTGGAGCTGGTCAGGTTCTGGATAGGTGGGCTAGAATACTTCATACACACTTTCCCCATTCATGGGAGGCTGAGCTGTCTGCACTGAAGTTCCCCCAGCCTGAGTTGGCCTATCTGAAGTTGTCACTCAATACTGGTTTGAGCACTTTCCTGCCATCCATCATGGCCAAGATCCCTTGTCTATCCCACAGAGTGCCACAGTAAGTGCTCAGCCCTTGAGTCTCCCTGAAGAAATATACTCTTCCTGGGTTCTTCTGACTCCAAACCCTACATCCTCCACCACCTCACCAACCAAGACAAGGGGGTGAGCCAAAAAGCCTGCTGCTGCACAAGCGGGGCTACTGCTGTGTCATCCTACCCACACCCAGGCCCCACCTTGTTCCCTGCCCCCAGCACTCCAAGAGCAGCTCCTCCACCCAGCCTGCCAGGCACTCTATGTCTCATCTTTGCCCCTGGGTCTCCCTTAGGAGAAAGAAGGCTCCACAAAAGCTGAGCTGTTCTTGTTTTCAGTTTGCAACCATGGCAGTTCCTAGTGCATGGTGGGCAGCTGTCACCAATGTTAGGAAAACAGAGGGTAACAGGCACCCAGAACTAACAGCTCCAGTCTGAGCAAGTCAAAGAGCCAGCCTTTTGTCAACACCTGCCAAGGGCTGTAAATCACCATGGTCATGGGTGGCTACTAGATCTTAGCTGGGCCCCTCTTATAACGTGCCCATCCCAGGCTGCACAGGTGTGGTAGTGTAGGCTGGAGAAGCAACAGTTCAAGGTCATCTTTGGCTGCATATCAAGTTCAAGGCCAACTTGAGTTATGTGAGACCATTTATTTCCAGGTCCTCTGGTGTAGGGAGATCAGCCACAGGAAGTTCTCAGGCAGAAGGAACATCTGCCAAGTGAGGCAGATGTCTTGTCTCCAAGGGCTTCCACCTGCTTCCTGTCCCACCCTCTTGTCTTGGTGCCTCCCTCCCACTACCATGTCCCTAGGCTGGATTAAGCTACCCCTTGGCCAAATGGATCAATACTGAGGGTGACTAGGTCAGTTTTTATACCTCATCTTGGGGGTTGAGTGGGACCTGCAGTAACAAAACTGAATTGAGTGGAGCTTAAAAACGGCTGTGCTGATGAGGGTGGGGTGCCTATGCCTCAGACTCCCCACTCCTCACTGAAACCAAGCCTAGTCAGTGTAGCCAACTGATGCTTTTGTGTATGGTAACCCCAGCTGGCCTGGAACTTGGGATCGTGTCCTAGCCTCTCCAGAGCCAATAGACGCTTTTGCACACATCAAGGCATCAAGGAGCTTCCTGTTGCTGGGAGGTGGTGGTGCACCCCTTTAATTCCAGCACTCAGGAGGCAGAGGCAGGTGGATCTGAGTTGAGGCCAGCCTGATTCCAGGATAACCAGGGCTACACACACAGAAAGTCTTGAAAAACTTTAAAAGCTTCCTGTCTTTACTGACATAGACACAGCATGGTCTCTGCTTTAGGTTTAGGCGTTCCCACCCCCAACCACTGTTCTGTGCCCTACCTTAACTCCTGAGTCTGCTTGACATTCTATTCCATGCCTCTAATCCCAGTACTCAGGATCTCTTGAGTTTGAAACCAGGCTGGTCCATAGTTGAGTTCCAGGACTACATAGAGACCCTATCTCAAATGAAACTACCAAATAAAAACCCAAAACCTAAGAAGTGAAGTGAAGGAGTCACTTTGGAATAACATGTTTAAAGAGCACTCAGTATTGTTTGGAAAATCTCATTTAGCTGTTGAGCTTAACTGTTCAGATGTGGTGGGTGATGAGGCCTAACAATGGCTGTCGGAAGAAAGATACAAGGACAGACTCCAAGGTCACAGCCCAAAGTGGAAAGCTTCTACAGCTTCCGCTACTCTTGGCTAGACTATTTATGGGTGAATCCCATAGAGGCTGGGAGGACCAGTCCTAGCAATTCCAGATCTGAGTACCTCGGCCTAGATTCACCCCAACAGCCAGCACTCTCTGCTGGCACCAGGAAGGCTGAAAACACCTCTTAACCCACTAGTTTCTAGGGTTAGGAGGTAAAGTACAGGTAGCCCAGGACCCTGGAACTGGAGTCCTAGATTCCCTTTCTGCCTTCCTGCCTGAATTTCTCTTTGTGAGACGGGGCCTGCCCATTGTTATACCACTTAGCCCAGCCCTTCCACCTGATACAGGTGGAAACCAGTCTCCCTCTTGTTTGCTCAAGGACTGTGCAACTTTATCTAGGTATTTATATGCAGATAACTGGCACAAAGCCAATTGAAGAGGTGGAATTCACTGTTCCTCTCAGTAACCCACAGGTCTCCTGTAGCTAATCTTTATCCCAGCCTCAATATCTAAAACAGCTCAGGCCTGTGATGTCAGCTGTTGTATGCAGCCCAGGATCTTCCACTCAACAAATGACAGGCAAACTGGCAAGGGTACTTTCACTACAAAATAATTTATTACAGCACACACAGCTTCGCAGGACTATACACACGCACAAAGCACCTACTACCCTAAGGAACTCTCTTCTTCCCCCTTGCCTTCCGGACCTCTTCTATCAGATCTTTCAGATATTGGATCTCTTTGGCAAGAGAATCTGCCTTCTCTTTCAGAGCCTCATTCTTTTTTTCTAGCTCCTTACATTCGCCAGTGAGGGCTTCCTGCTCAGCCCTCTTCTTCTGGCGATACCTAGTTGCTGCTGTCTTGTTTTGCTCCATTTTTTTCAGCTTCTTATCCAACTTTTCAGTCTTTACTTTAGCTGTCAAAGTAACTGCAGGTAGGTCATAAGGTTTGGGTCGAGGAGACCCACGGGGAACACCTGGAGAAGTCAGGCTGTTTGGTGATAGCCTGGAGGTGGAGGGGCTATGCTGGGGAGAGCCCAGGTAGGACTCAGGGCTCATACAGATGCCACTGTCATTATCTGAGGGGGAGTCTTCCTCCTTTACACACTGAGGGAGGAGAGTAATATAAGCAGCGGAGTCAGGCTTCCTGTCTCCTTCAGAAATATCAACTTCACTGCCTAGCTCTAAACTAAAGGAATGGTCGGGAGTGGAAGACAGGACCCCTGGGGAACAGGGAAGAGGTTGCAAGAATGCAAAGGGGGCAGCCTGGTCAACTTTTGTGATACTTTCTGGGAGATGGCCAATTGGGTTCACTGTCTGAGGGGGCTCCTTATTAGTCTCTTGGACTAGAGGGGCAAAAAGATCACATGTGTCATCCAACGTGGCCAAAAGCTCATCTGGCATGGTTTCCAGGTCATCCATACGAAACAGAGCATCGAAGTCAAACTCTTTCAGATCCATTTTCTCCAACATCCAATCTGTCCCGGAAAAGGCATCCTCTGGAAAACAAAACCAGGAGTGAATGGTTCAGGTCACATCCTCAAGACAGAAAGCCATTAGAACACCAGAACCATGTGAAGAGAGAGCACTTTGTAGCAGGTGGCCCACTCACCCTTGCCGATGTCTGAGGCACTGACCAACCCATCCACAGCCAGCCATTCGGAGGAGCCCGCCTTAGCCTTGTCGCTGGAGAACCCATGAGGTTTGAAGTGCTTGGCCACCTCCAGGTAGTCATCTAAAAGACCTAGGCTTTCTTCAGCCCCCAAACCCGACTGGTCGAAGGGGGACATCAAGTCCCCCGCCAACACTTCGCTGTTCAGGAAGCTCATCTCGGTCATGTTGTGGGGCTTTGCTGGAATCGAGGAAAGCGCTTAAATCGAAGGTGTCTTTGTCCGTTACAGCAACGCTGCTGCTGGATTCCGTGAAGAGCCTGCATAAGGATCCAAAAGTCAGTCCCATCATCTTTCTATCTAAGATGCTGGATGGCCAAATCCCAGAAGCCTCTGAACAGGGAGCACATGGGCCCAAGGCCATTGTGTAAGCTTCCCCCGCGGCCGGCTCGGGTTGCACAAGATGGAGGCTAAGCTTTGCTTCACCGGCCACCCAGAGGAAGCAGCTTGTCCTCGCGTCCTAATACGGCCTTGGCCGTCGCGCCCCGCCCCTATGACTCACACCCCCGCCCCACCGCCATCTTGGCTTCGCCACGTTCGCAGGATGACACCGGGACACCGGCAAGCTCGTGGTGGCTGAGCTAAAAAACGACGAAGGGATGAAGCAGCAGCAATGACGGAACTATTGCCCCTACGCCGCCCGCCCGCCCAACCCTGTCCTATCCCGTGAGAGCCGGCGTCTCGGGGCCCCGCAAACAGGGCCGACGCGTCCGGCCGCTCGTAAAACCGCGTAAGCTAGCCAACGCGTCCAGGCCGCGGGCCGCGCCCAAACACAGCAAAGCACACGCCCTGCGCAGCCAACCCAATACTCACGCCATGGCTTAAACAGGTGGGGGTTGCCGCTGCAGAGCCTGGTGCTGCTGCCGCCGCTGCAAAGGCCAATGCTGCCGCAGGCACTGCTGCCTCTAATACGCCATGGTGGCCGCAAACCCTGCGGGAGGGGAAGAGGAAAGGTGCGATAGTGCCGACCTCTTCATCTACGGGAGAGCAAGTAGAAATGGCGGCGGCACGCCCTGAATCCGCCTTTTATATTACCGGCGAGGGACGCAGCACACCGCGCCTCCTCCCGCTGTGGTCACGTGATCTTGCTGCCTCCCTTTCCTTCCCCTACCCCCGCAACCCAGTCCCATCCCGCAGACGCCCTGGCCCGCCCCAACCTTTCTCCTCTGTACTCGGGGAGTAGCTGTGGCGTTACAGATTATTCTGAAGGCCCCATGAATGAAGATGACTGCACTACTTTATAAGAGGTTTACGACCAACAAAAGTCACGTTTCTCCATGTCGCCCCGGGGTGCGGAGGGATCTCTATACACCGAACTTCCGGTGTTTCAAAGGGCGGGGAGAAGCTCTTAGCAAAGCTATTACGGTCAAAGCCGAAGAAGCCTGGTTATCACGCGAGATGCCCATGGAGGGCGCGTCGAGCTGATTGGCCCAGGCGTGGTGAGTCATCTAAACCTCAAGTGTCTATTGGCTCTGAACCTAGGCGCTCTAGGAGCCCTAAGTCTGTGTGGGAAGGGCGGAGCCACCAGAAGTTCCTGGCGGCTTACTGTCAGAGATGTCAGAGATGACCCTGATGCAGTTGCTCTGTCATCGCTTCTGGGCAGCTTTAGTCTAGCATGGAGCAAAGAGCTCTCCAGGCGTGACCTTGGGCTGGAAAGCCCTCCTCCCCTGAATTTGGTGTTCTCAGGACTGAATGGACAGGCTTCTGGCCTGTGGAGGCCCTCCAGAGTTAGCTGGTCCGAGCTTTTACCTTCCTGATGAGTCCAGCACTTTGAGGGCAGGAGAGAGCAGGATGCTCATGTTTAGGAGTCTTATTGGGAGACATTCCGATTCCTCCAGCTCTGCATCTTTCCTCTGAACCCTATACTGAGAAAATATGCCTGACCTGAGGTCTAACCCATCAACGCCCATCCTGCCGTCATAGAGGTGCTTACTGCTGGTTTATATAGCGTCAGTTCCTTTAAAATCAAGTTTTATTCAGCTGGCTGTAGGCCCTAGGGTAGTTTTGGTTACCTCCCAAGTCTAACTTCCAGATATAAAGTACCCAAGAAGTCGTCCTGATGAGTGAGCAACGGCTTAAGTGATTGGAAGCCCCAAGTCCTGGTCAGGGCCAACCCTCCATAGAGGATGCTGTTTGCGGAGTGCCAAGAGATCCTCTTCCCCACTCCAGCCCAGAAATCTTGAGTTTCCACTTCTGTTGACGTGACTTACACAAACACCACTCCAGAGGGCTGGCTAAGTCCTCTGGGGGCATTTGGCTAACTGGCATCCACTGAGCCTATTTCCTTACCTGCGGAAGGCGGCTGTCTTTCCTTGTCCTAAGGTAGAATATGTAGCAGGACGTAGAGGCTCAGGCCTTTAATCCGTGCACTCGGGAGGCGGATCTGAGTTCAAGGCCAGACTGCTCTACAAAACATGTCCAGGACAGCCAGGACTACAAGAGAAACTGTCTCGAAAAATAAAATATGTAAAGCAACTGGCACAGTGCCTGGCACTTAGGTACTCAATGATTACTTGCAAGCCATGTACACACCATCCTAGTACCCAGGACTCAAGAGTATCACAGTATCACGGTCATCTTTGCCTACATGGTTGAAGCCAACCTGAGCTACTTGAGACCAAAAACAAACAAAAAATGTTGATGGCTATTGTTATTAAAACCCAGCCCACGTTCCCGAGTTCCTATCTCCATGCCCCATCCTACTTCCTTAGAGGATCCTTTAGACTAAACCATCTACTAACAACCAGAATGCACAAGGCCTAATAGGATAGCTGATTTTTTTTCTTAAGATTTATTATTATGTACTATAGTGTTTCACCTACATGTCAGAAAAGGCACCAGATCTCAATGTAGACGGTTGTGAGCCACCATGTGGTTGCTGGGAATTGAACTCAGGACCTCTGGAAGAACAGCCAATGCTTTTAATTTCTGAGCCATCTCTCCAGCCCAGGATAGTGATTTTTATCACCAAAGAAATCATGTGCGCACACACAGAAGTTGCCTAGTCTTTCCATGCAAAGGCAACAAGAGTAACCATGTCCTCCCTCTGCTCTGGAAACCAAAACAGGAGCCACATTGTTATATATTCATTGTTAAGCTTCCATACCTAATGTATCCTGCAAACCATGTTTTTCAACTTACATTGAACTTGTGACCCCATGAACTATGCCCACCCTTTGCCTTGCTAAACTCCTGAACCTGGGATAATTGCACTTTTGCTTCCCAGATACCTTGATGCCCCCCCTGCCCTTACACATGATGCATGCTTGCACTTATTTTTACAGCCTTCTAACAGCCAATTATCCTGACAGCTGGTCTCTATTCCCACCTACCTACCCCACAGGTAGTCTTGAACCCTGAGTCTCCTGTCCAAGTGCTAACAGCTGTTATCCCCACAGCTGTTTTCTATCAACCCTAACCCTTCCCATAAAAGGGACCTCAAAAGCCAGTGAGGGGCTGCTTGGCTGGCCAGCCTAAATAAAGCTTGTTTAATCAAACAGACTTGGGAATGTTTTTCCCTCAGGTCTTAACATATAGCCATGCACGTTATGAAACACTGACCATAATTTGACAATACAGGTCACAGGAGAATGTCTGGTGGCTTCTCCCCTCTCTCTACTACAGAGATCCACCTAGCACCCATGTAAGAAAATACCTGATACCACATACACACATCAGAACTGTTGGAAAGGAGATTTTATTTTCTTCTTCCCATGCTGCAGAAGACGCTGTTTTCCCCAGTTGAATTTCCTTCTTCAAGGAGAAAAAGAAATAGATTCTCTAGGCCTCAGAGCTAAGCTGCTCCTATAATGGACCCAGTCAAGACAGGACACAAAGATTGGTGACTGATTCCATTCCAGCAGGTTAACACACTGACCACCACAGAAGGGCAGGTGAGTGACTGGAAGGCAAGTTGTGGACCTGGCCTCAGAGAAGAGACCAAGAGTGTAAAGACTGTAAGGTGATCAAAATAAAAGTTAACACCCATGTCACCCCCATCTGCAGTTAAATATAGAACCTACATGCTGGTATTTTGGACACTTAGCGTGAGAGGCTTACAACTTCCCAGCCTGGTGCAAGGGTCAACTCTAGTCCCAAATACCTCATCATTTACCTTGACATTGGGCTTTAAGCTTTTAAAAAAAAAAAAAAAAAAAAAAAAAGCTTAAAGTAGCAGATGCTCCCAGTTCTATCAAGTCAAAATCCCAAGTGTACCTTGACAGAATGCTCTGAACACATGGAGCATGCCGTTCTTAAGACCCCTCAGGGCCCAGTTCCAGCCCTTTGTTGGATTACAGTGGAGTAAAGTCAGCCAGGGCCAACCCGGAAGAGGATAGGCCACTCCAACAGTTTTTCCATCTTTATTTTTTAAAAGTCTCAACTGTTAATATGAAGAAAAATACTGCTATCCTGAATTCCGTTTTTGGGCAAGGGCAACAGAGAAGAACCAAAATAAACTTGGATTTACTCCATTCTCAGGGTAATGAGGAGCTTTAGGCATCAAGTTAAGTATGTGGTCTGCTAACCTAGACAATGTCACAATACCTCCCAGGCAGAAGTAGGGGGCTAACAGTGGAAGTTAGAGCAGAGAACGGCAGAGTGGTGGCACAGCCCCTGGTCTTTCAACAGTGTTGAGGGAGGGCAGAATGTTTCTTCCATCCAAGCATCCCAGAGCATTTGGCCACCACTCATACTTTATGACACAGAAAATGACAGCGCAGCGGAAGGCGTGCCCAGCTGATGCACAAACCCACCAGGACAGAGCCCGTCCCACTCTTCCTTGTGCTGAGGATTTCTAAGGGGCTCTTGCTTATAAGATGGCCAAGTTATGATTTTGATTTTACAAAGCACAGCTGTTCATAAAGACAGGAGATGAATTCATTGCGTTCCCTAACTTTACAATGGCACATGGCTGTGATTATTTGGGACTTTTGCTATCTTGAGCATCTTCAAGTTTTGACAGTTCATTTGCACTCTTTCTGGCATCTTAAATGGAATCAGTAGAGAGATGACAGCTTGGAGTCTTTTAGTCCTTATGACAGGAAATCCAAATCCTATGTAGAATCTGGTCTGGCAGCCCTCTATCACCCCTCCCTCCAACAGGCACCAGCTAGAACCTTGAAGTTCTCCATGTCAGAACTTCTATTTGTACCCAGTCCAACCGAGACAACAGATGTTTTCAATTCCTGCTTCCTTCTTATTAACACCAGGGGGGTATGTTTCTGTTAAGGTTCTTGGCTTTACCCTTTCCGGTTTCTCATACTATCTTATACAAATCAGAGAAACTCCTAAAGGAGTCTTTCCACATATATAGGAGAAGGCAGAAAGGCTAAATATAGCCTGGCTCAACCCACTAACCTACAGAAAGGAAAGGCAGGCATCTGTCTCTCCTCTAATTTCAAGTGGGCTGCTCAGGGTCAGCGCTGTTTATAGTCATGTCATCTCACCCTCCTTAGGAAGGGCCAACATAGCTGCAGAGAGCGTGACCAGACTCAGTGACGGAGAGGTAGTAAGAATAGATAAAACGGAGAGACTTGATGGGAGAACAAAATACTAGATGGGCAAATCAGAACCAGCTACTGTCAGTCATGAATAGAAGAAAAAACATACTGACATGACGTTCTAAACACCTCCCTTCCCCCACTCGTAGGATATGATCACATGGGCCATAAATAGCGATCTTAGCAGCAACATGGGAGGCCCAACCCTTCCCTGGGTGTCCTATCTATGTACTCTCATCCTAAGTAGCACCAATCTCCACAGGAGTCAGGCGAGGGACAAGAGCTGGCATGTTCATGTGCTCTCTGGCCTGTGGAGGTACCTACAGTGCTCAGCAAACACTGGCAGATCGCTGAGAACAGCGGTCAGATGGGAGGTGCTGGCCCTGGGATGTTCTTGCTCTACGGAAACATTTAAGAAACATAGAGCCTGTCAAGAAAGACACTCGGTCTCCTCCTTGACCTCTGCTGCTAAAGCAAGGCCTTCTACTGGCAATAAAGGGGAGACAGCATCATCAGAGGTGCTGCCTGTGAAGTCCCCAGGCCTTCCCAGTCTGTGTGACTTTGGTGACCACATACAGAAAGACTGTGGGAACACACAGGCCCTCCAAATCAGCTTCAGAACCTATCCCTGTGCTCACAAGGAAGCACAATCTCCAACAAAGTAACAGCATCCGGCTCCTCCTGTGTGGGTCAATGTACCATCCACGGGTGAAAAACTCTTAGCACAGATAAACAGGGCTTGCTTGGGGTAGGAGAGAGGAGAGGAGCTTGTTTTCCAGGAACCAGAGTCAAACGCTGATTCGCCAGGGCAGAGGCCTTTTTGCCAACCTCACCCCGGAAACCTAAATACCATCTCAACGCTCTGCAGGCTCAGCCTGGAAGCCTTCTCCCAGCGCTTCTGTGACAGTGACTACAGGCATCGTTTTGATGAGGCAAATGTGCTCCGTGGGCAAGAGCACAGGTGGGACCAACCAAGAAAAGGAAAGACAGAGAAGACAGCAAAGAGGTCAATGGGCAGAACAGTACAGAGAAGACAGAAAAGCAAGAAATTTGGGCCAAAAAAACAAAAACACCCAACAGCTGAGGCCAGCACTCCACCATCTATGTTCGTTCCAAAAAAATCAGCCTAGAGAAAGGCGCCAAGTAGGGAGCACAGTGTTTGGTAACAAAAATAGGGATGGGTGGGAAAACCGAAGGGATGCCATTCTAATCTGCACGAAGTGACCAGGACAATGACTAGGAAAACAGGAGGCACCTAGGGACCCTGTGAGGCACCAACCATGTAGCCAAGTGTTTCTAACGGAGACTCTGGGGCTGATCACCCGACGCTCACTCCAGCTCCACCTGCCCTACGTCTGCAGCAGCACCTCCGGCTCAGACAATGAGCAGTAGAGAGTATATCCCAATTCGTCTATTTCTTGAGGGGTGAGCTCTGCCAATAGATTCACCTTGGGGTTCAGGGCACTGGGCAAGACTCCAGCCTCCAAGTAGCTGATAAGTCCCCTCAGGGCCTGCAGAAAGCGGTCGGCCAGCATGTCTGGAGACCAGTCAGCCTCCTCCTGGGCCAAGTGGAGGATGACATTGGTTAGCTGGCTGGCAGTGAGGTGGCCCAGCGCCGGAGTGGACTTGCATATGGCCTTGAGGATCTTGAGGCACAAAGATCGGCAGCCCGAGTCAGCCTGGTCCAAAGCCCGTAAACGTGCTGTCTCAGCAGGCCGCAGGCTCAGCCGCCATAGGTTGTCATACTGAGCTAACCGGTGTGGTCTGGCCACCAAGACAGTGTCACCAAGGGTCACTGATGGCAGGAAGTCAATGACAAGATGTTTGTCCCTCTCATACTGCACTTCTAGTGTCAGGGCCCCTGGGGGTGGTGCTGGTCGGATGACATAGTCCAAGAGAGACCCTATGGCTGGCCAGTTGATAGAGCCTGCCACTACCTTCTCAAATGTGTCTGCCACTGTCTTCGGGGAGAGGTAGCCACCTACGACACAGCGGTCCCAATAACTGCTACCACGAGGAAAGTACTCTGGGTTCTCACGACGGACCAGAAAGAATCCAGGGACATTCATGATGGTGTCCTCACCAGGTATGCAGGACCACAGGTTCTGCTCCAGCACGAGGGGAACAATGAGTTGGATGTGATCAGCCGTCACCACCTGCCAGAGGAGAGTAGAAGGGTTGGCTTTGTTTTTAATTTCCGATTACGAGTGTGTGTGAGTGTGTGTGAGTGTGTGTGTGTGTTGTGTGCGAGTGCATGTAATGTGCATGTGGAGGTCAAAAGTAGCTTACAGGAGTCAGTTCTCTCCCTCCACCATGTGGGATCCAGGGATTGAACCTGAGTCATCAAATTTGGTGGCAAGCACCTTTACCTGCTGAGTCATCTCATTGCCCCAGAATTAAAAGGGTTTAAATGGCTTTACTGTGCTTAAGACATATGCTACCTACAACATAGGTCCCTAACATCTTGCATTTGCCAACAGTAATGGAAACCAATGATTCAGTTAGCACACAGAGGAAACAGGACACAGGACGAGAATACAATAAAGGGCGGTTTCTTATAGCTACCCTGGTTGGTTTATTTGCTTGTTTTTGAGGTAGGGTGTCATATAACCCTACCATAGGTTGGTCTCAAGCTACGTAGCTCAGGATGACCTTAATCTTCTGCCTCCTGAGTGCTGACATGACAAACCTATTTTATGCAATGCTAACGTCTGAACCCAGAGCTTAATACAAGTAAGCTATACCAACTGAACCCACATCCCTAGACCCTATAGCTTCTTAAAAAGTATAAGCATGCGGGAGTGGTGGTGCACACCTTTAACGCCAGCACCTGGGAGGCAGAGGCAGGCGCATCACTATGAGTTTGAGGCCAGCCTGGTCTACAAAGCAAGTGCAGGACAGCCAAGGCTACACAGAAAAATGTAACTATGACTTAAAAGTGAGAAAGGATGGAGCAGAAAAACAAGTACTGCTGTGGGGCAGGATTTACAAGCAAGAGGCTTTCTGGTTGAGCCCCAGGAACAATGACTTTCTTGAAGAACCACAACACTGAAAAGCATCTGCCCACGCCCAGCCCCACCCTCCTAAGAACTGTGTTACCTGCAGATCATCATAGAGACTGCCACTCAAGTACATGTCCCGCAGTGGCATATCAGGCAGCTTGGCCCGCAGGAAGCTCCGGAGCTCAGCACATATGTCCACCGCAGCTTGCTTGGCCCGAGCCTGCTCTCCAGCAGGGATGGCTGCCCGGTTCCGGTAGTAAGAAAGAAGTTTCTCCTGCAGGGACATGCGGAGTCGTGACTTCTTCAAGTCTACCTGGCCCCTCCTGGCCAATGGTTTGGGCCGGGGCGGGCAGAATGTATCTGCCAAGGCAAGAGAGAGAGGCATGTGAGCTCTGCCCAAGCTTGCTCAGTCCCAGGAAGGAAAAGGACTTGGCACAAAGGACAAACTGCCTGACATTAGAATGTCATTAGAAATGTCTCCTCACCACAGCAGCTCAAAATGCAGCAACAGTGCCAAAGGGTTCAAGAAGCTTCTCACCTGTGTCAAAGGCAGAGGAGTCGGTGGGAAGGGTCTGCAGGGACCGGCTCAGGCCTGTCTTCATGTCCTTGTTCAGGAGTCGAGGAGAACCCATCCAGTTTGGCTCTTCCCAGCTCCTCTTCCCTGAATGGCTCAGGCGGGTGGGGCTGGTAGGGGCACTGATTGCCCGGTCGTACATCTGAAATATCAGAGAGGACCCTGGCCATATACCCGCCCTCCTCCCTCAGGCTCTGTGCACATTAAGTTCAAGAGACTTTTTTAAAAAATCTGTGTCAATGGTGGTACAGGGGATGGAACCCGGGGCCTTGTGCGTGCTGGGTAAACACTAACACTGAATTATATCCCCAGCCAATTTTTTTTCTACTTTTCTACAAAGTCACTTTTACTTAAATCAGGGCTATCCAACAAAATCACTGTTGGCATTTATGATCTGAATTCTGGTATATGAATTAAATGATAGTACACATTAAAAAGCCAACAGACATTTATTTTCTAATGAGTAAGGCAGTGATATTATTAGTAGCCTTTTAAAGATAAACTGTTAGGTTTACCCTTTCTCCCTTTTTGTTTTGTTGTGTTTTGTTTTTCGAGACAGGGTGTTTCTGTGTACCCTTGGCTGTCCTGGACTCACTTTGTAGAACAGGCTAGCCTTGAACTCAGAAAGATCTACCTGCCTCTGCTTCCCGAGTGCTGGGATTAAAAGTGTGTGCCACCCATGCCTGGCTTCTCCCTTCTTCTTAATCCCAGTAAAGATCATTTCTGTTCCAGGATGTACTTCTTGGGATTCTCCAAATCCTCCACCAGGGTCTCCTCTCCCCAGGTGATGCCTTTGCTCTTGTTGGCATCTGTGTAGGAGAATCCAGCGGCCAGACCATGGCGATCTGGTCCAGTGTTAAGCTTGCCTCTCTTTTCCACATGTAGCACTGGGCACACTGCCTTTCTCAACATCACTAATTGCCAGGCAGTGGTGGTACACACCTTCAATCCCAGCACTCAGAAGGCAGAGGCAGACGCATCTCTGAGTTCAAGGCCAGCCTGGTCCTCAGAGCAAGTTCCAGGACAGCCAGGCTACACAAAGAAACCCTGTCTCAAAAAACAAAACAAAACAAAAATATACATTTTAATCCCATTAAACTCTCGGCTGATCAACACCACAAATGCTATGACACAAAGACATGTATATGAAAGTCACAGGACAACTTAGGGGAGTCAGTTCTCTGCTTCCACCACGTGGGTCACTGGGATCAAATTCTGGTTGTCTGGCTTGGGACAAGCATCTTTACCTATTAGGCCATCTCACTTGCCCAGACTCTATAGACTTCTGTTTTCACTTTTTGATCATTTCCTCCTATCACTAAAGTTGCTTCAGTATTTTCTGACTATACATATTCCTTAAGAATATTCCATGCTGGAAGGGCAGGGAATGTTGCCCAGCGACAGACTGTTTACCTAACACTCCATGTTGAACACTGATTTATTTATTCCACAAACAGTTACCAGCTATTCCTCAATCTCACCAGTGTCCCAGCACACTCCAAGCACACTGAGATCCCTAGATGTCTCAGGTCCCTACATGAGATGGCACCCTGTAGCCAAGCAGAGCGGCCCATCCTCAGTCTCAGCACTCAGAAGGCCAAGGCAGGAAAGACTGAAGTCCAAAGCTACAGAGTGAGCTCCAGGCCAGGCCAACTACAGTATGAGACCTTATCTCAAAACAAACGGACAGTGGGAAGACTCAGAGGGTAACATCAATAAAAAAAATTTTTTACAAAGTCAATGTAATTGTGGTTAACCTGTGCACAGCTTTATGTATATTTTAAATTTTATGTTATTTATATTACTTAAACCAATGTAAATGCTATATAATTAATTTTTCTGCTTGTTTATGGAATGACTCAAAAAATTCTGTATCTATTCAGTGCAAATGCAATGTTTATGTTGTTTGTTTGGTTGGCTGGTTAGGTTTTTCAAGACAGGGTTTCTCTGTGTAGCCTTGGCTATCCTGGACTCGCTTTGTAGAACAGACTGGCCTCGAACTCACAGAGATCGGCCTGCCTCTGCCTCCTGAGTGCTGGGATTAAAGGAGCGCGCCACCACGCCCAGCTTTGTTTGTTTGTTTTAAGGCATGGTTTCTCTATGTGACTTTGCTTGTCCTGGAACTTCCTCCATAGACCAGGCCTTATGTTCCCATTATAGTGTCAAAGTGTCCCTCAGGAGAGCACCACTTTGTAGAGGCAACTCACCAACTCCCATACTGGGACCAGGCTGCACACACTTACCCGCTTAACTGCCAGTGTGGCGATGCCCAACATGGCTGCTCCACCCACACCCAGCACCAGCCGGGCATTGGAGAGCACAAAATCAATGGCCGTGCCAATGCCATTGTCATCCTTCTTGCCTTTGCGCTCGCCAGCGCCTGCCATTGCTCACCTGAGAATGAAAACAACACAGCATCACCACCTGGGACCACAAGAACCATCCCCTTCATGTCCTTCCCCATCACAATCAAGGTCACGGCATACAAAATCTAGGACTGCATACTCTAGGGTCCAGAGGGAGGTACCATGCCCAGAGACTCACCTGGATACACAGGAAAAGAAATGCTCGCATATACTGTGGGAAAACCTTTCAACAGACCTGAGACTACAGCAAACATTAAGTTCACTATCAATCCTGGTTTTGTCCTATAATAAAGTATCCCACCATACAACACAAGCTGCTGAGAGGAGAACAGGGTCTTCCTTTTTTAGCCACCTCTTTGGGAACATTAGGATTAAGAAGCAGACAGGCAATGGTGACACACACCTGTAATCCAGCACGACAGAAGGCACATTTGGAAAAAAAAAAAAAAAAGCCAGACAGTCCTGCCTGGTCTACAGAGTGAGTTCCAGGATAACCAGGGCTACACAGAGAAACACTGTTTCGAAAGGAAGGAAGGAAGGAAGGAAGAAAGGACTGTCAAGTCCAAAAATACTCTTTTTCTTGATGTGCTCATATTATGGTACTTTCCTTTTTCTTTTTTCTTTTTTTTTAATATTTATTTACTATGTATACAGTGTTCTGCCTGCATGTACACCTGCAAGGCAGAGGAGGAAACCAGATCTTACTATAAATGGTTGTGAGCCATCATGTGGTTGCTGGGAATCGAACTCAGGACCTTTGGAAGAGCAGACAGGGCTCTTAACCACTGAGCCATCTCTCCAGGCCCCAGCACTTTCCTTTTACTACCTTTTATTTTTAATTAAAGCTTCTGGTTCAGGGACATAATGATAGATTACTTGGCCAATTAAAATATATTCCTACTTCAAAAGCACAAAGACACCAAAGAAGAAAAGCCATGGTATGAGCTGGGCATGGTAGCACATGCCTTTAATCCCAGCACTCAGTAGGCAGAGGCAGGTGGATCATTCTGAGTTTGAGGCCAGCCTGGTCTACAAAGCAAGTCCAGGACAGCCAAGGATACATAGAGAAACCTTGTTTTGAAAAAACAAAACAAAAAAAAGCCATGGTATGTACATGTGGGGTCAGGTAAGACAGATTTCCTTCCAGCTGCTGCTGTGACAGAGATGGATACATGACATCCAGTAGAGACAGAGTATTCTGATCAGGAAAGGGAGGATACTTGGGGCTGGAGAGATGGCTCAGAGGTTAAGCACACTGACTGTTCTTCCAGAGGTCCTGAGTTCAATTCCCAGCAATAACATGGTGGCTCACAACCATCTATAATGTGACCTAATACTCTCTTCTGGCATGCAGGTGTACATGCAGGCAGAGTATTGTATACATAATAATAAATAAATAAATCTATACAAAAAAGAGAGGACACTCATATTTCCACAATGACCTCAATTTTATTTTATTTTATTTTTAATTTACTCACTTATAATTTATACAGTTTCTGCCTGCTATGTGAGGCACCATGTGGTTGCTGGGAATTGAACTCAGGACCTCTGGAAGAGCAACCAGTGCTCTTAATCTCTGAGCCATCTCGCCAGCCCCTCAATTTTAAGAAAAACCTTTACAGATAAATTTACAAGGAGAAGCACTGGATTCAGAGCTCTCTAACCCATGCTTTAAAGCAACAGCAGGAGAGCCAGGCGTGGTGGTGCACACCTGTAATCCCAGCACTGGGGAGGCAGAGGCAGGCGGATCTCTGAATTCAAGGCCAGCCTGGTCTACAAAGCAAGTCCAGGACAGCAAAGGCTACACAGAGAAACCCTGTCTTGGAAAAAAAAAAAAAAAGGAAAAAAAAAAAAAGGCAACAGCAGGAAGGAGGGACCCTCCTCCTTCCGAGTCCAAGGCAGCAGAGGCCTCACTGAGCCTGTCAGTCCTAGGCCCTGCTGATGACTGGGAAGATCAAGGCAGGTGCAAAATATGGGTTTCAGAGTCAGAAGTTCTGAGACCTGAGTACTTGCCTTGAGCCTGAGCTAATTTGCTGGGTGACCTCAAATGGGTTCTTTAACCGCCTAGCTATGATTGCTTCATGGTCTAAATCACAGGGTTGCAGTGAGGAAAAGCAGTGGTTACAACACCACATGCAAAATATTTCATCCACTGTAAACCCAGCCTTCAAGTGACGGCCTTCATTAAGTCAAGATTCCCATCCACCAGAGAGAAGGGCGGCAACAGACTGCCCAGCTACACAGCATGGTTTGAGATGAAGCTCAAACAGCCTCAAAAACACTGAAACCCAATCAGGGCACGGTCGCACACCTGTAATCCCAGCACTCTGGGAGGCAGAGGCAGGAGGTTTTCTGTGAGTTTAAGGCCAGCCTGGTCTACAAAGTGAGTCCAGGACAGCCAGGCCTAAACAGAGAAACCCTGTCTTGGGGGAAAAAAAAAAAAAAAAAAAAAACACTGAAACTCCCCTGTGCTTGAGATGAAAACAGGTAAGCAGAGCAGGCTGGTTACGGGCCTCCCTGCTAATCTAACTCAATACTGCCACGCTTATCCAAGGACTAAGTGGCCCCAGACCTGATGACTTGGAAGCGAGCACCTACAAGCTCACAGGGAGACAAGGCTTTATTCTAACCCTTCCTTAATCAGGTTACTGTCCCTTCAACATCTACCCTGATTCTACTGCCTTCAACCTCCAGGAGACACGAGCTCCCCTGGCAAGGAAAGTCAGGCGTGGCTCCTCAGGGAAAGCAAGGAAGAGGACTGTGTTTAATAGGTACAGCTTCAAATAAGCCAGATTTAAAAAAAAAAAAAAAAAAAAAACTTCAAAGGCAGGCAGATCGCTGTGAGTTCGAGGCCAGCCTGGTCTACAAAGTGAGTCCAGGATAACCAAGGCTACACAGAGAGACTCTGTCTCAAAAACCACACACACAAAAAAATTTTTTCAAGAAACTTGTTGCATAATACTACTGACCTGTGCACTTTAACCACCAAAAATGGCTTAAACACAGGGGAGGCAGGGGAGAGGGGGAACCCTTAGCTAGCAGAAGGCTGGGGAGAACTGTGCTCTGAGAACACTTTGAGCAAGCTTTATTTAAACTATTCCCCTAGACACGAAGGAGAAAATGCCCACCTCTCTGCTAGATGAGGACGATAAGGCCTTGCAGTTCCCTAGCTAGATAAGACAGAAGTAGAACATAACTGAACAAGTTCAGGTATTTCCATAACCATGTAAAGCCTGAGTACATGTGACAGTAGCTAACCGATAGTCAAAGTGGTGCTCCAGCAAGCAGTACCCCCAATAACGGCCTCGGAAGCAGATTCCCTCTGGTCCTCCCTGCCTTCCAGCTTTCCTCCCACCTCCCCTCAGGGGCAAAACACAGAAACTAGCAGGGTATGGTAACACAAGCCTCTAATCCCAGCACTGGCGGAGGTGGGCTGATACAGGCAGATCTCTGTGAATGTGGGATGAGCCTGGTCTTACATAATGAGTTCCAGGCCAACCAGTGTTACATCGTGAGAACCAGTCCCAAAATAAACAAACATACAAACACACTAACCAACTAGAACTCAGAACCCAAGGACCCATTTCCCTTAAAGCCAACCATAGAGCAGAATCACAAATATCACACCAGGGGCGGAAAATAGCTCAGTGGTAGACAGAGCACTTGCCCCTCTGCTCAAGTCTCTGGGCTCCATCCCCAGCATTACTACCGAAAAGGAAATAAAACCACTTTGTTGTAACTCTACTTCTCCCCTGACTTTCTGTTTAACAGTCTGTAGCCTCCCTGGTTGACTTTAAGTCTTAAAGGGACCTGCACCACATGTAACAGAAAAGAAACTTAGGGGCCAAAAAGCGCTGGAAAGACAGGCAGGCCTGGCTGGGCTTCCTCCTCAATCCATTATTATTAGATTATTCACTATACCCAGTCCTAGATCCACTCAGCTCTCCAATTGCTGACCCTAAGCATATAAACGGGTGACTCATCCTGAGTCTCTGAGCCTTCGTTCTAAGTGTTCCATACAAGTGGTACTTCTCACAGGGCAACAAGCATGAGTCCCTCCCCAGAACCATGTCACCCAAGCTGGCCTCAAACTCCCTATGCAGCTCCCCACCTCCTGGTCCTCCTGCTTCCTCTCGGGTGCTATGATTACAGGCATGTAGCACCACACCGGCCTGTTCTCTCCAAGTTAAAGATGAAGAAACTGAGGTACATGTTCAATAACTAGCCCAGAATAACTTACATATCAGTGTGCAGCCAGGGCTTGACTCCAGAGCTTCCGCTGCTGAGAACCAATCCACAGGAGACCTAACCAGCCTGCAGCACCACCCAGCTCCTCTCCAACCACTAGACTCCAGCCAGCTTCACGAAAGCATTCTTTTCTTTTCTTTTTTTTAAGATTTATTTATTAAAAACAAAAGATTTATTTATTTATTATTTATACAGTGTTCTGCCTGCATTGTGAGCTTGCAAGCCAGAAGAGGACACCAGATCTCAGTATAGGCGGTTGTGAGCTATCATGTGGTTACTGGGAATTGAACTCAGGACCTTTGGAAGAGCAAACAGTGCTCTTAACTTCTGAGCCATCTCTCCAGCCCCACAAGAGCATTCTCTTTTTTGTTTGTTTTTTGTTTTTCGAGACAGGATTTCTCTGTGTAGCCTTGGCTGTCCTAGACTCACTTTGTAGACCACGCTGGCCTCGAACTCACAGTGATCTGCCTGCCTCTGCCTCCTGAGTGCTGGGATTAAAGGCGTGCGCCACCACACCCAGCCCCATGAGAGCATTCTTACACTGCTGTGAGAGTGTAACATGTGACACATTATCTACTGTAATGAAGAAACTAACTCTGTGGCATTTGAGGGTTTTATTTTGCTTTGTTTTCACTTCCAGACACAGGCAGTTGTTTAGCCAGGCTGACAAATTCACTACCTGTCTCAGGCTTTCCCAGACAGTCTGTCGTACAGCCTAGGCCGGCCTGAAATTTACTACCTGTCCCAGGCTAACTCTGAACTTATGGTTCTCTGGCCCAAGCCTCCTGAGTACTAGGATTACGGGTTTGTTCCACCACACCTACCTCTGCATGTTTCCCTTGACAGCAAGATTTAATGCAATCCACAATCAAAACATCAGACTGCATTTCAGGACCTCCCCACTTCTTCAGACCCGCTCCCTTTCCCTGGGATGCAGGATTCTATGGGCATCACCCCACTCTGATCCTGCACTGTCAACGCTGGGTCTACTAATCAATGCAAGGGTGGCTGAGAACTGAAAGGCATTACTCGTTCCTGCTTTCTGTCTCAGTAAGCATTACCCTCTACCCAACTGGCAAGCTTTCTAGCACAGTTACACTTTTTGCCTTTCTTTCTTTTCCTTGTTTTGAGACAGCGACTATACTGCCCAGCCTAGCTTCAAACTAAGGCTCCTCCTACCTCAGTTTCCTGACTGCTGGAATTACCAGCATGTACAACCATGCCCAAGCTTTCTGTGGCTACTCTTCAGCCTCTCTCCCCTTATCAGCCAACTGGCCACCAAGCCTTACTGTTGTCTGCGCTGCTATTCACATATGACCTCCTCAGCACCTCTTTCACTGGCCCTAGTTTATTCTCCACACTACTCTGGTACCCTTCAGGACACAAATGTGACCATCATTCCTCCTTCTTAGAGAGCTGTGATGAGCCAGGAAGTAGTGGCGCATGCCTTAAATCCCAGCACTACAGTGGCAGAGGCAAGTGGATCTCTGTGAGCTCCAGGACAGCCAGGACAACACAGAGAAACTCTGACTCCAAAAACAGAAACAAAACAAAAAGCTGTGGTGGTCCCCCGGTCAGACACTGGGCTCTAGAACAGGAAAGTAGCCTTCCATCCGTGGCCCAATTCCAACCCCAGCCACACTCCTTCCAGCACTGTAACCACACCAGGCGCAAAGCTGCCAAGTGTCCACCTGCAGGCCTGTGTTCCCCTTCTCCCCGCTGCCGCAGGCTTCTGCTTCTCACTTGAAGCAGATCTCTATAATGTCTTTTCTGTAACCGCAATTCTCTCCTACCACCCACACCAAGAGAGGGTCATCTTCACTGCAATCTCCATGGTGTTTGATACAGTGCCCTGGCACGGCATGCTCATAGCAAAATTAATTCCCACTGAACTCCTAAGTAAAAGGTTGTTTTTCATTGCAGGATATTTGATCCCATTGTGAACCCTGAGATTGTGAACTGTAAAAACCTGTTTCTTGTTTGGTGTGGTTCAGCCCTAACATATACCTTTTAATCCAAGAACTTTCTGTTTATCGTAAACAGGCGATTATAGTGTGGCTCAGCCCTAGCACACACCTTTAATCCAAGAGTTTTCTGTACAAAGGATTTAATAAAGTTAACCCTGGGTCAGGAGGCAGAGCAAGAAACCGACAGGGATTAAGTTGAAAGGAGGGACTTTGAGAGAAGGGTACTTAAGACAGTGTGGAGCAGAAGCTCTTTGGCTCTTAGCACTTGGCTTTATCTTCCTGGACTGTCGGGTGACCTAGCAGGCCTTTTCCTCCTGGGCCATCAACTGACCTAGCAAGCTTTTTGGCTTTTGGCTTTTTAGCTCTTTGGCTTTTAGCATTTGGCTTTCTCCTCCTGGGCCGTCAGGTGAGCTAGCAGGCCTTTTCCTCCTAGGCTGAGCTAAGCCAGAAAGGCTTTTTCCTTCGGGAGGTGAGCTGAGTAGGAAGGTTAGCTGGGTGCTGTCTCTGCCTCTCTGAGCCAGCAGATTTTCACCCCACATCTCATTCCTCAGTCTTTATTGGTAAAATTGAACGATTTGGGATTTACTTTCTTATTAAGACAGTTTTTTGTTTTTAAGATTTATTTTAAGCTGGGCGTGGTGGCACACGCCTTTAATCCCAACACTCGGGAGGCAGAGGCAGGCGGATCGCTGTGAGTTCGAGGCCAGCCTGGTCTACAAAGTGAGTGCAGGATGGCCAAGGCTACACAGAGAAACCCTGTCTCGAAAAACAAAAAAACAAAACAAAAAAAAGATTTATTTTATATGTGTGTACTTTGTTTGCAAATAATGTCTATGCACCACGTATGTGCCTGGTGCCTATTGAGGCCAGAAGAGGTCATCAGAGCCCTTGAAACTGGAGTTATGGACAGTCATGAGCCATCTTGTAGGTGCTGGGAATTGAATCTGGACTTTCTGCAAAAACAAATGCTCACAACCACTGAATGTCTCCAGTCCTAGTCCAAAGTTCTTATTGGACCCTACCTTTCTTCTCTATCCCCAGAGCCTAGGCATATAAAGGAACCTCTGGAAAGTTCCTGAATTAAACATGGCCATTATGCTGCAGTGGAGCTTCCTGATGTCAAAGTCTTCAAGAGTATATAGAGCTAGGGCCAGTGAGATGGCTCAGTGGATAAAGGCACTTGGCGACAAGCCTGAAGATCAGAGTTCAATCCTCACAGCTCACAAAATAGAGAACCAACTCCCTCAAGTCTTTTGGCCACCACATGAATGCTAAGCCACATACACCCACAATAAACAAACGTAGCCTGGCACTTAAGAACAAAGGGCTAGCATTCCACCTGCCAAGAACCATTTCCAGTGCTGTGTGTGCACTATCTAGGCCAATTCTCACAGCACCTAGGGATTAAGTACTATTAGTTCTATTTCACACGATGAAATGAAGGCCTGGGAAGGTTTAGAGACTTGCCCTGTGTCTCCCAGCTACTACTTAGCAGTGCCAAGATTTGACGGCAGGCACTAAATATTATGATTGCTATACCAATTACGCACTAGTGATAAACTTACGTTTCAGGAAAGATGCTGTAATACAGCTCAACAGACAAGCTGGCTTGGAACTGAACTCTAATGGCTTTAACCACTCTTTTCTACTGTTCTCATATATCAAATAGTCTATGAAATAAAATAATGCCAATTCTGTTCTGCTGGGGCTTGTTATCCAAGGCCCATGTTCCTCAGTAATAGGACCCACTTGTCGACAGGTTTTCTCTATGTAGCCTATATTTTACCTAGTGAGTTTTAGGGAGTAAAGCAGATACTTTGATGATAAAGGAAAGGCCTTCCCTTCCCTAGCTTCTTGCACAGAAAAAAGAAACTGCGAGGATCTAGGGTCTACTACCTACCTGAGGCTTCCTAATGCATCTGTGAGGTGGGGTGGGGGAGCCAAGAGTATCTCGTGAAGGCACCTTCGTCCTCTTCTTGGAATTAGGGTAGGAGGGGAAGAGAGGATCTTAAACAAGGCCTCCTAGTTTGCTACGGAGGAAGACCAGGCCCTTCTCCAGCTGCTTCTCCCGAGCCTCCAGATCCTCAAGTTTCTGGTTTTTCCTGAATTCACGGCGGATGGAAGCAAAGTAGAAGTCTCGATCGGTGTAGCGAAGCTCTCGGCCTTGGCGCAGCAGAGCCCGGTACAGACTCAGCACCGCCTCTCGGCTCCAGGGGGCCATGGGGGACTGACAAGGACTAAGCGGCACACTCTAAACAGAAGAGAAGACACAGAAGCCTAGAATCAGAATTGACGGCAGCAGGGCCCTGTTAAGACACTGTGGGTCAGAGGTTCTTACCGCCAGATACAAAGACGTCAAGGACTTCGTGGTAGAACTGGAGTCAGATTCCAACCTCTTGACAGCCCTTCCTGGGAAAGCTCAGTTTATGGCTCACCAGGGTTCAGGGAGTAGACTGCCTGACCTTGAGTCCCCACATGCCATCCCACTGCCACGGCACTTAGTCTAGAGTCCGTAACCCCACTGAGCATCAGTGTCCTCACAGTAAAACAGAGACAATGATATTCATGAGATACCTACTGTGGAAGGTTATTTTTAGAACCGCTCCTGAAAAGCACCTGTAACGGAACTCTACCAGAAGGCGTGGCCTAGAGTGCTTAAAGACAAGGAGTTAGCCATCATCGCATCCTGGTACCACCATATGAGCAGCGTCGCCTTGAAAGGCTTTCTTCTTCATCGTTGCTGTTTTAATTACTTTTTTAAAAAAATGTGTATGGGTATTTGCCTGGATGTTTGTCTACAAACCATTGTGTGCTTTCATATCCCAAGACTGGAGTGATACACTTGTGAGGCACTGCATAGGAGGTGCTGGGAATTGAGCTCTGGAAGAGCAGCCAGTACTCTTAACCACAGAGGCATCCCTCTACCCCTTTCTTTCCTTTTTTGTTTTTATTTTGGGTTTTTAAAAACATTTTATTTATTTCTATTTTATGAAGTTTTTTGTTTGTTTGTTTTGCCTGCATATGTGTCTGCTTCAGGGTGTCAGATCATAGAGTTACAGACAGATGTGAGCTGCCATGTGGGTGCTGGGATTTGAACCCAGGTCCTCTGGAAGAGCAGTCAGTGCTCTTAACCACTAAGCCATCTCTCCAGCCCCCTACTTTTTTGTTTTGTTTTGTTTGATTTGGTTTTTCTGAAGCAGTTGTGTCTTCTACTGGAGCCCTGGCTGTCCTAGAACTCATTCTGTGGAACAGGCTAACCTCAAACTCAGAGATCCGCCTGCATCTGTCTCCTGAGAGCTGAAATTAAAGGTATGTGAAGACAGCGCTCCCAGAAGGAAGTAATTTGCCCACCTGCCACAACCATCCAAATCTTAAAGCTGGAGTGAGGGGCCTTACATGTGTGCAGCACTTCCCGGTGTTCTGCAAACTTTTCTAGTACAGTGCCCAGTCACACTAGGCTCAAACTATGCCGAAAGGAGGAATGCTCCCGATATCCCTACGTGGGAAGATCGTTGTACGTGCCTAAATGTGTTTGAGGGGTGGAAGGAGTATTTGGATTAAAAAAAAAAAAAAATCAACTGGACTTTGGGCCCCAAGATAGGAACGACAGCCTCTCTGACCTCGCTAACTTCCAACGCGAACCTAGGCAAGGCCGCCGTTCTGTCTCTTTTTCCTCAGCTGCAGAGCAGCTCCCCTTGGCCCTGAGTTGTCTTCCATGATGCAAAAGATGCAGAAAAACTACGGAGGGCTGGAAGGAGGGTGTCTCCTTCCGGAGGAGAGGGACTAGAACAAGGTCGCTGAGCGACCGACTATGGGTCCTGGTCGGGGTACAATTCCCGAAGGGTGGGGACACAGACCCCGGGGCCAGGCTGGTTCTGTGGCTTGAGGAACCAGGGTCTGAGGCGTGGCGGGGCGAGGCTTGGAGGCCCCGGTGGGAGCCGGTAGCCCCGACCGGCCCGAGCGCAGGCGGGCGATCCCCAGCCGCCCTCATTCGCTCCCTCACTCACCGCGGGCCTCGCGCTACCTCTCCTCTGGACTCGCCACTCGCTCAGTACCTCTCTCGGGGTCACCCATCAACATGGCCCCCTTTACTTCCGGGGCACGACCTCGCTCGCGGGGCCGACGGAGGCTCGGCAATGAGCACGGAGGCGGACGGAGGCGGAAGGACTTCCGGTCGGCCCCTCCGCAGCCTCCCTCCGGAGGCGGAGCCTGGGATTTGGTCCGGCCCTGCCCACCCTGGGCTCCGCCCACAGACGCTGCCCCTCCTCCTGAGTGATGTCACCTAACCCACCCACCCCCGCGGGCCCTCCCTCCTAAAGCATCTCTATGGAGTCTCTATGTGGGCACTGGGCTGGTTAGTTGTGGGTTAAGGGAGGGGCAGCGAGTCCTCGCCCTCCACCAGCTGCGGGCATCTAGGAATTTGCCCCCGCCCCAGTTTGACTGGTATGATGACAGGCGGTTAATTCAGCAATTACCACCTAAACTGCACCAACTCCCAGAGCTACCTTCAGGAAATGAACTGGATGCTTTACGCCGCGTTTTGTCCAACCCAGCCTCCCTATTTGGTTGGCTTCCTTTTTCCAGTTTTACAGATGGAAAAATCGAGGCCTAGAGAGGCTGGGTCATTTACACTGAGTGCTGAGCCATGCAGAAGCTTGCAGTGGACCCCAAACTCAATCTTCTTCCAAAGTGTGAGTCTTCCCATTCGTTCTTCTAGGCCGTCCTACTTTGCTTTGTAAAGAAATAATTTTGTGACCCAAATCTACTTGGCGACATTTCCAGGGGGAAGACCAGATAAGGTTCATATCCCTCAGGACTGCCACACCAGTAGAATAGTTTTATAATAGCAAAGGACAAGGAGACCTACTGGGGGGGCAGACCTTAGGATACCTCACACACACATTGAGTCATCTAGGATGTCACGGTTGTCTTTTCCAGATTCGCTAGCCTTCCCAAACCCACCTTACCTCTGCCTTGTGCTGCCAGTGTGATGAGGGCCATGGCCATTAGAGAATCATCTAGCACCCACATGTATCTGGTGTTGTGGAGGCCAGAGACCCACAGCAGAGGCACTGGTGCAAACCTCGGAATTCTGCTGGGTTTCACGGAACAGGGGCCCTCCGCACTGAGGACAGGATTGACGTAACAGGTTCTTACACGGATTGTGGCTCGAGGAGCACAGGTCCACACAGAGTAGGAATTCCACTGGTGAATGGATGAACCAGAAGGTCAAAGGCCAGAGTGATGAAGCCTGTCTGATTTGGAAGGGGCCCCTTGGGATGCTGGTGCAATGAGTTAAGTTTCCTGAGCCTTGCTTTCCTCATCTGTGAGTTCTAGAAGGTGATAAAAGAACAGCTTCAAGAGCCACTTACCATATTTTTCGGACCATAAGATGCACCCAGTTTTTAGAGCAGTAAAACAAGAAAAAAAATATTCTGAACCAAATTAGTACTGGTATAATGAAATATTTATTAAAATATAACAAGATAGGGTAATATTAAACAGTGTTACCTCAACAGGAGGAAAAACTCAAGCACTTTTCTAGTTTTCTGGAAACCCCAAAAACTCATCATCACTAGTGTCAGACTTTAGACAGCTCAGTTGCTGACAGTCACTTTCTCACTGTCTTCACTATCTTCATATGTGACATTCTCTTCAGTCCCACCTAAGGCATTGCTAATGCCACAGTTTTTGAATGATTGTACAACGATTTCCTCCTTCACTGACTGCCATGATGTTTTAACCCCTTCACAGACTTGAGTGACAGTGGGCCTCTCCATTCGTCCTGTTGGAGTCAGGTCACGATTCCCAGCAGCCAGCCATTCGGTCCACTCTTCTCTCATAAACACTTTAAGTGGTTTGTTGATTGAAACATCAACAGGTTGCAACTGCCTGGTAAGACCCCCAGGAATCACAGCTAAATGAGTCTTTAAATCTGTTTTTTTGTCGTTTCGCTAATATGTGCCCTGAACTGGTCAAGCACTATAAAGCAGATTTTTTTTCAGAAGCCCTCCAGGCTGTTTGGACCACACTTTCTCTAATAATTTTTTCTTTCTTTCTTTTCTTTTTCTTTCTTTTTTTTTTTTTTTTTTTAACAGCATTGAGTGCTTTTATTATACAGAATTTAATAATTAAAAGTCCATTCTCAGGCCGAGTGGTGTTGCACGCCTTTAATCCCAGCAGAGGCAGGCGGATCGCTGTGAGTTTGAGGCCAGGCTGGTCTACAAGGTTAGTTCAGGACAGCCAAGGCTACACAGAGAAACCCTGTCTCAGAAAAACAAAACAAAACAAAAATTCCATTCTCGTGGCATTTTCATAGAAGAAATATTGAGAAACTCTTTATGGGAAAATACTGAGACAATAGCTGCAGCTGTAACGGAACTAAATTTAGCAGTGACTTGCTTTCAAATTGTATACTCTCTCTTGTTAACAGACTATGGAACAAGCAACACAATTCCATACACTAAGAAAGTCGTTCATGTAAAGGTTTGAGAGCCTGATAGCCCTCCATCTGACGGGAGCAGCACTTTAATCGCATTTGGATGTTTTTCTCCTCATGTACCGATGTCCTTCGCTGTCAATAGCTTCATAGAGGTCCTTTTTGTTCTCTTGTGTCCCATGCACATAACCAGTGTAAGCCACAGAGGGAAAGGGCTACCAGCCCAAAGGCCAGTACAGGTTTCTTAGGTTTAATGAAGAGCTCTGGGTACACAGCTCAAAATAAGGTCGAGGTGTGTGTCCCTCGGAGGCCTGGACTTTCAAAGTTGCTCTCTTTTGTTGGTTCTGTTTTAACTGGTGGAGTCTCAGGTCCTAAGGACATCTTGGCTACTGAAGATTATCACTTTGAGCAACTGCAAAGCCAGAGAACCTCCAGCGGGGACTCCAGACACAGGCACGCCCTGTGTCCCAGATCGCCCCCAGCAGGGCGAACCTTCCAGCCCATGAACCACACTTTTTCAATCCGTCTGTCCTCTCACATATCCAGAATGAACAATTCTGTCTTCTCCCGTATGCCCAGTAACGATTTCTGCATAGCAGTGTGGCCCCACTGGAGTCAAGGAGGGACAAATGGTAGCTAGAGCTTCCGTATTGCTACACATTTTATTGCACTCCCCTTGCCCTGCTCCCTGCAGCAAGCTGACACGCACCTGCTTACCCAGCAGGCTAAGATCAGCATTCAGCTCAAGTCAGAGCGATGAGGTGGGGAACGAGGGCCCCAGAATCCACCCCACTCCACCCCACCCCCGTGCACGCAGACCAAGCTCTGTGTGAGAAAGGATTTCGGTAATGCCGCCCACATCTCTTCCTCTTCCTGCAGACACACTGAACCCAGCACACATTCCTCGGCTGGCATACTGAAGACGTCAGTAAGTGACCTTGCTGATGCCGGATGGACAGCAATCAGACCATAAGGCACGCCCTAATTTCCCCCTCCCCCCACTTTTGGGTTTCAAAAAATACGATAATCGGTAGATCGGATGCCTAGCATGGATATGGCTCCCAGGGTCCATCCTCTGTCCCGAAGGAGGAAAAAGAAGACTGCCTCATAGGACTAAAGATGGAGACTAAGTGTCAGAGAGCCTGAAAAGGTGACCATTGTGGGTATAAAACATCATTCTCTCTCGTGCATGGGTAGGCCCAAGGGGATATTGGGCCAGGAAAAAGATTTTGGAAATAGGAGCTCAGCAATTAAGAACACTGGCTGCAGCTGGGCATGGTGGTGCACGCCTTTAATCCCTCAGCACTTGGGAGGCAGAGGCAGGTGGATCTCTTGTGAGTTCCGAGGCTAGCCTGGTCTACAAAGAGAGTTCCAGAACAGCCAAGGCTACACAGAGAGACCCTGTCTCGGAAAAAAAAAAGAAAGAAAGAGAAAGAAAGAAAGAAAGAAAGAAAGAAAGAAAGAAAGAAAGAAATTGACTCATGTCAGCTAAAGAGGAGGAGAGGAGGAGAGTTAAATGGATTCTCTGCAAGGAGGATGCCGCCTGCAGCCGAGGGTTTCAGTGCCAGGTGAAGGTGTAGTGCCAACGTGGACTTGCCCAGCCTAGCCAGACCATAGCCCCCGATCGTGACCCTGATCTTAATCACAGTGAGAAGCTCCTACCATGACCGGACTGGTGTCTGGAAAGGACCAGCCTTGCCTGCTTTGTGAGGACTGCATAAGTGAGCTGATCCCCTAAAGGAGCTCGGTCCCTGGGGAATTGAGTGAGCTCACATTTTACCAGCTTCTCTAGTCCTCAACACAGATCTACAAGCAGAAGAACTAGCATCACCCCGCAGACACCCCTGCAGACAGAGAACAAAACCTTTACATTTGTACGTAAGACAATGTCTTGCTATGTAGCCTCGTGAGGATATGTGCATGTGGGGGTGGGGAGCAGTTGCGTTCAGTTGCAAATACACATGTGTTCCTGTGTGTGGAGAGGCCCAGAGGTCAATGTCAGGTGCCGGCAACTGTTCTCTCTATTTATTTTGAGACGGGGTTTCTCACTGAACCTGAAACTTAGCTATTCGGCTTGATTAAGCTGCCCAGCAAGCCCCCAGAATCCCTCTGTCTCTGCCTCCCCAGCACTGGCATTCCAAGGGCACTCCCCACTGTGCTGGCCTCTCACATGGATACTGGGGATCCAAAGACTGGATGTGTGAGAGGTTTGTGGGTGTACAGAGGGCATAGTCACAAAGGGAGGCATGGTTTCCAAGGGAGGGGTGCATGTGGTCACAAAAGCAAGAGCCCGCTGTGAGCTAGATATTGTCCTCCGCAGAGTCAGAGAGAAATGGGGCAGAAGTCTGGGGCCTGGAGAATGAATAGGAAGTCAGGGGATGTGGGGATTCTGTTGAGTGAAAGGACAAGATGAAAGGACAGATAGAGGGGCAGACAAAAGCACTGTGTGTGCGGCGCCCAGCTGATTTGGCCTTGGGCTTGGGGCCCCCGCTGTGGGTTGGGGCAAAAGAGCCAGTTTTGGGAGGGAAATAGGAGACCTTCTGTGGCACAGAGGGGAAGGGGAGCATGAAGGAGCAGCCAGGCGTGCCTTCCTGGAAGAGCAGCGCTGCTCCGGTGGGGGACAGAAGCCTGTGGTTTGCACAGCAAGTTCCTCTACATTGCCCAGTAGGTTATCTTATGAAATTGGGCCTCTTGGTAAATGCCTGTTGACCTAAAACAGCAGGAAATTGGGAAATTGCTACTGAACGAGTGACAAGACAGACTGTTCGGCCCGCCTCCCCACCCCTCTCCCAGGGGATAACCCAGGCTGGTGGGACTATGAAGGAAGTGCCTATAACCAAGAGCAGTGAGCCCACCTAGGACCCAGGCATCACTGTCATAGAGCCATCTGCTGTCATCAGAGGTCTTTAACCCTGTAGTCACTGTTGGCGTTCCTGCTCAGATGGAAAGGTATCTGTCCTGAGACACCGGAGGCCAGGAACCACACAGCTCTCAGGTGGGACAGTGTCCCAATGGAAGGGTATCCTGAGACATGGGTGCCCGGAAACCACACCTCTTGAGGAGAAGCCGCCTCAGCAGAGACATAGCAGCCCTGAGGTAGGAAATCACCCCCACTGAGCTGCAGTGCTACAATGTAACAACTCGACCTCCCTGCGCAACCTCTTCAGCATTGCGCTCCCAGGAGCATCTGCTCTGCTTCTTAGCTTCTTCCCTTCCTTGCTTCTTCTGACCAGTCACTCCAGACAGCGAAATCTCAGGAAAGATTTATTGGGAGGGAGGAATCCAGAATTTGGAGGGATGAATCCAGGGGTGACTGCCTCTGCTGGGGAGAGGCAGGGGAGGTGGGGTGTCGCTGAACAGTAGAAAGGATTTATACAGGGTTATTTTGGGGGGTGGAACTTTTCAGGCTTGAGGCTTGGTGGGATTTCAAGTATTGAGCTTGGGGGAGCTCAGGGATTGGTGAGATTTTTGTTGTTGGACGGGGTCTGGGTCCTCTCCTCCCTCTGGGCTTGGAATGACTGTTACAGACATGAGAAAATGACCATTAGGGCTGGTTAGGGAAGTGGGGGAAGGGGGCAGGGCCTAGCTGTTGAAGTTCCTCAGGCCTCCAGGACATCTTTCCTGCCTTGAGGATTTACAAAGTCTACAAAGGGAGTCCATGGCCAGGCGAGGTGGCACATGCCTTTAGTCCCAGCAGAGGCAGGTGGATCTTTGTGAGTTCGAGGCCAGCCTGGTCTATACAGGGAGTCCAGGATAGCCAGGGCTACATAGAGAAACCCTGTCTCAAAAAACAAACAAAACCATACCATGGGAGTCACATCAGGGAAGGCTTTTCCTGCAACTTGACTGGTGTGACTGGCCAACAGCCCGCCTGTTTTGTTTACTATTCATAAACTGCTTCCTGCTAAATGCGGGCATAGAGGTCCAAGGGGCAAGCTTAATCTTTTTGTTTGTTTGTTTTGTTTGGTTTGGTTTTGGTTTTGGTTTTTCAAGACAGGGTTCCTCTATGTAGCCTCGGCTGTCCTGGACTCTCTTTGTAGACCAGGCTGGCCTCGAACTCAAAGCGATCCGCCTGCCTCTCTGCCTCCCCAGTGCTGGGATTACAGGCATGCACCACCACGCCCGGCTTTTGTTTTATTTTTCAAGACAGAGTTTCTCTGTCTAACACCTCTGGCTGTCCAGAACTTGCTCTGTAGCCCCAGGCTGGCCTCAAACTCACAAAGATCCGCCTGCCTCTGCCTCCCAAGTGCTGGGATTAAAGGCATGCGCCGCCAACACCCAGCACAATTCAGTCTTCTACGTCAGGGTATAATCAGGAGTTGCAGGCCTCTGGCTTCAGAGCTAGGGACTGGTAATCCTGCAATGACAACTGAGTCAATGTGTGGCTAGACAGCTTTTGGATCTGTTGTTGAAGAAATCTAGACCAGAAATCTATAGGGCAAGGTGCAGCTAGTAGGATCAGGAAGAGCAGGGTCCAGTTCCGCATCGGCCTGTTGATGATCGACTGGCCAGAGGCAGCTCTTTTTCTACATCAGTAGAAGATCCATCTGGAATGGCAGAATCGTATCTTTTGCTATGCCTGACTGGATGATAGAAAAGCAACATTCCTCCCTGAGGAGGAGACAAAGAGCGCCTGTTGATGCACTTGGCATATCTAATCCTCTCGGTTTTGTAGCACTGCAGCTGCCCTGGAGAGTGAGGATGGTCTGAGCCACCCATGGGAGATCCCGAAGGAACCGAGAAGAAAACCGCTGGTGTGTAAATAGGAGCGAAGTGCTCAGCGCGGCCCAGTGGCAACCCCAGCAGGCAAGGAACGGCGGGATCTGAACTGCCCCTTGGTTATGCCTTGCTGCTACAAAACTGTGTGGTGGCAACTGCCGGTGGGGTGGTTAGGATGACCCTGAAGGGGCCTGTCCACTTAGGAGAGAGGGGAGGTTGTGGCCCAGCAGGAGAGAGAAGGACCAAGTCCCCAATGTTGATTGAGGAGGAACCGGGGTCAGGCTGAGGATGAGGATGAGGCAAGTAGTGGTGGGTGTGGTTCCAAAGGAGTGTGTAAAGACAGTGTAACTGAGGTTCTCCTCTTCCCTGGGGGGGGGGGGGGGAGCTGTTGGACACTGAGACAGAAGGAGCAGAAAACAAGACACAGGGCCTGGAAGGCCGTAAGCACGACGAAGGCCAAAAACACTCCTGGAACCACTTCAGGAGCTAGTTCAACTTTACTCAGGGAGAACAAAGGCTATATAGTCCTTGGGGAGGGGGAGGGGCTTCCAGGACAGGTGTACCTGATTGGTTGAAAGCAGACACTTTTGGGATGCTTCTGTTACATTTGGCAGCACACTCCTATAGTATGAACGGGAACACAGTAACTATCTTCTAACAATAGGGTGGCGAGAGCCAGCAGGAAGCTGTGTCGAGGGCCGTGTGCCCATGTCTATAGACACTCTCCAGATGGAGGCAGGCGGAGAGCTGGAGGCCCTGCTGCACCTTACCGAAGCTCAGAGTGGCTGACTGCAAATTCGAGCAGCAGCAGAGCTCTTCCAACTCATAACAGTGGAGTAACAAGGCAACCAGGGAGAGGAGACAGTTGAGACCTGAGGCCAGGAGACAGGACCAGTGGTCCACACATAAGCTCGAAAGGGGAGGTAGAGTTCTTTAGAAAGGTTCTCAGTCTCAGGAGAAGCATTGGCACAAGTTTTATGCAATCAGCATGAAGTTCCTAAGAAAGTTTGATAAGAATGGTCTTAAAAAAACACAAAAACAAAAACCGGGCAGTACATGCCTTTAAGCCTAGCACTTGGGAGGCAGAGGCAGGCAGATTGCCTGGTCTACAAAGCAAGTCTAGGATAGTCAAGGCTACACAGAGAAACCCTGTCTCTTATATTTTTGTTTGTGAGCCTAGCCTTTAACAGCTGAGCCATCTCTCCAGCCTGAAACCCTGTCTCAAAAATAAAAACAAGGGCTGGAGAGATGGCTCAGAGGTTAAGAGCACTGGCTGCTCTTCCAAAGGTCCTGAGTTCAATTCCCAGCAACCACATGGTGGCTCACAACCGCCTATAATAAGATCTTCTGGCGTGCAGGTGTACATACAGGCAGAATACTGTATATGTAATAAATAAATATATCTTTTTTAAAAAACAAAAAACAGATTTATTATGTCTGCCTGCAGGCCAAAAGAGGGCGCCAGATCTCATTATAGATAGTTGTGAGCCACCATGTGGTTGCTGGGAATTGAACTCAGGACCATTGGAAGAGCAGCCAGTGCTCTTAACTCTGAGCCATCTCTCCAGCCCAGTAAGAATGTTCTTAAGAACTGGGTGTGGTGGCACATGCCTTTAATCCCAGCACTTGGGAGGCAGAGGCAGCTAGATCTCTGTGCGTTCGAGGCCAGCCTGTCTACAAAGGGAGTCTCGGACAGTCAAGACTACACAAGGAAACCCTGTCTCAAGGGGGGAAAAAAAAGAATGTTCTTAAGAAAGCAATTGCTGGGAGCTGGAGAGATGGCTCAGCGGCTAAGAGCACTGACTGCTCTTCCAGAGGTCCTGAGTTCAATTCCCAGCAACCACATGGTGGCTCACAGCATACCCTCTAATGCTGTCTTCTGGTGTGCAGGTACACATGCAGATACATTCATATACATAAAATAAATAAATTAAATAATTTGCTAACAAGAGAGAATGTGTGCACAATTGCTTCATTGAACCATGCCTGAGGACTGGGGATGGTAAGGTATATGGAAACACCTCAGAGACTGGTAAGGGCTTTGGCTAAGGTTTGGGATATTTGAGAGGTAAATTCAGGGCCATTATCTGATTGAAGAGAGGTGGGAACTCCAAAACGAGGATAATTTCTCTGAAAAGGAGATCAGAGACTGTCTGTGATCTTTTATTAGTGGTGGGGTTGCCTCTACCCATCCTGAGAATGTATCTACCAGGACCAAGAGGTATTTTGAAATGTCTCACTATACGCATGTGTGGTGAAGTCAAGCTGCCAATCTGATGGGCACCCTGGCTTGATGAGTGGGAAAAGGAAAATTCCGAGATGGGATTAGAAGTTTGGCAAATTTTACAAGCAGTGGGAGGGGTTTGTTTGTTTGCTTGCTTGTTTGTTTTGTTTTGTTTTTTCCCTTTTTTTGAGAGGGGGTTTCTCTGTACGTAGCCTGGGGTCCCTGGAATCACTCTGTAGGCCAGGCTGGCCTCGAACTCACAAAGATCCACCTGCCTCTGCCTCATGGGTGCTGGGATTACAGGCGTGTGGCACCGCTCCCTGCCCTGAATCGGGATCTTGCTATGAAACCTGACCTGCCCTTCCCCGGCTGGTCTCAGATTCTCAGGGATCCTCCGACCTCAACAGGAGAGTGGCTCCCTAGGCATGCCTGCAGGCAGGGCTCATAGAGCCTCTAGGGGAAAGCCCAGAGGAGGAGTAGATGTCACTATGCAACACTCACGCTCCAGACCCTGGGACTAGGTCACCCAAGGGAGAGTGAACAGCCCTAAGTGCTTCGTGCCGGAGCTCGGTCTCACAAAAAGAGAACACAGCTGGGCACGGGCGGGTACCCTCCATGCTGGATGTGTTCAAAGCCCGGCCCCTCCTGGGGAATCCTGGGGCTTGTTTATGAAAGAGGACTGTAGGACAAGTCCTTTCTTACTGTATCGCCATTATGAATTATTTCCTAGGCTTGGTTTTATTTGATCTTCCTAGGGTTCTGTGATTCAGATGTGTGTATATTCCCTACTTATTTGGTTTTTGGGGAGGGAAGGGCATAGATTGTTATTAATTTGGTTTTTCAAGGCAGGGTTTCTCTGTGTAGTCTTGGCTGTCCTGAACTCACTTTGTAGACCAGGCTGGCCTCGAACTCACAATGATCCGCCTGCCTCTGCCTCCCGAGTGCTGGGATTAAAGGCGTGCACTAGCACGCCCGGCTCCCCGGCTATTTTTATTATTTTCAAATTGATGTATATGGGGACACAGACAGTGTACACGTGAGTGAATGTCCCCCGGAGTAGAGCTATGTTAGTCATGAGCTATATCACATGGGGTCTGAGAACCAAACTCAGGTCCTCTGGGATCCCCTTCTGCCTCTGTCTCTCTTCATTTTTCAAGACAGGATTTTTCTATGTAGTCCTGGCTGTCCTGCCTCCCTGAGTGCTGGGATTTAAAGTGTGCACCACCATGCCTAGTTCCTTTTCTTTCTTTCTTTCTTTCTTTCTTTTTTTTTTTAACATTAGTAGCTACTTTAAATTTGAAAATTCAGGCTGCATCCTATTTTGGTCAAAGGAGGTTTTTTTTTGTTTTTGTTTGTTTTGTTTGTTTTTCAAGACAGGGTTTCTCTGTGTAGCCTTGGCTGTCCTAGACTCACTTTGTAGACCAGGCTGGCCTCGAACTCACAACAATCCACCTGCCTCTGCCTCCTGTGTGATGGTATTAAAGGTATGCGCCACCACGCCCAGCCCCAAAGGAGTTTTAAAAAAAGTAATAGTTAGGCATGGTGGCCTACGCCTGTAGTCCCAACACACAGGAGGCAGAGGTAGGTGGACCTCTGTGAGTTCAAGGCCAGCCTGGTCTACAAAGTGAGTCCAGGACAGCCGCGAACCCCACCCCCCACCCCCAAAAAAAGAGAAAAAAAATGATAACATGTCAAAAGATTAATAACCCAAATTGGTCACTGCATTAATTGTAATTAAAATACACTTGAGGGCGCTAGAGAAGTGGCTCAGTGCTTAGGAGCTCTTCCGGAAGACAAGCGGTCCATGTCCCAGTACTGCCTGCACATCCATCCGCAACTCCAGTTCCGGGGCATTTAGTGCCCTCTTCTGGCATCTACAGGTACTGCATGTTGTGTGCCACCACCACCACCACCACCACCGCTAGCCACAAATAATTTCTTAACACCATAAGGTAGAGGCTGGTGGTGATGGTGCATGCCTTTCATGCCAGCACTCGGGAGGCAGAGGAAGGTGGATCTCTGAATCAAGACCAGCCTGGTCTACAAAGACAGTCGAGGACAGCCAGGGCTACACAGAGAAACCCTGTCTCAAAAAACCAAAAAACCCAAACCAAAAGAGGCCAGGCATGGTGGTACACGCCTTTAATCCCAGCACTTGGGAAGCAGAGACAGGCGGATTGCTGTGAATTTGAGGCCAGCCTGGTCTACAAAGCGAGTCCAGGACAGCCAGGGCTACACAGAGAGCCCTTGTTTCAAAAAACAAAAACAAAACAAAAAAGATAGATTTGAAACACAAAACCATAAGCTAGGGCCAGGCAATCATAGTGCACATCTTTAATCCCAGCACTAGGGGAGGCAGAGGTAGGCAGATCTCTGTGAGTTAAAGGCCAGCCCGGTCTACAGAGTGAGTTGCGTGACAGCCAGGACTACACTAAGAAACCCTGCCTCGAGAGAAAGACAAAAAACAAAACAACAACAAAAAAAACCAAAAACAAACAAAACAACCCCTTCTCCCAAAAACCCTATAAGATGGTTACAACTGAGATACTGACAAACACAATTTTATTTTGTTGCTATTTTACAATGTGTTGGTCTCACACAGCTCTGAGTTTCAAATTAGGGCCCAACCACCAAGCCACTCTCCCGCCCAGCTTGGTTTTTTTGTTTGTTTGTTTGGTTGGTTTGGTTTGGTTTGGTTTGGTAGCCTTGGCTGTCCTGGACTCTTTTTGTAGACCAGGCTGGCCTCGCACTCACAGCGATCCACCTGCCCCTGCCTCCAGAGTGCTGGGATTAAAGGCGCGCGCCACCACGCCCAGCCATCTTGTTTTTATATTATGCTTGTTTATTGCATGTGTGGACAGCTTGTGGTTAAAGAACTTGCAAGAGTCACTTCTCTCTATCCAGCAGTTAGGTACCAGGGATGGTACACGGGCGGTCTGTCTTGGCAGCAGAAGTGTTCACTCACGGAGTGAACCACTTTGGCTTCAAGTCCTGTGTGGGCCCAATGAAGAAGGGAGGGGGAGCCTTCAGGTGCGGCGCCTATCCACCAGGGGGCAGTGCAGCACAACTGGAAGGGACGAAGTTGAGTTAGCGTGCTCAGGTCTAATCTTCCATGGCTGGAAAATGGAAGGAACCAGAGCCATTTAACTCAGCGCCCAGGATCCCTCAGCGCTAACTAAGGTCATATGGGCAAAGCACCTGGCAACCCACTTCCCCTTTCTGGTTTGGTTTGGTTTTTGTGTTTGTGCTTTTTGAGGTGTGGTCTCTCTACGCAGCCCGGGCTGGCCTGGAACTCTAGTGGCCTCTGCCTTCTGGGTGCTGGGAGATGGCCAGAGCTGGCCTTGAACTGGGTCCTTGCGGGCTCAGCTTCCGCCTTGCCCATATTACTGGTTCCCTCTTAGGGCGGTGGCTCTCTACCTCCCTATCTCTGCGGGTGACCCTTTAATATAGTTCCTCATCCGGGCGTGGTGGTGCACGCCTTTAATCCCAGCACTTGGGAGGCAGAGGGCAGGTGAATCATTGTGACTTCAAGGCCAGCCTGGTCTACAAAGTGAGTCCAGGACAGCCAAGGCTACACAGAGAAACCCTGTCTCAAAAAACCAATTAAAACAAAACAAACAAACAAACAAACAAACAAAAAAAAAAACCCCAGTTTTCTCATGGCGTGGTGACCCTACTCACCATAAACTTATTTTCTATGCTACTTCCTAATTGTGTTTTTACTACTGTTATGAGTCATAATGTGAACACCGGTGTTTCCCAATGGTCTTAGGCGATCCCTGTGAAAGGATGGGCCGACGACCTCCCTAAAGTGGTCTCCACGCACAGGTGGAGAACCTCTATTGTAGGGCTGCCCCTCCTCCTCTTCTCTTCCTGCTTTCTAAGCTTTCCTCGTTTGTTATGTATACAGTGTTCTGCCTGCGTATGTACACCTGCAGGCCAGAAGAGGGCACCAGATCTCATTATAGATGGTTGTGAGCCACCATATGGTTCCTGGATTTGAACTCAGGACCTCTGGAAGAGCAGCCAGTGCTCTTCACCACTGAGCCATCTCTCCAGCCTCAGGGACATTCTTGTCTATGAAAGAGAGCTGTAGGGCAAATCCTTTCTTCCTACATCACCATTCTCCATTATTTCTTAGGCTTGGTTTTATTTGATCTTCCTAGGGTTCTGTGATTCAAATGTGTATATTTCCTACTTGTTGGTTTTTTGGGGGGAAGAGCACAGATTTCATTGTTGTTGTTGTTGTTGTTATAATTAAGATGATGTATTGGTTTTTCAAGGCAAGGGTTATCCACGTAGCCTTGCCTATCCTGGACTCGCTTTGTAGACCAGACTGGCCTCGAACTCAGCAATATGCCTGCCTCTCCCTCCAGAGTGCTGGGATTAAAGGCGTGCGCCATCACACCTGGCTTCGAATAAAAATTTTTAATGATTTAATAAGTAAAGCTGGAAAAAATATAAGTGTTATTTGTAAATATTGATGATAATGAGGGTATGCCCCAACACAAACTTAATAGTAAGTGGGTTTTTTAATTTTTTGAGACAGGGTTTCTCTGTGTAGCCTTGGCTGTCCTAAACTCTTTATTTTTTTCTGAACTCACTTTTTAGACCAGGTTTGCCTCTGCCTCCTGAGCGCTGGGATTAAAGGTGTGTGCCACCAACACCTGGCCAGAATTCCCTTTTCACCCTATTCTAAGCACTTACTCAGCTCCTTTTGGATTTTGGGAGTGTGGCCAGAGACCGGAGCAGTTCTGGCCTCAAGTGTCAGGCCACGACCACTGCTGTCATCCTTTGGCTTCCAGAGTCTGATCTGTCATGTCTGAGACTGTCCTGAGGGCCCAGCCAGGGACAAGAGGCTCGGTGCACCAAGGCCTCAGAGACTGTTGTAGCACTCAAAGAATGGAGATGCTCATTTCCAGACAAGACTTCCTTCTTCCTCCCACTAAACAGCCTGGTGTTTATAATTCCATCCACAGGTGGGAGACACATGCCCAAGGTAAGGGGGGAACCACATCCCTAAGTGAAGGAATTGGGTACACTTTCCGTCTCCCCTGACAGGTCCAGATTTGGCAGCAAGACCAGAACCCATCTCTCTCTTCTCACCCATCTCTGCCATGAGCACCCATAAACTGGCCACACACACACACACACACACACACCCTCCAGACTCCGCAGCTGTTTTTTTTTTTTTATTAATATTATCTTCTCCTTTAACGCATCCCTTTAAGGGTGAAATGAAATTCAACCATTTACAGAGAAAATGATTTCAGAATGTACATATTGGTTTTCCTTTACAAAAAAAATAATACTATTATAATTATTATTATTATTGGTGTCCTTACATTACACATTTCCCAGGGCCTTACCTTCTGCTGGGGGGAGTCCTGTCTTCCCACATTGAATCTCACCTCAAAGCTTTATCACGCATGCCCTCTAAAACCACTGTGACCCCTAGGTGAACGAAGCCAGCTGGATGCCTTAGGCATCCTTGGGTCTTGAGGTCACAGGCTAGTGGTCCCTGGAGAATGTGCACAAATTCACATTCAATTCGGTTTCCCTTCATATTGGGGGAATGGTCCTGGGTCCCCTGCCCCTCAGATTCCCAGTGTATGCTGTGGTTATATGTAAAACTCTTTAGCTCCCGTCTCTCACAGGTGGTCTCTCAGCCCATGGCCAGGCCTCTACCTGCCTAGTTGAAACTTATTTTCCCCGTTACAAGTCTAAGAGGGAAGGCCAGCCCAGGAGATCTGTGCTTTCCAAGCATCCTTCTCCTACCCTGAACTGGTCACTGATGGGCAGCAGCCCTGAAATGGTGAAACGAGGCCTCTATGAAGCAGCTGAGGGTACCAGGAGTATGGGGCAAGGATTTCGGTCAAGGGGGAGACATCACACAGGAGCACTCACAGGCATTACAGAAGAGCGCCCCGTCTCAGACGGACCCATGAGTCTCTGGGATACCCTGACTTCAGGGGCCACCTCTCAGCCCCAAGAGGAAGGTTCTTTGAGATTCCATGGAGGATGTTCCTCAGTGGGAGGAGCCATAGAGTCCCTCAGCTGGCTTTGTGCCTGTTCACCAGAGCTGCCTGCATACATGCCTACTCTCTGGCAAACTGCTCCAGACAGAGCTGCATTAAAGAGAACTCCTCAGGAAGCCTCCAATATGACATCTATCCACGAGATGCTGGAGTGTCAGTGGGAGGAAGTGCTGGGCCAAGAGGGGCTAAAGGAGTGGTGGGCTCTCAGCTGCATAGCCCTCTAGCTAGGAAGAATCCACGCCTCCGACTGAACAAAACAGACAGACAGACCCTGTACTCCCTTTATCCTTGTTTTCAAGGTTCCCCCAAGGACTTCCTGCCTCTGGCATTTGAGGAGCCACAGGAGGAGACTATACAGACTCCAGGTCCTAAGGAAGAGGACAGCCAAGCCTAGGCTCCTCCATCCACACATGAGCACCATCTTTGTACAGGGACACACGGATACAGACATGTACAATACACACCAAGCATGCACCCATGCCCATAAATATACACACACGCACAAACACGGACCGGTTCCACAGGTAGCCCTGCATAGTGGCATCAAGAGAACATCAGGGGTCTCGGGGAGAGGCACCCCCACTTCTTCCCATACACCTGCAAGTCCTCACTGTACCTCCAGCCCTGGGGCAGGCAGGCAGGCAGGCAGGGAGCAGGGTCCCTTGAGGACAAATCACTTACACCCCTCCTACAAAGGTGCTGCTGGTAATACAGAACTCTCAAATTGAGGCAGGTACATGGCAGCCTTGCTCAAAACTACATTTCCCAGTTCTCCTAGCAACTACCTGTAGCCATGCCCCTAAGTCCTGAACAGTAAGAGGCAACAGACACGTCTGACTCCTGCCCTTCACAGAAAAAAAGAGTCCACACTTCCTCGTCTTACCATGCGAGCCGGGTGCAGCCACTCTATCGGACCTGGGAAGTTGTGTGTGTGAAGCTGAGCTGACTGCTGTACAAGCTCTGGACCATCTCCCCACTAGACTGCTTACTATAAGCTGGTCTCACTTAACTGCAGCTTAGAATCTTCTCGAACAAATATAGCCTGCACCCTCACAAGGCAAATTAAGAGGAATGGGTTGACATACCTCTGACCTTAAGGTCTTTTCTTGGGTCCCAGAAAACCTTGTGGGCCTCCTTCCTGGTCCCTAGCCTGCTCTTGGAGGTGGGGGTGGGGGTTGGGGGGGGGAGACACAGGAATGATTACATCTGGGATGCGGGCAAGATGGAATTGGATGCCAGCAGAGAGTGATGGGGAAGGAGAGAAGGATACAGAGGTCAGTCTCCTGCTCCCATCCCACCTACTACACTGGCTGTCCAGGTCCTGCCCCACCCTGAGAACCAGACTCCTGGAGTGCTCTGCAAGCAGCCGAGCTGGCATCGCACAAGACAGCAATAGGAAAAGAGAGAAAAGCCCTCGAGGCTAGATGTAGAAGATCCCTCAGCACCCCAGTGTGTCTGCTTACAGAGACAGGGGCGCTGGCAAGCACTAAGCTTCCTCCTCCCAGCCAGCAGTGACCTCATTTCTTGGGTCCAGCACTTCTGAGGAAGCTGCAAAGTGCTCCCCTCCCAAGGGTGTCATTTTCCAACACTTGCCTAGCTTCTTGGCCAAGATCAAGAACAGATACACTTTCTAGTCCCTCCCTACTGCCTCTCCTTGCTCCTGGACCCAAATGCATTTATTTACAGTGTCCTGGGAACTCCTGGCATGACATATTTCCTTTTCCACCACCGGTCAACAATCCAGGATATCAAAGGTGGGTTTCTCTCAACTAGACTGGAGTTCCACAGCCCACCCAGCCCTAGAAAACTATCTCATGCTCTTCAGGAACACCTCTTGTCTACAGCACTCTGGGGGACAAAATGCTGCATAGATGTCTGGGCTCACCCTTCTCTACTTGAAGAGATTAATCTTTCTTTTCTGTTTTGGGCTGAAAGGCCTGACCCTTAAATCCAGGGAGCTTGAAGAGAGAGAGAACCATCTACAAGGACTCCTGGCTCTCTCAAAGAGCCCCCACGGACACTAGGAGGCCAAAGATAACACACCCCAGCCTGCTCAGCCCTGTGAAATTGCGCAGTACTAGCCCTCCTCTGCATCCAACTTGCCCCTGGCAGCAGGTGACTTTCCATCAGAGGCCGGGTTCCGGCGCCCACCCTCCGCAGTGCTCTTGGGCTCCCGGTAGGGGTTTTCCAGAAGGTAGCGGAACTGGTCGTAGTTCTTGAGCAGGTATTTGGGAGCATACATGTGCTCGCTGGGGTCTGCCGGAGGATACTCCTGCTGCGTGCCGTCAAACCATCCCCCCGTGCGAATCAAGCTGCGGATGTAATTGAGGTCCCTCTTGTCCTCATAGTCACCCCAGCGGGGGAAGTCGCCATTCTGGGCCGACACAAGCTTGAAGTAGATGCCCTCGGGTGTGAAGCACCAGGAGCAGTGCCAGCCCGCAAAGTGCAACGGGCTGCCAAGAGACCACTGCACTAGGATGTGGCCAGTGCGGTTCTCGTACTGCCGGAAGTTGGGCATGGTGTAGTACTGGCGGCGGCGTAGGCGGATACCGTCCAACCCATATACCGCCTGCAACATGTCAATCGTGCAGCCTGACACCACCTCCAGGGTGCCTGGTTGCTTCCAAAAGAAGCCATACAGGGACTTGCGCATGTGGAAGGCGAAGGGCTCTGTCCAGCCATCGTAGAGCTTGAGGAACAGCACGCCATCCCGTGCGGGGATCTCGTCCGCATCGTCGATGATAAAAACGTCATCGGGCCGCAGGTTGCGCAGGCGGGAGACACCATCCTGGGTGAGAAAGGTGCGCAGGTAGTCATCTGCGATCCAGCCATCCTGACGGCCACCAGGTGGGAAGTGGTCCAGGAAGACGTAGAGCACCTTATGGCGGATGTACTCAAAGGTGCCATTGGTCAGCATCTCTCGGAACTTTAGTGGCCGAGGCTCCCCATAGGCGGTGAAGTTGGATTCACACACCACGAAGGCGTCCACCACGTCGCCCAGCTCGTGGAAGCGAACGTCCAACAGGTCGAATTCGTGGTTGATGTTGATGGCGTTGATTACTCGCCTAGGCACCTCCCTGGGCACCAGGCGCTCCTTGGTGGGCAGGTTAGAATACTGCACCACAGTAGGTACCCCGCAGCTGGGCCCGTGCCAGCCTGGCAAGCACACACACTCAACCCACTTGCGCCTAGTGCCCCGGCTGCCCTGGCGCTCCCGAGCACTCAACACATGCCGCATAGGCCTCCGAGCAGGACCCCGAGCCGAGGAGCCCTCAGCCACCTCCGGCTTCTCCTCTGTCCGCCCTGAAGAAGGCTTCTCCAGCATCCTGGTACCTGGTTTGAAGCAGACACCGCCGGCTTTGGTGCGCACAAAATATTCGGTGGTGTCCTCCGGCAACACGAAGTCCATGCGGTGCAGTTCCTCGGTGGCCTTACTGGGGTACTGTGGCTGGAGCAAAGGGGAGTGGGAGTAGAGTGGGGTCCGCAACAGGTCGGGGCCACCCGGCTCCGAGCTAGCCTGGGGAGTGACAGGGGCATTGTTCCAGAAGAAGCTGGATACGAGGTTAGGGCTGAGAGAGGCCAGTTCTCTGGGGAATGTGACGTAGGATAAGGTCTTAAAGAAGTGCAGGAAGGAGATGAGGCACAGGCCAGCCATACAGAACATGAGAAAGAGCTTGTAGCGTCTCATCTTCATCCTGCAGAGAAGGGAGAGAACAAGACGTCAGGGCAGCCTGAGGCTCCTGTCCTAGGAAGGGGACTTGAGGAGGAAGCCTAGCTGCAGTCACCTGCACTAAGTCACCCCCACCTTCTTTCCTTAAATGTTCCCTGTCCTGAGGGGTGGTGACATGCCTTTAAGACCCAACAGTTGAGCCAGGCGTGGTGGCATATGCCTTTAATCCCAGGGCTCGGGAGGCAGAGGCAGGCGGGATAGCTGTGAGTTCAAGGCCAGCCTGGTTTACAAAGCGAGTTCAGGACAGCTAAGGCTAACACAGAGAAACCCTGTCTCAAAGGGGAAAAAAAAAAAAAAAAAAAAAAAAAAAAAGATCCAACTGTTGGAAGGCAGAGGCAGATGGCTCCCCATGAGCTGGAGGTCACACTGGTCTACATAATGAGTAGATACCCAGAGTTGTGTAGAGAGACACTGTCTCAAATAAAAGTTGACTGCCAGGCATGGGTGCACACCTTTAATCCCAACACTTGGGAGGCAGAGGCAGGTGGATCACTGTGAGTTCAAGGCCAGCCTGGTCTACAAATCTAGTCCAGAATAGCTAAGGCTACACAAAGAAACCCTGTCTCAAAAAGAAAAGAAAAAAAAAAGAAAGAAAAAGAGTTGACTATATCGAGCTGTAGCGATGGCTCAGAGGTTAAGAGCACTGGCTGCTCTTCTGAAGGTCCTGAGTTCAATTCCCAGCAGCCACATGGTGGCTCACAACCATCTATAATGAGATCTACTGCCCTTTTCTGGCCTGTAGTTGTTACATGCAGGCAGAGCACCGTATAAATAATAAATAAATATTCTTATTTTTTTAAAAAAAAAGAAGAGTTGACTGTACCAAGCCCCCTATGTTCCCTGTTCCCACAGCCCTAACTGAGACTCCATCACACCTCACCTCTCTAGAGACTGCTTCTCCGCTTGAAGCCACACTCTGCTCCTCCAGGATAGACTTGGCCCCTGGAGCAAGGGGAAAACTGTCCTAGAGGGTGACAGGCTCCAAGGGGTAGAGGTAGGGTGTGGAGGAGCAGCTGCCAAGCTGCCCGGGGGCGTGCTGATGCCCTAGGGCTACTGCTCCTCCTCTCTCTCTCTCTCTCTCTCTCTCTCTCTCTCTCTCTCTCTCTCTCTCTCTCTCTCTGTCTCTCTCTCTGTGTGTGTGTGTGTGTGTGAGAGAGAGAGAGAGAGAGCTGTAAACATATCTACACATTTTGTTGTTGGTTTGGTGTGGTTTTTTTGTTTGTTTGTTTTGAGACAGGATTTCTATTATTAGTTCTGACTATCCTGGAAATTGCTATGTAAACTGGCTGACCTTGAGTTCAGAGATCCGCCTGCCTCTGCAGGTAGAGATCTAGGTTAAAGGCTCTTGCTCCCCGCTGCCACAACACCCAGCCCAACTATTGTCTTAAGCTAAAATTGGGTCAGAGTTAAATTTTTCTTCTCTCCCTCTCTAGATGCTGAAAGATCTCCAACTGAGGAAGGGGACTCTGAGCTCGGATTATTATGAAATTCCTTTCCTTTGTTTCTTTTCCTAACTTCAGCCTCCCACTGAGGCTGAAGAAACTGCTTTATCCATGCTACCTAATAGTAAGGGTTTAAAGGTCCACCTCGACTCTGTGGGATGTGTGGATCCCACTGAGATTTGTTCCGATGGGAGCTGAGCTCCCCTTATCAGGGAGCTGGGTTCTCTTTAGAAGCAATCGCATGAGCCAGGTGGTGGGGACACATGCCTTTATTCCCAGCAGGGGCCGGCCTGCTCTATAGAGTGAGGTCCAGGCCAACTTGGTCTACAAAATTCCAGGACAGCCCGGGCTGTTACACAGAGAAACCCTGTCTCAAAAAAAAAAAAAAAAAAAAGAGATATACTGGGGTCCTACTCCACTCTACAGGGGCTATAGGTTACTTAATATACACACACAACAATAACAACAACAAACAGACCATTATTTAGATGGGAGAGGAGGAAAAAAGTCCCCACAAAACTCTGTCTTCTCAGAATGCATGTCACGCTAACCTTGATCTTCTAGGTCAAGGTTAGAAGGGAATCAAAGCGCTCTCCACCTTAGTCTGCCTTTCCCAGGTGGCTGTGGGATTTCTCTGCTGCTACATGTTGCACTAACTTTCCCTGTTTTAATTCTTTTTTTTTTAAGTATTTATTTATTATTATGTATACAGTGTTTTGCCTGCATGTACATCTGCAGGCCAGAAGATCACATTATGGATAGTTGTGAGCCACCATGTGGTTGCTGGGAATTGAACTCAGGACCTCTGGAAGAACAGACAGTGCTCTTAACCTCTGAGCCATCTCTCCAGTCCTTGTTTTAATTCTTTAACAGAGAAACAAACCCAACCAAAACTCCTAGACTGAAAAAAAAACAAAAACAAAAAAAACCTCCTAGACTGTAACAATGCCACAAATCTAAAATGAACACATTTTATTTGGTTTTGAAATAGGGTTTTAGGCTATAGGTAAGTCTGGCCTTGAAGTTGAGGCCATCCTGTTGCCTCAGCCTCCCAGTGAGGAGATTACAGGAGGGAGCCATCAGATGCCAGCAATCTTATCATTTTTAAAATAAAGTAAGGCTCGAGGTGGTAGTACATGCCTTTAACCCAGCATGGGACAGCCACTGTACCCCCAAAAGAAAACAATAGCCAGGTATAGTGGACCACGGCTTTAATCCCAGCATTCAGGAGGCAGAGGCAGGGCAGGTGGACCGCTGTAAATTGAAGGCCAGCTTGGTCTACGTTATGAGGTTCAGGGCAGGCAGGGCTATACAGTGAGACCCTGTCTCAAACAAACAGCCAGGCCTTGTTGGCCCACCCCTTTAATTCCAGTACACAGGAAGCAGAAGTGGGAGGGTATCTTTTAGCTCAAGGTCAGCCTGGCCTACATAGCAGTTCCATGCGGGTCAGAGCTACACAGCGAGACCTTGACTCTAAAACAAAACAAAGCACACAACATCATTAACAACAAAAAAATCAAAAAATAAATAGACCGGAGCAGACAGATCTCTGTGAGTTCAAGGCCAGCCTGGTCTACAAAGCAAGTCCAGGACAGCCAAGGCTACACAGAGAAACCCTGTCTCAAAACAAAAACAAAAACAAAAAACTTTCCATGTTGATAGAAATAGATCTTCAATTTCCTTCTAAACTCCACAAAACACTCCTATCTTTGTTTGTTTGTTTGTTTCCTTTGTTTTGCTAAATGAATCATTGTATTCAGAGACAGGGGACCTAATCACTGCCTGGTCACTGGTCCCACTTAATCTCTCAGTTAGCTGCTGGCTGTAGATAGAGATGTTTGCCTACCTCTCTTCCCTACAACTTAGCCCAGGCTTTACCTTTGGAACACATGTATTTTACTAGATGGGTTCCAAAGACAGGACAGGTGGGCCCTCCCATGCCTCACTCAGCCTCTGCTCTTTTACAATTCACATCCGACACCCACACGGAACTATTAACTGAACTCCACACTTTACTTGGATTTTTTTTTTTTTTTTTTTTGGTGGTTTTTCAAAACAGGGTTTCTCTGTGTAGTTCTGGCTGTCCTGAACTCACTTTGTAGACCAGGCTGTCCTCAAACTCACAAAGATCCACCTGCCTCTGCCTCCCGAGTGCTAGGATTAAAGGCATGGGCCGCCGCCCCTGCCACCACTGCCACCTCTCCATCCCTGTTTACTTGGATTTTAGGCTGTTATTTTGGTGGGGTTTTGGTGCTAGGGGTGCAAGCCGGAGCTCCAGTATGTGAGGCGAGCATTCTTTCCACACTCCGAGCAGAGAATGTAAGCCTTTCAGAGAACTAGACTGTGGCCAAGCTTGTGAGGGAGAGCCTGGGATAGAAGAGAGCCTAGCCTTTGGCATCGTGGGCCTTGCTTCAAAAAATTCCTGTTAGGGCAGAGGCTGTAACTCATTACAGTGCCTGAGTGTACAAGGCCTGTGATCAAACTCTAGAAACTCAGAAAAAGCAAAACATTCCTTTCTGCAACTGGTTCTCATGGTTTTGGTCCTTTTCCCGACAGCCGACAGCAACAGGCGGAACAGACAGAACTGCTCTTGGATGCTGGGCAGGGGAGGTGGGCATAGGGGAGGGTGAGCTTGCACGCCCTTGATCCCAACACTCTGAGAGGTAGAGGCAGGTGGATCTCTCTGTAAGTTCGAGGCCAGCCTGGTCTACAAAGTGAGTTCCAGGACAGCGAGGGTTATACAGAGAAACTATGTCTAAAACACAAAAGTACCTGTCTCAAAAAAACAAAAAACAAAACACACACACACACACACACACACACACACACACACATAAATGAACAAAAAAATAAAGATATTTAGCAAGTGCCTCACCATTCTGAACCTGTCTTCATACCTGGGACCTGGGCATGGAGTTTCCAGTGCACAGTGGGTATACGAAAGCTTTCAAATGTTCAAGTGCTCCAGGGTGGAAGCCTATAAGCCGATCCTCACTTATCTGTGTAGTCCTAAAGCGAAGTGTGCTCAATCCAGAGCAAGCCATCCCTTCTGACAGGAACCTGGTATAGTGCAGGGACCTGCTCAGGGTTACATGGCCATCCTCAGTGGCATCACTACAAGAGGGTCCCTGAGCAAGCAAACAAGGAATAGTCTACCTGCTAGTCCTGAGAGGCCAGGAAAGGCCAGTACTAGAGATACAAGGTGTCCTTTTGTTTCCAGTTTAAATGCCTGTATCCTCAGTTGCCTGCCTAAGAGGGCCCTGCACCGCTGACCACAGGCAGGGAAGACAGGGAGGGTAGGAGCCTGACCTCTCCTAAAAATCAGCTATCCCTGGGCAGAGGCGGAGCTATACCACATGTTTGAGGGAAGAGGTCAGTATCCCCAAGTGGGGGGAGGGCTCATTCCTTCACATTGTACCCCAGCCCCATACTGGAGAAGCAAGGCCAGTTATACGGGGCTATCAGGTAGAGCAGAAGGGACCAGGCCTGATGAATGGAAGACAAGTGTTGCTTTGATCCCACTAGCTCCAACTGGGAGTGTGTCACAGCTCTCAAGGGAAAGGTATCCTGGCAATCCTGGAGCTTAGGAATACCACAAAGTCACAACTGCTCAATTTATTGGAAAAGATACAAGAAAGTGGCTGTGTTGGGATACTCTCATGTGCACGGTGTGTAGAGGTTGCATTAGTTTTTTTTTTTTCTTCAACAATTTATTTATTATGTATATAAAGTTCTGCCTGCATGTGTGCCTGCCCCCTGGAAGAAGGCATTAGATCAGATCACATTATAGATGGTCGTGAGCCACCATGTGGTTGCTGGGAATTGAACTCAGGACCTCTGGAAGAGCAGTCAGTGCTCTTAACCTCTGAGCCATCTCTCCAGCCCTGGTTGTATTGTTTGTTGTGTTATTTGTATTATTCAGGTGCTGGCTTCTGTACCAGCAGAGGCTTGGAACAAACCAGACTTTGGAATTGTTATTTTTATGAAGAATCACCTGTCTTAACATTTTGTGACCTTTCTTCTCCATCACATTCTGACTAGTTTAATAAAGATTTGAGTGACTTACAGCAAAGCAGGAGAGGATAGGCGGGACTTCCTGGCAGAGTTAAGGAACTCTAGGAAAGAATGGGGGTGGGGGCAAGGGAGGACATTGCCAGCCGGACATGAAGGAAGAATCAGGTGGCAGAATTGAGAAAAGGTGACAAGCCATGTGGTAGAATGTAGATTAGTATAAATGGGTTAGTTTAAGTTATACGAGCTAGTTGGTACTTGAGTGGGGCCTATGAGCAGTAGGGGAACTGAGGCCTCAGTGCACCCCACAGGTGGTGGGGGACTGCTGTTTCGGGCTTAAATGAAACCCCAGTCAACACTAGGAGCCAATTCTGATGCAGACACACAAGGGTCTCGTTTATTAATTGTTCTGCTTAAGCTGGACCCACACTACCACCAACACAGCAGGTCAGGGGTAAGTCCCAGAGCTTTTTATAGATTGTAGTGAGCAAGAAAGAAAGCAGGTAAGTGGGTTTTTTTTTTTAGTTTGGCAAGCGTCCTATTGATTATTTCTTGAACTAATTGATATTCCATCCGGTACAAGTCCGGTATCAAACCACGAATGATTAACTTCTAAGGAATAGTTCCTGAGAAATCCGGAGGAGTGTTTGGATTTTTAGTACTTTCTTATTCTCCAGCTAATTGGCAGTTCTATATCTTTGTGCCAAGTGTATCTTTGTGGGTTTCCCAGATCCGGAGTTCAAGAGTAGGTCACCCAAATACAGAAAAATGAAAGTTTTAAGCAAAACCGAGTTACTTTGGTCCATGAGGACCACTGCGGGAACACATGCCAGCCTAAGGACCAATGGCCAGGCAGACAGTGGTGAGAGACAGAGGTTAGTGGAAGACAGAGCCCTGGAGCTGGAGACATGGCGGGCAGAGCAGAGCCTCATGCACAGAAGTTTCGTTTCTTCTGGTCAGCGGCTATGCATGCCAAGCGGTGGGAAGTTCCGGGTTAGGGGAGCGACTGGGGCAGAGCCAGTAGCCAGTGCCATGTGCCAGCCGAGCTGCAGAAGGTGCCTGCACCTACAGAGGGCGGTGGAGCGGAGAAGCTTGGTGCAACAGAAGGCACACCAGCAAACGTTAAAAAAAAAAAAAAAATCACATCAGCTGCAGACATGTGGAAACGGGGGCTGTGGGGGATGGGAGGTATGGGGTGGGGTGGGGAGAAGCTGAGAAGTCGTCAAACTTAGTAAGATACCTGGGAAGTCCTTAAAGAGAGTGTTAAATGATATTAAAAAGAATAACACAGGCTGAAGAGATGGCTCAGCGGTAAAGAGCACGTTCTGCTCTTCAAAAAGCCCTGAGTTCAATTCCTGACAGCCACATGGTGCCTCCCATCTATACTGGGATCTGATGACCTCTTCTGGTGTGCAGGGGTACATGCAGATAGAACACTCATACATAAAATAAATAAATCTTTTAAAAACGAAAAAAGAATAACACACGTAGGGATGGGACATACCATACACACAGGGCTTTAGGACCCTATGTGTAGTGGTACCTTAGATAGTTTGAAAATAGAAACAGAAGCCGGGCGTGGTGGCGCACGCCTTTAATCCCAGCACTCGGGAGGCAGGGCAGGTGAATTGCTGTGAGTTCAAGGCCAGTCTAGTCTACAAAGCGAGCCTAGAACTGCCAAGATAACACAGAGAAACCCTGTCTTGAAAAAACTAAAAAAAAGAAAGAAAGAAAGAAAATAGAAACAGAAAATGAAAAGATAAATAAATTGCTTAACTAAAATTGGCTTGGGCTGGAGAGATGGCTCAGAGGTTAAGGGCACTGCCTGATCCTCCAGAGGTCCTGAGTTCAATTCCCAGCAGCCACATGGTGGCTCACAGCCATCTATAATAAGATCTGGTGCCTTCTTCTGGACTGCAGGTGTATATGCAGGCAGAGCACTGTGTATGTAATAATAAATAAAAATAAATGCATCTTTAAAAAATAAAATAAAATTGGCTCAATACTGATTTGATTACTATCATTCTGCTATTTCATATTTTATTCTTTTTTTTTTTTTTTTTTTTTTTTTGGTTTTTCGAGACAGGGTTTCTCTGTGTAGCCTTAGCCATCCTGGACTCACTTTGTAGACCAGGCTGGCCTTGAACTCACAGCGATCCGCCTGCCTCTGCCTCCCGAGTGCTGGGATTAAAGGCGTGCGCCACCACGCCCGGCTTCACATTTCATTCTTATTTATTTATTTATTTTTGTTTTTTTGAGACGGTTTCTCTGTGTAGCCTTGGCTGTCCTGGACTTGCTTTGTAGACCAGGCTGGCCCTGAACTCACAGCAATCCACCTGCCTCTGCCTCCTGAGTGTTGAGATTAATCATATTTTATTTTTAGTAGACATAGTGTCTTTCTATGCTCTCTCAAAGAAAAAAGCTTCAGAGATACAGGAAAAAGAAAAATATAAAAAGTGGATTGATAAGAGAGAAGCCTTATAAGAAAAATTAAAAAGACTTATAAAAAAGAGACAGGGGCAGGGCTGGAGAGATGGCTTGGAGGTTAAGGACACTGACTGCTCTTCCAGAGGTCCTGAGTTCAATTCCCAGCAACCACATGGCGGCTCACAACCATCTATAATGTGATGTGATGCCCTCTTCTGGCCTGCAGGGGTACATGCAGGCAGAGCACTGTATACATAATAAATAAACCCTTTAAAAAAATAGAGAGACAGGGTCTTAAGACAAGAGCCTACTAATGAAATTGAAGGTCAGCCAAAAGTTGTTTAGAAAGCCAACTTTAGCCAGGTGGTGGTGGCGCACGCCTTTAATCCTAGCACTCAGAAGGCAGAGGTAGGTGGATCTCTGTAAGTTCCAGGCCAGCCTGGTCTACAAAGGGAGTCCAGGGCAGCCAAGGATACACAGAGAAACCCTGTCTCGAAAAACCAAAACCAAAAACAAACAAACAAACAAAAGTCAACTTTAGTTCAATCCAGTTACTATACGACAAATACCAGCAGACTATAGACACTCCTAAGGTTACGAAGAATTTGGATAGCATTGTGTAGAAATGTTAGGTTTAAAAATTTTTAAAGAACCTATCACTTCATGTGGTATGCATTCATCCTACATGAAGCAGATATTAAATTCTTGGGTGATTCAAAATAGATCAACCCCCCCAAGACTGGAAAGATATGACAAAAGCAATATTAGAAGCTGGTCCTCAGTTACAACGGAAGAAAAAAAGCTAAGGAGTAAGAAGAGAGAAAGAAGGGGAGAAGCACCAGTACTTCCCAAGATCAGTCGCTAGGTGAAGGTCAGTATGCTGAAGCACACATGCAGGTTGAATATGATAATGCCATCTTGGCACTTGGGACAAGGTTAAAGAAACAGGAAAAAAGGCCCCCTAAAATGTCATTGCCCCAGATAGCAGGAAGCAATTTTAAGAGAATGGCATCTTATTCCCAAGAGGCAGGATGGATGATAGATGTTTGGTGTTGTTTGTGGGGGGACGGGGAGGAGGGTTGCAACTTGTCAATGTTCTTGGTCAGGGAGAAAACACAGTAAAGCAGGTCAAAATGAAGAGAATCTGGGATCATTTTCTTTCTTGTTCCCTCCTCTATCCATCTTTCTCTCCTGTCTGATGTCAGGGAAAATGGGGAAGAAGGGATGAAAAAGGGGGTAGACATAGGAATAATAGAATAAAAGGGTAGATCATTGAGTCTTTTTTTTTTTTTTTTTTTTTGGTTTTTTGAGACAGGGTTTCTCTGTGTAGCCTTGGCTGTCCTAGACTCGCTTTGTAGACCAGGCTGGCCTCGAACTCACAGCGATCCACCTGCCTCTGCCTCCTGAGTGCTGGCATTAAAGGCATGCGCCACCACCGCCCGGCTGAGTCTATTTTTAAACTAAAGAACATAAACAAAACAAAACAAAAACCAGCCAGGCACAGTGACACACTCCTGTAATCTCAGCACTTAGGGAGGCAGAGACAGGCAGATCTCTGTGAGTTAGATACAAACCTAGTCTACAAAGTGAGTCTAGGACAGCCAGGGTTACATAGAAAAACCTTGTCTCAAAAATAAAACTAATAAATAAACAAACTAACTAAAAAGCATCAACAAGTCAAATATTTTACAGAGGTATGGATTTTTTGTATATTGATAAAAACTTGAGCTTACAGTTTGTTGCAAAATTGTGTGTGTGTGTGTGTGTGTGTTTCAACTCTTTTAGTTGTTGTGCCTATACAACTCATTTTAAAACGTAATGTGAAAGCCGAGTGTACTGATGCACACCTTTAATCCCAGCACTCAGGGAGGCAGATGCAGGCAGATCTCTGTGAGTTTGGGGTCATCCTGGTCTACAAAGCAAGTCCAGAAACAGCCAAGGTTACACAGAAAAACCCTGTCTCAAAAAACAAAAACAAAAAAACGTAATGTGAAGTTCTAGTCCTTTTGAAAGCTACTATTACAAACTGTTTAGGATAATTAAGAAATGCAAGTTAGTAGTCAGTCAATCAAACTTGTGGTCCTTATAAGTAATACTTTAATTACAGAAATAAGCTTTATTTAGCCTTCTGTAGCTATTTTCAATTATTTATTTATTTATTTATTTAGTATACAACATTCTGCCTGCATGTACGCCTGCATGCCAGAAGAGGGCACTAGATCCCATTATAGATGGTTAAGAGGCACCATGTGGTTTCTGGGAACTGAACTCAGGACCTCTGAAAGAGCAGCCAGTGCTCTTAACCTCTGAGCCATCTCTCCAGCCCCAATGTTTTTGGTCTTAATCAGATAGTAGATAGTGGGAAATAAGCAACATTTGCCTATTCAGATATATTTTAGATAAATAGACAGTCTATAAACACTTCAGAATCTACAGATTATGGCATTTAAGATGTTTTTTACTAACTAAAGGCTTTTCATGAAAGTGAGACATGTCTGTTTCTGGCAGCACTTCAAAAAAGATGACGGGCATTGAAGAACCTCCACATGGAGTTTGCTTCAAATGTGGCAAAGAGAGCCACTGGACAAAAAGTTGCCCATGCCTCAACTGCTGACAGCATGCTGTCCGAGCTGTGGACTGACTGCCCCAATCTCTTTTCTATTTGAGAGCTTACTTAAAGAGAACGCAATGTGTACCCTGACCAAGCCATCCACCACAACAACCTCCTGCAAAGAGAGTACCTTGGCCAGTTAGGACAGCATGGTGAGTGGTAAAAGGATTAAAAGCTTCAAGTAGGCCGAAAGTAGACACCAGGGAGGGTTGACTTGGGTGGACTGTTGCTGAGGAGGGAGGAGGAGAAACAGAAGTGACAGGAGAGGCAGAGAAGGGCCTGTGGATTGAGGCCAATAAGGGGTAGGCCCCTTAGCATGATAAAAAATAGTGGAGGAATCATCTGGTTTGGGCTTCATAGCTAGGAGGAGATGCTTACGCCATGTGGTCACCTTCAATCATAATGGGAGTGAAGTCACATGGCAAAATCCATCCTTTTTCCAACTTTAGCAAAGGTGGCTGTTAGCCATGTGGCTGTCTCCATCTGATGCAGAGACAGCAGCTAAGATGGCAGCAAGCCATATGTTTCCTATAGATTACCTATGTATAGATTTTTTTTTTTTTTCAAGACAGGGTCTCTCTGTGTAGCATTGGCTGTCCTGGACTTGCTTTGTAGACCAGGCTGTCCTGGAACTCATAGCGATCCACCTGCCTCTGCCTCCCGAGTGCTGGGATTAAAGGCATGCGCCACCATGCCTGGCTTTTTGTTTGTTTTGTTTGTTTGTTTGCCTATGCATAGATTTTTAACTGTCAACCCCAGTATTACAAGTTTAAGTTAACTTTTTACAGATTTTCTAAAAAAGATTTATTTCTTTATCATGTACACAGCATTCTGGCTGCATGTACCCCTGCAGGCCAGAAGGCGGCACCAGATCTCAATTTAGATGGCTATGAGCCACCATGTATGTGGTTGCTGGGAGTTGAACTCAGGACCTCTGGGAGAACAACTAGTGCTCTTAATCTCTGAGCTATATCGCCAGCCCTGATTTTACAGATTTTAAATCATGCTCATACTTACAAATCTTGAGATAAAGTTTATACCTTAGCAAAAGTTTTAGAGAGTTAAACCGAAACCAAAAGAGTGTGAGATAAGTAGCAACAGTGCCCACTGGGAAGAGTCTATCTCTTTATTTTGTTTTTCTCACCTGATATGGGATTGAGACTGTGGAGGAAACCTTTAAGCAAGCACCGTTAGGTTCAAAATATCTATCCCATATTAGGTGAGGCACCTGGCTATATGTGACAGAGAAAGGTCCTGAATAATATTGGGATCTAGGGTGCGGTTAGGCGGCCATTTGGATTGGTTATCTAAAAGATTTTGAGGCCAAGTTTGACTGCAAAAACAAAGAACTTTGGAGCCTTTCCGATGGGATGCCAGGTGCAGAGTGGCTTACACAGAGCTAAAGTGAGCTATGACTCCTCTGGCAGCGACAAGCACAAACCATGGCAAGGAAGGGAAGGTCCTGGGTGGTAGAGAGGACTTCTGTGGACTGATGAAGTCAACATGACCCAGCTGCTCTGGGGATCCCAGGTCAGGTTGGCTGTTGGGGTCTGGATACATCTGGCCAGATGTGTTCAGAGGATGGTCTCACCTGTGCACAGGACTCTCCTCTGACTTCCTCGGCCTCTGGGGTAGGACCACTTGATCAAAGTCAAGTTTGCATCTGGGAATTGTGGGACTAAGCATCTTTCTCTCATCACCCAAGCTTAGAGGAGTCTCAGAAGTACGTGGTCATCAGCCCCGGGTCCATATGACAGTGTCTTCAGTTAATTCTACAGAATCAATGATGGCATTGATGGAGTTCCTTCTGTCCACCAAGTTGAACCCAAGTGAGATGACAGAGCCCACGCAGAGAACATTCAAGACCATATTTTCTTGGACTTCTTCATTCATAGCTTCATGTGTTTTATATTCTCTCTCTCTCTCTCTCAATCTTTATTTTGGTCACTGCCTCAAAAACACTCTTTGAACTAAAGCAGCATATATGTGAGGTGGGATAAACAAGTACTTGCCCTCAGGGCCTCAGCTAAGTCTCTCAGCCTTCCAAGAGGTCATTATGAGCATGGTTTTCCCAGATGAGGAAACACACTTGGAAAGACAAGACTTCCCCCCCCCCCCCCCCCCCCCCCGCCAAGCACTATGACCGTGAGTGAGTCATGGCTACAAATGACTGCAGGTCCCCAGGCCAACCTGTCTCTCTCAACAGTACATGTGGCCTAGGTATGCCTAACACTCAGGAGCACACTGGGCCTGTTGTGATGCTTCTGCCTCTGTCACCAAGCTTTACCGGGACCTGTCACCTCACATCAGCTACTACCCTGAGTATGCCACATGCACAGCCTCACACGATCTTCCCAACACAAAGCCTCTACCTGTGTCGCCCCGTTATATAGATGAAGGAACAGTAGCCAGAGGGATGAACTAACGTGTACACTGTCGAACATGCCTGGCCAAACATGAAAGGGCCAATGATGGCATTTCAGCCAGTGGGAAAGCTCTTGAGCCCTTTCCATCTGCTAAGTTGAACCTGAGTAGGATGACAGAATCTATCCAGAGAACATGCAGTGGGCAGGCAACCACGGTCACCTTAGCCCATACCACTTGGTCAACCCCTGAGGACCCTCAGAGATACACCCTGACTGAGGGGAGCATGCTGTCAGGGTGGGGTGGGTCCCACAGTTCCGTGCAGGATAAAGTTCTGACCGGGGAAGTAACAAAGTAGACATAAAGGACAGATGGATACAGGCACAGATTCATGAGGTGGCCAGACAGGCTCCCTAAGAAGTGGCCTGATGGGTCAAATGAATGAATCACTGGATTAAGAAACACCAGGAGGCCCGGCTCAGTGGTGCACACCTTTAATCCCAGCACTTGGGAGGTGGAGGCAGGTGGATCTCTGTGAGTTCGAGGCCAGCCTGGACTACAAAGCGAATCCTAGACAGCCAAGGCTACAGAGAGAAACTCTGTCTCAAAAAAACAAAAACGAAAAACAAGATAAGGCTGTTTTGTTACATGTAAATTAGGTATCCCTGGTGCCTCTAACTCCTGGCAGGTGCCAGCTACCCTATCTCAAAAGCAGAGTCGGGCCTCTGGTGTGGAGGCCAGACAAAGCCTGAGCCTGCCGAGGCAGGTATGAGCTGAGGAATGACGCCCAGGAGACCTACCCTGCCTGCTGCATCCTGCCCCTGGGACTGGGCCTCTTGGCTGAATAGGTAAAAGCATGGAGATGAGCTACATCCTGGGCAGAGGTGTCAGTGGGACAGGAAGTACGGTCCAGGGAGACTTCTTCTTCCTCATCCATCTCTCCCTTTCCTCCTACACCCTTTTCTTTGGCTTTTATTGGAAGGTGGCAGGAAGCTGATAAACCCGAGTCCCATGGCGGTTGTGAGTCAGGTTCTTCAGACAGATGGATGGGTCGATGAGAGAGGGTAGGGGGTATTGATTGGGCAAATTGGCTCATTTGTCTTTGGAGGTTGGTTGATGGGGCGACATGCCTCTGACAGAGACCCTGGTAGGCAGCTGTGTGGTCCAGTCCAAAGTCTTAAAGGCCTCAGAATTAAGGAAGGTTGGTGTGACTCCCAGTCCAAGGCTAAAGGCTGAAGAGTTCAAGAGCCACTGGTGTGAATCCCATAGTCCCGAGGATAGATTTCTGGGGCCCAGTGGCAGAAGTGCCCCAATACTGGGACACAGAAGTTCACTCTCTGCCTTTTTGCTTGCTCTAGGCCCCCATCCCATTGCACAGCGTCCCCCACCCCACCCCCGCTGACACTGAGGGCAGACTGTTTCTAGACACACAGAAGTCATGCATGGCCAGGTGTTTCTTAATCCTGTTAGGGTAACACCCAAAATTATCCATCACAATGATCCAGCCATGACCTCAGAGTCAGGATCAGCTTGAGTCTGGCCATTACCCTCCAGAGGCTGTGACCAGATTCACACACACATCAGCAACTCTAGGACACAGCCACTTGGCAGGTGTCACTGGGGGGGGACACAAAGGTGGCTGTGGAGCTCTCCGTGGTCCTGAGCTGGCCTAAGCTGATCAGGGTCCTAGTTAGGACCTGGTGTGTGCCCCTTGGCTGGCCTTGTCCTAGCTCCTGCTAACTGCCCTTTGCTATAGTTCAGCTATTCAATGACCTAACAGTCACTCCCCTATATGACACCCAATGTCCCTGTCTCCCTCCCTGTGCCTTGATGCCTGGATCTCTGGTGTTCCCAGCTCTGGGCTAGCAATGAAGTCTCCAGTTCTATCTGGAGAAGGGACAAGATTCTACCACAGTAGAAAAATGGAAAGGCCAACAGGCATACACAGTTATTGGGGTCTGTATGCAGTAGCATGTGGAGGTAGCCCAGGTTACCTCAGACCCCATCTGCAAAACCCAGCTTGGAAACACCTTCGGGGATCCTGCTTGGTCCATCTGCCTTGGCTTTATGCTTACCTTCCATCCCATTCTAGGCTTGCACAAGGTCCCCTAGCACTCTGCCCGCTTCTGGGAGCAGAAGAGAAATGCCTGCAAGCAGTCTGCATGTCCAGCAGTTCCTGAGGCACAAGGCAGGCCTGTGGCTATAAAGGCCAGATCCGTATACTGCCTGTGACCTCAAGGAGTTTCTCCACCTCCCTGTGCCTTGGTTTCTTTTTTCACTGCTCTATGGAGAGGGCTAGGGAGCCCACCCAGGCACACAGTAGGTGCTCAGCGAGTCCCTGGCTTTCACTGTCACTGTTAAACCTGGCAATTTGGTGCTATGACTTACCTGTGTGCTCTTAGGCAAGTTTGTCTTTCCGAGCCTATCTTCTTGGGTAAAAAGATATTATTGTCCTCTTTGCAGCCTTGTGGGCGACCCAAAGAAGCCATGGTGTCGAAGCATTCTCCAAGGAGCCTGGTACTGGAGGCTCCTCTGTAAATGCCTGCTTTGTTGTGCCTCCTGCCAGACAGCAGGACACAGATGTCCCTCTGAACATGCCTTGTCCTGACACACTTGGGTAAAGGACCAGAACAAATGGGGGCTGCTTACCACTGGCGACTGATACCATCACCCTGCAGGCTCATTTGAGTGACTCAGGAGGCTTTCAGGACCTGGGGACAAACCTTGAGGCATCTCTCATCTCCGCTTTCAGCTTCCAAAGGCTCTCAAGTGGAAGTGTTGCCCAGTGTGTGGGGCAGTGGCTCAATGAACAAAGTGCCACACCAAGCGTGAGAAGGTAAACGTGATGCCCAGCATCTATGTGATTAAGCTCCTCGTCCAGCCACATGCCAGCAAGAGAATGAAGCTGATGGAAGCCAAGGCTGGCCAGACATCCTCTCACAGCTAACAGGATGATCTGCACACCCACTTGGGAGGGTGTAGGCTGGGGTCCTGCCCCAGGGTAAACGCAAATATCCTGGCTTGGAAAGCCATGGCTACCAGGCCTAATTCCCAGATATTACCTCCTGGCTCACCTAGTGGGAAAGAATCTCCAGGGAAGATGGTGTAGTCAAGGCTGTGAAGGAGACCAGCATCCTTGGGTTCTCTGCAAATCCTGTTCGCCATGAGACAGCTGCCACTGTGCCCATGTGTGGGTAAAAAACACCAAAGTGAAGAAAGCTTACACAAAGGGCAGTTTTTGCTCCAACCAGTGCTCAGGGGAGGTGGATGCCCAGATCACCTGGATCCCATAGAGGTACCCAGCTCTGGGGCCGGGTGTGGTGGCGCACGCCTTTAATCCCAGAGCTTGGGAGGCAGAGTCAGGAGGATCTCTGTGAGCTCGAGGCCAGCCTAGTCTACAAAGTGAGTCCAGGACAGCCAAGGCTACACAGAGAGACCCTGTCTCAAAAACAAAAGAAACAAACAAACAAAACAAAAAAAGAAAACAAGACAGTTATCACTTACCACAGCCTTAAAATCTATGCCAAGTGTCAGCTAGGGACTTTCTGCATGTTTTCTCCTCACAACTATCCTCAGATAAAGAGCTTACCCTCCCATTTTACACATAGGGAAACTGAGGCACAGAAGAGTAAAACAGCTGGACTCACTCCTCTGGGCAGACTCACTGCCCTCTAGGGCTTGAGACCCACATGGCTCCCCGTTAAGTGGTTGGGAAGGAGGCAGCCCTTGGCCACAGGCTCCAGGGGGCTGTGAGCAGGGTCAGCCTGGTCAGCTTGTACCCAAGGATGACCCACACGGCCAGCCTTAGTGCTGTTCAACAGTACTTCCTGTGACAATGGAAACATACCCGGCCTACACTGTCCAATACAATAGCTACTCGCCACATGTGGTTACGGAGGAACTTGAACCTGACTTTGGCAACCGAGGGACAGAGGGACAAACTAATTCTTGTAGCACTAGGGGCTACAGCACTGAAGCTTGCAGTAGATTGAATTAGAGAGAACGGAAGGAAGTCGGGTGGCACCAGCTCTACTAAGAGTGGGGGGAGGGGCAGATGAGGGAACAGCCAGTCAGGAGGAAGGGGACCAGGGACTGAGGACTGCTGTGATAGGCCTGAGGGTGCTTTTGTTTGGAGGAATGTGGAGTTTGGGTTAGAAAAGCAGCGGGATGCTTTAAGCACTGCTTAAGGGTCCATACTAGTCGGAGCATGGAAGACAGTGGTGCTGTGGGTGAACTGAGCTGTGGGGCCTGGCTCCAGAGGTGTCAGAGAAGAAGACCTTTAGCACGTGCCCCAGAGACTGCTCTGGTGATATGTTGGTGAAGACTGGCTGCTTTTTGCCCTTGCCCAAAAGATCTGCCTGAGGCTAACTTGAAGAATTTTGGATTGCTTTGGCAGAGGAAATCTCAAAACAGCCTTGCATCAATTCAGCTGTGTGGTATTAGTGTTCACTCTTGTGCAGACCCATAATGAACCAGTGCAAGCTGAGCAAGGGAAAACAGAAAATGTACAATTTGAGGGGAAAAGGGGGTACTAGGAAGTGGAATGGAGCTGTCCTGTATTCAAGGAGATAAAAGATTAAGGAAAATCCTGGGGGGCTAGATCGATGGCTCAGCAGTTAAGATCATACTGTCTGCTCTTCCAGAGGTCCTGAGTTCAATTTCCAGCAACCACATGGTGGCTCATAACAATCTATAATGTGATCTGAGTCCCTCTTCTGGTGTGCATGTGTTCATGCAGACTGAACATTGTATAAAAATAAATCTTTTTTTTTTTTTTTTTTTTTTTTTTTTTTTTTAAAGAACAGCGTAGGTCCAAGCATGGTGGGCCACACCTCTAATCCCAGTACTCAAGAAACAGTGGCCAGGGAGGCAGAGGCAGACAGATCTCTGTGAGTTCGAGGCCAGCCTGGTCTACAGATCAAGTTAAGCAGTGAAGAAAATGATGGAAAACAGAAAGCTGATGAAGATCTAACTGAACAAGGAGGCCATGTTCCAGCCCCAGGAAGCAGCAGAGCTTGGCAGCTTTGGGCAAGTGGTTCTGGCTTTAGAGTCAAGGCTAGAAGGGGCAACAGAATCTCCCTCTGTGACTAAGGAAAGTCACCGAGGCCAGGCATGTGTCAGGGGTGTCCCTTGCATGGGGGTCTAGAGAGGCCACTGCATGAAGGGGAAGCCTGGATAGCCTTGGAGGCCCAAGATATTAGAGACGGCAAAGTCATGAGAAGCCTGCTGAGGAGAGATGCTAACAGGGAGTGGAACCAGCGCAAGAGGAAAAAGTGTGTTGCAGTCAACAAAGCTGAAAGGAATTAGATAGCTGAAGAGTGTTTCGACATCAGACACGGAGCTGCAGAGTTTGGGGTTTGCCCAGCTGGTTTTCCATCTTATTTTGGTTCAGTATTTCCTCACTATGCCTTCTTTCCTCTGTTTTGGAATGGTAATGTATATCCTGTGCCATTATGTGCTGGATAGTGTGTGTGTGTGTGTGTGTGTGTGTGTGTGTGTGTGTGTGTGTGTGTGTGATGTGGTTTTTTATTTTGATTTCACAGGGGATTACTATTAGGAGGTTGCATGAGTCTCAGAAGAGAGTTTGGAGTTTGGACTTTTGAACGGGGTTGAGACGGTGACAGTAGGAGGACTGGTAATATGGTAATATGGCTACAAGCCTACGCAGACCAGGGAGTGGAAGTAGTGGCTTGGAAGAAAATGGCCTTCATAGGCCCATAGGGAGTGGCACTACTAGGGGACATGGCCTTGTTGGAGCGAATATGTCACTAGGGGGTGGGCTTTGAGGTCTCGGATGTTCAAGCCGAGCCTAGCGGCTCACTTGCTTTTCCTGCTGCCTGTCAATCCAGATGTAGAACGGTCAGCTTCTTTCCTACCACCATCCCATCATGCTTCCTGCCATGGTGATAATGGACTAAACCTCTGGAACTGTAAGCCAGCCCCAGTTGAATATTTTCCTTTATAAGAGCTGCCATGGGGCTGGAGAGATGGCTCAGATGTTAAGAGCACTGCCTGTTCTTCCAAAGGTCCCGAGTTCAATTCCCAGTAACCACACAGTGGCTCCCAATCATCTATAATGTGATCTGATGCCCTCTTCTGGCCTGCAGGTGTACATGCAGGCAGAGCACTGTATACATAATAATAAATAAATAAATCTTTTTGGTTTTTTTTTTTGTTTTTTTTTTTGTTTTTTTGTTTTTTGAGACAGGGTTTCTCTGTGTAGCCTTGGCCATCCTGGACTCACTTTGTAGACCAGGCTGGCCTCGAACTCACAGCGATCCACCTGTCTCTGCCTCCCAATAAATCTTTTTTTAAAAAAAGAGTTGCCATACTGAGTGTGGTGGCACACACCTATAATCCTAGCACTCACGGAGGCAGAGGCAGGCAGATTTCTGTGAGTTCAAGGCTAGCCTGGTCTACAAAGTGAGTCTAGGACAGCTAAGACTACACAGAGAAACCCTGTCTCAGGAAAAAAAAATGGCATCGTCATCGTGTCTCTTCACAGCCATAGAAACCCTAAAAGAATAACCATTGGCTGGGCGTGGTGGCGCACACCTTTAATCCCAGCACTCGGGAGGCAGAGGCAGGTGGATTGCTGTGAGTTCGAGGCCAGCCTGGTCTACTAAGTGAGTCTAGGACAGCCAAGGATACACAGAGAAACCCTGTCTTGAAAAATCAAAAAAAGAAAGGGGAGAGAGAGAGAGAGAGAGAGAGAGAGAGAGAGAGAAATCAAAGCAGGCAAGGACATTGCTTCACACACTGGAGTATTAAGCAAGAGGCTGGAGGGCTGCAGAGCTGTAGGCAGGAGCTGGGGAAAGTCCAAAAGGGCAGAAGAGGGGATCAGAGCCATGAGGAAGTGAACGTGGGATGCTACACAACACCCAACATGCAGTGAGGCTGGGAGTAACCTCGGGGCTAGGGTGACATCCTGGACACAGGATGAGAAGATAGCAGGAGTGGACAGGAAAGAGGCTGTGGGCATCGCTTTGCACAGAGGCAGCCAGAGGCTATATTCAGATTCTGCAGCCCTATTGCCAGGATTCCTCATATCCTACCCAGGGCCTCCCGAGTCCCTCAATCATCAAATACGGATATTTGTCACAGGATCCATGTCACAGGAGAAACCTCGGGAATCTTTGTTTTTATTTTTCACAGTACTGAGGATTGAACCTGACTCAAGCGCCCTACCCCTGAGCCAGCTCTTCAGACATTTACTAACGGGCCTGGAACTGCTTGGCAGACCCAGTGTCGGCTCAATGTGTGACGCCTGATATGGTTAAGTGTGCCTAAATGTCTGGTGCAGAGGAGAAAACAATGCTTCGGAGGCAGAAAAGGGGCACAGGATAAAAAAAAGTCTGCCAAGTGGTCTGGGGAGAGGCAGGTGGCTAACTTTGCAGAGGACTGAGTCTTGACTCCTAGGACCCAGATGGTGGCTCACACAGAGGATCCTGTTCCCTCTTCTTCCTCCCTCCCACGCCCCCCCCACCCTCAAGTCAGGGTTTCTCTGTGTAGCCTTGGCTGTCCTAGACTTGCTTTGTAGACCAGGCTGGCCTTGAACTCACAGAGATCCACCTGCCTCTGCCTCCTGAGTGCTGGGATTAAAGGCGTGTGCCACCATGCCTGGCCCTGTTCCCTCCTCTAAGATTCTCAGGCACCAGGCACACGCATGCTACACATGCATGCATGCAAAACATGCAGGCACATATAAAAATGAAATAAGTCAGCTGGGCCATGATAGCACATGCCTTTTGTTATTTTGTCTCCCCACCCCCCAAGAGCTTAAGATCAAACCCAAGGCAAGCGCTCTACCACTGAGCTAAATCCCCAATCCCCAGCACACGCCTTTAATCCCGGCACTGAGAAGGCAGAGGCAGGTGGATGTCTGCATTCGAGGTCAGCCTGGGTCTACAGAATTATGTTCCAGGACAGCCAGGGCTACACAGAGATACCCTATATCGAAAAAAAAAATTTTTTTTAAAAGAAAGAAAGCCTAGCTAGCCTTATTGTGTCTCCATCAGCAAAAGGATGGAGTCCACAAAAGGGTAGTGACCTGACCAAGGCCATACAGGAGGGGAAAGCCAAGTTTCTTATCATAGCCAGAGAGACCTGGGGTGCAAGGATGTGTCTTCAGCCTCCAGCTACCTAAGGAGCATCTGGGGGCAAATGATAGACGGATACGTGTCCCACACAGGCCAGTGATGAAAAGGCCCGAACCACTCCACACATACATAGCCCTGTGTGAATATGCAGATGGCCAGAGGGACCAACACTCCAGAACGGACAGGCCAAGGATGGGGAAGAGTCCCTGTCCAAGCCCCTTTTCAGGCCAGAGGTGGACAGGAAGTGCCCCCAGAGTAGAACAGAAGTAAATAAACCAAAAGAATAAGCTATGTATTACTTTAGGCCCATAGCCCGGAACTCTCAGAAATATACAGCCTTCCTTCATGAGGGCAGTCCCCTGCAGAAAGGTCACATGTACTATGGGGTTGCCCATTGTAAAGAGTCCAATGGACCTGGCTGGGGTACAGAGCATCGAGAGGGCCAGGGGGACACGGGACTGCAGTCCAGGACACTGGCTTGGGGTGAGTGAACAGGTAGGATGGCAACGTGGGAGCAGCTGCAGCAGGGGTCAGACAGGAGGACAAAGCCCTCACAGAGCTCAGCACAGAGGGACAGGACAGATGAGAAAGCTGAAGAGGGTTAAGCAGGGTTTTCTGAGGAGGAGAATACACGCAGCTAAGCCCTTTAACCAGGCAGGGGTGGACAGACTGAGGGTCAGACCATTCCTCCCAGGAAACAGCATCTTCTTCATCATCCTTCCAGCCCTAGCAGCTGCCTCGTGAAGTGCTGTCTGCTGCCCTCTTTCCTTCTGGAGGACAGATCTGAACATGCAGCTGCCTGGTGGCAGCCCAACATCTGCAGTTTCTCAAGCCATACATCTCACTGCCTCCAAAAGGCGACCAGTCAACCATAGGGTCCCGCTGTACCAGTTCACCCCGCCAAACACCACCTTTCCCTGCCTGAGCTTGGGCCAGTGACAGATCGTGCCCCTGCATCTGCTAGGCTTGGCTGCAGGGATTTTAAAAGCATGGTTCACAAAGCCCTAAGTTCTCTGAAGGTCTGAAGGGACAGCCAGCAGCTCCTCACGTCTACCCAGCATCCACAGGGACCTGTCACCCTGGACAGTACCATATGTGAAGTCTCCCACAGTTTGACATGGAGTAGGGGAGTCACTGGTACTCTAGGAAGTTAGAGAAAGTCCAAGAGGAGACCTGAGCTTCACAAGACTGGCAGCATCCTTCCACATGGGGCAACTCCTACCCTGACTGTCCCTAACAGGCCCAGTCCATGTTCATCCATAGGAACCTCCTTGGTCACATCCTCCTCCTCACCCTATATTTCATCCCCCAGCTGTGATCACTGGGAACTCAGTGGAGGAGGGCTCCAAGGCTAGTAAAACTGGCTACTCGGGTGTTGCTCAGACCTATTTCCACAGGTCTCCAGTGATCTACGGGGATAGAGGGGTCTATCTCAAAACGGCCCAGAGACACCCCCAGAAGTGTGCTCAGAATACTTCCTGTCCCTCCACACTGCATCCTAACCGCAGCCACTCATTGCTACATACAGGTGAGAAGCCAAGGCACAGAGTCAAAGGCTAAGCTTTGGCCTCCCCATTGCTGTCTGATCCTACCTAAAGCCTATGTTCCCCACCTGTATGGGGTCACTGCCTGGGTCCCTACTGGCCATCACTGCCCACCCTTCCACCACGTACCTGTTTGGAGACCCTCCCCCAGTCCAGTCCAAGCTTCTGGCTTTTATAGCAGTTGATTCCCTCCTTGGTGGCCCAGGCTAAAGCAGGGGCCAGTTATGTGACTATGAGCTGCTCTCAGCCACGCCCAAAACGCCAGCACAGCTGTCTACCTGGACTGGCTTCCTAGTGCCACCTCTTCCCAGGCCTTGAGTCTCCTCACTTGTAAAATAGATAAGCAGGCAGCTGGAGGGGCAGCCCTACTTTCCCAGTGGAGCCAGGTGCTGGGCGAGGCAGGCAGCACCTACATTTTCCCTTCCGGGAGTTGTCAAGGCCAAGTGCAGGTAACTAAGCACAGACCTACCCCCTCTGAGCTTTATCTATTCTCAGGGCAGAAAGCCCAGAGGACTATGCACCACCCCTAGGGAGATACTCTGAGAGGGCAGAAGATAAGGACCCAAGGATGTATATAGCATACTAGCAAGCTCTCTGTTTCTTCCTGTCTTTCTGTCTTTCTGCTCTCTTTGTGTGCATGGGTGTTGAGACAGGGTCTCATGTAGCCCAAACTGGTTTCATGTTTGTTATAGAGTCAACGATGACCTTGAACTTTTCTAGCCTCCAGCCTTTCATTTCCAAGTGCTGGACCAAAGACTCTGCAAAGAGACCAAGGATGATGAATCCCAGGCAAGGACCCATGCTGCCTCCTTTAAAAGCAGCCCAGTGCCCACAGCCCATGGCAGCATGTGGAATGGGAATTCTCCTTCCTGGCTGGGTGTGCTGACACACGCCTTTAATCTCAGCACTTGGGAGGCAGAGGCAGGCAGATCGCTGTGAGTTCGAGGCCAGCCTGGTCTACAAAGTGAGTGCAGGATGGCCAAGGCTATACAGAGAAACCCTGTCTTTAAAAAAACAAAACAAAACAACAACAACAACAACAACAACAAAAGCAGCTCTCCTTCCATGGGAGAACTGAGATCTGTGTGGCTGGCAACAGATGAGACTTTGGAGATGCCCCCCAACAGTTGCTACACTGCCTAGGAGTCCCACTCTCTTATCCTCTGTGGTGGACACAAGTCAGACCTGGGCTTTGCAGGCAGCCGAGCTGTGCTCTGAGCACTCACATTGCAGGAGACTGGGCTACCACGCTTTAGCAAAGCAGTCTTAAAGCCCAGCCCACTCAAAGACCCTGGACTTCCAAGTTCACCCTCCCAGCAGGCAGTAACCACCAAGTCCTGCTCCCACTCCCACTCCCAGCCCCACCCCCACCCCCACCCTCACCCTCAAGAGAAACACAGCTGATACTTGGTGAGCACCAGTGCAATAAACATCCTGCAAAGCAATGAACAAACAGGCAGGGAGCCTTTCCCTTCTGTATGTTAGCATCTCATCTGCCAGATGACAGGGTGTGTACTGGCCCAGCGCTGCCCATAGCCCCTCAGTGGGAAGAAGACACAGAGATGTGCTCAGTAGATGAGGGGGCCTTCCCACCTCTGTAGTGAGAGGCCAGATAGAGCTGAGGAGAGACTACCAAACAGAAGAGGCCTGAGAGGAACTGGGCAGTGGTGAGAGCAAGTGAAAAGTGGGGTGCTCCCTGCACAAGTAACCACTTAGCATAGTGTTAAGGGGTACCTTGACGTTAAAGTTGGGTAGTGGTATAACTGGGTGTTTTTCTGTTTAGGTAGGCCAAGGCCAGAGGGGACAGGGATGAAAAGGGACAAAAGAAATGTTCTGGACCCCTCAGCTCTCTGAGGCATCCTGCTGTCTGAACTGAAAGGATCTGGACTCAGCCTGGCCCTTTTCCACCCCCACTACCTAACAAAAGAGCCTCAGAGTTCCTGTCTGCATAGTAAAATCAGCCACCCTCTCACCTCCCAAGAACCAAATGGGATGGCACCCAGGGAGCCTGGACAAGCTCCTGAGACTTCCTCCACGGGTAGCCTCACTCCATACCTGGTAGGCTACTTGACCCCTCTCTCTCTTCTGCAACCCCAAAGCCCTGCTCACTGACTTCTCTCTGCCTCTGTAGCAACCAAGAGTCATTGCGGTGTCCCCATCTGGACACCTCCCACTCTACCACCATTGCTCACGGTACATCACACCCAGGATAAAACCTAGGCTGCTCTGGGTATCCATAGACCTGGCCAAGATGGCTCTCAGGTCTGCACTAAGTTCACCTTCCTCTTCCCCACACTTCCTTCCCAGGCTAAGCGTCTTCACACAGGCTAAGCGTCTTCACACAGGCTAAGAGTCTTCACACTGGCTGCCGCTGCCTCCCCAGCATCCTTCCCTCAGATCTCTGAGTGCTGGTAGCCTCTCTGATATCATTGTCCAAAGCCTTCCTGACCCCCAGCCCCAACCTCCCCCCTCCCTTCTTCCTTCCCTCCCTCCTTTCCTCCCCCTCCTCCCCTCCCCCGCCTCCCCCCAGGTCTTAACTCCACAAGTCCCACCTCTTGCTAGGCCTTGTTTATATCTCCCTGCCTTCAGGAATGTCACCACAGGAGTGAAGGGTCACTTTTGCTCCCCACCCCCACAACACAGCTTGGCTGGTCAGTAAACAGCTGCTGAGGACTGGAACCAAACAGAAGGAACCACGGAGAAAGGGCTCTGTCTGGCTCAGGGGTGCGCCCAGAGGATGGGCCCAGACCCTAAGTTCTCACACTTGACAGAACACCCTCCCTGACTTCAGTGCCAAGAAAACCCCAGCCCCTTCCCCCTCCCTCAGAAAGCCCCCTCAACGATCTCTGCTGAGATCAGCCGTCTTGTCCCAGCACTGCCAGCCCCTCCCACCCAGGCTCCAGAAACAATGCACAAAGGGCCACTTTAGCCGCATCTCCAGCCCGGAGGGGGCGCTCCTTGTCCTTCCACTGTCCTCTCAGGACCACTCTGCGAATGGAGTCAAGCCCTTTGGCAAGGCTAAAGTATCCTTGCAATGCAGAGGTGGAGCAATGTACAGGGTGAGGGACAGGTGTCATTGAAGGCAGCAAGAAGGAAGTGACATGGCTGTTGGTTACACAGTCCAGCTCCAGGAGGCTGGCTTAGCTTCTGCAAGCAAGCTACAAAGTGCTCTGGATGGATTATTCTCACAAGCAAGCTGATAACCTATGACCCCACGCCTGGCACCGAAGGAGGCTTTGACAACTTCTTTCGTCTGGTATTCTTTCGTCTGGGGCCACTCAGGTGCTATGACTAGCCAAGCAAGCACACACAGCAGGTCCCCAGGAACCTCCCTCAGTCCTTCCATCCCCGCTCTGTCCCATAGTTTGCAGAGAATTAAAACAAAACAGACCAAAAAATTTCTACCCAACGCTGGCTACCAGATTCTCCCAGCATCGCTCAGTCCCTACCTGCTACAGGTCCTCCTGGCTGGCAGACCCCACTTCCTACCCTAAACTTCTCCTGCCCAGGGGCTGTGCCCTTCCCCCAACCACTCTTCCCTATATAACCAGCCGGTTTGGTTACACATTCCTTTTTGACCTTTTAGCTTCTTGGCTGTGGCTCCAGGTTCATCTGTTGTCGTCCCTGTCTCTTCCCCACCCTCACCCCGGACCCCTACACACACACACACCCTGCTTCAGTCTGCTGTTCATGTTCAGTCTAGACCTTTCCAGGTGCCTCTGACTCTGGTCTACCTCATATCTACAGCAAACCTCCTCCCCTACCGTGCCTAAGAGCTGTTATGTCCTCCTTTTCTTCCTTCCTTCTTTCCTTTTTCTTTTTCACGCAAGCACTTACCAAGATGATGGTACAGCCTCTCTCCCTGAGGGACTTCTAACCAGGTCTCCAGGAACCAGTCAGGCCGGCACCAATCTTAGACTCCATGATCAGCAACCAGCACCCACCGGAACGGTAGTGCAGCCTTCATGAGGGCATCCCAGACAGGTTCTCAGGGCCCAGCCCACTGTTCTCTTTCTTGGACCCAGTGCCCTTTGAATAATAGCCAGGCACAAGGATAAAGTCCAAACATACTAGGAAGCTGCAAGTTCCCAGGCAATCTCCCTCCCCACACCTGCCCCATAGCTTGGACCGCCTGCGAGCGCTGGAGCGCTGGGGTATCTAGCCTGCTGTACTGTCCCATGACTTGTACCCTCAGCCCCAAGGACACACTGACACAGAGGAAGTAATAAACCATGGCCCATTGAGTGAATAAAGGACCCTCTGCAAGGCCACACTCCTGACAGACTGCTCGGCTCTCAGGTCTGGTCTGCAACTCAGAAAAATAATCAAGGTCCTTGAGTTGCCATGTCATGTCATCTCAGGCTCCTGAGCCCCTGGAGAAATGGCTTACCTATGGTTCTCTTCCAGAAGGAGGGACAGTGGTGCAGAGGGAAGACAAAGGAAATAAGGAAAGAATTGCAGCCTTCAGTATACAAAGTGAACCACAAGGGGCTGGGAGGAGCCATGGCTGGGGAGAGCACAAAGGTCCTTCCCTGGACGGATAACAACCACAAAGGAAACCAGGAATTTTCTTTCTTCCTTTTTTGTTTGGTTGGGGTTTTTGTTTTGTCTTGTTTTGTTTTCCCAAGACATGATTTCTCTGCATAGCCTTAGATGTCCTGGAACTTGTTCTATAGACCAGGCCAGCCTTGAACTCAAGAGATCTACCTGCCTCTGCCAAGGCATGGAATCAAACACTTGTGCCACCACTGCACAGCTAAAGCCAGGAATTTTGTTTGGTGTTTGGTTGGTTGGTTTTGGTTATTCACGACAGGGTTTCTCTGTGTTTAGCCTTGGCTGTCCTGGACTCATTTTGTAGACCAACCTGCCCTGGAACTCACAGTGCTCCGCCTGCCTCTGCCTCCCGAGTGCTGGGATTAAAGGTCCCACAAGTGTTGAGATTAAACTGCCCAGCTAAGGAATTTTTAACAGAAAAGATAAAATAATCTGTTTTTCCACCTACAAGGCTGGGAATGGAGGTGATTAATAAGCTGGTGATTTGCAGTGTCTGTAGGGCCTGGCCATATCAAGCTCCCACAAGTCGGAGAGGGCTAGTAGCCCAGAGAAACTTACAGTGTCTGTATGACCAAGACCACAGCAGATCCTTCCCTGGGCCCTTAAGATAATACATGGAGCCTATCTCTGGGAAGAACTGGCATATACTTCAAGTTCAGTTCCCATGTAATTATGCCTCCTTGTGCACAGGGGACTGCATTACACTGGAAACTTTTTTTCTAAATTGAACCGTACTTAAGCATGCCTACAATAAACTGCCTGGCATCAGACTCTAGAAGTTTGAACCAGCCCGGCTAACTAAGTCATGCTGAACCGGATTTTCTTCTTGCCTCTCAGAGATAATTCCCCTTGCCAGTTATAGACTTTACAGGGACCTCACACACGGGGACAAAGACTGTAGAGAGGGATGGCTGCCTCAAGAGACTTAAATCCTCCTCACCGTGTCCCCATACCGCAGTTCCCACTGTGGGTACGAGTAGGCATGAACTAGAAGGATGCAGCAAGTGGCAGGCCTGCAGTGCTCCCCTGTATCTGGGGGTCTGAGCATCACAGTGAACATTGGTCCCAACAGAGCAAGCGAGGGCTGTTGGCTCGGGGTGTCAGTAGGCTCTGAGCTTCCTGCAGCCTGCTGGCAAATACTCTGGGCCACTCATCTCAGCACTACTCACTGTCTGGGGCTCTCCCGAGAGGCAGGCTTGCGTATGGAAGTCAGCTGTACTGACCCTAACAGGAGGTGTTCTTGCAGGTCCAGTGCCAGTTCCACACACACTTTCTTTTTTGTGTGTTTGTTTGTTTGTTTGTTGTTTTGTTTTTGTTTTTTGAGACAGGGTTTCTCTGTATAGCCCTGGCTATCCTGGACTCACTTTGTAGACCAGGCTGGCCTCGAACTCACAGAGATCCATCTGCCTGCCTCTGCCTCCCGAGTGCTGGGATTAAAGACGTGTGCCACTGCACCCGGCTCCACACACACTTTCTAGCCCAGTGAATGAAAACTGTAGCTAAGTCCTTTCCCGTGCTGTCAGAGTCTCTCAGGATGACAGGGCAGGTCCCAAGGCATTAGGACAACTCGATATTCTGGGAGGGTATTTCTGAGTATTGAATGTATCGGCAAGAGCTGTCTTAGCATAGCAGAGGCAGACCGGACACTTCCGCAACAGGAGCCTTGAGTCAGGACTTAACTGCCTCCATTGAGGGCACAGAAGGCCGTTCATCATCAAAGGGCATGGACAGAGCTAGAGAAATGTCTCAGCAGTTGAGAGAACACACCGATTTTGCAGAGGAGCAAAGTTTGGCGCCCAGAACCCAGGCTGGTCTCCTGGGGGAGCTGACACTCACTTCTGGCCTCTGTGGGCACCTATACTCAGTGCACAAACCCACATGCACACATGATCAAAGAATCAATAAATCTTTTAAAATGTATTTATTTATTTATGGTTTGGGCTTTTTGTTTGTTTGCTTTTTGAGACAGGATTTCTCTGTGTAGCCCTTGCTGTCCTGGAACTAGCTCTGTAGACCAGGCTATCCTTGAACTCACAAAAATTTTTACAATTGAGATGTAATATGAATAAATTAATAAAATATATTTTATAAAAACCTGCCTGCTTCTGTCTCCCAAGTGCTGGGATTAAAGGTGTGTGGCATTACCGCCCAACTTATTTTTATTTTATTCTTATTTTTTTTTACAAAAATCAGGAATACTACACAGGGCTTTAGGGTCTGAGCCCACTAGTCTTGGCCTCCATGAGAGCATCACCCAGCTAACTCTTGCGCCATCAATTACTTAACTTTCTCACCTAGAAAACACAGTAAGTGCTAAAAGACAGAAGACATGTTAAGTGCTCACATACCCCAGTAACTCTGAGAGGTGGAGGCAGGAGGATCAGGAGTCCAAAGTCATCTTCATATACCAAATTCAGGGCCAGCCTGGGCTACATGAGGTGCTGTCTCAAAAAAAGATAAAATAAGAGGAGGAGGAGGAGGAGGAGGAGGAGGAGGAGGAGGTGAAGGAGGAGGAGGAGGAGGAAGATGAGGAGGGTTTCCTTGTACCATATACACTTAAGAAATGTGGCTAGGGCCAGAAAAGTCCTACTAGTTGTTCCCACAGCCACAGGGAAGAGCTGCCCACAGGTGATGGCACCAGAGCCACACGGAGGGATGGGGAGCTGTAACCAGGGAACTTTTCTTCCCTCTTGCTTTTTGAAGACTAAACTTCACTTTTCCGTTTTAATGATTTCCTATCCGTTTTAGGAGAACAGCGAATGAAACAGGGCAGCATGGCCACTCTCCTGCCCCTCTGCTTCCTTCAGGTCTGAGTTCTCACAGCTGGGCCCGCCCCCCTTTGCCCTGTACCTCCCCGCCACCTAAAATAAACTATCTCCAGAGATCTCCTGCAACATGCATTTTTCTGTATCAGGCTTTTTCCTACACACCGGAGCTCAGTGCTCTGGGAACCCCATGATCCTCCATCTTCATCCGTCCTAGACCTGACCCAGGTGCACCACCACACCCTGACCATTTAACTTATTTTATGCATATGAGTACACTGTCTTCATGCACACCAGAAGAGGGCGCCAGATCCCATTACAGATGGCTGTGAGCCACCATGTGGTTGCTGGGAATTGAACTCAGGACCTCTGGAAGAGCAGCCAGTGCTCTTAATCTCTGAGCCATCTCTCCAGCCCCAAATTCTTATTTAAACCACCGCCAGAGCCTCTGAGACTCCTGCTATCTGTTGCCAACAAAAGAGCCGTTTCCCAGCTTCCGGGTATCAAAGACTACCCACCACCTCAAAGACCTGATCTCCTGGAAGTCTTCCAAAGCTGTGACACCTCTTAGAGATATTGTTCTTGGTTGGCATCCGAGGCCTTTGAGAGCTCTGAGCTGTACCTTCTCGGAGCTGAATTCACTCTTGGCTGGCATCCTGCTGAGAATAAAAACCTGTCTCATTTAAGTTCTATGTTGTTTTATTATCGCCTGTCTACTGTATTCTTTGAGGAGGTCTTAGTTGGGAACAGGCGCCAACTCCACAATCGTTCTCACTGGGTGTGGCCGGAAAAGCACCTTCTCGGCCTTTTACCCATGCCAGGCAAGTTGTATTCTTTCCGGAAATGGCCCTCACGCCCTGTCCCTGCAATAGCATTAATAAATGTTTAATGAGGCTGAGCATGATGGCACAAGCCTTTAATCCCAGCGTGTGGGAGGCAGAGGCGGGTGGAGCTCTGTGAGTTCGAGGCCAGCCTGGTCTACAAAGTGAGTTCCAGGACGGCCAAGGCTGCACAGAGAAACCCTGTCTCGGAAAAAAGAAAAGCAATAAATGTTTCATGAATATTTACTGAATGCCTTCTCCTGCGAGGCCCAGCGCCAGTCCCCATCATCTGCAGTTTGCCTTGCAGCCATCGTCATTAAGCTACCACAATTCTCTGACCATCAAGATCTTCCCAGGGTCCAGGCAAGCTCAGCAAGCAGCCCAGGCCAGAACCAGCCTCCAGAAGAGGCAAGAAGTTCCAGAAACAGCATGTTGAACGAAGGCCTGGGTAGTTGAGGACAGGACCGAGAACAAGCAAGAGGTCTAGAGGTACCACGGGACAGCCTGGACTTCATGGGGTGTAATGGTGGTTCCTGGGAGCCTGAGGGCCCTGCAATCTTCAGGAGAGCATTTTTAAAGCTGCGTGGACCAGGAAGGTAGCTTGATGGTAGGACACTTGCTTAGCAAGCCTGGGACCCTGTGCTCCACCCCTAGAAAAAACAACTTTAAAATAGGGTGAGCAAGACAGTTCAGTGGGTAAAGGCACCTGCTGCTGAGTCTGGTGACATGAGTTCAATCCCCAGAAGCCACGTAGTGGAAGGAAAGAACTGATCCTCATGTCTGGAACTTGCTATGTAGAGCAGGCTGGCCTGGAGCTCACTGAGATCTGTCCGTCTCTGCCTTCTAAGTACTGGGATTAAACACCTTTACCACCATGTCCAACCATTACAGTCTTTTGTAGGTTTCTAGCTCTGCCACAGAGGGGCTCTAATACACAGCCAGGTAGGACCTGGGAAGTATGTCCCCACACTGGCAGGTGAGGCCAGAGACAAACAGGGGACAGCTATAATAAAAGCAAAACACCAAAGGAAGGGTAGCCTGGAGGCTCTGCAGCTCAAGCTCTGGGAACCCACAGAGAGAGAGAAGGACCAGGTCTGGAAGAAAAAGAGGGCTGGCTTTGAAAGGGAGCTGGACAAATAGTCTCTACAAATGGAATGCAACCTCGATCGTACCACTTCCTGGCTGTGACCCTCCATTCCACACATGGGACTAACACTCTCATGCCTATGCTCAGGCACTATGACCGCTGTCACAGTGAACACACATCTGAAGCATCCAGCCCTCAGGTGGTGGGTAAAGTATCCAATGTACAGGAGCAAGTCATTAACTGGGAGGTGCAGATGGGAGGACACCTAGGTGGTGGTGACCCATCTGGGGGGGTCTCTGCCAGCCAGACATCCTGAATCCATAATGCCCCCTTAGGCCTCTCAGTTCCTGGATAATCCTTCAGGAAGTTTCTTAGCTGGGAGGGACAGGACAGCAGGAAGATGACATAGGCTGTCCAGGTCTTTTCCCTCCCCACAGAGGAGTCTGCTTTAGTGGGAATCAAGTGTTGTGACATACAACTTCTAAGTTCATAAAGCAACTGAGTAGTAAAGAGCGTGAATGGTCTCTATTGCCTCAATTTTATGTTTGTAGAAAAGATTAAAATATGTGAGCCAGGACTGGAGAGATGGCTACAAAGTTGAGAGTACATACTGTTCTTCCAAAAGTCCTGAGTTCAATTCCTAGCACTCACATGGTGACTCACAACCATCTGGTGCCCTCTTCTGGCCTGCTGGTGTACATGCAGGCAGAACAGTGTACACAAAATAAATCTTTAAGACTGTGAGAGAGAGAGAGAGAGAGAGAGAGAGAGAGAGAGAGAGAGAGAGAGAGAGAGAGAGAGAGAGAGAGAGAGAGAGAGAGAGAGAACAAACAAACACCAACAGAGGCATTTCCACTTGAGGCAACACAGGCAAATTTATTTTAGAATCCTGTTAACTGTGTAGATATGCTCATGGCTGGGACCCCTGCTCTGCCTCACACTAGACCACAAGAGAGGTCTACCCTGTCTCCTTCTGAAAAGTCGTGATGGTAACTCCTACCAAACAGGGATGCTGTGACCATCTCTCTGCATTGTGAAGCTACACTCTAGAGGGTCAGTCTTCCCCATCACGGATGGAGAAGAGAGAGAGCAGTCATAACATTGGGAGGCTGGGCTGTGAATCATTCATTTATGTATTCACTTGTTCGTTCCTGTTTACCACATTTACCAAAGCCCTCCTCGGTGTATCTATCATTAACTGACTATTGAAAACATATTAACAACAAACATACCAGGGCTGGAGAAATGGCTCAGTGGTTAGGGACACTTGCTGCTCTTCCAGAGGACCCAAGTTTAGTTCCCAGCACCCACATCAAGCAGCTCGTAACTGCCTGTAACTCCAGCTCCCGGGAATCTGACACTTTCTCTTGGCCTCCTCAGGCACCTGCACACACAGGTGCACATTCACACAGATCCAGGCACATACACAGAAGTAAAGCTCAAAAGAATCCACACACAGACCAAACCACACAAACATGTCAAGGCAAGAGGTACATGTTCTGTGGATGGACGGAAAGGACCAGGACTCATTGGTTTCCCTGACACAGTGAGGCTCAAGCTATGAGAGCAAGGATGAGTCCATGTGAGCAGTTGTACCTCAATGTTCCTCTACGCACAGGGGACCTTTGTGGTATTCCTGGTAAAGGTTACTATAAGGTTACCATATGCAACCATTACCATTTCCAATGCCAGCAGCTGAGATGGCTTAGTTGGTAAAGCATTAGTGCCCATACTTTATTTATTTATTTATCGTTTTTCGAGACAGGGTTTCTCTGTGTAGCCTTGGCTGTCCTGGACTCACTTTATAGCCCAGGCTGGCCCCAAACTCACAGAGATCCACCAGCCTCTGCCTCCCAAGTGCTGGGACTAAAGGTGTGTGCCACCACCACCTGGCCCATATTTAAAAAAAAAAAAAAAGCCAGACACAGTGTACACACACTGCCTGTAGTCATAGTGTTGGGTGCCGGGGAGGCAGAAACAGACTGATCACTGGGGCTTGCTGGCTAATCATCCTAGCCAAGTCAGTAGCTCCAAGTTCAATGACTTTATCTCAAAAAATAAGGTGGCTAGGCTAGAGAAATGGCTCAGCAGTTAGGAGCACTGACTGTTGTTTGGTTCCCAGCACTCACACATGAGAGCTCACAACTATCTTTAACTCCAGTTCCAGAGGATCCAGCGCCTTCTTCTGGGCTATGGGAACATCACACACACACACACACACACACACACACACACACACACACACACAGTGTACAGACATACACGTAGGTAAAACACCCAAACACGTAAAGCATAAAAAATAAAAATAGCTGGGCAGTGGTGACATATACCTTTATTCCCAGCACCCATGAGGCAGGCAGATCTCTGAGTTTGAGGCCAGCCTGGTCGATAAAGTGAGTCCCAGGACAGCCAAGGCTGCACAGTGAAACCCTCTCTTGGTGGGCGGGCGGGAGGGTTGTTGAGGAAGCCACACAATGTCAACCTCCAGCCTTTACATGTATCCATATGTGCATACACACCAACATGAATACATTATACTTAGACACACACGAATTTCCATGGGAGGGATGAGCACATCTGAGGAGGTATGTGGGCACAGACTCCAGCAGCAGGAGCAGGGTTGGTCTGACCTGAGTTTGAAAGCTAGCACTGTGGTATATGAGGTATATGAGGAAGCTGCTAATAGGTGACAGGGCATCCGTGGACAGGAAGAGGTGGACAGGAAATGAGAGCGGGGCTGTTTGAAGCTCATCTCCAAACTCTTGGACTAGCATGTGGGGTTCAGATAGACCCTCCTGTTAAAAGAAGCTAGGCGCAGTGGCGCACACCTGTAATCCTAGCACTTGGGAGGCAGAGAGGCAGGAGGAGCTCTGTGAGTTTGAGGTCAGCCTGGTCTACAAAGTGAGTCCAGGACAACCGAGGCTACCCAGAGAAACCCTAAAAACCAAAAGAGAAGAGGAGGAAGTAGAGGGGGTGGGGGGACAGGCCAAGAGCAGAAGAGAGGCGGGTTCAGAGATGTGGGCATCTCAGGAAGAGTCCTTAATTTCTTTGTCCATCTCCCCTTCCACTACAGATCAGGTCCTTGAGGATAAAATTCTACCCCGAGTCCAGAGGCCTGAGCAATCCCTTCTGGTAAAGCTCTCATCCATGGCACTGCCCGGCAGCTCCTCAGATTCATCTCATCAACAGCCCCGAGTCTTTTTCTCTTTCATCAACCATCATTATCAGGCACCACCTGAATGCTGAAACGCTGAAACTGGCATGTACCACCCCACCCCACCCCCATTAAAAGCTCCTGTTAAGAGCCCAGCCTGGTAGTGTAAACCTTTCATCCCAGCACTCAGGGAGACAAGAGGCAGGTGGATCGCTGTGAGTTTGAGGCCAGCCTGGTCTACAAAGCGAGTCCAGGACAGCCAAGGCTACACAGAGAAACTCTGTCACAAAAAGAAAAAAGGAAAAAAAAAAAAAAAAAAAAGTAGCCTATTGGCTACTTCTGGGAAGATTTATACCACAGGAATTGACACTTCTGGGAAGATTTATACCACAAGAACTGACCAGCAGTCATCATCAAGGGTTTTTTCTAACCAGACCGCCATCTGTCAGTTTACCTGCCTCCCCCGCCTGGTGAAACAGAAAGGCAAGCCCCTCACCACAGGAACATACAAGTACAGCTTCCAAAGAGGGAGCACACAGCAAATGCCCAGCCGAAATCATAAACTGATTGAATGGTAGCATATGCATTGTCCCCTTCTTAGAGGCAGGCAAACGGAGGTCAGAGATAATAGTCACAGACCAAGAAGTGGCAGAGCCAGGATCTGAACCCAGCCAGTGGATGGAGAGTCTGGTTTTTTACATGATTATGCCTGGTTTCCAGGCAGCCAGCACAGGGCTAGGCAGATGGTAAGTACCCAGTGGGATCTATTGTCCAGCTAAATGCTAGCATGAGAAAAAGGCCAGTTTCTTCTCTAGTCCCTACCCCTCACCTGAACACAACAGGTTTCTTAGCCTGAATGTCTAAAGAAACTTCTAGAAGGGGGAACAAAGACCCTTTGCACTCTGGGAACAGAGCAGTACACTTCAAGTCTCTTGCTGGGAAAGAAGAGGCATAGTGAGTGGTGGGAACCCAGAGGGACCAGAAGACTCACCTCCTGCCAGCCATTCCTCACCACACACCTCCTCCCAGAATCCCAGAAGAAATTCCTGCACAGCTCCCCAGTGACCTCCGCTCTCCCTTCCACAGCAGTCCTCCCCGTGATCCTCACATCACAGCCTGCCCTCACCATGAAACTGGCCTCACAGCCAGCTGGCATCAGATGGCCTCATTTTACAGGTAATAATACCAACCCAAGCAGCCAGCATCCCACATACCTCATCGCTGTCAGTCCTCGTCAAAATCCTGGGGAGGACTCTCTCCCCTCGACATGAGGTGGAGACTGAGGCTCGGAACACCAACTTTCCAAAGTGAGACAGCTACAGCAGGAAGGATCACTGGTGGGCAGTGAGTAGCCCTGACCACGGGACACAGAGTCTCAAAGGAGGCAGTGGAGGCAGTTTGCTCAATCCCTGACAAGGAGGGCTCCCTGCTGTCCTCAGGAGCCAGGACCAGCTTCCCGGGTGGCCTTCCACGTTTTCTCCACCTGCCCTCCTGTCCAGATGCTAGCAATCAGGCATTCCCACGGGCCTGCCCTCAGGGACCTAACGGCAGCTTATGCCAGGTGCTAGGTGCAGTGCACCACCCCAGAGCCCTCCCTCTCATCCTGGCCCTCCTTCTCATCCTGTCTCTCCTCTGCCTCTATACCTCCACTCCCGAGCTGGCCTTTCGCTCTCCCCTCCTCCAATAAACCTCTTAACATCAGCTCTGTTTCGTGGCGTCATTTCTTAGCAGATACCTTGGCAGATAACTCGGATTCGAACCGAGGTTGCTGAAGCCACAAGGCAGAGTATTAACCACTACATTATCACGGCCAGCCACACACGGATACTCACTCTTCAGCCAGCTCGTCTCTCATGGTGGTTCAGTGTCCTACCGTACTGCGCACCGGGGAGTCACACCTTTAGGCCCTTGCTATTTCTTCATCCCCGAGAACTCTTCCACCTTCCGGTCATTATTCCAGTAGGGGTCTTTTTTTTGTTTTTGTTTTTGGTTTTTTGTTTGTTTGTTTTGTGTCCCCCCCACCCCACCCGCCCTAGGGCAGACAGCCTCTCTCTCTCTCTCTAACTTTCCCAGGCCCCCTGCCTATCTTGTTAGCACTGGGCAGCACTAATAATCCTAGAGGTGCCAACTCCCAGAAGGAGAGAGCCTTTTCTTGCTCTCCCTGCCATCCACATACTTGGCTCAGTGCCTGGACCTTTAATAACTGTGACCCTCCAGGTGGCAGGTCAACCTCCGCCACCCCCCAAATCAAGGCATATCTGCACTTATGTCCCAGGGATGATGGAGGGCCATAGAAGAATCTCAGTAAGGAAAAATGTTCCTGCCTATCTCCCCCTTCTGGGTGTTCTGTAGGCTACGAACCATCTTCAGACCTCAGGCCATCAAAGCTGGCTGGGGTACAGTCCCTCTGCTTGCTGCGCCCCAGCTCAGTTGCCCCCGCCACCAATACAACCAAGCAAGCTCCCCTCCCCGCCCCCGGTTCCAGAACTATTTGCAGATATTTATAGCGCCCTCCCCCAAGCCAGGAGCCTTCCTCCGCCCTGAGCAGTGCAGTGCAAAGAGAGGGAGCCCCCTCCCCAGTAAAAGATGGGGAGGGCTCTCTCCCCATTCGCTTTTTCCTGCTTCCCACTAAGGCAACTGCAGTTACAGCTACAGCTACAGCCCCCACAATCTCCCAGCACCCCAACCGCGCCTGGGCCTCGGCCAGCCGCCGCCGCCGCCGCCGCCGCAGCCCAGGGTCCGGGGTGGGGAAGGTAAAAGCTGAGGCCTCGCGCCCCCAGCCCCGAGCCGCGCCGGAGGTGGAAGGGAGAGCGCAGCGCACAAAGCATGGCTGGAGCCCCGCGCCTCAGGACTCCCCCACCCCACCCCCGTCCAGCCAAGGGAGGGGGTCGCTACGCGAGGCTCTGCCTACGGCCAAGGAAAGCTATGGAGAGCAAGCGGGTGGGGGCAGGGGACGCCGGCTAAGCAGCCCCCCACATCTAGCCCTTCCTCGGCCCCAGGCCCGGGACTCTGGGGCTGCAGGACCAGCACGGGGGGCGGTGGTGGAGACGCGGAGGCGAGGCCTGGGGCGCGGGGGATGCAGGGCTGCGGCGCATGTCCCCTGGCTCCAGGGTCAACTCACCCATCGCCCGCTGGATCTCAGCAACGGCGGCAGCAGCAGCAGCGGCGGCGGCGGCTCCGCGGCCCCCGGGGCCCCCGGCGGGGAGATGCTGGCGTCCGCCGCAGCCTCTCCTCGCCCCATCCCGGGCTCCGGCGGCAGCGGCTGCGGCGGGCGCCCGGCATCGCAGGCAGCGCGGCCCCGGCCAGACCCGATCCCCGCCCCCCCACCCCACCTCCACCCGGTCCCGTGGGCCCGGCGCGGCCACTTGACTGCACCCCGGGGCGGCGGCGGGGGCGCGGCGGCGAGGCCGAGCGCTGCTCTGGAGGTGCCCGCTCCAGCCGGCCCCCGCCCCGCCCCCGCGCGGCCGCGTCCCCCTCCCCCGCCAGCCGGGCTCTGCGCGCTCCGGGCTGGGGGCGCTTGGACCGCGGGCTCTAGCCGCCGCCCCGAGCCTCCTGTGTGTGCAGCGGTCGGATGCGCGAGTGTGCGCGTGCCCTGCCTGTGACCGTGCGTGCGCCGACCCACGGCCTGGGAGTCCTGTGCGGGTGTGTGTGTGCTGTGTGAGGCGGGGCTGGCCAGAGTGCGTGTCCGGCTCTGCGTGTGCGTGGACCTGTGTGTCTGTGTTCTGCAGCATGAGGCTGGTTGGCCGGTGGGTCTGCATGAACGCATAGATAGATCCGTGCTGTGGTATGATTGGGAGCACACTGTGGTGGGGTCACAGGATTCCTGTGCAGTAGTGTGACAAGGTCCTGACCGCTGTGACTGCTGTGGACCTATGGCAGAGGCCTGGTGCTGGGAAGTGTACCAAGCACAGGGTCGCCTTGTGTTCCTGCTGGTTTGTGTCTTACTGGCCTCTGTACACTGACTGGCCTATGTCTTTCTGTCCCTGATTCATCAATGCATGTGCACAAAGCCACCCATAATACCCTCTTCAGGTGAGGCCCAAAGGGTCATGGTTAAGATAATCCAGAATGTGCTGGATCTGAGATTCATCCCCAGGCTTGGAGGTACAC